>NC_071995.2:3746000-4990500 GCF_028885655.2 Pongo abelii
CCTAGGGGCTACATAAGGAGGGAAAGCTGAAAAATGATGGAGGAGGGACAGGCTTAGGGACAGGGAGAGGATGGGCTTCCTTGCACAGGACAGTTTGGGAGTGTTACGACTGAACCTGGAGAGCAATTTTACAGAATGCTTTGGCCACATGCTAAGTAGCATGGTCTGAGAGCATGCTTGAAATGACTGAAGGGAGCAGTAGTGATTACAAAAAGGGGATTGGGATTATCTATTGTATAATGCCAAAGCTCAAACCACAGCTAGACCTGAAGTCCAGATGTATATCACCAAGGAATCTGGCCTTTGTGCCTCTCATGTGCACAATTCATGGGAGGCAAATATTCATCAGGTGTTTCCTGTTCTATACGAGGTAACACAGCGCTCATGTTCATTCATTTGTTCAATGAATATTCGCTCTGTGCAGGCACTTTTTTTAGGTGCCAAAGGCAGCAACAGGCAAATACAGCAAGGTATTGTCCTTGTGGAGATTATATTCCAGTGGGGAGAGACAAATAAAAATACACAGACCAAATAAGCACTTTTAGACAATGAAAAGTGCTGGAGCAAGATAACCCCCTCTCTAAGCCACCTGTTGGCACCCCTGTCCCCTGCTCCACTGGCATTGCTACGAGGATGCTGGAAGCAAACAAATGGGGAGACTTCACTCTCTGGTATTTTCCCAGGCAGCAGCCCTCAGCAAAGCCAGCGCAGTGGGATAACAGGAGAGGAAAGCTGCCCTGTCTTGCCCCCACTGCTGACACCTGGGAAACTCATTTAGAAAACAATTGTTTAGACTATAAATAAGATGTGAACAGTGTTATTTCTAGATGGTAACCTTAAGAGATGATTTTTATTTTCTTCTGAATTTTCTGATATTTTTGTTATTACAATGCATTATTTTGCAATAAGGAGAGAAAAATATTTTTTAATGAGAAGATTGGCCTAGCTACATTAAATAAATAAGAAATACATTTGGACAAACAGGCAGGGGCCAGACCTTAGGGTGATGAACAACATCTTACCATATCACTTTATGGTTTACAAAGCAATTTCACAAAAACATCTCCTTCAACCCTTATAAGACTTTCTTGAGGTAACATAGAAAATGCAGTAGAATGCCTGACCCTCAGGTCCCTGACTTCTAGGCCAATGTATTTTCCATTATTCCACTGCCCATCTGTAGCGGACCTTACTGCTCTTTACAGCTGAGGGATTCAGAAAGCCACTGAGCCCCAGATCTGAACTCTTTTGTCCCAACCCTTGCCATCTCCTAGAGTGACCATGCTAATTAATTCATGTATTTATTGATCTAGTCTTTACAGACCCTCTACCAGGTTCCAGGCACTGGGTGCACGGGATATTGTGAAGAAGCAAATAGGTCTCCCAGTGGATTGGGGGAAAGGCTTTAACAAATGAGTGAATATATGATATAAATCATGGTAACTGCAGTAAAAGGAAAGTAAAGAGTATTATGTGAGTGGCTAGCATGAGAGGGAGCTAATTTGGATGGTGGCACTAGCCCTTCACTCAATATCCCAGCAATATGCTGTCACTGAGTACAACCAAAGTAAGTAAGACAGCTATTCTAAGATGGAGGCTGAGATTACAAGAGACCAACCTGACTCTCAAAGGGTGTATGTTTGGGATGCCTAGACAGCTTGCAAAGCCACATGAAAAGTTAATTAAGAACATCACACGTACTTATAATAATGAAACAGCGCCCTTAAACCCAGTCTGAAACAAGGTACGTTTACCAACCAGAGAGGTCATCAGAGATGTCCCAAGTCCTCATATGGTTGTCACTGGGAGAGGTCACAGAAGGCCAGGAATGTGAAAGTAAAGGTTAACCCAGACAAAAATATGTAGCTAACAATAAAAGGGGACTTCGAAAAGTTCATAAAAATGGAATTAAAAGATGAAAATTACAAATATAAACTTGATTTCCCAACATAAGTTCCATCATGTTTGATACACTTTTTTAAGCAATGACAACAGCCATATAGTCCATCCCTAAAGAAATGAGGGTCCTGGGAACTTAATCATGTCAATGCAGTCTTTTTTGCACTAGTAACTGAAGAAAAATGAGTGCCCTTTAAAGATTTAAGAACAGAAAACAAAAAGAAGTCAGAAGGAGCCAAATCAGGTCTGTAAAGTGGATGCCTAATGATTTCCTACAAAACCTCTCTTGAAATTGCCCTTGTCTGAAGAGAAGAATGAGCGGGAGCATCATCCTGGTGGAGGACTCTCTGGTGACGCTCTCCCAGGTTTTTTTTTTGTTTTTTGTTTTTTGTTTTTAGGTGTTTTTCTTCTAATGCTTTGGCTTTCTCATAATGAATGCTCTCATAATAAGCAGATGTTATTGTTCTTTGGCTCTCCAGAAAGTCAACAAGCAAAATGCCTTAAGCATTCCAAAAGACCATTGCCATGACCTCTGCTCTTGACTGGTCCACATTTGCTTTAACTGGACCACTTCCACCTCTTGGTTTGTTTGTGCTTTGTTTTCAGGATCATACTGAAAAAGCCCTGTTTCATCTCCTGTTACCGTTCTTCAAAGAAGTCCTTCAAGGTCTTGATCCCACTTGTTCGAAAGTTCCATTGAAAGCTCTGCTCTTGTCTGCAGCTGATCTGGGCACAAAGGTTTTGTCACCTATTGGTGGAAAGTTTGCTCAATTTTAATTTTTCAGTCAATATCATGTAAGCTAAACCAGTTGAGATGTCTACAGTGTTGGCCATCATTAGTTCTGTTAAACATTGGTCCTTTTTAGTTAGGTCACAAACAAGATGTATCTTTTCCTTGCAAATTGATGTGGATGGTCTGCCACTATGGGCTTCATCTTCAATATCATCTCATCCCTTCTTAAAATGAGCTGTCCATTTGTAAATGCTGATTTTTGGGGGGCATTGTCCCCATGAACTTCTTGTAAAGCATCAATAATTTCACAATTCTCCTGCCCGAGCTTCTCTACAAATTTGTTGTTTGTTTTTGTTTCAATTTTAGCAGAATTTGTGTTGCTTTGATGGTGCTCTTTTCAAACTGATGTCTTATCCTTCTTAGTGACTCAAACTAGATCCTGTTCAGATGTTTTTTTTTTTTTTTTTTTTGAGACAGAGTCTCGCTCTGTTGCCCAGGCTGGAGTGCAGTGGCGTGATCTCGGCTCACTGCAAGCTCCGCCTCCCGGGTTCACACCATTCTCCTGCCTCAGCCTCCCGAGTAGCTGGGACTACAGGCGCCTGCCACCATGCCCGGCTAATTTTTTTGTATTTTTAGTAGAGATGGGGTTTCACCGTGTTAGCCAGGATGGTCTCGATCTCCTGACCTCGTGATCCACCTGCCTTGGCCTCCCACAGTGCTGGGATTACAGGCGTGAGCCACCGCGCCCGGCCCTGTTCAGATGTTATACCAAGTTAGTATGAGTTTATTTTGGTGCTAAAACAATTTTGAAATTCTTGTATTTTTTTTAATAATATGCATTTTCCATGAACTTTTAGAAGACCCTTTGTACAAGCCAGGACACTTCAGTGTCTAAGTGGATGGCACAGGCGTTCAATACCACAGGACTTTAGATGGGGAGAGGACAGGAGCTGAAATGTCAGGAAAGGCTTCGGTGGAGCGAGTGGGATTTAAACTGGGCTTAGAGAGTGAATGGGATTTGGATGCTCTTCAGGATAATCCCATTTAGCAAGGTCACGAGAAATGCCCAGGAAACCCGCAGCAGTCGGTGGGCTTTCTCTTCCAGATGCTAGTGGCTGGCTTCCTGGCCTCTAGCCTGTCTTGGGACTTGAGAGTGAGCCTGTACTCCCTCCATCATATCTGCTGATTTCTAAGTGTCTCTCTAACAATGCTCTGAAGAGCCAGGAGTGCTGCTGGCCACCAAAGCTGAACATGAAGACTGATTTCAGCACCGGACAAGCTGGCAAATGCTGAAAACACCTGGCTAATTAGCTCGTCTGCACATTGGGCTTTTACTGCAATATATCCACACGCAAAACTCAAATACTTCCAGGTGCTGGGACCCAGTGGCGACAGAACATTCTAGTCAGGTTATGTTCTCAGCTGCCATTTGATATTGCAGGCCTACCACTGAGATCCCGGCTAGGGTAAGCTCCCTGGACACACCACCGACTGAACGATAACAACAGCAATAACCATAAAATGATGAGAGCACACTTTTATATGGTGCTTCAGAGTATACAAAGGATTTTGTCACTTATGCCTCTCATTTATGAGTCACTATCTTATTTGTAATACACCTACATTATTATATGGCTTTCAAAGATTACGCTATCTTATTTATAATAAGAACATGCCAGCAGTTATGGATCCTGGTTGACAGCTGTGGAGAGCTGGGCCTGGGGATGCCAGATGTCTCCCATATACTCCTCCATGTGACACTTAGTCATCTTCAATGACACCTCCATCTCCAAAGCATTCCAACTCGGTGGTGTGGCCTTTGAATGGATGAAGAGAGCCTTAGATGAGGCTCAGGATCCTGTGCTCAGTTCCCATGTGACCCTAGGTGGATCTCACTCTGTCTTAAGAACACCAGGCTTTGGTTTCAGACAGCCCTGGGTTCAAGTCCCAGCTCTGCCACTTCCTACCTGTGATCCTCAGGAAGTTATCTTCTCTGAGCCAATTTCTCCTGTGTTAAACATGGATGATAAAAGCACCTCTCTCATAAAGTTGTTGTGAAGATAATAAGATACACAGCACTTATAAAGTGCTTAACACAGGGTATGACCCGTACTTAGTGCTTTAAGTGCTAATTATATTATTACTATTATCATTATAGAGAAGATAGTACAGTGTTGTTCCCTTGCCTGAACCCACAGACTAGGTCAGCAACTGGGGGTGTGGGCATCCTTCCTCTTTCTGCACGAGCTCAGCATGCTCCAGTGGGTGGAACCAAGGGCCTTGGGTGAAGACACCTTTGTGGAGCAGGCAGCATTCTCTCTCAAGCAGCTGGGCTTGCAGGGATGCTCTTCTCCCAGTTTCCATGCCTTGGGGGGATGGCGGAGTCTTGATCCCAAGCCATAGACCTGTACTGTCCAATACAGTAGCCACAAGCCACATATGAAGGTGAGCACTTGAACTGTGGACAGTCTAAAGTGAGATGTAAGAGCAAAAGAGATTTCAAAGACTGAGTTCAAAAGAAAGGAATGTAAAAGATCTCGTTAATAATTTTTAGAGTGACTGCATGCTGAAATGATTATATGTTGCGTGTATTAGGTTAAACATAATGTTATTACAATGAATTTCATCTGTTTCTTTTACTTTTTTTAAAAAAATGTGGCCAAAATGGAAAATTATACAAGTGGCTCATGTTGTATTTCTAATGTGCAGCGCTGGTCTGGAGCGTAAGCTCCATGAAGGCAGGTGTCTCTTTGGTTCACAGCTGTATCCCTGGCATCCAGAACAGCACCTGAATGAATGAGTGAGCCAGTGAGTGTGTGAGGCTGGAGAAGAGTTTACAAGAAGCTGGAGGTCCTACTTGAGCAGACAGGAACAACTCCTGGACTCCTTGAGTTAGGGTTGAAAGTAGGAATAACACAGGCTTCTTTCCAAAAAGTTCAGGGTGGGGAGACTGGGACCAGGTCAGGAGGGGAATTTGCTCAGGAGGCCACAGGTTAAAGCAAAGTAGAGCACCCAAGAGAGAATGTTTTGGGGAATTAACACAGCAGATGTTATGATTAACACAGCCTTGGTTATGTGCAGATGAGGAAATGGAGGCTAGATTCCAACCAAGCACATCTCAAACCCATGCTCTTTCTACTGAATCCCTTACCTCCCACAGGCAATGTAGAGATGCAGAAAGAAAACCAGACTTGGGATTTTTAAAAAAAAAAAAATTCCCCCATGTCACCGCTGATGTCCTAACCTCGGGCAAGTCACTTGGCCTCATTGGGCCTCGGGCTCCTCGGGCCTCGGGCTCCTCTTGTCTTCCTCCATAGTAGGTAAACCACCAGATCCCGTGCATTTCATTTCTTCCTAATGGTGTGCAGAGATAGGAAATCCTATCCCAGAATGTAGTCTCAAAGGCTGAGCCCTGCATAGTTCCTCTCCTCTCTTTCATGCTCCAAAAGAGGCTCTCTGACTGAGGTTTCTTTGCATCACCCAAATCAATGATTTGTTTAAGGGTTCTCTTTGATTTAACTTGGTTTTAGATGCTTTTCATCAGAAGCCAAAACCGTGCCCACTCTTTCCTTGATCTTGTAATGAAATTCCCTCTGAAATATTTAATACTAGAAACAGCCTCTGCTATACCATATTCTCTTTCAAGAAAAAAGACATCTAAATAACAAAAATCCTGCCATATCCAAATAAAAATCTCAGATTGTGAATGGACTTGTCTCTCTTATATCTGCTTTCATTGTCCTGTTGTCATCCATACCAATGAATTTCCTACATTTTGTATAAAAATGGAAGGTGGCCAGGTGCAGTGGCTCACGCCTATAATCCCAGCACTTTGGGAGGCTGAGGTCAGGAGTTCAAGACCAGCCTGGCCAACATGGTGAAACCCCGTCTCTACTAAAAATACAAAACATTAGCCGGGCGTGGTGGCAGGCGCCTGTAATCCCAGTTACTGGGGAAGCTGAGGCAGGAAAATCGCTTGAACCCAGGAGGCAGAAGTTGCAGTGAGCCAAGATTGTGCCATTGCAATCCAGTTTGGGCAACAAGAGCGAAACTCTATCTCAAAAAAAAAAAAAAAAGAAAAGAAAAGAAAAGAAGAAAAGAAAGAAAAGCAAAAGACAAAAAGAAACAAATAAAAATGGAAGGTACTTAATACACCACCAGGCTCTTGTGCCTGCCACAAGTCTCGACGGGATCCTGATGCTATAACGTTTTCTGCTGCGTTAATCCCTCAAAACATTCTCTCTTGTTCTCTGCTTTGCATTGACCTGTGGTGTGCTGAGTGACTTCTCCTCCTGACCTGGTCCCAGCCTCCCCACCCTGAGCTTTTTGGAAAAGAGCTTGTGTTATTCCCACTTCCAATCCTCGCTCAAGAGCCTCTTACATTTTAATCTAACCAGAGTATTTTAGAGCCAAAACTGACTTCTCGGAGAAGAAAATCTCACCCACTCCCACCCAGGTGAAACGCCAACATTATTTTTTATCAGAAGGGATAAAGAAAGATGTGCCAGTATCAACTGTGTCATTCTGAAGCAAGACAAAGTCGAATCACAGTGGGCAGAGCTGCTTTCCAACACAATCCCATGCAGGATGCAGAACTCACTTTATTACCCACCTCTGGCTCAGCCACTTGTTGAATTATTATGGATTTTTAGTCCCTTCCCTCACCCACTCAGCAGAGTGGTTGACCGGCCAGCACTTTCTAGTGCTCATGAGAATGCCTGAGTTTTAAATAAGCAGCACGTACCAGCACAGCAAAGCTGCTTTCTCAAAAATGATTACACGCAGAATTCCAAAGCCAAACAAATTCACCTAGTGGCTCTATTCAGCTAACACTTACAGAGTGACTCCTAGTACAAGATGCTGTGTTAGGAATGGGGTAAAAAGCAAGTGAGGCCAGGCATGATGACTCACACCTGTAATCCCAGCACTTTGGGAGGCCGAGGCAAGAGGATCACTTGAGCCCAGGAATTTGAGACCAGCCTGGGCAACATAGCAAGACCCTGTCTCTACAAAAAAAAAAAAAAAGAAAGAAAGAAAAAGAGAGAGAGAGAGTGAAAAGAAAAAACTAGCCGAGTGCAGTGGTACATGCCTATAGTCCCAGCTACTTGGGAGGCTCTCTTGAACCTAGGAGTTTGAGGTTGCAGTAAGTGAGCCATGATCACACCACTGTACTCCAGTCTGGGCAACAGAGTCTCAATCATGTCTCAAAATAAAAAAAAAAAAAAAAGTGAGTGAAACGTTATTCTTCTCCTCAAATAGCTTATAGTCTAGTGGAGATAAATGCATGTGAAAAACTAAAATGTAAGGCAGAATGAGAAAAGGGCAATAAGAAAAGACATGTACACTGAAAAAAGACTAGAAGGAAATGTACCACAATATCAACAGTGGTTATCTTGTTTATTGGGTTTATGGGTGATTTTTATGAGGTTCTTTAGTATTTCCTATATTCTCTGTGTTTATGTTAACCCCCAGGGCTGTGGGGAGGGGAAGGGAGATGGAAGAGGTCCAGCACATGTTTGGAAAAATGTGAGTAGGGAACAGGGTGCACTGGCACAAGGACAGAGTAAGAGATAGGACAGGAGGGCTAGAAAGCCTTGAATGCCATGCCAAATTGACTCAGTTGCTCACTGTCAGTGTTTCCATGGCCTTTTGTGATTGTTGCTGATGCATTACCCATCACCCTGGATTAGACTTGTGTACACGTCTACCCCCATACATTTTTAGCTCCCTGAGGTCAGGGATCATGGCTCATTCATTCTGTAACCATACTACCCAGCACAATGACTAGCACATAACAGGAGTCAACAAAATCTTCTTGGATGTATTGGATTCTAACAGGGTTATTCCTTATTTTGCAGGTTATAAGGAGTCATCAAGGGTTCCAGGACCTGACATATTTTAGGGAGTTCATATGGAATATATACCAGGCACTATGCTGGGAGCCTTAATTGTCTTAATTGACCCTACCTATAACCCTCATTGTCCACATTCATTTACACATGAGATTCAGAAAGTTTAGGTAACCCGCCTAAGGTCATACAGTCTGAAAACAGTGTGGGGGCTAAAGTCAAACAGAAAGAAGTAAGGAGACTAGACCTATGAGAGGCTGTGGGGACCTGGAATGGCACAGCCACTCGAGAATGAAGTGTGAAGCGAGGCTGGCATCTGGGAGGCCGTATGGAGGTAGCACTTACAGCTGAGGGGTAATGAGCTCCGTGGCTCCTGCATCAGGCACATTTATCATTTCTGATGTCAGCACAGGACACACAGTACCAACAGGGACTCACCCTTGCCTTATTAGAATAGCTACCAGAAGTAGGATTTGTGCAAAGAGCCCCTACCCATGCTGTGAATAGTCCCCCTCCATTCTCTCATCCACTGGCTTTTTCATGAAACTCCTAGACCCAGACACTTTCATGAAAATGTTGATACAACTGGCTCTGACTACAAATGTAAATCAATTTCCCTAGCCTAAACAAAAACAGAATTGGGAATCAGAAATGCTTTCTCATCCCATCTCAGTCACTGACTAAATAGGTACTCTTCATCTATTTCCTTCCCCTCTCTGAGCCTCAGTTTCCTTATCTATGGATTGATTGGGCTGGACAAGATGATCTTTAAGATCCTTCAGACTACATCCAAAACTGTATGTTCTCAGGAACTTTGTACTCCTCCTTAGCATTTATGACCATTGTAACTAAACAGTTCCTGCTGTAACATTGAACATCTATTACTCCTGCTGGACTCTGAGCTCCTTGAGGCCAGGGACTATCTGCCTTGTTCCCAGTAATACTTGCAGCCTTGACTAGAGTGCTGAGCATGGAGTAGCATGCCATGTCTGCAGCACAGACACATGGCTGCTCCCTGGCATGCCCTTTCTCTGGGTTGGAGCTGTATGTGGACAGCAACCAGCCTTAGGCCTTCTCACTATGATAGGGCTTCTCTAATGGTGCTTGCTCTCTGGAGGACACTGTTTCTCTCCATGGTTCAGGTGGCCAGTTAGTGTCAGATTTATCCACCCTTCCAGCCAACCCTGGAAAACGCTTTTGGATTTTCTAATAAATAAGAGAAGGTCAGTGGTCAGGGGTTTGGAAACTGTGTGTGTTTGCGTTCAAAATACCCTACTGCTCAATTGGAAACGTTTTCACATGTCCTCTGACTCAGTGGCACAGAGAGACAC
Organism: Pongo abelii; assembly: GCF_028885655.2. Classification (NCBI taxonomy): domain Eukaryota; kingdom Metazoa; phylum Chordata; class Mammalia; order Primates; family Hominidae; genus Pongo; species Pongo abelii. Next base: position 3,755,813 of record NC_071995.2, read on the forward strand.
CTAGGGATGCCCCTAGGTGTCCCTAGGGGCAGCTCAGTGCCCCGGTGAGACTTAGCAACTCCAGCCATGGTCCTCCATCCTGTTCCCTAACCTCAGCCCCACATCTCACGTTAAGAGGCCAGGCCTTTCTCCCTCAAGCCCATAGTAGGCAAGGATGCTGGGGTTCTTGTAGGCAGGAAGATGCCTGGAATGACCTCCACCAGGGCCTCTTATCCAAGGGATCCCAAAGCTGCTCCTTGGAGCCAACAGCTGCATTTTGGCCTGTGCTTACCATTCTGCAGTGTCTCTCTCAACATTAAATCAGTAGCCACTGACATTACAGTGTCAGTCATATGATGGTGTCCATAGAAGGAAGAGATCTCCTTCCTTTAAAGATGTTTATTTCCAGAAAATGAAATGAAGGCATCCCTATGTCCTTCCTTCATTTCTAGGACAATGGGTAATGTCAAATCCCCAATAGAGCTGACAATCAAAGACTAATAATAATTATGCAACAGTTGTTCCCCTCTGTTTCCTCCTGTCTCCTTCCAATCCAGGCCCCCACCACCCGGCCCCAGTGCTCAGTGCATCACAGTCCCTAGATTCTTCTTGTCAGGTGGCGTTTAATTGCTTTTCTCTACCCTTAAGGCCATATTATACTCAGGGTGACCTCTCTGCTCCCAGAGTATTGGCCCTTTCTGAGTTCACTGTTCAAAACAACACCTGGGAAATGCACACACAGGATCCAGTAATGAGATTAGTGCGTTCTTGTACAAGCCCTCTCACACCCTCTCAGCTCCTGCTGAGCCAGCCAGAAAAATCAGCGAGGGCTCTGCTTTCATGGGCATTGTTAATGAAAGTTTTGCTTGCTTAAGTTTGCAGAAAGTAGGGCATGGATCTGCGCTTCATCATGCAGTGCCCCGCGAGATGTCTCCCCAAGATAGCTGGCTGGTTATTAACTAAGCACAGCTGGCATTGTGTGTGCTCCGAGGCTGGCTGCTCTCATTCCAGCTTGGTGGTCTGAGCGTAGGAGAAAATGGTCTCTTAGGAGAAGTTTGTCAGAAGTGATGTGACTTAGTTTAGATATCTGCAGGTGGGACTGACTTCTAAGACATTGGCAGGGCCATCCAATGATGTCAGCAATATCACCCGGACCGTCTAGGGCTGCAAAACAAATAGCTCTGCTGGGATTCATAAAGCCACCACCGTAAAGTAGAACTGCTGGTGTTGGGGAGGGGTGGAGTGCACCCTGGAGGGAGTGACCCTTACATTGATGGACTTAGTGAGAACCTCACCCTTCACTCGTTCCCACTGCTATGGAATGGAGTGTGAACTCGCTTCCTGGGCTGCTTGGGCTCTTCTGGTCTAAGGAGGCGCAGCAAGCACTATTTTCCAAAATAGGACAGGACAAAATGGAGAAGAAGAATGGAGAAGAATTCATCTTTCCTAGAAAAAGGAAATATTCTCTGGTGGGTTCTCCACAGAATTAGTGCCCGCTCCCCCTGGACAGTCGCTGTTCTATAATAGTGGTCCTGCCTCCCATTTTCCCTCCAGCCAGGCCTCCCTGCTTTCACTCACTTTGCTTCCATATGAGAAAGGCTCTCCCACATCTCTTCCATCTCACCAAATCTCCTCCACCCGTTAGGCAGGGTTTTAATCTATAAGGGTTGCCAATGAATTATCAAAAACCAGGTGTCTTAAAACAACAGATTCCTTGTCTCACAGTTCTGGAGGCCAGAAGTCCTAAATCAAGGTGACTGCAGCGCTGTGTCCCCTCTAAAGGCTCCTGGAGAGAATCTGCTCCTTGCTTCTTCCAGCTCTGGTACCTCCAGGTGTTCCTTGGCTGGAGGCTATATCGCTCCAACTCTGCCTCTATCCTCATTTGGCCTTTTTCTCTCTGTGTCCCTCCTCTGTGTGTCTCTTTATGAAGACACTTGCCACCGAATTGAGGGCCCACCCAGATAACCCAGGATGATCTCATCTGAAGATCTGTAACTTCATTACATCTGCAAAGACTCCTTTTTCCAAATAAGGTCATATTCACCAGTTCTGGCACTTAGGACATGGGCCTATCTTTTTACCATTCACCCCTCTGCATGCACTAATTCTCAACCCTCAGAGTACATCAGATCATCTGGGGATATTTTTAAACATTCCAGATGTGTGGGCCTCACTCCAGAAATTTGTTTTCACATGATCCTGGATGGGAAATTAAATAAGTATTTTCTTTTCTTCAATTCCCCAGTTTCTCAAGTGCAGCCAGGATGGTGGGGCAGGAGCGAGGACAGCCACATCTCCCGGACAGTACTTCATTGAAGAAGACATTATAAATAAAGAATACCAGCTTTCACTGATCACTTTCTCCTCCAGGATTTTTTTTTTTTCTGACTGAGTCACGAATCAGGCTGTCATCCGTTATTTTGTAAATGTTGCACAAAAAATGTCAGAGACCTTGGAGATCATTTAATCCGGTGGTGCTCCACCCTATCCAATCAATGCCCCATTTTTGTAACAAATATTTAGAAACATCCTCTTTACCACCTGAAATAAAATTCCTAGAAAAGTCAGTCAACCCAAATGCATAAAGTAGCCCTAGTTTTAATAAAAGGAGAAAAAGGTAATGCGATTAATATATATAAATATATATTATATATATATATACACACACACACAGAGAGAGAGAGAGAGTGAGCACACACTTGGCATGTCATCCTGTGCAGGAGCCATGATAATCTCTGTATCATTCCAATTTTAGTATACGTGCTGCCAAAGTGAGCACAGAAATGTGATTCTTAATAAAATAATATGTCTTTCAATATGTACATGCTCATGCATGCCTGCACTGGAACACATAATGAAGTAGTCAACACTTCCACCTACCTATAATGGATAAGTTTAGATTTAACAGAAGACAAATAGAAGCCACTTCATATAAGAAGTACAAGGAAATAAAAGAGCAGAGGGATATAGGAGGACAATAGAATAAAGAAGTGTTACGATGAGTTACCCCCCTTTCCTGGCTGTATATGATAACAGGAAGAAGGAAACAACCTTCACTGAGGTACAGATAACAAGCCAAATCAAATTACAAATGTACAAGCAGAGAAAACAAGGAAGCACAGGATCCTGTCTCATGAGCTCAGTCTTACATATAAGTGTAGTGTCATGATAATTTATCACGCTGTGACATGGGGCAGGATAATGACGAAGTGTCACAGAAAACATATTTCCAGTCTGGAAATCCCACCCACTGTGTTGAGGTATATATTCAGTCTTTAGCAGTAAAGAAAAAGAAAGAAAGAAAGAGAGAGAGAGACAGAGAGAGAGAGAGAGAGAGAGAAAGAAAGAAAGAAAGAAAGAAAGAAAGAAAGAAAGAAAGAAAGAAAGAAAGAAAGAAAGAAAGAAAGAAAGAAAGAAAAAGAGAGAGGCTGGGCGCGGTAGCTCACGCTTGTAATCCCAGCACTTTGGGAGGCCGAGATGGGCGGATCACAAGGTCAAGAGATTGAGACCATCCTGGCCAACATGGTGAAACCCCATCTCTACTAAAAATACAAAAATTAGCCGGGCGTGGTGGCACACCCTGTAGTCCCAGCTACTCAGGAGGCTAAGGCGGGAGAATCGCTTGAACCCGGGAGGCAGAGGTTGCAGTGAGCCAAGATCGCGCCACTGCACTTCAGCCGGGCAACAGAATGAAACTCTGTCTCAAAAAAAAAAAAAAAAAAAAAAAAAAAAAAAAAAAAAAAAAGCCTTTACAATGACATCCTTACAGTATGGGTGGTGAGAAAAAGAGGATGGATTGGGAAAAGTTGTTGGGTAAATCTTGAAGGAGAATATCAGAGTAAGAGGGAAGAACAAAAGGCAACCCCAAAGAAGTAACCATGATAGCTAATTTTTGCAAGAGATTTCTTATCATTGTACTACAAATATAAATATATGTGATAAGAATATTATTTTTAAAACAGCTTTTATAAACAAGTTTGAGGCGCCTCTGCTAATTTAAACTAGTATCTAATTCTACATCTGCTCGATGAAGTCTCAGATTTCCTGTTACAGACCTGCGCGTGGGTTCCTTGCTTTGCGGTAACTGCGTATTGCACTGTGCCCTTTTCAGTTAAGTGTATATTTGGAAATGCTCTGATCTAGACAGAATGCATGAAGCAGGGAGATCATCTCATCATTTCAAGGTTTTGTCTTTATTCCATTTAGGCTTCTCTTCCTAAAACAACCATTTCCTAAACACCGGGCTTTTGGCTTAACTTTGTTGAAAGTGTGAGAGGCGTTACTCTAGGGGACAGCACTGACCCCATTAGAAACACTCGCCAAACAAGGGCTGAAAAACTATCTATTGCATACTATGTTCGTTATTTGGGTGATGGGTTAATTAGAACCCCAAACCTCAGCATTATGCAATATCTCCATGTAACAGACTTGCAGGTGTACCTCCTGAATCTAAAAAAAATAAAAAATAAAAAATAAGGAATACTGATCAAGTGTAACCTCATTCATTTCTGTAATGAGGAAACAGGCCCAAGAGGGTAGGCCAACTGTAAATTTTGCTCCCCTTCCTGTCACTAAGTTCCTTGAGGGCAAGGAGGGTATGGGATACTTCTCTTGTATCTGCACACAGCTGCCAGCACAGAGCAGCACACATAACTGTCTGTGGCCCTAGATGTGCCTGCTGTCTGTATTCCATCAGGACTCTGGATTCTCCTTTTCAACCTGAAAACCACTCGTTTCTAATTACTCATCCATAGGAAACACAGGCAACGGATCCCCAGAAGTCACTTGGGACTGAGTTTCAACACTTTCGTTTCACACAGTTTCAGCACTGGCACCAGCTGCAGCTGAAGACCATAGCATTTCAATGAAAAGCAACTGGCTCCCTCCCCAACCCCTCTGCCCCTAGGCTGCTGTGGTTAGCACTGCACTCAGAGAAAGAATGAATAAAAAGAAAAAGCCCCAGTTGTTCTAAGATAACCACAGAGATGACAGATGCTGTTGCATGCAAACTTGCGGGAGAAGAGAGATAAACAACATTACAAATCCAACAAAGCATGGTGACGAGAAGCCTTGGTGGGCAAGTCCTATTGCTGAGGTGTGATTTCAGAGATCAGGTGGAATGTGCCCTCTTGGTCCCATCCTCCCCTCACCCCTGCACTCTTCCTCTTTCAGCTGGCTGGGTTTAGAATTTCTTCAGCAGGGAAGAGGATTTTGCCCCGCTGGAAGAATGCTAACTCTCAGGGTGAGTGATCTTTTGGGAGACCCCCAGCCCCCAGCTTACAGGATAAACAAATGGCCAGGAATGAGAAAAGCTGAGGTGGAGCAGCAAAGGGAGGCAGGGTTCCTTTGGCCCACCTTTCAACCCCGAGTGGCCTCCAGAGAGCTGCCAGTTGTGGTCATGTTCATGCTGGGCTGCGGGCAGAAGGATGGCTCAATACCTTAGCTCATAGCCACCACTTCTGGGCCCCACTTCCTTCCTTCATCAAGTAGTGTAAAATGACAACGACCCAAGACAGCTAGAAGCCACTCCCCTTGTTGTCCATGGTTGCTCCATGGTGTATTTGTCTCTTTTGTCACATTCTGGACTCAACCCAATGCATCCATGTCACCAATACCACATATAGCTGGTGGCACTGCAGCTTTCTGTTGACCTGCCTGAACTGGCCTCCAGGCACCAGGCTTATCACTCACACCGAGCGCAGTGCATTCAGAAGGTGCTCAATACATGTTCTCAGATTGAAAGAGCAAAAGGGCAGGGGAGCCAATTCCACTCTATGAAATGGGAAAAGCTGTCAAGGAACAGCCGTCATGTTAGTTAGGAGACCACAGACGGCACTGTCATCCACCTTTTTTGCAGCATGTAGCCATCTCGCCCATTTTCAGAGCTGCTCTTATCTTTGTCATGACTGTCATCTCCACAGCATCAGTAATGACAAACTTAGAAGGTGAGAGGCTTAACTGTAAACCACACCTTATTTAAAAAGACTTTGGGGCCGGGTGAGCTGGCTTATGCATGTAATCCCAACACTTTGGGAGGACAAGGCAGGCAGGTCACGAGGTCAAGAGAGCGAGACCATCCTGGCCAACATGGTGAAACCCCATCTCTACTAAAAATACAAAAATTAGCTGGATGTGATGGTGCGCACCTGTAGTCCCAGCTACCCCGGAGGCTGAGGCAGGAGAATCACCTGAACCCGGGAGGCAGAGGTTGTGGTGAGCCAAAATTGCATCACTGCATTCCAGCCTGGGTGACAGAGCGAGACTCCATCTCAAGAAAAAAAAAAAAACACTTTGGAAGCAGCGTGATAGATTGGCTAAAATGTCAGGTTCTAGTGACAGAAAAACCTGGGTTCTGATCCTAGTTCTTCTGTGTACGAGTTATGAGTCTTGGTGAAGCCACTTCACTCTGCTACTGTTTCCTTGTCTGGAAAAGGGAGCTAGTGCTACCACTGCCTTGGGGGGTCTGATGAGATAATCCATGTAATGGAACAACACTTCTGACTGTCTTATATTTCATTTTTATTGCTGGTCTCCATGCAGTTACTCAGACAGTGCGCAAAAGCAGGAAGAGAGCAGAGTTCTTTCCCTTCCACTTTTCAGCTCCTGAGATGAAAGCCTGGACGTAGCAAGGCAGGGGCTGCAATCTCAAGCATACAGAAGAGTAACAGAAATGGGCCGAGTGCTCAGGAGCCGATGAAGCAGAATCGCTTTCATATCGAGTCTGCCCTCCTCCCTCTGCTGGAAAAAGACAGCCTCCTTGGTTTTCAGTTTCCCCCTTGAAGAGACATGAGTACATGAGTGATTTCCCTTCCTCCTTAATACTCTATGAGAGAAACAGCACAATGTTGCTAGATGCCAGTCAATGCTCAGGCTAAACACAAGAGGGTCAGCAAGAGGTGGTGGGGAAGATGCCAGGCGGGGCAGGGAGGTCTCTTTAAAAGGACAGCTGCTACCCAACCCAACCAGTTGTCCACATACTAGAACCAAGTGTTTCCCAGTTCTGTTGATTATTCAAAGATTTTTCAGAATTTTTAAATGTTACACGCGTTCAGGGTCAACATGAAATGGCAGGTCTATTCCGTGCAGTGTTTCCTGTAATATTAACAGCAAATGACTAAAAACAACTCGTGTTCATCAGTAGGGGATTGCTGAATTATGGTAAATCCATACAATGGGATACTATGCCCCTGTAAAAAAAGAATGAGGAAGCTCTCCACATACGGATACGGAAAGATCACCAAGATAAATTGAGTGAAAAAGGCAAGGTTAAAAATAGTGTGTAGAGTCTGCTATAATTACGTAAGAAGTAGAGGGATGAGGCAGATATGTATCTGTACTGACTTTTATCTGCAAAAGAAATCCTGGAAGGTTGTATAGGAAACCAATAAAAGTGGTTACAGGGGAGGGGCAGGGCAGGACTGGCCAATGGAGGCAGGGATAAGATTTCACCAAATACCTTTCTATAGCGCTTTAATTTTTGAACCACACAAATGTATTTCTTATTTGAAAAATAATACAGAAACACTGTGTACACCAGCTACTGGGAAGAAAACACATCTACAGGCTATGAACAGCCTGCAGGCTTCTGGGTTGCACCTTCACATTAAGGGCTCCAAAACTGGAGAGGCAGAAAAGTTGGCAGCATTGGGTCCAAGCTTTACTAGGTTTGGAGACAAGTAGGTTGTTCAGTATCTGGTGTCTGGAACTCTCTCTGGGTTGCCTGGCAATAAGCTAGTTGGGCCCAGCAGCCTCCGCCGCCTCTAGGGGGAAAGTGATGTACTCCCAGCCTCTCTGGGAGAGACTGCTCCAAAACTCAACTTCCCAGGAAACTGAGGAGCTCCAGGGTCACCAGGTGCTGGGCAGATAGAATTTCCTGGCATTCCTCGAAGTTAAGGCTGCCTGGAACCCCAGTGATGTGTTCCCCCAGTCAAGGCTCTGTCCCACTTGTCCCATACAAAGGAGAGCGATAGGTGAGTGCAGTTCCTCCTCTGGAGCACAGCATCCAATGTGTCCAGCTGGGCCCCAGCTCAGCACACCTCCCTAGGGAATGCTGAGAACAGAGGACATGCTCCCCTGATGACACTGCTGCCAGTCACTTTCAGGCAGCACCACAGAACACCATTCATATTCACCCCGGCCCTTTGTATGTCCCTAGTCTTGTCACTGTGAATGAGCTCACTTAGTGTAGAAGCTTGAACTGTGATCTCCACATCAAAGTCCTAACCCCCAGTACCTCAGAATGTGACCTTCTTTGGAAACGGGGTTGCTGAAGATGTAATGAGTTAAGATGAGGTCATACTGGAGTAGGGTGGTTCCTAATATGGCTGATGTCCTTATAAAAATGGGAACATTGGAAACACATACACACAGGGAGAATGCCATGTGATGATAAAGGCAGGGATTGGAGTGACGCAGCTGCAAGCCAAGGAAGACCAAAGTCGGCCGGCAAATTATCAGAAGCCAGAGCGAGGCAAGGAGGGGCCTCATATATACCACAGAGGGATCAGGCCCTGCTGATACCTTGGTTGTAGACCTCTAGCCTCTAGAACTGGGAGACCTGATATTTCTGTTAATCATCCAGTTGGTGGCACTTTGTTAAGGCAGCCCTAGGAAACTCATACACTCAGCAACCTCAGGCCAACTCGGGTGGCAAAAGTACCTGCCACCGCTCCTTCTCAGCAGGTGCCCAACAGATACTGGTGACAACACTGCTCCCATGAATGAAGATTCTAGGACCTGGCCTGGTCAAGTTTATTGTGTCGGAATACATCAAATACTCAACCAATAAACAGTGGCTGAGTACCCAACCTTGTGAAGAATGCAAAAGAAATAAAATATTCCATTACTACCCTCAAAGAGTTGACAATCTGATTGAAGATTCAAGGAAGACACATGTAATAATGGCCAAATTAGTATTATCTTCCCACAGCCCTCACCCACGACCAGCAGATGCCACAGAAGTCACTCTTAACTAAATTGCACTGTGCTCCCAGCTGGATTCAACCTTCTACTGCATCTCATTTCGCTGCTCCCTGCATGTGTCTGGAAGAACTGCTTTTCCAGCTCTTCGGGACATTCTTTAGGATGTCAGGCTATTAGACAATTTCTAGAAGCTGTTGCCACTGCTCCTGGCATGGAGCCCACACTTCTTGCCCACTGTGGACACCCACTCCTGGCCAGAATTGTCTGCCACCCCCGGTTAAGCTGCTCCCATCAGTTTCTTATGAGCGCTTTTGTCCCAGTCAGAGAAGCAGACCCTGCGGGATGTTGAGCCTATTCTGCAGCTGTCAAGGAATCTGACAAGCAAAAAACATGAGATCCAGGTGGTTTGAGAGTCCACTTTGCTAAGCTGACAGTTTTCAAGCCAGGGGCAGGCTACAGAAAATCAAGAGACCCTCGGCAGAAACGCTGTTTTCTTATCCTCATTCAGAACATTTGTTTGTTTGGCCCAGCCTTCTCACAGGCGGCTGCTCCCAGTACCCCCTGAATCCAGGAACTCCGATTCTTACCATCAGCAAGACTCCTGTGCAGCCACACGCCTGGCAGGAGAGGAGGAAGCACACCTGTGTTGAATTCTCCTGGCACTCCTGCTGAATCCCAGCGCTCTGGATCTGGCTCCTGCAGGGGTTTTTTTGTGCTAAGGGCCCAGTGGAGGCTCTGGCTGGGCTCATGGAGGAAGAGTGGCAAGTTGCTGGCGCCCCACCCTTGCCAAACAGCCCAACAGCCCTAGGTGGCTCCGTGCCAGCCTCCTGAAGGGCAGCTGTGGTCAGGGCATGACCTGTGGGTAGAACAGAGAGAGGAAAGGGTTCCTCGCTTTGACTTCAAGCAATTCATTTTAGATTATCTGGGTTGGGCTTTGAGGCAGACACTGTGGCTTGCTGAAGCAGCATCCATTTATCCTTTCCTCCTTTCTAGCAGAACTCCAGTTCTGTACACTCAGGACAGTGACCTCCTCCCCAGCTCAGAGGCCTCATCCAGCCAAAACAATGCAAGCTTCTTGCCAGTGGATAGGTTGGGGTGGACTCTACTACGTCTCTGGTTGTTAAGACATGAGAGGAGCCCTGCTAGGGGTGCTCGGGGAAGTGTTTTCCTGGCTCTTTTCCTCTGCTGGATGCTGTGCCATCTAATGTGTTGACTAGAACTTCCGCAGCCACTTTGTGACCATGAGGAGGAAGCCTGAGGCAGAACAGAAAGAATGAATCCGGGCCCTTGAAGACATTGTTGACCACCGGATCAGACAACACCAATGTCACCCTTCCTCCAGACTTCTTATTACACGTGCAATAAATATCCTTGTTTAAATCCATCGAGTTGTGGGTTTTTGCTACTCATAGCTAAGATTATCCGAGGTGATGTGCACTGAGATGTTCCTGAGACCACAAGACCACATTCTTGAATCCAATCCCACTGTCCTAACCACAACATTCCCAAACTTTCAGGACACACACACACACACACACACACACACAAACACACACACACACACTTTTCTCTCCACCTTTTCTTGGTATTCAGTCCTTTTCCTGGACTGGACACATTCTGCTATATTTTCTTTCTTTTTTTTTTTTTTTTGAGATGGAGTCTCGCTCTGTCGCCCAGGCTGGAGTGCAGTAGCGTGATCTCTGCTCACTGCAAGCTCCACCTCCCGGGTTCACGCCATTCTCCTGCCTCAGCCTCCCCAGTAGCTGGGACTATAGGCGCCCGCCACCACGCCCAGCTAATTTTTTTTTTTAATATTTTTAGTAGAGACGGGGTTTCACCGTGTTAGCCAGAATGGTCTCAATCTCCTGACCTCATGATCTGCCCGCCTCAGCCTCCCAAAGTGCTGGGATTACAGGCGTGAGCCACCCCACCCAGCCTGTATTTTCAATAAATTCTGCAACATATGCCAATTCCATCTTTTAATTAAGAAATATTTTTTACCCCCACTGATGTACCAGACACTTTGCTGGGCTCCCAGGACTCAAAATTGAAGTCAGGGACTAAACACTGAAAATGGCAAGGAAGTTCCTCAAAAAACTAAGAATAGAACTAGCATATGATCCAACAATCCCACTTCTAGGTATATGTCTGAAGGAAACACGATCAGTAGCTCAAAGTCATCTCTGCACTCCCGTGTTCACAGCAGTAGTATTCACAATCACCAAGACATGGAAACAACCTAAGTGTCCCTCAACAGATGAATGGATAAAGAAACTGTGGGGAGTGTGTGTGTGTGTGTGTGTGTGTGTGTGTGTGTGTGTGTGTGTGTGTGTGTGTGTGCATATACATAATAGAATATAATTTATCCATAAAAAGAAGGAAACCCTACCATTTGCGACAACAGGGGTGAACCTCGAACCTTGAGGGCATTATGCTAAGTGAGGTAAGCCAGACAGAGAAAGGCAAATTTATGATCTCACTTATATGTGGAATCTAAAACAATTGAACTCAGAGAAACAGAGAGTAGAATGGTGGTTGCAAGGGGCTGTAGGTGGGGAGAGAGGGGAAATGTTGATCCAAGGGTACAAAATTGCAGTTATAATGTAGATAAGCGGATAAGTTCTAGAGATCTAACGTACAGCATGATGACTTAATACTGTATTGTATACTTGAAATTTGCTAAGAGGGTAGATTTTAAATGCTCCTACCACATACACAAAAATGGTAACTAGGTGGGGTGATGAATGTATTAACTAACTTTATAAAAAAATTTTTCTCTTTGAATTCTATGTTAACCAACTTGATTGGGGTATCATTTCGTAATACACACATATATCAAATCATCATGTTGTACACCTTAAATTTATAGAATTTTATCTTTCAGTTACACCTCAATAAAGCTGGAAGAAAATGAAGCCTTGCGGAGATACAGCAAGTGAGCCCCATTCCTGGAAAAGAGTTGAGTGCAGGGAGGCAGAGGCTGGGACGGGGTGCACGCAGGCCTGTGTGAGCACAAAGAAGGGTGCAGGGAGATCTGGGGCTGGGAGAGTGTTAGCAAAATGCTCCTCAGAAAAGAAATGAATTCTTGAAGGGAGACAAGAAAACTGCAAGCAATAAAGAGAGGGAGGCAGACATTCACAACCGATTATGTAAATAATAATAAAATAACAACCAACAATGGTGGCAACTAACAGTTCCTGACACTTACAATGGCCCAGGCAGTGTTTGAAAGTTTTCTGGGTACTAACCCATTTAATCCTCCTCCAAAGCCTGTAAGGTAGTTCAAGGATTAGCCCCATTTTACGGATAAGTAAACTGAGGCATGGAGAGGTTAAGTGATACAGGAAGTGGGTAGCAGAGGCAGGACTTGGACCCAGGCAGTGGAGCTCTGAGGCTCGCATGCTTTATAGGCTACACTGGTGGTTCTCACAGTGGCCGCCAGGAAAGAAGCCCCCGCAGTCCCTGGAAACTTGTTACCAATTCAGATCTTGGGCCTCATCTCAGACCCACAGAGTTAGAACCTCCGCAGATGAGGCCCAGCATGCCATGTTTTCACAGCAGGCCTTCCTTGTGATTCTGATGTTGGAGAACCCTGCTTGACACTATAAGCCTGTACTGAGAAGGGATGGCATGCTCAGAGGACCATGAATGCTGCAAAGAGAACCAAAAGCCAGAGGGAAAGACAAGTAAGCTGTGAAGAAGCCCATCAAGAGAATGGGCTTTACTGTATGGGCATGAAGAAGAAAGGTGTGGGATGAGGCAGGAAGGTGGCTTGATTGGGCTTTGTTCTCTGTGACAAGATCTCTGGCATGAGTGCTAGTAATAGACTAGATGGGAAAGAAGATGGAAGGAGGGGGCCAAGGTAAGAGGCTGATGCTATGACCCCAATAAGTACAGCAGGGGCTGCACTAAGGTGGTGGCAGTGCAGAGAGAGGAGGGATAGGGACAGATTCAAGAGACAGAGTGTGATGACAGCTGAACATGGGTACTAAGCTGGCAGAGGTATCTAGGATGACTCCATGACATCTAGCTTCAGAGGTTAGGTGGATGGCTGACATTATTTAGCCAGATTGGAAATTCTACAGGAAGAACAAGCTTGGCAAGGAAGAGAATTAGTTCCACTTGGAAATGTTAAGCTTGAGGCTTCCATGGGACATCGGGGTGGAGGCATTTAGGATGCAGTGAGACAAAGATCTGGTGCGCAGGAGTGGGGACAGGGCTAGACATGTAGGTGTGGGATTTGCCAGTTGAAATATATGAGGGTTGAAGCCACAGACATAATGAAGGCTGCTCACAGACTGTGCAGAGGGAGCAGAAAAAACTGAGGGCTGGAATCACGCAGGACACTAACATTTAAGGGACACTCAGAGCACATCAGCCAAGGAGGCTCAGAAGCAGTGCTTAGAGAGAAAGCAAAGGAAATAATGTTGTCTCAAAACCAAAGGATGAGAAAAGATGGAGAACGTTTAACGAACTAGAGGTTGACAGCAGGTTCAAATGTTGAAGACATGTCAGACATTCCAGAGAAGAAACCCTGGACTTATCAATGAGGAGGCCACGGGTGAACTCAGTAATAGCAGTCCCAGTGGAGGGATGGAAGCAAAAGCCAGATTCATTCACAGATGCATTCTCCAATAAGCAACAGCTACCATGTGCCAGGCTTTGTGCTTTGTGCTGGGATAGGGTGATGAACTCAGCCCTTACCAGGTAGTGGATAGGGAAGAAAGTGGACAGAAATTACAACAATGATTACAGGATCACAGCTGGGGTAAATGCTCTGATGAAGACATGAAGACATACAAAGGGCTTGCTATAGGGAGCCCAAAGCAACAAGACCAACACAGAAGACGAAAGGAAATTACATTTCTGTTGGGTCCACGGGATGAATAGGAGCAACCCCAGGAAAGGTGGGTGGGAAGTGTGTTAAGGAGGGAGGACAGCGGGCATAAATACCCTCAGGTAGAACAAGCTTTTTGTGTATTCAAGAAATAGAAGGAAACCCGGGTGGCTAGAACAATCCTAATGTGGAAGACAGTGGTAGGAGATGAGGCTGAAGAGTAGGACTTGATGGGCCAGGTTAGAGATTTGGGACTTTATCCCAACAAGCCAGAGAAAATCATTAAAGTTAAAATCTAAAAGGTTGGGAGAGACATGATCTGATTTGCATTTTTAAAAAGACGACTTTGGCTGCTTGTGGGGAATGAAATTGGAAGAAGGGGGATATGGAGTGGATACATGGAGGCTGGTTGGGGGAATCACTACAGCCCAGGCAAGAGATGGCAACATCTTGGACCAGGGCGATGGCAGCAGAAGTAGGCGCAGGTGAAGAGATTCTAGAGCTATTCAGAGGTGGAATCAAGAGGACTAGGTGGCCAATGGGATGTAGTAAGTGGGGGAAGGAGCAGTTGAGGCCAGCATGGACTCTGTGGTCCCATCTACATCTATTCTCGGATACTCCCACAAGGCCACTGGGATGGAAGAACACATATCCTTTGAATTCCAAGGCATCAAGTCCTACTGGCTTTTGTAGGGCTCAGATCAGAACTAGAGGACAAGTCCTACCAAGGCTTCCTCTCCTAAAGGAGCCTCTCATTGATAAAATGATGTCTTCTAAATAGGCCTCCTCAAAATCTCCTCACCTTGTTTGGTGACACTCTTTCTGGTGTCATGTCCTGTGGGGTGGGGTGCCAGGCTGGCCAAGCCCCATGGTGAGTGGCTTCTAATCACAACACCCTATGCACTCTTCAGGGCATTCATAAAGTGCATTCAGTACATGTGGGCAATTCTAGGCTCCTAATGCCAATCTCCATCTGATCAGTTTTCCCTCTCCTAATTTTGTCAATTTTCCAACAACATGCTAGATTTATATTTTCATCATTATGGCAGGCTAAGTACCTAGATGGACCTTGCCACTAGAAACTACTAAAAAGTCTTATATAATTTTTTTTTTAATTTCCAAAAGCATTGATGGACTCACAAGAAAGGAAGGAATTCACTGGCCAGGGGCTTCTTTAGATAATATATATCCAGATGCTGACTATAAAAATGACTGTAATGTATTCAAAGAAGTTAAAGCCAAGCTTGAAGATTATGTGCAGGAGACAAAAAGTCATGAGGAATAACCAAGAAGTTCTGAAGAATGAACCAAAGATAATGTTTAGAAATAAAAAAATAAATAATTGAAATTTCAAACTGTGGATAGACTTAAGAGCAGATTAGATACAGTTTGAGAAAGAGACAGTAAACTGGAAGCTGGGTCAATAATAAATTAACCAAAATACAGCACAAAAAGACAAAGACACTGAAAATATGAAGGAGAACTTAGACATGAAAAAGAGTCTAACATACATCTGTTTGGAGTTTCAGAAGGAGAAGGAAGAGAATATTTAAACAGGTAATGACTAAGAATTTTCTAAAGTGATGAAAGATACCAAGACACATATTCAAGAATCCCAAGAAGAATAAATAAAAAGAAATCCATAAGCAGACACATGTCAGTGAGGCTTTAGACCACCAAAGACAAAGAGAGTGTCTTAAAAGCAGCACAGAGAAGAGAAATTACCTTCAAGGGATTAACAGTTAGACAGGTTATTTCTCATCAGTGACAAACAAGACAGAAGGCAGTGGTAAAATACCTTCAACATGCTAAAAGTGGGTGACTGTCTTCTGAGAATTCTATACTTAAAAAGATATCCTTTAAGAACAAGAGAAATAAAGATATTATCTGACAAAAAAAAAAAAAACAACCTGGGAGTCGGCCACATGGAGACTCTCACTGAACATGAAAACTTTAAAAGATGGACATCAAACAGAAAAAGACAGAATCTAGGTGAAAGATCTGAGATTAAGGAAGAAATGAAAAACAAAGAAACTGAAAATGGATTTTCTCAGTGTGTTGTTGAAAAAATTACAGATTGGTAGTCAGACATGCTTATACTGGGATCTTGCTGCCATCTCTTGCTATCTGAGAAACTTAAATCAAATTACTTAATCTCTCAGAGTCTTGATTTCTTCATCTTAAAAATTCATCTAACAGTGTCACTTATACGAGCATTTTTTTGAGGAATAAATGAGCAAATACCTACGAATGCTCCCAGCATAGCTTCTGTATCTGGAAGGTGTAAAATAAATGTTAATTTCTTATCCCTTTTAAAATTAATGAATACATTTTAAAAATAAGACATTGCTAGCAACAAAGAATGACTCCCTTTGCTTCAGTTCTAAGATAAAATTCTGGCACTGTTTCAAATTGTACAAATATGAACTGGTGCTCAGCAGTTATTTTCATCTTTCCAGTATCAAGCCTAAGATCCTTTGAACAAAATATTTATGATCTCTTTATTTAAGAAATACTGGCCGGGCGTGGTGGCTCATGCCTGTAATCCCAGCACTTTGGGAGGCCGAGGCGGGCAGATCACGAAGTCAGGAGATTGAGACCAGCCTGGTCAACATGGTGAAACCCCGTTTCTACTAAAAATACAAAAATTAGCCAGACGTAGTGCTGTGCACCTGTAATCCCAGCTACTCAGGAGGCTGAGGCAGGAGAATCGCTTGAACCAGGGAGTTGGAGGTTGCAGTGAACCGAGATCACACCACAGCACTCCAGCCTGGCGACAGAGTGACTCCGTCTCAAAAAAAAAAAAAAATTATTGCATGCGTACACACAAGCCCCAGGGATATACCCCAGATTCTAGATGAACTCACAGTTTTAAAATAATTTGTGGTCACAGTGTTATGAGGTTATAAAATAGATGCTGGTCCATCCGTAGTGCAAAACGACATATCCTGCCCATTCTCTTTCCTCACATCCTTGCCCAGGGCTCTCCTTTCAACTAGGAGATGGGGACACACAAATGATCCCTCTGCAACTTCTGCTACCCCATCCCCCATGCTGGAGAATCCCCAGCTTCTTCCATGACCCTACTCTCAGTTTGATTAGGGAATGAAAAAGGAGAGGAAAGCTAAAGTTAATAAAAGGTAGCTAAGAAAAGTTAGCTTATTCTTCTTTAGGGTCTCTGCCCAATTTTTATTTGGCAACACTTCAGGCGAAACAGATAAAGTCAGAGTGAATCTTTCCTGGATGGTGTCAAGGAAACAAAAAGCACTGGTCCTGAAGTTCTAAGTTCTACGTCCTGGGGTGGTGTCCTTACTCGGCATTTGCAACTTACACGTCCTTGGTCAAGCCACTTAACCCCTCCTATTTTATTTATGAGACAATAATTATATCATATTTGTAGAGCATTTTATAATGTATTAAGTGCCTCCACAGTCATAATTTTATTTAATATGCTTAGCCAAGTGTATAATACTCAGTACTCATACCTTACTGCATTGCTGTACACATTTGAAAGCAGAGTCTGTGGGTTGCTGTGTGAATTGCAAACATCTTCATCAACAGAGAGATCATCTCCGTGTACATAATTTAACCCATTATGGTTATTGAGTGGGCTCTGCAGTCAAGTGCCTGGATTTGAATTCTGGTTTTACACTTACTAGCCATGTGACCTCGAGCAAGTTGCTTAGCTACTTTATAAGCCTCAGTTTCCTCACCTTTAAGTTAAGGAAAATAATAATTGTACTAGCTTATAGGGCAGAGCTTTGCACATGGTGGGCTCTCAGTGAGAGGTGACTTGAATTTATACCAAGTTGAGTCGGCAGCTATCTGACCACACATATGTACTCAAAAACACCCACCCTCCTTCTTCCTTTCTTCTCCATGGTTGCCTCCACCCTCTACATCCCTAGGCAAATATTTGCAAAAGGAGGGCAGAAGCTCCAGATAGCAGGACACACCCAGAATGACTTTCTTAAAAGTAACAAAGCCTCATTTTTCCATTTTCCATTTTCTGTAGGCTTTAGTTCCCACTCTGTTTCAGGGGGATCGCCATGCTGTTTTGGTTGGAAACATAGCCCAGACTTCCGAGGGTCCCAGTCAGCCTGGACCCCTTCCTACTTCCTCCTGAGGGTCTTGATGTGACAGGCTGGAGAGTTCCGGACTATGGGGCACCGGCTGAGCCTCAATCACCTAACTGAATTGTGCAGTTCACCTGTTTGATAAAAATCACTGATGACCGAGCCAATGCTAAATGGATCTATTATAATGATATAAGAAGCAAAGGTTAATTTCAGCCAAACTGATGAATGAATGGAAAATACTTTGCTGCACAAAAATAAGCAACCTCTATTTAAAAGGCTTTGTGTTCATAAAGGACTTTCATATTTTCACTGTTTAATTCCATCCTTATAAATTCCCTAAGGAACATGAAGGGCAGCTCTTTTATAGATGAGGCAACTGAGGCCAACAGAGAGCGAGTGGCGAAGCTGAACATAAAACACGCTCTTCCTCCCTCACACCCGATGCTGCAGCCTAGCACAGCTTCCCCACCTGAGCTTTCTGACTTTCCTGTCTGCCCACTTCCAGCTTCTGTGGACCAGGTCCTAAAGGAACAGCATTAGGGGTCACATCACATTGGCATTTGCATTCAGAATGGGACAGGGCAGGAGGATAGGAGACATGGCTTAGTTGCTCAAATTACATCTTAGTCCACAAAAAGAAAACACACCCTCAAGAGCTCCAATTAAGCCCAATCAGCCTGGAGTTCACAGGCTAACTGCCTGCAGCAATGAAGTGGGCGCACGTGTCCTCTCAGTGAGGGCAAGACAGTCACCCGTGACTGTCACACTGCTAGTTAACATTTCTCTCCAAAGCACCTCTGAGACAGCCCAGCCATTTCACAGGTTGCAGACAGAGGCTGTGTGGCTGCTGGGGTTGAATGCACATGTGAGGCTGGGACAGGGAGGGCTGGACTAACCACTGTTACCCAGGTCTAGGACATGGCCAAATTGTGAACAGCTGCCTTTGGCTCTATAACCAGGACTGAAAAGAAATCAGGCAGCAGGCATGAAAGAATTCAATAGTGGGCCTGTCGGTGAAAGAGTTACCATCTGGGCATCGCTCATTCTGTTTTGGTTGGCTTTTCCTGGTGGATAACTGTATAAGGAGAGGGTGAGTCTCTGAGGGTGGTCCCATCTTCTTCCACTCTATAGCTCTCTGGCACCGTCTACAGGGTTCCGAATACCATCTCCATCCTAATGGGACACAGTCCACGTCATACATGCCCAAATCCGTGCTGATTCTAGAAACTTTCCAGAGCACATGCAGAGGCAGGGCCAGCTGTGCTAGGTTCTACTTGACAACATCCCCGTCTAGATGAAGGAGGAAGGATCAAAAAGTCCAGAACTGAATCCTGGCTCCCTGCTGGGAGAAATCTCACTTCCTTCTAGATTATAAACTAGTCAGTGAAGGCCAGCAGGAGGAGAGTGTGACCCTTACAAATATTGGTAGGCACATTCTACAGCCTGGCCAGAACGTCACTGGTTTAATTTCCATAAGAATGGCCCTCAGACACTGTCTATTAAGATGGACAGAAGGACACTCATGGAACAGTCCTCCCAGGACTTCCTGCCACCACTTACCTGCTGAATTCTACCATCTTTGAAGACAAAGCTCAGTTCCCACCTACTTGGCTAGGGTTTCTTTCTAGAGCACATTCATTCTGTCCCATCTCCTTGGCAAAAGTTATACATGCTATCTGGGGAGGTCAGCTCTTTCTGCACTTGTGTCTGGTCAAAAGAAATATTGTGTCCCTTTTTCTTTTTCCTAGTACAAAGCACTTCATACAGTAGGTGTTCAACAAGTACATATTAATCCATTTTATTTTTTGTTTTATTGGCATTAAATCACTACAATGTAACCCCTAAAGTGTCAGAAAATTCAGATGTGGTGTGTGTTATAGTCTAACTGCTCTTGAGTGCAAATTAGAACTTTTCATTCTATTTCAAACTTGTAAGTAGGGCTTGTACATTTTTTTAAAAAATACGTTTAGTTTGCTATCAGTGACTATGTAATGGAAGCCGAGTAATTTTTCTTTTTTCATTGACGCTCATTTTACCTGGCAGTTCCTTTTTGTGTCTCTGGTTCTGGTTCAAGCTGCAGTTCAATGTACTAAAATTGCATTCCTTAAAAAGAAGTACTACAACAGACTTTTGAACTGGCCTTTTCCATCCCTATATCTCTGGATGACCTGTGCCTGGGGCAGCTCACCTGGTATGGATTCGGCAGCTTCTGGCTCCCATTTTACAGGCGTGTGGAGAGAGTTCTGTTATGAAGCAGACCCTGCAACCCAAGGGGTCGGCCCTTTGTAGGAAGCCAGTCAGGCACAGGGGGATCAACAGCCTGGGGGAGGTGTCCATCGTGCAGGTGTCTATACCAGGACTAGGTGTCTGGTGTGAACCCACACAAGTTGTTGAACCTGTCTGAGCCTCAGTTTCCTCAACTGTAAAAAGGACATGGTAAGACCTATATCAGAAAATGCCTGGCACATGGCAGGCATTTGACAAATTATCTTATTATGAAGCATGCGGCCCATGCAGAAGTTTGTTGAATGCCTTGCTGTTTCCCCAGCTGACTTCATTCCCAGAGTTAAGCCACATCAGAACCCTGTGCCCCAAAGAAAGTTCAACCCAAAAATCTGAGTTCTGAGACACACAGTAGGGGCTTGCAGTTCATGGGGAGGGTAATGATGAGCAATAGGAAATGTGCCAGAGGGCACGTCACAGAAGATGCGTCAGATGCCAGAAAGAATGCTCGCTGGGGAAATAGCAAATACACTCTGTAGTATTTGTGGCCAGGACAACCATGGCCTAGGAACAAACTGTGTCCTGAGTAAATGCAGAATCAAGCTGTGATGAGATACCAAGAGGGGACAGAAAAGCAAAACAGATCATGACCAAGAACAGGAGCTGAGACAGTGGCCAACCCCTGCTAGCCAGAGAACGTGCACCAATTCTCCGCCTTGGGAGGAATCCACGGTCAAAGCTAAACTCACACTTTTACACTATGTGTGTAATTAGTTGAAAAGCTTAATTTAACAGTTTGGTAAATTCCATTAGCAGTTTATCTGTGGTATGTAATGAAGCTATTTTTAAGTGAGTCCTTTTTGGCTAAAGGCCCCAGTGAAGAATCCTAATGGAACATGGTTCACATAATACAAACCCAGATCTGTGCAGATTCTAGAAACCTTCTCGAGTAGACACTACTGTGCCCAGGCAGGGAAGCTGTGCTTGACTCTGTACAATGACACCCCTGTCTAGATGAAGCAGGAAGAATCAGAGAGTCCAGAATCGAGTCCCAGCTCTGAAATTACACCACCTCGGGTATGTTACTTACATCTGTGGTGCTCACTTTCCTCACCTGGAAAGGGTGGGTGATCATACTACCTTATAGGACCCTGGGGAGAAATAGACAAGGTTCTGTACAAAGTACTTAGCCCACAGGAGGGCAGTCTTACAGAAGCGCTTTTGATTGAAGCAGATAAATTTTTAAACCCAAACAAACAGAAAGGAATAAGAGAGAAACGGCAGGAGAAACATTACCCAAGTTGACAGGACATCTGATGATGAGGACATTGTGCAGAGAGGGAACTGAGACAGTATCACTGTATGACTTCCTGGAGCCACAGTTAAAACCAAACCTTCTCAAACCCTATCAGTTTGAGAAGAAGAAACAATTCGCAATGTGAATATACTTACTGCCACTGCGCAGTATACTTAAAATGGTTAAAATGATACATTTTATGTTATGTATATTTTATCACCATGAAACAGTGAAGATCCAAAAACAAACAAACAAAAAACCCTAAACCTCAACTCTCTGTCCACTGAAGACAGTATAATAAAAATAACATAAAGAGTTGGATGGCCTTCCCTCTGAGGGATTCTGTAGGGAAGGCAGCGTCCATGAACCCAGATGCCACACCAAAGGCCTTGTGAGTCAAGATCTCCATCCTGTGGATGATCTGTATCCGGGGTGTCTATTCAATCCAAACTCCCAGAAGACCCGAAAACCAAAAAGCCACCGCAGGCCACGGCACCACTGAAACATCTAGAGGTTCTCCTGCTGAACAATGTGTTATTCCTGATGGTATCTCCCCAATGGCAATTTCTGACCATGATTCAGATGACACTACCCACAGAAATGAACTTCCAAGAACTCCTCCTCCCTCACTCCCACCGTGTCCTCCTCTGGGGATGGTGGTGCTGCTGCTATCTTGCTCAGAAAACTTGCCTTGGGAAGAAAGCCTCTAAAATTTCAGCCCTGCTCAGGTTAAGAAATAGTAGCTTTGGGAAAGGAGCGGTGGCTCACACCTGTAATCCCAGCACTTTGGGAGGCCAAGGTGAGCAGATCATTTGAGGTCGGGAGTTTGAGACCATCTTGGCCAAGATGGAGAAACCCTGTCTCTACTAAAAATACAAAAATTAGCCAGGCGTGGTGGTGCGTGCCTGTAATCCCAGCTACTTGGGAGGCTGAGGCAGGAGAATCGCTTGAACCCAGGAGGTGTAGGTAGGTTGCAGTGAGCCAAGATCATGCCATTGCACTCCAGCCTGGGCAACAAGAACAAAACTTCGTCTCAAAATAAATAAATAAATAAATAAATAAAGGAAAGAAAAGAGAAGAGAAAAGAAAAAAGAAATAGTATCTTTGACAAACCATCTCCTTCCCCACAGAAAAACAAAACCTGGCTGAAGGCAGGAGGTGTCTCTCTGGCAAGTGTCTCTCATCTCCCTCCCCCTGACCTCCCTGACCCCATTCATGTCTTCAGAAGGGCATGGCCCTGTCGAGGGGGTGAAGGGCTGTTCCTGCGCCTCAGGGCCCTGCACTATAAATGCTTCCCAGCCTGGGCTGTACTTCTGGGTTCAGCTCAAATCCTACCTCCTCTCTAAAGCCATGAGAAATATACTTTACTTACTTGCCTATAAACACTAACATCATTGGTTATTTTTTGTATCATCTCCTGCCATGAGCTAAATTATATCCCCCCGACAATTCATATGTTGAAGCCCTAACTCTCAATGTGACGGTATTTGGAGGTGAGGACTTTAGAAGGTGATTAGGTTTAGATGAGGTCATGAGGGTGGGGCCCTCATGATGGGATTAGTGCCCTTATAAGAAGAGACACCAAAGAGCTCTCTCTCTCTCTCTCTCCCCCATCTCTCTCTCTTCCCTCTTCCCTGCCCTTCTCCCTCCACCCTCCCTCTCCCTTCTTCCTCTCCCATTCTCTCCCTCTCCGTGCCATGTGAGGACACAAAAAGAAAGTGGCTTTCTGCATGCCAAGAAGAGAACCTTCACCCACCAAACTGGCACCATGATCTTAGACTTCCAGCCTCCAGAACTGTGAGAAAATAAATTTCGGTTGTCCAAGCCACTCAGTCTGTGATATTTTGTACTGTCCGCCAGAAAAAAGACATCCCCTCAAAGGAGTATGTATGCCTGCTACAGGGACTCCCCCTCTCTTCTTAGACCAGACCTCCTGCAGGACCGTTTGCTGGCACAGCAGGGACTTAGCATGCATGCAAGCTAATTAGGTGAGAGACTCTGCCTCTGCCTTCTGGAGAATTTCAATCCAAGACAAGCACAACAAGTTGTGAAGGACCAACAAGGGGAGGAGTACATCTCAACAAGTTGGTTGAGAAGGACCAACAAGGGGAGGAGTACACCCTTAGCATGGAACTCAACCACAAGCTCTCAAAACAGGTAATGTCACCATGACCCAGGGGATCACCTGTGCATGGACCACATGCTTCCTCACATCCCTTAATTCACCTGACATGGATCAACAGGTAACTCCTGTATTCTCACTTCAACAAAGAGAAAAGAAACTCAGGTTTAGAGGGCTAATCCCAAAGACACATGACTGGTTAGAGTCAGAACCCAGGCTCTGCACTAAGCATGCAGAGGCGGCAGGCTGTGGAATGCTTGAGGACTTGGCCCTAGAGCCAGACTGCCTGGGTTCAAATCCCAGCTCGGCCTCTTATCAGTTGTGTGACCCTGGAAAAGTTCCTCAGCCTCTTGAAACAGATGAGGAAGATGGCTTCCTCATTTGTAAAATGGGGAGAATGATGATAACAGTGCCTATTTCATAAAACTGTTACACAGATGAGTTCATTTATGCCAAACTCTCAGCCATGCCCGGTGTATTTCTGTGCATCAACCTTGAGGTGCAGTGGAAAGAGAGTCCCTGGAGTTCCGTCTTTGGTCAAGGTGAGTCTGCGAGAAGTTGGCCTCCCTCCCGCATCAGCACCAATCCAACCCTCTATCCCAGTGGGTAAGGTACGTGGTTATGTGCAGTGGACAATGTGGCAAAGCTCCATCTATTTACCAAGAGAACTCTGACAGACTGCAAATCCCAGAGCTCAATGCTGAGCAATCTGTAAAGTAAATAAAGTGAAAATAAACCAATCACCCAGGTAATAGGAGATTTCCCTCTTGTCTGCACTGGTAATTGGGTCATTGTAGCCAACCTCCCACATCCCCTGGTGCTGCTGTGAGTTAAAAAGGGAGTAAAGGAAGCTGTCTGGCCAGCTGAGTGCAGGTTCCGGGAGGAGGGCAGCCACACCCGCTGGTTCCAGCTTCTCCTGGTGCACCTGTAGCACGTGTGCTACGTCTCACCCTTCTCACCTTTCCTGTAACTAAGCCCAGAAGGGCACAGAGTTCCACAGGCTCAGGGGTACACTATGAGCACAGGGCCGGGTGTTAAGCCTATCCAACCTCACTGCTGGAACTTGCTTGGGTAAAACACGGTTTCCACTTTCCCACAAGTTCTCAGGCCCAGCCTCACGTTTTCCCACCCCCAGGCAGAGCAGCTCTATTGTGTGAATAAGGGATCTTCAGCACAGATGGGGTAGGGACAGAGGTCCTTGGAATCTGAACCACAGGGGAAGCTTGCCTGCTCCTACCTCCCTGCATCTTCTAGAAACACCTGGAGCATCACCTAGAGTCAGACTCCACCCACCATAGAGCCTGCTGCCCCATAAATGCCTTTCTTGGCCAGCCCCATCCGGGATGTGTCAACAAAAAGACAAGGGAAGAAAGTGTCCCTCTGGCATTCTGAGAAAGCCAGGGCTGGGAGCCAAAACACACTGACAAGGGGGATACACTGTCTCCTGAAGAATCTGTCACAAAAGAAAATTCTATAGCCCTCAAGCTGGAAGAGGCCCTGGAGATAACTTTGTCATCACAGGGTGCCACCCTCTAGTTGCCCCAGGCAGAGGAGGTCCTAGAGGAACCTGTCCCTAACATTGAACTTCAAGAGATCCTTCCTGTATCTAACTCAGCCTTCAGGGAAAGGGCAGAGCAGTTACAAGGCAAGGATGACTGAGAACTCCAAGACCTGAGGCCAAGACTCAGCACTGTGTACAAGGTGTGGAGCCTGTAGAGGACAAACCTGACTGAGGGTTGTCCTCCCCCTCGCCTCAGCCTGCCTGCAAATTTGTTTATGTCATCTGGATGATGTCATACTAACTTGACCAGTTGGAGCAGCTGTGAGGGGAAATAGACCACAAAGGTCCCTCTGCTGAGTCCTGTGAGGGGAAGGGGGTGTCTTTGTGTGGATGCTGTTGGTGAGTAGAGAGCCAATGGAGCATAACGCTTACAGTGCAGGCTCTGAAATAGCCAAGCTGCCTGAGTTCAAATCCTGCCTCTACCATGTATTGGCTGTGTGACCGTAGACATGATACTGTGCCTCTCTCTTCCTCAGTTAACTTTTCTATAAAATGGGCATGATGGCAGTGCCTAGCCAATTGGGTTGTAGTGAGGCTTCCATAAGGGAATACATGAACAGCCCCTGGGCCATGCCTGGCACTTTCTTTGCATTGCTGTTGTGAAGGTGACCAGTTTGCCTAGGACATCCTGGTTATGCTTGTGGTCCCAGCATTGCTATGAATATTCCCCCTTTCACTCCCAGCAGTGCCCGAGGTTGGATGATGTATTATAAGAGTGACTCCCTTTGGCTTCTTCATGTCCACCTGGTTATCTCCCTGCTTCATGCTGCCTCTGAGTACTGGGGAGCCAGGTTCCCAAAATATAGGTCCCCAAAGTAGGTTCTGCCCATGCCATTGAGGTGTCCGCTCCACAAACTCAGCTTTTCCTCTTTTCCTTTTTCTCTGCACTTCGTCTCTCCTCCTTCCTTGATCCTTACAGCCATCCTCTCCTTTCCTGCTTCCCTGTGCATGCCTTAGGATTCTGCCGGTGCACACAGGTACCATCGGGCTTTATTGGGACCTCCCGCTGACCCTGTACTTGGACGGAACCCCTTATGGCTCTAACTAAACTGTGCCTTATCAAATTTCTCTCAGAGGAAAGGAAGCAATTTGAAAAAGCAAAGAAATGACCAATAGATGGATGAGTGGAACAATGTGCTGGTTTTTGCTGTTGCTGTTGTTGTTGTTGTTGTTGCTGTTTCTTTGTGTGTGTGTGTGTGTGTGTGTTGTGTTGGTAGGAACAAAAAGTGTACCAGTTTGAAATGGTCCATCGAATGCTAGACCTGTCTATAAAATTGTCCCCAGGGCTATTTTTTTTTTTATTTTTATTTTTGAGACAGAGAGTATCGCTCTTGTCACTCAGGCTAGAGTGCAATGGCGCAATCTCAGCTCACTGCAACCTCCGCCTCCTGGGTTCAACCAATTCTCCTGCTTGGCCTCCTGAATAGCTGGGATTACAGGTACCTGCCACCATGCCCAGCTAATTTTTGTATTTTTAGTAGAAATGAGGTTTTGCCATGTTGGCCAGGCTGGTCTTGAACTTCTGACCTCAGGTGATCCACCCGCCTCGGCCTCCAAAGTGATAGGATTTCAGGTGTGAGCCACCACGCCTGGCCCCCAGGGCTATTTTATAGGAAACCCTGGAGGCTCCTCTGCAAGACAGCGGCCTCCCTGTATGTCAGTGGAGAAAGCAAAACCTCTGGAGCCCAAGGGCCTGGACCTATTTCTGCCACTCACTAACAGCTGACAAAGGACCATGATCTTGCAAAGACTCAGTTTCTCCATCCATAAAATAGGGCAGACTTGTCTCTAGAACACCGTGATTCTATGACATTGTAAGAGGCCCTGGACCTGCTCTTAGGATCCTGAATTCTGCAATATTCTGCAATATTTGGCAATTACATCTTTTAGCTCTTCTCTAGGGGAAACATAGGCCTTCCTTGGAAAATATAAAATCTGAACTAATTCTCACCTAAGGAATCATGGCAAGTGCCTGAGTCCTCTGTGCATTGCAACAGAATAGACACTATTTTGTGTGGAAGAAAAGCAAGAGAGAGATGTGAACTTAGCGGGTGATTAGCCAGTCCCTGAGGAATCCCTCACTAGCTCTCCCCCAGCCTAGCTTCTCTCAGCTGCATTGCCAGTACCCAGGCAGCCTGCAGATTCAACCCTCCCTCCCCACAACAGGTTCAGCAAACCATTGCGACAAGGAGCCCCAAGGCAGAATGGATGGCTACTGCAGCCACTGTCCCAGTGCTGGGGCCTGCCTTCTGCAGGCTCACCACAGGCTGACGCATCTCCAATCACCCCCCACACCTGGGGTTCCATCTCTATCAGTGGCATCACCAGCCACTCCAACTCTGGAATCCAAATCGCCATCATCTTGGTCTCTTCTGCTCTAGTCCCTGACATTTATTCAGTTGCCAGATTACATCTGCTCCACTGTTCTCTGGGTTAAAATCCCCATCCCACCACTTATTTTCTGTATGACCTTGGATAAACCACTTAACCTCTCTCTCAGTTTCCTCCTCTACAATATGGAACAATCATAGCAATCTCCTCATGAGGTTGTCAGGAGGATTAAATGAGATTAAACATGAAAATCTCCTACCACAGGCCCTGGCACATAGCAGATGACTTTTCCCCCACCCCCAAGCCTTTTAGCCCCTTCCTGTCTATTCCCACCAGCCCTGTTCAACCCCTCATGGTGACTGCAATGGGCTTCTTCCCAGGTTCTCTTCCCACAGCTTCCTCCACTGCAATACATCCCATACCCAGCTGCAGATGACATGTTCTTCAAATCCAGCTCCAGGAACATCAATTCCCTTCTTAGAAACCATCAAAATATCCCTAGGCTTAATAATGAAGTTTCTAGACTCGTAACACTCCAAGCCTCTGCCATCTCTCCCAGGCAGCACTCCTCACTGGATTGTCCACTACATTATTCCTTGCTCGTCAGGTACATCCCACCTTCCCCAAGATGCCCAGACCCAGCCTCCTATTCAAGGCCCGGCCTCAGTGCCACATCCAGGATGCCCTCTGCGAGTCACTCCTTCCAGAAGTAACCTCCCTCCTCCAAACTCCCTCTACACGCTTTATAGTATAGAACGGAGAGGTGACAGGGCCTCGGAATCCATACATGAAGCCTCTCACTTATCACTCAAAAACTGTGCATAAAGTAGCTCTTATGGGCAAATACTAGACCATGAGGTTGTGCATGTTAATTTCACCTGAAAAGGGGCATGAACCTTGGACCCTCCAACAAAAATGCTGATTCCATGTGGAGCTAGCTGCCCTGATTTCATATCCCTATGTGCACATCCTTGATAAAAAGACTCTTCGGTACAAGTTGCTTTCTTCCAGAGACAAGGAACCCATCACCTCAGGAGTTAGGTTCTTCCTCCTGACCCTCTGACCACTCTGGGGAGTCCCACGGATTGGCCCTTTCTGTCCTCTTGAGTCACACAGAACGAATTCCTTTGAGACTCCTGGTGTCCTCCACAGAGCCAAACAGGGCAGGTTCCCAAGCACGCTGTGTAAACAGATAAATGAACTCCGAGGGCTTTCCCACGTGGCAGGGTACATTCGCTGCATCCCGTGCCTGCATGGGTGCACAGACACACAGTCGCACGCACACACACACACACGGACACACACACACGGACAGAGTCAGCACAAGGCCTCTGAGCCACACAGCCAGACCAGCACACGCTGGGGCCAGGGCGGAAGCCAAGCCCCAGCAGCCGCCCACTTCCTGACCTCCTTCCTTTGCTCTGGGAGGTTCTCTCTCTGTGTCTTTCTGGCCGTCTGTCTCAGTTCTTTGTTTCTAGGCATGGCAGCAGTTGTGGATGCTGCCTGCGTGCCCCGGGCTCCTAGTAGCACTGAACAGCAAGGTAGGAGTTTTGGTTCTTAGACTTGAGACCTTGGGCAAGTCACTTGACCATTCTGAGCCTCAGTTTCCCCATCTGTGAAATGAAGAGGCTGGATGAGGCTGGAGGGTTCCTAAGGTCCCTTCCTGACCAAAACCCTAGTGCTTCTCGGCTCTCCTCCAGTCCCGTTACCGAGTGACAGGGAGGGGAGCAAGGGCCAGGCCAGGCCTGGGGATGGCAGGGGAGCCAGCTGTTCCCACCCAAGGGCACACAGCCTCCATCCAGGCCCTCTGCGAATTCCATGTGCTGCACACACGCGCTCACACTTCGCAGCCGGAGAAGCAGGCAGGAAGCGCCGCCCCCCGGCTGCCCCGGGCGCCCACCCTCAACCTTCCTCCACATTACCTTGGGCGTGTAGGCTTCCCGTGGACCTGCCCGCGCCGCCCGCTGGGCTCTCAGCCGTCAAGCAGCCGCCTGCTCCGCCCGACTCTTTCCGCTCCGATCCGCGCAGGCTGGACCAGCCTCCCCAGCGGAGCTGAGCGGGAAGCGGCGCCCCCTGGACGCCCTCCGGGACGTGCGCGCGCCAAGCGGTGGGGTCCGGGCCTGCAGGCGCGACCTGAGACTGCCAGGGAGCCTGGGTGGCGGGGGCGGGGCCGCTGCCGACTTAGCCTGCCTGCCTGGTCGGGCTTCCTGGGTCCCTCTGCTCCCTAGGCCCCCTAGGCCCCTTGCCCCGATTCAGGTTCCCAAGGTGGGGCATCAGTCCGGCCCTTGCTGGCTCACTGGAGAGATGGTGTCTGGGAGTGCACCCCCGAAAACCCGGCAACAGCCCGGCGTCACTCCAGCTGTTATCTCTGGGAATAGAAACTAAAGGGGATTCTTCTTCTTTATACTTTTCTGACTCTTCTATATATTCTACTGTGGGCATGAATCGTTAAAAACAAAACAAAACAAAACACCAAAAACCCAATACATATTTGTTAATAAAGCACTAAGTAAATCTTCAAAGGCCTCCCAAGGTATTCAGGCTGCAGGATAACCTCTCAGCCTAGCGCACAAGGCAGGGCCCACCGTGCCCACTCTGGCCACAACCTAATTTTCCAGCCTCACACTCTCTCCCTCACACACACACAACACTTTTGCTCTGGACACACTGGCTGTTGCCAAACACCAGCTGTTCCTCATGGCTGCTGGGAGTTCTTTTTGCCTGGAACACCCTCCCCTTTCATCTCTGCCTGTTGAAATCCTACTCATCCATCCAGGCCCCTCTGAAATGTCACCTTTTTGGAGAACCCTTCCCCAGACACCGCCCCTGCAGAGTGCCCCAGTTCTTTCCCGGTAAGCCCATCTTTCTGGTACTGGTTTATGTAGTAGCATCCCCCTCTCACACGCGCTAAGCCCTATTCCATGGTGGAGAGAAACAAATTAGCCCTTACTGAGCAGCTGTTATAAATTACTCTGTGGAGTCCTTTCTTCTCCTTGCAGCCCAGCCAGCCACTAGCCCACAACCTCCCTCCACCCTGCCAGAGTTTCAGAAGGCTGTCAGGGGCTCTGAGGCCTGCCCTCTGGTGTGTCCCTACTGTGTGCCTTGGCATTTCCGGCTCTGTCTTGGGTATGCTTCCCTGTGTCATCTCCCAAGGTCTGCAAGCTGGTGGCTTGCCCTTCTCTCAGCCCTACGTGAGGAAAGAAGGACCTTTCATTATCAGAATCTGAGAAGTGGAAGGGGCCTCAGAGATTATCCAACGTAAAGCCTGCCCACCCATTTTACAGAGCAGAAAACTGTGACCAGAGAGATAAAGTCAGAGGCATCGGAGGTACCTACCATTGTTATTGTTGTTTTTAATAGTGTTAATACTTGCACGTTTAGATCGCCTTTCACTTCTAAAGCAATGTATTGTCACTCATTTGCCCCTTAGAGTCTCAGAGGTAGTATAGTGGTTAGTGCACAGACTCTGGAGGCCAAAGCCCTGGGTTTGAATCTCGATGCTCCAACTTGCCAGCTACGTCCTTGGCAAGTTACTGGAACTTTCTCCATCAGTACAATGTGGATAGTAACAGCTCCTGCATCATGGGGTGTTCTACGAATTGAAATAAATGTGTACCTTTAAAGGGTTTAGAATAGTAGTAGGTGCATTAAAAATGCCAAATGTATTTGCTCTTATCAAATTTTTGTTATTGTTAATTGTATCACTTCACAGTTGGAATAACGGAGACTCAGAAAGGCTGAGACTCATCCAAAAAATTGCTGCTTTGGGGAGGGTTTCTCACCAAACTCCACGCAGTCGTCTTTGTCTCTGATACCATGCTGCTTCCCATTCCCTTGTGTCTGAGTCTAACCACCTATTTAATAGGGAAGAAAAGCAACTGTCCTTTAGCCCACCTCAGAACACCTAGAGATTTCATGGTACAAACATTAACCACATCTTCTGGCTTCTATGGGGATGTCTCTGATTTGCTGGCATTTTCTTTAACAGAACACCACACCTCATGGTGTCCTTCAGAATCACAGAGACATCACATTAACTGCTGCAAGTTCAGCTTGTACATTTGTGCCTCTTTTACTCTTGGCGCATGGCAGAAAAGCGACGGGGAAAAGATGATTCTTCCAGTGTATGGATGTAGGAAACTGAGGCACAGTTGATATTCACTGATTGGCCCCAGGCTACGGAGCTAGCCTGGACCGCGGGAAGGATGAGGATCTCCACTTCCTCTTTCCCCATGGCTACATGATTCAGTGTTGCAGGAGAAACCCAAATTCATTTATTCAATGAGGATTTATTGAGCACTCTCTAGGTGATGAATAAGACCTAGGCAAGGCTGGCTTCCTGGGCATATGACCTATGAAGTCACATAGGCCAGAGGTCCCCAACCTTTTTGGAACCAGGAACCTGTTTCGTGGAAGACAATTTTTCCACGGACCAGCAGTGGGAGTGGGGGGTGGGAATGGTTTCAGGATAAAACTGTTCCACCTCAGATCATCAGGCATTAGTTAGATTCTCATAAGGAGTGTGCAAACTAGATCCCTCACATGCACAGTTCACAATAGGGTTCATGGACCAGTACCCCATTACCGGTTCGTGGCCTGCAGTTGGGGACCCCTGACATAGACCACTCACTTAGAAGGGCTTCATACATAGTTTAATGCTCTCCTGTCACCTTCTTGAAATTCTTAACAATTTTTGAACAAGGGGCCATATAAGTTGTATTTTACACTGGACCATTCAAGTTGTACAGCTGGTCTGGACCTAGGCTCTTCCCTAGGAGCTCTGTTTCACAGGAAATCAGCCGGGGAGTTGACAATTGCAGTTCAGTACGATGGGGGTTGTGACAGAGGCAGGGTAGCCGTGAAAGAAGGACAGGACCTTGGCCAGTATTCAGCTCACGTGGGTCATCCTCCCCAGCTGTGCAGCCTGCCCAGCCGCCAGTGACGTACCACTGTGCTCCTTGCTGGGAGGATGGCCTTGGTTTAGCACCAGGGCCTGCAGCCCCAGACAGCAGCTGCAAACCCTGCCACCCTAAAAGGCCACTGCTAGGTCATGTCAACACCAGGAAATGTGTGTCATTGGAGCCCTAAGCTGTTCTCATGTCCTCCAACCCATACTCCCTGATCACCAGACTGCCAGTGGACTCTACTTTCCTCTGCCTGCCCGGACCCAGTCAACTTCCAGAAAAGGGTACATAAAGTGATCCACACTGAAAAGCAGTTGGCAGACAAAACCTAATGGGCTATTCATCCAAAGGACACTTGGGTTTTATTAGAGGTATTTTGGTGTCCTCCTGGCCTGCATTCTGACATGTAATAAGCATCTAAGTGATGATAGTTGAGTGAACATACAAAAGGTAAATACATCTGGCAAAGCCTGAAATTGGAATTGGCAGTTTGAAGGTCATTGGCCCAAGAACAGGGTATTTTCAGTTGTGTTCTGTTTTCTT
Organism: Pongo abelii; assembly: GCF_028885655.2. Classification (NCBI taxonomy): domain Eukaryota; kingdom Metazoa; phylum Chordata; class Mammalia; order Primates; family Hominidae; genus Pongo; species Pongo abelii. The sequence continues at coordinate 3,788,611 of NC_071995.2, forward strand.
TTTTCTTTTTTTTTTTTTTTTTTTTTTTTTTTTTGGATGAGTGCTGGAAGCCCCAACACAATGGTTTGGGAATAAATGGAAGTGAGGAATGGAGAAGTAAGGAGGTACCACTCTCAAGGAGGCTGCCAGTAGAGGGGACAAATAGTGTGAGAGAGGAACAGAAGAACCAAGCAGGAGACTGGAAGAGGTTTGTAGACTGAGGTTAAGAATCTGATGAAGAGAGAAAGGATGAAAAGTGAGGAGGGGTCAATGGCCCTGGTATAAGAAGAGGCAGGAAGGACTGGCAAGCACAAGGGCTTAGGAGGAGCCCATAAGTCTCAGAAGCAGGAGGAGGAGGTAAAGATGAGGGAGGATGGGAGCAAGGTGGTGGGAGGAAAGTGGATGCAGAGCTCCCAGATCATGGTCCCTGTTTCCTCTATGAACCAAGAAAATAGGTAATGGCTGGAAGGTCTGGGCTGATGGGTGGGGTAAGTCACATTTATATGCCTGTGCTGTGAGTTGCTGCCTCCTCTGGGGTGGGGCAGGGAAGAGCCAGTGTCAGGGGTTGGGGGAGTAGGAAATTGGCTTGAAGGGCACAGGGACACTTCCAATGAGGTGTGCTACCCTCTTCCAGAGTCACCTTGATGCTCTATGGCATCCTTCCTCCTGGCATCTGTAACTTCTTTGTTTTTTCTTGTTCACTTGCTGCTTTCAACTCTAACTTAAGCCCAGTTCCTATTATTGGTCCCCTTAGAGGAACAATGAAAACATTCATTGTTCTAATACAGGAATCCCTCTGCTGTTCCTTCTTCCTTATTATGAATGGCAACAATTACAGAGTTTCCAACAGGTAGAGGCCAAAAACCAAACAGATTTTTCAATGTTGACTGTCTCAGGCTGCATACAGAATGGCAGCACCTGCCCCACTTCCCAGAGCTTCGCCAGCAAAGGCCAAATCAAACAGCGGCCCGGAGCAGAGGGCTGGCCAGCTCTACAGAGCCAGCAAACACTAGAGGGAAATCACCCTGGATCCATATCTTCCATCCTTTGCCTCTGTGAGCATGTTTGGGAAAGAGACATCTATGAGACTGCAGGAGCCAATTCAGGCTACATGCTTATAGCTGCAATTGAAAAATTAGGCTAGAATGCAGGGCCTCCCTGAAGATATTTCTGAAAATCATGTACTTCCTTTAAGGGATTTACAAATCTGGAGTCCTTCCAAAACAGGACAAGTAAAACATGAGCAGTGACTTTCCACTCTCCATCCAGCAGCCAACAATAGACTTCGTCATTCAGATGGAGCTGCAGAGGTACAGACCTGAGAGAGCTGGAAGTCATAGAGCCAATCCCATGTATTACCGATGAGGTAACTATGGCTCAGGGTGACATGACCTATAAGCCACAAGCTTGTGGGTGACCACTCCGGGCCCTGAATGAAGGATTTCATTCCATCCCCCTGCCCCACAAGTGGCCTCTGAGAGACAGAATACCTGATGCCGCCTTATGTGGGATATTGTTTTTGCTGTCACAAATTTCTGAATCCCCTCTTTGTGGAATAGAGAAATCAAAGCCACCATACATTCAAGGGTATCCACTAAAGAAGCCACATGGTTACTTCAGCTAAAAATAACTTAAAGACCTAACAATGAATTATCATTTATCTAATCATCTGGGAATGATGAAATTAATGTTTCGTATCTACTATTTTACAGTTATAAATTGCTTAGAAAGTATAGATATTTTTCCCTCATAATTCTGCCTTCCCATGAGTGCACATGCATACACACAAGACCCAACCACAGTATCTTGACCATGCATATAATAAATAAGGAAATAACAAATGTAGTAAGGTGAAGCAGGCGGTTCTGTCAGGCCAAGAATGTTCTAGGCCTAGTGTTTGGTGGAGCCAACCAGCTCCTACAAGCCAGTGAAAACAAAGAAAAGTGCCTGGCCATTTCACTACGGAGTGCTTCCCAATAATCTAATTCCTCCACCATCAAAGTTGGTCAGGGAACATCACCATTTTTAGAAAGATGCTTTGTTTTGATAAAACAACCCTTCTGTATTAGTCTCTTCTCATGCTGCTGATAAAGACTTACCTGAGACTGGGTAATTTATAAACGAAAAGAGGTTTAGTGGACTCACAGTTCCATGTGGCTGGGGAGGCCTCACAATCATGGTGGAGGGCAAAAGGCACATCTTACATGGTGGCAGACAAGAGAAAGCCACCTTTGGGCATGGAAACTCCCCTTTGTCAAACCATCAAATCTCGTGAGACATATTCACTATCACAAGAAGAGCACAGGAAAGACCCACCCCTATGATTCAATTACCTCCCACCAGGTCCCTCCCATGACAGATGGGAATTGTGGGAGCTACAATTCAAGATGAGATTTGAGTGGGGACACAGCCAAACCATATCACCTTCTAAGCTTATGTCTCACTACTCACCCACGAATAGGCTGTAAAGAGCCCAGCATTTGCTTTCTAGCAACGGTGTCATACTAGCATTGCTTTCCCTGCCTGCAGGGCCCTCCATGCATCTCTGTTTAAAGTCTAAAGCCAGATCCAGCTCTCATGCTGCCTCCTGCAGAAAGACATCTCTGGTGTTTCTCAGCCAGAGGAGCCTCCCCACTTCTCAATTCCGGACCACTTCTCTTAAAAACATGACCAATGATGCCAAAAGTCTAATTTATGTGTAGAGTTGGTGTTGCAGTGTAGAAGGGGATTGAGAGGTTGAGACTAAATAACTACTTAGCTTTGAACATGTCAGGAAGTTTCTCTGTTCTTCAGCTTCCTAATCCATAAAATGTCGTTAGGGACAGGACCTACCTGATGAGGTTGTTGTGAGAAGTAAATGAAATAATTCACGTAAAAAGCAACTAGTACAGTGCCTGGTACATAGTCAAGGCTTACAATGTCAGGAAAGGAAAAAGGAAGGGAGGGAGGGAGGGAGGGAGGAAGGAGAGGAAGAGGGAAAAGCAAAGCAAAGAGAATGAGACCAGCCTAGGCAACACAGTGACACCCCATCTCTACAAAAAAATTATAAATTAAAAAAAAATTAGCCAGGCATGGTGGCTGATATGGTTTGGATTTGCGTCCCCGCCCAAATCTCATGTCGAATTGTAATCCCCAGTGTTGGAGGAGGAGCCTGGTGGGAGGTGACTGGAACATGGGGGAGGATTTTCCCCCTTGCTGTTCTTGTGATAATGAGTGAGTTCTCACAAGATCTGGTTGTTTAAAAGTTGATATGGTTTGGCTGTGTCCCCACTCAAATCTCAACTTGAACTGTATCTCCCAGAATTCCCACATGTTATGGGAGGGACCCAGGGGGAGGTAGTTGAATCATGAGGGCCAGTGTTTACCGTGCTATTATCATGATAGTAAGTCTTACAAGATCTGATGGGTTTATCAGGAGTTTCTGCTTTTGCTTCTCTCTCATTTTCTCCTGCCACACCACGTAACAAGTGCCTTTCACCTCCCACCATGATTCTGAGGCCTCCCTAGCCATGTGGAACTGTAAGTCCAATTAAACCTCTTTCTTTTCCCAGTCTCGGGTATGTCTTATCAGCAGCATGAAAAGGGACTAATGAAACGTGTATAGCACTTCCCTTTTTGCTCTCTTCCTCAAGCTCCAGCCATGTAGGATGTGCCTATTCCACCTTCACCTTCCGCCATGATTGTAAATTTCCTGAGGTCTCCCCAGACATGCTTCCTGGAACCATGAGCCAATTAAATCTCTTTTCTTTATGAATTACCCAGTCTCAGGTAGTTCTTTATAACCATGTGAGAGTGCACTAATACAGTGGCACACACTTGTAGTGAGCTATGATAATGCCACTGCACTCCAACCTAGGCAACAGAGCAAGACCCTGTCTCTGAAAACAAAGAAAGAAAAGAAAAAGAGAGAGAGAGAGAGAGAAAGAAAGAAAGAAAGAAAAAGAAAGGAAGGAAGGAAGGAAGAAAGAAAGAGAAAGGAGTGAGGAAGGGAGGGGGAGGGGAGGGAAAAGAAAAGAAAAGAAGCAAGCAAGAAGAGGAGGAAGAAGGAAGGAAGGAAAGAAGAAGGGGGGGGGGAATATCCTTCTCTCTCTACTGAAGTCAAAAGCACCATTGCCTCTTCTTAGATGAAATACATATATGACCTCCTTAGAGACACAATTTTATCTAACAAGGACACCAAAGATCATGGAAAGGGTGAGATCTTTTAATTTTTTAGATCTCCTATGTAAAGATATTGGCTGAATTCTGAATTCCATTAGAAACTTAATATTTTCAGGATGGAAGGAAATGCAGAAATCACCCTGTCCAATGCCCATTGATTTTCAGCTAAGGGAACTGAGATCTGCAAAGGGTAAGAGCCAGTGTGCAGCTGAGTCCAGATTGGAAAACTTCCAGCCTAGAGCTCCTCCCCTCCTGCACATCCCCTCTCCCAGCTGGGGAGAGTCACCATAAAAACCTGATGTCCAGAGAAGAATTTCTGGCATAAGAGTGTGAAGAGGTCGATAATCTATTTCCTCAAAAAGCAACTATAGTCCCCACTCAAAACTGTCAAAAACAACCATTTCATTTCTCAAAAATGACTAGAGGCATGCAACAAACTGAGAAGTGCTTATATTCATGAAAACTACTAAACTTACAGCAACATCAGCGTGAATCTGTGGTGATTTGTACTGATCCCTGCACCCCTGCCCCACCACCAGAGTTCTGTTGTTTGATAGTTCAATGAGGGCAAGCCAAATCTTACAAACTAGCATTTTTTTGTCACTACTAGAGGGGTTTCCCTTGACTTTAAGCAGTATTATTTAAGTGATGATCTCAGAGGCAAGTAATCAGAAAGGACCAGAAGCTCTTCTGGCCTGAAATTGCAGAGCAAGCAATGGGCTAGTGACTAGCTGGGTACTTAACAGGGAGTTCCAGGAGGTAAAGCAGATATGAGGGGATTAGTAAACTCTCCCCATATTATGAGTTAAACAAAGGTCGTATGCATATGCTGCAGAGATGGGAGCATCCTAAGCCGCCCACACATTCCTGGCCAATGGAGTCTTCCCCATGTACAGTGGAGATGCAAGGGCTCAGGGGAAAACAGAAGCCTCGGCAGACTTGGGGGAAAATGCCTGAAATTTTGATGCACTCTCCAGGTTACTCACAAATCTGCCAGCAGAAAGTAAAAATCTTGCTGGCTCGAGATATTTGAGCATAACCTCTGACCAATCTTTGGCTGAGCGCTAATCTAGGCAGACACATGGGCAACTCTAGGAAGCCAGGCTTAAGAACAAGAAACAAGGCCAGCTGGCCGGGCACGGTGGCTCACGCCTGTAATCCCAGCACTTTGGGAGGCCGAGGCGAGCAGATCACGAGGTCAGGAGTTCGAGACCAGCCTGACCAACATGGTGAAACCCCGTCTCTACTAAAAATACAAAAATTAACTGGGCGTGGTGGCGCGCACCTGTAATCCCAGTTACTCAGGAGGCTGAGGCAGGAGAACTGCTTGAACCTGGGAGGTGGAGGTTGCAGTGAGCCGAAATTACGCCACAGCACTCCAGCCTGGGTGATAGAGCGAGACTCGGTCTCAAAAAAAAAAAAAAAAAGAAAGAAACAAGGCCGGGTGTGGTGGCTCACGCCTGTAATCCCAGCACTTTGGGAGGCTGAGGCAGGTGGATCATGAGGTCAAGAGATTGAGACCATCCTGGCTTACACAGTGAAACCCTGTCTCTACTAAAAATACACACACAAAAAAAATTAGCAGGGTGTGATGGCATGCTCTTGTAGTCCCAGCTACTCAGGAGGCTGAGGCAGGAGAATCGTTTGAACCCGGGAGGCAGAGCTTGCAGTGAGCTGAGATCGCACCACTGCACTCCAGCCTGGGCAACAGAGCAAGACTCTGTCTCAAAAACAAACAAACAAAAAAAGAATAACAAACAAGAAAAACAGCAGCAGAGACAGTCATAGATGTACACTGCAGAAGAGGCAAGCTTCACAGATTCCAGACAAGTTATTAAATAAACATGCAAAACAATAACAACACTCAAAATTAAAATCCAAAGTTGCTACAATATACTATGTAAAATATCCAGTTTTCAACAAAAAAATTATAAGGCAGGCAAAGCAACACAAAGGTATGACCATATTCAGGAAAAAAAAAGAGGAGTCAATTGAAATTGTCTCTGAATGTCCCTGGATGTTGGGTCTAGCAGACAGTTTTTAAAGCAGTTATTAGAAATATGTTCAAGGAACTCCAGGAAACCATGTTTAAAATTTTAAAGAAAGTATGACAACAATAAATAAACAATATCAACAAAAGAAATTACACAAATGAATCAATTCTAAAACAATGGATGTCACAAGGCAGTGAAATGACATATTCGAAATGGTGAAAAATATCTGTCAACAAATTACTTACATCCATCAAAACTATCCTTCACAAATGAAGGCAAAGTAAAGACATTCCCAGGTAACCAAAGAGTGAGAGAATGTTTTGCTAGCAAATGTACCTCACGATAAATACTAAAGGAAATCCTTTAGGCTTAAAGAAAGTAACACCATAAGATACTCAAATCCACAGAAAGAAAGGAAGCAGTTCAGAAATTATAAATATGTGGGTAAATATAAAAGACTTCAGAAATATATTTTTTCCAATTTTTTTCTCTTAACTTCTTTAAAAGACATAAAATTGTATAAAACAAAACTTATAACACTGTATTGTTGGGTATATAACACACATAGAATTTGATATGATAATGATGGAACAAAGGAGGGTAGAGAAAAGAAATAAATATTTTTAGAATTAATTTAGTATTATTCTGAATTAGATTGCAAGAAGTTGAGATGCACATTGTAATTCCTAAAACACCTAAGAATATAACTCAAAAATACAGCAGAAAAATCAACAGAGGAATTAAAATGCTACACTAAAAATATTCATTGAACATGAAAGACGGAAGTAAAAGAGGAGCAAAGGAATAATAACAAAAAGATGAGAAAAATAGAAAACACACAGAAAAATAACAAATATAAATCCATACCAATAATTACATAAAATATAAATGGACTAAATGCCCTACTCAAAAGGAACAGGTTTTCAGACTGGATAAAAAAGAACAAGACCAAATTTTTGTATGTTTGTATATGCTGTCTACGAGAAACATAGCTTAGCTTCAAAGAAACAAGAAACATAGCTTAGCTTCAAAGAAACAAAGAAAATTAAATGTAAAAGGATGGAGGACTTCCAGTTTCAGCTATGACGTGTGAAGAGCTTAGAAGTTATCACTTCCATTCTTACAAGATAAAAGCTGCACAAATGGAAAACATACTTTTCTTAGAGCCATCAGAAAATTGACATCTCAGGGCAAAGAAGCACCCTGAAATCTAGACAGATGAGTGAATACAGAGAACCACAGCCTAGGTCAGCTCTTGTAAAGCAGAAGCCACGACAGCCGTAAATGGACAGAAACACTTACATAGTAATTCTGATGGATTGCTGGGGGTCGAGTATGGATTTGCTTGAGTAATTCCTGGAGATGCAGTGTTAGTGTGCCTCCCCCACTACACTTGGATGGATTTTACCTTCAGGAGCCCCACCAGATTCTCACAATGAAGATCCAACAAAAAAATCCCTTATGTTTCAGGCAGGGGTGAGGGGAAAAGTAACCATTTAAAATATGCCAAAGCATTCTCCATTTCAAGGGCCTGCTCTCTGAGGGAACCAACTTTACCAGAGCCTTATGTACCTGAGGAAAGGATGATTAGCCAACTTCAGCTCCTTCTAGCCTTTCTGTCTCACTTGAAGGAAGGGAAAAACAAAACGAAACAAAAAACGTCTGAAGGTTATAGCCCAGAGACTCAGGAAAAAAAAAAAATTGACATTGTCTCTGAATGTCCCTGGATGTTGGGTCTAGGAGACAGTTTTTAAAGCAGTTATTAGAAATATGTTCTACTAAAATAAAATAAGCCTACTAAAAGACTGAGATTTAATCATAAAGTTATAGATCATTTCACCTCACCAACACCTTATGTATTAGGGTTCTCTAGAGGGACAGGACTGATAGGATACATACATATATGAAAGAGAGTTTATTAAGGAGTGTGGATTCACCAGATCACAAGATGAAGTCCCACAACAGACCGTCTGGAAGCCAGGGAGCAAGGAAACCAGTCTGAATCCCAAAACCTCAAAAGTAGAGAACCCTACAGGGCAGTCTTCAGTTTGTGGCCAAAGGCCCAATAACCCCTGGCAAACCACTGGTGGAGGTCCAAGAGTCCAAAAGCTGAAGAATTTAGAGTCCACTGTTCCAGGGCAGGAAGCATCCAGCACAGGAGAAAGATGGAGGCCAGAAGACTTAGCTAGTCTAGTCCTTACACTTTCCTCTGCTTGCTTTTATGCTAGCCACTCTGGCAGCTGATTCAATAGTAACTACCCAGATTGAGGATGGGTCTGCCTCTCCCAGTCCACTGACTCAAATGTTAATCTCCTTTGGCAACACCCTCACAGACATACCCAGCAACAATACTTTTCATCCTTCAATCCAATCAAATTGACACTTGGTATTAACCATCACACCTTATATCAACAGAGCTCTAGTATAACAGATTACATCTGAAAGACCTGAAAAACACAAGTTCTATTTAAGAAAGGGTTCTGGCCAGACGCGGTGGCTCACACCTGTAATCCCAGCACTTTGGGAGGCCGAGGCGGGCGGATCACGAGGTCAGGAGATCGAGGCCATCCTGGCTAACACGGTGAAACCCCGTCTCTACTAAAAATATAAAAAATTAGCCAAGCGTGGTGGCAGGTGCCTGTAGTCCCAGCTACTACGGAGGCTGAGGCAGGAGAATGGTGTGAACCTGGGAGGCAGAGCTTGCAGTGAGCCAAGAGCACCCCACTGCACTCCAGCCTGGGCGACAGAGCGAGACTCCGACTCAAAAAAAAAAAAAAAAAAGAAGGGATTCTTATGGGAACCCAATGACAACAGGACAGAGGGAGGAAATCAAGGATGCTGGAGGTAACTAAATTATCTGGCACCTATAGCTATGGTAAACATTAAACATAGCCCAGCTTGTAGCCAGATTAACAGAAAACCTCACACAATGGCATCTTTATCTTAGTTTCTACTACCCAATACACCATGTCTGCTTTCAATAGAAAATTACAAAGCATGCTAAAAGGCAAGAAAAAACAAACTGAGGAGACAAGCATTAGAACCGGACTCACATATAACACAGACTATGGAATTATCAGGTAAGAAAATTAAAAAGAATTATGATTAACATATTAAGGGCTGTAATGGAAGAAGTAGACAATATGTAAGAACAGATGGATCATGAGCAGAGAGGTGGAAATTCTAAGAAATAATCGAAAGAAAGTGCTAGAAATCAAATATACTGTAGAACAAATAATGTCTTTGACAGGCTCATCAGTAGACTGGAAACAGCTAAGGAAAGAGTCAGTGAGGCTGAAGATATGCCAGTAGAAACTTCCCAAACTGAAATGCAAAGAGGAAAAAAAAAAAGAAAAAACAGAATATCCAAGAACTGTGGGATGATCACAAAAGGTAAAACATATGTGTAATGGGACTATCAAAAGGAAAAGAAAGAGAGAAAGAAGCAGGAGAAATTTGAGTAACAAACGCTGAGAATTTTCCAAAATTAATAATAGAAACCAAACTTCAGGAAGCTCAGAGAACATCAATCAGGATAAAATTTAAAAATCTACAACTAGGCATATCACATTCAAACTTCAGAAAACCAAAGACGAAGAAAATCCTGAAAGAAGTCATGAGGGGTGGAGGTGAGGGGCGGACATCTCGCCTATAGAGGAACAGAGATAAAAATTACAGTGAACTTTTTATTAGTCTGGGTTCTCCAGGGAAACAGAACCAACAGAATACACACACACACACACACACACACACACACACGTGTGCCACATCTCTCTCTCGCTCTTTCTCTCTCTTTTTCACACACACACACATCACATCTCTCTCTCTCTCTTTCATGCATACACACACACACACATCACATCACATCTCTCTTTACACAAACACACACATATGTGTGTATGGGTGGGGAGAGAGAGGCGGGAAGGATAAGGAATTAGCTCATGCAACTATGGAGGCTAAGTCCCAAGATCTGCCATCAGCAAGCTGGAGAACCAGGAGAGTTCATGGTATACTTGCAGCCTGAGTCTGAAGAACTGAGAACAAGGAGAGCCAATAGCATAACTTCTAGCCTCAGTCCAAGTTTAAAGGCAGTAGAAGAAAAACGTCCCAACTCTAAGACAGGCAGAGAGAGGGAATTCTCTTACTCCAACTCTTTGTTCTATTTAGGCCTTCAATAGATTGGATGAAGTCCACCCATATTGGGGAGGGCAATCTGCTTTACTCAGTCTACCGATTCAGATGTTAACCTCATCAGAAGCACTCTCACGGACACACTCAGAACAATGTTTAACAAAATATATGAACACCCTATGGCCCAGTCAACATATCAAATTAACCATCACAGACTTCTCGTCAGAGAGTTAAGTGAAACATTTGAAGTGTTGAAAGGAAAACCCTCTAACCTAGAATTCTATACTCAGCAAAATTATCTTTTAAAAGTGAAGGCACAATAAACAAAACAAACAAAAACAAAAACTAAGAAAACTCTGACAAACAAAAACTGAGAAAACTCATCATCAGTAGATCTGCCCTACAAGAAATGTTAAAAGAAATTCTTTAGAGAGAAGGAAATATGATAGGAAGAGTATTGAAGAAGGAATAATTAAAATAAAATACAATTCTTTACTTTTCTTATTCTTAATTGATGTAATGGATAATAACTTGTTCAAAGAAATAATATAACAATGTATTAGGTGATTATAACATATAGATAAATGAGTGACAGCAATGCAATAAGGAACAAGAGGGAGAAATTAAGAATATATAATTATAGATAAATATTTGAAAGTGGACTTAGGTTAGTTGTAAACACACATTATACACACTATGGCAACCACTTAATATTTTTTTAAAATGTAATTGATATGCAGAAAGGAAAGAAAATGGAATCATACAAAATGCTCAATAAAAATCAGAGAAGGTGGGAAAAGGGGAAAATTTGAAAAGGAAACAAAGAATAAGTACAGAAAAAAGAAGATAGTTAGAAGTGTGATAGATAGTAATCCAACTATATCAAAAATCACTTTAAATGTGTGTTCTAGGCCGGGAAGCCTAGGAAGCCAGGCTTAAGAAGAAGAAACAAGGCCAAGTGTGGTGGATCACACCTATAATCCCAGCACTTTGGGAGGCCGAGGCGGGCGGATCACCCAAGGTCGGGAGTTTGAGACCAGCCTCATCAACATGGAGAAACCTCGTCTCTACTAAAAATACAAAATTAGCCGGGTGTAGTGGTGCATGCCTGTAATCCCAGCACTTTGGGAGGCCGAGAAGGGCAGATCACCCAAGGTCGGGAGTTCAAGACCAGCCTAACCAACATGGAGAAACCTTGACTCTACTAAAAATACAAAATTAGCCAGGCGTAGTGGTGCATGCCTGTAATCCCAGCTACTCAGGAGGCTGAGGCAGGAGAATCACTTGAGCCTGGGAGGCGGAGGTTGCGATGAGCCAAGATCGCACCATTGCACTCCAGCCTGGGCAACAAGAGCAAAACTCCGTCTCAAAAAAAAAAAAAAAAAAAAAAAAAAGTGTGATCTAAGTAAACAAAAGACAGAGATTGTCACAATGGATTTAAAAAACAAGACTGAACTAAATGCTGTTTATAAGAAACTCACTTTAAATAAAAAGACACAGATAGAATAAATTAAAGGGGTGGAGGAAAAGATGCCATGATGACATTAATCAAAAGAAATCTATAATAACCATATTAATTTCAGACAAAGCAGAGACTTCAGAACAAGAAAAACTGACAGGGATAAAGAGAGGCATTACATAGTGGTAAAGGAACCAGTTCTCAAAGAGGACTACCATAGCTGACATGTATGCATCTAACAAGAGAGAGTCAAAATGTGTGAGGCAAAAACTGATAGAACTGCAAGGAGAAATAGGCAAATCCACTAACATAGCTGGAGATTTCAACACCCTCTTTCAGTGACTGATAGATTCAGCAGGCAGAAAATCAATAAGCATAGACTTGAATGGGATAGCACCACTAAACAACTGGATCTAACAGGGATTTATAGAATGTTTCATCCAACAAAAGTAAAGTACACATTCCTATCAAGCTCACATGAACATTCACCAAGATAGACCACATTCTAGGCCATTAAGCAAACCTTAACAAATTTAGAAGAACAGAAATCATTCTAAGTATGTTCTCACCACAATGGAGTTAAATGAGGAATCAATAACAGAAGACAGCTAGAAAATCTCAAAATATGTTTCTAAAAAATACATGGGTCAAAGAAGTTCAAGAGAAATTTAAAAATAGTTTGAACTAAGTGAAAATTAAATAAAACATCAAAATTTGTGGGATGCAGTGAAACTAGTGCTTAGAGAGAAATTTATAGCATTGAATGAATGTATTAGAAAAGGAGAAGATCTAAAACCAACAACCTAAGTTTCCACCTTAGGAAACTAGAAAAAGAAAGAGAATAGCAAACTTACTCCAAACTGAGATCTTTATAAATGAAGATGAAATGTTTCTGGACTGGAAGATGCAATATTATTAAGATATCAATTCTCCTTAAATTGATCCATAGAATCAACATAGTAGAATCCCTTCAGGATTTTTCGTAGAAATTGACAAGTTGATCCTAAAATTTATATGAAAATGCAAAAGACCTAGAATAGCCAAGACAATTGTATAAAAGAAGAAAAAAGTTGGACGATTTGCAATACCCAAAACTTATTCTGTAATAAAGGCAATGTGGTATTGGCATAAAGACAAGCATACAGATTTTTTAAATGGAATTTAGAATCCAGAAACAAAAGCTTACATTTATGGTCCATTGATTTTTAATGAAGGACAAGACAATTCGATGTGGAAAGGATAGTCTGTTCCACAGTAGAGGCTTGGGTAGGGACATCCATATGAAATCAAATGAACTTACACCCTTCTCTTACATTCTACTTAAACTCAAATGGGTCACAGTCTTAAGTAGAAGAGCTACAACTATAAAGCTTTTAAATGAAAATATAGGAGAAAAATCTTTTTGAGAAATCTTCTGCAAATCTTTATGACTCCAGAACAGGATCCATAGAAGAAAAAATTGGTAAATTGCACCTTATTAAATTTAAAAACCTTTGTGCTTCAAAAAATAACCCTAATAAAATTAAAAGACCAGCACAAACTGGGATGAAATATTTGCAAAACATATATCTAATAAAGGTCTAGCATCCAGAATATAAAAGGTACTTTTACAACTCAATAATTGTAGTAATTTTAATTACAACTGATTAAAAAATGATAGAAGACTTGAATAAATATTTCACCAAAGAAGGCATATTAATAGCAAATAAACACATGAAAAGGCACCCAGCATCATTAGTCATAAGGAAATGCAAACTAAAATCATAATGTGGGTTGGGTGCAGCGGCACACGCCTGTAATCCCAGCACTTTGGGAAGTCGAGGCAGGTGGATCATGAGGTCAGGAGATCGAGACCATCCTGGCTAACACGGTGAAACCCCGTCTCTACTAAAAATACAAAAAATTAGCCGGGTGTGGTGGCGAGTGCCTGTAGTCCCAGCTACTCGGGAGGCTAAGGCAGGAGAATGGCGTGAGCCCGGGAGGCAGAGCTTGCAGTGAGCTGAGATCACGCCACTGCACTCCAGCCTGGGGGAGAGAATGAGACTCCGTCTCAAAAAAAAAAAAAAAAATCGTAATGTGATACTCATATGCTCAGTAGAGTGCTATATTCAAAGACAGGTAATACTAAGTATTAGTGAGGGTGTGGAGAAACTGGAATGCTCGCATGTTCCTGGAAGAAATGAAAATGGTACAGCTACTTTGGAAAATTATTTGGTTCTTTCTTAAGTTAAATAAAAACTTACCCAAGACTCAGTGGCTTCACTCTGAGGAATCTATCCAAGAGAAATGAAAACATCTCCATACAATGACTCATAATTGAATGTGCATAGCAGTATTATTTGTACTAGCCAAAACCTGGAAAAAATCCAAATGTCTACCAGCTGGTGAGTGGATAAACCCAATATGGTATACCCATTCAATGGAATACTACTCAGCAATAGGAAGGAGTAAAATACTGGTACATATTACAACATGAATGAACCTAATTAAAAGTATGCCTAAAGAAGACAGATGCAGGCCGGGCGTGGTGGCTCACGCCTGTAATCTCAGCCCTTTGGGAGGCTGAGGCAGGCGGATCGCGAGGTCATGAGATCAAGACCATCCTGGCTAACACAGTGAAAGCCGGTCTCTACTAAAAAAAATACAAAAAAATTAGCCAGGCTTGGTGGCAGGTGCCTGCAGTCCCAGCTACTCCGGAGGCTGAGGCAGGAGAATGGTGTAAATCCGGGAGGTGGGGCTTGCAGTGAGCCGAGATTGCACCACTGCACTCCAGCCTGGGCGACAGAGCGAAACTCTGCCTCAAAAAAAAAAATAAAAAGGAAGACAGATGCGAAGAGTATATATTAGATGATTTCATTTATAGTAAGTGTCCAGAAGAGGGAAATTATAGAGACAGAAAGCAGATTGATTATCCTGGGGAGGTGGGGTAGAAGTTGGTTTGGGCTGCAAATGAGCTTAATAAAATGTTTAGGATGATGACAATGTAAAAAAACTGGATTGTGATGATGGTCATACAACTCTATACCTTTATTAAAAATCATTAAGTTGTATACTTGCAATGGGTATAAGGTATACAAATGACACCTCAATAAGGCTGTGAAAAAAAAAATGCAAAAACAAGACAAAACAAAGTAACCTGACTCTCAATACTGACTCAGCAATGGAGGTGTGAACTCTGGACATATAATGACAAGCTCCTCAACTGTGTAGGTGACATCTTGTTGTGACATAAATTCTCTCTCCTTCCTCCTGACCTACACTGATTGCATGTGGCCCCAGTCAAAGCCAGCCCTGCTCAGGCCATGCCCTGTCTAGCTATCCATTGTCCCTGTGCACTCTCACAGTTTGCTGCCAGGATCTCTGGGACAGTGTGCCAGGTTTCCAGCCACCTGCTCAGTACTTTTCAGCATCACTAAAATGGAGATATTTTTGATACCAGTAATGGCAGAAATCCAACTAAAATGAATTTTTATCTACAGTCTTGGCCTTTACCAAAAAAGAACTGAAACACTGCACATATATATTGCTATCCCCATTTCCCCAGCATATAGTACCTGAAGAGAGAACTCTCGATGACACTTTCTGCCCTACCAAGAATACTTACCAAAATTCTAAAACATATTTGATGTCTGTCCCCTAGGCATGAGTGTATGTGTTTTGAGAAAGCTAGGTGGAGGATGAGGGGTGAAGATGTAGTAATTTGGTGTTTGAGCTATGGAGTTTAATTGAGTGATATATCTGTGCAGAACGGAATGTTGACGTCATCACTTCCTCTGCCAACTTTGTTTGCTGTTTTTGTTTTTTTAAACAAAATAGATTTCTTTGGGGCTGCAGCTGGCTGCCTCCAAAGAGAGATCAAACCAGCTCACTTCCTGCTCCTGCTCTTCTCTTTTACCCGGGACCCAGTCACCAGCTGAGTTTTTCAGGATTCTAAAATTCCTTAACTACTCATTTCATGTTTCCTTAACTACTCATTATGTGATTCTCATTCATTTCGCAACAGATGTTTATTGAGCTCCTATTAAGTGCAAAAGGCTGTCTTAGAGGCTGTGGCGGATACAGAGATTAAAAAGAATGACCCTGTCCTCAAAGAGTTTACAGTCTAACTAAAGCAGAAGGTAGGGAAGGTGAGTATACAATAACTAAGCTATAAGGTAAGGTGATAACAGACATACAAACTGAGATATCAGAGTTTCGAGGAAGGAGAGAGGCCTTTTAGCTAGAACGATCAGGAAAGCCTTCCTGGAGAAAGTGTTATTTGAATCAGATCTTAGGGATGGATATAATTTTGACTGACAGAATTGCAGGAATGTGAGAAATATAGATGGAAGGAAATAACATGTGCCTGGAGAAAGTTTTTAGAAATGGAAACGCACAAGGTGAATTTGAGAGAAAAATAATATTATTTTGCTAAAATACAGAAATTGGATTGAGAAGCAGAAGCAGGTAAGTCTATAAATATAAGCTGGAGTAAATTATGTAGACATTGAATGCCAGTTATAACTTTGACTTACTTATCTCCAGACAGCCAGTGTTAACCTTCCCTTGACTCAAAAGGCATTTAATAATAGGAACACAGACTAAGGCTCTATCTTGGCAAGATCCATAAGTTACACATGGAGAACTTTCCAGTGTGATCACAAGAATATAAATGGTTGTACTGCATGACCTTTGGGCCCCATTCTGTCCTGAGACTAAAGTTTAGAGGCTGTGAACAGAAAATGAACTCTGTCTTTTGGTGTCCTGGGTGGCCAGAGCTATGTATGGGTTATTAGGGAAAGATCTGTCCACCTGCAGAGGTGCCAAGGGCATGCCTTGCTCAGAAGGCAGTTTCTTTGGAAGCTTAGAGAATGAGGATGGCTTTTTGTACAATGCATGGTCCCTTCAGATGGGTGGTTCTGCCTAGTGTTTTAAATACTGGGTGGGCTGGTTCTGCTGTTAGCACAATGATAGACAAACAGGGGGTGTGCACCTGTGCTGCATTAGGATCTGTCTCATCACTGCTTACTCCGCTGTATAGACAAAGATTCTTAAGTAATACCCCATGAAGGAACAATGAAGCCCCAGGCAGACTGTCAGAAGAGCTTGAGAAGGCTGACAAATATGCAAAATCTTTATCAGCTTTTCCTTCCCTAGACTACTTGGGCTGGCTGGTGCAATGAATACAAACACCCACTTGGGCCAAAAGTCCTTCAATGGAAGCAGAAAAGAAAAGGAGAGAGAGGTGTGTATTTCAGAAAGAAGAACGCAGAGATGGGGATAAATATAATAAGTCAGACTTAAGAGTGTCATTTAAAAAAAACACATATTTTGCTAAAGGCAGTCATTTCTCCATAAATCCAAAGGCAGCAGCTGGAACAGCTCTGCAATGGAAAAGGATGAGGTTTGGTGCTGCCTGTGACAGTCAGAAATGTCAACTGAACTGGGCCAGGCACGGTGGTTTATGCCTGTAATCCCAGCACTTTGCGAGGCCATAGCAGGCAGATCACAAGGTCAGAGATCGAGACCATCCTGGCTAACACAGTGAAACCCCATCTCTACTAAAAATACAGAAAAAAAAAAAAAAACTTAGCTGGGCATGGTGGCGGGCACCTGTAGTCCCAGCTATTCAGTAGGCTGAGGCAGGAGAATGGCATGAACCCGGGAGGCAGACCTTGCAGTGAGCTGAGATTGTGGCACTGCACCAGCCTGGGCGACAGAGTGAGACTCCGTCTCAAAAAAAAAAAAAAAAAATGTCAACTGAACTAATGTGTGGAGAAAAGAGCAGCACAAACATACCACCAGCGTTCTGAAGACTTCTTCCATTGCAATCAGGAGCTGAGGTTCAAATTCAGTGCTGCTCAGTGGATTTCATGAAATATCCCTTGAGTTCTTTTCCTAGTTCAGCCACTTGGCAAGCTATATTTAACTTGGGACTTTTCTTCTCCTCAGCTGAACTAAATGACCTCTTGATATGGTTTGGCTCTGTGTTCCCACCCAAATCTCATCTGGAATCCTAGTCCCCATGTGTCGAGGGAGGGACCTGGCGGGAGGTGATTGGATCATGGGTGCAGTTTCCCCCATGTTGTTCTCATGATAGTGAGGGAGCTCTCACTATCATCATGGTTTTAAGTGTGATGGTTTAAGCTGATGGTTTTACGTGTGGCACCTCCTTGCTCTTTTGCTCTCTCTCTCTCTCTCCTGCTGACTTGTGAAGAAGGTGCCTGCTTCCTCTTCACCTTCCACCATGATTGTAAGTTTTCTAAGGCCCCCCAGGCAAGCAGAACTGTGAGTCAATTAAATGTCTTTTCTTTATAAATTACCCAGTCTCAGGTATTCTTTATAGCAGTGTGGGAACTGACTAATATACCTCTGAAGCCCATCCACCTCCAATACTCTCCATTTCTTTGATTCGGTGAATTTCACTAGCTGGGCTCAAAGTATGTTTAGGATGTGAAAAGTCAAGTGGTTCAGGAGACTTTAAATATTTCAAACAACTTTATATTAGAAATATGGGGAAAATGCAAAATCTTGATCAGACCATTAAACCGTGATATTGATTTTATGGCATTTTATTTGGTTGTATCAGATCAAACACTTTTCTAAAGGTAAGAGAGGAGACAGAGAATTGGAAATAGAATTAGAGAAAGCAACTAGACTCAGAAATAATTCCTTAACATATGACTAAATTTCAAAAACATAGATTTCAAATGAAAATGTCTACAATCTAATTCTACTTGCAAAATGTTCTTAGAACCCTAGCCAGCTCTACAGATCAAGTTATTGTCATGCTTAACTCTCCCTAGCCTCATTGCTCTTGCACTCCCCCTTGCTTTTTCCTGCTCCTCTCCCTGAATGTTGCATCACATCAATGGCATGCTTATGCATCTAGCCAAGAAATACCTTTTACTGCTTTTCCTCACCCTCACACTCATTCAGTCACCAGGTCCTACTGACTCAATCTTCTACATGTTCATGGAAACCTCCTCTGCTTCCCATCCTGACATCGTTTCACTGAAGCCCTCATAATTGCTCATTTGAACTGCCATCACAGCCCCTACATGAACTATGTCATCCACGACATGTATTTTGTACCATGGTCTCTTTCAGTTTCTAAGTACACTGTAGTGAGTGAGAGAGAAGTTGCTAGTGTCATGGAGCTTATACTGTAGTAGGAGAGCCAGAAAATAAAACAACTAAGATGATTATAAATTGTCATGTTTTCTAGGAAGAAAATAAGCAGAGTGATGTGAGAAAGAGTAACTGAGCACAGAGGGCCCACAGAGACAGGGTGGTTCTAGAGCTCTAGAGGAGGGAGCTGAGGTCTGAAGGAGGAGAAGCAAGCATCCAGCCTTGCCCAGAGCATGCCACGAAGAGGGAAGGATTAGTGCACAGTGATGGAGGGACTGAAAGAACAATGAGGCTGGAGTGTAATGAGCAAGAGAGGGCGATCCAGGTGAGGATGGGTAGACCAAATAATGGAGAACCTTTTGGTTCTCAGATTGGAGTTGGGAACTTTTTAAAGTGCAATGGGTACTAACTGATAGGCTGTAGGCAAGGGAGTGATATAATCCAAGTTATGTTTAAGAAATCACTCTGATTGGTGTATGGTCAAAAGGAAAGTAGGGATCACAGTTACAAAGCTACTGCAATAGTGCAAATCAAAGATCATGGTGGCTTGGGCTAAGGTAATAGTGGAGATGAGAAGTGGATGGAGTCAGGATATGTTTTAGAGACAACCCAGATGTGATGGATTGGTGTGGGGCATGAAGAAAAAAGAGGATGTCTAATGGGGAGTGGTTTGGGTAACTAAGGGATGGATGATGGTGACACTTACTATGCTGGAAAAGACAAGGGAAAGAACAAGTTTTAGACAGCCAAATGAAGACTGAGAAGGCTTTTAAATATAGGATGCAGTGGGTCAGAGGGGAGGTCTGGGTTGGAGATATAAAATTGGGAGTCATCACTCAACAGATCCTGTTTAAAGCAGCAGGACTAGGTGACATCACCTCTCATAGCAGCACAAGGGGGTATAGCTAGAAAAGGAAAGAGAAGAGAAAGGGAGAGAAGAGGTCAGGAAAACAGAGAGTCGGCAAAGGAGGCTCTAGTCTTCACAACTCTAATCCATCCTTCATATTGAGGCCAGAGTGATGTCTCCAACACTCAGCTCCGATCATGACTCCTCCCTGCCCAAAGCACTCCGAGGTTCTCTACTGCCCTCTCAAGAAAGTCCAAACCCTTAGCATAATATACAAACCCCTTCATGATCTAGACCTAACTTAACTTTGCAAGTTCACCTTCCTTGCCCTTTATCATAGCACTTTAACATTGTGTTATGATTATCTGAGTACATATCTGCTTGTGTTGTTAGATGTAACTTAAGAAAGACTATGTCATTATTACCTTTACATTTCCAATGCCTGGAATAGAGTAGATAGTAACATTTGTAGGAATGGAGGGAGGGAAGGAGGTAGGGAGGGAGGGAAAGGGCAGAGGGAAGGAAGGAGGGAAGGAAGGGACTATTTGTCATGTGAGAACCTTCATAAAAAGAAGAAAGCATGACAATTAGCACCTGTGCCATCTTCTTCCCTGGCATTTTTGGAGACTGCAAAATCAGGATGAAATGAGAAGAGCCCCATCTAGAGGTAGAAAGGTGCAGGAATGGACTCATGCATCTGAAGATTTTCTAGAAACAAACCACTGACCAGGCAAAGCTGGAACTTACCTAAGCCAAACTAAACTTTTGTAGAAGCCAATTAATAGTAACAATATCTAGAAATCAATTCACAATAAAAGCTATTTCTCAAATTCTCTATGGAGAAATCAGAACCAAAAAACACTGAGTGATCTGATCAATGAACATACAATCTGCTGTTCCTCTTTGACAGTAAAGCCCTTACATTTGTGACTTCATACAACTGGATGTTATGAACTTACTAGGAGGTTCTAGCTATTTCAAATCACAGTGTTTCCATGATAAAATGATGCTTCTGTGCTTGAGGAAATCAACTGCTTCCACTATGACTGCACTTTTAGGAGAAACATCCATTAGAAAGGAAGAAGACCCTGAGTGCACTAACACTCCTGCAGTAATGGGTGACTGATGTCTCAGACAAAACAGCTTCACATCTATCTGAACTTCATAACAAACTCACATGGACAACAACTCTGCTGATTAATTGTAAGTTGTCAACCAGAATTGCTGTTATTGAGTGGTTTTCCTTTACAGTTTAACATAGGGTGGTGTAAATGATGGGACATGGATTGCAATTTAAACACCGTGCCATGCCCATGTGAGATATCACTGCAGAGGATATTTTTATGTTCCTGTTTTTATTTGGGTTCCACTGCTTCAGAAAACATACAGGTTTGCTGTGGCTATAGAACATCACATTCCATTCACTTATTTACAAAAGACCACATATATTGTGTTCATGGTTCAGTTTAAACCACTAAATAGTACATTAAATAGAAAGAAGAGTGGAACAGGAGTAAAAGACTGAATTCTTATCCCCGCTGTGTAATCTCAGGCAAGTCATATAATTGATTCAAACACTGGATCTCTGAAAGGTGAAACGGGGAGAGTTTTTGCTGCATTCCTCTCTTTCAAGTTACTGTGACAAACAAAATGGTGCATATGAAAGCATTTATTTAAATTTTAAATAAAATTTTATTGAGGTATAAATTCACAGATCTTAAGTGAAAATTCACAGATTTCATAATGAAATTCACGGATCTTGAGTTACAGTTCAATGAGTCTTGGCAAATGCATATACCTGTGTAACTCACGCTCCAGTCAGTATAAAGAATATTACCACCATCCCAGAAAATTACCACAGGCCTCTTCTCAGCCAATACTCCCCACTTCTGCTTCAGATGCAACTGTATCTCTGATTTTTTCAATGCAGATTAATTTTTTTTTTGCTTCTTTTAGAAATTCAAATAAACAGAAGAATAAGAGTATGTATTCTTGTGTCTGGCTTCATTCACTCAACATGTCTGTGAGATTTATTCACATTGTTACATGTATCAGTAGTTTGTACCTTTTTGTTGTTGTTCAATATTCCATTATTTATCCATTCTGCATTTTAAGAGTGAAGTTTGATGAGTTTTGACAAATGTATACACTTTGTAACCACGACAAAGCAAGATAGTAGATTTTCATTACCCCAGAAGTCTCTTGTACTCCTTTACCATCAGTCCCTCCTCTCACCCATGACTCCAGGCACTACTGATCTCCTTTTTATCACGATAGTCTTGCCTCTTCTAGAATTCCATGCGAATGGAAACATACACTTTTGTGTCTGCTTCTCCCTAGCATAATATTTCTGAATTCACCCACGCTGTAATATGATTGAATGAATAGTATTCCAAGGAATAAATATTATCCATTATATTTATTATTATGTATCCATTAACTAGTTTGTGGTACTTCGGTTGTTTCCAGCTTGAAGCTATTATAAATAAAACTGCTAAGAAAACTCAGGCATGTTATTCTGTAGACACACATTTTCATTTCTGTTGGGTAAATCTCCAAGAATGGGACTGTTCAGTCATAAAGCAACTATATGAGAAACTACCAAACTGTTTTCCAAAGTGGCTGTATCATATTTGCATTCCTCCCAGCAATGAATTAAAGTTCCAGCTGCTCCACATCATTGTCAACATTTGGTACTGCCAGTCTTTATAATTTTGGCCATTCCAGTGGGTATGTAATGGCATCTCACTGCAGCTTTAATTTGCGTTTCCCTAAAAACTAAATAATGTTGAGCATCTTTTCATGTGCTTATTTGTTATTTGTATATTTTCTTTACTAAGTATCTGTTTAGATCATTTGCACTTAAAAACATCAGGTTGGGCTGGGCGCGGTGGCTCATGCCTATAATCCCAGCACTTTGGGAGGCCGAGGCGGGTGAATCACGAGGTCAGGAGTTCGAGACCAGCCTGGCCAACATGACCATAACATTGAACAAAATATTTATGTTTTCTTTATTTAAGAAATATTGGCTGGGTGCAGTGGCTCATGCCTGTAATCCCAGAACTTGGGGAGGCCAAGGTGGGTGAATCACAAGGTCAGGAGTTTGAGACCAGTCTGACCAACATGGTGAAATCCCATCTCTACTAAAAATATAAAAAATTAGTTGGGCATGGTGGCAGGCGCCTGTAATCCCAGCTACTCAGGAGGCCAAGGCAGGAGAATCGCTTGAATCTGGGAGGCAGAAGTTGCAGTGAGCCGAGATCATGCCACTGTACTCCAGCCCAGGCCAAAGCGTGAGACTCCGTCTCAAAAAAAATAAATAAATAAAAATCAGGTCATTTTTCTTACTGAGTTGTAAGAGTCCTTTTTATATTCTGGATACAAGTCCTTTCTCAGATACATATTTTGCCAATCCCCTTACCTGGGCTATAACTGCATTTTTATTTTCTTTTGCACTGTCTTTTGAAAAGCAAAAATCTTTAATAGTTTAATTCATCAGTACTTTGGGTTTGTACTTTTTGTGTCATATCCACGAAATCTTTGCCTAATCCAAGGTCATAAAATTTTTCTCCAAAAGTTTATTCTAGAGTTTTACAATTTTAACTCTATGTTTGGGTATATCATCTATTTTGTGGTTTTGTTTTTTTTTTATGAAAAGTGTGACATAAGGGTTAAAGTTCATTTTTTTCTATATGGCTATCCAATTGTTCCAATACTATTTGCTTAAAAGACTATCACTTCTCCCATTGAACTGGCACCTTTGACCCAAATCGACTCCATATGTAAAAATCTATTTCTCAATTTGCTTGTCCATCTTTATTCCAATATGATATTGTCTCGATTACCGTAGTTTTTAATATGTCTTGAAAACAAGTAGCATAAGCCCATCTAAATTTTCTTCTTTTTCAACACTGTCCTGTCTGTTCTAAGAATTTTGAGTTTCCATATAATGTAAGAATCAGCTTATTATGTGATTCTATAGAACAATTTGAGGACAACTGACATCTTAACAATATTGAGTCTTATGATTCATAAGCATAGTTTTTCACATAAAGGTCTTACATGTATCTTGGTAAACTT
Source organism: Pongo abelii (assembly GCF_028885655.2). Lineage (NCBI taxonomy): Eukaryota > Metazoa > Chordata > Mammalia > Primates > Hominidae > Pongo > Pongo abelii. Next base: position 3,812,372 of record NC_071995.2, read on the forward strand.
ACTCCTTTTATTTATTTATTTTTTTGAAACAGAGTCTTGCTGTCTCATCTAGGCTGGAGTGTAGTGGCGATCTTGGATCACTGCAACCTCTGCCTCCTGGGCTCAAGTGATCCTCTCACCTCAGCCTCCCGAGTAGCTGGGATTACAAGCTCGTGCCACCACATCCATCTAATTTTTGTAGTTTTTGTATTTTTCACCATATTGCTAAGGCTAGTAAACTTATTCCTAAGTATTTCATGTTGTTTAACACTATTGTAAATGATATTGCGTTATTTAAATTTCTAATTATTTGTTGCTGGTATATAGAAATACAATTGCTTTTTTTGGTATATTGGCTTTATATTGTGCAGTTTTGAAAAACTCTGAGTAGTTCTATTCACTTTTTTGTAGGTCCTTTAAGATTTTCTACAGATGAGATCATGGTGACTGTAAAGACCATTTTACTTCTTCCTTTCCATTATTTCCTTTTCTTTCTTTACTGCATTGCCAAGAACCTCCAGTATAATGCTGAGTAGAAGGGGAGGGAACAGACATCTTTGCTTTCTTTCCAATCGTAAGGAGAAAGCATACAGTTTTCACTAATAAGTATGATGTTAGTTGTTGGTTCCTCAGATTCCATTTATTTAGCTTGAAAAAGTTCCACTCTGTTCCAAGTTGGCTAATAGTTTTTATCATGAATGAGTTTTTTTTCTAATGCTTTTCTTCATCTATTGAGATGATCATATAGTTTGTCTTTTTGTCTATTAGTGTGGTGAATTACATTACTTGATTTTCAAAAGTTAAATTAATATTGCACTCCTGAAATAAACCCCACTTTGTCATGAAGTTTATTCTTTTATATATTGCTGGGTTTAATTTCCTAATATTTTTGTCAATGATTTTTGCATCTATCATCATAAGGGACTGATATGGTTTGGCTCTGTGTCCCCACTCAGACCTCATATTGAACTATGATCCCCAGTGTTGGACGCGGGGCCTGGTGGGAGGTAACTGGATCATTGGAGTGGTTTCTAATGGTTTAGTACCATCCCCCAAGGGCTGTCTTGTGATAAGAGTTCTCACGAGATTTGGCTGTTTGAAAGTGTGTAGCACCTCCCCCTTCTCTCTCTCTCTGACTCCTGCTGGCCATGTGAAATGTGCCTGCTTCTCCTTCATCTTCCACCATGACTGTAAGTTTCCTGAGGCCTCCCCAAACATGCCTCCTGTACAGCCTGCAGAACCATGAGCCAATTAAATCTCCCTTATTTATAAATTACTAGTCTCAGATGTGCTTTATAGCATTGTGAGAATGGACTGATACAGGACACTGATAAATTTCCAGTAATACTTCTCTTTGGTTTGGGTATTAGGAAAATGCTGGATTCATAAAATGTGTTAGAAAGCATCATTTCTCTTCTACTTTATAAAAACATATGTAGAATCAGTATTATTTCTTCCTTAAAAATTTGATAGAATTTACCAGTGGTCTTTTGGGTCTGAAGTTTGTTGGTAGGTTTTAAATTACAGATTTGATTTTTTTTTTTTTTTTTTTTTTTTGAGATGGAGTCTTGCTCTGTCACCAGGCTAGAGTGCAGTGGTGCCATCTCGGCTCACTGAAACCTCCACCTCCCAGGTTCAAGCGATTCTCCTGCTTCAGCCTCCCGAGTAGCTGGGATTACAGGTGCCCGCCACCACACACAGCTAATTTTATTTTGTATTTTTAGTAGAGACAGAGTTTCACCATGTTGGCCAGGCTGGTCTTGAACTCCTGACTTCAAGTGATCGGCCCACCTTGGCCTCCCAAAGCGCTGGGATTACAGGCGTGAGCCACCACACCTGGCCCAGATTTGAAATTTTAAATAGATATAGGGCTCTTCAGTTTATGTATTCTTGTTTGGGCTTTTTTAGTTTGTGATTTTCAAGGAATTTTTCATTTTATTTGTCAAATGTATTGGCATAAAATTCTTCATAATATTTCCTGATTTTTTTTTAATGTCTGTAGAATCTGTAGTGATGTCCCCTTTTTCACTCCTGATATTGGTAATTCGTGTCTTCGGTCCCTTCACCATATCAGGCTACCTAGAGGCATATCAATTTTATTGATTTATTTAGCAAATCTGCTCTTGGTTTCATTGGTTTTTCTCTACTACTTTTCTGTTTCCTGCATCTTTGGCTTATACTCTTATCTTTATTATTTCCTTCCTTCTGCTTACTTCAGGTTTAATTTGCTCTTCTTTTTGTGGTTTTGTAAGGTGAAAAATAAGATTATTAACTTAAAATTTTTTTCTTTCCTTTTTTTTCTTTTTGAGACAGAGTTTTCCTCTTGTTGCCCAGGCTGGAGTGCAATGGCATGATCTTGGCTCACTGCAGCCTCCGCCTCCCAGGTTCAAGCAATTTTCCTGCCTCAGCCTCCTGAGTAGCTGGGATTACAGGCGTGCACACCACCATGCCCAGCTAATTTTTTTGTGTTTTTAGTAGAGACAGGGTTTCACCATGTTGGCCAGGCTGGTCTTGAACTCCTGGCCTCAGGTGATCCACCTGCTTCAGCCTCCCAAAGTGCTGGGATTACAGGCGTGAGCCACCACACCCAGCCAAAATATTTTTTATTTTCTATTATGATAATTCAAGGCAACAAATTTTTCTCTAAGCACTATTTTAGCTGCATCTTAAAATGATTTTTTGTGTGTGGGGGGGAGGGAGCAGGTTCTCACTATGTTGCCCAGACTGAACTCAAACTCCTGGGCCCAGGTGATCTTCCTGCCTCAGTCTCCTGAGTAGCTAGGACTATAGACACTCATCACCATGCCCGGCTTGCATCTCACAGATTTTAACATGTGCATTTTCATTTTAATTCCATTCAAAGTATTTTTATTTTTTTTAAATTTCTTTTTGACCATGAGCCATTTAACAGTGTGATAATTTCCAACTATTTGGGGATTTTCTGGATATATTTATGTTATTATTTCTGTTGTAGACAAAGAACATATTCTGTACGATTTAAATATTTTAAATGTATTGCAACTAATTTTATGGCCTGGTATATGGTCTATCTCGGTGTATGTTCTATGCAGACATGAATAAAATGTGTATTATGCTCTTGCTCTATGGAATGTTCTATAAATATCAATGAGGTCATGCTGGTTGATAGTGTTCTTTGAGTCTTCTATTGCACTACGGTTGTTTTCTATTTGATTCATCAGTTATTGGGGAGAAGAATAATGAGGTTTCCAACTCTAATTGTGTATTTGCCTATTTCTCCTCTCAGTTCTATCAAATACTGCTTCATGTATTGCATTCTTTTGTCTTCTTGATGAATTCACCCCTTTATCACTATAAAATGTCCCTCTTTATCTCTGCAAATAGTCCTGGTTCTGAATCTACATTGTCTATCACGAATATAGCCATTCTAGCTTTCTTCTAATAAGTGTTTGTGTGGTATTTCTTTTTCCACCATTTTTAACCTATCGGTATCATTCAATGAATCATATATACATATATATGTGTACACGTATGGTTACACATATATGCGTACACGTATGGTTACACATATATGCGTACACGTATGGTTACACATATATGCGTACACGTATGGTTACACATATATGCGTACACGTATGGTTACACATATATGCGTACACGTATGGTTACACATATATGCGTACACGTATGGTTACACATATGTGCGTACACGTATGGTTACACATATGTGCGTACACGTATGGTTACACATATGTGCGTACACGTATGGTTACACATATGTGCGTACACGTATGGTTACACATATGTGCGTACACGTATGGTTACACATATGTGCGTACACGTATGGTTACACATATGTGCGTACACGTATGGTTACACATATGTGCGTACACGTATGGTTACACATATGTGCGTACACGTATGGTTACACATATGTGCGTACACGTATGGTTACACATATGTGCGTACACGTATGGTTACATATATGTGCGTACACGTATGGTTACATATATGTGCGTACACGTATGGTTACATATATGTGCGTACACGTATGGTTACATATATGTGCGTACACGTATGGTTACATATATGTGCGTACACGTATGGTTACATATATGTGCGTACACGTATGGTTACATATATGTGCGTACACGTATGGTTACATATATGTGCGTACACGTATGGTTACATATATGTGCGTATATATGGTTACATATATATGTGCGTATATATGGTTACATATATATGTGCGTATATATGGTTACATATATATGTGCGTATATATGGTTACATATATATGTGCGTATATATGGTTACATATATATGTGCGTATATATGGTTACATATATATGTGCGTATATATGGTTACATATATATGTGTGTATATATGGTTACATTATATATGGTTACATATATATGTGTGTGTATATATAGAGTTTCTTGAATATAGCTTATAGTTAAGGCTTGCTTTTTTTAATCCAATCTTACAATTTCTGGCTTTTAATTGGGTTCCTTAGTTTAAATTTGCCATCTTACTACCAGTTTCTATTTTTCCCATCTATTCTTTGCTCCCTTTTTGCTCTTTTCTAGCCTTTGAGTTAACTGAATATTTTTTATAATTCCATTTGATTTCCGTCATTGGATTATTATTTCTCTTTCTCTTAAGGAGTTGCTCTAGGGTTTACAGTATCTATCTTTAGTTTTTCACAGTCTACCTTCCCACAGTATCATTCCTTTTCCTCTGTAACATAAGAAACATACAACACTATACCTCCATCCATGCCTTCTGTCCTCTGTTATTGTTGTCATATATTTTACTGCTACATATTTTATAAACTTCATGATACATTGTTTTTATTTTTGCTTTAAACAGTCAGTAGTCTTTATAAGAATTTTTTTTTTTTTTTTTTGAGACGGAGTCTCACTCTGTCGCCCAGGCTGGAGTACAGTGGTGTAATCTTGGCTCACTGCAAGCTCTGCCTCCCAGGTTCACGCCATTCTCCTGCCTCAGTCTCCCGAGTAGCTTGAGACTACAGGTGCCTGCCACCACGCCTAATTTTTTTGTATTTTTAGTAGAGATGTGCTTTCACCGTATTAGCCAGGATGGTCTCGATCTCCTGACCTCGTAATCCACCCACCTTGGCCTCCCAAAGTGCTGGGATTACAGGCATAAGCCATTGCGCCTGGCCTATAAGAAATTTTAAAATATGAGAAAAGATATCTTTTTTAGCCCCCATGTTTTCTATCTTCGGCATTCTTCACTTCTTTTTATAGATCCAGATTTCCATTTCCTATCACTTTCCTCACTTTCCTTTTGCCTGAGGAATTTAAATATTTATTTTAGTGCAGGTCTACTGGCAATGGGTTCTTTTTGATTTTTAATCATCTGAAAAATATTTTTTTTGGTAACAACACTTAACATAAGATCTACCCTCTTAACCAATTTCAAATGCACAATACAGTATTAACTGTAGACACAATGTTGTGAAGATCTTTCAGACTTAACCATCTTGCATAACTGAAACTTTATGCTCACTGAATAGCAAGTTTCCATTTCCCCTCCCACAGCCCTTGGCAACCACTATTCTGCTGTCTGCTTCCATGTGTTTATTTTATACACCTTATGTATGAATTAACAGGTAGTAGTTGCCTTTCTGTGACTATGCTACATTTCACTTAGCATAATTACTTCAAGGTCCATTAACATTGTCACATATGGTAGGATGTTCTCCTTTTTTATGGCTGAATAATATTCCATTGTATGTATATAGCACATTTTCTTTATCCACTCATCTGTCAATGGACATTTAGGTTGTTTGCACATCTTAGCTATTGAACACGAGAGTGTTAATATATCTGAGACCCAGATTTCAACTCTTGGCAAATACCCAGAAGTGGGAATGCTGGATCACATGTTATTTATAGATTTATTTTTTTGAGGAACCTCTATATTGTTTTCATAATGGCTGCACTATTTTACATTCCCAACAATAGTGTACAAGGGACCCAATGTCTCCATTTCTTCACCAACACTTATCTTTTTGTTTTTGATAACAGTCATCCTAACAAGTGTGAAGTAATATCTCATTGTGATTTTTATTTGCATTTCCCTGATGATTAGTGATGTTAAACATCTTTTCATATACTTGTTGGTGATTTGTATGTCTTTTTGGAGAAATTTCTATTCAATTCCTTTGCCTAAATTTTGTTATTTGTTTTGTTCTTGAGTCAAATGAGTTACTTATTATTTTTGGATATTAACCACTTATCACATATATTATTTGCAAATATGTTCTTCCATTTCATAGGCTGCCTTTTCACTTTGTTTCCTTGCTGTACAGAGGCTCTTTAGTTTGTAGTCCAACTTGCCTATTTTTGCTTTTGTTGCCTCTGCTTTTGACGCTATATTCAAGAAATCATTGCCAGATGGATAGATTGCAAAATTTTTCTCCCATTCTGTAGGTTGCCTGTTCACTCTGATGATACTTTCTTTTGCTGTGCAGAAGCTCTTTAGTCAGATCCAATTTGTCTATTTTGGCTTTTTTGCCATTGTTTTTGGTGTTTTAGTCATGAAGTCTTTGCCCATGCCTATGTCCTGAATAGTATTGCCTAGGTTTTCTTCTAGGGTTTTTATGGTTTTAGGTCTTACATTTAAGTCTTTAATCCATCTTGAGTAAATTTTTGTATAAGGTGTAAGGAAGGGATCCAGTTTCAGCTTTCCACATATGGCTAGCCAGTTTTCCCAACACTGTTTATTAAATAGGGAATCCTTTCCCCATTGATTGTTTTTGTCAGGTTTGTCAAAGATCAGATGGTGGTAGATGTGTGGCATTATTTCTGAGGCCTCTGTTCTGTTCCATATATATCTGTTTTGGTACCAGTACTATTATAGTTTGAAGTCAGGTAGCATGATGCCTCCAGCTTTGTTCTTTTTGCTTAGGATTGTCTTGGCTATGTGGGCTCTTTTTTGGTTCCATATGAAATTTAAAGTAGTTTTTTCCAATTCTGTGAAGAAAGTCAATGGTAGCTTGATCGGGATAGCATTGAATCTATAAATTACTTTGGGCAGTATGGCCATTTTGATATTGATTCTTCCTATCCAGGAGCATGGAATGTTTTCTCCATCTGTTTGTGTCCTCTCTTATTTCTTTGAGCAGTGGTTTGTAGGTCTCCTTGAAGAGGTCTCCTTGTAAGTTGTATTCCTAGATATTTTATTCTCTTAGTAGCAATTGTGAATGGGAGTTCACTCATGATTTGGCTCTCTGTTTGTCTGTTATTGGTGTATAGGAATGCTTGTGATTTTTGCACATTGATTTTGTATCCTGAGACTTTGCTGAAGTTGCTTACCAGCTTAAGGAGATTTTGGGCCGAGACCATGGGGTTTTCTAAAATACAATCATGTCATCTGCAAACAGAGACAATTTGACTTCCTCTTTTCCTAACTGAATACGCTTTTTTTCTCTTGCCTGATTGCCCTGGCCAGAACTTCCAGTACTATGTTGAATAGGAGTGGTGAGAGAGGGCATCCTTGCCTTGTGCCTGTTTTCAAAGGAAGTGCTTCCAGTTTTTGCCCATTCAGTATGATATTGGCTGTGGGTTTGTCATAAATAGCTCTTATTATTTTGAAATATGTTCCATCAATGCCTCCAGAATCTACAAAGAGCTTTACAAGGAAACAAATCTTTAAACAAATTTACAAGAAAAAAACAAACAACACCATCAATAAGTGGGCAAAGGATATGAACAGACACTTCTTCAAAAAAAGACATTTATGCAGCCAACAAACATATGAAAAAAAAGCTCATCCTCACTGGCCATTAGAGAAAAGCAAATCAAAACCACAATGAGATACCATCTCACTCTAGTTAGAATGGCAATCATTAAAAGTCAGGAAACAAGAGGTGCTGGAGAGGATGCGGAGAAATAGGAACGCTTTTACACTGTTGGTGGGAGTGTAAATTAGTTCAACCATTGTGGAAGACAGTGTGGCGATTCCTCAAGGATCTAGAACTAGAAATACCATTTGACCCAGCAATCCCATTACTGGGTATATACCCAAAGGATTATAAATCATTCTACTATAAAGACACATGCACATGTATGTTTATTGTGGCACTGTTCACAATAGCAGACTTGGAACCAACTGAAATGCCCATCAATGATAGACTGGATAAAGAAAATGTGGCACATATATATCATGGAATACTATGCAGCCATAAAAAAGGATGAGTTTATGTCCTTTTGCAGGGACATGGATGACACTGGAAACCATCATTCTCAGCAAACTAACACAAGAACATAAAACCAAACACCACATGTTCCCACTTATAGATAGGAGTTGAACAATGAGAACACATGGACACAGGGAGGGGAACATCACACACTGGGGCTTGTCAGGGGGTGGGGGTCTAGGGGAGGGATAGCATTAGGAGAAATACCTAATGTAGATGACGGCTGATGGGTGCATAAAACCACCATGGCATGTGTATGCCTATGTAACAAACCTGCACATTCTGCACATGTACCCCAGAACTTAAAGTATATATACTAAAAAAAGAAAGAAATCATTGCCAAGATCAATTTCATAAAGCTCTCACCCTATGTTTTCTTCTACAAAGTTTCAGGTCTTATGTTTAAGTCTTTAATCCCTTTTTGAATTGATTTTTTTGTATGGTGTAAGGTAGCAGCCCAATTTATTTTCTTGCATGTGGATATCCAGTTTTCCCAACACCATTTGTTGAAGTGACTATCCTTTCCCCATTGTATATTCTTGGTACCCTTGTCAAAGATTAGTTGACTGTATATGCTTGGGTTTATGCTGGCCTCTCTATTCTGTTCCATTAGTCTACATGTCTGTCTTTATGCCAATAGCATACTGTTCTAATTAATGTAGCTTTGTGATATATTTTAAAACCAGAAGTATGGTGCCCTCCAACTTTCTTTCTCAAGATTGTTTTAGCTATTCAGGGTACTTTGTAACTCCAAGTGAATTTGGGGGTTGTTATATTTTTGTAAAAAAAATGCCACTGGTATTTTGATAAGCATTGTATTTAATCTGTACATTGCTTTGGGTAGTGTGGACATTTTAACAATATTAAGTCCTCCGATCCATGAACACATGATGTCTTTCCATTTATTTGTATCTCCTTTAATTCTTTTCATCAGTGTTTTAGTTTTCAGTGTGTAATGATTTCACTTCCTTAGTTTTTTCCTAAGTATTTTATTCTTTTTGATGTTTTTATAAATGAGTTATTTTCTTAGCTTTTTAGAAAAGCTCTTTTTCTAAGATGCAACTGATTTTTGTTTGCTGATTTTGTATCCTGCAACTTTATTAAATTTATTAGTTCTAACAGTGTGTGTGTGTGCACGTGTGTGCACATGTGTGTAGAATTCTGGCACAAAGCTGTCAGCTTTCAGGCCAGATATTTGTTGGTTTTGATGGGTCTCTAAATGACCCACTGGTGTGAGAGAATTCCATTCCTAGCTCCTTCTAAATGCCTGTCTGCAAACTTCTCTTTGTGTTAACATCTTCCTTTCTTTGAAATAAAACCATCCATCATCAAGAGTCCTAGCAAAAATCTTGCTGTCAGTTTTCAGGACTGGATATTTGTAGGTTTTGCTGGGTTCCTAAAAGGGCCACTGTTGAGAGATAATTCCCTCCTCACTCTTTCTAAATCCCAGCCTGCAAATGTCTCTCGGTACCCTTTGGATTTCCTTGCCCTGCACTGCAGTCTATAAACTGCCTCCAGTCAGTAAGCTGAGAAAATCATAGGGCTCACCTAGTTTGTTTCTCATCTTTCAAGGGATCAAGGTCCTATACTGCCTGTTGTCCGATGTCTTCTAATTCTGTGATACAGGAGGGCAACTGCCAAAGTAGTTGATCCTATTCTAGGTCTCTTATGTGCACACTAATTCTCATTATAGCCCATCAAAATGGAAGCTTATGGTCATGGCAGAAGGCAAAGGGGAGCCAGTGTGTCATACAGCAAGAGAGGAAGCAAGAGAGATGCCAGGCTCTTTTAAACAACTAGCTCTCACATGAACTGACAGAGTGAAAACTCACTCATTACCATGGGGTGGGCACCAAGCCATTCTTGAGGAATCCACTCCCCTGACCCAAACACCTCCTACCAGGCCCCACCTCCAACACTGGGGATCACATTTCAACATGAGATTCGGAGGGGACAAATATCCAAACCATATCACCTGGGGATCTGAATGCAGGAGGTCTGGCCCATGGTTTTAATCACTCTACCGTATGGACTCTCAAGGAAGTATCAGAAATATAAAAATATCTAAAGCATACTAAGATACTTAAAAATCTCTAAAGATACTAAGATATTTAAGATATTTAGGAGTAAGATGTAGCCCTGATCTCAAATTTAAGTAAGAGGATGAATGCAAAGCTCTGGGCTGTAGATAGGAGTTATTTTCATGCCTACAGAATGGTCTGGGCTTTTACTCAATCAATGCAGAATAGGTGCAGGGTGGGGGGTAGGTATTCCATAAATACTAAGAGACATCACTGATAGCGGAGGCAGGAGGGTGAAACATGCTTCCAATAAAAAGAAGAGTGCCCCTTGAATTAACCTTGACAACATCAATATTCCAAAGAGTGATGTGTTCAATTTGCCCAGCAAGGCTGAGAGTCAGCAGTTTGCAGGACAGACCTGATTGTCTAGAGAGCAAATCAGAGAGGATACTTTGCAATTAGAGAAGCTGCTATGAAGGCAGGAAAGTCAGGGTTCTATAGAAAAATAAGTAACTGCTGACTGTATAGAATGGCTACTGTCTCACAACGAAAAGTAACAGACCTGATGTCTGACTTATTCTTCACACTGAAAAAACTGTCTCTATTAATCGTCCTCTTAGAATTATTCCCTCTGGCAGTAAATGGGGTCTTCACAGTTCATTGAATCTATGCACTTGCCTGAAAAACATCAGTCTTAGATGCTCCAGAAATGTCAAGAGTTCAGGGGGTAAATGCTATTTTACATTGTAAATGTTTATCGCTATCCTTTTGAAAAGTAATAACTAAGGAGGCTCCATAAAGGGTGACTTATCCTTTTGTGGTTGGTTGTTGTCTTTTTTTTTTCTTTTTGACTCAGCTTCTTACAGGATGAATTTCTCAGCTATATTAACACTGTACCAGGCATTTATTTATTCAGTTGAAAACCTCTCAGTCTTCTGTATATATTTACACAATAGGCTTTATAACACCTTGTCTTGCTTATCCAATACCTTGGAGGCAAGCTGCTCTACTCCAAGAGATGTGTCCCTGTAAACCTTCAGCATTTTTTTTTTTTAATGTAAATGCCTCTCTCAGCCAATCTGTCTTCCTTTTGTGTGATGATGTTTGGGGCTTCTTTCTATCCTTGGGTTGAAAAATGTACTTTTTCCATCTGTATCAGTTATTAATTTATTGTCTTTCAGCTCCAATCCCAATTTCTTCATCCTGCTTTGTAATACTGGGGCTGAACTCTACAGGCCACATTTTTCCTTTGCCAGCTGGCTCCATGTTAGGCTTTGACAATAAGGAGTGTGGAAGGAACAACGCATGGCTGGAAGACAGAGGCCTTTTTCTTCTTCATCTAGTTTTCTGTTTTCCCATGCAGTGGCAGGCAGATCGGCATGCAGTTATCCCGGTCAGGGTTTACAGCAGTGGCAGGCTGCCCTATGCAGTTTAACAGCAAGTACCCTTCAGCAAGTTTCCTTGGCACCAGGACTACAGGCAGCATGTTCCTCTAACAACCAGGAACTCTCCTCAGAGGTCTGAATCCAGCCTTGCAGGGACCTTTTCTAATAGTTTGTAAGTTCCTTCCTTGTTCATTTTTCCCTTAGTCTTAGGTGTAGTAGCCACTTTCTGCAGTTAACTGCCTTACTGCTTCTTAGAGTTCTTTTTCCCCTTTTAGTAGTTAACAGAACTTTACGTAGTCAACAATTCTTTATATTAAATTTTCCCTGTCCAAATTTCTGCTGTGATTTCTGTCCCTTGCTTGAACTCTGAAACAACATCTAAGGACACTTTGGTCTTTGATTCTTATTTTTGAAAGATGATGACAAGGATAAATGAGGTGTGTGTGTGTGTGTGTGTGTGTGCGCGTGCGTGCACATGCTTGCCGTTAATATAGATTTAAAAGCAGCAGAATAGCACAGTGGATAGTACAGGGTACTAAAGCCAAATTGGCTTTGCCACTTCCTAGCTATGTGCCCTGGGGTGAGGTGAGTTGCCTCAGTGTCCTTATCTGTAAAATGGAGTGTAGCTAGAATATACCCTGTTAAGTTTGAATTTCAGAAAAATCACAAATAATTTCTTAATATAAGTATATCCCAAATATTGTACAGGTATCCTTCCTGTATTCTTATTTGTGAAATCTGACAAGACTAGTATTACATCATAAAAGGTTAAATTAAGGCTGGGCGCAGTGGCTCATGCCTGTCATCCCAGCACTTTGGGAGGCCGAGGTAGGTGGATCACCTGAGGTCAAGAGTTCGAGACCAGCCTGGACAACATGGTGAAACCCTGTCTCTACTAAAAATACAAAAATTAGCTGGGCGTGATGGCAGGCGCCTGTAATCCCAGCTACTCAGGAGGCTGAGACAGAAGAATAGCATGAACCCAGGAGGCTGAGGTTGCAGTGAGCCAAGATCACACCATTGCACTCCAGCCTGGGTGACAGAGCAAGACTCCACGCACCCCCTCCTCACCACCAAAAAAAAAAAAAAAAAAAAAGTTTAAATTAGTTAATATATGTGAAGGGCTTGGTAACAATCACCCAGTAGTAGCCCTTTTGTTTCTTTGCTACAGTGTACTAGCACCGTTTTTTTTCAGGGACACTCTGCCATGAATTATAATGCTCTTGCATCATCTACTGATCCCTCTAACTGCATTTCCCACAGCTCCCTGCCAACCCCCATCCTTTAAAGCAGCAAGGCCAGGCAGTCTTTTCGGGCAGGAGTGGTTACTGATTAGACTGGAATATGCATCCGACCCAAGGTAGCTCAATCATAGACTGGGATTCAACCCATGAGGCAGCCCAATAAGAAGGATGTTGTCCAATAAATGTAGTAGGATTCTACATTAAGCAGTCAGAATTTAGGTTGGGGAACACAGAGGGAATGGATCAATGAGTACCGAAGGAAAGAAGGGCAGATATGCAGAGATGAGAATATTTGTCACATGAGATAGTTCCAAAGGGAGAAAAAGAGGGCAGGTTAAAAACTGCTGAAATCCTGATTTTTTTTGCAGCTCCAGTTCTTATGTAGTCCTGCAATAAACTCCTTTTTCTGCTCTTTGCAAACAAAACACATACACACACACAAACACACAATCGAGTAAATAAGTATTCCAACTTCATCTACCAAATTGTGTGGTGGGCACTATTAGAGAAGGTGGGGATAGACTTGAGAAGCAGCACCTCTCTCCGAAGATCTTGGAGTCTAGACACTGGGGAATGCAAGGAAGACTTGTGTATAATAAGGGACAATATAAATGTTCTTATGCTAGGAAACTATGAAATGGGAGCAAATCTCTCCTTTTCTTGCTCTGACTTCTAGGCATTGAACTACACCTAACATTTGGTGTCATGTGAATATTCCGAGATTATAATTATGGAATAGTAGAAGGAACATAGGAAGCAGAAAGCCTTCAGTACTAGGAAAAGCAAGATATGTTATAGCTTAGGGCCACCTGAGTACAAACACCATATTTTTTTAATGTATAGATGTGTAATTTGATGTATGTGTGTATGTGCACATGTATACATGCACACAAACATATATATTATAGATATAGTAAAGCCAAATGGATCTGCCACATCTGTAATGTTTATGAGACAACCAGACAATGCTCCTCTGCTGGATCACACTCATGTTTTCTATGATCTCTAAGTATTGCGAATGGCTGAATTATTCTTAACCAAAGGCCTGGGGGGGTCACATAAAAGAGGACAAAGAAGGATGGGGAGAGGTGGCACTGATGGTGTAAGAAGCAGGCACCAGGAGGTAAAAATGCAACAGAGGCCAAGAATCATACTTGGGAGACTCAGCTAGAAGATTGCCTAGAAGTGGGTGAAGCTAGCAAACCTACTGGAAAGGTTTTGCGTATTCTTTAGCTCAGGATATGTCAATCTCAGTGCCAACAAATAAGCAGAAACTTAGCTGTGCCCCTAGTGGAACTCAGTGGCATATTTACAAAATAGATCGGCACACTGCAAATCTATGTGCCATGATGTACGATCTATGTGAGCAGAGGACAACTGTTTTCTCTTGTTTGAAGAATTTGCAGCGCCATTTTCTCTAGAGGCCTCCAAGTCCTTGTTAATCTGCAGGACTATACATGGGAATCCTGACTGAGGACAGTCAATATGTCCTTAAGAACCTCCCCCCAAATATTTCACTCCCTCCTTGGTCAATCATTCCAACTATCTACAATGTTTTTTCCTCCAGAAATTTATCCCTACCTTTTTGATCTAGTAGTGATGATACCATGAAGAGATTATTACAGGTGAATGATGGAATGCTGCTATTCATTCACAGACACTTATTAAGCCTACTGAGTGCCAGACTATACAGTTAGATATACAGTACTTATTACAGCCCAGGCTGCGTCCTGTGCCCTCTACATAGGTTAACTCACTTCACCATCACAACAGCTCTGAGAGATAGCTACTTTTACTGATGAGGAAATTGAAGTACAGAGAGCTCACACAGCCAGCTAGTGCTCGAGGCAGGATTGAAACCCAGGCTGTCTGCTTCAGAGTCTATACTGCTAATCATTATGCCACGCTACCTTGAATACAAATATCTAGCATAGGTCTCATCCTCTAAGAATTTAAAAGTCTAGTGGGTGTAGGCCGGGTGTGGTGGCTCACGCCTGTAATCCCAGCACTTTGGGAGGCTGAGGCAGATGGATCACGAGGTCAGGAGATGGAGACCATCCTGGTTAACACGGTGAAACCCTGTCTCTACTAAAAATACAAAAAATTAGCCAGGCGTGGTGGCGGGCACCTGTAGTCCCAGCTACTCAGGAGGCTGAGGCAGAAGAATGGTGTGAACCCAGGAGGCAGAGCTTGCAGTGAGCTGAGATCGCGCCAATGCACCCCAGCCTGGGCGACAGAGTGAGACTCCGTTTCAAAAAACAAAACAAAACAAAACAAAAAAATGTCTAGTGGATGTATCTCTAGAGTCTGTCATCCTTTCAAAATGAGAGTTCCAAGTTAGAGCTCCTCCTGCTCTCTTTAAGCATGGATGATGGCAGTGGTTGGACACCAAGATAAGGGCCACTGAAAATAAGCCTGTATTTCCTTTTCAGCTTCCCACTGTAGAACAGGCTGATAACCACTCTAAATGATAATTGGACGATCTTCTCAGGCTTTGTAATAACAAAACTTCAACTGAAGATTGCTTTAGGGTGATTTATTTGATCCAAGAAACTGATGCACAAATTAAACCACACTTTCCCAGTGAATTACACTATAATTGCAGGGAGGGAATTTATTACTTTCTTTAAAAGGAGTCTGGGCAGATGAACACATTTGTTAGAAAAACAACTCAATGCAGACAGCCCATGGGCAGTGTGCATTACAGGTTTAAGTATTTGCTATTACTGAAATAGCAGCTAAATACACCACAGTGTTGGTTCTCTAGGATCCAAGTTTGATCAAAATTTCCACACAGTGGGTTAATGATCCAAGCTGAGAACAAAATGCAACTGGAGAAGTGGAAAATAAACAGTCAAAGGCACTGTTGACAGAGAGATCCTATTTCCAGTGGTTCAGAGGCCAGAAAGGGAGGGATGAAAATTAACTCTGCAGATGGATGAAATGCTAGAGTCCCCAGGTTGCAGAGCAGTAACATAAGCTCAGATATCCAGGCCCTAAGTGCCTCTATAGATTCTGGCACCTGACAACCTCCTCACCCTAACAGACAACCTGGGGAACTGCCTGCGTTTTGCAGGCACTAAGCAGTAGTTGGGATCGAGGCAGGGAGGACTAACTAGCTGGGATGCCAGGGCTCATCTTACATGTAGCTGAGGTTTTCAGTTCCTCATACAATCCAATTTATGTTTCACTCAATCCAGTAACAGGGCTTGCTATTCTCTTTTTGGATACTAAGATCTTTGGGCTCTCCTCCTTAGAATCTTTTTTAAGTTTTGTATTTTCCTGAGTGAGAAAACCCACTGTGTCTAGGTGCTGGGCTTTGGGGTCAGACAGATGTGAGTTTATATCCTTCTTTGCTATTTAAGCTTGGACAGGTCACAATCTTAGCTTTAGACTGCTTATTTGCAAACTTCGGTTGATGATGCCCAGTCCACTGAACTGTGTTAATTGAAATAATGTATATAATTAGAAATCATTATTCTGTTATTAAGGAACATTCATGTGTGACTCATAAGACCTATGTTTCTAAAGAAAGGTAAAAATGGTATACTAACAACATAAGTAAACCCAGACTACTAAAATTTCTGAGTTGGAAGAGACTTTGGAGATCCACCTGGGATAGAAAGGGTGCTGAATAAAAAAGAGGGTGGAAAAGAGGAAGGTGAGGAATTGAGGTATTTCAAAGACAAATATCATCTTAATTCATTCTCACACATGCAAAAAATCTTTCTTGAACGTCAACTGTGTGCAAGGCACCATGCTAGACATTGTCATTGCCTAAAGATTGCTAGAGTCTAGTAGGGCAGATAAGGTACAAACCCATCTTGTGCTAAGACTTATGAGAGAGTGGTTCTAAGGACAAGCACATGTACTCCTGGAGGGAGATCAAAAAGGTAGTTTCTATGTCACACCTACCCTGGCAGGTTGCCTCGTCCATCTGCCAGTCTTTCTTTCATTAAAGGTCCCCAAGAAAAGCAGTTTCATAGCTGTCCCTGGTCACCAATTCCATGCCTCAAACTGTGACAGGCAATTCTTTCTAATGTCTAACTGACACATCTTGTGCCATGGTTTAAATCCAATTCCTCTTGTCTGTTCTCAAAGAAGATGGAGAGCAGCTGGCCCCCAACTTCTGCATAATAACCCTCTCAGGGGTTGGACACTGTCATTAAGTTGCCCTTGAGGTCTGGATTCATTATCCATTGTGGGCTGACTGAAAAAAACAAAAGATGCAGACATTGTATTTCATTTTCCCGGCAATTGGGTTCCTGTGGGAATGTGGTGACACAGAGGACCGTGCAAGTTGCCTTTGGCCATGGACAAGATGCGGGGGTAGGCAGCTGCAAGGCGGTCAGTGATTTTCTCCCAAGGACAGTAAATAGACTATGATGCATCCTGGGAACACTACATCACTACCGTCACCCACAGACGTTCATCCCAAAACTTCAGTTGTAGAAGACAAGGGAAATTTGTGCCCTATCCAGACAGTCATCTTCTTAGGGAGAATCAGGCGGCAAAATGAGGAGTAAAGAGAGAAATAAAGACCGTATTTTAGTTCAGTCCTAACTAATTTTATCTCATTTTGTCAGTTATTTAAAAAGATACACTTATTTATGTATTAATCATACTTTTTATTTTCTAAATTTTATAGTGCCCTGTTGGCCAGGGACGGACTGGCCCTCCCAGGGCTGGCTAATTCCCAGAGAGCAAAGGACTCTGTTGAGGGTGTCTTTCATATGCACACCAAACAATCCAAAGGCCGTATCTCCAACCACAACTTTATCTAACTCCCATACAGCAAGCCAGTATTTCCCCTGACCTAAATCACGCCAGGACCAGGTGTCAAACAACCAGAGACCACCTTTATAATCCAGGGCCTGCTGAAATTACCAAAACTACTATCCAACCCCCAAACTTGCTCATATTTGCCTTCCTTGTCTCATCCATTACTTCCCTGGAAAACCACAATAAATGCTCTGGGCCATGCTTTCCCCTCTCACCTCCTTCTGCCTCCTGACTGACCCTGATACTTCCTCCACGTGGCCCTGCATGGCATGGCATGGACCCTTCTCTTAAGTATAAGAAAGAAAACTTCTTTCAAACTCTGTGTCTGTCACCTTATCATACCTGATTAAAACAAATCCTGAGTATCTTAGCCTGTTTTGTGCTGCTATTAAAAACAAAACAAAACAACCAACAACAACAAAAAACCTGACAGTTCTCTCACAGTTCTGGAAGCTGCAAATTCCAAGATCAAGGTGCCAGCATCTGGTAAGGGCCTTCTTGCTGTGTCCTCACATAGCAGAAGGTAGAAGAACAAGAGAGAGCAAACCCACTACCTAGAGTGCTTTTTATAGCAGTATTAATCCTGAACACCTTCTGAAAGGTCCTACCTCCCAACTGTTGTATTGATGATGAAGTTTCCAACATGTGAATTTTGGAGGGCACAGAAACATTCAAACCACAGCGCTGGGTAAAAATCTGCAAACAATTAATCACATCTTAAATCATTTAGATAATATGCCTCAAATTGTAGTAATATTAAACCACAAAGTACTTAATATTGTTGGGGTAATATTGCCCATTGCTGAGGTAGTAACTTCCAATCTAAGGAGTACTTTGTTATTTGCAAATATCGACCATTAAGCTTCCTTGTATTTTGTTATACTTCTCTCCCAGAAGTTCAACATTTGACAGACATCAGCTTTCAAGAGGTATTCAGCGGTAACTCATTCATCATTTACCTGTCTAATGGTGTTCAGACAGATATATATTTTCTGTCCTTTAGGAACTCTATGAAAGGAAACTAGATTTTTGTTAAGTACAAACAATACTTACATAGTATGCAAATATATCATTCTTTTGCTATCATCAAAACAAAAAACATCCATAGACATGCATCTTAATTTCCTTGTCAGAATTTTCATCTTCCTTTTTTTCTTTTCTCTTATTTTCCACATCGTGCTGTCAGTACTCCTTGATTTCCATCAGAGGTTCTTTCCATACACTTAACCTTTAAGATTAAAAAGGCCTTTGTTCTAATCTACCTTCACATACAGCAAATCCCATTTTTGTTTGTATTGTAGCTTGTCTCCTCAGACCAGACTGACATGGGGACCTTCATGTACAGCAAATCTCATTTTGCTGACAGGGAAAGCAAGAGTCTTGGCTAAGTGTCTTGGTCAAAATCATATACCAAGGTACACAATGAATTCAGGACTTTTGACTTTTGGCAACCGATGGGAATCTTGGGCAATAACATTTGTTATAGGTTAAATGCCCCCAAATTCCTATGTTGAAATCTTCCACGTGACAGTATTTGGAGGTGAAACTTTTGGGAGGTAATCACATCTGCAGGCACCTTGATTTTGGACTTCCCAGCCTCCAGGTCTGTGAGAAATAACTTTCCATTTAAGCTGCCCAGTCTGTGGTATTCTGTTACAGTAGCCCAAACTAGGACAATGTTCTTCCTAAAAAAATATAATACCAAATCTGAATAGAGGTGTAGAGATGGGATGAAATGATCTTTTAAGAAGCCTTTCAGTCTGAATGTATTTTCTAATATCCTGCTAAAGAGTAATATAGTGATTAAATAATATATCCAGGTATGGTTACTGTAACCCAAAATTCAAGTGCATCCCTGAATATTTACTGCAGACCTCTACACTTGCCCAATAGTATAAACACTTTTATGTCCTATTTGGTAGACCAATTTTTGGACAGCACAAAGGAGAGAGGGATGACTAATAGGTAATAGAATTAAGATAAAAAAATTTTTTTGAAGCTGGAATAACGGGTTAATACCAATAAGATAAAATTTAACAGGGACGTTGCTTCTGTTATGTCTGAATCACAGTCCCTTTCTCGGTGAAAAGACTTGCCATTTATTACATATGGTTTAAACCCTGCATCTTCCTTAACATTATACCCTAAGCACTTTCTCATGTCACTAAATATTCTTCAGAAAGATAATTTTCACAGACACATGATATTCCATCTTGTGTTTATATTTAATATTACCCTATTTTTGGCCAGGTATGTTGCTTCTAATTATTTACACACATATGAGGCTACAGTAATTATCCTTTTGTATAAAAAATAATTTAACAGGGACAAATGTAAAGGCCTTTGTTTAGGCTCAAAACCTCAATCATATAATTATAGATTCTATTTTTCTGGGCTTCTAGAAATTTTTAGAAAAAAATCTGTGATTTTTTTTTGTACTGACAAGTGCAATATTCCTCAATAGTGCAACCAGTATGAGGTTAGTATCAGGAAGACACATTAGTTCCACTGTACTCTGTGATAGTCACATTGCAGCTCAAATACAGTATCTGTTTCAGATGTCACCCTTCATAAGCAACATGGAGAGATATTTAAAAGACATCAACACAATTTGACAATTTATCAGACGAGGGATGGCTGAAAGAAGGGAGGGATTTAATACTGAAGAAGAGAAGACATTAGGTTATAAGATCTTAGATTTCAAATACAGGAAGGAATATGTTGGGGAAGCTTATATTTACTCCAAAGACTGAGAGCTATATGAGGCAGATTTCAGATGTGGCCTAGAACAGTTAAAAAAACAACAACAAAAAACAACTCCAAAAGCTAGGGACACCATAATGAATTCTAATAGACTACCTTCTTCCCACTGAGAACTGTAAGACTGGAAGAGCTGGCTAAAATCAGAAATGGTATGAGTTAGAAACAGCTGGTTCCTCCTCTTCTGCGTATTCTTGGATGTTAGCATTCTTCAAGGTTCCATCCTTGGCCTCTCAACACTTTCCACACTTATCTTGGGTGAACTCAGCCACTTCTATAGCTTTAACAACCACTTATCTAAAGGTGGCTTTTACATCTATATTTCTAGCCCTGATTTTTCTCTTGAGTTCCTTACCATCTAGAGAAGTCTTTACAAATGTAATATATCAAAATCAGAGTTAATTATCTTCCTGTTGTCATTAGTCAGGACTAATGTGTCAGAAACACTAGCCAGCAAAGGCAAAAAGAGTAATTTATTGGCTTATGTTAACCAAACCATGGCAGGAATTAAGCCAGCTTCAGAATGCTTGAAATCAGAAACCAAAAGCCCACCAGAACTCTCCTGTCTCTCATATTTGCTGCTGTCTGTGTTAGTTTCAGTTTTCCCTACTGAATACCAGCTTCTTACACATATAAAAGACAAAACCACTAGCATCTCTGGAGTTGCAACTTCCCAGATCCATCATCAGATTTCCCTTAGTGACAATTCAAAATTCAAAAATACCAGGGAAGGGGTCAGACTGGGTCACGCACCCCTACTTAGGCCAAACACTGTGGACCAGCGTAGAGTACGAGACACTATGACTGAACCAGCTTGCATCTGGTATCCACCCCTAGAACAATCACTACAGACAAGGAGACAGCGTCCTGTATTCTAAAAGGTGGGAACAGAGGCAGGGGTAGAAAGCAGCTCTTCTTAGGTTCACATATACAAGTTGAAGCAGGGGAGAAGAACAGGTTACCACTGCTGTTCCAGGAAAAAGAAGCAGTGCCCACCACACTCTCCAACCATGTTCTGTCTTCCACATTGTTAATCTCCACTAATGACATCTCTATGTACCCAGTCTTACAAACTGTGCCCCAACTTCTTAAAAACTCTGGTTAGTTCCTCAAACAAAACCCAAACTCCTTAACTTAAAATACAAATCCCTTTCCAACCATGCTTAACATTTTTTTTTGTCTCCCCAAATTATTCTGTTCCATTCCCACTCCCTGCTTTCCCCACACGACCATGTGTTGCTGCTGCACACGCTTCAGACACGCAGGGCCCTTTCCTAGCTCTACACACTGGTCCGTGATTTGTAGGGATTGGATTGTCCTTTTTCACTTCTGCCACAGGCCATTTTCCTACAAAATTCAGGTAAAATGTTGCCTTATTACCCTTAGGTTACACCTACCCTACTCTCTAGGAATAGCTGATCCCTTGGCTTTCTGCATTTCCCATGATAGGGAATTCATGTCTCTGACCAGCACTTAGCACATGGAATTATTTCTTTGATTACATAACTGTCTCCTCAGTAGGCCAAGAGCTTCTGGAAGGTAAGGACCACCTTGTTCATCTTTGATGTTAATCCAGCACAGGGCCTGGCATATAACTGCTGGCACATAGTGGATAGTGAATAAATATTTAATGACTAAAGCAACAATTTAAAACTTCTAATTTTAAGATTCGTTTGGTAGTTTTAATACCTGCAACCACATAATAACGAAACTAAGACTTTCTTCCTCTCTCTTTCTTCCTTCCTTTCAGAAATGAGAGTGAATTAATGTATAATGAATGTTTCCTTTGTTTTCATTATTTCTATCCAAAATATTTCAAATTTATCCAATTCTATTGCAGCACCCACCACCAGTATTGTCATCAACTTCTGAACCATTTTCCCAATCATTAGTCCAAAATGGAGATATATTTTTATTTTCCTTGGGTTTGAAAATATACAGTAAATCTATGACAATCTAGGTATTATAAAAGTATCAGGTGACTATTGCTGCTTCTGTTGAAGGTGGCAGTGAAAAGTATAAGAGATATACAAAATCATACTATCCTTATCCATAACCTTGTCCGGCCCCCTGGCCCACTAACGGTTTTCTGGAATGGATGAGAAACAGATATGTCTGGAAGCCAAGGGAAATGGACATTAAGAACTCAAAATCACAGATTTGTTCTCGTTTATGTTGCCTGGCCTTTCTGCGGCTTGTTTTTTCTCCCCTGCATATGCCAATTCCTTACTTCTGTTTCTTGAGAAGCGAAGGACAGGGTGAGATCTGACACCATCACTGCAGTATGACTTCTCCCAGACGAGCAGGGCTTTACTCATGGCCCCACAGAGGCCCTTCTCCTGGAACACGACAGCCAGCAGTGATTATTGTATCTAAGTCTTGAGCAACTAGCATATGTCAGACACTGTGCTAAGTGCTCCATATACTTACACAGCCTCAGGTAATTCTCACGACAGCATTAAAATGTGAGGAAACAGCAGTTCTGAGAAGCTGGTCAACTTCTCCCAGGCTACATGGCTAGAAAGTAGCAAATCTGGGTCTGTTGCTAGGATCACCTGACTCTAAAACCTGTTTTTTATTAGAACACATTGCTTTTCAAACACAAAATCCTGACACATACCTTTCACGATGCTACTCTCTTGCTACAAAAATTCTTTAGATGAACAATATCAGTGCTAAGATCTTGCATATATGGCGGTAGCACAACACGATTACACTGGAAGATAGATCACTAGACTGGGAATCACACTGCCTGGGGTCTCTGCCTGGTTCTGACACGGAAACATGATTGCAGGCATTCAGTTCTTCCTGTCTTCCACAGTCACAAATTATTTGGCC
This sequence comes from Pongo abelii, assembly GCF_028885655.2. Taxonomy (NCBI): domain Eukaryota; kingdom Metazoa; phylum Chordata; class Mammalia; order Primates; family Hominidae; genus Pongo; species Pongo abelii. Next base: position 3,835,591 of record NC_071995.2, read on the forward strand.
TCACCTCAATTTTGTAAGAGAGTATAAATATTATACCTTTAAAATATTTGTGGTATACCAGTTCAACTCCTAAGACTTTGAGAGAAGGATTTCAGAAACATCTGGAGTTGATATGTCCTCTGTTTCAATTTGAAGCTAAGTTTATGGCCTATCTTTTCTGACACACATTTTTTAAAAAAGAGCATAGAATATCATATCTCAGAGGGCATATTGTGTTCTGAGGTGTTAACTTTACAATGTTAAGAACCTGAGTTTTTATTTGTGCCAAGAAGGCAGGCAAAACTTGGGGGCTCCATAACTTCAGCATGATGGAGAACACAGCCAGGAGGCAGTGCCAGAGGTAAATAAGAAGCTGGGGAGTACAGGCAGAAAAACGTTAGGGGATTAAGAATCTTTCTGGCAAGGTGAGGGGTGGGTGGGCTGAAGAAGTAAGGTTGACAGGGAACTCACTGGTAACAGTCTTTTTGTGTACGGCTTCAGAAAATGGCCAACGATCTTTTTCTAAATTAAATTAATGCGACTTCATCTGAAGAAAGAAGGAAAACAGATTAAATGACAGTATGTGGTATGGTTATTTAGGAAGAATTTTTACCAGGCAAAATTCTAAAATATTAGACTAGGTTCCTATTGGGAAGATGTGCCCTTTTCCTAGCAGTTATTATAAACGCGATAAATACCTGTGTCGGTGGATTTGACCAGGGGTTGTCCCACCTGGTGGCAGAGACTAGATAACTTCTGGAAGGTCCTTTGACCCTGGCTCTCTAAAATGCAGCTATGAACTCAGCGACCAGTTCGTTGTGCCAGTTCCGAAGCAAGATGCTGCCACCTAGCGTCTGCTGTTCCCACACGCAGTAGCACCTAACTGCCTACATACACTTTCATTAGAAAAGCCCTGATAATGTAGCTTGTCCTTCAGTCGGACAAAATAGGCCTAAACACTAAATCCATGTGGAAAATGGAATCAACATTAAATTATTTCTTAAACTAAAATATTCTTTTGAGAAGAATGTAAGAGCAGTCAGCATAGCACGGAATCATGAAAATCCAGAGTTCACCCACACTGCCCGTGGGTTGACTATGTAAACAGATAGAGAACATGCAGGGAACTCGTTCTGAGTGTCTTTAACGTATAGATATAGACCCAAGCAGTGGAATATACGAGGAAAGAAATTATAGATCAAGGCCGGGCGCGGTGGCTCACGCCTGTAATCCCAGCACTTTGGGAGGCCCAGGTGGGCGGATCATGAAGTCAGGAGAGAGAGACCATCCTGGCTAACACAGTGAAACCCCGTCTCTACTAAAAATACAAAAAAATTAGCCGGGTGGTGACAGGCGCCTGTAGTCCCAGCTACTCGGGAGGCTGAGGCAGGAGAATGGCGTGAACCCAGGAGGCAAAGGGCGAAGGTTACAGTGAGCCGAGATCGCACCACTGCACTCCGGCCTGGGTGACAGAGCAAGACTCCATTTCACAAAAAAAAAAAAAAAAAAAAAGAAAGAAAGAAAAAGAAATTATATAGATCAAGGTAAGAACCAATTTTCTAGCATTCAGAATTGTCTACAGTATGTAGGATTTCCTAATCATTGGAAGTATCCAGTACAAGCTGGAATACTTGTGGGAAAGCTGAAGAAGGCATTTAAACTAGCAAAATGGTTAACTGAAACACAATTTCATTCAAGACTTCTTATCCAAGACTTGGAGAACCTTGAAGGCAGAGATTTCACTACTGTGTCCTGTGTTTAGGATCGTGCCTGGTATGGAGTACAAGTACTCACCTGGTGGTTTGCTGAATGAGTAAATACATTCTCTTACAATTTCCCAGGAGGAAGAAAAGTAGCCCGAACAAAAGTTAGACAAGTTGAGAACAAAAAGAACAGCCTCTGACATTTAGCAACTGGCCTGGTACTCACGGCTAAGGCATGTTATTCTGATGAACCTAAACTATCTCACAGAAAACCAACCTCTGACAAGATTATTCGGAGACCACAATAAAATGAGACAAAACAAGGTCATTTCATAATTGTGTCTAAGAACAGACAAAAATAAGGTCACCGTGCCACCCACAGAATACCAACCACTTCTCTCAGCCAGATGAGCAACTGCTTCTGCTTTGCTAATTACAGCTTATCCTCAGCTAGACTTCCCTCTCTATAGATAAGATTTATGAACATGCCAAATCACAGAATTGCCCCTGCTTTCTGACAGCATCCAATTAGAGTGAAATCCTAACTCCTCAGACCCTCCCCCAAATCCCCAAAGCCCAAATCCTACAAAAGCTTTTCTTGCACCCTCCTACCGGGACACCCCATAGTTCCTCAGGGTGTGTGTGCTCTCTGGCTGCCATGAGTAATAAACCTAATTTGTTTAACTTACAGGGTTGCTCCTGGTGGTCTTTGGCCAAAGGGCACTGATCAAGTAAATGCTAAGAAAAAAAAGTTATGTCCCTACCTCCAAATACACTATAAATACCGTATGAATCCTAGCTTGTGAGGGTTGTATTAGGTATAGAAGACTTCTTGAAAGACAAGGGGCCTTACATATTAATACCCACCAGCATTTACTGAGGCTTCATGCCAGGCATCATCCCAAACACTTCACAAGTATTACTTCATCCAGTTCTCACAACAACCCTCTAGAGTAGACACTATTATTATCACCATTTTATAGATGAGGAAACAGCAGCACAGAGAGCTTAAGCAACCTGCTCAAGTGAAACAGGTGGTAAATGGTGGCGCCAGGAATCAACCTGGACATCTGACTCCAGAGCCCATGCTTCAAATAGAGTTTTCAAGAGGGAGGAATACGAGTGTGTGTTCTAGGGAGAGGCAGAAAGGCATAAGCAAAGGCATGGGGGCCAAGAAGGAACTCCTTTACCCAACAAGCTTCTTGATTCCCTTAAACTGTATAAAATCTTCACAATCCCTTCTCCACATACCCCTTAATGCTGGGTCCTGGTTCCCTTAAGGTTGACCCCAGGACCAGGTGCAGGGGTTTGGGGCAACACAATTTGAATGGCTTTGATTCTGTCATCTCTGTTTTAATGATAAAAACAATGTTCCAACTTTGCTTCTACCCATACCTGGTTTTTCTCATCTCTCCAAAGCCTGATATGGCACAGATGGGTGTGGCTGGGGGACATAAAATCCTCCTTCCCTTAATTAACATCTACTTATCTTTCTATCTTCACATTCAAATGTCACTCGCCAGGAAAGCCTTCCCTAAGTCCCGAGGGCAGGTGAAATCCCTCTGCCAGAGCCTTACAGTGGCCTGAACTTCCCCTTCAGGAAAGTTCATCACTCTTGTCATTACAGTTCATTATGTCTTCCCTGCTAGACTTTAAGTTCCATGAGAGCAGAGGCCATGTCTGACTTGTTCAGTCCCTGGCACGCCACAAGAATTCAGAGCTGTGAACTAGAGGGGGAGTGGGGAAACTAATTAGTGGCAGAGTTTCAGGGACAACCAGGTCCATTCTTTTTCCTTCCTACTGCAAGCCCTTGCTTCTTCTCAATGCATCATGATCCCCGCTATTGTATTTTCCCGACCCAAACTCAAAAATCATCTTCAGTCAGGTCAGATGTTGCCTAGAAAAATCTAGCTGTGCTCCATCAGGTCTTTTTCTTTCAATGAGAGTCTGATTGGTCTTTCATAAACTTCACCTTCTGAAAAGTGAACCTTCCCTATCTGGTGAGTTATCCAAGGTCACACTGAATCAAACAGCAAGGCCAGGAATAAAATTCAGATCAGCTGGCTCCCAAGTTGAGGCTTGATCTTCTTCTTATAGGAATAAAGTGGAGGAAATGAGCTTGCACGCTGATTCTCTGAGACTGTTCATCAAACGTGGGCTTATAATGCCTACAGCTTCCACATGTTATCTAGGAGACATTAAAGCGTAATGAGCCCTTCAGGAAAAGGTATTTTTAAAAAAGAAAACACAAGTGCAGTCTGGATGTATAATCAATATTGCAAAGATGATTTAATTAAATTCTGGATGGTGACTCTCCTTAAGCTGGTTTATAATCATGAAGTCAGCATAAGCCACAGCAGAATCAGAATCAGCTTACCGTATAACCTCTTGGTAGAGGGTCCAGCAATGCTAAGAAGCTGCAGAAAACACAAATGTCTTTGGCATAAAACCTATGCTCCAATCTTATGAAAAGCCACTTAAAAATAAGTAAGACGTGCTAAATTCTTAGATACACAGCCACACAGTGAGAGAATTCAAATAGCCAGGTTCTTAGCCTGTAGTGCCGAAAAATGGAAGCCAAGCAATTAAAGCTGAGAAAATGGATTACAAAATCTTACAGCAGGAGACTCAGATCAGTTACGAGGAATTTACTGTTTGGGTTTGGAAATAACTGAGACATCCTTTTACCTCAGATGGATCAAGTAGAGCTCAATATAGGAAGGAGACAGGAGGAAAGAGAGAGACGTGAGTTCCCAAACCGCCTTCCATCCTAGAGTTTCTGAAGACATGAGAAGTAAACTACCACTGCTAAAAAGTGAAGGTTAAAAGATGAACTTTCAACTTCTCTCCTGGATATTTAGGGCTCACCTCTCCCAGCATATATTACTCACACTAATCAGGCAGCCCGCAAATAATTATGTATTTCATAGTTCTTTGAAACGTTCATTTCTTCCATCTGTGTTGCCCCGAGTAACATCATGAAATGATTCATAAGAAAGTGTGGCAGACTATCTCGTATCACCAAAACTCTTCCTGCATAGAGTGCAAAGGGATAAAAATAACTAAAATCACTTTGTTAAAGTTTCTAATCAACACTAATTTTTGACAAGGGTCTTTTTTTTCCTTTCCTTGCTATTTTTAATTACCTTTTATCTCTTTTACAAGTACAGAGTGTATAATTTCATCTAGAAATTGACTGTCTCTTTGTTTTAAGCAAAAGAAAATATTTTAAAATAAACAAATAATCCTTAAGGAGAGTGGAAAATCTGGAGGGGACACAACTAGGATCACCATAAGATTGTTTCTCGTGTTATTCCTAGCAATTTGGAAGGTAATCACAAACACTCGAATGGCTAGGGAACAGAATTTGGAAGGATGTGCAACTTCTAGATCAACAGTCAAAGCTCAATTGAATTTTTATCATAATGAGTTAATCATTCTGCCCCTCATTTCTCTCAGTTCTAACATGAGGATAGCCTTTGATACCATCCTTTCTTGCCAAAGGTTGAACGGAATGTTTAACTCAGTTCAACAGGAATGACGGTAGACACAGTGCGAGTGGCTGGAGGTTAGATGGGCTGTAGGAAGGATACTCCTTGGGTGAAGGCAGACACAGCCTACAGAGCTGATCCTCTGAGCCAGGGGAGCACACCAAGAATAAAAAATGCTGCAGATGCCAACTCTTGGCCTGTTTGGGGACTTTTTTTTTTTATAATAGCACACACTAAATGATTTTTCCCATAGGTTATTTGATTAGCTATTGCTCATGATGATTCAAACTAAGAACAAGAGACTTCCCCCATCTGCAAATGGGATACATATGAGTTACAGGCAACAAACTCCTTGGGTCCACTAAGATTGAGCTGAAAACTTAGGTTTAAATAATACAAAGTGGAGATGAGAAACATAAATCACAGAAATAAATATATGATATACATAGACAACCAAGAACTGCTAATGGAGAGCTTTAATCATCACATGTAAAAGCAATACATTCATATATCAAAATTGGCTCCAAATTCTTTATCATCATCACCATCAACAGTCTAGAAATGAAATGACACACTAATATAAAACTTTCCTGTTTATAACTAAAAGATTTATGAAACTGTTTTTTATAAACACATTTTTTTTACCCTGAGGCTGATATCACCAAAGTGAAAAAGAAAAGTCATTATCAGCTGGAATGTATTCAATATAGAGTTTTAAAAACCATTTATCATTATTCTAGATTTATTTCTATTCATTCTCCCCACCCACTCTATGGGATGATAACAGGAAAAGATGGCAAATGGTTGTGTCCAGTATTATTATATACTGGTTATATAATTCTCAAATGTGCTGATCATACGATTCGTGATTTAATCTACTTACCAAAACAAAGAAATAAAATTTTAACATCCATTAACTCTATACTATCATATTTTAAAATATGTATCAAAATCAGTTCTCTCTTATAAAAGAGGGGTTGGCAGTACATTCTCAGACCAAACAAGAACAACAAGCCCCAAAAAACCGGTACAGTACCTTCTTACAATGGCTACTGCAGTGCATTCTACATATTTCATATAAACCAACTAGGTAATTTCAGCGTTCGCAGAGATTGCCTCACAAATACTTAACTCTGGGCTCCTAGTCACCTTGAGATAAGATCTGCAAATGTCTAAAAGAAAAGTAACTCCCAAATGCTGTAACAGTTTTTCCATTCAAGTGCTGAGAGAGGTATGCATATCAAACTTGAAAAAAGATAGCCATGTTGAAGGGAGGACTATTTTAATGTGGTTTTTTGGTATGTAAATAACAAATAAATAGAAAAAAAGATTTTCAAAACCTGAATTCCTAATATCTCTAACATTGTTTTTTGTGAACGAGTTTAGAGCCACGGTATGCTGCCTCTCACAAGGCAGCCTGGTGACTCTGTCTCCAATTATTTTCATGATAATCTCTTAGATGCTTTTTAAAGTGCTTTTTCTAAATATTCTCAGCACTTCATCTAAACCAGCAGTTGGGGTGCATACCTGAGCCAGGAAATCTTTGTTGCCACTTTGTTTCAAAGTATTGTACGTGCAATGTCCTGGGTACTACTTACCTCCCACTGCACAATTACACATATGCTGGTCTATAGTGCAAATCTGGGATAGATGGCACTTGAAGAATTACTATCCCTAATCTGTCTATACTCTTTGCTTTTATTATTTGTAGATGCCTTTCTAATTCAAATGATTTAAGTGAGCAATATAAGCACAGACACTGGAATTTTTTTAAGAAGTTAAATTGTGTACAAAATTGGATGAGGATAATAGAGAGAAAATTCAGCATTGGAAAGAGTTAAGAGAAGAGTTTTCTGAAAAAGGCTTGGTACACGTGCTGCCTTTTAAAGGCAGAATCATAGAAAATCAGGCCGGGCACCGTGGCTCATGCCTGTAATCTCAGCACTTTGGGAGGCTGAGGCAGGCGGATCACCTGAGGTCAGGAGTTTGAGATCAGCCTGCCCAACATGACAAAACCCCGTCTCTACTAAAAATACAAAAATTAGCCAGGCATGGTGGTATGCACCTGTAGTCCCAGTAACTGGAGAAGCTGAGGCAAGAGAATTGCTTGAACCCGGGAGGTGGAGGTTGCAATGAGCCGAGATCACGCCACTGCACTGCAGCCTGGGCAACAGAGCAAGACTCTGCCAAACAAAAAAAAAGAAAAAAAGAAAGAAAAAGAAAAAGAGAGGGAGGAGGGAGGGAAAGAAGGAAGGAAGGAAGGAAGGAGAAGAGAAGAGAAGAAGGAGAAAGAGAAAGAAAAAGAGGAAGAGGAGAGGAAGAGAAGAGGAAGACAAAGAGAAGAGAAGAGAGGAGAGGAGAGAAGAGAGAGAGAAGAGAGGAGAGGAGAGGAGAGAAGAGAAGAGAAGAGAAGGAGGAGAGAAGAGGAGAGAAGGAGGAGAGAAGAGGAGAAAAGAAAGAAAATCAGTGTGAGAGTCTCTTCACCGTCACATGGGCAATTCCCCATCTGGTACTTAACTCCTATGCAACACGCCTGCCAAGTTGCTGTCTCGCCTCTGCTAGAATACCTTTAGGGGAAGGAAGCTGTTCCAACACTTCTCATCTTCCTTACAATGGAAGAGCAAAACAGATGGAACAGGTAAACAAATTTCCACTAAACATGATTAAGAATTATATCTAACTTTTCAAGAGAGTAGGTTGTCAATAGCTACTTCAAAGGAGAAACCAGATTTGTCTCAAGCATCCCATGCTTTCTATAATGTTTCAAAATGGAGAGATACAAATTTGAAATATGAATTTTAGAAATCATTGTTGAATAGCTGTGTGTGCTGCAGAGGGGAAGGTAAAAAAAAATCCTAGAAGTGATCATTGTAGGGACTCTTTTTAAAACAAAAGGAAAATAAATGTTTGAATAATAATTTAAAGTTTCACTTTGAAGATGCAATAAACACCTTGCGCAGCAAGTCGTGGTGTAAGAATCCAAGAGCCCTGATGGATGAAGTGTAGGCTAATGATATTTTGCAGCAATTATCAATTCAGATGTAGGAGACAGAGGAGAATGACAGGAGCAAGTCTGAGGCTGCAGCCTGCTATCCTAAGGCAACTGGAAAGCAGGACACTCTACCTTGATTTTCTCCTTCTGGCTTGTTTGACAGCACTGCAAATAACTGTCTTGTTTCTGATTTCTCTCAACGTGCTCAGACTGTTTCAGAGTTTTAAATCCCCCCTTCAGAAGACCAACAAAGCAACAAATGGATTGGTGGATGATACTACTACCTGAATTCAATTTACAAAGGATCAGTTCCTCTAAAGGGACACATTTATGTCTATATTTTTTTCAACATTTATACGAATAAGTCTATTTAAACTAAAATCATTTATCCTGATAACACACATGTAAACTTTAAAGATCTCAATGACCACATTAGTTGAGACTCAGCTGATTCCATTTTGAATGGTATCTTTCACCCCTATGTGTTAAAACGTCAATGATATCAACTTTTAACAAACAAGACTACAAGAAACAGGCAAAAACAAAACAACAAAAACCAACCTTAAAGTCAGTATGTCTTTTTATATGGAGGCCACTTTTTTTTTCATATCTGTTTCAAAAGTATCAGATAATTAACATTTAGTGGCTAGATGACTGAAGAGCAAATCTTCCTGCAAAAAAGAATAAAGCTTCCTTGACCACTGAGATTTGGAAGTGAAATCAATGAAAGTCTATCAAGTACTCAGGATAGATTTGGTTGGCATCAAAAACCACAAAGATCTTTGGGTTCCAGGTATCATCCACACAGCTGTCATATAAATTCACATAGCTCCCGTCTTTGGAAGGAGGTCGCATGTATTTGGAGTCTCCGTTTATGTAATCTCCAATTAGCACTCGAGCAAGAAACATAGATTTATATGTTCTAAACAGATGCCGCTGTTGCAAGCTGACACCATGAATTTGGAATGTGTTCCCATGCTTTATGTCATCTTTGCAGAAACGACTGGAATAAGCAGCATCTCTAGCAAAATAGGTTCCTTAAACAAAGAGGACCAAGAAAAGCCAAGATTACTCCGAAGAATATATTAAAAACAAGCAAAAACATTTTGTCAGGAGAATAGATGCATAGAATTGTATAATAAAAATAGATGTGGAATTTCCTCATCTGCAGATCTTTAAGAGAAGAATAGAAATCCATCTGTTATGGACAGCTGTGGTAAAAACTGCCATAGGAATAGATTTGTTGGTACAGACCAGTCCTCACCACCAACACCATCCGCTGCCCCCACCAAAATATAGCTACCAGACTTCTGTTTTTAAAACAAATCTTACAAAGAAACCAATTAATAAAACAGATAAAACTGGTTCAATGATTAAAAGTGTGGCTGGACCTGAGTTTTGTTTTGTTCTGTTTTTTTGAGATGGAGTCTTGCTCTGTCTCCCAAGCTGGAGTGCAGTGGCGTGATCTCAGCTCACTGCAACCTCCGCCTCCCAGGTTCAAGCGATTTCCCTCCCTCAGCCTCCTGAGTAGCTGGGATTACAGGCGTGTGCCACCACGCCCAACTAATTTTTATATTTTTTTAGTACAGACGGTTTCACCATGTTGGCCAGGCTGATCTTGAACTCTTGACCTGAGGTGATCCGCCTGCCTCGGCCTCCCAAAGTGCTGGGATTACAGGCGTGAGCCACCATGCCCAGCCCCGAGTTTTACTGCTTGGCCCTCCCTCCCGTTTCTATTTCTTTCCACCACTTCCTCACCCTGCTCCCTTGTCAACATCCAGCAAAGCTCTAGAGAGCAGTGGAAACCGATGGCCTACAGGGATTCTTTTAAACCTCAAGAAACCATATTTCTATGATACGGGATAACAATTCAGTAATATTTCTGGAAACAATAGAATCCCATATCCATGAAAAGATTTCTGAGAGAGTATAATGCTATTCATATCTGAGCATTCCAAAACAAAAATGATTTTACTGGCTCACTGCCTACACATGAAAACTCGATAAAGCAGCCAAGTCTTCTGAAATGGTAGACACAAGAGACAGACATCATTAAGGGCATTCTTACTCTAAAAAAATGTGGAAATGAATTGCAAAGTCTCCTATTTACCTAACACTGATGAGATTTATGTAACACCTTCTGACCTCCTTACAGTTAAATAAGTGGAATGGCCTTTTTAGTAGTTATTTTTAAAATTAATCTACATTTTCAAAATGCAGCATATCCTGATCCTAAATAGTCGTCAGTTTTCTTGCTGGAGGTAAGGTACAAAGTAAGGACCAGAAAATTAAATGTACATCCCATACCTTTTCCCCTCACCTGTCTCCTTAATTTGCCTGAGTACCAGACATAAATTAAAAACCTGGATTTTCACAACGTTATAAATAACGTGAAGTTTTCCCCCACTATTCCTTATTGCTCACTAATATTCTTACCTATCATTTTCTTGAAAACAAAATGAAACAAAAACACTAGTACCTATTCTGGTACACAATGCAATTATAATCCATTTGGTTTATCATTCTCTATATATTTGCCATAAAGCAGTTCATATTTATATTTATATTTATATTCCTCTAAAAAGAGGAAACTCTCTCCTAGGACTCAAATTGGACCTGGAATTCTGATAATTACCTTTTCCAAAGACAGCACCATGTATACCATTTATTCTCCAATCAAAGTTATGAATGCAGATTGCTTCCACAAATTCACTGCTGGTACCATGAAATAGCATTTGTTCATTAATCTGAGGCACACCTCTTTTTTTCTTGAGCTGAGCCTTTTTCCTAAAAACACAATATACACAGACACAAAAGCACACAGAAATATACCATAAGTAGCATTTATTAATCTTAATGAGCAAGGTTCAATAGAAAGTGTAAAACAGAAAATACTTTAATATAAATAACAAGTGGACAAAGCAAGTCTAGAAAAGAAATAATTTCAAACGTTCTTGGACACATAAATCATCTCATCAAAAAGTATTAGTTAACACTGAAACTTAAGGTTGAAAATTATGCCAAAAACTATAGTTATCCCATGCTATGCCCCAACATCATAAAGGTAATTGATTGTCTAAACCAGCTAAGCTTTATAGATGCCTAAAAATGAGACAACAAACAAGTAATACAAAGTTCGCAGAGACTTTAGACAGTGAATTCCTTGAGCAGGGATCATATCATCTGCTTTTTATCCTCAGAAACTAGAAAATGTTGGTTCAATTGACTAAATTTTGCACCATAGGGTTGGGAGGGACATTAAGCCATCCAGTTTAATCCTCCTCCCAAGGATAAATCTATCCTAACACATAAAAGCATATTTAATGTAGGACTGATTGTAACAGAAAACAAAAACTGAAAACAGCCTAAAATTATTTCACAGAGAAATGAATATATAGTCATGTATTTACATACAAAAGTTAAAAGTAATGAAGTAGATCTATGTGCATTAACATAGTAAATCTTGAAAAATAATATTGAATGTAAAAAGAATTTTGCAAAAAGAGATAGAGAACTCAAAATAATACTGTGTATTCTGTAGGTATACATACACAGGTAGTAAAAAATACAAAATACAAACAATAAGGCACCATACCAATCTCAGGAGGAAAGAAGGAGAGGAGGACAGGGATGGAGTAAACACTTCACCTGTATCTGTGTGAAGAGGAAGGAAATGTGACAAGTATCAGAATGTTAAATCTGATTGGTAGATACATGGGAGTCTGTAAACTATCTGCTGCATTTTCATTCTTGAAACATTTCATAAAAATCATATTTTAAAAATTAAAAAGAATCCCCTCCCCTGACTTCTGATAGCTATTTAATGCCTGCTTCAATTCATCCCGTGTCAAGTACTCACAGCATCACGTGCTCACCTTGCAAAACAGCACAATCTATTTGTGATCAGCTGTAATAGTTGGAAAGTACATCCATCCCAACGCCAAACCAAATCTGCCTTCCGTTACTTCTACTGATTGGTCTTAGTTATTCTCTTATGAACACTAACAATTCAAATCACTCTTACACAAAACAACATTGCAAATATCCAAAAATAACTATGAACACCTACCTAGGCTTTCTTTTCTTGGTTAAATATACACCATCCCTTCAACCACTCCTGACACAGCATAGCTTCTAGGTCTTTCTTTATCCCAACAGTCTTTAGTTAGCAAGAATCTGCTGGACACTTTCTAGTTTATAAATGTTGGCATGAAACAGAAACAGTCCAGATATCATCAGACAGCACTGACTCCACCGACACCACTGAATGCATTTTGGTAACAGGGCAGCAAACTGCATCCATAATCAAGTGTGTAGTCAGTTAAAACTCCCAGGACTTTTTCAAGCCAGACCTCTCTTAGCTTGCTAAATTTGTACAACTGATTTATAAACTGAATGCAATAGATTTATTTCAGTTAAGCTTTACTTGATATAGTAATTTAAACAGTAAAAATTAAATAACAGTAAAATATCCATATCTCAGACTGAGTTCTATAAATGATATGCAGCTCAATGAATATGTTCGGGAATGGATACTTGCATTTAAATGGCGACAGAGATGAAAATGCATACAGCCTTTCTCAAGAGTCACTTGGCAGTATGTATCAAAATTTAAATGTATATGCTTTGATCTATTTGTGATAGTCTTTTCAGACCATTAAGTATGACTTAGAAGGTTGTGCATTTAACCAATGTTTACTTTACAAAAAGTCAGCATGCTTTCACTAAGAACTTCCTTTTTCAGAACTTGACGTTCTCACTTTTTTTAAACAATGCGCATTTGTTCCCTTTATAAAAACAAAGGAAAAAAAGTTTTTTAAATTAAAAAAAGAAGATAATACTTGTTTTTACCCACTGTTTCAATCTTCCAAGGTCTTTCTGACTGCTGATTCACTCACTCAACAAATAAGCTACCCCTTCTAGTTTTGAATCTCTCACAAGCGTGATAAGCAAGCCCTCTACATTTTCATCCGTTTCTGAAATAAATTTTGAAGGACCCAAGAAGAAAGCATGCCTGCCTTCTGAGTTACTCTTTGCGTAAGACTTTTTGTCTACTAGTTTTTCTCTTTGAAATACCCACCAGCACATATTTCTCCATCTTGTCTTCATGAAAAGAAACTTTCTCAACAACTATAAAGTGAGAAACCAAGCTAGACTATCCATCTACCACTATGATAATCCTATTAGTTTGGCATTAGTGAATCCATACTGGTTTTCTCAAAGAAACATTAGTATCATACACAATGCCAGGCTTCGTGGTCTGTAATGTCAAACTTGTCAATGTTGTGCTTCATGATCTGCAATGACTAGAATCCACTCTAAGGAAATTCTGTCTCTACTAAAAAATACAAAAATTAGCTGGGTGTGGTGGCACACACCTGTAATCCCAGCTACTCGGGAGGCTGAGGCAGGAGAATTACTTGAATCCAGGAGGCGGAGGTTGTAATGAGCCAAGATTGTGCCACTGCACTGCACCCTGGGCAACAGAGCAAGACTCCATCTCAAAAAGAAGGCCGGGCGCAGAGGCTCACGCCTGTAATCCCAGCACTTCAGGAGGCCAAGGCAGGCAGATCACGAGGTCAGGAGATCCAGACCATCCTAGCTAACACGGTGAAACCCCATCTCTACTAAAAATACAAAAAATTAGTTGGGTGTGGTGGCGGGCGCCTGTAGTCCCAGCTACTCAGGAGGCTGAGGCAGGAGAATGGCATGAACCCGGGAGGCGGAACTTGCAGTGAGCTGAGATCGCGCCACTGCACTTCAGCTTGGGTGTCAGAAAGAGATTCTGTCTCAAAAAAAAAAAAAATTCATTTATCACTACTTTTCAGGCACAAATTCGATTGAATTTCGGTTTGAAAATTCACTGGAGTTTCTCTTAGATATTATAAATAAACTGTGGGTTAAAGGGCATGGAGTATGGGCATAGGTAGGCATGGAAAACAATGCTTACTTACTAGATTAGATGGTGCATATACACCAGTTGAAGGCAGAGAGCAGGGGCATGGTGGTTAAAGCTTTGTATCCCCACAGCACAGTTTGTTCTAGTGCCCGCTCCTCCCACTACTAAGGCAGCCATGAAATGCGGACATTCACAGACTATGACCTTGGTGTTCCAGAAAGGCTAAAGGTGATTTCCAGGGCCTCATGAACTTTAGTTACATCTGCAAGGAAAGTCACAGAACTACACTAAGTTCTTCACAACCCTGCCTACCTTTGCCCAGATCCACAATCATTCCTGAACTTACTGAAAATACTGCCGCACCCACTTCTAAAAGACGTCTCAAAATTATCCACCTCTTAGGGACTAGAGTGCCAAACTGGCTAAAGTGTGTATGCCACGTGCTCTGCACTGGAGCAAGAATACTTCCATGCTCTGGATTAAAATAAATTTGCCTAGATTTAGAACACATGTCATCCTGCTGAACATCAGAACCACTTATGGAATTTTTTAAGGTAAAAATGTCAGAACCCAGAGGTTCTGATTCAGTAGATCTGTGGTGGGTGACAGGTATCTCTACTTGCTAGTAAATTCCACTGGCGATTCTGACCTGCAACTAGGTTTGAGAATCTCTGATCTACATTCACATTATTAACAAGATGCTCTTATTTCCTTGCTGCCTTATACTTCCCAGCTCTGGATCAATCCAACCATCTCCACTATCTGCCCTTACATTTGTACTGCTGAAGTACATTACATAACATGGTTTGCCCTATAAATTCACATACTTTAGCTAAGCCCTCAACGCTGACAGAAATCCTATTGTTCCCAAGACAGCTCGTTCTACCCCATTTTCCACAGTGGCCATTTCAAATCTCCTCTTCCCCCTTTTCTTTCCCTCTTATCAACACCTCCCTACACTTCATTCTCTGTAGGTGACCTCCCTTCTTCCTTCACAAAAGAAATGGAAGGTATCAGGAAGGAACTCCTTAACCTAACTCCTCTTTTCATCCTCTACCTCTACTTATCTGTAAACATAACTGGACCACCCTTCTCTATCTCCTTTCTGACATATGTTCTCAGAATTTCATCTCACCACACTTCTTCAGGAGCTGGAATCCATCAGCTGCCCTTCCACTCTTTCTCTGAGAGTCTTTTAAATTCTCCTTCTCCATAGGTCCTTTCCAATTACAATGTTCAGTTCTCTCCCATGATTAAATTTTTAAAACATAACAATAATCCCACATTAGCTGTCTTCTCACATCTCTCATCCTCCTCACTGCAAGCTTCTTGAAAAAGTTGTCAACATTTGCTGTATACACAATATGATGTCTACCAACATTGCTTTCATCTAAGTTACCAATGGCCTTCTTAGTGAAAAATGCAAAGGAACTTTTCAAATGTATCCTACTTGACATCTTTTCAGTATGTAATCGTACAGATGGCACCTACTTGTGTAAACCACATTCTCCCTCCAGCTTCCGTGATTACATCTTCTATTGGTTTTCTCCCACTTTCTGTGGTTGTCAGTTTCCTCCTTGGGTTTTCTCTTCATCTGTTCATCCCTTCCAGAATTTGACCCCTGGCCCTCTTCTTTTCTTAATGTACATACGCTCCCTGGTCATCTTCTTCATTCCTATAGTTTCTATTACCCTACATTTTCTAACAACTCCAAAACCTTTGTTTCTAGTCTACACCACTCTTCTGAACGCCTGACCCATATGTCAACTGCCGTATATCAGCTAACACTCCCTTTCCATCATCCCTAAAGATGTTCCTACTGATAATGCCTTAGTCAAGTAAAACAAGCCAAAAACTTGGGAGTTATCTTTCTCATCTCCCTTATTCACTCCATCGCGTACAATAAGTGAGGCACCAAGCCCTACCATTCTATAACCTTAATACCTCAAAACTCTCTTCTTTGCTCCAACACAGCAGATACCACTTTGGGGCAGGCAACCCAACGTGTCTCAGTTTAATTACCAAAACAATTTCCTAAATTGGTCTCTCTGCTATGAACTGTGATTTAAATTACTGAGATTTTGTGTTGGACACTTCTTTTGTTGTGGAAGGCTTCTTCTTTGTTGTGTCATGCATTGTAGGATGTTTAGCATCCTGGCTTCTATCCAGTAGATGCCAGTAGCACCCCCACCCTGCCACATTAACAATCAACAATGACTCCAGTCATTACCAAATGTCCCCCAGCAGGTGAAATCACTCCCAGTTGAGAACCACTGCTTTAAATCCCTTCTCCACCGCACAGCCTAATTATTTTTCTAAAATGCAAATCAGATCCATCACTCTCTTGCTTAAAGTTCTACAATGGCATTCTACTGTCCCAGGAAAAAATCCAAACCTCTTAGTTTAGCTTATAAGGCCCCACGTGGTCTAGCCCCCGCTAACTCTCTAACTTCCACTCTGGTTCAATCCAACTCAACTAAGGCTACTAAAGACGATCACACAACCACCCCAGTGGTGCTACTACAAACTCCTGCATGCTCTGCCTCTTGATACCATTCTAGCCTCCTCTCTCATCATTCTACCCAATTTCTGTTCAATCTGAAGCTGCTTCAATGTTCTGTGCTCCCTCTTATATCCAGACTTTGGCTCTTACTGCCCCTGATGCCTGAGATGCCCTTCTCCTATCCAACTGGTGTCTGGGGCTCTCTAATGCTACCCACTCCACTCCACATCCCCTACTTTTGTTGGCAAAGGCGGATGGATCCCCTCACTTTGTGCTCCCATGATGCCCTGTGCTGACCCCTACATTTCTGTGTTACAATGGTCTGGCTCTCCAAGCTATGGTTCTCTGTACCATTATATCCCAAGTGCCCAGAACAGTGCTTGTCATAAAGTAGGCACTAAGACATTTTTGTTAGAAGAAGTGGGGGAAGTAAGAGAGGCCCAGGCAATGTGAAAACTACTGCTGGATGGACTCATGTGGGCCTGACTACCTACATGGTGAGTCATAGATTATGTGACAGTGAGACAGACAAAGTTATTTTAGTTCTTCAGGATGATGTCAAAATGACATGCTGCCCTTATAATGAGACTCAGTATTTTGTACTGTCATGGCAGGTGGCAGGTTCACTTACCATCACAGATTTCTATGTCATTATGTAATTTATGTCATTACATAAAACCATGAAGGGCACCACCAGAGTAAAACTGTTTCCAGTGAAATTCTTAGTATAAAATGTTCTAGGGAATCACTGGTACATTTTTACCACTATGATTTAATTGGGGACTCAAGTTATGGGGGAGACCAATTTGATCTCCACTTCAGAGGGCTGATGAAGAATAATGAATTAAATTTTCATCAGACTATTTTAGAAAAACTTACTTTATTCACTGAGAGAATAAAGTCGAAGGAGGCAGAGGCTTCTGTCTTCCTCTATAAAAGAATCATCTAAACAAGAACTAAATTAAACTGTCTAAACTCAGTTAAACTCAGTTATTGTCAGAAATAAAAGTTGGTTTGGCCAATAGACCCAAGACTATAAAGAACACAAGCTGAATGCCTCTTATTACCATAAACTATTATGAGAATAAAACCTGAAATGTACACAGGCCATATTAACTAGTCAGAACCATTAAAGAATTCCATGTATCATTACCAAACAAAAGTCAGCCTAATTCTCAGGTATATAGAAATGAAATGAGTTATGGTCTGGGATTTGCTTAAAAATACTTTAGCAACAACAATAATAACAAAAAAGGAGATAGTTTATGTGTGGTAAATCTTGATAGATGTTGAATCAGGATGACGGATACATGAGGTTCATTATATTAGACTCTACTTTTGTGTTTATTTGCAATTTCTCTGAATAAAAAGTTAAAAGTCAGCTTATATATTTAAAAATATTAGACACCAAATCTCATCTACAAATGTTAATTGAAAATATTTCAGAGAACCGCTTATTTTAATTTTTTACATGTCATAAAAAATACGGCAGAACAGGCTAATTTGGCTAATACCTTTAATAGCTTTAAGTTTTTTGTAATGGACTTTACTTTTGGTTAAGTGAACACTGAGTCACCCAACTTAATGGGCCATTTCCCACTTAAATCCAGGAAGGAACTGAGATTTTAAATCTACAAAATAAACTTTAGGCTAAGCAGGAAATTTGAAGTTATGTTTTAAAGTGTTCTTTAAAATAAAACAGACAGAAGACTATTGGCAAGATAGTATGATTTAAAAACAAAACAGTGTTTGCAGAGACTTCTAATAAAAGGCTTAGCCAAGGAAGTCATATCAACAAAGCTAAACAGCTCTGACACTCCTCTGTAATGCTGATTTCAGCCAAGATGCATAGCTCTAAACCTTGAAAGGAAGGAGCTTCTCACATTGCAATGCTACAAGCAAAGTTTACAGAGCAACTCTTTCACTCCCTGAGAATGCTGAAGAGCCCTGAGACCACGTCAAAATATGGCAAGAGAAAAACAGCATGTCTACACCACTGAAAATTAATACAATTCAGTATTTATGTTTTAACCATAAAAGACATAGTGGTAAGGAGAAGTTTCAGATTAGAAATCATCTCACCTGCAAAAGAACTCCCACAAATCTAGGTTTTGAATTCTCTGAATTCTTTTAATTCGGTTGCGATCCATCGTCTTCCCAAAGAGATTAGCAACTTCATTATATTCGTGTGTTTGATTGTGCAGAGGAATCAGCTGGAAGAATAAATTTGCATAGATGTACTGCAGTCCTTTCTGGTGTCTTTTGTGGGTATATTCAGTCAATTCTGCTCTTACCTGATACGGTACTTGAGTATTCACATTTTCCCAGTGCGGCGGCATAGGGATGGCCTCGTTGTCACAGATGTAACTTCAAACAGCCAAAGACAAAACAAAATATCAGAAGCTGATTATATGACTGTCAAGAACTTAGCCTTTCTTCAAAGCTTAATTTTCATTTTCAGGGTATTGTGACAAATGCAATTAAATATAGCCTTTGGTTTCTTTATTTAAAAATTACTGAATGTCTATGTGTGCTACTTTTTAGGTGTTGAATAGTGAACTTTTGACGGAAAATATCCAACCCTCTATATCATAAAAATGTCAAAAACAGTTGCTTAGTTCTGTCTTGTTTTTTTGGAATTCCCAAAATTTCTTTAAAATGTAAAGAAGATTTTAGGCAAAGAAATTAAAAATAAAATCAAGCTCCTGATGAAAACAAAAGGCTGAAACTCGTATTCATATTGTCTATTGAATAAAACCAAAACTCCTCAACCATTCATTCGATATTCTCCAAGATCTAACTCAAACCTAAACCTTTCTCTGTTAATTGCCCACTATTCTCTCCAACAGTCCATTAACTTTAAGGGTTACTAGCACAGTCAGTCAGTAAATCTTAAAAACTATCAAACATGTTCAAGCCACCAGATGTGAATACAGAAAAACACAGTGATGTTGAGGGATTTAACAGCAAAAGGCTGAACATGACACACCAATTGCCTCCAGTGATTGGAGGTTACTAAATAAATTAATAAATTTCAAACTGATCTTTAGTTTACTTTTTTCAAACTTATTTTAATGAAAAAAATCAAATATGTGATTTAAAAATTAATATGTATAAAGAAATATACAGTGAGAAGTTTTCCTCCCACTCCAGTCTCCGGTATGTCCAAGTCTCACTTTTTGCCCCATCTCCTGGTAATTATTATTTTAGTCTCTTGGGTATTCTTCCAGAGCTTCTTTAGGTTAATACAAGCCAAGCTTTTTGCTCACACAGATGGTAGCATAAAGCATAAATTTATTGCATCTGTTTTTTTGTTTTTTACTTCATAGATTCTTAGAGATCTTTCTGTAACAGTGCATAGAGAGTATCATTACTCCTAGTGCTTACAACAGAGCCTGGTACATAGTATACACTCAATAAGTACTGGACGAATGAATGAATGAATGAATGAATGAATGAATGAATGCATTCTACTTTACAGACGCACAGAATTCCACTGTATGGATATAACCTAATAATATTTAGCTTGTCTCCAACTTTTTGCTACTGTATTAAGAATGCTGGCTGGGCGCGGTGGCTCATGACTGTAATCTCAACACTTTGGGAGGCCGAGGCAGATGGATTGCCTGAGCTTAGGAGTTCAAGACCAGCCTGGGCAACACAGTGAAACCCCGTCTCTACTAAAATACAAAAAAGTAGCCAGGCATAGCAGCGTGCGGCTGTAATCTCAGCTACTCGGGAGGCTGAGACAGGAGAATCACTTGAACCCGGGAGGTGGAGGCTGCAGTGAGCTGAGATGGCACCACTGCACTACAGCCTGGGCAACAGAGTGAGACTCTGTCTCCAAAAAAAAAAAAAAATGCTGCAGGAACACATTTGTTCATCTGTCATGTTACATGTCCACTTGTCTATCTGTAAAATAACATATTTGCAATAGAATTTCTGAGTCATAGAATATATTTTTTCATGATTTTAACAGACACTAACCAAATGCTGTCTTTGAACATACCTACTGACATTCTCACCGGAAATACAGAAATCGCCTATTTTCCCACAACCACTCCAAAAAGGTGTGTGATCAAACTTTTGAATTTTAGTCAATCTGATAGTAAAAATTAGTCTGGTATTAATTTGTTTTTCTCCTATTATGAGTGAGGTTGTATGAACTGTTCAAATTGTTTGCCCATGTTGATCTTCTATTTAGAGAGTCCTAAAAGTACTTCATATAATATGGAGAATATCCCTTCAACTACAACAATGAATAAAAATATTTTCCCAATTTTCTGTGAGAAAAAAAAAATGCCTAAAACATACTTGGCCTAAAGTATCTTTTAGCTATGACCAAAACATTTTTTTAGTTTTTATGTAGTCAACAGCCTTAAAGAACTCCTTGCCAATAGGAAGCATGTATTACTTACCTTGCATGTGATAAATGCTCAATGTATTCCCACAGTAAATAAATATTTCTATATCAGCACCTACTGACCTTCAACACCCTATTGTATCTTACCTAAACAGTCCTCTCCTTTTATTATTATCTTGCTTATTGTCCTCCATTCTGCTTAGTTCTCTCCTTGTGCTGTCTTTGTTCTACGGTTTGCACAGTCTGTGACAGAACAAAGTGTTTGATCCCATCACAGTGCTTCTTGCCTCCACCAAAGCACAGCAGATACAATGTACAATGACAACAACAGCTTCCATTATTATGTCTCATTTTTCATTTTTCTCCCAGATTAAATACTTTCTGAAGATAAGTGATTCTTTTATTATATTATTTGTACTAAAGAATGTGGATATGATGTAGCTAGTAAGGAAATACCATTCTCTATAGTCCACAGAAGTACTAGAGCATTCATTTTATAAGTACTTGGAATAACTTTTATATCGTGATGCTAAAATAAAACCAAAATAAATGCTAAAATAAAACCAGAAGTCTTGAGAAACAAACTGACAGAAACTTAAAATGTTTCTTTCTTTAATCTTTTCAAAAATCTCCTTGGAAGGAGCAAATAGGCATTCCCTGCAATTAACATGCTACCTTTTTTTTTTCCAGTTTCATTTTAAATTATTTGAACAAAAAAGAATTTCAATACTTGCTTGAAGAGTCATTTTAGAAAATAGGAGACATGCTTTAAGATTTTTTCCTTCAAGTCCATTCACATGAATAATAAATATTTATTGTCTTCTGACATTTATACCTCCTTTTTCAGACTTCTTATGGCCAGAGCAAGCAAAAAAGAAAATTTGTAACCAAGTTCCAGAGAACAGAAAGCAATACTGTTGTCCACTGTTCTGCCATCTTCCTTAGGGCTCCCTTAGTCTCTATAAATTTGAAATTACTTCTAGGAGTTGACCAGTGGAAATCAATGTAGGTGGAAACAAAGTGAACAACTACCTAGTTCTTACGGCCCCAATAATTGTATGGCTCTGAGAGAGTATTTCCAAGTTAACAATTTAAACTTACCTCAGTGAGTTATTTTATGAGTTTACAGCAGAGACCATAAGGCATTTTGTAACTGCAAACTGTTCTAAAGAATTAAAAAATGTAAATACACAAGAAGGAAAAGGATAACATGAAAGGAAGCACTTAGAGTAAATAATAATGTTGCTATTTTGTCAACAAATGAGAGATTTGATTTTTTTTTTTATTAATAAATTAATTTTTTTGAGATGGAGTCTCACTCTGTCGCCCAGGTTGGAGTGGCGCAGTGGCGCCATCTCGGCTCACCTCAAGCTCCGCCTCATGGGGTCACACCATTCTCCTGACTCAGCCTCCCGAGTAGCTGGGATCACAGGCACCTGCCACCACATCCGGCTAATTTTTTTGTATTTTTAGTAGAGACGGGGTTTCACTGTGTGTTAGCCAAGATGGTCTCAATCTCCTGACTCGTGATCTGCCTGCCTTGGACTCCCAAAGTGCTGGGATTACAGGCGTGAGCCACCGTGCCTGGCCCAAGATTTGATATTTAAAAGATCAATATTATTAAATGACCTACCAAAATATTTCCAGTCTATTTGTTTTTCTGTCCAATACTAAGAAAAAAAAACCCCACTCTTTCCACCCCTACTTTCTTTACCATACCTGAAAGCACTGATAGAAAAGGGGGCTCTTTTTATTAAGCGCTGCTTTCCAGTGGTGAGATTCATTTGCTTCATTTCTGTATACAAAGACAAGATATTAGATAAGTCATAAAAACACACTGTACTATAAAGTGTCATGAAGATTAATAGCCACGCTACGCGATGATCAGGAATCACGGAGCTTTGGGAGTAGCTGGCAAGCACAGTATATTATGGGTACTTTACCATACAGCTATGTGTCATGTTGTGAAGGTGCTATTCAAGGAAGCACAGCTTCATTGCTTGATGGAAGCTCACACATAAAGATGCTAATTTCATCCACTGCTCAGTATGCACGGTCTATTCCCCTTCTGTATCACACTTAGGTTAAACAGACACTAAACTAGGAGAGTTCTAAACTTAGGAAAGCTAAGAGTACTAGAAAGAGAGAAATTACAGTATTAAATGTGGTTGGTTTATTAAGAAGAAAAATGTACTTTCATCTCTCCAAAAATTTTGGAAATGATTATAAAACTTGTACAACTCACAGAATTTCAAAAATTTCTACATTTCCTGATTTCTCTGTAATAAAAAATAGAAAACCTGGCTAGACCCAGTACAAACTTACATAAAAAGATTCTAGTGATAAGAGACTAAGTACTTAAAGGTATCATTTTCTGCTTTCATCCATGCCTCAGTCATACCAATATTTACCAGGTCCATTTCTAAATTCCTCAAAGTTAAGTAGTGATTCTTAGTGTAAGATTCTAGCCAGTTTATCTCATCTAATTGACATCATTCCATTTCAAAATGATTAGGTTTACCCACCCAGGCCAAGGCTACTATAAAGTGTGTTCTGTCCTTTCTGTGTTCTCCTAGACTCTAC
The DNA here is from genome assembly GCF_028885655.2 of Pongo abelii. Classification (NCBI taxonomy): domain Eukaryota; kingdom Metazoa; phylum Chordata; class Mammalia; order Primates; family Hominidae; genus Pongo; species Pongo abelii. Next base: position 3,859,104 of record NC_071995.2, read on the forward strand.
ACATACTGGATTTACCACTGTTCAGGGAAAAAGCAAGATCATCTCAGCATGTGGAGCAAGACCTGTGATGCCATCTTCTTGGACCAACTCATTTTGAGTTTACTTTTCACCATTTTTATAGAGAAAACCTGAGTTGGCTAGTGGCAGAATGGTTGGAGCTGATAACTGCAAAGAGTACATGTGAAATGCTAATATCCACGCCTCTGAAACAGGATCATTACATAGAGAGTTGGAGAACTCGAGTTATTAGTGTATGTAAGTCCTATTCCTTAATAATGATATTTTTAATAAACTCTGTTTTCTGAGAGCAAGTTTCCAAAAAGTATAGTCTACTAAAAAATATTCTTTCAGAAACAAGTGAATTGCTGAATTATCTACCAAATGCTTTGATACAGTTCATCCTCTACATGAGGTCTGGTGTCTGTGCATATCATTCGGTTTCAGTTCTTCCTCAAAAATACTTGTACACATGACTAAAAATGCCCACCAGACACCTTCTGCCTAGACTGCAACAGAGGGACAAATGTCAGGGCCTCTTAAATCCTGCTTATTTGCCTTATGGCATTACAAAATTATGGCTTGTCATGTGTAAGGATCTAATGGTTTTTAACTCTTGATAATTAAAAAAAAAAAAAGCAAGAAAAACAACTTTGGTGTGATAATAATTATTGCATATTTGCTTCCATCAATCCCTTACTGGACAAATCCCCTTCACTGTTTCTGAGCCTTGGTTCATCCAAGGGGATTTCCTAACGTTTCACCACCCTACCCAGCCACAATACACTACTAACACTGTCATAAAGACACTACTCACAGCAATTGAGAAACAACAGCTAAAGGACTAAGCTGTGTAGCAAACAAAATATACTTTTATTAAGAAACCCTCCCATTCAGGTCTTGTTTGCCTCTAAGCAATAAATAGCTGAAACTAACAGCTTGAAACTTGAGGAGCTCCGTTCATCAGGTTTTTCATGGGATACCCCAAAACATGCCCATATATCACAGATGAAATCCAAAGTGGGGCTGATTTCCAGATTATCTGGCTAATCTGTGGAAGAGCCAAATCAATCAGAAAATGACAGAAGGCAATGTCCATTAAAGAAATCGTTTTCTGACAAAGACATCAAGAGAAAGGTCATTCAGCTAAAAGTTGTTTTTCAAACTACTGCCAGCTACCTATGGCTTTCTCACTTAACATCTGTTTGATCCTTAAAGTAAAAAAGTTCTGGCCAGGCAAGGTGGCTCACGCCTGTAATCCCAGCACTTTGGGAGGTAGAGGCGGGTGGATCAGGAGGTCAGGAGTTCAAGACCAGCCTGGCCAACATGATGAAACGCTGTCTCTACTAAAAATACAAAAAAATTAGCCAGGTGTGGGGGCGGGTGCCTGCAATCCCAGCTACTCGGGAGGCTGAGGCAGAGAATTGCTTGAATCCGGGTGGTGGAGGCTGCAGTGAGCTGAGATCATGCCACTGCACACCAGCCTGGGCGACAGAGCGAGACGTCTCAAAAAAAAAAAAAAAAGTAAAAATGTTCTTATCTATTTCAAAAGACTGATGGGATGAATAAAACAACTGATACAGTGTTTTGTGTTCCTTAGAAGACAAATATTAAATGCACTTAATATATAAGACAATCTTCACATACATTAATATATACAAACATATAAACACACCTTTTATAAAAGGCAATGTTGCTCAAGATTTTAAAACTTGAATTTTTATAGAGGTATTTTTGTATATAACAAAAAAGATATACTTCACTGTTTGCAAATATATCAACTAATCCTGACCTTCAGAGCTGTAGATTTTATCATATCAATATACTAAAAACACACAACTATTAGGGAAAAAAACATACCTGCAAAGTCTATCTTGTAGCTGAATTTGGAAGTAGTAAAAGAAATGGAGCCACAAGGGTTTGTTTTGAAGCTTTTTTCGATATCTTCACTGCTAACTGAACACTGACTGTTGGTATCCGGCTTTAAGACAAACCAGAAAGTTTCATTTACCAGCTGTTCACATTAATGACTTGGCCACAGAGGTGGCACTGCGGTCACGGAGACACGGAATGGAGGGACAAGGGAAACTTACTAATCACCTGTTCTAGTTCCCAACACACAGGGAGAATCACAACTAAGCCAGCATACTGAAAATGGTTTAAGGATCTCCAGTGAAGAAACAACTGGTTACAGTCCCCTTCAATAACTAGATATATATAGAAATATAGTTATTTTTCCAGATAATTACAAGTTTTACAGATTATTCCAATAATTATACTTTCTAAGTGGCTCAAATTAAATCTTCTTTATATAGTTTAGTAGAGCAAAAAAAAGACTACAGGTTTTGAGTGCGGATTCAAATCTCAGTTTAACTAGCTGTGGGACCCTTGACAAATTATGTCAACTTTTTTGAGTTTCACTTTCCTTGACTGTAAGAATGTTAACATCTGCTTCCAAGTTACTGTGAGGATAAGGGAGAAAATCAATGTACAACACTGAACATAATACCTGGCATACAGAAGTGTTTAATATGGATTTGTTCTTCCCTTTCTCTTTGTCCACCAAACCAAACTTGGAGTTGCTCAGATGTACTGACACCATGCAACTCTCAGTCACATTCGCCCTCTATTGTTTCTTCTAAATAAATGAGTGTGAAAACTTGGGGAAAAGAAAAGGGAAAGGACTAGAAGAATTTCTAACTCTTCTTTTAGTTAAACAATTTTACTTCCTTAAGGTTTGACTTCAAGTTCTATATTTATACTCATTTTACATACATCAGCAAGGTGATGCTAAGTGAATCGAAAACACTTCTGCTAAATTAAAGGAAAGGAGGTACCTGAAACATGTGCCACTTCCCACATTCTGCCAAGTAAAACCAGCCCCACTGGGTATCTGATGTGTCCATGTCATCCACTTCATTGTTTGTGGTTTTAGAAAATAATTCTTCTGCTTTGTGAAACATCTCCTGAAAAGCCAGAAGGAGGTGGAGAAAGAAATAATTCTATTAATAACAAGTATACTTTTTACAGATCATTTTACTTCTTTACAAAGAGTGGTATTCAAGTGTCTTTCCTCCCATGACACTTTAAAAACAGCTTTCTATCTTTCATATTGGCTCTGAAGATAAACATTTAAAGTGTTGGACATCATTGCTTAACAATTTAGGCAAGTAATAATAATCTTAGGTAGAATATGCCGGTGTCTAGTCAACCATTTAAGTAAGCTATATCAACATCAATAAGCACTTCAGGTTTCAGCATAGCCCCAAGCATTTTCAATTTTATCTTATGCTCATGTATTTGGTCAAAAGGACCCATGCTATCACACTGGTTAAGATAAAATGCATCTAATTTTTATTTTAAACAGTCATTTCATTTAATGGCATGGAAAGATTTTTATATGGTGTTGAGTGTAAAAGATTACAAAAAAATAGAAATAGTATAATCCAATTTTAATAAAAATATACTTACTCCTGTGAATGTGTGTGTCTGTATCTGTATAAGTGTATGTAAATGTTTACACACATATATAGAAAAAAGTCTGGATGTATACATAACCATCTACCACCAGTTTTTCTAAGTGTCAGGATAAAATAACAATAATAGTAACCTTTATATGACCTACTATGTGCCAGCTACTGTTCTAAGTACTACACAGATGATAACTCATTTAGGTCTCACAACAACCTAGAGACAGGTACTATCAGTACCCCAAATTTATAAATGAGGAAACTAAGGCATAGAGAGGTCATACAATGAGGAAGTCAAGATTCAACCCCAACATCCTGGTTTCAGGGTCTATGCATTTAGCCACCGTCATATACTGTCTTATACTTCATTATCAATGATTTCACAATTTTAGCTATACCAATTAACTCACATATGCATTATCTTTGAAAAGTTTTAAACATTCTTGGTTGGGTATTGTAATGAAGAAATCTCTAGAAAGGAGACAAAGAGGCTGGTCAAAGAAAATTAAACTCAATCTGGAATTTGGCTTCCTGTCCTCATTCTTTGAGGGTTTTTAAATTATTAAGTTTATACAACTACTACATAAAAAATATTCTTCTTGCAAAAAATCAGAACATTCAAAATAAATCTAAAGACTTTTTTAACCATCACTTCCATTCCTGGTACCTTCTCACCTTTCTTCTCCAGGGTTAGCCAATGCTATAATTTCACTGCATATCTTTCAGATCTCTCTCTCTCTCTCACTCTGTATTTGTGTGTGTATAATTATACACATATAAAAACATATAGAGTTATTGATGATTTGTTAAAAATTTGATTTCCTGTATCATTGATTTTTTTTAACAAAGAATATGTACTACTGGGTAATTTAGAAAATATTTGCCTTTTAATTTCATCATTTAAAATGTCCATCCTATTTTTAGAAGCTGTAGTAACCTGGAATAAGTTTCTATTACCTTGTCTAGGCCATAGTTGGCTCTTCACAAAATGAAAAATGATAGACTCCTTCCTCATTGGGTTGTTGTTATAAATGAATGAGACAATGTTATAAATGAATAAGACAAGCACAGTGCCTGACCTCAATGAAGGGGGTTTGTTATTTTTTATATATGTTTGGAAACTCAAGCAATGCTTTATGATTATTTCCCATTTTTTTCTTCATGTTTTAAATTTGGTTGGCTTCTAAGAAATGAAAAATAGAACACCCTAGGATCAAAGCCTTCTGGTTTAGGACCCACTATTTACCTTATATATTTTAACCACATAATAAAGACAATGATTTAAAGTTTAAGATCAAACTGTCCAGTAAACTATTCACAATTCCTACCGCTTTTTTTTAATTAATGTTCATTTCATTGGGCCATTTAACTGTGAGAAAGAGAGAAGGAAAGAAAGTGTGACCTAAATTTAGTTTTTCTTCTGAAAATAACCAGAAAAATTTGGAAGAATGAGATTGGAGCTAATAGTTAAGAAAAATATTTGCCTTATAAGTTCTATCTTTTCTCTATTAGAAAAGAGAATAGAGAATAGGAAAGTTCCCTTTATACAGCATACATATAACATGTGTGCTCTGCTATAAAACACCTTACCTAAGACTTCGCTTTAGGCCAGGTTATAAATGCAAGTGTTTCAGCAACATCCTTTCAGAGCTTTCTGTTATAAACAGCTTTGGGTGGGACAGGTACCATTGTATTGAACATTCCTAAAGCACTTCAAATCTTATAAAACTCCTTATCAAATTACACTATTTTTTTCTTCCACAATTCAATGTGCAGGAGAGATAAGTGATTATTTTCCAATTAAAGTCAGGAAAAAAAACAAAGCAGAGAACAATACAATTTTCCGTCTAGATTCACAGCTAGCAGTACAGAGAATATTAAAGAAACACCTAAGGCCTCCTGAACATCACTTCTTCCCCTAAGTTACCAAGCCCCACTGTCTCCTTTTCACACATGGACAGTTATTTCTCCTCTCCTATGTTGCTAACATTTAGTTTAATTGCTTTGCTTCACAGATGCTCTGGGTTTCTTTCAAAAGATGCATTTTATAAGATTAAACATTTCAATTTTCTACAGTAAGTTTTCTCTCCAAAGAAATGACTATTTTGCATAATTATGCTCAAAGAGTTAAGTCAAATTTAAATTAATAACTTTAAAATACCGCAACCATAGTAAGAATGGCTCTAGGCTAGGACACATTTATAGGTAATAAAAAGAATATTCACCAGTTATCGGTTATGAAGTAGGTACTTAATAATGTTAGATGAATGAACCTGTTCAGTCACAATGCCATATCCTGTCTGATTTTCCTGTTTGTAATTAGAAGCAGGCTGGGAAGAAGAAAAAGGTAGTACAAAGCAGCAAAGCATTTTGTAAAGTTTCAAGGGCAATGGGTATGCTGGTAGAGCCTGTCTGTAATGTTATCTGTTACAAAGAGAATCTTTATTTACAGAGCCTGGGAACAGTCAGTCTGAATTATCAAATTGAAAAGCTGTGTGGAAAATGAGTTTAAAGTCAAAATCCTGGTCTATATAAGGAAAACAAGGCTGCCTTCCAGACTGGTTTCAAGTTTTCTAATATAAATTTTAGTTTACTACAACAAAGTATAATTTATTTTGTTAGCATGAGTATAGTATCTTCAGGAAATCATATTTGGTAATAATAACTTCCTTGCCTCTACATATAAAGAAGATCTCAAACCTGATCTTAAAAGCTTAAAAATGAATGAGAACTTCCAGAATGACAGAATAAGGAGCTCAGTGGAACTGGCAAAACTACATTTTAAAAACTAGTAGGCCGGGCATGGTGGCTCACACCTGTAATCCCAGGGCTTTGGTGAGGCTGAGAAGGGAGGTTTGCACGAGGCCAGGAGTTTGAGGCAAGCCTGGCAACATAGTGAGACTCTCTCTACAAAAAAATAAAATAAAAATTACTCAGGCATGCTGATGCATGCTTGTAGTCCTAGCCACTTGAGAGGCTGAGATGGAAGGATTACTTGAGCCTAGGAGTTTGAGGCTGCAGTGAGCTAACATCACGCCACTGCACTCCAGCTTGACACAGCAGAACCCTGCCTCACAAAAATTAATTAATTAAAAATTAAAAACTGCTGAAAATTATTTTAAAAAACAAACATTTAAAGTCTCTGGAAACTGCACTAAGGGCATACAAAAAGTGGAGAAACATTCATTCAAGAAAATTTACTCAATCTCAGAACAAGTCAGAGTCTGTGGCGTTTGAGTTACAAACTGCACCATTCCCCACATCCTACCAGGTCTGTATTATGAAGGCTCTACCTGTGGTACATGTAGCCAAAAGACAGGCAGAGGACTCCCTCTCCCTCAGGCTTCCAGACTGTGGCTAGTTTTACCCAGGGAAGGGCAGGCTGCTGGTGTTTCTCCTCTCCTTCAGCCCAGAGTTGTAGAAGCTCTGTTCTGGAGAGGTGACACAGAGGACCCGTCTCTCTTTCCCTACACAGCCCCCATTCAAAAGGTAGAACTTCTATTCCAGGTACAGCAGGCTGCAAATACCGGGCCCTGACTGCCACCGCCCCAACTTGCTCCCAGAGTAGAGGTTTTGTGCCAGGAGCAATCAGCTAAGAAGACCAAGGGCTGCTACCACCACTCCACTGCCCACTCTAAGAATGGAGTGTTACTCTGGGGAAAAAAGGCTCTCACCTTCAGCCCCAGGAGCAGTGGCACGGAGATTTTGCTCAGGGGGAAAGACGGGCCATAAGGACAAAGAGCTCTACATTTCCACCTGAGAGGATTGACTTTATTTGGAACAGAAAGGAGAACCCCATGCCTAAGGGCATTATCAAAAACAGTGGGCCGGGTGTGGTGGTTCATGCCTGTAATCTCAGCACTTTGGGAGGCCAAGATGGGCAGATCACCTGAGGCCAGGAGTTTGAGACCAGCCTGGCCAACATGGTGAAACCCCAACTCTACTAAAAATACAAAAAATTAGCCAGATGTGGTGGCGTGCACCTGTAGTTCCAGCTACTCAGGAGGCCAAGACAGGAGAACTGATTGAACCCAGGAGGCAAAGGTTTCAGTGAGCCGAGATCACACCATTGCACTCCAGCCCGGGCGACAAGAGCGACACTCCATCTCAAAAAAAAAAAAAAGAAAGAAAGACAGAAAACAGCGGAAATCTTAATGAAAAACAATTAAGAAAGGCTAGGAGCTCCAATACAAGCAGAAAGGCAGAGCAGGCAGAAGTTTAATGCAGAGAACCTGAGACAGCCAAGAAGAGCCCTCTTAGATCATAGAGGAGTCAGAAACGCAGTATAAAAACACTAGGCTGTATCTACCCAGGAATGATCAGGGCAGAACATGGGGCAGTCTTGAAAACATTCTCTAAGCTATACACATACCCATCTACAGAGGGCAGAAACTTCACTGGCACAAGGGTCTTAACCACAACCTCTGGCCAAACACAACTTAACAGAAGCTACTCTGACCCAGGGGTAATTCCTATGAAGCCAGGGTTAAATGAAACAGCACTATTATCCCTGACAGTCTGGAATACTGTGTACATGCTCAAGGTTGGGCCCTCTCAGGAATTAACTTCCAAGCTACTAGCACCTGGCTAAATGTAGGACAAAAAAAAAAAAAAGTAAACTCCCTGAACTATAATAGCAGCCACCAAGCCACACACCCATTTAACACTCAAGGGTAAAAATCTAACTACCTAAGGGAATGTAAGCACAACCTGTGACCAGTACATAGTCTATGCCAATCCAGAAATGCCACATAAGTAGTCAGGTTAAGAGATTAAGAACAATGGGGAAAAATCTGAGCTGGGATATCAGAAGCTACACACTGTGAGGAAAATGGACTTTACAGAATTTGTTCAGCTATATCACTAAACACATAAACAAATAACCAAACAAACAACCACAATAGGGATCAGTATCCAGAGTTGCTATGTTACTTAAAATATCCAGTTTTCAACAAAAAAATTATGAGACATAAAAAAACTTCATAAAGATGTGATCAATACACAGAAAACCAAAAGAAGCTGCCTCTAGATGAGGCACAGGTGGTAGACTGGGCAAACAAACACTTCAAAGCAATTATTACAAATACGTTCAAAGACATAAATGAAACTTTGCTTAACAGATTAAGGGAAATTATGATGACAATGTCTCATCAAATAAATAATATCAATAAAGAGAGAAATAATTTAAAATAATCAAATGGAAATTCTGGAGTTGAAAAGTATAGTAACTAAAATGAAAAACTCTAGAAAGGCTCAGTGGTAGATTTGTGAACAAGAAAATATCAGCAAACTTGAACATAAATTAATAGACATTATGTGATAGATGAAATGTAAGAAAGGAAAGAAAAAATTTCAGAAAAATAAACAGAGCGTTAGAGAAATGTGGGATACCATTAAGTGCACCAACATATAAATAACTACAGTATCAGAAGCAGAGGAGAGAGACAAAGGCACAGGAAAAACTTTAAAGAAAGTAAAACTATCCAAATTTGTAAATTTTATATATATATACACACACACATATATATGTGTGTGAGTGTGTGTATAGATATAAATCTACACATTCAAGAAGCTCAATAAATTCCAAAAGGGAAAAACACAGAGCTCCAAATGCAGACACATCAAAGTCAAAATTTCGAAAGCCAAAGACAAACAGAAAATCTTAAAATCAGCAAGAGAAAAACAACTGATCACATATAAGAGAATCCTAATGAGATTAACAGCTGACTTCTCATCAGAAATCCTAGAAGCCAAAAGTTAGGAGACAACATTCTCAAAATACATAAAGTAAAAAACAAACAAACAAAAAGCGCCTATCAACCAAGAATCTGATACCAGCAAAACTATCTTTCAAAAATGAAGGTGAAATAAAGATATTGCCACAATTACAAAAACTGAGAGAATTCACTGCTAGCAAACCTGCTTTACAAGAAATAATAAAGGAAGTTTATCAGGCTGAAATGATACTAGGCGTTAATAATAATCCATGGGGGATAAAAAAGAACAAAAGAGCACTGGTAAAAGGTATAATTGCTGATTTCTCCTTTCATCTCTTGACTGATTTAAAAGTAACTACATTAAACCAATATATGAACTGCCAGTTCCAAGATGGTGGCACAGAAGAAAGCTGGCTTTGCTCCCTGCCCCCACAGAAAACCAAAAACAAATACACAGCACCAAGATTATCGCCAGCAATATCCCAGAATGCAAATATTACGTAGGGAGAGACAGTTCCCACGGACACAGAGGAATGAAAAAACTCTGAGCAGACAGTAACGGAATTGGATTTCCTTACCCACGATGCCTCACCACAAAATCAGCCCAGCATCAAGCATACAGAAAACTTTCCCCTGATTCATGATTTCTACACTGGAAAAAGTGAGATTAAGGTGGCCAACCAGCTTTCCCACTATCTTGGGTTCCCTGACAGAAGACCTGTCCCTACCTCAATCTACACGAAGCACTGGGAGTACCTGAAGGGAGAACTATCCCTGAAAACAGCCAGAGACAAAGGAGTCAAGTAGGACTACAATCCCTAACCCTGGAAACTGCTCTGTAACTCAATCAAAGGAGACACCAAATCAGAGGGGCTATTCAGCAACACCACATTGTAGGAGCTTCACTCAACAGGTTTCCCAGGCACATACTCCAAGTCAGCCTTCCCGCGCTGCCAGGATAACCTCTTTGGTACCTCTCCCACTCAGCATGGGCAATGTTCTAATTATTTACTAGAGCTGAGAAAAACCTGAGTGTAAGGCACCATCTAGTGCTTAAAAGGAGGCAGGCCTAGTGGGTAAAAAAAGATACTCAACAGCTAAATTACAAAGATCTCTCATCTCTCTATAGTACAACTTGTTGAATCTATAAGATGTTTTGGTAAGTCTTGCGGTAACCATAATGCAAAAACCTATAATAGACCCACTAAAAATAAAAAGCAATGAGTTAAAACATACGACCAGAGAAAATCACTTAACCAGAAAGGAAGATGTAAGAAAGGAAGACAGCAGTTACAAAACAACCAGAAAATAAGCAACAAAATGAACTAGTAAGGATGACTTTATAAATAATAACCCTGAATGCAAATGGCCTCACTTCTCGAATTAAAGAGCACAGAGTGGCTGAATGGGGAAGAAAAAAACAAAACAAAACCAAGATCCAAATATATGCTACCTACAAGAAACCGACCTCGCCCATAAAGACACACATGAGGATGAAAGTGAAGAGATAAAGATATTCCACGCAACTGGAAAACAAAGAAGAGCAAAGAGTAGCTATATTTATAAAGAGATAAAATAGACTACGAACAAGGCCTGTAAAAAGAGATAAAGAAGGTCAATAAATAATGATAATGGGGTCAACTAAGCAAGTGGACATAATAATTATAAATATCTATGCACTCAACACCCAAGATCTTAAATATAAAACAAACATTAATAGACTTAAAGTGAGGGGTAGACTGCAATACAGCAAAAGTAAGAAACTTAAAAAAATAATAATAAAAAGTAAGGGACTTCCAGAGAGAAAATCAACAACAACAAAAACAAAAAACACATCAGATTTAAACTACATACTAGATCAAATAGGCCTGTCATTTACAGAACATTTCACCCAATTGCTGGAGAATACACATTCTTTTCATCAACACATGAAATATTCTTCAGAATAGGCCATATCTTAGGCCACAAAAAGTCTCAACAATTTCAAAAAAGCAGAAATCATATCAATTATCTTTTCTGACCACAATGAAACTAGAAACCAAAGAAAGGAGGAACTTTGGAAACTACACAAAAACATGGAAATTAAACAACATGCTCCAAAATGACCAACTAGCCAATGAAAAAATTAAGAAGGAAATTTAAAATTTCTTAAAGCAAATCAAAGTGGAGATACAAAATACCAAAATCTATGGGATACAACAAAAGCAGTATTAAAAGAGAAGTTTATAGCAATAAACAGCTGTATCAAAAAAGTACACTTTTAGAAAAAAACAACAATCTAACAATGCACACCTTAAGGAACTAGAAAAGCAAAAATAAACCAAATCCAAAATTAACAAGGAAAGAAATAAATACCAGAGCATAAATAAATAAAATTGAGACTTAAAAAGCAATATAAAAGATCAATGGTGCAAAAAGCCACATTTTTCAAAAGATCAACAAAAATGGACAATTCTTAGCCTTAACAAGACTAAGAAAAAAAGAGAAGATCCGGGGGCGCCCCCACCCGCTCCCCGCCCCTCCGGCGCCCTCCAGCGAGGCGGGGAAAGGAAAGGCCTCGTCTTTCCTTTTTGGTTTCCTCGGCTCCCGGCCTGGGGAGTGCGCGGGGGACGCAGGCCCCGCTTCACCTGAGCCGGCCCAGCGTGCGCGCCAGGGGCGGGGTTTTCTCGCTTCACGCCGGTATGGACGAGGAAACTTGTGGGGGCGGCGACCCCCGGCCTGGGTCCCGCGTCGGGCAGCGAGGCCGTCGGGAAGTGACTACTCACTCTCGGGGTTTTCCTTAATCCCGCTCGCCCCGTTTGTCGTGGGCGCGTGTTCGCTCCGAGGCGGCGGCGGCGTGCGGACAGCCATGCATTAGGCAGGGCCCCCCTACCGCCGCCGCCCGCCGCCGCTCGCGGAGCCCGAGCCCCAGCCCGAGTTGCCGCCTGCCCCAGGCCGGGGCGTCGAGCAGCCGGCGGCCTGGCCATGTGGGGCTAGCCCTCGCCGCGCCTGGCCTGCAGCAGGACCAGCAACGTGGAGGCGGCCGTCGGCGTTCCCGACGGCGGGGACCAGGGCAGCGCGGGGCCCCGCGAGGACGCGACGCCCGTGGACGCCTATCTGCGGAAACTGGGCTTGTATCGGAAACTGGTCGCCAAGGACGGGTGGTGGCTGTTCCGGGCCGCGGCAGAGCAGGTATTGCACTCTCGGTCTCGCTATGTTGAAGTCACAATGGCCTGTATTCACTGTCTTCGAGAGAACAGAGAGAAATTTGAAGCGTTTATAGAAGGATCATTTGAAGAATATTTAAGGCGCTTGGAAAATCCACAGGAATGGGTAGGACAAATGGAAATCAGTGCCCTTTCTCTTATGTACAGGAAAGATTTTATAATTTATCGGGAACCAAATGTTTCTCCTTCACAAGTAACTGAAAATAATTTTCCTGAAAAGGTGTTACTGTGTTTTTCAAATGGAAATCATAATGATATTGTGTATCCCATAAAGTATAAAGAAAGCTCTGCTATGTGTCAGTCTCTCCTTTATGAATTGCTGTATGAGAAGGTATTTAAAACTGATGTTAGTAAAACTGATGGAACTAGACACGTTGGAAGTAGCTGATGAAGACAACAGTGAAATATCAAATTCAGAGGATGACAGTTGCAAGAGTAAAACTGCTGCTGCTGCTGCTGATGTGAATGGATTTAAACCTTTGTCAGGCAATGAGCAGCTGAAGAACAATGGGAACTCTACTAGCCTGCCTTTGTCTAGAAAGGTTCTTAAGTCACTCAATCCTGCAGTCTATAGAAATGTGGAATATGAAATTTGGCTGAAGTCTAAACAAGCTCAGCAAAAAGGTGATTATTCCATTGCTGCTGGCTTACAATATGAAGTTGGAGACAAATGTCAAGTTAGGTTGGATCACAATGGAAAATTTTTGAATGCAGATGTTCAAGGAGTTCATTCTGAGAATGGACCAGTTTTGGTTGAAGAACTGGGAAAGAAGCACATATCAAAGAACCTCAAGGCACCTCCCCCAGAAAGCTGGAACACAGTGTCAGGGAAGAAGATGAAAAAAATCTTCCACTTCTGGACAAAATTTCCATTCTGATATGGATTACAGAGGGCCAAAGAATCCAAGCAAGCCAATAAAAGCCCCATCAGCACTACTTCCTCAACTGCAGCATCCTTCAGGAGTAAGACAACGTGCGTTCTCTAGTCATTCTTCAGGGTCACAGTCTCAGAAATTCTCCAGTGAGCACAAAAATCTTAGCCGGACACCTTCACAGATCATAAGAAAACCTGATCATGAAAGAGTTGAGGATTTTGATCACACAAGTGGAGAATCTAACTATTTCAGCCTTTCCCCAGAAGAGCGCAGAGAGAAGCAAGTTATAGAAGAATCCCGTTTATGAGATTCAGAACAGAGATGAACAGGCTTTCCCAGCCCTTTCCAGCTCATCAGTCAGTCAGTCAGCTTCTCAGAGTAGCAATCCATGTGTCCAGAGAAAATCATCACATGTAAGTGATAGAAAAGGAAGCAGGCGGAGAATGGAAACAGAACGAAAAGACAAAGACTCTATTCATGGACATAGTTGGATAAAAGACCCGAACCAAGCACATTGGAGAATATTACTGTTGATAAATATGCAACAGTTTCGTCACCATCAAAGTCAAAGAAGTTAGAGTGCCCTTCTCCTGCAGAACAAAAGCCAGCAGAACATGTGTCTTTGTCAAATCCAGCTCCCCTTCTAGTTTCTCCAGAGGTACATCCAACTCCTGTGGTGCCTTCTTTACCAGCCACTGTGCCAGCCTGGCCAAGTGAACCTACAACTTTTGGACCAACAAGTGTCCCTGCTCCAATTCCCGTTTTGTCAGTGACAGACTTTGACCATTGGACCTAATTCTGCCGTATCCCAAGCTTATTTAACACCCTCTCCAGTTCCTGTGTCAATACAGGCAGTAACCAGCCCTTGATGCCTTTGCCTCAGACATTGAGCCTTTATCAAGACCCACTCTATCCTGGGTTTCCTTGTAACGAAAAGGGAGATCGAGCCATTGTACCACCTTATTCACTGTGTCAGACTGGGGAGGACCTACCTAAAGGTAAGAATATTCTTTGATTCTTCTTCAATCTTGGTGTGAAGGCATACAGTTGTCCTATGTGGGCCCCACATTCTTACCTGTACCCTCTGCACCAGGCCTACCTGGCAGCCTGCAGGATGTACCCAAAGGTCCCTGTCCCTGTTTATCCTCATAATCCCTGGTTCCAAGAGGCTCCTGCTGCTCAGAATGAAAGTGATTGTACCTGTACTGATGCCCACTTTCCTATGCAGACTGAGGCCAGTGTTAATGGTCAAATGCCACAGCCAGAGATTGGACTGCCAACATTTTCTTCACCTCTGGTTATCCCTCCATCTCAGGTGTCCGAAAGTCACGGACAATTGTCTTACCAGGCTGATCTTGAATCTGAGACCCCTGGGCAGCTTCTGCATGCTGATTATGAAGAGTCACTAAGTGGCAAGAGTATGCTCCCCCAACCATCTTTTGGACCCAGTCCATTCTTAGGCCCAGTTCCTATTGCACCTCCTTTCTCTCTTCATGTTTGGTATGGGTACCTTTTCAGGGATTCAAAGAAAATCCAGTAATGAGGCAGAATATTGTCCTGCCCTCTGATGAGAAAGGAGAATTGGATCTGTCTCTGGAAAATCTGGATGTATCTAAAGATTGTGGTTCAGTTTCAACAGTAGATGAGTTTCCAGATGCCAGGGGTGAACATGTACATTCTCTCCCTGAAGCAAGTGTGAGCAGTAAGCCAGATGAAGGCCGGACAGAGCAATCTTCCCAGACACGAAACGCAGATATGGCATTGGCTTCCATCCCTCCTGTAGCAGAGGGAAAGGCTCATCCTCCCACTCAGATTCTAAACAGAGAGAAAGAAACTGTGCCTGTTGAACTTGAACCTAAAAGGACCATTCAAAGTCTGAAAGAAAAAAACAGAAAAAGTAAAAGATCCTAAGACTGCTGCTGATGTGGTCAGCCCTGGGGCCAACTCTGTGGATAGCAGAGTGCAAAGACCAAAAGAAGAAAGTTCAGAAGATGAAAATGAAGTGTCTAATATTTTGAGAAGTGATAGATCCAAGCAGTTCTATAATCAAACTTATGAAAGCAGGAAGTACAAAAGTGATTGGGGCTATTTTGGTAGGGGCGGATATCAACATGTGAGAAGTGAGGAGTCCTGGAAAGGACAGCCAAGCAGAAGTCAGGATGAAGGTTATCAGTACCATCGAAATGTCAGAGGACGACCATTTAGGGGAGATAGGAGGAGATCAGGGATGGGAGATGGCCATAGGGGACAGCACACTTGATGGTTGTTGCCGAAGTATTTTCTAACAGAAACTCTTAGGTGGAATGTTTCTGAAGCCTTTAAAAAAATACAATAAAGTAAAAACCCCAGTTGGAACTCTTTCCTCTCCCCAGCCCCCTTTCCTTCACTCCCATACTGGACAAGACATTTTTGACATGAGTTCAAGGGGGCAGGTTAATTCCTGGCATTGCCAGTTTTCTTCATTCAGAATCTGTTTATTTATCAAGTGACTGTCCCCGTAAAAAGTAGAAGATGTTTGTTAAAGTATTTTTTATAAACAGCTTAATATAAAACATTATAGATTTAGTATTTGGCTTTTTTCCTTATAAGTTTGATTTCAAATGTTGGAAATGTGTGCTTTATAGTGTTTACGAAAGTGACAAGAAAATATACCATTTGACACACTATAGATTCCAAATATAACGTTGCACCAAATAGAAATGTATATTTTATTATGCAATGCCTTAGTCATAAACTGGGCTCAAACAATTCTCAGCCTAAAACACTGTTGTCTTTTAAAATGCTTCCAACCCAAAGGCCTTTCATCTCAATATCTGTCAAGCTTGAATAATGTCTTCTCTTTAATAATCACATAAGGCAGCCTATTAACTGTGTTTTAGCAATGTTGTATATAGTTCTTTTAATATTCATAAGGTATATTTTTGAATTTTGGTATTTGTTGAGATTGCATAGAAGAATAGGAGGAAATCCAATGAAATGGCTGTTTCCACCAAAAATTCTTAGCACTGGTGTAAATATCATGGTGCCTACTCGAAAGAAATGTAGATGCTATGCATTTTGAAAATAATATGCATCAGTTAGAACTGCAGAAGTTTTTTTAATGCCACTTTAACACTAATGCACTGACAGATTCTAAATATTTTGTGAGAAGAAATGTTAAAAATTTTTAGCTTGACAGGTTTCTAGAGTTACTGTGTTTTTTTTTCCCCCTTGCACCATTGGTTGTGTATCACTTTCACTTTACACTTGCATATTCTACTTGTCAGGGCTGGAACTATTGTATAGAAGATAATATGATTGTGACTTCTAGTTCTTTTCTAGAGGATGCTGCTAGAAAATGGTTTTGCTTTGTATTTTATAGCTTATTACCCTTAGGTAGGTAACATCTTCCATTCTGCTTTCTTCCAGTCTTTGCAGTATTCACTAGAGGTTCCCTTTGCATGTTGTACTCTGTTCTCATTTGGAGATTGAACTCTGAATTAACACAGTATTCATTCATCTGTGTTATTTTGTAAAAATAACTGTAGCTCATATTCCTTATTTGTACATACCAATGTGAAAATCCACTCTTTTATTATGTTATCTTCTGATCAGGAAGTTTGAGTGCTATGCAAATAACATAGTAGTAATTTCTCTTTGCATGCCATGTGTAATATACCTAGCCAAAACCAGATGCGGTGACTTTCTTTTTTTGTAAAGCAAATTACTTAAGAAAATACAATTCACTTGAATTTGACAAACTGAAACAGATGAGTTTTCTGGGTTCTCTGATAACTTATGGGAATGTTTGGTTGCCAGCTGGGCTCAGTGAATCGCCACTGTACTGTAACAATGGTTATTTACCTCTGTGCTGTTTTAATCACCTAACGTCTGTGTAACTGCTGATTTGAGTAGTGATTAGCATTTAGATAATGTAACAGGATTTTAGACAGCACTTTGAAAGATAACATTTTATTATGATGGTGCTAGGTAAAAAATTGTAAAGACTGGGATGGTTGTGTGGAAAACATTTTTTGAGAGAACCTATTGAAAGGAATTTGTTGTCACCTTCCAAACTAGAATAGTTGTTGAAGGTACCGCTTAAGCCATTTTTTTCTTAACATTGGTGGCTCACTTAAAGAATGAGAAGATAGAGGGTCCTCCACTTTCAGCTTATGCTTTTTTATGTAGCACTAGCTTACCTGATTTTAATGAAAATCACATTTTGATATAAACACCAGATTTGAAAGTTCAATGTGTTTGATCTCAGGAGTCCAAAATAAGTTGTTGCTTCTGGTGTCCTGCATTTTATTGACTGGGGTTTGATCTCAGCTTCTGAAAATGTTTAAAAATTGGAAGGAAATACTATTCATATCTTCATTGTCACTTTGTCTTACCTCAATTGAGTAACAGAATATATAGCTCCTGAAGGAAACACTGATTTGCTTTCTGTTTCCCATATCTCACCTCTGGGATATGATGGAAGAAGTGCTTGAAAGAGAATTTTAGCAGATGGTACTTTTCTCAGTGACCTCTGGAATAAAAGAACTGACTTTTGATAGTTTTAAAATTAATCTTTGCATGAAGGTTGGTTTTGCTTTTTTCCTTTAAGTTTGTTTTTAAATGTATTAATTAGTCCAGGGGATTTTGCCTTATGCTGAGGTCAAACTAAGGCTAAGCAAGCTTTTGTCCTTCATTTTAACTGTTTATGTCATACTGTATGTTGACATATTTCTTTATAAGAGAATAGAGGCAAAAGTATAGAACTGAGGATCATTTGTATTTTTGAGTTGGAAATTATGAAACTTCACCACATTATGTTCATACATATTTTGAAGAACAGACTGACCAAAGCTCACCTGTTTTTTGTGTTAGGTGCTTTGGCTGAACTTGATTCCAGCCCCCTTTTCCCTTTGGTGGTGGTGTGTATGTCTCTTCATTTCCTCTCAAACAAATCTTCAACTCTTGCCCCATGTCTCCTTGGCAGCAGGATGCTGGCATCTGTGTAGTCCTCATATTTTTTTACTGATAACCCACAAATTCATTTTCATGGCAGACCTAAGCTCAGACCCTGCCTTGTCCTGGCAAGAGTAGGTTTTCCCAGACCACAATGCTGATATATCTTACTTAATGCAGACTGTATTCTTGCAGTGTGTTGTTTCCTTTGTGACTCAAGGTTGAATTAAAATGCCTGTGAACTGCAAACTTGCTTATGATTGACTTGGTGCAATAAAGTTCCTTTCTAACCATTTCTGGTTTAGAAAACATTCAGCCACCCTACAAACTAGCAATATTTATTTTGGCCTCTTTTGTTTTACCTTCATTTTTAGATGAGGTAAATGTTTTGTCTTTTACTTAAGGGTACTAAGCAAGGTCCACTCTAGTGTAGCTGAAGAGAATGCGTATTTGGCTACACTATTTCTGTTTACTGTGTTTTGCTTCCTACTTTATGTCTAAATGCTATTGTTTTTGTTTAAAATCCTAATAATGTCTCATTTCCAATATGTTATTTTCAAATAACTAAGGTTTTGCTACTAGTGTCAGCCATTTACTCTCCCACTAATTGGGATTATTTTTTAAAAGAGGTCTTTCTCCCCGAAATACAAGTTTTAGAAAATCTTAGAAGAGGGGTGGGTGCATGTCTTAATGCTGGGAAGCAGCAACTTTGGGGTTGAACTTACTTGAATGGATTAAAAATTGCATTGTGTTACAGAGCTAGAAAATTTTGTGTATGAAAAACAATAATAGCCTTACACTGAGTACAAATAATACTTTAAGAGCATGTGAAGATGTGATCATTTGTGATGTTACTTGTAAAAAAAGTATATATACGTACCTTTTGAAGTGTTAAAAGGAAACTAGTACTTTATATTCTTTATCATATCACTTTTTGTAAGTGTTGAATATATTCCTGTTTATTTTTCTATGTTCTGTTTTGTAGCCTTAAGAAGTGTTTCAAACATATCTGAATGTATAAAATAAGAGTAAATGCCCTACATGGTGTGATGCTGCATTATATATAAAACTGTGTGCATATATTAAAAAAAAAAAGAAAAACAGAGAAGATCCAAATAAATAAAATCAGAAATGAAAAAGGTGACAACTGAGACCACAAGAAATACAAAGAATTATTAGAGACTATTATGAACAACATGCCAACAAATTGGAAAACTTAGAAAAAATGGATAAATTCCTGGACATATACAATCTACTATGATTAAATCATAAAGAAATAGAAAACTTGGATTGGGCGCAGTGGCTCATGCCTGTAATCCCAGCACTTTGGGAGGCCGAGGTGGGCAGACCGCAAGGTCGGGAGATCGAGACCATCCCAGCTAACAGGGTGAAACCCCGTCTCTACTAAAAATACAAAAAAATTAGCCAGGTGAGGTGGTGGGTGCCTGTAGTCCCAGCTACTCGGGAGGCTGAATCAGGAAAATGGCGTGAACCCAGAAGGCGGAGCTTGCAGTGAGCCAAGATTGCGCCACTGCACTCCAGCTTGGGCAACAGAGTGAGACTCCATCTCAAAAAAAAAAAAAAAGAAATAGAAAACTTGAATAGGCTGGGTGCAGTGGCTCATGCCTGTAATCCCAGCACTTTGGGAGGCTGAGGTAGGAGGATCATTTGTGGCCAGGAGTTCAAGACCAGTCTAGGCAACATAGCAAAACTCTGTCTCTGCACAAAATTTAAAAATTAGCTGGGCATGTGCCTGTGGTCCCAAATACTTGGGAGGCTGAGCTGGGAGTATCACTTGAGCTCTGGCAGTTAAAGCTACAGTGAGCTATGACTGCACCACTGCACTCCAGCCTGGTCAACAGAGAGAGATCCTATAGGAAGAAAGAAAAAGTAAAAAGAAGAAGAGAAAGAAAAGAAGAGGAAAAATAAAGAAAATTAAACCTAAACAAACCAATAATAAGTAACAAGATTGAAGCTGTAATTATGTCTCCCATCAAAGAAAAGCTCAGGACCTGATGGCTTCACTGCTGAATTCTACCAAACATTTAAAGAACTAATGCTAATTCTACTTAAACTCTTCAAAAAAATTGAAAAGGAGGAAATACTTCAAACTCAATTCTACGAGACAGCATTATCCTGATATCAAAACCCAATAAGGACACAGCAAACAAAGAAAACCATAGGCCAATATCACCCATGAACATAGATGCAAAAATCCTCAATAAAGTACTAGAAAACTGAATTCAACAATACATTAAAAAAATCATTCACCATGATCAAGTGGGATTCACATCCCAAGGATGCAAGGATGGTTCAACATATGCAAATCAATCAACATGACAGATCACAACAACAGAGAACCAAGAAGAAAAACCATATAATCATTTTAATAGATGCTTTAAAAGCATTTGATAAAATTCAACATCTTCTTATAATAAAAACCCTCGACAAACTGGATATAGAAGAAACATATCTTAAAATAATAAAGGCCAGATGACAAACCCACAGCTAATATCACACTAAATGGGAAAAAATTAAAAGCCTTTCCTCTAAGATCTGGAACAACACAAAGATGTCCAGTTTCACTACTGTTACTCAACATGATATTGGAAGTCCTGGCAAGAGTTAGGCAAGAAAGAGAAATAAATGGCAACCAAATTGGAGAGAAACAAGTTAAATTTCCTTTGTTGACAGAAGACATAATCCTATTCTTAAAGAAACCTACAAACTCCACGAAAAATTATTAGAACTGATAAATTCAGTAAAACTGCAGGATACAAAATCAACATACAAAAATTAGTAGCATTTATATATGCCAAGAGCAAACAATCTAAAAAAGAAATCAAGAAAGCAATTCAATTTACAATAGCTACAAAGAATATAAAATACATACAAGTCAATTTAACTAAAATGAAAGATCTATACAGGAAAAACTATAAAATGCTTATGAAAGAAATTAAAGACTAAAAAATGGAAAGATATTCCATGCTCATGAATTGAAACAATTAATATTGTTAAAATGACAATACTGCCCAAAGCAATTTACACGTTCAACATAATCCCTATCAAAATACCAATGACATTCTTCACAGAAATGAACAAACAAACAAAAAATCCTAAAATTTATATAGAACCACAAAAGACCCTGAATAGCCAAAGCAATCTTGAGCAAAAATAAGGCTGGAGGCCTCACATTACCTGACTTCAAAATATACTACAAAGCTATAGTAATCAAATCAGCATGATACTTGCATAAAAACAGACACATAGACCAATGCAACAGAATAGACAACCCAGATATAAATCCACACATTTACAGCTAACTCACTTCAACAAAGTCACCATGAACATAGAATGGGAACAGTCTCTTCAATAAATGGTGCTGGGAAAACTGAATAAAGACTATCCAATTCGCAGAAGAATAAAACTATACCACTATCTCTAACCACATTAAAAAATCAAATCGAAATGAATTAAAGACTTAAATCTAAGATCTGAAACTATGAAACTACTAGAAGAAAACACTGGGGAAATCAGAACATTGGTCTGGGCAAGATTTTTTGTGTGAGACCTCAAAAGCACTGCAACCAAAGCAAAAATGGATCACTGGAATTACATCAAACTAAAAAGAGTCTACACAACAAAGGAAACAATCAACAAAGTGAAGAAACAAGTCACAGAATGGGAGAAAATATGTGCAAACTATCAATGTAACAATGGATTAATAATAAGAATATATGAAGAGCTCAAACAATTCAACAGCAAAAGAAAAATAACACACAAATAATCCAATTTAAAAATGGGCAAAAGACCTGAATAGATATTTCTCAAAAGACATACAAATTGCCAACAGGTATATGAGAGAATGATCAAAATCACTAATTTTCAGAGAAATGCAAACCAAAACCACAATGAGACATCATCTCACCTCAGTTAAAATAGCTTTTATAAAAAGACAAAGAATAATGAATGCTAGCGAGGATGTGGAGAAAATGGAACCCTCGTTCACTGTTGGTGGGAATGTAAATAAGAACAGTCAGCATGGAAAACTACAGAGCTACCTCAAAAAAAAAAAAATAGAACTACCATATTATCCAGCAACTCCACTACTGAGTATATACCTAAAGGAAAAAAAATCAATATACTGAAGGGATATCTGCACTCCCATGTTTATTGCAGAATGATTCATAATAGCCAAGATAGGGAATCAACCTAAGTATCCATCCATGGATGAATGGATACAGAAAATGTGGTTTATATACACAATGGATTATCCAGCTGTAAAAAAGAATGGAGTCATGACATTGGCAGCAACATGGATGGAATGAGAATTCATTATGTCAAGTAAAATAAGCCGAGCACAGAAAGACAAATATCACCTGTTCTCATTCATATGTAGGAGCTAAGTAAGTGGAACTCATGAAGAGACAAACTAGATTGGTGGTTACCAGAGGCTGAGAAGGGCAGGGGGAGAGAGTGATTAGAAGAGGTTGATTAATGGGTATAAATATACAGTTAGATATAAGAAATAAGACCTAGAAGTGATAAGACCTAGTGTTCAATAGATCCGTAGGGTGACTGTAGTTTACAATAATCTATTGTACATTTCAAAATAGCTAGAAGGGAATAGTTTGAATGGTTTCTAGCAAAAAGAAGACAAGTATTTAAGGTGATAGATATCCCATTACCCTGATTTCATATGTAAATTTTATGTGAATTTATTAAATTATCACATGTCCTGAAAATATGTATATCAATTATGTATCAACTTTTTAAATACGTATTTAATTTTAAATATGGATTTAATTAAATACATATCATTATGCCTATAATATACAGAATTGTTAAATATACAATAGCAGCATCAAGAAGGCAGGTGGGAACAAAGCTATATTGGAGAAGGAAATAACACCATATGGTAACTCAAATCCACAAGAAGAATCACAGTAAATAAGATGGTATATGTAATAAATTAAATATATAAATGCTACATACTTGTTCTCCCCTTTTTTCTATCAGCTT
Organism: Pongo abelii; assembly: GCF_028885655.2. NCBI lineage: Eukaryota > Metazoa > Chordata > Mammalia > Primates > Hominidae > Pongo > Pongo abelii. Next base: position 3,882,326 of record NC_071995.2, read on the forward strand.
CCTTAAAAGACATAAAATTATGTAAAGTAATAATAAAAATGTATAGTTGGGTTGGTAACATATATAGACATAATATATATAGCATAATATATATCAGTTGAACACCCCTAATCCAAAAATCTGAAATCAGAAATCCTCCAAAATCCGAAACTTTTTGAGACTTTACATAAGGCCACAAGTGGAAAATTCTACTCCTGACCTCATGTGATGGGTCACAGTCAAAAGAAGAGAGTATAATATACAGTTTATTCAAGGGAAAAAAGACTTTCCCAGGCCCTTTCAGCTGTAATATATATTTTCCTCACATGTCCAGATTCCCCCACACAAGCATGTCCACAAAGGGTAATAAAATGGTATATGTGCAGGCTGGATGTGCAAATGGCAGGTTCCTCACAATGCCCCACAAGAGGCCAATATCTATGTGCATTACTGTGTTTTTTTTTCTTTTTCTCTGCTCTGCAGTATAAAGATACTGTTGACAAGGTCAGAAAGGCCTGCAGATATCACTGTGGATAATAGTGATAAGAAAAAAAGAAAAGCATTTATATTTATCTACAGAACAGAAAGTCAAGCTGTTATAGCAACTGGGCAGCAATGTTAAGTCTGAAATATCTTACAGAAGAATATGGTGTTGAAATGACCACTATATATATATGATCTGAAGAAAGAGAAGGACCAACTATAAAAGTTCTATGTTGAAAGTAATGAACAGAAGTTAATAAAAATGGAAAAATCCTGCATAAATCTAAAAACAAAATCTTGTTCATGTATTGAAAGGATAGTCCATCAGCATCACAGAGAATCCATGCCACTTAATAGTATGCTGATCATAAAATAATCAAAGATCGTGATGAACTGAAAATCGAAAAGAATACTGAATATTCAACAGGCATGTTGCAGAAATTTAAGAAAAGATACAGCATTGGGGGTCCATTCCAAGATGGCCGAATAGGAACAGCTCTGGTCCACAGCTCCCAGCGTGACTGACACAGAAGACAGGTGATTTTTGCATTTCCAACTGACGTACCTGGTTCATCTCATTGGGACTGGTTGGACAGTGGGTGCGGCCCACAGAGGGCAAGCCGGAGGAAGGGCAGGGCATCGCCTCACTCAGGAAGCACAAGGGGTTGGGGGATTTCCCTTTCCTAGCCAAGGGAAGTCATGACAGATTGTACCAGGAAAACTGGGACACTGCTACCCAAATACTGTGCTTTACCAACAGTCTTAGCAAATGGCACACCAGGAGATTACATCCCACGCCTGGCTCAGCGGGTCCCACGCCCACGGAGCCTTGCTCACTGCTAGCGCAGCAGTCCGAGATCGAACTGCAAGGCAGCAGCCTGGCTTGGGGTGGGGTTTCCACCATTGCTGAGGCTTGAGTAGGTAAACAAAGTGGCTAGGAAGCTCGAACTGGGTGGAGCCCACTGCAGCTCAACGAGGCCTGCCTACCTCTGTAGACTCCACCTCTGGGGGCAGGGCATAGCTGAACAAAAGGCAGCAGAAACTTCTGCAGACTTAAATGTCCCTGTCTGACAGCTCAGAAGAGAGCAGTGGTTCTCCCAGCACAGTGTTTGAGCTCCAAGAATGGACAGACTGCCTCCTCAAGTGGGTCCCTGACCCCCGTGTAGCCTAACTGGGAGACACCTCCCAGTAGGGGCCGACTGACACCTCATACAGCCGGGTGTCCCTCTGAGATGAAGCTTCCTGAGGAAGGATCAGGCAGCAATATTTGCTGTTCTGCAATATTTGCTGTTCTGCAGCCTCCGCTGGGATACCCAGGCAAACAGGGTCTGGAGTGGACCTCCAGCAAACTCCAACGGACATGCAGCAGAGGGACCTGACTGTTAGAAGGAAAACTAACAAACAGAAAGGAATAGCATCAACACCAACAAAAAGGATATTCACACCAAAACCCCATCTGTAGGTCACCATCATCAAAGACCAAAAGTAGATAAAACCACAAAGATGGGGAAAAACCAGAGCAGAAAAGCTGAAAATTCTAAAAACCAGAGCACCTCTTCTCCTCCAAAGGAATGCAGCTCCTCACGAGCAACGGAACAAAGCTGGATGGAGAATGACTTTGACGAGTTGACAGAAGTTGGCTTCAGAAGGTTGGTAATAACAAACTTCTCTGAGCTAAAGGAGGATGTTTGAACCCATCGCAAGGAAGCTAAAAACCTTGAAAAAAGATTAGACTAATGGCTAACTAGAATAAACAGTGTAAGAGAAGACCTTAAATGACCTGATGGAGCTGAAAACCATGGCACAAGAACTATGTGATGCATGCACAAGCTTCAGTAGCCGATTCAATCAAGTGGAAGAAAGGGTATCAGTGACTGAAGAGCAAATGAATGAAATGAAGCAAGAAGTTTAGAGAAAAGAGAGTAAAAAGAAATGACCAAAGCCTCCAAGAAATATGGGACTATGTGAAAAGACCAAATCTATTTGATTGGTGTACCTGAAAGTGACGGGGAGAATGGAACCAAGCTGGAAACACTCTTCAGGATATTATCCAGGAGAACTTCCCCAACCTAGCAAGGCAGGCCAACATTCAAATTCAGGAAATACAGAGAACACTACAAAGATACTCCTTGAGACGAGCAACCCAAGATACATAATTGCCAGATTCACCAAGGTTGAAATGAGGAAAAAAATGTTAAGGGCAGCCAGAGAGAAAGGTCGGGTCACCCACAAAGGGAAGCCCATCAGACTAACAGTGGATCTCTCGGCAGAAACTCTACGAGCCAGAAGAGAGTGGGGGCCAATATTCAGCATTCTTAAAGAAAAGAATTTTCAACCCAGAATTTCATATCCAGCCGAACTAAGCTTCATAAGTGAAGGAGAAATAAAATCCTTTACAGACAAGCAAATGCTGAGAGATTTTCGTCACCACCAGGCCTGCCTTACAAGAGCTCCTGAAGGAAGCACTAAACATGGAAAGGAACAACCCATACCGGCCACTGCAAAAACGTGCCAAACTGTAAAGACCATTGATGCTAGGAAGAAACTGCATCAACTAATGGGCAAAATAACCAACTAACATCATAATGACAGAATCAGATTCACACATAACAGTATTAACCTTAAATATAAATGAGCTAAATACCCCAATTAAAAGACACAGACTGGCAAATTGGATAAAGAGTCAAGACCCATCAGTGTGCTGCATTCAGGAGACCCATCTCACGTGCAGAGACACACACAGGCTCAAAATAAAGGGATGGAGGAAGATCTACCAAGCAAATGGAAAGCAAAATAAAAGCAGGGGTTGCAATCCTAGTCTCTGATAAAACAGACTTTAAACCAACAAAGATCAAAAGAGACAAAGGCGGCCATTACATAATGGTAAAGGGATCAATTCAACAAGGAGAGCCAACTGTCCTAAATATATATGCACCCAATACAGGAGCACCCAGATTCATAAACCAAGTCCTTAGAGACCTACAAAGAGACTTAGATTTCCACACAATAATAATGGAAGACTTTAACACCCCACTGTCAATATTAGATAGATCAACGAGACAGAAGGTTAACAAAGATATCCAGGACTTGAACTCGGCTCTGCACCAAGCAGACCTAATAGACATCTACAGAACTCTCCACCCTAAATCAACAGAATACATATTCTTCTCAGCATCACATTGTACTTATTCCAAAATTGACCACATAGTTGGAAGTAAAGCACTCCTCAGCAAATGTAAAAGAACAGAAATCATAACAAACAAACTGTCTCTCAGACCACAGTGCAATCAAATTAGAACTCAGGATTAAGAAACTCACTCAAAACCGCACAACTGCATGGAAACTGAACAATCTGCTCCTAAATGACTACTAGGTAAATAACTAAATGAAGGTAGAAATAAAGATGTTCTTTGAAACCAATGAGAACAAAGACACAACGTACCAGAATCTCTGGGACACATTTAAAGTAGTGTGTGGAGGGAAATTTATAGCACTAAATGCCCACAAGAGAAGCAGGAAAGATCTAAAATCGACACCCTGACATCACAATTAAAAGAACTAGAGAAGCAAGAGCAAGCAAATTCAAAAGCTAGCAGAAGGCAAGAAATAACTAAGATCAGAGCAGAACTGAAGGAGATAGAGACATAAAAAACTCTTCAAAAAAATAAATGACTCCAGGAGCTGGTTTTTTGAAAAGATCAACAAAATTGATAGACCGCTAGCAAGACTAATAAAGAAAAAAGAGAGAAGAATCAAATAGACACAATAAAAAATGATAAAGGGGATATAACCACTGATCCCATAGAAATACAAATTACCATCAGAGAATACTATAAACACTTCTACGCAAATAAACTAGAAAATCTAGAAGAAATAGATAAATTCCTGGACACATACACCCTCCCAAGACTAAACCAGGAAGAACGTGAATCCCTGAATAGACCAGTAACAGGCTCTGAAATTCAGGCAATAATTAATAGCCTACCAACCAGAAAAAGTCCAGGACCAGACGATCCTGAATTCTACTAGAGGTACAAAGAGGAGCTGGTACCATTCCTTCTGAAACGATTCCAATCAATAGAAAAAGAGGGAATCCTCCCTAACTCATTTTATGAGGCCAGTATCACCCTGATACCAAAGCCTGGCAGAGAAACAACAAAAAAAAGAGAATTTTAGACCAATATCCCTGATGAACATCCATGCAAAAATCCTCAATAAAATACTGGCAAACCAAATCCAGTAGCACATCAAAAAGCTTATCCACCACAATCAAGTTGGCTTCATCCCTGGGATGCAAGGCTGGTTCAACATATGCAAATCAATAAACATAATCCATCACATAAACAGAACCAAACACAAAAACCACATGATTATCTCAATAGATGCAGAAAAGGCCTTAGACAAAATTCAACAGCCCTTCATGCTAAAAACTCTCAATAAACTAGGTATTGATGGAACATATCTCAAAATAATAAGAGCTATTTATCACAAACCCACAGCCAATATCAAACTGAATGAGCAAAAACTGGAAGCATTCCCTTTGAAAACTGGCACAAGACAGGGATGCCCTCTCTCACCACTCCTATTCAACATAGTGTTGAAAGTTCTGGCCAGGGCAATCAGGCAAGAGAAAAAAATAAAGGGTATCCAATTAGGAAAAGAGGAAGTCAAATTGTCCCTGTTTGCAGATGACATGATTGTATATTTAGAAAACCCCATTGTCTCAGCCCAAAATCTCCTTAAGCTGATAAGCAACTTCAGCAAAGTCTCAGGATACAAAATCAATGTGCAAAAATCACAAGCATTCCTACACACCAATAACAGACAGAGAGCCAAATGATGAGTGAACTCCCATTCACAATTGCTACAAAGAGAATAAAATACCTAGGAATTCAACTTACAAGGGATGTGAAGGACCTCTTCAAGGAGAACTACAAACCACTGCTCAACGAAATAAAAGAGGACACAAATGAATGGAAGAACATTCCATGCTCATGGATAGGAAGAATCAATATCGTGAAAATGGCCATACTGCCCAAGGTAATTTATAGATTCAATGCCATCCCCATCAAGCTACCAAGGACTTTCTTCACAGAATTGGAAAAAACTACTTTAAAGTTGATATGGAAACAAAAAAGAGCCCGCATTGCCAAGACAATCCTAAGCAAAAAGAACAAAGCTAGAGGCGTCACGCTACCTGATTTCAAACTATACTGCAAGGCTACAGTAACCAAAACAGCATGGCACTGGTACCAAAACAGAGATATAGACCAATGGAACTGAACAGAACAGAGGCCTCAGAAATAACACCACACATCTACAACCATCTGATCTTTGACAAACCTGACAAAAACAAGAAATGGGGAAAGGATTCCCTATTTAATAAATGGTGCTGGGAAAACTGGCTAGCCATATATAGAAAGCTGAAACTGGATCCCTTCCTTACACCCTTATACAAAAATTAATTCAAGATGGATTCAAGACTTAAATGTTAGACCTAAAACCGTAAGAATGCTAGAAGAAAACCTAGCTAATACCATTCAGGACATAGGCATGGGCAAGGACTTCATGACTAAACACCAAAAGCAGTGGCAACAAAAGCCAAAATAGACAAATGGGATCTAATTAAAGAGTTTCTGCACAGCACAAGAAACTACCATCAGAGGGAACAGGCAACTAGAGAATGGGAGAAAATTTTTGCTATCTACCCATCTAGCAAAGGGTGAATATCCAGAATCTACAAAGAACTTAAACAAGTTTACAAGAAAAAAATCAACCCCATCAAAAAGTGGGCAAAGGATATGAATAGACACTTTTCAAAAGAAGACATTTATGCAGACAACAGACACATGAAAAAATGCTCATCATCACTGGTCATCAGAGAAATGCAAAACAAAACCACAATGAGATACCATCTCACACCAGTTAGAATGGCAATCATTAAAAAGTCAGGAAACAACAGGTGCTGGAGAGGATGTGGAGAAACAGGAATGCTTTTACACTGTTGGTGGGAGTGTAAACTAGTTCAACCATTGTGGAAGATGGAAGACAGTATGGTGATTCCTCAAGGATCTAGAACTAGAAATACTATTTGACCCGGCGATTGCATTACTGGGTATATACCCAAAGGATTATAAATCATGCTACTTATAAAGACACATGCACACATATGTTTACTGTGGCACTATTCACAATAGAAAAGACTTGGAAGCAACCCAAATGTCCATCAATGATAGACTGGATTAAGAAAATGTGGCACATATACACCACGGAATACTATGCAGCCATAAAAAAGGATAAGTTCAAGTCCATTGCAGGGATATGCACGAAGCTGGAAACCATCATTCTGAGCAAACTATTTCAAGGACAGAAAACCAAACACTGCATGTTCTCACTCATAGGTGGGATTGAACAATGAGAACACTTGGACAAAGGGCGGGGAACATCACACACCAGGGCCTGTCGGGGGGTGGGGGGCTGGGGGAGGGATAGCATTAGGAGAAATACCTAATGTAAATGACGAGTTAATGGGGGCAGCAAACCAACATGGCACATGTATACATATGAAACAAACCTGCACGTTGTGCACATGTACCCTAGAACTTAAAGTATAATAATGAAAAAAAAAAAAGATACAGCATTAAATTTTTAAAGACATGTAGGGATAAAACACGGTGATCATGAAGCAACAGAGAAATTCATTGATGAGTTTGCCAAGGTCATGGCTGATAAACATCTGACACTAGAACAAATCTATAATGCCGATGAAACATCACTGTTTTGACATTATTATCCCAGAAAGACACCAATTACAGCTGCTGAGACAGCCTTTGCAGGAATTAAGGATGCCAAGGACAGAATAACTGTGCTGGGATGTGCTAATACACATATAAGTGTAAACTTGCTTTGACAGGCAAAACCTCATGTCCTCACTGTATTCAAGGAGTGAATTTCTTACCAGTCCATTATTATGCTAAAAAAAAAAAAGGAAAAGAAAAGGCATATATCACCAGAAACCTCTTTTCTGACTAGTTTCACATTTTGTACTAGTGGCTCATGCTTACTGCAGTGAAGCTAGACTGTAAGATTTTGTTATTCCTTGACAACTGTTCTGCTCATCCTCCAGCTGAAATTCCCATAAAAAATAATGTTTATAACATGTACTTTCCCCGAAATGTCACTTCATTAATTAAGCCATGTAACCAGGATATCCTTAGATCAATAAAGAGTAAATATAAAAATATATTCTTGAATAGCATGCTAGCAACAGTGAACAGAGATAAGGGTGTAGAAAGTTTTCAAAACTAGTTTAGCATGGAGGATGCCATAAATGCAGTTGCCAACACTCGGAAAACAATGACTGAAGACATAGTCATGCCTGACACAACCTCTGGCCTAAGACAATGTTCAGTGTTGATGATGAACAATTGGTGATTTCGAAGGACTCTGTATATCATCCGAGGGAAAAAAAAAGATATATAACCTCCTGACATATGCAAAAAATGCACCTCCAGAGTCTATCAGTAAGCTGGAAGAAGTGAATATCAAAGATGTTTCTAATATTGATAATGAGGCTCCAGTTGTTCATTCAGTATCAATGGTGAAATAATTAAAATGGTTCTGAATCAAGGTGATTTGATAACAGCGATGAAGACAACATTAACAATGCAGAGAAAGTGGCTGTAGATAACATGATGAAAACATGTGATGAGATTACTAAAGGTCTGGAGCAGTGTGCATTCATACCAAACAAGAATTCATGTCAATTTATAACATCAAAGAAAGATTTCTAAGACGAAAACCATTGGTTAATGAGGTAGATGACTCTAAAGGAAACATTTTTAAAAGCCATCCAGCAAAATGCTTCCTTACCCCTATAGGACCCACTACTTGGTCCCTCAATCGCTTCTGATGTTTTACCTAAAGTCAAAAAATACAGTGTACAGGAACATTTTAATCAAAACACAGCATCATAGGTGGAGACAAAGCTTGCCACTGTTTGCTGTTGCTGTTGTTTAACATCTGATAAAGGTATTTTGGTGATGCTATTGCACTGCTTAGTTATCCTGAACACATTATTTCTTCACTGTATTAAATGTATGTCATACTTTTTACTGTTAAGAATTTATGTATGAATATTCAGGCTAGGTGCATTGGTGGCTCACGCCTGTAATCCCAGCACCCTGGGAGGCCCAGGTGTGTGGATCACTTGAGGTCAGGAGTTCAAGACCAGCCTGGCCAACATGCGCCTGTAATCCCAGTTACTTGGGAGGCTGAGGCAGGAGGATCATTTGAACCCAGGAGGTGGGGGGTCACAGTGAGCCGAGATCATGTCATTGCACTCGAGCCTGGGCGACAGAGCAAGACTCCCATCTCAAAAAAAAAAAAAAAGAAAAATATTATATAAAATTACCTTTGAACTATGTGTAAAAGGCATATATGAAACAAATAAATTCATGTTTAGACTTGGGTACTATCTCCAAGATACATTATTATATAGATGTGAATATTCCAACATTTGAAAATAATTAAATCGAAAACAAAAAGTAAAATGGCAGATGTAGGCCGGAGCGGTGGCTCACGCCTGTAATCCCAGCACGTTGGGAGGCCGAGGAGGGCGGATCACAAGGTCAGGAGATCGAGACCATCCTGACCAACACGGTGAAACCCCGTCTCTACTAAAATACAAAAAATTAGCCAGGCGTGGTGGCACATGCCTGTACTCCCAGCTACTTGGGAGGCTGAGGCAGGGGAATCGCTTGAACCAGCAGGCAGAGGTTGCAGTGAGCTGAGATTGCGCCACTGCCCTCCAGCCTGGGTGACAAGAGTGAGACTCTGCTAAAAAAAAAAAAAAAAAAAAAAAAAAAGGCAGATGTAAATAATAATATAACATGCAATTAAATAATAGTATTAAATGTGAGTAAACTAATCCAATCAAAAGGTAGATTTTTCAGATTAGATTTTTTTGAAATCCAACTATATGCTGTCCACAGAAATACACTTTAGATTCAAAGATACAAATAGGTGGAAAGTAGAAGGATAAATAAAAAAATACCATGCAAACAACAGTCATAAAAAAGCTGGAGTGGCTATACTAATGCCAGGCAAAATAGACTTCAAATCAAAAAGGTTACTATAAAAAGTAGGGTCATTTCATCATGATAAAAGGGTTACTCCAACATGAAGATATAACAGTTATAAAGATATATGCATTTGCAAGTGATGAAATTGGATATTTGTCTGAGGAAACCTCTACACAATTTGCTGAAGGAGTGGCCTGGGTCCTCCTGACTGCTTAAATAAAATGCAAGAAGAGAGAATGACTTAAAGACAGAATTGTTAAGCAAAAAAGAACCAGTACTTAAAGATGCAGAAAATTCTCAACCTACCCATATTGAAAAGAACGAGTAAGTCTGTTCAGAGGACAACACTAAGGTTGTGGCCAAATGATCATTTGATAAGATTAGTATGGATGTGGACCGCCCCAGCAGGAAAACTGCCAATTTGAAATGAAAAAATAGTAGATGGGAAGAAATGAAGGAGGGTTGGTAGACTTCCTGGATTTTTCAGGATAGGACCATAGAGCAATTCAGCTGCAAATGTGTGCTCTTCTTTAAGACAAGGAAGGACCCTAAAAGCAATTCAGAGATCATCCGGGATGCTTCCTTGGTTCAACAAAAGAAGGGACCACTGCCTTACTTTCAATAGGCCAGATGGCTCATAAGGGCTGGACCTCTCAAAGCCCAGGGATTGTGACCAACCCCATCAGAGGGTCCAGAAGGCAGCACTTCCACATCTCTGGAAGGCAGAGCATCAAGCCAATCATTCATTTTGTAGCCTTAAGATTTCATGGAACTTGCTCGGGACCTGTCACCCCTTTCTTCCTTCCTTTTTCTCCCTTTCGGAATGGAATGTCTACCCTATGACTAGCACACCACTATATTTTTTAACTTTTTAATTTTTTTAGAGACAGGGTCTTGCTCTGTTGTCCAGACTAAAGTGCAGTGACACATCATAGCTCACTGCAACCTCGAACTCCTAGTATCAAGTGATTCTTGTGCTTCAGCTTCCTGAGGAGCTGGGACTACAAGCACGACACCACGCCTGGCTAATTAATTTTTCAATTTTTTCAGAGACAGAGTCTTGCCATGTTGCTCAGGCTGGTCTTCAACTCCTGGCCTCAAGTGATCCTCCCACCTCAGCTTGCCAAGTAGCTGGGATTACAGGCACAAGCCACCAAACTCAGACCACCATTGCATTTTGGAAGCACATATTTGGTTTCACAGGGTCACAGCTGGAGGAGAATTTGCCTCAGGATGAATCATACCTTGGGCTCAACTGCACCTGATTTAGATAACATTTAGAGAGATGTTGGACTTTAAAGTTGATGCTGGTATCAGTTAAGACTTTGGGGTGATCGGGATAAAATGAATGTAATTTGTATGCAAGGAAGACACAGAATTTTTGTGGAGGGAAGGGCCAGGGCCAGAATGTTATAGACTAAACGTTTGTGTCCTTGCCAAATTATGATGTTGAAATTCTAACTCCTAATGTGATATGAAAATGGGGCCTTTGGGAGGTGATTAGATCATGAAGGCAAAGTCATCATAAATGGCATTAAGGCTTTTTTAAATTTTTGCCAATCTGATAGATGGGCAGTATTGTGGTTCTATTTTCCATTTCCCTAAAGAATAATGATGTTGAACATCTTTTCATGTTGTTATTTTCCTTCTGCTTATCTTCTTTGGTGCAGTGTCTATTCATATCTTTAGCTCACTTTAAAAAATTGAGTTCCTTCTCTTGAGATTTCAGAGTTCTTAATATATTCTAGGTATAAGTCATTTATCAGATATATGCATTTTAAATACTTTCTCCAGTCTGTGGCTTATCTTTTCATTCTCCTAGAAGCATGTTTTCAACAGCAGAAGTTTTTAATTTTGATAAAGTCTGTTTTATCACTTTTTTCTTTCATCAATCATAGTTCTGGTATTGTAGCTAAAAAGAATCTTTGTGGCCAGGCGTGGTGGCTCACGCCTGTAATCCCAGTACTCTGGGAGGCCGAGGCGGACGGATCATGAGGTCAGGAGATTGAGACCATCCTGGCTAACATGGTGAAACCCCGTCTCTACCAAAAATACAAAAAAATTAGCCAGGCATGGTGGAGGGTGCCTATAGTCCCAGCTACTCAGGAGGCTGAGGCAGGAGAATGGCGTGAACCCAGGAGGCGGAGCTTGCAGTGAGACGAGACAGCACCACTGCACTCCAACCTGGACGATGGTGCGAGACTCCGTGTCTAACCAATGCTAGCAGAAACCACACCAAAGAAAACAAGCAGATGGAAAATACATGAAAAGATGTTCAACATCATTAGTCATTAGAAAAACACAAATTTTAAAATTTGAAAAAGATTTTTCTCAGCCAGGCGTAGTGGTTCATCCCTGTAATCACAGCACTTTGGGAGGCTGCACCCAGAAGATTGAGACCAGGAGTTTTAGACTAGATCACTTGAAGTCAATAGTTTGAGACTAGCCTGGGGAACATAGCAAAACCCCATCTCTACAAAAAATTTAAAAATTAACTGGGCATCGTAGCATGCACCTGTAGTCCCAGCTACTTGGGAGACAGGCAAGAGGATTGCTTGAGCCCAGGAGTTCAATGTTACAATGAGCTATGATCACACCACTGCACTACAAGCCTAGGGAACCGAGCATGACTCTCTCAAAAAAATAAATATATGTATTCTTTTTTTCTATTTTTTTCGCCTGGAAATTTGTAGTTTTAGATTGTGCATTTAGGTCTATGATCCATTTTTAGTAAATTTTATAGTTTATAAATTTTTCTATACTATATATTTTATATTAGCATATTTTATATACTATATAAATATATAATTTTTATAGTATAGCAAAGTATGGAGTGACGTTCATTTTTCTGCATATGGGTATCCAATTGTTTCAGCATCATTAGTTAAAACAACTGTCCTTTTCCCACTGAATCGTACCTTTATTAAAAAATTATTTGTTTGTGGCCCTATTTTTTATTCTATTCCATTCCATTAATTAATTTCCCTAACTTGATGCCAGTACTACACTGTTTTGATTATTGTTGCTTCACATTGAATCATTAAATCAGGTGGCATTAGCTCTCCAAATTTGTTCTTCTTTTTCAGAATTGCTTGGCTATTCTAGGTCCTTTGATTTTTTTACTGGGATTGCATTGAATTATCAATCTGTCTGGAGAAAATTGGCTCTTAACAATACTGAGTATTCCAACCCATGAATAAATTATATCTCTCGACTTATTTAGGTCTTAATTTTTTCAAGAATGTTTTTTAGGTTTCAATGTACAGATCTTGCAAATCTTTTATGCTACTTTCAGGCTTATTTCATATTTTTGATAGTACTGTAAGTGGAATTGCATTTTAAAAGTCAATTTCTGATTATATGTTGCTACTATATAGAGATACATTGATTTCTGTATATGAATTCCATATCTAGCAACCTTATGAAACTCATTTATTAGTTCTAAGAGCTTTTTAAAGATTCCATTAGATTTTTACATAGACATCATATCATCTGAATAAAGACAGCTTTACTTCTTGCTTCTAAGATTTAGATGCCTCTTTTTTCCTTTCTTGCCTTTTTCCTTAGAACCTCTAGTAGAATACTGAATAAAGAATGGACATCATTGCCTTGTTCTTGATCTTAGGGAGAAAGTAGTCAGTCTTTCACCATTAAGTTGTTAGATAAAGGCATTCTGAAGATGCCCTTTGTGTCAGGGGTCCCTAAGACAACTCTCAGGGTTGATGATTTGCTAGGACTCAGAAGACTCAAAAGTTGCTCTACTAATGGTTACACTCTATTACCGTGAAAGAACATAGAGTAAAATCAGCAAAGGGGAAAAGCACATGGGGTGAAGTCTAGAAGAAACCACATACAAGGTTCCAAGTGTCCCTTCCCAGTGTAGTCACATGGAACACACTTCATTCTCCCAACTATGTGTGACAATATGTGCAAAGTGTTACCAACCAAGGAAGTTCACTTGAGCCAAAGTGTACAGGGCTTTTACTGGGTATCAGTCATGTAAACATAACAGCACCTGTGTGACTGACCTGTTACTGAAGCTCCAGATTCCCAGAGGGAAGGCAGGTCTTCACCATCAACTGCATTGCTAGTATAAACAATCTGGACAAACTGGTATAGCACGGCTCAAAGACTCAGGCATGCAAATATACTATTAAGACAAAAAATTTCAAGAGCTTAGTTCCCTGGAAGTGAGCAAAGGACAGTCATGGAAACAAGCTTAAGAATGGGCAAGGTTTGAACAACACCAGCCTGCTGAGTTAACCCCCTTCCACATACCTTCCATCAGGTTGAGCAAGTTCCTTTCTATTCCTAGGTTGCTGAGAATTTTAATCAGGAATCGATATTCGATTTTGTCAAAGGCTTTTTCTGCATGTATTGGAATCACCATATAGTTTTTCATTTTAGTTTGTTTACCTGGTGAATGACATTGATTGCTGTTCAAATATTAAACCTTGCATTCTTGGAATAAACACCAGTTGGTCATGATGTATTAATCCTTTTATATATGTTAGATTTGAGTTGCTAAATTCTGTTTAAAATTGTGCATGTATGTTCATGCAGGATATTGGTCTGTAGTTTTCTATGATGGGTCTTGAAATAAGGGTCTCACAGCCTTATGAAATGAGTTGTGAAGTATTACCTCCTCTTCCATTTTCTAAAACGGTGTTAATTAGTATTATTTCTTCCTTAAATATTTGGTAGAATTCAACACTGAAACCATCTGGACCTAGAATTTTCTTTTAGAATGATTTTTTTCTGCAAATTCAAATTATTTAACAGATGTTAGACTATTTGTGTTATCTGTTTCTTCAGTGAGCTTTAGCAGTTTGTATCTCTCTAGGAATATGTCCATTTGATCTAAGTTGTCATATTGCTTGATATAAAGTTGTTCATAACATTCCTTTATTATCCTTTTAATGTCTTTAGAATATGTAGTGATGTTACCTCTCTCATTCTTAATATTGGTAATTTGTGTCTTCTTTTTCTCCTGATCTGCTGGGCTAGAAATTTATTAATAGTATTGATGTTCTCAAAGAACTAGCTTTCGGTTTCATTGATCTTCACTGTTGTTTTCTGTTGTAGTGATTTCCACTCTAACCTTTATTTCCTTGCTCCTGTTTAACTTCTTTTTCCAGTTTCTTAGAAAGCTGTGATTATTGATTTGTAACATTTCTTCTTTTCCAATACAGCCATTAATTTAGCTACAAATTTCCCTCTAAGTACTGCTTTGGCACCATCCTACAAATTTGATATGTTGTTTTCATACTTTCTATCTTCTCTTTTCATTTCTTTAACCCATGGGTTACCTTAAAGTGTTATTTATTTACCAAATGTTTGGGAATTTTATAATCTTTCTGTTACTGGTTTCTAACTTAATTCCATTTAGGTCAGAAAGTACATCTTGCTTGACTTCAATTCTTTCAAATGTACTGAGATATGTTTTATGGGCCAGAATATGGTATATATTTTTACACGTTCTCTATGTAATTGGAAAAAAATAAAACCCATGTATTCAGCTGTTGATGGGTGAATTCTTCCATAAATGCCAAGCAGATCAAGTTAGTTGATAGTGGTGTTAAAGTTTTTTATACTGTTGCTCATTTTCTATCTGCTCATTCCATCAATTATTTGGAGAAAACTACTGAAATCTCCAGTTAACTGGGTATCTTTCTATTTTTTATTGCTGGTCTATTAATTTTGTTTCATGTATTTTAAAGCTCTAATATTGGATGTCTAAAATATCTAGGATTGTTTCTGGTTAACTGATCTCTTTATCATTAAGAAATGACATTCTTTATCCTTGACAATATCATTATCTCTGAAATCTACCTTAACAATAATAAACCACTCACACTTTCTCTTCATTAGTGTTAGCACTGTGTATCTTTCTCTATTTAGTTTTATTCTATTCGTGTCTTTATATTCAAAGTGTATTTCTTACAGACAACTTATACTTGGGTCTTGTTTTTTTAATCCAATCTGAAAATCTCTGTATTTTAATTGGGGTATTTGATCCATTTATATGTAGTATGATTATTGATATGGTTAGCTTTAAGTTTACCATCTTGTTATTTGCTTTTTTTTTTTTTTTGGTCCCACCTGTTCTTTGTTCTGTTTTTCTTTTTTTTTCTATCTTCTTTCAGATTGAGTGCTTTTAGGATTTCATCTTGTCTCCTTTGGTGGCTTATTAACTGTAACTCTTTGTCTACACGCTATGTTTATTTCTGCAGTTTCTATGCTAACACCCACTCCAATTTAACTTTTCTAGCTTCTGATCCAATCTTTCCCACCCATCATCACTTAAAAACAAACAAACAAACAAAAGACACTTCCTAGGATGTCTAATGAGCTTCACATTACTAAATCCTACGCTCTTTTCAGTCCTCATCTTACTTATCTCACAGTAACATTTCACAGTTTATCCTCTGTACTGAATAACTCTTCTCTTGGTTTCTATGACATGACACTCTCCAGATCATCTTATTTTTTTGTCCATAAATTCTCAATCTCCTTTGCACTTTGACTTCTCCTCAGCTTGTAACTTTTAGAGTTTCTTATGGCTCAGTCCTAGCCCTTCTTGTTTTCTCTCAGAATCTTCAAAAGACGGTCCTGAGGGATTATGAGATATTTCACAGGCATTTTCAGGGGCAAAGTAATGAAATAAATTTGTCTACATACATTTTGAAAAGTTGAAATGTAAGATTAATGATAATTTGCATGAAAATCACTTTATTTTCTTTAAAGTTACCATTCACTATAATATCCCATTATATTCACTCTCTGTTGATACATTCATATCAGCCATAGTTAGCATTTACTTAAATATAGTAGTATAAAACTCAAGTAAACTTTCAGATTATTTTCACACAAAGCACAAAGTCCATTTGCTTTGTTGATAAGGACAAAGAAGAAACCAAGAGAAAAGACGCATTTGTCAGCTAAAACAGGTAAAAATTATTGATACTGCTGAGAAGCTAGTCAATTCAAATTTAATGCCTGAGAAGAAACAAGCTATTGACCAAAATTCTTTATTAAATGATTCTACTGGATGTCATATATTATCATGCAACACAATATAGAAGAGCAATTACTGCCATGTGAGTGTTTTAGCATACATTTTGTTTTACAATTGGACAAACTACCTGTGGAGAAAATATAAATCAGTCCTTGACACATATACAGTATATAAGGTAAAAGTACTCAACAACTTTTTGTTCTACATATCAGTGAAAACTTATAGTACAGGAAAGACAGTTTTTATTTAGACAATGATACTTTTGTGAGCTATGACATAAGTTGAAAAAGGTGCAACACATTCAAAATTGACAGAGCATGAAGTATACAAATAGCAAAAACATACACTGTTATATTACTAAAAGATTCTTTATATGAAACAGGAATCAACAATATGCCTCCTGATTATAACTGAGTGTTGAAGGAAATAATGGAAATTAAACATCATCAAATATTGACTATTCAGAGTATGCGCTCTCAGATGTTGCAGAAGGAAATGGCAGCGTTTGCAAGATTATTCTTCCCACGCAAGTTTGCTGGCTGTCAAGGAAAAAGGTGCTGACAAGTTTCTGAAATGAGGGATGAGATTTTAAAAAACAAAAAAATTCTTCATAATGCTGACAATACCAAAAAGTAATTCTATGTTTTCTAGAGGCCTGCTTAAGTGGAGTATAGCAGAGATATATCTAGAATTTTAAATAGTGTGAACCTACTACTTCAGGGCCAAAATACTCTGATTTTTAATGCTGAGAATAAGATACCATATTTTTCAAAGTCACCAAGCTATGCTGCAAATGGCTCAATTGCTAGGATGTGATTCCTTCCCAAAACCTGATGGTTTTCTTCACTTCTCAGAGTGAGACTGATTACACTATTGTGTGTATAAAGAACATGACTAAATGTTAAAACAAAACATGGGAAAATACTTTCCAGATACTGAAGAAGTCAAAAAATGACTTAAGAATCCATTTGTTACTATCTTCCAAACATTCAGGCTGGTTGAAACATTCACCCTAATATTATAGGCTTCTCAATAACGCAACTGAAAGAGCACAAGATATAATCTTCAGGGAGAAATCTTCCGATAATTTATCAGCCTGTATTTGACCTTGATATTCCAAAACATCTGACAGCGCCAGCAAACACAAGTTGCAATTCCTGACAATCTATAATTGTGGCACAACATTTCCTAATTTAGTAGACATACAGAGTAATCAAAGTGTGGTCTAACCTACATCTCAAACTATCTATCATCAAATTAGATATAAGTACTTTGTAAGAAGCTGCAAAAAAAAAATCATCCTTCTCAATGATAATAAAAACATTAATTTCTAAAATACTGCTTTATTGGGGGCCGGGCACGGTGGTTCACGCCTGTAATCCCACAACTTTGGGAGGCCTAGGCGGGTGGATCACTTGAGGTCAGGAGCTTAAGACCAGCCTGGCCAACACAGTGAAACCTTGTCTCTACTAAAATACAAAAATTAGCCAGGTGTGGTGGTGCACACCTGTAGTTCTAGCTACTCAGGAGGCTGAGGCACGAGAATCACTTGAACCCAGGAGGCAGAGGTTGCAGTTAGCCAAGATCATGCCACTGCACTCCAGCTTGGGTAACAGACTATCTATAGACACTGAGGCTCAAATTTCAATTTCCAGCCCAGCCTTCTTCTCTGAGCTCCAGACTTACCTACCTAACCAACTGCCTTCCAAACTTTACTACTTGATGCCTCATAAGCACATTAAACATAGTGGGTCCAAAACCAAACTCCTGTTATCTTCCATATGGCTTTCCCTTTTCCAAGCTCGGTGAAAACATCTTATTCCTGGCTGCCCGTGCCAGAAAGCTAAGTCATCATCTAAGATGCAGCTTGAATTGATCTTCTCTCTCCCCACTTAGTAGTCACCTTCATAGGTGACTTCACAGTTTCCCCACATAGTCCAAGTCACCTTCGTCTCTACCCTGGACTACACTATAACCTCCTAATTCGTCTTCCTACAGCCCCTTATCCCCCTCAGTATTTTCTTTTGCTGCTAGAACAAATTACCACAAACGCAGTGGCTTAAACACAACACTGATTTATTTTCTTACATTTCTGTAGAAATCTTACATGCGTCTCAATGGGCTAAAATCAAGGTGAGTTTGATTCCCTTCTAAAGGTTGCAGGAGAGAATCTATTTCTGTGGTTTTTCAAGCTTCTAGAAGCTACCCACATACCTTGGCTTGCGACCTCCTTCCTTCATCTCCAAAGCCAGCCATGTTGTAACTCTCTGACCATTCTTCCATAGTCACTCCATGTCTTTTGTCCCCATGTTCTACTTTTAAAGACCCTTGCGATTACTTTGGGGCCCCCCTGGATAATCCAAGATAATCTCTTTATCTTAAGGTCAGCCGATTAGCTAATTACCTCCCCTTTGCCATGTAACAAAATATTCACAGATTCTGGGTATTAGTATGTGGATATCTTTAGAAGGCCATTATTATGTCTACCATATTTTCTAATACATAAACTCATTTTCCACACAGCAGCCAGAGTAATCTTTTTAAAAACATAAATATGTTCATGACACTTCCTTCAATGTGTTACCACTCCTCTAAGGATAAAGTTCAAAATCCTAAACATGTGCCACAAATCCATGCATGGCCTGGTTCCTACCTCCTGGGCTTGTCTTCTGGTGCACTGTGTCCCAGCCACATAGGCTTCTCTCTTTTTCTCAAGCACCAAGCTCCTTTCTGTCTCAGAATCTTTGCTCACACTATCTCTGCTGTCTGAACAGCTCTCCCCACCTTCTAGCCAACCTTTACTTGGCTAACGCTTGCTCAATCCTTCAGATCTCTATAAAAGCTACTTTCACAGGGTGGCCTTTCCTGATTGCCCAGTCTAGTATTAGCTGTCACAGTACTCTTTTTCTTTCATATCTTTTTATCACAATTTGAATTAAATGTTATTTGCATAATTATTTGTTTAATATCTGCCTGCCTGCACCAGACTGCAAACCCATAAAGGCTGGGGCCTAGTCTGTTCTGTTCACCACTGTAAACCCTGGGACTTCGTGCTAACTAGCTTATAATAGGTGCTTAATAAATAAGTGAGTGACATTACATGTTGTTATATGACCAGTAGGCAGGTAGAGTATATGCGGTGTGGATATGCTGGACAAAGGGATGATTCGTGGCCCCAGGCAGGATGGAGCACAATGGCATGAGATTTTATCACACTACACAGTACAGTATGCAACTTAAAAGTTATTAATTGTTCATTTCTGGAATTTTCCATTTCGTATTTTCAGACCGCAGCTGACTTCTGGTAAGTGAAATTGTGGTAAGTGAAACCAGGAAAGCGAAACTAAAATAAACTAACAAATTACTAGAGAAACCCACACGTAGAATGTTGATTTTTAAAACCAAATTGTGCTTACTGATATCATTCATATGCTCATAGGAAGAAAAACTATTAGTAGTAATAAAATACAGTAGCAACAAGACAAATATGTCTTATTTGGGTGGCAAAAGAAGAATGTGGGATGATCTGTGGAGGGTTCCCCACTTTTAACAAAAGTCAGCCTGCTCTGCTGAAATTAGCAAAATCACACAGGTGATTTCAAAGAAAACCCATTTCTTACAAAGAAATGAGATAATGATATAACAAACCAAGTATATAAGACATTCATTAATGCCTTTATAATTCTCACAAACACACAAATAATCCAACAGCAAATTCTGATGTATGTGTGACGCAGGAGGGAAAATTCATAGTAGGAGCAAAGAATTATCTTTAGTCCATGCTGGTGCAACCACCATCATGAATTCAACAAATATTTATTGAGTGCCTACTATGTGTCAGGCTCTGTTCTCTAGTTGAAGATACTATAGGAAAAATAACAGAGAAAAACCCCTGTCCTTGTGGATCTTACAATATAGTGAAAGATTTAAAACCTTGAGTAAGACATATACTTGGGTGGCTAAAGGGTTTGTTATGGAAAAATTAAGAAGGACTGATAACAAAAATGGAATAATAGCTACATAAAGATATAAATACAAAATGAAGGTTGTTGATGACAGATAGTGAAACTGAATATATAAGTAGAGAGCACATTCTCATTATTCTAAATTATTTTTGCTAAAATCAAATACAAGTAATTACTTTCCTCTAATGCAGCTTGAAGACAGTATTATACGTATGAATCGAAAATACTGATGATGACTATTGTTATATGATGCACAAGAAGGAACCATAATGTGCAACTACCAAATCCAGACCAACAGACTAGTTTCTACTGGATAAAAACTTAACTTAAAACCATAGGGAAACGTACTGATAAACTTTCTAACTTATCTGGAAATATATTCCAGAAATGAGAGAGGAAGAATACTGATTATAGGAAATTATTGCAAATATGGAAATTAGGGGTTATTAAATTTACGCAGTTATCTCAGCATAGGAGTAGTTTTTCATATGTTTCATATACAATTATGCATTGCATAAAAGCTTTCAGTCAACCATGGATCGCATATACAACAGTGGTCCCAAAGATTATAACACTTTATTTTACTGTATCTTTTCTATATTTAGATACATAAATACTTTCCATTGTGTTACAAATGCCTACAGTATTCAGTACAATACTATGCCGTACAGATTTCTAGGTTAATAGCAATAGGCTATTCCATATAGCCTTAGGTATGTAGCAGGCTTATGAAAGTACACTCTATGTTGGCACAATGAAAAAAATCACCCAACAACGAATTTCTCAGAACATATCCCCATTGTTAAGAGGCACACGACTGTATTTAGTCCAACAACTTGCTGAAATGTGATTCTGCCATTTTTCCAGTCAACTCCTAAGTTGTAAATATCATACATCTGCCACCTTACCAGGCAGTTTCAACCATAACAACAGAAGAATACTCTTGGCAAATAGATCCCACTCTCTGAGGGTTGATTTGGGGCTCAGAAAATACTACCCCGAAGTATGACACTTTGGCATACTGAATACTTCTAAAAGAGATTGGAAGGCCTCAGAAGCAGCCTCGGAAGCAGTCTCTCCCTCTGATCTTCTCTTGCCCTTCTGTCTCCTGCCCATCTTTCGTCCCCGAAGTGAGTCACAGAAACCAGAATTCTTCTTCCCCAAGGTGAGTGATAGAAATTAGGATCCCTCTCCTACAAAGCAAGCCATAAAAACTGGAACTATCACTGTAACCTTTCCCTGCAGGAACTGGCCATAAAGAAATTCTCTAACCTACCTTGCCTGATAGTAGGTCGCTAAGACCCTCATTCCAGAAGGGTCCTTCCTCCTCCATAGGCGGAAGAAATGATATACAGAGAGGCCAAGAAGAATCTGAACAAACAGACCTTGCTGGGTTTCCTCCCTCAGTTTATTAACATTAGAGTATATCCTTCGTCCAATCACATTTTTACACAGTTGTCTATTCTTCATGGGTCCTACGCATAAAAATAGAGATCTCCCTGGTCTCAGAAGTGCCTGGTGGCGTAAAACTTTGATTAGATTTGCTATGCTTTTACCTTGTTAACCTATCTTCTGTTTTAAGGAGTGGTGGCTGTGATCCTTACAATGGGTGGTGAGGAAAGGTACTAAACTTTTCCGCCCCTACGTTGCACTTTAAATACATAAATGCATAAAAGCAAAGTAGACAAAAACACATGAAGTCATAATGAAAATACCAGAGTCAACCAAGGAAGGCAGACTTGCAGCTGAAATGCTCCAGATCATCACTTTGTCCACCGAACGAAAACATCTAAGAACATACAGTCCATACTCCAAGTTTTAAACGACTGTCCACCAAGAAGGGAAAAGGAGAACTGATGGCTCCTCTTAGGCCCACTCAAGACAAGGGGGTCCCAATTCCCTTGCTTTAGACTGGTGGGACTGGCAGGTAAACCTGAGGCAAATGACTGACTACAGGTTCCAAGGCCAGTTACTCCAATTAGAAAGCAAAACACAAAGTTTCAAAAAACAGAGAAGGGAGTCGGGAGGCTGAAGCACGAGAATCGCTTTAACCCGGGAGACGGAGGTTGCGGTGAGCCGAGATCACGCCACTGCACTCCAGCCTGGGCGACAGTGCGAGACTCCGTCTCAAAAACAACAACAACAACAACAACAAATGGTGAAGGGATGAGGCTGAAACATCACAGGAAGTAAAATAAATAATTGTAACAAGAAAACAATAAAGCACTGGAGAATCCACCCAGCCACTTCCACTGCTTAAAAAGGTACAGACTGCAGAAGCCAAAAGGCCTGGCAACTCCGGTCCCGGAACTCAACAGCCAGACTGAAGCGAGCGCGGGGAAGCAGTTCCGGTGACCCCCTCCCGCCCCTCTCTCATCAACCCCGCCCCCTGGGCCTGCCCCGTCCCGCCCGGCTACTCACTGGATTCGCTTCCCACATAACGGTGACAAAATCGAGCGGAGAGAGCCTGTGGGAAGGGGCTAGCCGCGGGGCCTGAGTGTTGGATTTTTTTTTCCCGCGGGTCCCCGGGAGCGAAGGGACGGAGAGGTAACCCTTACGAAGGCCTTCCTTCTCCCCCTCCCTGTCACAAGCCAGCGTTTACAGACCACCCAACCTCCCGACTTCCGCCCGACGCTGGCCAGTCAGATCTGTCTCCGCCCCACTCCCACAAGCTCGCCCCGCCCCTGCACGCTTATCCGTACGCGCGCGGGCGGTCGTCCTGGGCGGGGCTTGCGAGTGTCTGTCTGACGAAGGAGTTTAAAGGGTTTCTGGTCCAACTCTATCGCCCAGTGATCTTAAAGCCACGGCTGGCTGTATTTGTTTCCTATGAAACAAATTTTTATTGATCACCGTGTAACGGCCAAGAGTCACACAGGCCTGGAATGGCATTTGGGAGAAACTTGATAATCTTTCAATATCTTCATCCTCAAAATGGAGATGGTAGTAATATCTCCCTAAGAGTGAGATTATTGAAAACATTCAGCACAGTATTTGGCACACAGAGTTCAATAAGTGACGGTTATTTGCTCACAAGGGAACCTTTCCATACTGTCCCTGCCCTCACGAATTTTATAATCTAGAAAAGAAAGCAAAAAGTAATTTAGAAAAGTTAAAAAGTGCAATATGATTTATAGGTAATATGGTGAATAGAGAGTGCTATGCAAGCATGTTTACCTAGGGTAGAGTGTCAGGAAAGCTCCCTCAAGAAGTTTAAGACCATGAGGATGTATTCCTACTGATGTAAAGAGAGCTAACAGAGTGAAATAATCTTCCACGCAACGAAGGATCTACCCCACAGAAAATGAAAATTAAACAGCTCATTATAGATCCTTCTGGACTTTTCTATGCCTCTACACATTGAAAAAAGAAATGTAATCAAAGAATACCTGTAGATTTAGAACCTGATTTTTTTTTTCACTTTAAAGATTATGTGGATATCCTTCCATTCCATTAAGTTTAAATCTGTTTCATCATTTTATTTATTTATTTAGGCAGAACCTCGCTCTGTCGCCCAGGCTGGAGTGCAGTGGCGCCATTTTGGCTCACTGCAACCTCTGCCTCCCGAGTTCAAGCGATTCCCGTGCCTCAGGCTCCTGAGTAGCTGGGATTACAGATGTGCACCACCACGTCCAGCTAATTTTTGTATTTTTAGTAGAGACGGGTTTTCGCCATGTTGGCCAGGCCAGTCTCGAACTCCTGACCCCAGGTGATCCACCTGCCTTGGCCTCCCAAAGTGCTGGGATTACAGGTGTGAGCCATCTTGCACCCGGCCATATTTTAAAGTAGACTCATGGCATTCCATAACTTATGTGTATACTACGTACACACAAATAGACACACACATTTGAAATAATCTACTGAATAGACATTTGAGTGGTTTTCTATTTTTCACTATTCCAAAGAAAGGCTTCAACAGGCATTTCTTCACATTTGTCCATTTACTTCTTGGAATTAATTCTTGGAAATAAAATTGTTCAATAAGATATTATTTTTGCCAAATGGTTAACCAGTTGCCCCCATGTCGTTTAGTGAATACTCTTTCCTCACTACTTTGAAGTGCCACGGTTAATTACAACCTAAATTTGCATATACATATACATTGGTATACATACACGTATATATCTGTTTCTGAACATTCTCCTCTATTAATTATCTGCTTATTCCTAAAATATGCCACTGTTATAATCATTACATCTTTAACATATTTGCCTGTTCATAAAGGAACCTCTCCTAATTCTCTTCTTTTTCAAAATTTTCAATATCATGGGTCTTTCCATTCAGAAATACTTGTTTTCTGTATCTTTAGATGCATTAACAATTTTTTTTCAGATCTGCATCAGAATCTGTAAAAAAAAAAAAAAAATCACATAGGTTTGCATAATCCTCGGGAAGTTTGTTCCTAGATATTTTATAGTTTTTTTGTAAGTGAGATATTTCTCATTGCTGTAATTTAGGAAAGCTATTGATTTTTGTTTATTTACCTTGTATGCTACCACACTATGAAAAAATGTCTTATTAGTTCTAATAGCTTGACAGCTCATCTCTATGAATTTGTACACAGGCAATCATTATCACCTGCAAATAATGCATTTCTTTCTTCCTATTGCATTGGTCAAAACCTCAGAAAAATGTTTAAGACTACAGGACAAGATAATGGGTATCCAGCTTTAATGCAGTAAGGCAAGCATGTGCCCATTTGGTGCTAGTTGGTATTCTTTTTTTTTTTTTTTTTTTTTTTTGAGATGGAGTCTCACTGTGTCTCCCAGGCTGGAATACAGTGGCACAATCTGGGCTTACTGCCACCTCTGCCTCCTGGGTTCCAGCAATTCTCCTGCCTCAGCCTCCCGGGTAGCTGGGACTACAGGCACATGCCATCATGCCTGGCTAATTTTGTATTTTTAGTGGAGATGGAGTTTCACTATGTTGGCCAGGTTGGTCTCGAACTCCTGACCTCAGGTGATCCACCCGCCTCAGCCTCCCAAAGTGCTGGGATTACAGACGTGAGCCACTGCCTGTAACTAGCCTGCCTGCTAGTTGGTGTTCTGAAAATAGGCTATCATCTTTAAAGAAATTTTCTTCTATCCTGTTTTACTACATGCTGTTAAATCAGGAAAGAGTGCAAAATTTTACCAACTGTCTCTTAGCCTCTATCACCATATTTGTTTTTTACTCTGACTCTTTTATATAATGAATTATCCTCATTGATTTCCTAGTGTTCAACACATGCTTACATTTCTGAAATAAACTCTGCTTTGTCATGTTCTATTATTTTTTGATCAAATGAAAGCCATGCTGGGTTTGATTTGTTAATCTTTTATTTAGGATTAAAATGTATTTATAATTAATAAAATTGGTCCATTGTTACTGATTTTTGTGCTTGTCTGTAACAAGTTTTGGTATCAGAGTAATGCTAGCCTTGAAGAATGAACAGTAGCAGTTTAAGTGATTTAGGAACTAGCTCTTCCTTGAAGTTGGAAGTGAATTTTTACAAAGCAGATTTAACTAGAAAGGTTAGAGCCAGGTCCTCAATCTTTTGTGAGATTGGAGCTATACTTTGTTTTCTTGAAGATGTGGAGTTGCCTGAGCTGGTGGTAGGAGAGTGGGATGGAGAGAACACAATTGGCTTGAGTACATAGTGAGTGAACAATTCCTTAAAATATACTGCTCTATACCTAAGTAACATGAAGGGAAGTGAAAACGGCTATACGAATTTTAGTGATTTTTTTGCTTATTTTTACTGCTTTAGAACCACTGAGTTAAACAGCAAGTATTGGAAGAGTCCTTAATGATTATTTAGCACACACAAAGTATTTAAACTTTTTTAAATAAATGGCCACTATTTTAAAACTGGGAAGTTTCAACTTTAATAATATGGGCCTCCAGTTTTGCTTTCACACTGTATTCCCATATGTCAACAACTGACTGAAGCCATGTTGTCTCCCTTAGACTGGGAATGGGCTGTCAGTCTCATTTAAATTACCTCCCTAGGCCCTTTTAGGTATTTGGGCTTACACCTAATGAGACACCTCTTATCTTGCTGAGGCAACATAATAGATCTAGGACTTTCTAAAATATCCTCACAGAGAACAACTTTACCGAACTCTCCCATAACTTACTCAAGAGTGAGCTCCATCATTGTAGCCCAAACTCTTGTGGTCTTTAGCAGATGATGGCAGTTCCCCCTTATCTGCAGGAGATACATTCCAAGACCCTCAGCGGCTGCATGAAACCACAGAAAGTACCAAACTTAGTATACACTTTTTTTTCCAACCTGATAACCAAGACAGCTACCAAGAAACTAATGGGCAGGTAACATACAGGCATAGCTCAGAGATATTTCCAGTCCACTTCCAGACTATCACAATAAACCAAATATTATTATAAACCAAGTCATATAAATTTTTTGCTTTCCAGATGCATATAAATCTTATGTTTATACTATACTATAGTCCAGTAAGTGTGCAATACCATTATGTCTATAAAAAATGCTCATACCTTAATTTAAAAATACTTTATTGCTAAAAAATGCTAACAATCGGCTGGGCGCGGTGGCTCACGCCTGTAATCCCAGCACTTTGGGAGGCCAAGGTGGGCGGATCACCTGAGGTGAGGAGTTCAAGACCAGCCTGGCCAATATGGTGAAACTCCATCTCTACTAAAAATACAAAAACTAGCCAGGCGTGGTGGCAGGCACCTATAATCCTAGCTACTTGAGAGGCTGAGGCACAAGAATCGCTTGAACCTGGGAGGCAAAGGTTGCAGTGAGCCAAGATCACGCCACTGCACTCCAGCCTGGGCAACAGAGTGAGACTCCTTCTCAAAAAAAAAATGCTAACAATCATCTGAGCCTTCAGCAAGTGATAATCTTTTTGCTGATGGAGTTTCTTGCCTTGATCTTGATGGCTGCTAACTGATCAGGATGGTGGTTGCTGAAGGCTGGGGTGGCTACAGTAATTTCTTAAAATAAGACAACCCCAAAGTTTGCCACCATCAACTGACTCTTTCTTTCATGAAAGATTTCTCCGTAGCATGTGATTTGGTTTGATAGCATTTTACCCACAGTAGAACATCTTTCAAAATTGGACTCAATCCTCTCCTCTCAAACTCTGTTGCTGCTATATCAACTAAGTTTGTGAAATATTTTCAATCCTATGCTGACATTTCAGCAATGTTCACAGCATCATTGCCAGAAGTAGATTCTATCTCAGGAAACTTTCTTGGCTCATCCATAAGAAGCAACTCCTCATTGGTTCAAGTTTCATCATGAGATTACAGCAATTCAATCACATCTTCAGGCTCCACTTCTAATTCTAGTTCTCTTGCTATTTCCATCACATCTGTAGTGACTGCCCTCCATTGAAGTCTTAAATCCCTCAAAGTCATCCATAAGGACTGCAATCAACTTCTTTCAAACTCCTGTTAATGTTGGTATTTTAATCTTCTCCCATGAATCATGAATATTCCTAATATTATTTACAATGGTAAATTATATACAAAAGGTTTTAAAATTATTTGTTCAAATCCATCAAAGAAATCACTATATATGGCAGCTATACCTTTACAAAATGTATTCCTTAAATAATAAGACTGGATAGTCAAAATAACTCCTTGATCTATGGGCTACAGAATGGATGATGTGTTAGCAGGCATGAAAACATTAATTTCCTTGTACATCCTTATCTGAGCTCTTGGGTAACCAGGCACATTGTTAATGAGCAATAATATTTTGAAATAAATCTTTTTTTCTGATGAGTAGATCTCAACAATGGGCTAAAAATATTTAGTAAACCATGCTGTCAACAGAGGTGCTGTCATCTGGAGTTTGTTGTTCCATTTCGAGAGCACAGACAGAGTAGATTTAACATCATTCTTAAGGGCTCTAAGGTTTTCAGAAATGGTAAACGAACATTGCCTTCAACTTAGTCATCAGCTGCATTTGCTCCTAAAAAGAGAGTCAGCTTTTTCTTTGAAGCTTTGAGGCCAGGCATTGACTTTTACTCTCTAGCTATGAAAGTGCTAGATGGCATGTTCTTCCAATAGAAGGCTGTTTCACTTACATTGAAAATCTATTGTTCAGTGGAGCCAACTTCATCATAATTTCAACTAGATCTTTTGGATCACATGCTGCAGCTTCTCCACCAGCCCTGTTGCTTCACCTTGCACTTTTATGTTATGGAGATGGCTTCTTTCTTTCTTTTTTTCTGTTTTGAGATGGAGTCTCACTCTGTCACCCAGGTTGGAGTGCAGTGGCACCATCTCGGCTCACTGCAAGCTCTGCCTCCTGTGTTCACGCCATTCTCCTGCCTCAGCCTCCTGAGTAGCTGGGACTACAGGCGCCCACCACCACACCCAGCTAATGTTTTTGTATTTTTTTAGTAGAGACAGGGTTTCACCAAGTTAGCCAGGATGGTCTCGATCTCCTGACCTCGTAATCTGCCCGCCTCGGCCCCCCAAAGTGCTGGGATTACAGGCATGAGCCACTGTGCCCGGCCTATGGAGATCTCTTCTTTCTTAAACCTCATTAACCAAACTCTGATAGCTTCAAGCGTCTTCTGCAGCTTCTTCACTTCTCTCAGCCTTCATAGAATTGAAGAGAGTTAGGGCCTTGCTCTGGATTAGGCTGTGTTGTGGCTGGTTTGATCGTCTATCCAGACCACTGAAACTTTCTCCATAGCAGCAATACAGTTTTTTCGCTTTCTTATCATTGTGTGTTTACTGGAGTAGCACTTTTAAGAACTTTCCCTTTGCCTTCACAACTTGGCTAACTGTTTGGTACACCAGACCTAGATGTTGGCCTGTCTTGGCTTTTGACACACTTTCCTCACTAAGCTTAATCATTTCTAGCTTTTGATTTAAAGTGAGAGATGTGTGTTCTTCCCTTTGCTTAAACACTTAGAGGCCATTGTAGGGTTATTAATTGGCCTACTTTCAATATTGTTGTGTCTCAGGGAATAAGGAGGCCTGAGGAGAGAGAGAGAGACAGGGAAAGGGCTGGTTGATGGAGCAGTCAGAACACACACACATTTATCAGTTAAGTTTGCTATCTTATATGAGTGCGGTTCATAACATCTTGAAACAATTCTAATAGTAACACCAAAAATCACTGATCCCAGATTACCATGACACATAGAATGATAAAGAAAAATTTGGATTATTGTGAGAATTACCAAAATATGACACAGAAACATAAAGAGAGCACATGCTGTTAGAAAATCAGAACTGATAGACTTGCTTGAGCAGGGTGCCACAAACTTTCAATTTGTTGAAAAAAAAGCAACATCTGTGAAACATGATAAAGCAAAGCACAATAAATAAAAGAAGGTGTGCCTACAGACACCATGGAAATAGTGACTAAGGGGAGGATTCACATCTTGGGGAAAACGGGAAGGGAATGGCATGAGATTTCATCATGCTACTCAGAATGGCATGCAATTTTAAACATGAATTACTTATCTCTTGAATCTTATACTGAATATTTTCAGGTGATGGTTGACAGCGGAAAACTGAAATCCCAGGAAGTGAAATTGGGGCTGGGGGAATACCATTGTATAGTTGGATACCCATGGGTTACATAATCTTGCATTCAACGAACCACGGATCAGAAATATTGAGAAACAAAATAGATGGTTGTGTCTGCACTGACCATGGACAGGCATTTTTTTTCTTGCCATTATTCCCTGAACAATACAGTATAACAACTATTTACATAGCATCTGTACTGTTGTTAGGTAATTTAAAGTATACAGGAAGATATGTGTAGGTTATATGCAAATATGGGTAAGTTATATGCATCATTGTATATCAGGGACTTGAGCATCCCAGGATTTTGGTATCCGAAGAAGGTTCTGGAAGCAACTCCCCATGGATGTCAAGAGATGACTGTACTCTCTGCGTGCAAGGCCTGCAGTTTCCCCTGATACGTAGCCTAACACAGGGTATGTATCATCATAGTTCCTTCTGCTTCATAGTTCCAGGCAAAGAGCCAGTGCAGTAGAAACTATGCATACTGACCACGGTCACCAGTTTTCTCAGGAAAACTAAACATTTTACTTTATCTTTCATATTTTCTACATGTGTTCTGGGTGGAAATATCTTAAGCCATGCTAAACCCGGCCCAGGAACCATGAGTGATGGCAGCCCTCCCTGGAACCCCATGAAGTTTGTTAGATTTTCAAATGCTGAGAGAGTTAGGAGGAAATTCCCAAGGGGAAATGAAAATCATCAGACGGAGAAAACAGGTAGATGGATGAAGAGAGCAGCAAGGTGAATTCGCAAGAAAAAAAAAATCAATCTCCTCTAAGACAATAGAAGGAGGAAAGAGAACGGAGTAAGTGGTGAGATGCAGGATACAGTATTACCTATCATTTTGGTGTTATTATCATAACTGTTTGTATCCATAAAGGCCACATTTACACCCAGAATTTCGGGAGCTTTAGGAAAGGATATGGGAGACAGGCTGGATTCGACAGAAAGGAAGAAGGCGCAAAAGGAAAGCCAAGGGGGCCAGCAGAGGGTGAGGGAGGAAGGGGAGAGAAAGCTGCATTTGTGCCCATCCGCCTTGAATATAAAGACCCAGCCTCCGTCTGAAAAAGAGCCAACAATGAGGCAGCCCCAGAATCAGCCCTGCTGTTGAAGTCTGACACGTTAACAACCCCAGCAGGAATTAAGAGGTGAAATAAGCAGATGAAACATTCACCGAAGCCGAGATAAGCATTCCTGGAAAGGAATTTTTCAAAAAATCAAAACGAATCTCACAAATCTTCCTAATTAGGAAACACGACAAGGAATTAAATTCAACCTAAAAAAAAATGAAGTGCTAAATAACTCACCCACACTAAATGGAAAGGCTCTATTGAGAATACCACTGATTATTAGTTTTCGCTGCTCCGGGAAATTATCTACGCACAATGATGGACATCAGCATTCAGCTCACAGCGGCAGTCAAAAGCAGCAGCTGAGATGTGTGGCCATCCTAATTAGAGGATGGAGAATTCTGAAAAGACTCTGGAGCTGTGACATTCCTGGCTGGGGCTTTCCTTCCAGGAATGCCACATTAGGGTTTTGGTCATCACGTTGTTAAAAAAAAAAAGGACTTAATAGGAATGATCCGGAAAGGGACAACAGAAATGACTTAAAAAAGAGCGTGAGAAGCTTTGAGGTTCAGAACAGAAAACAGGAAAAGACCTCCATAAGAAATAATTTTTAAAAGTAGGAGAGAGGGAGGTAAATAAAAGCCTCGGGTGGTGGAAAGGGCAGCCAAAAGGTATACTACCTGGACTTAGGTCACTCCAGACATGTGAGGGTTTAGCCTGTTTCTAATGAGCACACCCAGGGGTGTCAAGAAATTACAACAGATTATCTAATATGAATTAGCCTTCAATTCTTCATTCAATAAATATTTAGCAAGCACCCTCCATGTTCCAGGCACTGTCTGTAGCCTCTTCAATAGATCAGGGAAGAAAATAGATTTTAAAAGCCTCTGCCTTTATGGGATTTACATGCTAGTGGGTGGGCAGGCCTTGGGGTAGGGACATGTGGAGATAGACAATAATAGATAATAAATAAGTACAGTGTATAGTGTGTTCTAAAGTGATAAGAACTATAGAAAAACATAGATCAGGATAAGGAATGTTGGGAGTACTCAGGATGCCACTCACTGAGAAGAGAACATTTAAGGAAAAACTTGGAGGAAGTAAGGAAGTAAAAGTAATAGATATCTAGACAAAAGGTATTCCATGCAGAGGGAGCAGCTGGTACAAGCTTCCCAAGCAGCAATATGCCTGATGTGCTAAGGAAGAGTGAGGGAAGAGAGAGAGAGTGTGAGTGTGTGTGTGTGTGTGTGTGTCTATGTGTGTCTATGTGTGTTTGGGAAATTAGGAGTGGGGGGATGACATGCAGATTGAACAGGGCGTGGTATAATAATTAACAAGTACATTTAGTAAGCGGTGTTACAAGTGACACTTATAACAATGTCAGGCGGTTAGTATGTGCCTGACACTGTTATAAGCTCTGTTAACAAATATAATTCGCACAAGCACCCCCACGGAAGCAGCTACTCTTATTACCCTCATTTTACCTGTAAGGGATCTGAGACACAAAGAGATCAGTTAGCTTTTCCAAGGTCAAGCATTGGAGCCTTAGTGCGTGGATTTAGAGCCCACGCTTCTAGGTGCTGCCTTATGCCATCTCTCAATGTGGTTTTAAGCGATCTACTTCTGATTCCAGTTCTGGTTACTTAACCTCGATTGGATTCAAGTGTACTCCCTAGAATAAATTTATGTTTCTCTTTTAAAAAAAAAAGAAAAAGCAGTGTGGCTCACTGCTTTATCACTCATGACCTTTCCTGGCCCTTTGTTTCTTTCCCCTACCAATTCAGGAGCCGCTATTTTCTGCTAGTTTATCCCTGCAGTCCATTATTTCTGCCCAGAAAATAAAGCAAATGTCTATGGATAGAACTTCAGTTCAGTTTGTGAGGGAGTAGGGGTGGTGCTTCTCTGGTTTAATAACGCCCTACAGATAACTAAGAGGCAGGACAGGGCACACACTGAGTTAAAAGCTAGGTGTCACTATTTCTTCTACTCCAAAAGGCACTGTGTGGAGGGGTGTGTTTTAACACAACCATCACCAGCTCCAGCTTCTCAAGATCTCCGTCCTGTTTTTTCAAGACACAGCACTTTTATGCTGAAAACCCTTGAACTGTAAAGCCATTGAATTTTAAATGGATGAGTTATACGTGAATTACACCTCAACAAAGCTGTTAAAACAATTAAATAATTTTTGCAAATGACAAGATCTTGGCTTTTACCTCTCCTGCTGACCTCCCTGCCTGACTTCCATCCTCCCTCACATACCTTCAGGGGGCACAGAACCATACTCAGAAAGAGGATCACCATTCTGGAACCCCAAGCACTCCACCCAACATTTCAACTTTGTTTTAACTTCAGGGATTACAGCAGTATGGCAAGGAAAATAAATGACTCTTTACCATTAGATCTTCAGTACCAATTTTCCTTATTAGAAAAAAAAATCTAACTGTTTTTTTTTCTTTTTTTGAGACAGAGTCTCGCTCTGTCGCCCAGGCTGGAGTGCAGTGGCCCGATCTCGGCTCACTGCAACCTCCACCTCCCGGGTTCACGCCATTCTCCTGCCTCAGCCTCCCGAGTAGCTGGGACTACAGGCACCCGGCACCACGCCTGTCTAACTTTTTTGTATTTTTAGTAGAGACGGGGTTTCACTGTGTTAGCCAGGATGGCTTCGATCTCCTGACCTCGTGATCCACCTGCCTCAGCCTCCCAAAGTGCTGGGATTACAGATGTGAGCCACCATGCCCAGCTTCTAACATTATTTTTAATGTTAAAGCAAATGTGTATATTATGAAGCAGAAGGCAATATTCACTTACATAGGGCTTTAAAAAAATTTTTCATACAGAGCCTCCCTCTGTCACCCAGGCTGGAGTGCAATGGCGTGATCTCGGCTCACTGCAACCTCCACCTCCCGGGTTTGAAGCAGGTTCTTTTGTGTGGTTAGCTGCTTTAAGCTGGAGTGGGAACAGTGTATGTCCTCTGCCGTTGTGGAGACAGAGAGATTGAGATACATTGTTAGTGGCTAAAACAGGAGACGCAGGGACTGATCCAAGCTCAGTACCACTAAATTATGTGATATTGTGCATAACATCCCATTTTGGGGCCTCAGTTTCCCAACTAAAAAATGAGATGATTGAACCAGGTGATCTCCAAGGTTGCTGCCGTCTCTCAAAGTCCATGATTTGGTGTCATACTGACACAAATCAGATTCTGGGCTCAGATTCATCAGCACCAAGATGCCCAGAGATGTAGGAAGCAAAAGATACAGTCCCTGTCTTTGTGGAATTTTTCATCTACTGAGGGAGACTATGAAGTGAATTTACAAACCATGCAAAGGACACAAGAGGCAAGAAGCAGCTGAGAATCATGAATGATCAGAAATCTGGTGCAGATCACTTGCTTTGAATCAACTGTGCAGCCAAATGACAAGGAGACTCTTGCCCTGCCAACGCCTGGGCCCTTTGGGCCAGGACACCTTGACACAAAGGCACTTGCTGTTGATCTTGTGGGTGGCCCCAAATCACAGAGTAAGAAACTCTCAGAGCAGAAAAGAGATGTTAGCTATAATCCAATCCAAAACCCTCCATCTGCATTCAGGATTTGGGATAATGTATGCATCGCACTTACAGCATTTTTATTTGATAGAAGGTTCTTAACATTAACTCAAATCTTAAATAATCCTAAAATTGGAAGAGAAATATAATATCCTTCTCTTCAAAGCCCAATGAATTAAATATGGAATGATTTTAAGACAAGTCTTATTATGACACAGGGTTGAACAAGATCTGCCTGGCAGCCACTTATTGAAAAGCATTGCTCTGAAAAAAATTAACTTCTACCTTTCATTTAGGGTATTTATGCGTTTTCTTATGTCATCATTTCAGATCCATTCCTGCTCCCGAAGCTACAGCAGAGCATTTCCGTAGGTCTCCAGTCACATGTCTTTGCTTTTCTTAATATACCAGGAGATCTATGAAAGTGAAACTAAAAGGAAATAGAAAGGAAAAACTGCTTGTGATCTCTTTCATTCAACTATTTCATTTTCATTTGTTCTAGGAGAATTTCTTTCAGCCTCCTGGATTTATGCTTATTCTGGGGACTAGACTAAAAACCTCTACCCCTGCAGGCATCTTGGGGAAGTCTTGCCTAGGTGATATTTGACCTTTGGGGTTTCTTCCAATCCAGATATTCTAGGGTGCAGAAAGGAGTAGTGGTCCCTCACAGATCGCCCAAAATGGGTTTTTTCCACCCCGATTGGAAAATATGCTCATTTCTAACACAAGATGGCGCTGGGACACAGGCAAGAACATTTCTGATTAAAACAAAACAAAATGAAACAAAGCAAAACACAAAGCAAAACAATCCATGAGCACAAAAGTTCTAATAAGCCAGAGAATTATTTTGTTTCTGGACAAGACCAGCTTTTGTCGAGCACATTTTAGAACAGCTTTCTGGAGTAGCAATAATCTAATTGAGCTGCTTTACCCTAAATCAACCAAATGGTCAGGACTGAATTAAAGTAGTACAATGTATCCTTAGGAATAAAGTATTTAAAAAGAACTCTAAATCCCTTAACTATGCAGGGTCAAACCAGAGATAAGTGGTCAGGGGACTTAGTTGAGCACTATCATCAAAAGTGATGTCTTAAATTCTTATATGGATTTTTACCAGTTGAATAATTCTGATATGAATTCAGTTGCCTTAATAAAATTATCTTTTTTTTTTTTTTTCCTTAGAGACAGGGTCTCACTTTGTTACCCAGGCTGGTCTCAAACTCCTGGCCTCCCAAAGTGCTGGGATTACAGGTGTAAGCCACCATGCCCAGCCTCATTTAAAATTAAATGAGCTCTTCTACTTCATAATAGAGCAGATTGTTTTAACTTGTTTGCACTTATTTGAGGATTATTTGATGACGCATTGGAGGAATAATTCACAATTTGAACTCTTTTGTTTTGTTTTGTTTTTGAGACAGAGTATGGTTGTATCACCAAGGCTGGAGTGCAGTGGCGTGGCTCACTGCAGCCTCAACGTCTGTGTTCAAGTGATCCTCCTGCCTTAGCCTCCTGAGTAGCTGGGACTATAGGTGTGCATCACCATGCCCAGCTAATTTTTTATTTTTTGCAGAGAAGGGGTATCATTGTGTTACCCGGGCTAGTCTCAATCTCCTGGGCTCAAGCGATCCACCTGCCTCATCCTCCCAAAGTGAGAATTTATTGGGAAAGTAACTTATTATCTGTCTTCCTCCTAACCCCCACAATAATCTCCACATGAACAAGTGGTTGGCCAGTCTTTTTAGAATGTTGTAGTAATGGCAAACTGACCACTTGGGAGAAGCAGCCCACTCTATCTCTAGACGGTTCTAAGGTTAGAATAGTCTTCCTTAGATTAAGCCAAAGCACGGCTCTTTATAATTTGTGCTCATATATCTCCATTCTTCCTTTTAGAGGAATGCAGTATAAACTTCTTTTGTAATATGACTGCTCCTCAAATACGTGATGATTTAGGCCTTCTCAGTCAAAAACAGCATCCATTTCTGCAGTAATTTTTCATATGACATCTTTTCTAGATCTATCTTGGATAACTTTCTTTGATTTATCTTAAAATGTGTTCTGATCTCACAGCCAGTGGGCCTATGTTAGTTGCCTGGATTTAAGTACTATGCTTCTATGAATGCAGCTGAAATTTGGTTAATTTTCTGCACAGTTATGTCACACCGTTTTCCCTTTAAAGCCCCTGGTCAACTAAAACTCCCAAGCCACTAATGTGGATGTAGCAAAATCTACCCGCCCTTACATACGCAGTTGACATTTAGAATTAAAATGCAGACGTTCCGCCCTGTGATACCATGAGGATTTCAGTTCATAGATGTGGGCTGTGAAAATTACTTGGAGTAATTTCATTCAGACTCTGGTGCCAGACATACCTGGATCCAAAAGTTTGTTCCTCCCTCATAAGCTGTGTCATCTTGGACAATTGACTTGATCTCTTAAAACATCAGCTTTCTCATCTCTAAAAAGCAGATAATATTGCTACTTTTCTCATAGGGTGGTACAATTTATATGTGATGATTTTGTGCAAAAAGTATATTTAACACAATTCATGGCACGAAGTAAGTTCTCAATAAGTGTTTATTGTTACTATTATTAGTATTAGCCCATCATTCTTCAAATCAACTATCCCTCCTTGTCCATGTCATAGGAATATCTGACAAGCATGTCCTCTAAGGCAGAGAAAAAAATTGCTGTGAGGGAAATTTTAAAAGACAGAATCTCCATGACTCGCCACCATAGTTTCCCTCAGGCTGGTCTACGAACTAATCAGCACCATGTAGGTATAATTCCTACCC
Source organism: Pongo abelii (assembly GCF_028885655.2). Classification (NCBI taxonomy): domain Eukaryota; kingdom Metazoa; phylum Chordata; class Mammalia; order Primates; family Hominidae; genus Pongo; species Pongo abelii. The sequence continues at coordinate 3,919,784 of NC_071995.2, forward strand.
TAGCCATGATTGCACCCACTGGCTATCAGCCAGTTCATGTCTTATGGCAAGGTAATTATAAAAGTTCTTGTCAAAGGCCATGCTGAAAGAAAGTATGGTTTTGATGCCTCTTCTTTCTACCAATCTAATATCCTTATCAAAAAAGGAATAAATGAAGACATGTTTTGTTTCTGAGGTTTTGGGTTGGCTCTGAGTGATCTCTGCTTTTCTAAAGACTTACAAAGAGTCTATTTAATAATCTGTTCAGTTGATGGGTTAAAGTGGTGAAATTGTGGGTTATTTCCCCCTTCTTTCTATTATTATAATAATGTTTGTGGAGTAAATAGCCTTTTAAAATTCTGTTCTAGAATTCTGCCAGGGATAATTGTCAAGCTGACTGGCTTATAGTTTTTATAATATGCCCCTTTCCCCCTTTTTGAAAATGGGGACAACTCTGTCCTTCTCTTGTCTGTTAACAGTTCTCCTATTCTCCATGCTTTTTCAAGGATTATTGACAATGGTTCTGGGAGTTCTTTGAGTAACCTGGGACGTGATTTGTCTAAGTCTGGAGATTTGAATTTATTAAGGGGGGTGAAAAGAACACCACACTCGTTTCTAGCTCTGGCTTTGCCATTTACTAGCTGAGTGAGCGTGGGCAGGTTTTGATTTTGTTTTAGCCTAAATATCCCCATCTGTGAAAGAAAGCATTTGTATCAGATGAAGTTGAAGGTCCCTTCAAGGTCTAACGGCCTATGTTCTATGTCTCAAGTAATCTGACATTTTCTTACTAAGTTTTCTCATTTATCCTGGCTTTTAGTTTCCCCTAAATAAAATGTGTTCTACCTTTTTTATTTTGAAATGCATTTTGGCTTAGAATTCTGATACCTCAGTGTGACGCTCAGGGTGCAACACTCTCGGTCCCCACTTTTTAGTCCAATCTTATCTCCTACTCCTCCCAGGTTCAAACCTGCTCTGCATGCGGATGGACTCAGCCACTCTTTCTGAATATGCACGTGTGTGTCCCTCCCAGTCCTTCTGCTAAGGTTACTTCCCTAAAGTAGAATATCTCCCAGTCACCTCTCTCAGTCAGGTTCTACCCCTCCTTTAAAGCCCCGTTTACTTACCAATTCTCTTTTGGGAAGTGTTTCCTAACTACTCCATGTCATGATACACTCCTTTCTCTAAATTTCTTTCTTTCTTTTTCTGTTTTTTAATTTTTTTGTGACAGAGTCTCACTCTGTCCCCCAGGCTGGAGTGTGAGATTAAATTTATGTTAGGCTAACATGAGCTTTTATTTATTTATTTATTGTAAGACAGAGTCTCACACTTTCACCCAGGCTGCAGCGCGTGGCATGGTCTCGGCTCACTGCAAGCTCTGCCTCTCAGGTTCCTGCCATTCTCCTGCCTCAGCCTCCCAAGTAGCTGGGACTACAGGCACCCTCCACCATGCCTGGTTAATTTTTTGTATTTTTAGTAGAGACGGGGTTTCATCATGTTAGCCAGAATGGTCTCAATCTCCCGACCCCATGATCTGCCCTCCTCGGCCTCTCAAAGTGCTGGGATTACAGGTGTGAGCCACTGCGCCCAGCCCTCCTTTCTCTAAATTTCTAATGCATTCAGTGCAGATCATCTGATACTAAAAATAATATTACCTGTGGCATCTGGGTGTGGAAATGTTGTTGAATTGTATTGTTATTGATCTGCATGTCTTTGGGGGGGGTCCTCTCTCCCAGCCCTCCTTGCCTTTCCCACATTGAGTACTATTCTGGGGGTGCTTAATAAACACGGAGAAATACTGAATGAATTTGAAGCCATTATATATAATTTTTCTGATCAGAGCATTAAGGTAACTATGTAATACATGGTAGTTTCTCTTTCAATTTAGGAGTAACAGAAAAGTGAGCCATTGCTCAGGTAGCTTAATACTGGAAAGCATGTTATTTTAAAACGTATAATAATCCTTTATTTGAATAAAAGGACTTATTATACAATTGATAATGAAGTTTAAACCAGCTCACTTTCCTCCCCTGTCACCACAGATGAGGGATTTGAGAAAAGTTGCAGAATACACACAATTACTAACTGAACTCATCCATGCCAACCCTATCCTAATCTAACTTTCCCTATATTGGCCAAGACAGCCTAAATCTTTGAGTTGGAGGCCAGGTTTACATTTTATCTAAAAAGTGGCATAGTTACAGTTTTTAATAATAGAGAAACTATTTTTGTGTGTTCTATATCATACCAGATACACATCCCAGCAGACACGGATTGTTTAAATATGTGAGTGCGTCGAAAGGGAGGATTGGCCTCCCTGGCCCCCAACACTGTGTAATGCTTGTTCCTAGTAAATCATAAGTTGCAATAAGTCATGTTAACAGAACACCTTAGAATCACACCATTGTCCTAATAGTAAAATAGCTGTGAGAAAAGACTTGTGATAAGATTGTAACATAGGAAAAATAATATCTTTCCAAAAATCAACACTGCACAAGCTCACAAAGCAAGCCAGAAACAAAGCAGAGACAAGAAGTCATTCAATTGTTCAACATGTGCTGCTGAGCATCTACTGTGTACCAAACGCTGTTGAGAACATGGGCATTAGGGATGTGGAGTTATATAAAATATATGTAGGCCAGGCACGGTGGCTTACGCCTATAATCCCAGCACTTTGGGAGGCCAAGGTGGGCAGATCACGAGGTCAGGAGATCGAGACCATCCTGGCGAACACGGTGAAACCCCGTCTCTACTAGAAATACAAAAAAAAAAAAAAAATTAGCTGGGTGTGGTGGTGGGTGCCTGTAGTCCCAGTTACTCGGGAGGCTGAGTCAGAATGGCGTGAACCTGGGAGGCGGAGCTTGCAGTGAGCTGAGATTGTGCCACTGCACTCCAGCCTGGGGGACAGAGCGAGACTCCACCTCAAAAAAAAAAAAAAAAAAAAAAATTTTTTATATATATATATATATATATATATATAGACCTTGCTCACAAAAAGGTCACATGCCATCTAAAGGAAGAGACAATCAAATAAACAGATCACACTCCGTGGGATGACAGGTGCTACAATAGTAATTTGTGTCTCCACTGTGGCCAGGGGCTGATACCAAAGGAGAAATGCAGGACAAAGTGAGGATCTTATTCCCTGGGTGGCATGCCCAGTCCAGCACTCGCAAACACCCTTCTTCCTATTCCAGAGTCCTCCTCACACACATGAGAAGACGCTCTAGCTTCCTTTGTGGTCACTACCTCTAGTCTTCAATCACCAAGAAAAAGTCAGGAGTTGAAAGGCCAAACCGTGTACCATTATAAGGAAAGCTGCAAACTAACAAGTCAGTCCAAGGCTTACAAAGCAGTGTTTGTACGTTGCTTTCATTGGCTTGGTTGGGGGTGATAAGTACAAATTTCCCAGGCAAATATACGTAAAGCTGGTGTTTAGTAAGCTTGTAATAAATGGGAGTGTTTGTAACTGCTAAACATAATGATAACACTGGAACTCTTTACAAGAAAGCAAAACTAAAAGTGTGTGAAGAAACTGCCCGGCCACGTGCGGGGCTGTCCACATCATCAGGCCTGGGAACGTAAACTCCTGCACCTTAGCTCCCCTGTGATCGACAGTCATCCAGAAAGCATATCACCTAAGCCACATCTCCCCCTTTTCCCAAAGCCCTGTCTAAGCTTGTCACTTTGAGTCAAGGAAAGCACTTACCCTGGGAAGTCCTCCCTGTGAAGCCACCCTTATCACTGCCGTGCCTGAGCCCCAGACCCTCATCCCACCTCAACCTCCATCCAGTTACAAATCCCAAGCCAGTCCGTCGCCTGTACTCTGGCTTCCCCATCCAGTTTCTCCTCTTCTGCTCTGCCTTGTCATCTCCTTTCCTCCTCGCTCTCCTGCTGCGTCCCTCGGGAAGAAAGCCTGCTCCCCGAGAGTCTGGGCAGGAGAGGTGAGACAATGCTCTCCTTCCTCCTGAGAAAACCTGGGCCCAGAGAAGCCTCACCCCTTGTCCAGGGTCACATTTCTCATAAATATTACATACTAAATATGTAATACATGGGACATGCAGGGACTTGAAGTCATTTCATTCTACTGTGAATAGTAGAATATTATGTTTCAGAGTCTAGACCTGAAGTCACCAGCTCCAAGAGGAGACTCTGAGATTTCTCATGGTGACTAGAAGCCTGTTAGAACACCTCTCAGAGACACACAATTGCATCCAGACTTAGAGGCATGTGGGAAAAGTAAATAAGAAAGGAAATGAGGAAAGCAACACAAGACATCATTTACATGTTCTGTTTCAAATTGTCTTTTCTGAGGGGTTTTTAGGACACAATACATCACACTTCCCTGTCCCTTGTTGTATACAATCTTTCCAAAAGGCTATGGAAGTAATGAAGGGTCTGGAAATGCCCTTCCACCTGCCATGTGAAGCTTCCAGCTGAGCTACAAGGAAAACCTAGACAGACACTCTTGAGAACCACGTGGGTGCACCATCACCTCCAGAGTCTCTTAGCCCTTTCTCTCTGTGATCTCATCCACTCCATGAGTCCTTCCGATGTCATACTAGAACTCCCCTAAGATTGTGTGCTTGGTCCTTAGAGCCTCCGTATGTTTTTCTTTCATGCCATAGGAGCACTATTTCAATGGGTATGGCCTCACACCCTCCTCCTGTCTCCATTTCCTTTAATCACATCTTAAGCCCCTGCAATTGGGCATCTGCCCAAACTCCTCTTCTGTACCTGCTCCCTCAATAGCCAGTGACCTTCTTCTCCCCAAATCTGGTGATATTTCCAAGCCTCCCCTCTTCCCAGCCCTCCCTGAAGCAGGTGGCCCAGCTGATGTCTCCTTCCTTCAGGAAATTGTCTACATCTGGTCCTCTTGCATGCTCAGTTGTATTCCCTTCTTTAGGGAAGAAAGCAGGCTATGAACCAGCAAAGCAATGCCCTATTTCTGCCTTTGCTGCTTCCTGCTCCACCCTGACACATACTCTCTCTCTCTCTCTCTCTCTCTCTCTCTCTGTCTCTCTCACTGCTCCCTAAGTCCCTGAGTGTCGGTGTCCTGCAAGTCTTACTCCTTGGCCTGTGCACTCCTCATTCTCAATAGGCTCATCCAGTCTCATGATTTTAGCCTTTCTTTAGGAGCAACTCCCAGTCTTTGCTCCTAACTGTGACTCTCAGGTGTACTCTGTCTCATGGTTTGTCTATTTATTTATTTATTTTTGAGACAAGGTCTTACTCTGTCCCCCAGGCTGGAGTACAGTGGCTCAATCATAGCTCACTACAGTTTGGATCTCCCAGGGTCAGGCGATCCTCCCATCTCAGCCTCCCGAGTAGCTGGCACCACAGGCATGTGACACCATACCTGGCTAATTTTTTAAATATTTTGTGGAGATGGAGTCTCAATATGTTGCCCAGGATGGTCTTGAATTCCTAAGCTCAAGCGATCCTCCCACCTCCGCCTCCCAGAATGCTGGGATTATAGGTGTGAGCCACTGCACCTGGCCCTGTCTCATGGTTTAAAGCATTCCTCCACTCTCCAGTTGATGTCTTTCAGATTCAGTTACTAGGAGGGATAAATACACTCCTTACCAACCAAAAGCTCCATGAGCCTCTGGACCTGGCCCTTTGAGTTCTGTCCTGCCACACCCCATTTTTGGTTTGTTGAGGAGACCAGCTATTGCTATCGGCTTCTGTCGATCCACTTACCAGTCACTCTGTATCTCGCTTTTACACCATTACCATGGATGAGGTAGCTCTTTTCCTGACAAAGACCACCCTGTCCATGTGCGTGCCAGATTCCACCATTATCCTAGCATTCTCCCCTCTCTTCTGAATCATCAGCTCTCCTCTCTGTACAGGATGAATCCCATGAGCCTTCAGACTTGCTCCCGTCTTACGCACGCACGCACACACACATACAGGACACCGCTTTTAACCCCACTTCCTCCCGTTTCTCTCCTTCTCTACACAGCAAAACTCCTCTAAATAGTTGTTCATGCTCACCATGTCAGACCTCTCTTCTCCCACATCTTCTGTTGGAGTCATTCTAATTAGGACTGCACAGCACCCAGCCCCTCCTACTCTCTCTCCAACGCACAAACCACCACCACCAAAACTGTTCTTATCAAGGTCACCAATCATCTCTTCACCATGACATCCTATGGTCATTTCTCATCATCCTGGACACCTGAGGTAACACTTGGCACAGCTGATCTCTCTATTCTTCTGGAATACATTTTCCTCACTTGGCTTCTGAGAAGCCTCCCTCCTCAGGTTTTCCGAGTTTCCTTTGCTGATTCCATCTCAGGTCCCCAGCTTGTAATGTTAGAATGCCCAGAGCCGAGTACTCCCATCTCTTCTTTTTTCTAATTATACTCTCTTCTTTGGTGATCTCATTCGATCTATGAGTTTTAAATATAATCAATATGGTTTTGATGCTCATGTTTATAATTACATATGCACATGCCCAATTGCCTATTCACAATCTCTGTTTGAATGTTTAATCGGTATCCAAATGTATCAAAAAACGGAACTCCTGGTCTGGATGCCAAACCTGCTCCTTCCACAGCCTTTCCCAGCTCGGTTAATGGCCATGAGTCTGGTTGCTCAAGCATAAACCCTTAGAGCTTCCTCTCGCACGTGCTCACTCTCTTTTGATGGCTCTGCAAATCCTGTTCACTTTACCTTCAAATTATGTGCAGAATAGAACCATGTTCTGCTGTTTCCAAGGCTACTCCCTAGCCCAGCCACCATGTGACAGCCTCCTAACTGCTCTCCCACTTCTGCCCTAGCTGCCTACATACTATTCTCAACAGAATTCTCAGAGTTATCCTGTTCAACTATAAGCTTGATCATGTCACTTCCCTGCCTCCCAGGACAATAAGAGCAAAAATCAGTGTTCAACACGATGTCCTGCAAGTCCCTCCACAGTATGGGCGCTTGTCACCTGTCAGACCCCATGTCTAATGGCTGTCTCTTTTGCATACTCTGCTCCAGCCATGCTGGCCTCTGCTCGCCCTCAAACATGCTGGGCACAGTCCACCTTGGGGTCTATGCACTTGTTCTTCCCTTTGCCTGGAATGCTTTTCTTCAAAAAATCCACGTGGCTTGCTTTCTTACTTCCTTCAGGCCTGAGTTGAAATCTCACTTTCCCTGTGAAGAGGGCTTGATTACCTTCTTTAAATAACCCCCTCTCCCAGCCTCAAAGCTTCATAACCATCAGTTACCCTACTTGATTTTTCCCACAGTCTTATTATCAGTTTACCAAAGATATTTACTTATTTGGTTTTTTCACTTGTCTATCTCTCCTTACTGAAATGTAAGTTCCATGATGGCAGGGATTTTTGTCTGTCTGGTTCAATTCTGAATTCTCATTGCCTAAATTGTGTCTGACATGTAGTGTGTGCGTAATAAATACATATTCACAGAGTGACTGAATGAATGGATGGATCTCTCCCTTCAAAATGATATTCAGATTCCCTCTATATTCTTCATTGTAACTACTAATTTCTGTGATGTTCTATGCACTGGGTATCCCTCTAACACCAGAACCAAGATGAAAAACCAGATTTCCTGATCCTCAGCCTAGGTTCTGTCCACTCTATGATCTACGACGTGCATATTTTCAATGGTCTGTTAGTAGTGCCTAACCATGAAGGCAGGCTTAGCCAGACATTCTGATCGTGCCCAAGAGTCCTATTTAGAAGGTCATATGAACAGACTCTCTTGCCCATACATACAGGCTTTAAAAACTTGAATGATGTTCTTGTTAGACTCTGTGGTTTAAGAAACACGGTGCAAAAGGGAGTCCATTATTGGGAATGGAGGATCCTGGGACAAGCTGAGTGAAACAAGCACACTCTTTTTCGGAGCCTCTTAAGATTCTGGGAGGCCCTTTCCAGGGGAATAATAAGGCTGAATTGAGTGCAAGAGACATATCTTTGATTTTCATAACCTTTGCTCCCTTCTTTTCCATATGGCAGAAGGCTTTCTCTCAGAAACCAGTAAAAACAATGGAGTAACAGCATAGCCTAGGGCAGTGCAAACTCAAACATCTAACAGGACCAAGTGGGGAATATAAATGAGGGGGAAGGTGGGGATTAGGGCAACCTGGAGAGGGCAGATCGCCACTACTCCACTTGGCCAATGGTTTCCATGGGGGAAATGTAGGGCCAGAGATTCTCAAAAGTAGCTAGGATTCTAGAAGTGAACGTAAAATCTCCTAAGTTATAAATGTCGGCAATAAATCTAAACATTTTTTTAAATGCCATAGGGTCCAAAAGACACATCTTTGGGTGGAATGGTTTTGTGAGCTGCTTACCTATACCTGTAATGTAGGAAAAAGTGCGTGAGCAGTCCAATCACACTGCCTGAGTTTGACCCTTGGTTCTACCCACTGGTTTACAAAGTTACTCTAAGTCACTTAACTTAAGCTTCATTTTTCTCCATCTCTAAATCAGAACAGTGCTTCCAGGACTGACATGAAGATTAAATGAAAGAACGTAGTTGCTACTCAATATTAGTTGTCCTTGTTTTTTGGATCTCTGCTCCCTCCCTTTTTTCTCATTGCACAATGAACTAGAAAAAACAGTTCCTCCACATTCTTATTTAAAGCAAATTAAGCAATGCTTTTTATCATTTGTCAGATTTTTTTTTTACCATGATGAGCCTAAATACACTGAACTGGTTGCTAATCAGACCTCATTTGCAGCTGTGATTTTTGTTGTTGTTGTTGTTGTTGTACTATTTTGTTTTGTTTTGTTGTTTTGTTTTCAAAGAATGAGAGGACAGAAGAAGCATTAAAGCAATATTCTTTCCAAAATTAAATTCTGGCAATACAGTCTCCAGTGATCCTGACTAGGAAGCAAAGGGAAGACCCCGAGCCAGCAAGGGAAGCCCTCCAGCACTCTCAGGTTTTCAAAGAGCCTTTACAAAAGCACTAAGCAGGGCACATCACTGGAGAAGAAAAGCAAAGAGTGTCACAGGCTTGTAGCCATAGTGTTAGCAAGGCTGGGGCTCAGAATGAGCTGAGACTTGCAAAAAATGCTCAGGAACAGCAAAAAGAGCTTTGTGCAAGTATATTCTGAGCAGGAAGAATAGGGAAGGGCCAGATCCTGTGCTTGGGGCAGATGGTGTAATGCTAGCAGATGACAGATACAAAGCAGAATTATGCAACTCCTACTTAGCTTCCATCATCTCTATCTCTTAGAATGATCTTCAAACTGGAAAGAACAATATAAACACTGCAAAGAAGCAATTGCAGCCCTAGTTATGAAGCTCTTTAGAAAATGAATACCTGGGCTCTCTAAATAAGCTAGGTCTCCAGCCCTGACAAATTGCATCCCTGGGGACTGAAAGAATTTGTAGATTTAATCATAGAATATTGTCAGTAATCTTTCAGGAATCTCAGGAGTGATGCCAGAAGATTAGTGATGGGCAACTGTCCGAGTTGTCAAAAGGGGAAATATGTAGGTTTGGGGAACTTTGCACTGTTGAGTTTAACTTTGATCCCCAGCAAACTGTAAACTGCATTATTAAGGAGTTAGATTATAATCGCTTTGAAAAGGAAGTGGTAATCTCAAGAAGCCAGCACAGGTTATGTAGAACAAACCATGTCATACTAACATCATTTCACATTTTTTTCTTTTTTGAAAGATTACCAAAACTCTCAAGATTGTCCCAGAGGTAGTGAATCTTTCAACAGGGCTTCCGACAACACATTTTATGGTACAATGAATGGATAGGGCCTGGGTGATCTATGGCTTGGTGAAGGCACAGCTGGGCAAACCATTGTATCCAAAAAGCACTGGACAGGTGGGGCCAAGTCAACTCAGAGAGAGGTGTAGCACAAGATGCTGCTAGTCCTTGTTTGGTGCCCGGTTCTGTGAAAATCCTTTCAATGACATGAAAGAGATGCCAACATATAAATGTGAGCTAACACAAAATGAAGAAGTCTAAGTAATATGCCGCATGACAGAAACAGGATATGGTGGTTTGCCTGAACAAGGAGCCAAAATAAGCATGATGGAATTTAATGGAGAAAATGCAAGTTCTTCATATCGATTTAAAAAAAAAAAAACTCAGTTATTCAAATTATTGACAATAGTTAATGGGAAAAAGTCTTGAAGATTTTAGTTAACAAAAAGCCCAACATGAGCCAAAAAATTCTGACATGGCGATAAAACAACTAGTGTTTGCCAGGTAGCATAAGAGGATGTGTAACAGGCAGAGCAAGGGTGATGAGGGCCATTGGCCCATCTGCCTCAGAGCATCAGGGCTCATTCCTGGTACCGTGTTTCTTCTTCATATTCAACTGTGTGGTCTTTGTATTTTGTAAATCATGAAAGCAAAATACATTCATAGTAGAAAACTTAGAAGTACAGAAATGTATGAAGAAGAAAACGAAAATTAGCTCTCATCATTTGGAGATCACTACTGTTATCATTTTGGTATATGTCCTTCAAGTCTCTTCTGGAGACTTGTGTTCCATGAGGCACATGGAAGTACTAAAAAATGTGGGTTATGTAGTGTTTATATTCTACATTAAAAAACTAACATTATGTCCTGAATTATTTCCTCAACTTATATATTCTTTGAAACCCAGTTTTAATAGTTATACAACACACTATTGTGTAGATATGCCATAATTTGTTTGAATTGACTTGCTCTTGGACATTTAGGCTGTTTCCACTTAGACGTGGTGGCAGGAAGGTGGCACTAGATTTTAAAAGGGGATACTGACAAAGCAGTGATCAATCGAGGGAGGATAACTGGACTAGTGAAGCATCTTAGAAACCATGACCTGAAAGGGGCAGTTCAGAAAACCGGGAACGTTTATTCCAGAGAAGGGCACACATAGACAGCTCTGATAGCTGTCTTCAAACCCTTGAAAAGCTGTCAAATGAGAAAGAGAGTGAATTAGTTTTGTGTTGTTCCAGAGGGCTGAACTAAGACAAGTGGACAGAGGCTGGAGGGAGTCTGATTTCAGCTCTATTTCTAACAATGCCCACTGTCCACAGACAGGCTGAGCTGCTTTGCGAGGGAGTAACATCTCCATCACAGCCAGGTGCAAGCAGAGATAAGACAACCACCTGGGTCAGGAATCTGTAGAGAGGATTCCTACATGGAGTGGGAGACTGAAATAATAACCTCAAAGATGCCTTCCAATCAGATGATTTGGTGATTCTTTCTGAGTTACCAAACTGCCTTCCTTTGACCTTGCTCACATGTAGAAATCCAAGTCAGGTAAGGAGCAAAGAAGTCAATGACATTAATTTCACTGCTAGAGTAAACACTGTAGCTCAGAACTAGAACATACGTCTGTGTACTTGGCATTGGCTCACATCTAGGTAGTTTTTTACAGTCAGCAAAGCACTTTGCAGATAGACCTTATAGTTTAATTCTTGTAACAGCTTTGGGAAGTAGATACTGACATCATCCCACTATTAAAGGTGAGAAAATTGAGGCCCAAAGTGCTGGAGTGACAAAACCCAGCCATCCACCTCTAGTTCCTTGCCACTTCCCAGGATGCAATGCTGCTGTTCTCTGTGTGAGTTCCTAGTGCACTCTTTGATGGGCTGTCATGTGAAGGTTCTTTGTCCTTTACACTCTGTGTATTTGGTGTCTCTTCGGCTACACTTTTAAACACTTTAGGGCAAGGGTTTAAGGGTATGTTATCTTTCTTTTGCATCCCATCCTCCCACCGCCCAGTGATCTTTCTAAAATGCACATCCGATCATGCCAGCCCCCCGTTTTGAATTCCTCTTAGGCTTCTTGTTGCTTGGCACAGAGATGCCAACCCATTGGGAGGGACTGCGGATCCAAGAGTGGTGCACATTTCAGAATCTTGGGAGGAAGTGAAGTACGATTTATAGCAGCTAGAAGCAATACAATAATTATTTGAAAAGAAAAATCAAAGCAATTTGTTCATGAATACGTTTGTTTTGCTTACCAGAGCTATATATAGGCAATACTATAATTCTCGACACTTTTAGGAGAGCACATTATTTTGAGGGTGCATGAGACTTTCATTTTCATCAAAGGAGCCATGAATTTTGTTGTTGTTTGTGGAACCACAATCTCAAAAGTGAAAACATGCCATCTCTCATATCTCAGATTTCCATATATGTATGAGCTTATGTCTGGACTCTCTTTCGTCTTCTGTTAGTTTGTGGCTTCTGTGCCACCGTCATGCCATCTAATTATTATGGCTTTATAAAATGTTTTCCTCTCTAGTTGGACACCTGCCTCCACTTCTTTTCCTCCAAAATTGTTTTTGAACCTTTGTTCTGTTATATTAATTTTAATATGAGCATTTCTGGTTCCATAAAAAAAGTATTTTGATTTTGATTGTAATTGCACTTGATTAATATATTAAAATTGAAGGACAGCTGACAACCTAATGATATTGAGTTGTCCCATCCATTTATTTGGATGTGGCAGGACCTCTTGGTTGCCTACTCATCAGCACTAGCCCACTCCACTTCCTTTCTTATCTACAGAGAATGCTTCCCATATTAGAGACTGAAAATATGAGAGATTTTCCCATCCTTCCATAGGCATGGCCTCATGACTCAATGCTGGCAGTGGGACATGAGATAAAGGTTTATGGGAAAAGTTTGATAAAAAAATAGATGTGTAAAGAGATACTTCTTTTACTTCCTCTGGAATAGAGTCATGTGAAGAGGTCTTTACACATAGACTCTCACTATGACATCAATCCTAAAACTGGGAGAGGACAAACCTGAGATAAAAGCCTTGTTGGAGATGCTTCAGCAGAAAGATGGAAAGATCCTGAGTGTTTGATGACATCCTTGAGTTGCAGGATTAAGCAACCCTGAACCTGCCCATGCTGGGCTTCATGTAATGTGAAGTAATAAATATTACTTCAAGACACTTCCTGTTGGATATATGTTACTTGCTTGTAAAAACACCTTAATTAATATACCATGTCTTCTTCTATTTCCTTCAATAAAATTTCATTATTTTCTTCACAAGCATCTTACACATTTTTGCGAATATGACATTTTTAGAGATTACATTTCTAATTGTCTATTACTGGTGATTAAGTAGGCTATTGATTTGTTTGTTGGTCTTATATCCAGCTTAGTGATCACTCGTTAATTCTAATAGTTTATAAAGTGTCCTACAGATTATTATATCATCTGAAAATAAGAACAGCTTTCTTTTTGCTTTTAAATTCTTATATTTATGATGTATTTTTCTTGCCTTATTACATTAACTTATACTTCAGATACAATATTGAAAAGGAGTAGATATAGTAAGCAGCTCTGTTTCCTCCTGACTCTGATAGGAATAATTATCGAGTTTCAGCTTTCAGGACCTTTCCATCGCACAACTCTAGGGGGCACCATTCATAGTACTTTGACATTATGAGTGGTTTTGTAATATATTTTTATAAATAGTCTCTATTAAAGTGTTTATGTATCAGTTAGGATTAGGCTTGGTTGCAGGCAACATAAAAAGACTGAATAGCAGTAGATTATACAAGATGGAAACTTATTTTTCATGCCCAAGATATCCAGAGGTAGTCAGTTCAGGACACAATTAGTGTGCTGCAGTCTCAGAGATCCAGAATCCTATTATCATGTTGTTCCACCATCCTAATCGTTTCCCACTTTCAGGTGGGAAAACATACACTTTCCTCGAAAGATAAAGAAAGCACATTCAATTTATAATTTATCAAATTATGATTTTAAAAAACTCAATAAAGTAGGACTAGAAGGTATGGCCAAGATTGCTAATTTCATCCCAGTATCTATTCTTCCTGTATCCTTGCAAAAGAAACCTTAATCTTTTATTCTGAATTTTCAAATTTATTTGCATAAATTTTTCCATTTTCTCTTATGGTTTGTTTAATCTCTATTCTAATGTGTTTTGTTTCTGTTCCCTTTTTTTGTTCTTAATATTTTCTTTATTTGTGCTCTTTTTCTTGATTTGCCTCACTAGAAATTTTTCTTTCATTCAAAAACTCAAATTTTAACTATATTAACTTTTTGTAATTTTTTCCCTAATTTATTGATTTTTACTTTACCTTTATTATTTCCTTTTTTCTACCCTTTGTGGCTCCTTCTGGTTTGTTTGTTTTTTTCTCCCTTCTTGAATTGACTGCAAACTCATTTACTTTTTATCTTTCTTTTATTTTACAGATAAATTTTAGGTTCTAATCACATATTTTAATAGCACCTTACTGCATGACACATTTTTATGTGGTTATTTTATTTTCACTTCATTTAAAATATTTTCAACTTTTCATTATTATTTCCTGTTGAATCAAAAAGTTAACTAGAAAGATATTTTTAAATTTCCAAACATGCACTTTTTCTATTTTTTTTTAACTTCTTTAAAAAAAACTCTCAGCCAGGCACTGTGGCACATGTCTGTAATCCCAGCTACTTGGGAGGCTGAGGCACAAGAATCACTTGAACCCAGGAGGCAGAGGTTGCAGTGAGCTGTAATCCTGCCTGGGCGACAGAGTGAGACTGTCTCAAAACAAAAACAGAAACAAAAAAACACCTCTCCTCTTTGCTTGTAGATGTCTAATTTAATTGCTTATTGATACAAATATGCATAATATAAATTCTTTGAAAATTGCTGAAGTCTTCACAATATGGCCAATTTTGTAAATTTTCTAAGAAGAAAAATTTATAATTTTTATTGGGTACAGGGTTCTATATAAAACAGATAAACTTATAGATATTTTCTTCGAATATTCTTCCAGGTTTTTTTTTGTTAGATTTCTCATTTGCTGTCAGAAGAAGCCCTCTCCCCTCTCCCCTCTCCCCTCTCCTCCCTCTCCTCCCTCTCCTCCCTCTCCCGTCTCCACTCTCCCCTTTCTTCGGTCTCCCTCTGTTGCCGAAGCTGGACTACTGCCGTGATCTCGGCTCACTGCAACCTCCCTGCCTCGGGCTCCTGTGACTCTCCTGCCTGGGCCTGCTGAGTGCCTGGGATTGCAGGCGCGCGCCACCACGCCTGACTGGTCTTTGTATTTTTGGTGGAGACGGGGTTTCGCCGTGTTGACCCGGCTGGTATCCAGCTCTTGGCCTCCAGTGATCTGCCCCCCTCGGCCTCCCGAGGTGCTGGGATTGCAGACGGAGTCTCGCTCACTCAATGCTCAGTGTTGCTCAGGCTGGAGTGCAGTGGTGTGATCTCGGCTCGCTACAACCTCCACCTCCCAGCCTCCTGCCTTGGCCTCCTAAAGTGCTAAGATTACAGCCTCTGCCCCGCCGCCACCCCGTCTAGGAAGTGAGGAGCGTCTCTGCCTGGCTGCCCATCGTCTGGGATGTGAGGAGCCCCTCTGCCCAGCCGCCATCCCGTATAGGAAGTGAGGAGCGTCTCTGCCCGGCCGCCCCGTCTGGGAAGGGAGGAGCGCCTCTGCCCGGCCGCCCCGTCTGGGAAGTGAGGAGCGCCTCTGCCCGGCCGCCCCGTCTGGGAGGTGAGGAGCGCCTCTGCCCGGCCGCCCCGTCTGGGAGGTGAGGAGCGCCTCTGCCCGGCCGTCCCCCATCGTCTGGGAGGTGAGGAGCGCCTCTGCCCGGCCGCCCCGTCTGGGAGCTGAGGAGCGCCTCTGCCCGGCCGCCCCGTCTGGGAGGTGAGGAGCGCCTCTGCCCGGCCGCCACCCCGTCTGGGAGGAAGTGAGGAGCGCCTCTGCCTGGCCGCCACCCCGTCTGGGAGGTGAGGAGCGCCTCTACCCGGCCACCCATCGTCTGGGATGTGAGGAGCGCCTCTGCCCGGCCACCCCGTCTGGGAGGAAGTGAGGAGTGCCTCTGCCCGGCCGCCCCGTCTGGGATGTGAGGAGCGCCTCTGCCCGGCTGCCCCGTCTGGGAAGTGAGGAGCGCCTCTGCCCGGCCGCCCTGTCTGGGAGGTGAGGAGCGCCTCTGCCCGGCCGCCCTGTCTGGGAAGTGAGGAGCGCCTCTGCCCGGCTGCCCTGTCTGGGAGGTGTACCCAACAGCTCCAAAGAGACAGCGACCATCGGGAGTGGGCCATGAGGACGATGGCGGTTTTGTTGAAGAGAAGCGGGGGAAGTGTGGGGAAAGGAAGGAGAGATCAGATTGTTGCTGTGTCTGTGTAGAAAGAGGTGGGCATAGGAGACTCCATTTTGTTCTAACTAGGAGAAGTTCTTCTGCCTTGGGATGCTGTTGATCTATGGCCTTTCCCCCAGCCCCCTGCTCTCTGAAACATGTGCTGTGTCAACTCAGGGTTAAATGGATTAAGGGCGGTGCAAGATGTGCTTTGTTAAACAGATGCTTGAAGGCAGCATGCTCTATAAGAGTCATCACCACTCCCTAATCTCAAGTACCCAGGGACACAAACACTGCAGAAGGCTGCAGGGACCTCTGCCTAGGAAAACCAGAGACCTTTGTTCATGTGTTTATCTCCTGACCTTCTCTCCACTGTTATCCTATGACCCTGCCATATCCCCCTCTCCGAGAAGCACCCAAGAATGATCAATAAGTACTTCATAAAAATAAAATAATAAAATAAAATAAAATTTCAAAAAATAAATAAATAAATAAATAAATAAATAAAAATCTACTATGTGTATAAAATGATCTGTTTTGGCCTTTTATATAACTTGAAACTATGTTGTTAGGTGCATGCAAGGTCATGATTGCTACATCGTCTTGGAGAATGATTCATTTTATTATTGTATAGTATCTATCTTTTTCTCTATTTGTTCTTTTTGCCACAAATTTTATCTTGTCATATATTAATCTTATTGCTCAACATTCATTTGGAATTTTCATGATCTTTTTTTTCTCACCCTTCAATTTCAAACCTTCAGACTGATATTGTTTTGTGTGTCTTTCTTCTCAATTGCATACTGTTGGGTCTTTCTCTTTCATTCATTTTCATAATCTCTGCTTTTAGTGGTTGGCTTTAATCCACTTGAAAGTATTGTGAGTTATTACAATTCCCTTGGTATCCACAGGGGATTGGTTCCAGGACTCCCTGTGGGTGCCAAAATCCACAGATGCTCAAGTTCCTTATATAAAATGGCATAGTGTTTCATGTAATCCATGCACATCTTCCTGTATACTTTAAACCGTCTCTAGATTACTTATAATGCCTAATACAATGTAAATGCTATGTAAAGATTTACTATACTGTATGTTTTAAATTTGTGTTATTTTTATTGCTGTATTCTTATTTTTAACTAAAAAAAAATGTTGAATCTCATGTTGGTTGAATCCAAAGATGTGGAAGCTGTGGATATGGAGGGCTGACTATATTATCTTCTTTTATATTTTCTGTTTATTATGTTTTTCTTTGCTACTTTTTTCTCCCTGTTTTCCTCTGCACTTTTGGAGTGATAAAGTTTTTATAATTACTTTTTTCTCTGCCTGGATTGAAATCTATATTGTGCACTTCTACTCATTAAATGATTATCCCTATCTTAGGGCCAGGCGTGGTGGCTCACGCCTGTAATCCCAGCACTTTGGGAGGCCAAAGCAGGCGGATCATGAGGTCAGGAGATCGAGACCACGGTGAAACCCCATCTCTACTAAAAATACAAAAAATTAGCTGGGCGTTGTGGCAGGCGCCTGTAATCCCAGCTACTTGGGAGGCTGAGGCAGGAGAATGGTGTGAACCCAGGAGGCGGAGCTTGCAGTGAGCTGAGATTGCGCCACTGCACTCCAGCCTGGGTGACAGAGAGAGACTCTGTCTCAAAAAAAAAAAAAAAAAATGATTATCCCTATCTTTAAATATTTAACAGCTATACACTTACTTGTATGAACAAATCTAAACTTTTTTGGTAATGTTATTCTCTTCTTGGTGGTCATACATATTCTGTATCTGTTAAAGTCTTCCCTCCTCTATTTCATTACTATTTCCTTTAATTTTAACTTCACACTTAATTCCTTTTTTTTTTGGAGTCTGGCTCTGTCACCCAGGCTGGAGTGCAGTGGCACAATCTCAGCTCACTGCAGTCTCCGCCTCCTGGGTTTAGGCAATTCTCTGCCTCAGCCTCCCGAGTAGCTGGGACTACAGGTGCCTGCCACCAAGCCTGCCTAATTTTTGTATTTTTAGTAGAGACAGGGTTTCACCATCTTGACCAGGCTGGTCTTGAACTCCTGACCTTGTGATCCACCCACCTCGGCCTCCCAAAGTGCTAGTATTACAGGTGAGAGCCACCGCTCCTGGCCCATACCTCATTCTTGAATGAGAATTAGCTAGATAGAAATTTCCCTCAGCACTTTGTAAGTATGGCTTCATTATCTTCTTGGGTTCAATTACCTTCTTGGTTTCTATTCTATCACACCTTAAATTTTTCATAGAAAAATGCAAGATGTAACTTCAGTCTAAGCGTTAATCTTTTGTAAGTAATCTATTTTTCCCCTCTGGGAGATTTTCCTTTTATTGATGATGCTCTGCAGTTTCATTGTGATGTGGACCTGCATCAAAGTGCACTTTTGATCTGAGTTCTCATATTTTTCTCTAACTCTGGAAAATTCTAAGCTACAGTCTTTTCAAATAATGACTTCTCTCTTATTTCTTCCAGTCTCTTTTCCTTTCTCTGGTACCCAAATTAGAGATGTGTTGGAGTCTCTCAGTCTGTCCTCCAGGGCTCATAACTATCCTGCTCTTTTGAATTTTATATTTCTTTGTTTCTTTGTACTAGATCTGGGTGAATTTGTCAGTACTCTCTTTCAATTTACCAATTATCTCTTAAACTGTGCCTAGTCCAGAGTTTATCCTAAATATTGGCTTTCTTATTTCCATAATATATTTTTAAGTTCAAAAATTTTCAATTGATTGCTTTCCCTATCTACATGTGGTGGTTTGCCCCAAATTTGCCCCATCCCAACATACATGCCCCTTTGCAACGTGACTTTGATGCTCTGACTATCAAGAAGTGGGGTATATCTCTGCATCCTCAAATCCAGTCTTGTCTGTGTGACTTGTTTTGAGCAGTGGCCATTGGCAAATAATTCAACAGAGGCTTGAGAAGCTCTTGTGCATTGGAGTTTACCCTTCTTTGGCTGCAGGAAGCCCTGCTATCACTATGGAAGCAAGCCTAGGTTAGCCTCCTAAAGAATCACAAAAAGAAAGACCCTAGCTGTCTGAATGATCTGAGCTAAGCCCCCAGACATGCACGTGTGGCCATCCTAGACCACTGAGCTCCAGCCAAGCCAGCTTGCATCAGAAGAACTGTCCAGACAACTCACAGAATCATAAGAAATAATGCAGGTTGGTTTTTTAAGTGACTAAGTCGTGGGGGCGGTTTGTGATGCAGCCAAAGGTAATTGATATACTGTCTTTTCAATTTCTCCCTGTTTTGTTTCCCAAAATTTCTTCACTTTTAAGGCATCTAATTCCTTTTCCATGTCTTTAGTCCTTAAGTGTTACTGTTCAAGTCTTACTGTTTAATTTACCGTTTAAGTCCTTGACATACTGTTTCATAAAATTATTTTCAACTGGAGTGAACTATTGACTTTCTTGACTGTTTTTCTTAGCGCTTATTTTCTACATATATTTTGGAAAGTCTGCAGGCTTATTTTGAATGGAAGGCATTTTGTTTTGTTTCACTTGTTTTGCTTTTTCTTGTACCCAGTTGAGAAGTTTTGCAGATGCTTTCACCCAGCACACTGTACTCTTGGTCCACAGCTGAGTCTCAAGATAGTTTTCTGGGGCTCCTGCCCCACAGTGATATTGAGAATATTACAGAGTCAGTCACAGAGCTGGCTTTGAATCAGCTGGCTTCATATCAGCTTTAAATTTCTAATCAGTTCCTGTTTAGAAGGCTGGGTCTTGGATCGCTCTAGTTCCACAGCTTCTGAGAACGCCTGGCTTTCAGCAGTTAGCCTGGTTCTATCGTTTCTTGCGTAGACGCTTAGTTTCTATTATCCTATCCAAGCCACACTCCTTCCCATCGCTGCCTGGTTTGGGGTCCAGAGCCCTGCAAGCCCACGGCTTTATCCCCCCTCATGCTTGCAGTGATCCATAAAGATGTTTTCTTCTTGGTTTCAAGTTTGGGTATATTTTATTTTATTATTATTATTATTATTATTATTTTAGACAGAGTATCACTCTGCCACCCAGGCTTGAGGGCAGTGGCGCGATCTCGGCTCACTGGAACCTTTGCTGCCCAGGTTCAAGCAATTCTTCTGCCTCAGACTCCTGAGTAGCTGAGACTACAGGCACCCTTCACCACGTCCAGCTAATTTTTGTATTTTTAGTAGAGATGGGGTTTCACCGTGTTAGCCAGGATGGACTCGATCTCCTGACCTCGTGATCTGCCCACCTCGGCCTCCCAAAGTGCTGGGATTACAGGTGTGAGCCACTGCACCCTGCTAAGTTTTGTGTTTTCAGTAGAGACAAGGTTTCACCATACTGGTCAGGCTGGTCTTGAACTCCTGTCTTCATGATCCACCCACCTCAGCCTCCCAAAGTGCTGGGACTATAGGCATGAGCCACTGCGCCCAGCCATGTTTGGGTACATTTTATTAGGTTTGTTTTTTCCTTGTCTATACTTTGTCTTTCATGGTCTTTTACTTAGAACACAGGGAATGTGAAGAAGTGTGAAATTAAGGGGAGCCTGTTTGACTGGAGGTCCATTTCATGTAATTTTATCTAAAAATTAAATATAAACTTAAGCTGGCATGCAAGATCTTTCACAATTCAGATCCGCTTCCCACTCCCACTGCTAGGCACCCCGCACTTCACTCACATCAAATTGCCTCCTGTTTCCTGAACACAGCACATGTTTTTATTCTTTGGGGCACGTTCATATCCAGAACAGCCCTCCTGCCACACCTTTAATCTTCAAGACCTTCATGAAAACTCATTTAAACTGGGAAGTTGGCTCCAGATCCCACAGATTAAGTTACTTCTTCCTTCTCTGTGCAGCTGGTATTGTTAAATACCTTTATGTAGTGCTTTCTGTATTCCTCTATATTCTATATACTACTTAATGTCATCAAATTGTGAATTTTAGTACTTATACTCTCCCCCAGCTAGGCTGAGAGCTTCCTGAAGACAGATACTGTCTTTTCCATATTCATATTCTTGGAAGTTAGCAAAGGACCTGGCACAAAGTATGCATTCAGTACACAGGTACTGAGTCAATGAATGAATGATTCATATGATGTGCAAGATAAAGTAAGCATATCGTACATGTGGTTTATTGCCATATTGTTATGTCCATAACAATTGCTGTTTATCTAAGTGTCTGCTTTGGGCAACATGAGTGTGCTATATTAGAAATAAAGGGAAGGCAGCGGACAGATTTTTATCCTGAAGTTTGCCTTATATAACTACCATTAAGCTAACTGTGTGGAAGACCATTGACATACTCCAATACACCTTTTGTAAAAGTGTGGTTTTTACAACTATTAAGGCAACATGAGACAAACAGTCTCATCTCCTTCCTCAATTTCATGGCATTCTTCGAAAAAGAGTGGAGGAGGATGTTAGCACAAGTCGTTATCTTTCTTTTTTTTTTTTGAGACGGGAGTCTCGCTCTGCCGCCCAGGCTGGAGTGCAGTGGTGCAATCTTGGCTCACTGCAATCTCCGCCTCCCGGGTTCACATCATTCTCCTGCCTCAGCCTCCCGAGTAGCTGGGACTACAGGTGCCCGCCACCACACCCGGCTAATTTTTTTGTATTTTTAGTAGAGACGGGATTTCACTATGTTAGGCAGGATGGTCTCAAACTCCTGACCTCGTGATCCACCTGCCTCAGCCTCCCAAAGTGCTGGGATTACAGGAGTGAGCCACCACGCCTGGCACGTTATCTTTCTTTTGAGCAAAGTAAAAATACGATGGAAAAAGCTCTAACATGTTTAAATGCTTTTACAGCTATAACAACTCAGTTCTATCATTCTATCAATTGTAATTCTATCTCAGGAGAAGAGTTACATTTTTTGTTCCTTTTTTTACAAAGAGAATATAATTTTGGTACCAAATGGCATGCTGTGTGAGCAAAAATATTTGTCTAATTGTCCAACTTTTCTGGAATCCTTCAGGATACTATTTCTTCCTCAGAAACAGAATGAAGGCTCTGTGACATGGAAGAAACAAAAAGGTTTTCATTCTGGTGGGAGTTACTTGTGCTTTCATTTCCTCCAGCTCGATTGCATGGCTATGGTAAAAACAGAAATTCAACTGAGTAGAATTTCTGTTCTAAAAACATCTAAAATTCATCTCAAATCTGTATCTCTTCTGGAGAGAGAAACTAAATCCATTCTAACAACTAATTAAACAAACAAACAAATACCCTAAAACCACAGCCTGTCTACACCCACTCCTCCCCAGACGCCTTCCCCCATCTCCTTCCCCACTAGCCCAGTCCCACCTGGTCCAGGGATCAACGTGGTGGGGCTCACTCTCTCCCACACAGGGAATGTGTTGGATAAAAGTTACATGTGGAAAATGTGGGTAAGAGAACTAGAAAACGAATGTGAAGTTATTACTGTGTTTAACTTCAAACTTTGCTCTCTGATTCCAATAGTCGTCACAGTTTTCTGAAAACCTGAAATGTAACGTATGTCATGTTGCTTCTCCCTAGTGATTCAGCAAACAAAAGCCTGAAATTCTTCTCCAAATCACCATTTTCCCCCACATTCCTAATTCAAGCTCAAAGCTTTATTTAATTTAATCACATTTAACACATAACTTTTAGTTATGTGCTCTGATTGATGCAGTACTTCTTATGGATATAGACTTGGAATCCATTGTGTGACCTCGAAAAGAATTTAGAGTTTAGACAATTTAGAATTTGGAACCAATTTCAGTGTCTCCAGAAAAGATCCAAAGTTGATAGCTTGCTGCTTCTCCCCGTATGGTGAACCATCTCACTGTGCTCAAGAGACTGCTACATCCTGGAGAAGGGGATAACACAGAGGGACACAGAGATTTTTTATTTACAGAAATAGTATCTGGAAGTGCCCTTTGGTTTACTATCTTGATCTTTTATGTTAAGCAACTACGAATGTTTGAAAGGGAGAACAAAAAAATCGCCACTATGAGAAGGAAATATTACCTGAAGAAGACCGGGTGCAGTGGCTCACGCTTGTAATCCCAGCACTTTGGGAGGCCGAGATGGGCGGATCACGAGGTCAGGAGATCGAGACCGTCCTGGCTAACACGGTGAAACCCCGTCTCTACTAAAAATACAAAAAAAAAAAAAAAAAAAAAAAATTAGCCGGGCGCGGTGGCGGGCGCCTGTAGTCCGAGCTACTCGGAGGCTGAGGCCGGGGAATGGCGTGAACCCGGGAGGCAAAGCTTGCAGTGAGCCGAGATCGCGCCACTGCACTCCAGCCTGGGCGACAGAGTGAGACTCTTGTCTCAAAAAAAAAAAAAAAAGAAATATTATCTGAAGAAAATGCTATCAATGACAACTCCTAGACACTAATTGTGGTACGTTGCATTTCATTTCATTTCCAGTCACACTACGAGCATCTACTATGAGCTAGGTACTGTATCAAATTCTAGACCAGCTCTGTTCAATAGAAATAGACGCCAGCCACCTATGTAACTTTAAAGTTTCTAGTGGACACATGAAAGCCATTAAAGAGAAATGGGTGAAATTAAATATTTGTATCATTTCAACATGTAATCAATACAAAAATAATGAATGAGATTTTTTTTTAATACTGCATCTTCAAAATCTGTTGTGTGTTTTTCACTTATAGCACAGCTTAACTTGGACTCATCACCTATCAAGTGCTCGACAGCCACGTGTGCAGTGGTTACTACATTGAGCAGCATAGCTCCAGAGATGCAAATATTAATGAGGACAGTGCTAGTTATAGAGTTGCTGAGCAATCTAGGTACCCTTGTACGAACCACTGCCCCAGGGGAAGAAACAGAACTCCACAAGGTAGCAGTGTGGGTGTAGTATCTGCACGTGCCCATGTTATGGGAATGTAGATGGGGAGTGACCGCCACCAACAGAAGTGTGGCCATCTTGCCCGAGATGCATGAGGAACTCCTGTTTTTAGATGCTGCTGCCCGAGGCCCGTATTTCATGCTATGGCTTTTGTCATTTGAATTATCAGTAGCTGTCTCGGAGCTAATAGACTTCACTGGGCCCTGGAGGATATTGTCTTACACAGTCCACTGGGTTTTGGATATGCAGTCTGTGTCTTTCATTGCCTTCCTGGAAAATGATAACTAAACCTTCCTTACCAGGCTTTTTGTCTTTTTTAATTTTCTCTTTGTCTAGTTTATTTTGGTATCTGTTACTATCGTTTCTTCAATGTTTTTTTTTCCTGCTTATCTAACTCCTTTATCTTGTTCAAGTTAAAAAAAAAAAAAAAAAAGGCCGGGTGCGGTGTCTCACGCCTGTAATCCCAGTACTCTGGGAGGCCGAGGCGGGCGGATCACGAGGTCAGGAGATTGAGACCATCCTGGCTAACATGGTGAAATCCCGTCTCTACTAAAAATACAAAAAATTAGCCGGGTGTGGTGGCGGCCACCTGTAGTCCCAGCTACTTGGGAGGCTGAGGCAGGAGAATGGTGTGAACCCGGGAGGCGGAGCTTGCAGTGAGCCGACATTGCACCACTGCACTCCAGCCTGGGCAGCAGAGGGAGACTCCATCTAAAAAAAAAATAAAAAGACCTCTGCCTGGGGCCTGGGGCCTGTTGAAGCATTTATGGGCATGGCTTATGCACACTGGTGACAAGAAATGTTAAACAAAGAGCTAAAATGTATTAAGTATTTAAAACTACTGTATGTATATAAGTAAATCCTAAGATAATGATGCTGACACAAGGGTGAGCAGAATTTGTGAGGGCAGAGTTTAAGAGTGAGAGAGTAGAGATGTGCAGGTCCTAGTCCCTTTCATCTTGCTGCAGGAACAGAAAAAGAGGCCATCATCAGAGATACAGGATGCTCATCTTTCCATCTTGTCAGGACCATTTTGATCTCAAGGACAATTTGATAGGCAGAATGCAAAAAGAATATAACTAAGATATTTTTGACAGCAGCAGAAAATGTCTTATGAACAAACCACTGAATGTCCACTTTCAGATATTATCAAGTAGTAAATCCCTTATCCTTTCCCCTTCCTTGACCCTGTTCTACTAGGTGGGAGTCAGCATAGGGTGGAGGGTGTCCTTGACATCTATACTAGGGCCACCGTAAAAATAACCCCAACAACAAAATGACTACTCCAGTCCACATATGGTATATCCCCCTTCCCACCACAGGTTGAATCCATACCATGTCTCCAGTAAGGATTGTGGCTTAACTTTTGACCTGGAGCCCACACAACTTTCACACATTATAGTTCTCTCAAGTTTAAGAAGACAACTGATATGGTTTGGCTGTGTCCCCACTCAAATCTTATCTTGAATTGTAGTTCCCACAATCCCTATGTGTCATGGGAAGGACCTAGTAAGAGGTAATTGAATCATGGGGGTGGGTTTTTCCCATGCTGTTCTTGCGAAAGTGAATAAGTCTCACAAGATCTGATGGCCTTATAAGGGGCAGTTCCCCTGCACATGCTTTCTTGCCTGCTGCCGTGTAAGATGTGCCTTTGCTCCTCCTTCACCTTCTGCCATGATTGTAAGGCCTCCCCAGCCATGTGGAACTGTGAGTCCGTTAAACTTCTTCTTCTTTATAAATTACCCAGTCTCATAGCAGTATGAAGATGGACTAATACAGCAATATTTTCAAAGTTAGGCTCCCAGCTGAGCACCCTTTCAGTAGTATTTGGGTTATTGGTCTTCAGCCATTGTTCTTATATTTCCTCTGCTCCTTTCCCTCTCTCTTCCCCTTTGACACCTGCTACCAGGCTGGGAGTTCCAGAAACCCCATGTGCAGAAGCTTGAGGGCCCAGGCAGAGGAGGAAACATGACAGTTAGGCAGAAATACCCCTGAGAGGTCAGGTGCTTTATTGGATGGGCACCGTGAACCTAATGCTCTGAAGGCTGGATGCCTGGGCTTCCTTCCCCAGACCTAAGGCTGGATCTGAGGAGAACTGGCAAATAAGTGAGGCTTACTCTTCTCCTCTACTGTGAGCATCCTTATCTGCCCTGTGTCATCCTGTCGCCCTCTAGCTAAACCTGCCAGCCTGCCCTTGCAGGGCCATGCCACCACTCTGTCAGGCTTCCCCTCCGTCTGTCTCCCTCTTTGCTTGATGTCTGATAGCTGTCATGTGGTAAAGAGCAATGCGCTGATGCCTGGTGGGAGCTGGAAGTGTACTCAATAACCAGGAGTGCTTGCACTTGGTGAAATAGGGAATAATATTATATTTCCATCCAATCATATGGAATGAGATCCAAATGGTGAAATGCCAGACTCCCAGATGAAAGGACTGTCATCTATAATTGTGTAAATCAAGCTTGTCCAACCCACAGCCCACAGGCCACATGCAACCCAGGACAGCTTTGAATGTGACCCAACACAAATTTCATAAAACATTATGAGATGTTTTATAAAACATTATGAGATTTACGCATGGACTTTTTTTTTGACTCATCAACTATTGATCAGCTATCATTAGTGTATTTTATGTGTGGCCCATGAAAATTCTTTTTCTATGACCCAGGGAAGCCAAAAGACTGGACACCCCTGGTGTAGATTGTTCTCTACACAGGATTTGAAGCCTAGGAAGTGAGTGAGGTGGTCAACCCAGTATGCACTCTACTCACCAAGCCACACACCCTGACACAGAACTGTGTCCCCCTGAAGGAAAGAGTACCCTTCGCTGATTTTCACAAAACTACTCTAGTACTACTTTATGCTTAAGGGGGCTTTGGGTAGAAGAAGACTTAACCTTTTAAAACACATTTTACAGGCTCGTGCCTGTAATCCCAGCCACTCAGAAGGCTGAGGTAGGAGGATCTCTTGAAGCCAGGAATTCAAGACCAGACTGGGCAACACAGCAAGACCCCCATCTCTAAAAAAAAGCAAAAAACAAAAACTTAGCCAGTTGTGGTGGTCTGCACTTGTAGCCCCAGATACTCAGAGGCTGAAGTGGGAAGATCTTTTGAGCCCAGGAGTTTGGAGCTGCAGTGAGCCGTGATCGTGCCACTGCCCTCCAGCCTGGGCAACAGAGCAAGGCCCTATCTCTAAACAAAACAAAACAAAACAAAACACATCTTTTAGTCTAGAATGTGCACATTTGTCATCATTTTAGGTCCTGACTATGAGATTCTCACAAAGAGAAACCGAAAAAGAACAGAAACATCAATCATTTCAATAAATCTTCTTTTGGGCCCAATGTGAATCATCTCTCCTCAGGACTCTGGTTGGCTGACATTCAGGTGGGAGTTTTTCATTACAGCAGGAGATCAGGACTCATTCAGGTTTGCTGGCATTCAGGTGGGAGTTTTTCATGACAGCAGGAGGCGTCTGTCTCATGCTATCTCAGGGGTGATCCTTACTAAGGACTGGGGGAGAACAGAGTCATGTCCAGATGTAGGAGGCCTTCTGTAGAAAGGTCTGAGGGACACGGCCATTGCAGACTGCTGTCTTGGTGCTATAAAAGCTTCCTCACAATATTACTCCCACTCTATAAACACACTGTTAATTAAAAGAGAAACTCATTAAATACCCTTATAAAATCCAGAATATCCCCTACTCATCTCCTCTCCCTTTCTCCTCCTTACCATATGCCAATAATCCACCATTTTTTTTTTTTTAGCGCATTCTCTGTGCCAGCAGTGACAAAGGAAGAGAGTCTGTGGTCTCACAGAGCTTATCATGGGTTTCTAGGCGAATTTCTCTCAACAGAAAAGGTGAGGTCTGAGATGGTCTCTAGGAATTTGATGTTCAGGTTCTCAGAAATCACTGGTTTCCTCGGCATGTTCTGTAATATGTCCTTAAATGCTGAAGAGACTTAGTTCTAAGGTCACTAATTATATATCAAGGAGAACAAAGTGCCCAGTCCTCCTTGAAAGAAATTAAGCTGTTTCTTTTCTGTGTTCTCTTTTCACTAGACAAGTACATCTGGATTTCCCAAACACCAAAAACAAACAAACAAAAAAAAAACAACAAAAAAAAACGGAGTCTCGCTCTGTCACCCAGGCTGGAGTGCAGTGGTGCGATCTCGGCTCACTGCAAGCTCCGCCTCCCAGATGCATTCCATTCTCCTGCCTCAGCCTCCCGAGTAGCTGGGACTACAGGCACCTGCCACCATGCCCAGCTAATTTTTTGTATTTTTAGTAGAGACGGGGTTTCACCGTGTTAGCCAGGGTGGTCTCGATCTCCTGACCTCATGATCCGCCCATCTCGGCCTACCAAAGTGCTGGGATTACAGGCGTGAGCCACCACGCCCGGCCAGGTTTTCTTAATTCACTCTCCCCTCTGAAGGTTTTTGTACTATTTATATAAAAATGTATACATTCATTTGTTTACCATCAGGTATTTATTGAGTACCTGTATTCATTTTCAATGAGTTTGGATGAGCAAAAATTTAAAAATAAATAAAAGTGATAAGACATTTTTGAACTGACTGGGCAGTGGGAGACAGACAAGTGTGTAAACCATTTCAGTTCAGGGTGGTAAGTATGACAGAAAGACAGAGAACATAGCCGCCAACTTTAGCTGATGAAATGAAATTGAGGCGGCTTCATGCAGGAGGCGGTTTTTGACCTGAGTCTTAGAGAGTGAATAGGAAATAACCAGGCAGAGAAACGAAGCAAGACAACTCCAGGCAGAGGGAACAGCGTGTGCAAAGTCCCAAGGACGGTGTACTGGGGATCCTATAGAGAGACAGACAGCATCCCTCAAATGCACTTCCTCTCTATCTGAAAACCTGTGAATTAAGGAAAGAAGTCTTCTGTTCCCCATGAGCCTCTACCCTACACATCCACACACCCAATATACAGTAATGGGACAGGCATAGGATCACAGCTATAGACTCTCCCATTCAGAAAGGGGGAAACAGAACCCATAGAGGAGTTACCAGCCTACAGCAGTTCTGAGATCTGGCAGGGCACATGTGGTCAGCTCCTTGATTAGGGATCAAGCCCTGGGAATTATTCCCAGTGACTCTTGGTTTTTCCCTCTGTGTCATCCTTCTTTTTCTGTAAAAGATTGTTTACATTTGCAACTGAGTGTATTTCTCAGACTATTCTCAGCCTATAAAAGTTTGGGAATCCAAAGCCTTTTTATTTTTACTCTGTACTTTCTCTTTTAGTCCAAGCTGTTGGTGTTTCTTCTTGTAAAATTATCTTAAAACCTTTGGGAGTCTCCTGTGAATCTTACTGTGGTGTGTGTCATCATTTAAAAAGTTTGTGAGGTTTTTCTTAATGGCACAAATGACAATAAGGTTCACAAGGGAGGGGACATCCCATACATCTCTTCAAAGTAAGCCACACTCTACCCTGAGCTTCTGTTGCAGCTGCCAAGGAATCCTAAAAGCCCTGGGTTTCTGTTGGTGGTGTTATTCTTGTTTTGACTAAAGAGTTCTCCAAGGCATTGCTTTAAGTCTTTCCAAGATTTTAACAAAGAGTGTTATGGTCACATTCATTTCATGTTATGGTCACATTCATTTATGGTTTTTCTTTTCTTTTTTTTTATGAGACAGAGTCTTGCTCTGCCACCCAGGCTGGAGTGCAGTGGTGCCATCTCGGCTTAACTGCAATCTCCACCTCCTGGATTCAAGCAATTCTCGTGCCTCAGCCTGCCAAGTAGTTGGGATTACAGGCCTGCACCACCGCACCCAGCTAATTTTTATATTTGTAGTAGAGACGGGGTTTCATCATGTTGGCCAGGCTGGTCTCCAACTCCTGGCCTCAAGTGATCTGCCCACCTCAGCCTCCCAAAGTGCTGGGATTACAGGCATAAGCCATCATGCTCTGCCTATGGTCACATTCTTAATTCCCTCTTTAGACCATGTTCTCCTGACCATTCCTGAAATTTTATTTTTGTGCAGAGTAATTTCCTTATTAAACACTGCTTCTTTCTGGAGAGGCAGGGGATTTTCCAACTCAGCAAATTCTGCCTCTTTCATATTGAATGCATTTTTTTTCTTGAGCTTATTCCTGTCCCCTCCAATTTTAATATAAGCAAAAAGACAAAGCCGGGGGCATCTTTAACACTGCCTGGAAATTTCCTTAGCTAGAGCAACCTGTCCATTAGATACATCTGTTTTCCATGTTACTGCAGGTGATGTGGTTTAGCTGTGTCCCCACCCAAATCTCATCTTGAATTGTAGCTCCCATAATTCCCATGTGTTGTGGGAGGGTCCCAGCGGGAGATCATTGAATCATAGGGGCAGTTTCCCCCATACGGTTCTTGTGGAAGTGCATAAGGCTCACGAGATCTGATGGTTTTTTAAGGGGAAACCCCTTTCACTGGGCTCTCATTCTCTCTTTGCTAGCTGCCTTGTAAGACATCCCTTCCTTCGTCTTCTGCTGTGATTGTGAGGCATCCCCAGCCATGTGGAACTGTGAGTCAATTAAACTCTTTTCTTTATAAATTACCCAGTCTCAGGTATGTTCTTATCAGCAGCATGAAAACAGACTAATATGGCAGGCAAGAGTCTTGCTAAACTTTCTGCCTTTTCATGGAGCCTCTTTTCTCTGATTTCCTCACTTTTCTTTAATCCTTGACAAACAGCCTTCTTGAGGGACATCAGTCTTCTGCTAACAGTCTCTATGAGATACTTGATAGATTTTTACTAAATTCTCTTCTCAAGGACCTTCTGGCATCTGCCCACCACAGTCCCAAAGCCACTTCCATATTTTGGGGTCTCTGTTACAGCAGCAACTCACTCACCTCTTGCCTTCTGCACCCCCGCTTCAGACCCCCCTTCCCATATACATCTCCAGCTATAGCTCACCAGGCCCACTCTGGTCCCATCACAGCAGAGGGTAGGCAATTTTCTCTAAAACTTCTGCCCCTTCCAAAGGTCCCAGAAAATAATTCTAATATATCCTCCCGAAGATTGGTTCCCCCGAGGAGCTGTCTTGGTAAAGGGCTAACAGATAGGGTTATAGAAAGAAGTTAATGATGCTGTCTTCAAAAACAAATAAACAAACAAACAACGTTTCAGGACACCAAATGTTTTCTCCAGAGAAAAGTATCAAAATTCTCTGGGAAATATTTTCAACTTGCTGTTTGAGGGCAAGACCAAGAGAATTAAATCTGTTTCTAACAAGAAATATTTTTAAAAAGAGAGGAAAAAAATGTGAGATTAAATTTATGTTAGGCTAACATGAGCTTTTATTTATTTATTTATTGTAAGACGGAGTCTCACACTTTCACCCAGGCTGCAGTGCAGTGGCGTGATCTCGGCTCACTGCAACCTCCGCCTCCAGGGTTCAAGAGATTCTCCTGCTTCAGCCTCTTGAGTAGCTGGGATTACAGGCACCTGCCACCACACCTGGCTAATTTTTGTATTTTTAGTAGAGACGGAGTTTCACCATGTTGGCCAGGCTGGTCTCAAACTCCTGGCCTCAAGTAATCTGCCTGCCTTGGCCTCCCAAAGTGCTGGGATTACACGGGTCAGCCACTGGGCCTGGCCCAGTTTTATTTTAAAACACTGCTACCTCGACAGTGGAAGACATGCATGGCAAAATGGGAGAGGCCAGGAGCCGAGGGCTCATGCAGACCTAGACGGTGAGCCCAGGCAAGTTTCTTAATCCCCATGAGGCCCTGCTTTCTCATCCCCAAGGTGGACATGGTCATGCTAACTACCTCACAAGGCTACTGTGAGGATTGGAGGAGGTGAAATGTACGTGAAATAGCCAAGCACAGCATCTAGCATGTGATTAAGAAATTATACTGGACTCACTAACAGGGAAACCATACAAACGAATCCTCGTATTTTCCTAGACGCCTCCATTTGGCTTTTCAGAAGGTTTTGGAATCAGAAGTCTGTTCTCCAACTGCCTGGGGAGGATTTGGTGGCCACGAAGGAGCAGGAGGAAGGGCAGCTTCCCTCTTGCCCTCTTAGGAATTAGATTCTCTCCCATAAAAAAAAAACAAAAACCCACATTTAGGACTACGGAATGTGCAACTCTCCAGGGTCCCATTAAGTCTTTTCTCAGCTGACTATTTCAGTGAAAAAATAATATCAACTTCATTTTATTTCTGCCATAAATCCACACTTCATCTAATCTCTCTGGGTTTCTCTCTTTCCCAGCCCAAATCTCCCTCACCCAGCTTCAATTCTTCAACTCTTTCTCCCAAGCAGCCCTTGCAAGAGTGTAGGGCCAGTTCTTCCTCTGCCGCAAGAAACATGCCCCAACTCCCATGTGGTGTCAAGCTGGAAGAAGACATGGAATTAGATGAAGGACAGAATGAAGATGAAAAGGAGATTTAGAGGAGAATAAATTTTAGGATATCAGAGAGGAAAAGCAATGAGGCATGTGGATGTGAGAGGAAGGTATGGGGAAGGCTTGAATGAAAGCAGAGATACAAAGGCACGGGGGCTGAAGGAGAAGAGTTTGAAGGATGCTTCACGGAAAAGGGCTGTGGAAAGAGTGAGTCGAGAGGATGGAGTTAATGAGACCTGCTGGAATTCTCCACAACTTCCTCTTCTTGCTCTTTCCACACCGCCTCTTTACATGATCCTACCTTTTCAGATAGTTGTTTCTGTCTCCTGTGCTCCCTTCCAGCTTAGCTCAGGCTATGTTGTCTCTTGCCCTAGAGAGGGCAATGGCCTCTGATCCAACTGGTTCTCCCACTCCACAGCCCTGATCCACCAATCTGTTCTTTGTTCCATAGCCCAAGTGGCCTCTCTTTAGTTTGACCTTGCTCCTGACCCACCCCCAAGCTTAAAATCCAGATACAGGTAGATCCCTGTGCCTTCAGGTCAAGTCTGCCCTCATAATGGTGGTACATTTCTTCCCTCCTAGCCTCATCTCTCTCTCTCTCTCTCTCTCTCTCTCTCTCTCTCTCTCTGCTCCATCTCTAGGCAGCACATCACTACCAGAGCTGGCCTTGCTTCCGTCACCTGTTTGCTTTTGCTCTGGCTTTCTCTCTGTCCTTTATCTTTCATCAATCCAACTTCTGTGCCCTTGGCCATGGTATTTCCTCTTTTTATCAGATCCTCCCCTCTTCTTCTTTGTCTAATTCCCATTTAGTTTCCATGTTTCCTCTCAACCACTCTCTTTCTCCTGCAGTCCTTCCCTGCTGCCCCACCCCACCAACACACACACCCCTGACAAGCTCTTACTCCCACTCTCATCCCTTTCTCTCACCTAAGCTGACCCAGCCACACTTGGGCTCACTTCTGTCTCAGCACTTATCTCGACACCCATTTTTCTGTCTCTGGCACTAGGAAGAGAACTGCTCCAGGACAGAGGCCCTAATTATTAACATCTAGAATCCCTTGTTTGGTTTCTAGAATGTAGATGTAAGAGGAGTTATGTCATGTTGGTCAAGGGAATGAATGGATGAATGAATGCTCACTTGGTGGCCAAGAAGAGGCAGTCACAAGAGATCCAGTGAAGGAAAGAGGTCTGGTGAGGAGGAAAAGTATGAGAAAATATAAAGAAGAAAACAAAGTGTTTGGGTAGAGGGAACATTTACTTTTGCTGGGGGTAGTAACTTCTATTTCAGTGGGAAAAAGCTCCATAACGAAGCAGAATGTTGGGTTTTGTTTGTTTGTTTTTTTGTTTCTTTGCGGTTTTTTTTTTTTTTTTTTCCCTGCATCTGAGGGAGAAATGGGGGTAGGAAGGGGTAGGGGTCTCAGACCCTACAACTGACACCACTCAGGAATCATCTGCAGGGCCTCTCCTGCTGGACCTCCCCTCCTGGACCTCTGGATGTCTAGCTTCCTCCCTTGATGCTAACTCTGTTCCAAACACAACCCTGAATGCATCCCTGAATCATCACCCAAGACCAGGAACAAGTGCCCAGTCTTTTTTCTTACTCCAGTGTCCTCACTTTCTTCCTCCACTCCCACCTTGATTTATCTCCCACGTCCACCCATCCGTACCCCAACCGCCCAATTCATGCATTTTTCCATGTCTTAAGACCTCATGCTATTATTCATCCATTTGTCCAAACCCCCCACTAAACATGTGCTGCCTCCACTTTGTCATTTCCTAACACTCCCAAGGACTCTCAAGGTCTGTTAAGACAATCAGAGAATTTATGGATACTCATTTTTTAAAACCTCCAAGGCACTAAATTGCATCTACCCGAGATACTGCTTTGACTGATCTCCTCTAAGGTTGCAAGGCATACCTTGTAGCTGAAGATTAATGTCTCCGCTTGTTGAGGGTCAATGACTCATGGAGTTTTATCAGTGTGGGCAGACTGGAAAAGGTAATGGAGAACAGGATCAAGGGCCCCCCTTCTCCCTCCCCAGCTGCTTCCTGATCCCCTCTCCTTTGGTGCAAATACCATCCCCAGAGCCGGAGCACCACGGTTTATTTTTATCTGTTTATTTTGCAATTAACAAAGAGAAGGGGCCCCTTTCTGATGTGCTGGTTCAGAGGTTCAAAGTGTCTAGCTACCTTGACCCCTTCACCAGCCTCCGACATCGCAGTGTGGCTGCCCAACTGCGAAAGATTTATACTTATTTTTATATAATGGAAAACTCATTGCCGGACATCGAGTTACTCACTTTGATTTGTTTTCTTTGGAAGAAGCGGCCGGCGGCAGCGGCAGCGCCCCAAGCTGGGTCATTAACATGGCAGCAACAGCAACAAAGACCTTTACAGCCGCTGCCTGTAAACCGTGGATAAAGTTCAAGCATTTATTCTGTTTGAGGCCTCCCAGTGTCTATAAAAGCCCAGCACGATTATATGATCAGTGTCAAGACCCACTTTCCCCTCTTTGTGCTCTGGGATGCATTTCCTTGCCCTGTCCCTCCGTGTTGCCACCGCAGCTGCTCTGGCTTTAATAGCAACCCAAGGCACACACTATTGGAGTGTTCCTTGGGCTTTGTTTTAAACATGGTTTTTGCTTGTGTTAACTACCGCCTGGCTCTCTGACACCCGTGAATGGGGCTATGCGGGGCTGTCAATCAACAACAATAATAATGCCATCTGGGTTTGAATAATACTAATGAGAAGAAGAAGAAGAGGGATACTGTGTATTAACATAGCACCTTTGTCCCAGAAGCTCAGAGGGCGTTCGGGATAATAATTCATTCATGCTCTGCGCACTGCTTGGCGGTAGATATTATGATCCCACTGCAGGGGACTGAGACACAGAGAGGGCAAGTGGCTGGCCCCAAGGTCGCACAGTAAGTCAGAGACGGTACACAACTTAGTTGTTGTGAGTCCCTGAAAGCATTAGTCCTGTGGGATCACGCTGAACTGTAACTCTGTGGATCTGGTTTTAAAATCTAGCCTTAAAAAGAGCGGTGTGATCTACGTGTTTCATGCCTTCTAGGGTGAAGGAGAAAATAAAAAGAATGTTCAAGGGTGGAGGACAAACCTCAAAGATCCTCAGTATTATAGGAGAGACTATCCAAGCCAGGATCGGGGGGAGGGTGATGAGCTACTAGTAAACCACTCCAAGGGGCCTCTGAGATTTCTGTGTGGCAGGAGGATGGTGGAAACATGTTAAATAAAGATAAATGGATAAAGAGAAAGAGAAATCTCCCAGGTAGGTGAGAAAGCAAGCTAATCACAAGCCTAAAAGCTCATGGAGGGCCAAATAAGGAGCAGCAGGCATCCAGAAGGAAGGATATTGCTGAAAGCACCAAGAATGTCCCTGTTTGATCTAAAATCCCATTCTGCACTTTGCAGATCACATCAAGGTGACAGGGCCCTAGCTCTCTTTTCTCAGCCCCCTTAGTGCAAAGACGGGTTCAAACCTGACTCTGCCACTTCAGAGTAGTCATACCTATGTAATTTCTCTGTGTCTCAATTTCAACTATGTAAAATCGGTTAATAATTATCTCATTGGGTTAACTAACATATTGGAATAACTCCTGAACTGATTTCCCTGACTTCAATCTCTGCCTAGAATTCTCTATCATTGGGTTGTCATGAGGATTAAGTAAGTTAATATATAAAATGCTCAGACTAGTTCCCAGCGTGTAGTGGAATCTCAGTAAATATTAGCTAGTATTATCATAAACAGCAGAAGATTGTCATTGTTGTCATCATCATCATCATCATCATCATCATTATTATTAACCTCTAGTTTGCTGGTTGCTTATTCCTGAGCAGATAAGAAATAGATCAAGCACCCATGAAGGAAGGGTTCAGTCATATGAGGACCTACAGTTAAACCCCCCAGCACCTCTTTCCCTCTTCTGTGCTTGTGTTGCGTTGTTACTGCACGCTACGGATCAGCACTTAGTTATTCTCACTTGCTGTGTGTCTTGGTTTTGTCGCCTCCAATAGAATCTAAACTAATGCACAGTAATTCATCTAACTCTCCTCTATTCCTCGCAGCACCCAGCCTTCCACTTGACAAGCAGCCTCTGCTCAGAAGATGCATTTTACCTTTCCATCATTTCTTGAACACCTGCCATGTGCTTAGCCACTGAGCTGAGGGGCTGCAAGGGTGCCTTAGGGAAGACTCTTGTCCTGGGAGGATATACTTCTTTTGTGGAAGAGATAAGCCATATAGTGATTAATTCCCAAAACTTACTATGCATCAGAATCAGTTGGAGGGCTTCTTAAAACACAGAATACAGTTAAAATGACCTTGAATGACCATTTAAATTTTACCTTTATTCTTAAAAGGAGAGTAACAAGATCAAAATATTATCCCAGAAAGATCAACCTTGGAATATTGTAGACAACAGATAAGACCAGGGAGAGATTGAAGTTGGGGAAATCATAATATGCTAGGTAAGAGAGAAAAGTACTGAACTAAATAATTAATTGATTTATTGATTTTGAAGGCTTCCAAAACCTCTCATGAAATCATTACATTCCTAGTTTCCTCTTTCTTGTAGAGAGCCTCTAAATACTTGAGCTGACACTTTCTGCCCCATAAGTTCATTATTTATGGTATCGTCTGTCTTTTGTTTTTGTCCCTGACCCAGTTTAGAAGCACTTTATCACTGAGACTGAATCTGAGGCTCTCTCTAGTTTCCAAGGCAAGTATTCTTTGGCAATAGAAAAACAGATTTACAATTCTTCCCCAGAACTTCAAGGAGAAAGACCCTGCTTTCACATCTTTACAAACTCCCTCTTCATCTCTCACCACAAACGCAAGGCTTCTGAACTTGCACTTGGTAATCTGTCTCACGGCTCCTCTTTTTCTGAAAGACTCTGAGCTTCTTGAGGACAGAACTAGCATCCAGTTCCATGTTTGAGTTTCTGATTTTTAGTGAAGTGACTGTCACAGGGCACATGCTTGAGAAATCTTTATTGGGAAAAAAATAAAGACAAACTTTATTAAAATTATCTCATATTGTTCTTGTATTCAAATACATAATGCCACCTCACATGTAGATATCTTTGTAAAAGCCTCTGGCTTTCAGGGTTTCCCTTTCAGACAGAATTTATTATATCCACATCAGAAGGCAGTATTTGTAAGGTCCACCTTCAAGAATAAGAAATCACCTCATTAAACACAGTTGTTTTCAAAAAACCATATGACTTCCTCCTTCCACCTTCCCTCCCTCTCTTCCTCCCTCCTTTTCTTCTGCTCCCGCCTGGTCCAGTCCCTCCTCCTTCCCTTTGTCCAACAGGCATACAATAACACTTGGGGCACTGTACAAGCCACCATGGGGGATTGGTTACTGCCCTTGCAGAGCTTGAACTCCAATGAAAGATACCTAATTCCCCCATCATTGTATTATATAGATTTGCTTCTTATTTTAGAGTAAAACAAGGTTCAGACAACACAGTGCAGGCATGTGGAGGGAGAGGAAAAGAGATCGCACCTTATTGGTACAAGAAGGGGCAGTGTGCGAATCAGCTCTGGGTGGGGTAGCTGCCTTTTCAATAGACGGAGAAGGGAGGGAAGGGCTTCGCATGCTGGAAGCACAGCACTGAGGGTGTGGTGAGCTCCAGCAAGGGTGAGCAGCCACGGGGGCGGCCGTGGTGCTGGCAGATGAACCGCGCCAATATGGAGGGAGCGAGGGATGGATTTTAATAAGCCACGGTGAGGACGGTGGATTCTGCTCACAGGCAAAGGATAGTGACTGAAGCTTCTGGAACAGTGACATGTACCTGACATCTAGTTTTGACAAGAGAGTGCTGGCCCCGATGGCCAGCCAGGGTTTGCCCTGTGGCTCGAGGTTACTGGTACTTTCTGTACTTTTCCCCCAAGGCTGTAGGAGAAATAAGAACTCTAGCCAGATTTGCTGGGCTCTTCTCTCTGTAGCCTAGTGCTCTGGGGACCTATCTGGCTTAGAGGTGGGTTTGTCTTTGGAGTGCTTTCTTGAGAAAGGAGCGCTCTCTGCAAACCCTCTCTCCCTTCCCTCTCCTCACCCTGGAGATTGTCTTTACATTCAGCTTGAGACTCAGCTGAAAGATCCTTGGTACCTCTGTGGTCTCTTGAGTGGACTGCCCGACCCAATGGGCAAGGAGCCCCAACGTCTGGCAGACCAAGCCAGCCCATTCCTCACATGTCATGGATTTTCCTGGAGGGAAACAGCGGATGCCACATGGTCAGGGCTTGAAAGGATTCCATGCTGTCTGCACAAACAGAGACTGGAGCCTCTGGGAACAGCCTTGCTCTCACCTCACTCCCAGAAAGCCTCCCTGCCCTGGCCCGTGCAAACAGGCAGTGAATTGTTGCTCTCACTTCTACACACTGATGTACTGTGGGGCTGAGGCTTGGGGTTTTTGCCTTAAAAAAAATAAATCTCTTCATCTCCTTTCTGCATTGGACATGCTTGTCTCTGGGGACTTTTCCTTCCCAGACAGCCCTGAGCGACACAGACAAGAGGATTCTTGGGAGGGGCCTGACCGAACTGCAGCCACCTAGGCATTACCAGTGTGGTTGAGAAGACGGTGAGCTGACTTTCACCAGCACCACCCCCTCTCTACAGCCCACCCTTCCCCACCACCCCACTTCCCCACCAATGAACTGTCCTCTTGCACTTATGGTTTTCCACATTCTGGTCCCTCCCCCTAGAATGCCCCTTCTTTCTCCAAGCTCTGCTTAGAGAACTCCTATTCATTGTTCAATGCTTAGCTTCAAGGACATTTGTGCTGTGAAATCTTACCCAGTTCCCAAAAAGATAAGTCCTGGTTTCCTCCTTCTTTATGCTCTTTGGATGTGTCTCAGTGATCACGCTGATGAGACAGACTTGTGGTTGTTTGTTTAGATACCATTTCTCCAACCAGACCCTGAGCTGCCTGAGGGCAGTGATAATGAGGGCTTTGAGGGACAGTTGTGCAGGTTGTGTACTGCCTAACCCTATGGGGTGCCATTCACATTGTAGTCTAAATACACCCTGCACAACCCTAAGCAGCAGCTTTTGGGACAGGTAAGACTTTTTAATATAGGATCTGGCAAATAATAAAAGGTTATTCAACTTAGTGTGGGACTATTGCTCAGATTTTTGTTCTTCCTGTTCTGGTCACAAGGAAGAAACAATAGTTAGCTCAACAACCTTACAGTGAGAAAATATCCAGTTCTCCTTGGAGACACGACATTGGTTCTAGATCAAGGTGAGAACTGAAGAAGTTCCTTCTGGTCCCCCTTCAAACAGCCAATGGCTGCTCCAGGGGTGTCAAAGGGGTGTCACATCATGGGACAAATCAGGTTATGAGGTGGTTAACTGCCTGAAATGCTCAAATGAAACATCTTCTGAGGAGCATTCAAATGTGGTGGGGAAGCACACCCTAATGGGTCTGTGCAGTCTGCTGTGGTGCAGAACTGGGGCATGGAGCCATGCCCGGCCCATGGCTGCCCCCCTTTGGTTTGGTCTGGACTACTCACACGAGCTGTGTGGAAGCCTGGACTATATGATAGTGGTCCCTGTCCTGTCTTGCCCTCATGTTCTCAGGGTCCAATGAGCAGTACATGAATTTTTGTCCCTGTGCCTCA
Organism: Pongo abelii; assembly: GCF_028885655.2. NCBI lineage: Eukaryota > Metazoa > Chordata > Mammalia > Primates > Hominidae > Pongo > Pongo abelii. The sequence goes on from NC_071995.2 coordinate 3,959,600, forward strand.
GATGTTCATCTACATAATGAGATGTCTTTCTGTTAGGGTTTTGGAGGGGTGAAGCAGAGATCAAAGGGGAGCTTGTATTCCCCCCAGTAAAAGAAAAAGACCATGTAGGAGATGAAGATGCCTAGGATCCCTTTCAAATCATCAAACAACGGAGATTTCTCAAAGAACTAAGAGTGGCACTCCCATTCAACCCAGTAATCTCATTACTGGGTATATACCCAAAGGAAAATAAATCATTCTACCAAAAAGACATATGTGTACACATGTTCATGGCAGCACTATTCACAATACCAAAGATATGGGGTCAACCCAAGGTGCCCATCAACAGTGGATTGGATAAAGAAATTGTGATGTGGTACATATAGATCATGGAGTACTATGCGGCGATAAAAGAGGACGAAATTAATGTCCTTTGCTGCAACAAGGATATGGCTGGAGGCCATTATCCTAAGCAAGTTAACACAGAAACAGAAAACCAAATATTGCAAATATTGCATGTTCTCACTTATAAGAGGCAGCTAATCACTGGGTACTCATAGACATAAACATGGTAACAACAGACACTGAGGACTACTAGAGGTGGGAGAGAATGAGAGGGGCAAGGGCTGAAAACCTAGTTACTGGGTACTACACTCAGTACCTGGTTGGTGGATTCATTCATATTCCAGACTTCAGCATCATGAAATATACTTTTGTAACAAACCTGCACATGTACCCCCTGATTCTAAAATAAGAGTTGAGAAAAAAGAATATTTAAAAACTCACCAAATAATATAGGATCCTTACTACTCTATCCTAGCTCCAACATCTATATTTTCCGTATCCCTTCTTCCCCTCCACTCTATCTTGAGATTAGGGGAAAAGTGAAGATGTGAGGGTAAGACAGAAACACTGAAAGGTGGTTATAATAATAACAATAATCTTTATTATAAGAAACCCAGTAAATGGGCATAAAGATGGTAGAGAAAGAGTTCTGATTTGCCCCTTATCCTTGGAAGAAGACAGAGAGGTTCTGCAATGGCACTGCCCAGGTTCAACTCCAGCCTCTGTAATCAGCAGCCGTGTGTCCCAGGCCCGGGCAGGTTGCTTGACCCGACTCTTCAGCATCCTGGTCTCTCAATGCTCTTACCTCACAAAATTGTGAGGATTAAGTGAGCTCATAAATGCAAAGTGTTCTGAACAGAGTTTAGTAAGTTTCCGTCATTACTATTCCTATTGCAATAACAAATATCATCATATAGTATTGCTCTTCAGCCCAGTGAGGTTGAGAAAACAAACTTAGATGCTATAACCAAAACACTTGAGAACAGATCAAGGGACACACATAGACAGATGTGACTCTTTTTCACCACATCAACCCTGCATTCCCTCCTCTTGGTGTCTGGCTTTCATGGAAATGGCTAAAGCATCTATGAGCTCAGCTTGGTGTCCCTTTGCTCAGGGTGGTCTATGAATAATGGAATGATCCAGTGCCCTCAATATCCTGGGCACACTGCTAGAAACCCACACATTTGGTATTAGTCTCAGGTATTCTGTCTTGGGTCCACCTAGAAGGTCTTCGTATTCCCTGTGAAGTGCTAGGTGATTTCTGCATTTATTAATTATTCTTTTGGTGTATGCTAATTGACTACATGTTAAGTGTGAGAGCAAGTTCCCAGAGGAAAGAAGAGGATCCTTGTCCATCTCTTCACCCAATTGCACCTACTGACTCCTGCACCCAGAATGCCATTTTCTCCCTTGTCTACCTGGCAAATCCCTATTCATCCTTCAAAACCCAGCACAAATATAACCTCCTTTGTCAGACCTTTCTTAACATCCCCAACCTCCAAGCAGAGTTAGTAACTTTTTCTTGTGTAGTTTTTGGCCTACATTTTATCATCAACTTTCTGAAATTATGCCTAATTATTTGCCACACTGCATCTTGAAGGCAGGAGCACCCTAATTTACATCTGAATTCCTACAGCCTGACATAGCCTGGCACACAGTAGGTGTTCAATAGTGTTTGCTGAGTGAGGCCCTTTCAGCCTATAGTAACTCTTTGGGGTCTTGGGTTCCATAAGTTTAAGATCCGCTTTTAGGTTGTGAACACCAGGCTGCCAAAGGGATCAAAAGTAAATATGACAGAAGATCTGTCAATAACATAAAACTCCAGAACAACCTACTGAAGATTCTGGAACCCTTTTCTTGAATAAATTTTACAAACGAGAAAGAATGATGTCACAATCCTAGTTCGGAGATGGAGCATAGACCCGTTGGCTCTCCATTGGCCTTCTCGGTTCCAGGAATGATTAAGTAGACATCTGGACATGTGTAGGGTGCATGTGGATAAGAAGAACCAGCTTGTTCCCACTTCCCCAATCGTGTTCACCCTTCCACCTTGTTGAGGATGCCTCTTGCCTTTCTGCCCAAGTTATTCCTCCTCCCCAGGCAGCTCAAGTCCCACCTCTTCCACAAAGCCTCTTCTGACCACCCCAGTCCAAAGGGCAATCCCTCTGCTCTGGGTTCTGGGCAGTATGGCATAGACCAGGCTTCTAACTGGTTTGGAAATATGTTATTTGACTTCATAATGGGAAATTTCTTCGAAAGAAAAAGGATTTCTCTTAGTCCCCTTGTTTCCTCTCCAGGGCCAGGCACAGTTTGGGACACTAGCATGCGTGTGCATGTGTATGTGTGTGTGTTGTCATGGCAACACAATGTGAATAATCCGAATTGGAGATCCTGGTGTCATACATCTGGAACAAAATAAACTCATTTATGACATCTTCCAGCATGTACAATGTCTCTGAAACATTGAGATCTCAAAGAAACAAAACAGCTCCAAAACAGGGTGGAGAGCTCACATTCTTTCCTCGCCTGTCTGCCTGCCCTTCCCCCTGCCCACCTCCCCATATACAGAATGGAAACTTTCAGGGGAAAAGAATTTTGAACAGCTGTTGTGAGAGACCACACAGACTTCCCCACATCTGCTCGCACACAGCCGGTGAGCTCATTTCCCGGGGAGATGCTGTCTGAGTCTGTGGGGTCCACTTAAGGATACCTTGGGAGGGGCTGAGGAGAAAAGAGGAAGTGGCCCCAAGTGGAGGGGGAACTTTCTCATGTCAGAAAATTCACTGGAGACAGATTAAAGGGAGGGTGATCCCACAGATTCCTTCCTTGCCTAGGAGAATTTGCTTTCTAGAAAGCCCCTTTGCTCATTATGTTTAAAAAGAGGTCTTTTCAAATTTACAATTGATTTTAAAAAGAATCTTGACTCCCTTCAAGTCCTCCTCCCCTCCTCCAAAAAGCCAAAGTCAAGAAGCATTTCCTGGTTTAGAAAATATCCTACAAAGGATTATGGCCACAGGCAATGACAACTTCCCCCACGCTTTTTAACGTTGAAAGTAATATTCTGGTTTCTACAGTGCTCTGTGGTCTCCAAAGAGCTTTTACCATAGTAATATATTAGATCCTCAAGTGGCTTTCTGGGAGAGACAGGGAAGACATTGCTAGCATTAGTGTTGGCACCAGAATTGGTATTGATAAGCATACTGGCATTGGCATTAGGATGAATTAGTCCTGAATTTCCAATGTTGAAGCTGAGGTTTACGGTAGTTTCGTGAATTGCCCAAGTTCACAAAACAGAGCAGAAAACTTAGAGTCTTATATTTGACCTGTAAACCCCTTTTGCTAAACTATGAAGTCATCTTTCACAAAATAACAGCTCGTTTGCAAGCTAGCTTTTCCTTCTTCTCCCATTTCTTGGACCCCCAGCCTCAGAAATCCAACCAAGCCCTGGGATTCTTATGGGTGTGACACAATCACTTTCTAGGTTGGGTTTTGGCCCCATCCCCTGACAAAGAAGCAAAGGGAGGTCCAGAGAGGACACCTATCTCTTTTGGAAATTCCATCTTCATCCTCTGGACGTGTAGCTGTGGCACCCAAACTAGATCAGGAAGTGGGAGATCTTGATGTCCAGGCAGCCTTTGCCTCTACTGTCCACTGCTGCGAGTCATCTACCCTTTTCACCCGTCAAATGAAGAGGTTAAGCCAGTGATTTCTGTGGACGCTCCCAGCTCCAGTCTTCTATGATTAGGTGACGCTGTGATTCCATGACAGTCTTCTATGATTCAAGAGCAGACAGGTTACAGGGATGGTGAATTTTCCTTGAGGGAACCTGTGCCTGGGACCCTTCCCTCCACACTCACTCACTCGCCCCATGCCTGCTGTCAGCCTGGAGCTGGCCTGGCCCTGCCTGGCTTGGAGACATCATTGTGCAGTATCAGTTGAAGGTTTGGGTGAGGGCGGGCTGAGGCTGGCGGCGGGGAGACTCACTGGGGTATTTTTTTCAGATGCATATGTCCCCTCTCAGGCAGCCCTTTCAGAGCTCTGGACAATGTGCTCTTTTTGTCTCCAGCCTTTTCAGCCGCCTGTTCATTCTCTTTGCATCTGCTGTCACACAGGACATCCCGGCTGGCAGGCGACCACGGGGACACATTGTGCTCCCTTAATGAAGCATAGGGCTGGTGATACAGGGCTGGGGGGGGCGGGCTGCAGGAGCAAGGGGTGAGCAGAGGGGCACCCCATCTTTCTACTCCAGGCTCCTCCTGGCGGAAAGGACAATTGGCCCCCCTTTTATTCCTCATGGTCCAAATGGATGTGCCTGCAAGAAGGGAACTCACTTGTTTCAAGGGAGAGGCTTTGGTGATTGGGGTGGCAAGTGGGTGATGGAAGAGAGAGAGCTCAGCTTCTTCTTCAGGAAAAAGGGCACTGCTGAGCAGGTGGGCAGGAGGTCCTGGAAAAAGGAGCATTAGCCAAGACCACTTTGCCCACATCCTTTTCACAGAGAGGCTCCAAACATCATGCAACATGTGACTAGGAAGAAGAGGACACTGGGGCATCCCGTTTCATTCTTTAAAAGCTTATGGTGTCACCGTCCACCTGGAGTTAGTGTCTAAGAAGTTAGTCCTTGAGCCAGGAGGCTTGGTGAAATGAGAGCTGAGGGTCCCTTCAGGTCCTAATGTGTTGTAGGTGGAGGCCCTCTCCATCCAGGTAAAGAAGAAAGAAGGATGGCTCCAGGAGTTCACATAACATGGCCAAAGGCCAGGCAGCGTGCAGCAGAACGCAAGATGAGCGGCCAGGTTATAGGGTGAGATCGTGAAGGATTCTTCCCCGGCCCCAAATGTTCTTTAAGAGTGTCCTCTCACCATCCCTACTCTCATCCCCCAAGAATACAGAAAAATGAAATCAGCAGAATCCCGGAGAGCAGAGGTTTTTCCTCCTTGTGTGGCTTGTAACAACACATCTCTGATCTTTTCATCAGATGAAGGCGATGCCACCAAGGCTGATGACTATCTGTGCTGCGGGTGTGGCTGGCAGGCCCCAGGGCACTTCCCACCATGAAGCCAGCCAGATAAGGCAGCTCTGATGTTTTTAAACAAGGCTACCCATGATAGTGCGGGCTCCACCTGCAGCTCTCAGGTCAGCAGGACTCCTTTCCCGAAAAGAGAGCCCCTCTCCCCAAGGCCCCTTTCTGCTTGCTGTGGAGTTACCTTGCAGAAGCCCAGGGTTCACTCCAATGTTCTGGCATGTGCAGATGCCTTCCCAACTCTTACTACAACTTGGAGTTTGTCTTTCTGGTCTGTTTACTGCACCCCCCACCCCCCAGCCCACCCCTTACCCTTCCTGGTCTGCTTACCCGCCCACCACCCAAAGAAAAAAGCCTGGGCCTTGTCCAACAAGGCCCCCTGTCCCCTTTAACAAGCGAAGTGTGCTGGCATTGCAATTGGTGGTCTTCTCCCCTGAAGGTCGTTAATTAGTACAGAATGTAGACTTCAGTTGTCTTGCCAGCCCCGATGAAAACGCAGCTGGCAGGTAGCCGAGACAGAGGAATTTGTCATAGGTTAGATCAGCTCAAGCTCTAAGGACCAAGTGTACAGCTTATGCAAATAGTTTTGCTTAGCATGGATCCTGTGTTCTTATTCCCCCTCTCTCCCCCCAAGATTTTTTTTTTAACTGAAGGGTGGGGAGGGAGTGGGGGAACAAGGGAAGGAGGGAGAACAAGCACTTACTTGCCAGATCTCATTCTAAATCAGAAAGGAGCAAATTGCTTTCCCTAAAAAAGAAAAAGGCAGAGAAAAATGAAGACAAAACACCCATCCTTTGGTCTAATGTACCGAGCATTTGAAAGCTGAATTGCTCAATAGGAAAGACTAGCAGTGAGTGTATTTGGAGAGACTATTATCCCCATCAAAACCCATTCACACTCTCTGGGAGGCCTGCAGAGCACCTGGGTGGGGACTTGGAACATTGGGGTTCTGTTCCTCTCCCTGCCCTGATGGTGTCACCTCCTCAATCCTGCCCTGGTTTTCCCAACTTTGGCAAACACTTAGTGCTAGCCTCAATTAGACAGAGCATCTGGGCACCCACGAATCCCAGAAGACAGAAGAGTTATGGTGGCTTCTCTCAGCATGTGCAGCACTAGCTTGGCATACCATAAAGACCTGTGACCTCAAAGTCCGGCGGGCCAAGCCAGTTATGAGCTGTGTGATTTGGGACACTTCACTTAACCTCTGTGAGCTTCAGCTCCCTCATCTATGAAAACAGGGACAGCCATCTTTCCCTCATATTCCCTCAGTGGTTTACCTGGCACCTAGTAAGGGCTCAATTAATACTTGATGAGAATGAATGAAGCAAGATAACGAGGTAACAAGCATGCTGCCGGGTGGGCAGTAGAGACTCAGGAAAGTGTTGGCATGCTGATTACGGTGATGAGACCGAAAAATAATCAAGAGAAAAGCTGGATTTCAAAGTTGTAAAATTGCACTGAAGGCATTGAGTTGGCTCAACATTGGTGGAAGTGAAGATGAGGGTGAGGTGGGAGTAGGAGAAGAAAACCTCAGGGTTCGTCTAGGACAGGGATTTTTAATCTCAGAGTTATTGACATTTTGGACAGGATAATTCTTGGTTGTGGAGGGCTTTCCTGTGCCATGTAAGATGGTTAGTAGCACCCTCTACCTGCTAGATGCCAGTCGTACCTTCCTCAGCTGTAACAACTAAAAACGTCTCCAGACATTTCCAAATGTTCCCTAGAGGGCAGAGTGTCCGCAATTGAGAACTACCACTGATCTAAGATAATTTCCTCCAGGAAAGCTGATTAGCAATCTGGTGAACTCCATAGACTGTGGCTATATATGATGCTTACATTTCAGCTGCTACCTAACACTGTGGCAGAAATAGCAATGACTTGCTTAAGGACTACTCTGAGGGTAAAGGAGGATGTGAGCCAGATTGATGAAAAAGTTATTACAGACTTCAAGTTTCCAGACCAGTATGTAAGGGGTTTGGAAGTTGCCACTCTGTCCTAATAAGTAAAAAGATGAACAAACTGAAAAAATCAATAATTCTCCTTAAAACTATCAGGGATGTGAAATCACAGGGTAAACTGCTGCCCCCAAAATTGGAGAGACAGACAGGTGAATACAGACAGTTACAACCTAACTGGAGCCGGAACCTAATCACAGAAACCACTGCAGGAAGCAACGCCTGCCTTGGAAAACTAAGCTGTAACTGACAAATTACTGCAGGCTCAGTGTGGACAAGTTTGAGAGTTAAACACTCCAGTGAGACCCAGTCATAGAGGGGTAACCACATTTTTGTGAGTTTTACTGCAGGAGCTCCACCAGGTTCTTACAGTGAATATCAGAGGAAAGTCACCTTGTATTCCTAGCAGGTAAAGGGTGAAAAGAACCATTTTGAAACACACCAGAGTACTCTGTCTCCCCTCAAGAGAAACTGTTCTAAAAGAGCTTAAAATATTGAAGTTTTACCAGAACCTAGCTAAACTGGGGAAAGGGAAATATACCAAACTCCAGCCCCCATAGTCATTCTGTCTCACCCAAGGGCAGGGTGTGGGGACTGAGATGCACTTGTGAGGTTCACAGCCCAGGGGCACAGGTTCACTAAGAGATTGAGACATGCTCCAGAGGACTATAGAATGTTTACTCTCCTCTCATGCCTTGCCACCACACACTAACGGCCTATTTACAGCAGTTCCTTCTATCCAGTATGTCCAGCTATCAAGAAAATTACAAGACATATTAAAAGGCAAAAATCACAATTTGAAGAGACAGAAAAAGCATTAGAACCAGACTCAGATACAACAGGGATGTTGGAATTATCAAACCGGGAATTTAAAACAGCTATGATGATTAGTGTGTTAAGAGCTCTAGTAAATAAAGTAGATAGCATGTAAGAAAAAGATGAGCAGCGTAAGCAGAGATGGAAATTCTAAAAAAAAGCAAAAAAAGGTTAGAGTTAAAAAACACTAGTGATAAAAAAAAAATAATAAGCTAGAGATGGCTGGGCGCAGTGGCTCACACCTGTAATCCCAGCACTTTGGGAGGCCAAGGAGGGCGGATCATGAGGTCAGGAGATAGAGACCATCTTGGCTAACACAGTGAAATCCCGTCTCTACTAAAAATACAAAAAATTAGCTGGGCATGGTGGTGGGTGCCTGCAGTCCCAGCTACTCGGGAGGCTGAGGCGGGGGAATGGCGTGAACCCGGGAGGCAGAGCTTGCATTGAGCCGAGATCGCACCACTGGACCCCAGCCTGGGCGACAGAACGAGACTCCGTCTCAAAATAAATAAATAAATAAATAAGCTAGAGATTTGAAAAAAAAAAAATGTCTTTGATGGGTTCATTAGTAGAATGGACACAGCTAAGGAAAAAATTCCCTGAGGTTGAGAATATGTCAATGGAAACTTTCAAAATGAAAACACACACAAAGAATAGACTGGGGAAAAAAAGAGAAAAATCCACAAACTGTGGGACAACTACAAAAGGTGTAACATTCATATAATGGGGATATCAGAAGTAAAAGAAAGAAATGAACAGAATAAATATTTGAAGCAACAATGACTGAACATTTCCACAAATTTGTGTTTGGTCAGACATTAAACCACAGATCCACAGATCTAAGAAGCTCAGAGAACACAAGCAGGATAAATACAAAAAATAAAAATAAAAAAATAAGATAAAATAAAACAAAAACCAACTATATTTAGACATATTGTACTGAAACTGCAGAAAATTCAAAAGTAAGAAAAAGTCTTGAGAGAGGCCAGAGGAAAATGCACCTTATCTATAGAGGAACAAAAATAAGAATTACCTCCAACTTCTCATCAGAAACTGGGCGAAGAAGAAGAATAAAATGGAATCAGGTAACATGCTCAATTAAAACCACAAAAGGCAATGAATAGGACACCAAACGCACAGGCAACAAAAGCAAAAATTGACAAGTGGGACTACAGCAAACTAAAACACTCCTGTGCAGCAAAGAAAACAATCAGCAGAATGAAAAGGGAACATATAGAATAAGATAAAATATTTGCAAATTATATGTATAATAAGAGATTAATATTTTAAAAATATAAGACTTCTATAACTCTATACCCAAAAGAGAAAAAACAAACAAAATAAACAACTTATTAAAACACAGGCAAAGGGCCGGGTGCGGTGGCTCACGCCTGCAATCCCGGCACTTCGGGAGGCAGAAGGGGGCAGATCATGAGGTCAGGAGATCGAGACCATCCTGGCTAATACGGTGAAACCCCGTCTCTATTAAAAGTACAAAAAAATTAGCCGGGCATGGTGGTGGGTGCCTGTAGTCCCAGCTACTCGAGAGGCTGAGGTGGGAGAATGGTATGAACCCAGGAGGCAGAGCTTGCAGTGAGCTGAGATCACGCCACTGCACTCCAGCCTGGAGGACAGAGTGAGACTCCGTCTCAAAACAAACAAACAAACAAACAAAAACATAGGCAGAGGATTTAATAGTCATTTCTCCAAAGAAGACATACAAATGGTCAACAGGTATATTAAAAGTTGTTCGACATCACTAATGACAAGGGAAACGCAAATCAAAACGACAATGAACTATCACCCACATCCATTAGGACGGCTACGATCAAAAAACCAGGAAATAATAAGCACTGATGAGGATATGGAGATGATGATTGATGAGGATATTGGAACCCTTGCACACTGTTGGTGAGAATTTAAAATCATGTAGCCGTTATGGAAAACAGTACTGAGGTTTCCTCAAAAAAATCACAAATAGAATTACCATAAGATCTAGTGATCTCACATATAGATATTTATCACAAAGAACTGAAAGCAGAGTCTTAAGTAGATATATTTGCATTCCGATGGCATAGCAGCATAATTCACAACAGCCAAGGGGTGGGAACAATCTAAATGTCTACCAATGGATGAATAGATAAGCAAAATGTGATATGTACATGCAATGGAATATTATTAAGTCTTAAAAAAGAAGAAAATCCCATTATATGCTATAACATGCCTGAATCTTAAGGACATTATTTTAAGTGAAATAAGCCTGTCATGTAAGGACAAATCTTACATGATCCCACTTATATGAGTATCTAAGTAGTCAAACTCATAGAAGCAGAAAGTAGTACGGTGATTACCCAGAGTGGGCAGAGGGGACTGTCCAATGGGTAGGGAGTTGATGTCCAATGGGTATAGAGTTTCAACCATTCAAGTTGAAAAAGTTCTAGCAGGCTGGGTGAGGTGGCTCACGCCTGTAATCCCAGCATTTTGGAAGGCCGAGGCGGGGGGATCATGAGGTCAGGAGATCGAGACCATCCTGGCTAACATGGTGAAACGTCTCTACTAAAAATACAAAAAATTAGTCGGGCGTGGTGGCGGGCGCCTGCAGTCCCAGCTACTCGGGAGGCTGAGGCAGGAGAATGGCGTGAACCGGGGAGGCGGAGCTTGCAGTGAGCCGAGATCAAAAGAATCACTTTTGAAAAAAATTGATAAGCTGGACTTTACTAAGATTAAAAAACTTCAGCCCTAAAAAGACATTTTTGAGAGAATCAAGACAAACCAGAGAGTGGGAGAATATATCTTCAAAACACATAACTGATAATTTGTATTCAAAATATGCAAAAAAAACTCTTAAACTCAACAGTAAAAAAACCCAATTACTCAACTAAAAATAGACGGAAAATTTGAACAGATACCTCATCAAGGATGACATAGAGATGGCAAATAAGTATACGAAAAAATGCTCAACATCATTTGTCACTAGAAAATTGCAAATGAAAGCAATAATGAGATATCACCACACACCGGCTTCAATCTCCAACATCCACAAATCTAACAATATAAATTGTTGATGAGGATGTGGAGTAACAGGAAGTTTCATTCATTGGTGGTGGAAATGCAAAATGGTACAGGCACTTTTGAAGACAGTTTAAGAAACTGCCAAACTGTCTTCAAAAGTGCCTGTACCATTTGTGCTGCTGGGTATTTATGCAACTGGATTTGAAATTTATGTCCACACAAAGTTGCACACAAATATTTACAATAGTTTGATTTATAACCACCAAAAACTGAAAGTACCAAGATGTCCTTTAATAAGTGAATGGATTAAACAAAATAGGTACATCCAAGCAGTGAAATACTAATCAGTGATTTAAAAAATGGAACAAAAAGTGGCAAAAATACATGGATGAACCTTAAATGCATATTGATAAATGAAAGAAGCCAGTCTTACAAGGCAAAACTATAGCAATAGTTTTAAAAATCAGTGGCTGGCCGGGCACAGTGGCTCACGTGTGTAATCCCAGCACTTTGGGAGGCTGAGGCAGGTGGATCGCAAGTTCAGGAGTTCGAGATCAGCCTGGGCAACATGGTGAAACCCCATCTCCACTAAAAATACAAAAATTAGCCGGGCTTGGTGGTGGACGCCTGTAATCCCAGCTACTTGGGGGGCTGAGGCAGAGAATTGCCTGAACCCGGGAGGCAGAGGTTGCAGTGAGCAGAGATTCTGCCACTGCACTCCAGCCTGGGCGACAGAGTAAAAAAAAAAAAAAAAAAAATCAGTGGCTGACAAGGGCTCATAAGACAAGAGGAAGGGTTGAATAAGTGAAGTACAAGAAATTTTTTAGTGAACCTATTCTGCATGATTCTGTAATGTTGGATACTATGTGTCAAAATTCATTGCACTTTTCAGCACAAAGAATGAATCTTAATGCATACAAATTATTTAAAAATCATTTATGAGGTTAAGAAACATCAGAATGGAATGATAAAGGTGATGAAGCAATCTAACTCTATCATAAATATATAAAACAACCTCACTATGGGAGCTGGGAAAAGAGCTGACCTAAATAACTTTGGAAATGAATAGAATCTGTAAGACTACAGTCAAAAGAAATGATACATCAACACTGAACTCTCCCTGGTAGGTTGTTTCCCATGGGGATACGAGTACACAGCCTGACACTACACTACCATACATGTATACTGGAAATGAACAATTAAGTAAATGGATGGTAGGTGGCGGGAGCCAGGTTTTTACTACTGGACTAGGGAATTACAGGTTTGCTAGGGCAGGAGGCTAAAATTAACCATGTGGTAATGGTTTTGAATTGAAGACATTAGTATGAACTTACGTTCATAGATGTTTACACATAGAAATATATAGAGACATGTACACCCACAGGTTAGTGAACACACATACATTTCCTTGATATGCCAGCTGAAATGGCGTAGAACCAATGGGTCTCCAATAGCAATGAGCACACCTAGCACCCAGATCTTGATTTCTAACACCATTCTCCAATTAAAAAACAAACAAACAAACAAACAAAAAACCCAGACTCCTTGAAGAAATATCTGATTCTAGGACTAGGTCAGAAAATTTACAAAATGAATCTGGAACATCTTGTAATTGCCAGAAAGTAAGGAAGTACTGAAAAATTACAGTGAGTGAAGATTAAAGTTAGATAATATATGCAAAAGCAGCTTATAAAGCATTATCGTTTATAAGAATTTGTGCTAGGACTCATAAATGGGTACTGCTGCAGCCTGGATTTGACTCTCGGTCAAGGAACCAGTTCCATGGAGGCATAAATCCTTTAACACAGGAAAAAACAAACATCTATAAAAATTAGCTTGATACAATACAAGGAAATGATAAATATTTGAGGTGATGATATGCTAATTACCCTGATTTGATCATTACACATTTGTATACATGTATCAAAATATCACTCTGTACCCCACAAATACGTACAATTATTATGTGTTAATTAAAAATAATAATAAAAGCCAAAAGGAGCTAAATCTGAAGAAGAAAACCGAGAACAAATGGGCCCTGAGTAAGCTTCATGAGTTTTAGTGCATGAGTAGTATGATGTTTATTTTGACTGCTCTGAAGCCTTCCTGTTCCTAGGCTGTTGAAATTGTAGAGTAAGTAATTCTGAATAAGAGAAATGTCACTGTATTTAAAGAAGTACAAGTCCTCGTTTTCAAGGGCAACCTACATACACAAATTATCCCAGTCTCAAGTGACACAGAGATGAATATCCACCCTCTTAGATATGTATTTTTTAAATCTATCAAAGTTATGAAGCCTAGATTTTAAAGTCCAAGAAGGCTACCTGGAAGTTTGAGGCAATAAGAATCGTTGACAAATATCTAAGTGGAGCTTCTTACATTCTAAACACCATGGCATTTTCTTTCTTGAAAAGGAAGTAAATTCACTGTCCTCAGTGTCCCCCCATCTAATCCATGTTCCACATTGAACTACATAAAAAAGTACAATTATTTTATTCCCTTGTCTAAAACTGTATAATCCTTCTCCATGGCCAAAAGGAGTGCTTTTTTGACATTCCTTTGAAAGGAATACAATGTTCCCAAATGAGCAACCCATTAAATAAAACAGCAACCCATTAAATAAAATAATAATAGCTAATAGCATGATCCACCAACCACTTGATGCAAGCAGGTGCCCCTGAGGCATCTCCAAAGGACTCCTGGGCCCCTATCCGGAACAGAGCTGGAGAAACATTGGCCCAAGGGACACGATACAAACTCCTTAGCATGACACAAAAAGCCCTTCACAATCTAAAATCTCCAGCCTCCTGTTGTGCTACATCTTCCCATCCTTAGACCAATCCTTCACATATGTGAACATCCCTGTACCTCAGTTTCCTCCTTTGTAAAATGGTGATAATAAAACTCACATGACCGTTGTGATAATCAGTTGAGTTAATATACTTAAAGCACTTAGATTAGTGCCTGGTGCTTAGCAAGTGCTCAACAAATATTATTTTCTCTTTATGTTTTTACATTAGCCTTTGATATAGTACTTTGAGACAGTAGTCTTAGAACAAACAACGTTGTTTAGAGAATCTGTATTTTGCATATGTGATTTCCTCTACCTAATAATCCTTGTCCCCACTCTTTCCTTCACTGCCTGTCAAATTCTTACTCATCCTTCAAAACCCATCTCAAATGTCTCCTTTGTGATGCTCTCCTAGTTTTCAAGGCCAAAGTCAATTTTTCATCTTTGTGCTTCCATAGCACCCAGTGCATACCTCCATTATGGCCTTGCCACACAGTACTGGGAGTCCCTCCAGCTCAGCAGTGCACTACTTATCTTCATAACCATGGGTTCTGACATCTAGCAGTCACACAAGGAATGTTTCTTGTATAGAAATGCAGCGATAAAAGGACAGAAACCAAAATGGTCTGGTTGCAAACTGGAAAAGGATTTATTTTAGATTCTATTATAAAGAAATGCCCACGAGAGGACAAGAAGTGCTTAAGAATGACAAAGAAGGTGGCTTTGATGGTGTCAACTGAGCCATGGAATTATGACTCAGGGGCAGCTCAGCAAGGACTCTGCCCCTCAGGCTCCGAGGATTCACAGACAAGTCATCACATCTGTGGTCCCTTGGCTCTGCCAGCTTCCTTTCTGGGACACGGCTGTTAGCTTTATTATTATGCTGGACACCCAATGCCCACATTTCCCCTACCCGCCACTCTCAATATTGTCCTGATTCAGAACCTTCTCTGTTCCTTACCCATCAAAATCTACTCGTCGTGTATCCCATCTCCCCAGAGCCTTCAAAAGCTCCACCCAGAGTAAAGTTTAAAGGGAGAGGAGTATCAGACAGGCAGACAGGATCACGGGCAGCTATTTGCTGGCTGGAAGGCCTTTTGTACTCTTCCAACCAGTGAGTGGGATTAGTCCATCCTGCAGGAAATCCTGTTTCAGGAAAATTGAGAACCACCACTCTAAAAGTGGTTTCTCTGTATCCCTACTTCTAAGCAAAGATGTAACTAATCATTTAGACGATCAACTTGCTGTTAGTTGCTTTATCAACCTGGGCCAGGATCTGACCACCAATTCTGGTCAGATATGTCTTGCTTACATGTATGTTGAGGCAATCTCAAAACAATACTGGATTCTGGAACAGCAGTGCTTTGGTGGTTAATAAGTTCATTCATATCCTTAAAGACTTCTCAATCTTCTCTACTCTGAACTAAGTAATTTTGTTATCTTGCTTCTAAAATTTTATGATCTATTAATTTGATCTTTTCTGAAGCTCTTTTCTGAATCTCCTGTAAGCTGTCATCCTTGAATATAGTTGCAATCCCTTACATCACCTTATAAGAAGCACTCCAATTAGTTTGCCACATTGCCTACTGATTCTCTCACCTCCTCTATCAGTAGAGGAGCTCAAAGTAGGTGGATTGCCCATGCTGTGAATCTACAGACGGCCCCAACTGTAAGGGTTCAAGTTACAATTTTTTGACTTTAGCGTGGTATGAAAACCATTGGCATCCAGTAGAAACCGTGTTTCCAGTACCCATACAGCCATTCTATTTTCTACTTACAGTATGTATTCAATAAATTGTGTGAGATATTCAACATATTTATTATTAAATAAGCTTTGCATTAGATGATTGTGGCCAACTGTAGGCTAATTTAAGTGTTCTGAGCACATTTAAGCTGAGCTAGGCTATGATGTTTGGTAGTTTAGGTGTATCATATTGTTGTTCAACTTAAGATGGGCTGGTTGGGAAGTAACAGCATTGTAAGGCAAGGAGCAGCTGCATTTTCTTTGACTTCAAAGCCCTGGTTGACTTTTCCATCTCTGAATAATACAAGTCTTGCTCTTCTCTCCCGCATCTATCAGCTGATTTGTGATTGATGATGCAAAATAATTCTTTTTTTTTTTTTGAGACAGAGTCTTTCTCGCCCAGGCTGGAGTGCCCTTATCACTCGTTGTGCTCCTTGAATACACTAAAAGCCCATGATAAAATGCAAAGACTTAATCCAAAAGAAGCGTCATTTTCTATCTAACTTAAATACTGAGCTCGAAGCCTACCATGAGGAAACGGAACACCAGACAGGTGAGTTCTGATTAGAGCAAGCAAGGCAGGCGGAGATGGTTGGGGGAGAGGGGCTCCCCAGGAGTCATGGCCTGAGTAATGGATGCAAGGTGAGAACACTGTGAGCCCAGAGGAGAGTGATGAGCTGCTATTATAGAGTGGCGTTAAGTCTGGAATGTCTCCATGGAAAAAGTGAACTTTAACTCATGATTTAAAGGTGGCAAATTGAAAGGGAGATGGTAGATAGCTTGGGAAAGACTGTTAACAAAGGTGAGAGGAGGGGGCTGTTTACATTCTCATCTTTTCCTTGTCCCAAATGCTCAAAGAGACAGCAGTCTCTATGTTTCGGAGTTTGGATTTTCTTTCTTTTTTTTTTTTTTTGAGATGGAGTTTCACTCTTGTTGCCTAGGCTGGAGTACAATGGCGCGATCTCGGCTCACCGCAACCTCCCCCTCCCAGGTTCAAGCAATTCTCCTGCCTCAGCCTCCCGAGTAGCTGGGATTACAGGCATGTGTCACCACACCCAGCTAATTTTGTATTTTTAGTAGAGATGGGGTTTCTCCAAGTTGGTCAGGCTGGTCTCGAACTCCCGACCTCAGGTGATCCACCCACCTTGGCCTCCCAAAGTGCTGGGATTAAAGATGTGAGCCATGGTGCCTGGCCTGGAGTTTGAATTTTCTAATGGAAGTGAGGAGAAATGGCCATGTCTTATAGATTTCGTAGTCCAGATGAAAACTGGATTTCTATCATTTCTCCTATCTCTAGCACTTCCACACACTATCAAATGAAGATAAAATGTAGACATCACCAGGATGTTTTGTGGATGGAGAAAAACCGTATGTGTTTAGTTCTTCAATGATATTGAATACAAGGGCTATGCTCATTTAATACTTATTTTACAAAGCGTCCTTCTCTAAGAACTTGAAACTACTTAAATCTCAGCATTCCTGGATAATTAAGAAAGAACAAAATGGAAAAGTGCTCATTTTGCAGAGTAGAAATTATTGAGGTCTGCCCAAGCTCACAGATATGCCTAGAACAATGCCAGGGAGAGGACTCAAAACTCTTTCCACTTTTTTTTTTTTTTTTTTTTTTGGAGACGGAGTTTCACTCTATCGCCCAGGCTGGAGTGCAGTGGGGCCATCTCGGCTCACTGCAACCTCTTCCTCCTGAGTTCAAGTGATTCTCGTCACTCAGCCTCCCGAGTAGCTGGGATTACAGGCACGCGCCACTACTCTTGGCTAATTTTTGTATTTTTAGTGGAGATGCGGTGTCACCATGTTGGTCAAGCTGATCTCGAACTCCTGACCTCGTGATCAGCCCACCTTGGCCTCCCAAAGTGCTGGGATTACAGGTGTGAGCCACCGCGCCCGGCCAAAACTCTTTCCTCTTAAGCAATATATTTATTCACTGCTCCAGGGTGCACCCAGAAATCATTGACTCAAGGATGGTTCTGGAGCGGAATCAGCAGGCAAGCCTCATTCTCAAACCTAATCCTGTGCAACTGTGCTAAGTTCCATTACCCAAGGCTAAACAAGGCCATGAGGGATCCAGAATGATCTAAAGGAGAGCATGTGACGTGATTGGCAATGAAAGGCAAACAGATTTTACCTCTGTCTATCTGGATATATGGCATAAGAAAGAGGCTTCCACCCTAACTCCACTGCTAGCCCCCTGGATGTCCTCAAGAGTGATCTGTAGGCCTGGCGCGGTGGCTCACACCTGTAATCCCAGCAATTTGGGAGGCTGAGGTGGGTGGATCATGAGGTCAGGAGATCAAGACCATCCTGGCTAACACAGTGAAACCCCGTCTCTACTAAAAAATACAAAAAATTAGCTGGGCGTGGTAGTGGGTGCCTGTAGTCCCAGCTACTCGGGAGGCTGAGGCAGGAGAATGGCGTGAACCCAGGAGGCGGAGTCTGCAGTGATCCGAGATCTCGCCACTGCACTTCAGCCTGGGCAACAGAATGAGACTCCATCTCAAAAAAAAAAAAAAAAAAAAGAGAGTGACCTGTATTATAGAATAAGAAGATTTGACAGCAGATCTCTAAGACCTCCTTTAAATTTTTTTAAGATGTAATTTCAGACATACAAAAAAGTTGCCAGGCCAGAGTTCTTCTGGCTGGGCATGGTGGTTCCTATAATCCCAGCACTTTGGGAGGCCGAGGTGAGAGGATGGCTGAGGTGAGAGGATGGCTTGAGCCCAGGAGTTCAAGACCAGCTTGGGCAAATGATGAAGCTCCATGTCTACAAAAAATACAAAAATTAGCTGGCTATAGTGGTGCACACTTGCAGTCCCACCAACTTGGGTGGTTGAGACATGAGGATTGCTTGAGCCCAGGAGGTTGAGGCTGCAATGAGCTGTGATTGTGCCCCTGCACTCCAGCCTGGGCAACAGAGCAAGACCCTGTCTCAAACAAACAAACAAACAAACCCTAGTACAAAAAGTTCATGGTTAACATTTCATCCTCTTTGCTTTATCCTTTTCTTTCTCTGTGTATGCATGTACGAACTGTGTGAGAGCAAACTCCAGACATGACACTCCTTCAACCCTTTCTTAAAAACGAGGCATTCTTGGCCAGGCGCAGTGGCTCACGCCTGTAATCCCAACACTTTGGGAGGCCAAGGCAAGTGGATCACCTGAAGTCAGGAGTTCAAGACCAGCCTGGCCAACATGGCAAAATCCCGTCTCTACTAAAAATACAAAAATTAGCTGGGCATGGTGGTGGGCGCCTATAATCCCAGCTACTCAGGAGGCTGAGGCAGGAGAATCGCTTAAACCTGAGAGGCAGAGGTTGCAGTGAGCCGAGATCGCACCATTGTACTCCAGCCTGGGCAACAAGAGTGAAACTGTGTCTCAAAAAAAAGAAACAAAAAACAAACAAACAAAAAAAGGCATTCTCTAATATCACCATAATACAATTATAGAAATTAGGAAATGAGGCTAGGCATGGTGGCTCACACCTGTAATACCAGTACTTTGGGAGGCTGAGGCGGGCGGATCACGAGGTCAGGAGATCGAGACCATCCTGGCTAACACAGTGAAACCCCGTCTCTATTAAAAATACAAACATTAGCCAGGAATGATGGTGGGCGCCTGTAGTCCCAGCTACTCGGGAGGCTGAGGCAGGAGAATGGTGTGAACCTGGGAGGCGGAGCTTGCAGTGAGCGGAGATCGCGTCACTGCACTCCAGCCTGGGTGACAGAGCAAGACTTCATCTTAAAGAAAAAAAAAAATTAGGAAATGAGCATCAATAACAATACTACTGTCTTAACTACAGACTTTTTAAAGATTTCACCAGTTACCCCAATAATGTCCTTTATTGCAAAAGAAAATCCAGGTTCATATCACATTAATTTATCCTGTCTTTAATTTAGTCTCCTTTAATCTGGAACAGTTGCCCAGTCCAACTTTGTGTTTTATGCCATAGATATTTTTGGAATTCAACCCACTTCTTTTGTATAATGTCCTTTAAGTTGGCATTGTCTTATATTTCCTGGTGATTAGATTACAAATTTTTGTCAGGAACACCTCAAGAAATGATATGTTCTCCTTAGTGCTTCATATCAAGAGGCAAGGAATATCTCATTATTGGTGATGGTAACTTTGATTGCTCAGTTGAGAAGTTGTCTGCCAGGTTTCCCCACTGTAAAGTGACATTTTCCCCCATTGTAAGCAAAGGACTCATGAGAAGACACTTTGAGATGATATAAAACACTAATATAGTATGCCTCAAAGTTTTATGATCTATTGATGTTTCTTGCCTAAAGCAATTATTATTATGATGGTTGCCAAATGGTGATTTTCAAATTTCATTATTTCTTCTACATTTACTAGTTGACTTTCCATGGCAAAAAAAAAGTGTTATTCCTTCTCCCTATGTATTTATCTATTTATATTAATGTGGACTTATTAATGGGTTATATTCCTTTAGTATTTTTTTATTTTGATGCTCAGATTGTTCTACATTCTCTAAGATGTTTTTAAACTCTAATCTTGTATGAGAAAAGAATGCTGAGCATTATCTGCTTGTAAACACACTAGATTATATTTTGATGGTGATATTTAAATTATAAACCAAATGTTGAACCTAAAACATCACCAAGAAAATTTCATGATGCCTAAAACTCACCAAGGAAAGAGATGCTACGGTTGAGTATTCAATCTTTGGGGAAAAAAAAGGATTACATGCTTTTAACCTAAGTGTTTATGTAAGGTAGAGAGAAAACAGCTATTTGAAGATGGGGACCCTGGAAGACAGCTAAGTCCATGAATTGTAGAAACCCCCCTGAAACGATGGGAGGTTTGAGCTTCCTCTGTTTTATTCAGATCTCAAGGTTATTTATTTAACCTTTTCCACAAGCTGAGTGTGATCAGCCATACAACTCTTCCACTCTCAAATTTATTCTGACTATATCTAGTTGGTTTTATTTTTCGTCCAGATCTGCGCCCCCCAATATACACACACACACCCTCTCCTAACTATAATAGCAGGACATAGAGCTACTGGCGAGCACCATGATGCTGAATGAATTATTTGGAAATAGTTTCTTCAAGCATGTAGAATGGCATTTGCAACTTCTGGGGATGGTTCATGTGAAACAAACAAACAAACAAAGCCCACAAAACTTAACTGCGTAGAAGAACCCACATGTAATATACAGAATTGCAAATTTTATGCCCCTGGTGTTGGGCAGTATCTGAGAGTCGTTCACCCTCCACCCTCACCCCAGTCCCAACCTTTAGATAAATCTACACATATGCTGGTTCAGTCTGATAAGAAACTGTTCTCTTCTTTAACTGGGCTCCTAGAGAAATAACAGGATGCCTGAAAAATAGCTTGGAAAAAGTTAATGCCCTTGCCAACTCTCACCATCTAAATTGGTTTAGCATCTTTGGGCTGAGGCAGAGGCCAACTGGGCATTGGTGCCTGGGATAACCTGCATTTTCTGCACTCCTCCTGATGGAATGAAGAGGTGGGGCACATGGTTGGGAGCGGCCTCATTCCCACTCAGTCACCCTTGGAAACTCAGCTTAATGACCTGGCATTACAAGAATCTGCCCAATGTGCTTTGAGGAGGCCATGGAAGCCTGCACTTTAGTGGTGGCATTTAGATGTTCCTCTGAAATGCTAATGAAGAGTTTATTTCAGAATTGCTTACAAAGTTCTCAGACTTGTTAATGTATCACCCCCTCTGAAAGCCAGAGACAATAGCACTGAACAAATGGCTTGAAGTACCCTAAAAGGAATGATTGCCTTAGTTGAAAGACTTCCAGGGAAAGAGTTTAGTTCTCCTTGATGCATCATTCTATTCACTCAGTTCCCTGATAGCCAATATGCTGTTTGTTTCACCTTACCTACATCTCTCCAACTGATTTTAACCTGATTTTCCCCTCATAGCCTTTCTCAAAATCAATATCTATATCCTCTCTCTCCTTTCATTTTATTCCTCTCTTCTTGGATTAAGGGGAAAAGGAGAGAAGGAAGTTAGGACGGAAGGAGAACATGGAAACTAACATTCACTGAATGCTACTAGTGTCAGGTTCTTTACATGGTTATCTCATGTAATTTTCACAACAAGTGAGACAAAGCTAAAGAAACCCAGGCTCAGAGGAGATGAGTGATTTTCCAGAGCTCTTTAATTCAACCCCTTTTCCCCTGTACTGAGCTGCCTGTGATAAGTCAGAAAGACTGGTCTATAGTCATCGCCTGGCTACAGGTTCTAAAAATAACTTTCAACAAATCATATAATTTTTCTGAACTTGTTTTCTCAACAATAAGATGGGTATTTGTGTGTGTGTGTGTACACACACATACACATACATATATATGCAGATAGATAACAGGCAGATAGAGATATATATATGTTCACATATGGAGACATATATCTCCATATTTGTGTCTGTATACTCGTGCACTCACAAATCCCTATTTTATTGTTAAGAAAAGAGGTTCAGAGAAATTACATATCTTGCTGAAAGTCATACAGAAAGTCCTTTCTGGAGAGATAAGGAAGTATACATATATTAGAGAGAGAGAGAATAGATCTATTTCCTTTTTCCTCTGGGAAAGGATCTGCAGAGTTCCATCTCCTTTTTCCCCCACTCCCTAATCAACCCACTCCAGTTTGGCTTCCATTGCATCACTCCAGGAAACAGTGTTCACTGAAGTCATGAGTAACTTCCATGTCACTAATTCCAAAGGATATTTACAGCCCTTATTTTACTTAAACTCTCGGGAGACTTTCCTTCTTGGAATGCTCTATTTCCATGACTCTCACTACCCAATGCCTCCTAGTTCTCTGCCAATCTTTTTGCCTGCTGCTTCCCTCTCCCATTTACAGCCTCTTTTTCCTCTATCCATCAATTAAATATCAGACTTAGTTAAGAAATTATCTTCTCATTCTGGATTCTCATTGTAGGTAATCTAATCCTTACTTCTGTTTCTATCATATAAAGACAGTTTGTAAATTTTTATCTTTACTCAATACCTTTTCTCCTTTTGCCATACCTACATAATAAAATCCAACCTGACTCTTCCACTTACATGCTCAAGAGCACTTAGAACTTGAAATTTCCAAAACCTCAGGATTTTTCCTCCTAAAACGTAGTTATTTTCCAGTGTTTCCTATTTCAATCAACAGTGACATCATCCACCCAGTTTTACAAGCCAGAAATCTAGATGTCATTCTTGATTAACCATCTCTTTTCGCAGGATTGAATCTATCACCAAGTTCTAAGTATCTTCTTCATTTCTATCCTCACAACGTTTGTCCAGCTAACAGCATCTCTTACCGGGACCATGGCTGCTCTTCCAAATTCACCTTGTTCCCTTGTAATCTGTTCTCCACATTGTAGCCAGAGTGTTCTTTAGGAATCACAAATCTGATAATGTCATACTCCTACTGAAAATCTTTAGTAGCTGCCATGGTTTGGATATTCAAACATGCTTGAGTTTGAGTTTGTCTCCATCAATTATCATGTTGAAATTTGAGCCCCAGTGTGACAGTGTTGAGAGGTGGGGCCTAGTGGGAGGTGTTTGGGGCTATGGAGGTGGATCTTTCATAAATGGTTAGGTGCCATTCTCATGGTAGTGAGTAAATTCTCACTCTGGCAAGGCCGATTAGTTCGCAAGACAGCAGGTTGTTAAAACGAATCTATTTTCCTCGGTTTCACTCTCTTGCTTCCTCTCTCACCATGTGATTTCTTTGCTGGATCCCCTTCTGCTGTCCACCATGAATTGAAAGAGCCTAAGGCCCTCACCACACGCCTAATCTTGAACTTGCCATCCTGCAGAACCATGAGCCAAATAAATCTCTTTTCTTTATAAATTACCCTGTCTTGGGTATTCTGTGACAGCAACACAAATGAACTAAGACAGTAGCTTTCCTTGCTCCCATCATAAAACTCAAAATCTTTAGCAGGCCCACGAGACCTGTCAGGTTTTCACTCCTGACTCCCCTAGCTCATCATGCCCCATGATTCTTCTCATTCTGTAGTTCCAGTTATTCTCACCTTCTTTTAGGTCTCTGAATATGCCGTGTCTCCACCCTTCCACGAGCCCTTTGTACATGTTATTCCTGTAGCCTAGAATTCTCCTCTTCTTTCACCCAGGACACTTCTACCTTTTATTTTTTTTTGGAGTTTATCTCAGCCATTACTTCCTCGGGAAAGCCTTCTGTGATTTCCTTGACCTAGCTCAATCTTCCTGTTATCTGCTCTCATACTATTAATTACCATAAAACATCTCTTAACCAATCTATACTTAAGCAACTTCCCAGATTCATCAGCATTTTCCACCTCTCTGTGAGGCAAACTGATTGACGTCCACCTTATCTTGATTGCTGGTGGCTGGGAGGCCACTCTTTAATATGTCTGAATATTTCTGCTTCTTTCTTGTTCAGTTTTGGTTTATCAAGAGTCATTTGTATTTGTTTCCATCAACTTGAAAGTTGTACACATCATTGTAACTTACATAATAGAATTAAATATTATGTAATTCAATGAAATGTGAATGCAAAAGGTATTCATTTGTATGAGAACTAAATTGAATAATTTGGAAAGACTTGATCAAGGCAAGGCATCAAAACTTGCTACATATTTAGGAATGGGTAAGACAATTGCAAAAGACTATGCAGTGGATTATAAAACTAAAGAAGAATTCTGCAGTCAGATTACTTTTCAAGTGTGTCTTCAACTTCTCTCTCCACTTTAAAGAAATGAAAACAGGAAATCATAGATGATGCGTTAAGGGTGTGGTTTAAACAAGAAAGATGACAAAGAAAAAGGCATTGGTTCTGCATCAAAAGATTCATGTAGTTATGTATACATACATACGTACATACATATATACATATAGTTTGTGTTAAAATAAATATTTAGGGTAAATATATATATTTTTTTTCTTTTCGAGACACAGTTTCACTCTGTCGTCCAAGCTGGAGAGCAATGGCACAATCTCAGTTCACTTCAACTTCTGCCTCCCAGGTTCAAGTGATTCTCGTGCTTCAGTCTCCTTGAGTAGCTGGGACTACAGGCGCCTGCCACCACACCCGGCTAATTTTTGTATTAGTAGAGACAGTGTTTTGTCACATTGGCCAGGGTGGTCTCGAACTCCTGACCTCAAGTGATCCGCCTGCCTTGGCCTCCCAAAGTGCTAGGATCACAGGCATGAGCCGCTGGATATATATCTTTTTTAATAATTCCTTTCCAAGTAGATCAAAACCTCCTTGAAAGTAATGACCCCATTTCCATTAGGACTGGCCACAGAATTTGTTGAGCCCAGTGCAAAATGGAAGTGTGGGGCTCCTTGTTCAAAACATGTTAAGAATTTCAAGATAGTGACAGCAGCGCATGAAGCTAAGTGAGGGGACTGAGTTTGAGGCCCTGTGAGACTGCACAGGTTGCATCTCTGATTCCCATCTTTTAGCACAGAACTTGACATACAATAGGTAACTATTTCACTTGACTGGTATTTTGCATGTAGTATGCCAGGCTCTGCTCTAGACTCTGGAAATACAGTATGGAACAAAAAAGAGAAAAAGTCCTTACCTTCACGGAGCTAAATTTCTTTCTTTCTTTCTTTCTTTTGAGACAGAGCCTCGCTCTGTCACCCAGGCTGGAGTGCAGTGGTGCAATCTCAGCTCACTGCAACCTCTACCTCCCGGGTTCAAGCGATTCCCCTGCCTCAGCCTCCTGAGTAGCTGGGACTACAGGCACCCGCCACCATGCCTGGCTAAATTTTGTATTTTTAGTAGAGATGGGGTTTCACCATGTTGCCAGGCTGGTCTCAATCTCCTGACCTTGTGATCCACCTACCTCGGCCTCCCAAAGTGCTGGGATTACATGAGTGAGCCTCTGCACCCGGCCTCCATGGAGCTTAATTTCTATTCACAGTGGTAGGAAGTGAGAGGGTATACGATAAATAATAAATAAGAGATATAATTAGATGGTATTGAGGGATGTGGAGATAAATAAAACTGAGAAGAAGAATAGAGAATGAGGGGATCAATATGAAACCAACCTAGCAGCCCCACAGACAGTTCCTTTGGATAAACATAGAAATTGACCCTTCTGATCTTAAAGCTTGAAACTTGCATTTGTTTTATCTGAGTTCCTTCCTCAGGAAAGGACCCCCAGGCCTCTCAAAGTATCAAAGAACTAAAACTCACCAGATCAAAGAACTACATCAAGACAATGAGACACCAGGTCCCCTATTTTGTTTCCTCACCCCTTCCTAATTCTTGTTTTCTGACACATTGTTACATTTCTTCCCTGCTATAAAAACCCCTAATTTTAATTGGTCAGAGAGATGGATTTGAGACTGAGCTCCCATCTCCTTGGCTGCAGCACCCGACGAAAGCCTTTTTCCTTGGCAATAATCGTCTCAGTTACTGGCTTTCTGTGCGGTGAGCAGCAGGACCTAGACCAAATCCCTGGTGTTTCGGTAACAAATAAATATTTGTTAAATGAATGCAATTAATTTCTAATTAAACTTAGAATAGAATGGCAATGTATACTTTGAAACAAATGAAAAAACAGACCCAGGGAAAAATCAACACAAGGAACAAATAGAATAAGTCATGTTTGTGCTACAAATTTGGTTCTGAGCTTCCTGGTAACCAAAGTAATAAGAGATGACCAATTACATAATTCTTATCATCAGAAAGAAGGAAGCATACCTATGTCCTAGGGTTAGAAAGAGAGATACAAGTATATCTTTAACTTCCTTACAGAACCAGACGACACTGCAGCTGTGAAAATAACTTAAATAAACATAAGGTACTATGATATACAAGGAGGTATTCATGTAAGAATTCTTTCACAGGATAAAAGAGAAATTTTTCATTGTAACAGCTTTGTTTTTTCTGGAAGAGTGCTAAGTAAATTCATCTTTGTAGGCAAAGAAACTTTCAAATAGGCTAACATCTTAAAGTTGAAATCTGTTGAAATCTAACAATCACTTCAGCCCACAAACATTTCAGCCAGTCTGTACAAGTCCCACCAATTTCCCTTCCTGATGCTTGGTAGAGTAAGAAAAGCGCCCAGTGCCAGGCGGGCAGTGATATTAGCCTCCTTCCACCACCCCAGCTCTGCACCCATTGAAACTAAAGCTGCCATTGCCTTTTCCTTCCACTCGTCCCTCATAACCCTAAGGCCCCAAATAGGAACAGACCCAGGAAACCAGGTATGTCCATTATCAGTGACACGGACATGTCTTGTCCACACACAGAGTGAAAGCCCAGAAACTGCTGGCTAAGAGCAGTGAAAAATGGCCCCACTCATTCCTCTACTTCCTGCCATTCTCCCTGTCTCTTCCTCTCTTTATCTTTAATCTCTCTTGCTCTACATCGCTTGGTCTTTCTCTCTGCTTTCTCTTCTCCTCGCCGCCACCACCATTTACTTAGAGGATATTCTATATATTGTTAGTTCATGGAGACAGTTGAACAGGAGAGACAACTGAACAGAGGACAGACAGCACATGAACGTAGACCAGGCACTGTCCCTGTGCCTGTTATCCTGTGTCTGCATGCCTCTCTCCCACACACTGACACACCAAATAAAGATCTCTGCCTATTTCATAAAGACAGAGATTGATGGGAAACAAATGAATAAAAAGTGCCAGCTACATTGACTAACAGATTATCTCTTTTATCTAGATAGGAAAAAAAAAAAAACACCAAACCACAAAACACCTCTTTAGATCAAAAATGTCCCAGGACCTTCAAAGCAGCCTAGAGAAGTTGCTTTTGTGAGTATCTTAAGCATGATTTTAAATGAGCCTACAAATTCCCTCAGCCACCTGTTTGAGGCTGTTCTGACACCAAACATCAACTCATGGAGACCAGCTACAGCCAAAAGGAGAAAAATCTAAGTGTTTCTAACAAGGATGTCACGAGACTATGAATCTGGTTCCATGTGAATTTCCCTGTAAAATGTGAAAGAGAGAAGGAATTCTCAACCAGCCACTGTTTCTGGCACTAACAATTGACACAGCCCGCTCTTGGGTATCCCCTGGCGTATTAAAGAGACCCCGTTAATGAGAAAGGAACTTGCTGCGGGGTTTCTATTTCAGGCCTTGCGCTAGTAAATATAACTCTGTTTACACAGACTTGAGTCTGGAACGTGCTTGAGCTGCACAATGGCTGTTTGAATCACACCTTAACGTGGTCTTTGAAACTCTGAGCTGTGGTATGTGTGGTTGCGTCTTTTTCGTTCTTTCTTCTCCACCATGGTGTAACTGGAAACTCTTCTTCCGTGACTTGCATATCCCTGTAAACCAGGCAAGGATTTGGGGACCAGCCTATTCACGCCCGCACCTCAGGTGATCTCGTGCCTGAGAATTCACCAAGAATGCCCTCCCCTCTCTTCACTGCCTCCTGTCTCTAGAGCCCCCGTCACCTCATCTTCCCACCTCCCTGGACGTGGCCTTAACCTCGTTTTTTTCTTTGGGGCACCGCTGCAGTTCGGGGAGGCTCTTTGAATCTGCGGGAGCCCACACTGCATTGATGACCTGTTCCCTGGGGCGTACTGCTTGTGGGTGCCCATTCAGGATCAGCACTAGTGGTCTACCGTGGCAGACTAATGCATCTGTGAAGCTCTGTGGTTTGTTCCTACCCTGGAGTGTCTCTACTGAGCCATTTCTGTTTTTACTAGTTTCTCTGCCTCATTTATCTCCAAATCTTGTCCATTTTACCCTGAATATCTTTTCTTTCTCTATTTCTGTTGCCAAAGCCTTAGGCTACATCCTCACTATTGTCTCAATTATTACAATAGCCTACTAACTTTCTCTGCCAACTGGCTCCCTTTTCTAATCTATCCTCAACCTTGCCAGCATAGTTATCATTCTTCTTTTCTAATATAATATTTAGGATCATAACTTTTTCTTTAAGTCAGGGTTTCTTAACCTGAGCACTATCACCATTTGGGGCCAGATAATTCTTTTTTTTTTTTTTTTTTTTTTTTGAGACAGAGTCTCGCTCTGTCACCCAGGCTGGAGTGCAGTGGCGCCATCTCGGCTCACTGCAAGCTCTGCCTCCCAGGTTCACGCCATTCTCCTGCCTCAGCCTCCCCAGCAGCTGGGACTACAGGCGCCCGCCACCACGCCCAACTAATTTTTTTGTATTTTTAGTAGAGACGGGGTTTCACCGTGTTAGCCAGGATGGTCTCGATCTCCTGACCTCGTGATCCGCCCGTCTCGGCCTCCCAAAGTGCTGGGAATACAGGCGTGAGCCACCGCGCCCGGCCGATAATTCTTTATTGTAGGGGGCTGTCCTATGCACTGTAGGGATAGCAGCATTTCTGGCCTTTACCTACTAGATGGTAGTAACAACCGCCCGTAGTTGTGACAACCAAAAATGCCCCTAGACCTGCCAAATGTCCCCTGAGGAGCAAAAGTCTCCCTAATCAGAACCAGTGTTCTCTGTACCTTATATTCCTCAAGTTTTATGTAGGATTTTAAATTTTGTTCTGTCTGAATATTTATTTATTGCTATTATACTTTTTTCTGTGATCGACGAGTTAATTAGAAATGTTTTAAATTCTAAACATTTGGTGCTGTTTTCTTTTAAAGTCACTTTTTTGGTTGTTCATGTCTATCTTAATTAGATTTTGATCAGAGAAGGGGAACTATATGGTATTTATTTTTTGGTGTTTGTTAAGACTTGCTTTGTGGTTTAGTAACTTGTTAATTTTTCAAATATTTCTTGTGCATTTGAGAAAAATGTACAGTCTTCAACTGTTGAATACAAGATTGATCAATCTTGTTCATTATGTCATTCAAATCTTGTAAATTCATGCCAATTTTTATGCGATTTGAACATACCAGAAATGTGTGTTTTTAAATCTCCTATAAAGATTCAAAATGTCCTCCTTGTAATTCATTCAAATTTTGTCTTATACATTTTTAAACTCTATAATAAATACAATTTGCATTTGTTATATCTTTCTTATAAATTGATCCTTTTATCATTATATAATGATCACCTTTTTGCCTCAGACTTTTTTTCTGCTACAGTTATTATAGGAACACTTTGTTTTGATTCTTATTTGCCTGGTATATTTCTTTCTATCCTTTCGCTTTCAGACTTTTTGTGTCCTTTTATCTTAGGTATGTATTTTTAAAAGAGCATAAGCAAGTTTTCTTTTTATTAAAAAAAATTGAACCTGGCAATCATTTTTTAACTAGTGAGTCTAATTCACTTACATTTATTGTTTCCTAATATATTTGGATTTATTTCCACCATTTCTTTTTGTAGTTTCTATTTACTATGCTTTCTAATGCCTTTTCTTCCTCCTTTCCTGCCTTCTTTCGGATTCATCAGGTTTTCTTTATTTTCCCCTTTTCCCTCTATTAATTTGGAAATTACACACTCTATTTTCAGTGTTTTAGTGGTGAGCCCTAAACTTTTGTCAAGCACATTTGACCTAAAGTCTAAAGTTAATGTTACTGCTCTCTTCACAAATAATAGACAGAATTTAGACATTGTAACCCATCACATGTGTTATCACCATGCAGCATTTTAGATCGTTCCACCTTATTTTTGTTTGGTTTGTTTTTCTTTTTCTTTTTTTTTTTTTTTTTTGAGGCAGAGTCTGGCTCTGTTGCCAGGCTGGAGTGCAGTAGCACAATCTCAGCTCACTGCAACTGCCACCTCCCGGGTTCAAGCCATTCTCCTGCTTCAGCCTCCCAAGTAGCTAGGATTACAGGCACGTGCCGCCACACCCAGCTAATTTTTTTTTTTTTTTTTTTTTTTAGTAGAGACAGGGTTTCACCATGTTGGCCAGGATGATCTCAGTCTCCTGACCTCATGATCCACCCTCCTCAGCCTCCCAAAGTGCTGGGTTACAGGCATGAGCCACTGTGCCTGGCCCACCTTATATTTATACCCCCCAATTTTGTTGTTATTGTCATTATTGTTGTTTGGGGGTGTTTTGTTTTGTTTTGTTTTCTATTTT
Organism: Pongo abelii; assembly: GCF_028885655.2. NCBI lineage: Eukaryota > Metazoa > Chordata > Mammalia > Primates > Hominidae > Pongo > Pongo abelii. The sequence continues at coordinate 3,990,252 of NC_071995.2, forward strand.
TGAGACAGGATCTTGCTTTGTCACCCAGGTTGGAGTGCAGTGGCATGATCATGGCTCACTGCAGTCTCGACCTCCTGGACTCAGCTGATCCTCCCACCTCAGACTCTCAAGTAACTGGGACTACAGACCTACATCACTATGCACAGCTAATTTTACTTTTAGTAGAGACGAGGTCTTGCTATGGTTCCCAGGCTGGTCTTAAACTCCTGGGCTCAAGAGCTCTGCCCTCCTCGGCCTCCCAAAGTGCTGGGATTACAGGTGTGAGCCACCGTACCCGGTTTATGGTGGTTTTGAGCAGTGGATGAATTTCTGACTTTGCCTACTTGTTTATCAGCTTCCTTGATTGTTCTTCCTTTTTGCCTTCACCTCCCTTGGGGTTCAATTTTTTCTATCCTGAAGTCCATAGTCTAGAATATTTTTCCCACAAGGGTCCTTGAATGGTAAATTCTCCTGGTCATTGTGTAAAAATATCTTTATTTCCCCTTGTTTTAAAATGACAGTTAAAAGAGGTAAAAATGAAGGCAGACAGTTATTTTCTCTCAACGCTTTAAAAATATCATTCCATGGGCTTCTGGCTTCCATCATTGCTTTTGAAAAGTCAGTTAGTTGCTTTACAGGCAATCCACACATCTCTCTAGTTGTTTTAAAAATATCTTTTTTTTGCGTTTTTAAGAGTTTCTCTGTGATGTGACCTGGTACTGATTTCATTCATTTATTTTTCTCAGGACTCATTTCCTGCCCTGAAGATTCATTTCTTTCATAGATTCTGGAAAATTCTTAGCCATTTTCTCTTTGATTAGTTCCTCTCCTTATTCTCTTAATGTTCTCCTCCTGAAATTTCTATTAGTAATACATTTACCCTCATTCTGTCCTTCACGTCTCTTAATCTCGCTTTTGTCTTTTCTGTCTCTTTTTGTCTCCGTGTTGTATTTTGGGCAGTTTTCTCAAATCTCCCGGCTCTTATATTCTCACTACAGTTATATGTAAGCCACATCAATTACCACACTTTTCTTCTAAGTTCTATTTGTTTTTCAAATCTGTCTGGGTTTCATTCATGGTGTCTTACGGTTTTTATTTTTTCCATTTTTTCTTTATATATCTTTAACTTTTTAAAAAAAATACTAAGCTATTGTCTCTCTTCAATAGCTGTATTATCTGATTCTTAGTAGTCTACACCTGTTGCCTGTTGTGTCTGCTGACATTTGCTGACAGCACGTTATGAGACTATTTTGTGAGACTACTTTTTTTTTTTTTTTGAGGCGGAATGTCTTACTCTGTCACCTAGGCTCAAGCCCCCAGGCTCAGGTGATCCTCTTGCCTCAGCCTCCCAAGTAGCTGTGACTACAGGTGCACACCACCACATCCAGCTAATTGTATTTTTTGTAGAGACAAGGTCTCACCTTGTTGCCAAGGCTAGTTTCGAACTCCTGAGCTCAAGGGATCTGCCTGCTTTGGCCTCCCAAAGTGCTGGAATTACAAGCGCCAGCCACCACGCCCAGCTGAGACTACTCTTGTAGAACTCACAATTCTATAATTGTAAGACTCAATTCTGACTATAACTTCAGAATTGAAAATTCACCACTTTGGCAGTGAGAATTCTGAGAGAAATGCATTAAGCTTGAGTCCTACCAGGTCCATTTTGTGGATGATTCTTCTTGGGGCCCCAGTACTATCATCCACCAAAGAGGACTTCTCATTATTTTGTTGACGTAGGGGCTCCCAGACCACTCAAGTAAGGTAAATGAAACCTCTGACTATCAGGAAGCTGGTCACATGGTTATGAAATTTCAGGGACATTTTTTTCCCTTCTACTCATAGCTCAGTCTCAACAGTCAAAGGCACCTTCTCTGTAGGTGAGTAGAGCATTTCCTTCCTTACAAATCTTTTCTGGTTTTACTTGAAGGCCTTAATTTCAAGTCTCCACCCAGCACAGGCACAGGCCTCATAGTCAATATTCCTGCGGATCTGAAAAACCCATTCTACACTTTTTTTTTTTTTTTTTTTTTTTGAGACAGTGTCTCCCTCTGTCGCCCAGGCTGGAGTGCAGTGGCACCATCTCGGCTCACTGCAAGCTCCGCCTCCCAGGTTCACGCCATTCTCCTGCCTCAGCCTCCTGAGTAGCTGGGATTACAGGAGCCCGCCACCACGCCCAGCTAATTTGTTTGTATTTTTAGTAGAGAGGGGGTTTCACCATGTTAGCCAGGATGGTCTCGATCTCCTGACCTCATGATCCACCTGCCTTGGCCTCCCACAGTGCTGGGATTACAGGCGTGAGCCACCGCACCCGGCCCCATTCTACACTTTTTAAATGTACAATTAGAAATGCCTAAAAACCCAATCCCCCCAGCACTTGTCCCAACACCCTGAGTTTCCTCACCTCATTCCATTCACTGACAGCACTTGTTTTCAGTTCTTGCTTGTTTTCCCTCCAGGAGGTCTCCTTATTTTCTTGTGAGTTCAGCTTTGCATTTGGAAAAATGTAGATTATCATTTGTTCAGCATTTGTAGGAGGGTTGTTAGGCCATCTAAGCTGCCATATTGTAGGAAATGAAGACCTAACTCCCTGACGTAAGTGGTCAAAAATCCTAATTTGATGACCCCCTATTACCTGGGCGTTACAACTAAGCTCTTCAGCATTGCCTTTAGAAAACAGTTGGGTGTGGTGGCTCACACCCGTAATCCCAGCACTTTGGGAGGCCAAGGTGGGCGGATCACCTGTGGTCGGGAGTTTGAGACCAGTCTGACCAACATGAAGAAAACCCATCTCTACCAAAAACACAAAAATTAGCCAGGCGTGATGGTGCATGCCTGTAATTCCAGCTACTCAGGAGGCTGAGGCAGGAGAATAACTTGAACCCGGGAGGCGGAGGTTGCGGTAAGCCGAGATCATGCCATTACACTCCATCTGGGGCAACAAGAGTGAAACTCTGTCTCCAAAAAAAAAAAAAAAGAAAACAGTCTGGTTAATACCTGCATTTCCAGTTCCATTTCCATCTCTCTCTTCTGCACATACTATGTTCTAGCCACACAGACAACTCATGGTTCTACAAATTTTCATACGTCTACAACTGTCAAACTTAGGCTATGCCATGCCCTTCTCCCAAAGGGTCTTTGTTTTCCCTTTCATAAACTTTTATTCTCTGGCCAAAGCAAACCTCAAATATTAACTCATCTGTAAAACCCACTCCAACTTCCCAAAACACAATCAATCAAGTTCTCTCCTATGTTCCCATTGCATTTGAATATTCCTTGTTTGTGATCGTTATTACATTGCACAGTCTTTGTTTTTATGTTTTGACTAGATTCAGATATTCTAGAGGGCCAACACAGGGTTTTATCTACCATCCCAACCCTTAGCACAATCCCTGGCACATAGTGTATACTCATTAATGCTATAGCAATTTTCTTGAATTGCAAGACTACTTGATTCTTGCCAAGAGAAGTATGGTTTGAAATTATGACCTCTGTGGGTGTCATAAGCAGTATTATTGTTCAAAATCTCCACATAGCCACTAATTGTCAGAGGTGCTAGGTGATCCACAATACATGGAAAATAGATTTAAAACAGTCCATCTATAACTTATTTATTTATTTATTTTGAGACAGAGTCTTGCTCTGTTGCCCATCCAAGCTGGAGTGCAGAGGTGAGATCTTGGCTCATTGCATCCTCCGCCTCCTGTGTTCAAGTGATTCTCATGCCTCAACCTCCCGAGTAGCTGGGATTACAGGCATAGGCCACAAAGCCCAGCTAATTTCTATATTTTTAGTAGAGATGGAGTTTCACCATGTTGGCCAGGCTGGTCTCCACTCCTGACCTCAAGTGATCCACCTGCCTTGGCCTCCCAAAGTGCTGGGATTACAGGCTTGAGCCACCATGCCCGGCCCATCTACAATTTTGATTACATATTAGTCCTGATTCATGACTAAGTTCTGCTACTATATCTAACTGAGTAGGTATTTGTAATCTAAGGCAGACAACACCACCAAAACACCACCAGGCTGCCTTACTCATTGTTGTAACCTGTGGCATAGTGACTGGCATGGACACAAGTGTGAACATGACTCCACCTCTGGACACAGGGCTGGGCTCTGTCTCACTCACCCTTGTATGTACCTGGCACATTGAACACACTCACTGAGTGTATTAGTCCGTTTTCACGCTACTGATAAAGACATACCTGAGACTGGGAAGAAAAAGAGGTTTAGTTGGACTTACAGTTCCACATGGGTGGGAAGGCCTCAGAATGATAGCGGGAGGCAAAAGGCACTCCTTACATGGCAGCGGAAAGAGAAAAATGAGGAAGAAGCAAAAGCAGAAACCCCTGATAAACCCATCAGATCTCGTGAGACTTATTAACTATAACGAGAATAGCACAGGAAAGACCGGCCCCCATGATTCCATTACCTCCCCCTGCGTCCCTCCCACAACACGTGGGAATTCTGGGAGATCCATTCAAGTTGAGATTTGGATGGGGACACAGCCAAACCATATCAGCGAGTCTTGGCTAAACAAATGAATGAATGATTGAATAAACTTAACTAGGTAGAAACTGAATGCATGAGAAAATTCCAGATCTATAGTTTTGAAGAGAGGGAACCAAAAGGCTATCATTTTGGATAAAGAGGAAAAAAATTAATTTTCATAAATTGTTTTGGGTTTTGCTTCATCATGCATGCTAGTCTTATTTGTTTGCTCCATCCATCCATCCGTCCATCCATCCATCCATCCATTTACTCATCCACTTAGCATTCATCCACTCAAGAAACATTTTCCAAGCACCTAATGTGAACCAAGCACTCTGCTTTGGGTTTGGAGACTTTAGGTTGGTGTTAAGAAAAACTTCCTGGCCGCATGCGGTGGCTCACGCCTGTAATCCCAGCACTTTGAGAGGCTGAGGCGGGCGAATTACCTGAGGTCAGGAGTTCAAGACCGGCCTGGCCAACATGGTGAAACCCTGTCTCTACTAAAAATACAAAAATTAGCCAGCCATGGTGGCATGCGCCTGTAATCCCAGCTATTCAGAAGGCTGAGGCAAGAGAATCACCTGAACCCAGGAGGTGGAGGTTGTAATGAGCGGAGATTGCACCATTGCACTCCAGCCTGGGCTACAAGAGCGAAACTCCATCTGAAAAAAAAAAAAAAGAAAAACTTTCTAATTCTCTATCTGTAAAATGTTATCATTGGCGTGCTGGAAACTGATTATTTCTCAAAACTTTCATTCTGTGATCCATCCATTTATTTGTTCATCTATTTATTCAGCAAATATCTTTGAGCACATCCTTTCTGCCAGACAGCGTGTGAGGCAGGCACCAGGAATTCATTCTTTTTTTATGGACTCATTCATTTAATTAGCAATTCTTAAGCACCTAAAAAGTGCCAGGCATACATGGGGTCTCCATTTTTTAAAGAGTTTAAATAATAATAGTGGTAGGGTTCAGGTAGTAGACAAGTAAACAAACAAGTAAATAAATAAATTTAGATAATGATAAGGCCAAAAATAATAATAAAATATGTGCTAGAGAGATACCACCTCTGCCCTCAGAGAGCAGAAATTTCTAAGTAAACAGGGCTATCACCAGATTATCGGAGTAACTGCTGCCTACCTGGGTTCTTTTGACATGAATGTGTGACCTGCCTGGGGGCAGAGAAGGGAGGTCTTGGAGAGAATGGAGCCAGAAGGCCATGGAGGCCTCTCCAGACCTGCACCTCATGTCAGCGGGACAGAGCTCCTTGCCCTGCGGCCCCCGCTGACCTGCCTGAGCTGTCTTCTGGGAGGGCAAATATCTGCCTTCAAGCCACTCAGATGAAACACCCACCATGCCCCCTTGGTTGGAACTTTGACTCACTGGTGACCCGGTTTTGAACTAGTGACCTGGAGGTGAATGACTCCGTATCTCATTACTAATTCTCCACGGCCACCACTTCTTCCTGCCAGCCACAAGCAGGAATGTTTGACAAGGATGAGGACAGAAGTCCAGCCAGGGGCCCTGAACCCATCAGCCGTGGCGCCCACCCCAGCTTCAACCCCTGCCATCTGGCCTTCTGCCATTCCTCCCATCCTTGGCCCGACTGAACAGGTTTTGAAAGAGGCCAAGGTCACCCTGGGGCCAATCTCCACAGATGGATTCAGCCTGAGACTCAGCTGTGGTCTGGCTCGGACATGAATGCTCAGGGCCGACACATGCTCCTCCCTCATCATGGACGTGAGGCTGGTGAAGTCTGGACCTCCACCAGGTGGGATCTGACTAGATCTAGAAACTATAAACTCCCCGCATTAGCCTGACTCCCTCTTCTCTCCACCCCATTTCCTTCTGCACCCCAATTTTCTGATTTCCCAGTTCTGCTAGTTTTTTGAGTACTCTTGCCCTTCAAGAGACCATCCTCACCTCTCTGAGTTTAGTGTTCAGGGCAGGTGACCTCCATCCAGGAACCTGGACAAATACTGATAAGAAAAAGTCATTGAGCGACTTAGCAGGGGCTCAATCCTCTCCCTCTTCCTTCCCAGCCAGGAGAGCTCAGAAGCCTCCAGTCCCAGCAGTTCACTGGGCTGAGGCCCATCACCTTCAGGGGATGCCGAAGTCCTGGAGAAGCACTGGCCTGTCTGAGCTCAGGCTTTTCCAGGGAAGCGGGCTGGGCTGTTGGAGGCTGTGTGGAAAAGTGCTCAGGACGGTGGATCTCCTAATTCTTGCTTTAGTGAGCACAATTGCTCTGGGCCTTATGTTTCCATTATATGAGCTGGCATGAAATACATTCTCTTTTTGTAGGGGCTTATGGTATAGGAAAGTGGAAATGCTTCATCTTTTCTTAAAAGTATAGCCTTCACCATTGCACTTTCAGTATATTTTTGTAAGAGCATGCATTGCATTATACTCAAATATTCTCTTCATGCAACTATTTCCTCCACTAGACTGCAAATTCCTCAAAGACAAGAGCCCTTTCTTATTTATTTTTGTTTCTTCACTGGTGACTGCGTAAGTAAGTGATGAAGACAGTATCTATGTAGATAGCCCATAAAGAGTGAATTCAAATTTTATTCCCTGCCTCTTTGGATTTATTTTAGAGTTTATGTTCAATGATGGTCATATTTAATAAGTCAGACATTAAAAAAATCTGATATAAAATTTAAAATCAAAACTTACTGAAAAGACAAATGAGGGAATGATATTCTGGTCAACAACAAACTCAGACTCACTTGAAATGGTGAGCTTTATAATAACCCATAATTCAGTTCACACAAAATTAGCATGCTTCCAGTCTTTAACTAGAATGCTCAGGTTTCATAGGAGGAAAAATAAGTGTCATCAAAACTCAGTTGGCAAAAATGTGTTTCTTGTGATCACGAAGCAGTCATGGATCTGACATGCCTTTGGTCTGTGAGTCTCATGATCTGCCATCCTTGGATACATCCTCAGATTCATCAAGTTGAGACAGTCAGAAAACCATGCAGAGACACTTCACTGTTTAGCACACAGCCAGTGTTGGAGCACGGACTTTACAAGGAAATAGTTTTCTCAAACTTTATCCCGGTACCATTTTCCTCGCTTTCATTCCCAGCTATGTACAAAATTCTTGCTATTCCTACAGAGAGAACAAAAAGCCACAGTGGGAAATGAAAGATTTGGCATTGACGTCTCAGTCTGTGACTTCTAGGCCTCCAAATAAGGCTTTCTCTCCTCTCTTCTCATTCTTTAACAGCCCTCAGTCACAAAATTCAGCTAAATATACCACATCAATCTCTGCAGTTTGTCTTCACGGTCAGCATGCCGTCAAGGTCGCTGTACACCACATCACCTTCTCTGTGACCTTGAGCAGGTCACTGTGCTTCCCCCTTTGGGCCTTACTTTCTTCATCCTTAAATGGAGTGCAAACGACTAGATGGTTTCAGATTTCCCCTCCAGTTTGGAGTGAGTTTGTTCATCACAGGATTCCCAGTTCTTAGCACAGTCCCTGGCACAGAGGGAGAGCTTAGTAAATATCTGTTAACTCTGTGAATAAATCCGGTGATTTAATGAATCCATCCATTCCATGGTGCTGGAGAAAGGAGCAGAGGCTGAGCTGTAAGTGCTACTGTGTCATAGCTTGCTGGGTGAACTTAGTAAGTCGCTTCCCCTCTCTAAGTCCAGAGAGGGAATGAGCTTAAGCCAAGGTCACACAGCCAGTAAGAGCAGAGCTAGGACTAAAACACGGACCTTCTGATTCTCTTTTACCAAGATGCCGTGCTTCAAAGGTCTTTTTTAAACTGGGAGAGGGCACTGAGGACCTGTTGATATCATTTTTCTGTCTAGACTCTGGATTTAGAGCAACAACCACAAACTTGAGAACAAACCCATGCTTGCAAAAAAGAAAGCCTCCCAGGGGCCCCTAACCAACAATTTCTCCTTCACTGCCAATTTGAGATAAGCAGCCACCAAGGAGGCTGAGTGACGTGGACTTAACCCACAGCCCTGCCCAGCAAGGGCTTGCTGCTTCCTCCTAGAGGCGGCTCATGTCTGGGCTGGTGGCACACACTTCTGCTTCTATTGCCTCCTAGGTGTGGGTGCCAGACACTAGAAAGAAACCTGAGAGTAAAAGCTTAAATCACGACAGTTTCCTTTGACCTACACCTTCTGCAAGGCAGAGATGGCTCTGGCTCTGGTGACTAGCTATGTGCTTGAGGCCTGAGCTGGGCCAGGGATGCCCCAGTGGGTCCTGGTACCAGCTGTAAGCTTACCTCTACTCAGCTTCCCCCACTCCCAGCAGGAGGGATCATCTTCACCTTCTCCTTCCCTGACACTGTAACTCAGGAGTATGCTTGGAACCAGACCCCAATATACTGATTTCCAGCACAGTTCTTGCTGTCAGAGGGGCTGTGAAAAGGTCCGGCCTTTGCATTCCAGCTTTGCTGTTTGCTAGCTCCGTGACTTTGGGCTGCTTCATTCTCTCTGTGCTTTGGTTTACTCATTTGTAAAATGAGCATAATAACAGCTCCCTCATGAGATGGTTGCGAGGATTAAGTGTGTGATATTTCTAAAACACCTAATACAATGCCTGAAATACAAGACATGCTAATAAGTACCAGTAGTTCCTTGGAGTCCTGAGATGTTTCCCAGGAGTTTAAGAACCAAAGCAGCTGGGGAGGAGAGGAAAAGTGAGTAGGGTTATTGGGTCCCGGCTTTAACTCCAGCAAATGCCCTGTTATCCGTTGTGTATGTTTGATCCACCTCTAAGAAAAGTCTGAAACCTCTGCTCCTAGTCCAACCCCTTCACATGGCAGATGAAGAATCTGAGGCTCGGGTCCTTGGAAATGTCAGTGTTGCATGGCTAGTCCAAGATGGCCCTGGGACAATATCCCGTGCTAAGAGCACAAGTTCTGCAATTACACCACCTAGCTTTGTGATCTTGAGCTTGTTACTTAACCTCTTCATGCCTCAATTTCCTCATCTTTAAAATGAGAGAAAACAACAGTGCCTACTTCTAAGAGTTTTTATAAGGAGTAAACAAATATATATATATATATATATACACACACATATATTTACTACACACACACACACACACACACACACACACACACACACACATAGGTAAAGTACTGAGGACCGGCCATGGTGGTTCATAACTATAATCCCAATTCTTTGTGAGACCAAGGCAGGAGGATCAATTGAGCCCAGGAATTTGAAACCAGCCTGAACAACATAGGGATAGTCTATCTCTACAAAAATTGTGAAAAATTAGCCAGACATGGTGGTGCGCACCTGTAGTCTCAGCTACTGGAGAGGCTGAGGTGGGAGGATTGTTTGATCCCAGGAGTTGGAGTCTGTAGTGAGCTATGATTGTGCCACTGCACTCCAGCCTGGCAATAGAGTTAAGACTGTGTCTCAATCAATCAATCAATAAAAAGTGCTTAGAACGGCATCTGGCTTATAGTGCTCCTTAAGCGTCAGTGATTATTATTAGAAAACTTGACCCCACTTCACACTCTAATAAAATTTAACCTTGAGTAGGATGTTGACTTTTAATATATGCATTGCTCTCCACTGACAGCCAGGAAGCTTCATGAAGTAAGAATAGCATCAGCAGGCTGTGGCCCACACTGAGATGGGATGGGCACCATTTGTCTCCTTCATTCCTGAAGCACCCCAGCTTGGGCCAGGCACCCTTGTTGGGACGGTGAGTGGTGGAGAGATTTAGTTAGATGAAGGGGGAAAGCCCATGGAGGCTGAAAAAGGAGAGACTGGAAAGAAGAGAGGATTTAATCTAAGCAATTTCTTCCCCAATAGCTATCATTTGCGACAGACTTGTGCAGCCGGGCTTGTGGGACCGCTTGGGTGCCATTTTGACCACTAGAGGTCAGTGAATGTTTACTCTCCCAAAAGTGTGGGTCTCCAGTAGAGACGATGTCCATAGATCAGCTGTAGTACCTCTCCATCCCTCTCCACCAACACCCCTTTTGTGGACCTGGGTTTGGTTTGATTTTCCAGGAGTCTAAGTCATCCACAATTTTCTCCTGTTCCTTCCAGAACCACATTAGCCTTTGCAGGGCAAGGCTCTGGCCAAGGGTGGAGAATATGATATGTGGCCAGAGATCACTTTTTCCTCTAAAGCCCACGAGCTCAAATGCTCAAGACTGTCAGTGGCACTCATTTTATAACAAACGCAGTCTAAAGTCTTCCAGGCCTGCTAACTCTCATCCTTCCACCACGGCATTACATTTTGTCGTCTCTCCCCAACTCCACTCACCTCTTTCCCCATCATGTATCCCTCTGTAGGGCTCCCTCCTGTTTTCCAAGGCATGCATCAAACACTATAATTCTCTATTCTAGGAATCCTATGACACATTGTCCCTCTCCTATACTGGTTACATGTACGCATTATAGTATATACATACTACTGCATATGACAATTGTTTTTGTCTTAGCTCATCTTCTAGACTGAACTCCCTGAGGCCTCGGACTATGAATTATTCATTTTTAGTGTATTCACAGTTCCTGGTGCAAATGTGATGTTAACAACTATTTGCTGAATGAACATATTTTTCATTACAGTCAACTGACTCACTGGCTTAAACTGGTATGTGAGAACCTCTATGCAGAAAGAGATCTGTATGCTTCCCAGAGGCGATCCATGCCAGCCTCTGCCTCAAGGCAAGCTGTGCCTAGGTTTCCCACACTGCTGGTGCTAGCCATGGCCATGTCCTCTTCCTTCAGACAATCAGATTTCATTTTCCAGTCTCCCTTGCCACGAGAGGTCATCATGCGATTAAATCATGGCCAATGGAATGGGAGCAAAGTCATGTATACTTTGTCCCAGCCTGACCCATAAAAACCAAAAAGGTTTCATTCCCAATCTCTTTCCCTCTTTGGACCTAGAGAAGGTGCAGCCATGAGAGGAAAGGTGCCTGCATCCCTACATGACCACAAGCAAAGCCCCTGCTGACCACGAGCGAGAAATTAACTCTTCAATAGTGCACAAGCCACAGACTACAGGACGGCCCCAGGAAGGATGGGACCTTGGAGGAATTCAAAGGTCAGGGATTTTTTTTTCCCATTCACTGTGGCAAAATATATAAATCACAGAACTTTAGAGCAAGAAGGCGTGGATCCAGCCCAAAATTTTAACAGATGAACAAATTGAGGGTGAGAGTGGTAAGGCAACTCACCCAAGGTCACACGGTTACTTGGTAGCATAAAGAAGACTACTAGAATGTCAGTTTTCTTCCCGTTCTGTACACCATGCCCTGAAGGCTGCCCCAGAGTGAGCAGAGTGCTGCTGAGTGGTGTGGCCAACTCTGAAAGGCCACTGTGAAAATGTTAAACAAAGGTGTTAAGTCTCCATATCACAAGAAAAAAGAATGGTTCGTAGGTTTGGGCCACCAGGTTGAAAACTAAGGTCAAAATATTAAGCCAAGTTCAGCAGGAATTACGGCTGGAATACACAAGGAGTTAGGGAGAACAGAAGAGAAATCAGCTGAAGAAATAGGGCTCCTGAAAATGTCCTTTGGCTCCGTTTGACCCAGCCCCTTGACCTAAGAAGCATAATGACCCAAAGTGTTTTGATATTTGTTACAATTGCTTGTGGCACGGGGCTGTAATCCTCACAAGAGAACTACTGGCTATACAACTGATGGGTACAGACATCAACAATGACATGGATGGGCAGAAATCCAAGAGCACACATAGATCACAGAACAAGAGATCAGAGAGACAAGTCATGATTTAGTACAGTACTAGCATCTTTAAAGGCGTCAGAGATAACTGAGGCATTTGGGTTTTTAAAAAGTGAGGATAAGCACTGAGACCTCAGGCATCTCGGGTATTTTTCAAAATCATCTCTTTTAAGGAAATCTTCCCTGGCTTCCCACTGGTTTCTCTCTGAAAGTTTAGCAACTTAATCTACAGAAATATTTCCAGTGACAGCATCATCCACCAATCCCTGTCTGTGCAGAGTAGGAATGCACACATGTTCTTTTCCTGTCTCCACTGACTCCTGGGCAGAGCAAACTCAAAACATTCATGTTCACCTAATTCCCAGCTGCTCTATTGGTAGCAGTGCCCCTTTACATTTTTTATGACACTTTACATTATCCTCACTGATCCTCACAACAAGCTCTGTGAGGTGGAGGCTATTATCATCCCATCTTACATATAAGAAAATTGCATATTACATATAAGAAAGGTGAAGTAACTTGTCCAAGGTCATTCTGTTCATAAATGGTAGACCTGGGACCTGAGCCCAAAGGGTCTTACTACAGAGATTGTGTTCTTATCACAATCTAGTACCATCTTTCCAGATGTGTGTGCACGTACCTGTGTATGGGTGTGTACACCCAAGTGCAAGGCTTGTGGTGGGAGAACACGGGAGTATAATTTCTTTCTAGGCGGGGCATAGTGGCTCACGCTTGTAATCCCAGCACTTTGGGAGGCCGAGGTGGGCGGATCATGAGGTCAGGAGATCGAGACCATCCTGGCTAACACGGTGAAACCTCATCTCTACTAAAAATACAAAAAAAAAAAAAAAAATTAGTGGTGGGCCCCTGTAGTCCCAGCTACTCGGGAGGCTGGGGCAGGAGAATGGTGTGAACCCTGGAGGCAGAGCTTGCAGTGAGCTGAGATCGTGCCTCTGCACTCCAGCCCGGGCAACAGAGCGAGACTCTGTCTCAAAAAAAAAAAAAAAAAAAAATTTCTTTCTGACCACTCAAACACTTTGAGGGAAAGGAGGTCCACATCTAAGAGGTATTGTATTGCTCTTGCTTATCAACATAATAACCATTTTTATTAATGCTTGTGTTTATAAAATACTCATTATTTTTGAAATTTTTTTTATTCCAGAAATGAAGACTGGGGAAGCAATAGGACACACAGGCAATGGAGCTGGGCATTGGTTGTTCCCATTCATTCATGCAGCAAATGGCAATTGCGTCCCATTCCTGTGCTAAACCTGCGCAGGTGCTGCAGGACTTCCTGGACATAAGACCCTGTCCGGGCACTCACCACCGTCATGCTTGAGGCCCTGCCCTGGCGTCAGTCTTTCCACGATGCTGACTGGCAGTGTGTCGGGACAGTCCCCAGGCAGGCCTCCCAGATACCTGTCTAGATTATCTCTTTGGTGGATGTAGCCTTTGCCCCAGCATTCAGCGGTGACAAGAGAAGAATGTACTTTCATTCTTCCCAGGCTCTACCTGGGTGTGGTGGATGCTGCTGTCACTAGAAGGCTTCTGTAAATAAAGCCTGCTTAATCTCCTTAGCCGGATGGCTGTGTCAGTCGGGTTGGAGCCGCCAGGAAAGCAGCCCATGCTTTAGATTCCCCAAATTGTTAGAGGCCACGGGTGAGCCACAGCAGATCCCCCTGAACGGAAAGGCCTGCATTGGCTTGCCTGCTGATCAGGGTGTGCTCTGTGGGGCTTCTTCACCAACGCAGAGAGTCTGAGCAAATTCCCTGGACACCAGGCGACTGAGCAGCTTCCAGTGTTACGGCATCCACATTCTTCAATCCACTTATACCTGAATGGGACTGTCCCTTAGAAGAAAACGGGGCCAAATATTTGCAATTGGGCCTCAGGAAAATTCAGGACTTAATGTTACCGCCAACCTAGATCTCCTACGAGTTTACTGTTTAATGTTGATTAATTGCCCATTTTATCAAGCATCCCATAGTTTCCATATATACTGACTATCCTACGTGTATGAGTTAGCTATACCACAATAGTGCTATTAAAACAGCCACCCCAACATTCAACGGCATACTATAAGCATTTCCTCCTAGCTCAGGTATCAATCAGTGGGTCATCTAGGTGTTGGCTGACCCAGGGTAGGCTCAGCTGGGCTTGGCTGCAAGCTATGGATTGGTTTCTGGTCTGCTCTATGTCTCATCCTGCTGGGGCCACAGGCTTCCCAGGGAAAATTCATCCCAGAGCAAAGGATGGGTGCACAAGAGGGCAAGACCAGCCAGCTGAGCATATTGAAAGCTTTGCTCTTGTCCTTTCTTCTCACAGATTGTTGTCCAAAGAAAGTCCTATGCCAAACCCAAAGCCCAGGGTAGGGCAGTACACGCTGCCCACCAGCAGGCCATGGCAAAGGTGTTTGTGTACATCACTGTGGGAGACTGAAGAACGGGCACCAAGGATCAATCGGCCACCATGTAAAGTCTGAGGGAAAGATGCCCCAGCTATTCTTAAGACTTTCAAAATAGGCTTCCAGTTCATTAAAAAGGTGTCATGATATTCTTTTCAAAATTCTTCCAAATTCCTTTCATTTCAAATGCAAATAAATTTGGCTGTGCAATATTTTCAGAAAAGAGTAGGGAGGAGATGGCACGCATTGTAAAATCAAAAAGGCGGGGTCACCCAGCTTCGAAGGGAAAGAAGGACATGTGAATGGAGAGCTGTGTTTTAGTCATGCTACAAAGGCAAGTCTTTGAGACTAAGCTCAAGCTTATTTCTAAATCTCCTGGTCTCATCTTGAGTAAGTAAAACCATAGTTAGGACAGGTTGCTAGCTCCCTTCCTCCCCCCAACCTTCCCCCCATGGCCCGACTTCATCGATAAGATTATTCAGGGACTTTTCAAGTCACTTGATATCAAGAAGTGAAGCAGCTTGCATTCTTTCCTTGCGTGGTACTGTTATTAAAAGTTTAGTGCCGGCTGGCTGCAGTAGCTCACGTCTGTAATCCCAGCACTTTGGGAGGCTGAGGCAGGCAGATCGGAGGTCAAGAGATTGAGACCATTCTGGCCAACATGGTGAAACCCTGTATCTATTTAAAATACAAAAGTTAGCTGGGTGTTGTGGCAGGCGCCTGTAATCCCAGCTACTCAGGAGGCTGAGGCAAGAGAATGGCTTGAACCCGGGAGGTGGAAGTCGCGGTAAGCCGAGATCATGCCGCTGCACTCCAGCCTGGCCACAGAGCGAGACTCCGTCTCAAAAAAAAAAAAAAAATGTAGTGCCCTGTCTTCTGTGTTTGAACTAGCTGTCTGTCTGTCAAATTGGACTAACTTTAGTCCAGGGGAATGTCAGGTAAACAGAGGAAAGCAATGGCAGTGTACTCACAATAAAATAAAGAAACAAAAGGTGAAAAAGGCACATTGGAATTCTTGAGGAAGGACCACTTTTTTTTTTTTTTTTTTTTTTTTTTTGAGACGGAGTCTCACTCTGTCACCAGGCTGGAGTGCAGTGGTGCGATCTCAGCTTACTGCAACCTCCACCTCCCAGGTTCAAGTAATTCTACTGCCTCAGCCTCCCGAGTACCTGGGACTACAGGTGCCTGCCACCACGCCCAGCTAATTTTTGTATTTTTAGTAGAGATGGGGTTTCACCATGTTGGCCAGGATGGTCTTGATCTCTTGACCTCGTGATCCGCCCACCTTGGCCTCCCAAAGTGCTGGGATTACAGGCATGAGCCACCGTGCCCGGCCAGGACCCCGTTCTTAAGTTGTCAGGGAATGCATTCTCTTTTTAAGACAGTTTTGCCATTGTCAGTGGTAATTAATCTCAATTATTCTTTTAAAAAATATCTTATGAGGAACATGTACAGTAATTATGCATTTGTAAAAGTCCAGAAAGAGATGCACTGAAAATGGTAAGGGAATTATTTCTGTGTCATGGAATCATAATCCGGTTTTCTTTTTTACTCTATTTTTACATTCTGTTTTTTTCTCTATTGATCATGTGTTAATTATATAATTTCTTAAAAGGTTAAAAAAGGGAAAGGAACAAATTTAAATTTTTTCTTTTCTGGAAATGGCCAGTAAAGGAGAAAGTGTGTTTATGATGTGCCCCAAACATATTCTGCAGACACTGGTTCTCCATGGGGTGAATGATACGTATGGTAGTGGCAATGGGATCCATGATACATAAATTTGGAAAGAATTGCCTTAGACAAAATTATAGCTTAAAAACCACATACAACGTGAGAGTTATTAGAGTTAATATCCTAAAGAGAGGGTAAATAGCATTCCCAAACACAAGGACCACCGATTCCTTTTTTCAAGAAGCAGAACTCTAGACTAGTGTTCCTTGGGAATTGTTGTTCTAGGCTCCGAGTGCCAAGGCAAAAAGTCTGCTGAAGTAAACCCAAGTAGGTGAGGTAGGCGAACTGGGCTGTTGCCAGCCAGGATACCTAAGGAAGTCTGCACTGCCTCTTCTGGCTTTGTGGATCCCCCACAACCTCTCCCATCTTCTTCATCCTGTGCACTCCCCCCTCTGTCCTCACAAAGCCGTGGGAAGCAAGCTGGCAATAGCCGGGCTTGTGCAGAATCCTCCCTCTAAGCTAGATGCTGCTCACCTGCTATGAGCTGAATAGCATCCCCCAAAATTCATATGTTGAAGTCCTAACTCCCAATGTGATTGTATTTGGAGATGGGGCCTTTGAGAGCTGATTAGGTTTAGATGAGGTCATGAAGGTGGGGCCTCAGGATAGGATTAGTGCCCTTAAAGGAAGAGACACCAGAGAGCTTTCTCCCTCTCTCCACCCTTCATGTGAGGACACAATGAGGAGTTGGCTGCCTGCAACCCAAGGAGAGAAGCCTCACCAGACCCTGACACTGCTGGCACCTTGATCTTGGACTTCTAGGCTCCAGAACTGTGACAAATAAATGTCTGTTGTGTAAGCCACCCAATCGATGGTATTTTGTTGTGGTAGCCCCAGCTAACCAACACATCATCTATGTTCTCAGCAGCCTGCGCTGTCCTTTTAGGTAATGCACAGATATCATTCGTCCATTCAGTCTGTCATTCTTTCAAAGGATGTGTGCCTTATATGAGTCAGGCACTGTGCTGGGCACCAGGGATAAAGTGGTGAGAAAAACACTCTCTAGAAAATTTATAAAAGACAATGAATCAATAAGATTAGTCATGAGTAGATAGTTGTTAAAATTGGGAAATGGACACATGGAGTTATTTTTACTATTTATCCTACTTTTGCAAATGTTTGAAAATATGCATAATAAATGGGTTTTTTTTTTAAAGTAAATACAAGAATCACACAACTAAATGCACCATTACAACTTTGGCAAGTATTCTGCGGAAGAGATTGATGGTGCCATAAGGGCACACAATGGAGAGAATCACTGTAAGGGATGGTATGCTCAGATGAGGCAATGAGTGAGCTGATTTTTATTTTTCTTTTTCATTTTTTGAGTTGGAGTCTCCCTCTGTCACCAGGCTGGAGTGCAGTGGCGCGATCTCAGCTCACTGCAACCTCTGACTCCCTGGTTCAAGCGATTCTCCTGCCTCAGCCTCCCAAGTAGCTCGGATTACAGGCAAGAGCCACTACTCCCAGATAATTTTTGTATTTTTTGTAGAGATGGGGTATCACCATGGTCTCTGTCTCCTGACATCATGATCCGCCCGCCTTGGCCTTCCAAAGTGCTGGGTCTACAGGCTTGAACCACGGCACCCGGCCTCCTTTGTCTTATTTCTCTGAGGGATCTGAATCAGGGTAGGAAAAAGGAGTTCTATTGACTGGGCCTTCTCAGAGACCTTACATAGATGTACCCACCACCCCTCCCAGGGAGCACCAACCTCTAGGGCTCCCAGCGATGTCCTGGACACCTGTCTATGACTTCCAGGTCACTGCTACGCCTCCCCCTAAACTTCCTATCTCTTTGCTTTTAGTCCTTGCTGGAAGGTCTGACCCTTACTTTGATTCATTTATTTAATAATTAAGATTGGGAAGATTCTTTTCTCATAGGGTTTACCATTTTATGAGAGGACAATCACAAGAAAGAAGCACATTTTAAAAAAATATATATATATAAAATTTCAGAGAAAGGTAAATACTATAAAAGTAAAATGAGGCAATTTGAGGCAATGTAATGGAGAATATCTGTGGGCAATTTTAGATTGGCTGGTCAGGAAATGGTATGTCAAAGGACGCCTGAATGACAAGAAGTCACCATGTAAGCATCTGGAGGAAGGGCATTCTGGATAGAGGGAATAGCATCTGCAAAAGCTCTGAGGCAGGAAGGAGCTTGATATGTTGGAGAAGCAGAAATAAAAGATGTTCTGGCTGAAGCACCATGAAAGGAATGAGCATGACACAGGGTGGAGTGAGAGAGGTTGGCAGGAAATAGATCACAAGGGGCCTTGTGGGCTGTGGTGAAGAGTGAGGGGTTTTGGTTGAAGTGCAAGGGGAAGCCATTGTTCACTTTCTTGGCTAGAAGCTCCTGGAACTTTGGTGTTCTTGACCCTACACTATATTCCATCTACTTTGAACCTCTTTGTGACATATCAGGAAGAACCCTGGGTTTTTCCTGTGATAAGTACTGTTCCCATGACAAGTCATCACTCCTGTCAAGTTTGTTCTTGTTTTGTTTTGATTTTTTAAAAATATAATAAAGAGTTCATGCTTAACCCAAAGAAGTGAGTCACTAACAGTAAAATATCAGGCAATTCTGAGGAAAAACCTTAGGGATCCCTTCAGATCTCCAGACTAGGCAACACCCTGCTTGGTGTGTGCGTAATTCTAGACTCAGGGACAAGTACAGTAAAAATGGGAAGGAAGAGTAAAAAGAATAGGAGGCTGAGACAGGAGAATCGCTTGAACCTGGGAGGCGGAGGTTGCAGTGTGGGAAGGAAGAGTAAAAAGAACGGGAGGCTGAGACAGGAGAATCGCTTGAACCTGGGAGGCGGAGGTTGCAGTGAGCCAAGATCGTGCCACTGCACTCCGGCCTGGGTGACAGAGCAAGACTCCATCTTAAAAAAAAAAAAAAAAAAATGCTGATTATCTCAGCAAAGAACGCAAAAAATTGGAAGCGCATCTCCCAAAGAGAGAAAGAACTCCTGCCACACTCCTGGGGAAATCCCCTTCTTAACCAGTATAACACTTTTTAAAGGCAGAGCTGAACAGAAAAAGGAGATAAATAATATTATCTAAGCAGTCTTACGGAGTTTTTGTTCAGAGTAGATGATGTTGGAGAACGTGGGTGGGGGAAGATTCGCGTGCTCAGTTGAAATATATCCCACCCGAACTGAAAAACCCCATTTTTTTTAACTCTGTCCTGCCAAAACCAAGCTCCAGGCTGGTGGCTCCTCAGCTGTGACCAATACCAGCACTGCAGACGCACAGAGAAAGGCACCCAACTAGGAAGCGCCCGAACTCTAAAAGCAGCCAGAAATTGGCTTTGTGCCAGGCTAACCTTATTGGCTATAGAACCCTTCAGACTCATCTGGAGATGAGGATGAGGGTTTTGTTTCTAGTAACTAAGTCTCCAACTAGGAAAAGGCTTCAGAGGTCATAGCCTGCCTATATGATAGGACAATTGGAATTTCTCCTGCTCCTAAAACGTCCCAGAATCATAAGGGTCTCTAATTCATAGATCTTTAGAAAACCTCAGTGAGGTGCCCTCTACTCTGCTCTAAGCTGCATACCTTCTAGATTTGCACACTTTCCAAATAGTTCTTGTGCAGCTGGAGGCAGAAGGTTTCAGTATTATTGGGAGCACTTCTTTCTTTGATCTGTGTGCCATGCTATCAGGAGCAGAAATCAGAAAGAAGCATTCTGATTTGCTACTGAGCCAAATGAGGAAACACTAAATCCCCTGGAAGGTCCCTCTCTCTTGAAGTGCCACAGGGACAGCTTGGCCCAGAGCCCAGCAGAGGAAGCTGGGAGCCTCTTCTTCTCTCCTTCAAGATCTCTATCTACAAATTGCAGTCTGAAACCTGCCATACAGAGATAATGAGAGCTATAGACCTGGATAAGCCAGGTACCAGTGCAATCAAAAGTGAACAAAACTATTACAAAAAGCAAGTGAGGTATGCAGGGAGGAAGGAATGTCCCACGCTTGTTTGAGTTTAGTTCCTGTCTGAGCATGAAGCAGGATGGGGTTTCTGAAATGCCTGCCTTCTCCTCCCCCTTTCTAAGTTCAATTCCTTTCAACCCAACAAACTTCTATTAAATGTCTGTACTGTGCCAAACTGACTCTAACATGGTCCCAGGCCTTGGAGAGCTTACGATGAGGTGGAAGAATCAGCTAGCAAGAACAGGGCTTAACAAACTAGGGTCCATTGGCCTAATCCAGCCTGCTGCGTTTTTGCATGGCCTATAAACTAAAAATGATTGGCTGGGCACGGTGGCTCACGCCTGTAATTCCAGCACTTTGGGAGGCCAAGGCGGGTAGATCACGAGGTCAGGAGTTCAAGACCAACCTGGCCAAGATGGTGAAACCCCATCTCTACTAAAAATACAAAAATTAGCCAGGCCTGGTGGCAGGCGCCTGTAGTCCCAGCTACTTGGGAGGCTGAGGCAGAGAATTGTTTGAACCTGGGAGGTGGAGGTTACAGTGAGCCGAGATCGCACCGCTGCACTCCAGCCTGGGTGACAGAGCAAGACTCTGTCTCCAAAAAAAAAAAAAAAAGATTTTTCACTTTTTTTTTTTTCTTAAATCAAAAGAGGAAGTATATGTTGTGGCATGTGAATATGATATGAAAGTAAAATTTGAGTGTCGCACGCCCGTGTTTCCCTATTGCCCATGACTACTTTTGCCCTGAGTGGCTGAGTTGGTGCAACCAAGACCATAAGGCCAGCAAAGCCTAAAATATTTACTATCTAGCCATTGACAGAAAAAGTCTTCTGATTCCTGAGCTAGTATTATGTCCCCAGCAGCTTTTGCACAAAAGATAATACTATAAGGTCATTTCCAAAGTTAAGAAAAATTCAGTGTTACCCAAGCATTCTTATGTATACTATTATGTATAACAAATTACTTAATGGCCTGGCTTAATTGCCTCTCTGTTATGTAGATTGGGTGTGGGCTGGTACAGTACAGCAGAAGGTACTGGAGATGATAAGGGTCACAGGTGATACTCATTCGGACTGCCCAGGTTCAAATCCAAGCCCCACCGCTAACGAGAGCGTGACCTTAGGCAACTTGGCTTCACTTCGCTCTGCTTCAGTTTCATGATCTATAAGTTTGACATAATCAACAATCTACCTAATACAGTTTTCCTAAAGATTATTTCATTAAAAAGGTATAAAGCACCTAAAACAGTGCCTGACACACAGGAAGTATTAGCCATTATTGTTATGAGCGATGGCGCATCTTTTGTGTTTCTTTAAAGCTTACTGTACTTACACACCATTGTTTAGTTATTAGTGATGCTGGCTAATATTTACTGTGCTTTTCCGATGAAGTTGGTTTGCTTGTTTGTTTTAAAACAATCCTTGGCAATCAGTGAAAGGAAACTTAACTAGTGGCAAAATCAAGGGGAAACCTCTCCAGGGAAAATCCATGACAAAGACATGACATAAACTCATTTTCTACAATGTAGACACATACAGGGACCAGCGAAGAGCTAACCAAACAAGATAAGCAGGATGTGTTTTTCTGTCTAACATTAAAGAAGTTTCTTTATGGCAGCTAAATACAGAGCAGAGAATTCAAAAAGATAAAGGGAGAAATTTAAAAAACAACTGCACATTAACTCTTATAAACAACCAGAATAGAATAGAAAAGCTAGTGATCGGCTATTCAAAATAGAATGCAAACCCCTCCAGTAGGTGGAAATGTTATTCAGAACTGTTCAACAACTTTGAAGTACCAAGATACTTAACACTTTCCCATGTATTATATTATTTTGAACTCTGATCTAATTTCAAACAAGTAGAAATGAGAGAGTAATTTAAATGGGTGCTGTGAACCTAATAAAGAACAACATTTTTGTAGAAGATTCACTGAAGAGCAGACCTCAAACAGTATGGCCACTTTTTAAAGTTATCTTCACCTATAGGAAAAACTTGAGGCCTCTAGACTCTGTGGGCAGACATAGGCATTCTTTGAGGGTACCCTAAGTGCACAAAAACCACTAGGAAGAGCTCATCAGCCTCTGTGAGGCTTGCTCTGTGATCTCCAACCTTTGAGAGACAGTCAATATCGTGAAGTGACAAAAAGGGTGGTGATCCTGGTTAAGAAGTTACAAACACCAACTCTCACCATGTAGCTATGTGACCTTCAACTAACCATTCACCTCCCTGACCTCAGTATGCTCATCTAAAACAAGAGGGGAAGCCGACTGGTCGAACTTTAGGTTTCCTCTAAATTTTCAGACACCGTGACCTTTAAGTTGCAAACTAGCAATATGACTTTTGTCACCTCTGCTACTGTATTTGGTCAACTCTTGAAGGCCAACAGCAGAGGCAGGTGGAAGGAAAACGAATGGGTAAAATGAGTAAGGCAACTTACAGATATTCTGAACCTTTGTTTTCTCCTGTTAGAGAAACTCCTAAGAAACAAAGAAGATTGAATTCGGTTTGACCTTTCCTCCTTCTGTTAAACATCTGTCATGGCCAAGCTGAAACGTGCCATGGTCCACACCCTTAATGGGCTCACAATGAGATGGAAGAATTGTCTATAATTGTGTCCATGGCAAGTTTCTGTACTAATTGATTGTACGATGGCCAGGTAGGAGCCAGGGAAACCTGGGTAATCCATGAAGCAGATCCCTTTAGTTGCAGAAAGTAAAGCATTTATAATTTCTTTTGTACCACAATTTGGCATGCCCCATCTGTTTTCCCATCCTCATCTCTCCTGACGTTCCCACTCACCTTCTTAACTTTAGTCAAGCAAATCCACTATTCTGCTTTGCCCTTGCAAAGTTCAGGCTATTTTCTTACACATTAGATATGATACTTGGCTCTTCAGAAGCGGGGATGACTGTAATCACCAAGTGCAATCATATTGCTTTAAAAAGACAAAAATAAAGAAGTTCCCAGGCTGAGGATGGCCACTGTAGACCTGTTAGAGCTGCACTTCTCAGACCTGTGGAGCCTATCACAACCCTGTTTTGAAACACAAGAAAGAAAAATAATAAATATCTTCAGAAAGAGAGGTTCTCCTGAAATTATGGGCCACTACCTCCCAAACTGTGTAGTGACAGCAACAACTGGACATGCTGGGAGTAATCAAAAGGCAAATCAGACCTTAAAAGGCAAATTTTTATTTTGTAAATGAGTTAAAACTGGCAAGTTTTAACTGGAAAGAGGTACAAGCATTTGATCTCAGTACTTTTCAATGATATGGGGAGGGAGAAGGACACAGGTGAGGGAATGTGAGAGATTTTCAGAAGGTATTAGAGGCCCTGAGGAAGCAGGAGAAACATGGGGGTTGGGAGCTGCAAGATCTATAAGGCCTGAAGCCATCTGATGCAATTTGGAAGGTCAGTGGAATGAGCAGCACTGGGAAAGGTATCTTAACCAAGGGAAGGAAAGCAGCTGTAAAAGTTTCAAGCAATTAAATAAAACCAAGCTGCTGGCTGGGCGCATGGTGGCTCATGCCTGTAATCCCAGCACTTTGGGAAGGCAAGATGAGTAGATCACAAGGTCAGGAGTTCAAGACCAGCCTGGCCAACAAGGTGAAACCCCGTCTCTACTAAAAATACAAAAATTAGCAGGGTGTGGTAGCGGGCACCTGTAATCCCAGCTACTTGGGAGGCTGAAGCAGAGAATTGCTTGAACCTGGGAGGCAGAGGTTGCAGTGAGCCAAGATGGCGCCACTGCACTCCAGCGTGGGTGACAAAGCGAGACTCCTCCATCTGAAAAACAAAAACAAAAACAAACCAAGCTGCCCTGAGCAGGTGCAGATAGAGAAATCTGTACCTGGCTTGGACCTGGAACTCTCCCCACACAAGTATTTGCACACAAACTAGGTAGCTATTGTATGATGATAAAGAATCCCTGAGGGGAAGCGTTACCTCTGGAAAGGTGAAGATGAGAGGCTTAATCCTGGAACTACTGCCTTTGAAGGAGTACTGTGCCTCCCACCATGAGAACATCTTTACACCCCACAAAGGCAGGGATTAAAAAATATTTATTTGTTTGTTTTTGGAGATGGAGTTTTGCTCTTGTTGCCCAGACTGGAATGCAGCGGCACAATCTCGGCTCAGTGCAACCTCTGCCTCCCAGGTTCAAGCGATTCTCCTGCCTCAGCCTCCTGAGTAGCTGGGATTACAGGCACCCTCCACCACACAAGGCTAATTTTTTGTATTTTTAGTAGAGTCGGGGTTTCACCATGTTGGCCAGGCTGGTCTCAAACTCCTGTCCTCAGGTGATCCACCTGCCTCGACCTCCCAAAGTGCAGGGATTACAGGCCTGAGCCACTGGTGTGGCCTAAAAAAAATGTTTAAATCAATGTGTTCATTGGTAGAAGCCAAGTACTCAGAGCAGTGCCTGGTACATAGCAGATACTCAGTAAATTTGTTGAATAAATGAATGATATCAATTCCTAGGAAACCATCTCTTTGAATTTGTCTGAGGCTTGCCAAAAACCCAAGTCACACAGACGAGAGACAGGTGGCAGCAGACCCTGCCCCTTCTCATGGATTACTGCCCTGAGTGGGTGTCTTAGGTCAGTTCTTCAGGAGACAGAGGGTTGTTTACAGAAAGTTTACTGGGGAATTATTTCAGAAGAAAATATTACTGGGGAGTGGAGGAAGTAAAACAGAGCAAAGGCGAAGCTGAACTGCAATATAGTTATGACAGCCTCAGATGATCTCAAGAGGAGCTCTGGGACCAAAAGGGCTTCTGAGAGTGATCCTGTCCTGAGGGAAGTGGAGCAGATCTCTACGTACCCCCATCCACTTACACTTCCAGCAGTGGAGGAATGTATGCTTCATCCTGAAGTACGTCTGGGCAGTACGTCACAGCATTCATCAGAGTGGTTTTTTTCTGTGAGTTTGGGGATGGGGAGGAGAATTACATCATTTGTGTACCCCACATTGGAGGTGACTGTTTCATCTTTGCTCTTGGTAGCAGCTCATAGAAACCAATTCTGGCTCCCTTAAGCTACTTATGAAATAAGAGAGACATCATAAATGGATACGAAGCTGCAGAACTAGACATGGACACAGAAGAGGGATAAGAACTGGCATCAGAGCAGCTTCTGGACCATTTCTATTTTTTTTTTTTTTGAGATGGAGTCTCACTCTGTCGCCAAGCTGGAATTTAGTGGCGTGATCTCGGCTCACTGCAACAACCTCCACCTCCTGGGTTGAAGCAATTATCCTGCCTCAGCCTCCCCAGTAGCTGGGACTACAGGCGCCCGCCACCGCACCCAGCTAATTTTTGTATTTTTAATAGAGACGGGGTTTCACCGTGTTGGCCAGGGTGGTCTCGATCTCCTGACTTCATGATCCACCCACTTTGGCCTCCCAAAGTGCTGGGATTACAGGCATGAGCCACAGCGCCCAGCCTCTTCAAGATCTTAAGTGTCAGAATAGATCATCTAATTGGCTATGTACCCATCATTAGCTAGGGGTCCACCCCACCATTAGCTAGGGGTGGACATAGAATGGTCCCATTAAAATTGCATAGTGGGGGTGGGGAGAATGTATGCTGAAATACGCACACATATTTACATATACACAAATTCAAAACATGCCCAATAACTAGCTAGAAGGATAAATTCCTTCTCCCCCACCTGGGCAAAAAGTATGAACAACTGACTCATACATCACTGTTGCAGAGAGGGTGGGAAATACCTCATGAAGAGTCACATCACACTTCCAGGTCATCAAAGAGGATGGCATTTTTAAATTAGCAAGATACAATTCTAATAATCTAAACAGGTTTCTTTTCTAAAGGGAAAAATAAGAGCAATGTCCTCATTTTCCAGAGAACAAAATAGCAAAACTTGTTTTCAAGAGTAAGTAAATTAAAATCAGACCTTTCTGCAATTTTTTGCTGCTCTTTTCTCTTTGCCTTTGTTTGCTTGTCTCTTTTTATACCTAGTCCTGCAGACCCTTTGCCTTTTTAAGTAGATTATCCCATGGAGGTTAAGACTAAGCAAGGCAATGAAAAGGAGATAAGAGTTTCTATTCATTGCTCATAAGTGCTAGTTAGGCCAAGGCTCACAGCGGGTAGTCTTCAGATTACTTCTATAGTGTCGTAAGTTATATTTGATGCTGCTCTTTCCCCAGAAAACAGGGAGATCTCATCACTGAGACTGCACAGTATCAGACACTGAGTAGCCACTCAATATGTGTTGGAAAAAAGTAAGGAACAGAGAAAGAGAGGAAAGGAGAGAGGAAGAGAGAGAGAAAGGGGCAAGGAAGGTTACCCTTTGACTCATAGGCTTTTAGATTACAGGTGGATAACACATCTTACTCACACATATGACCTTTTCTGACTAGCAACCATGTGGCAAGATCTATAGAGACTTGGGGAATGGCAGCCAGGGACTATTGAGAAATCTCCTTCTAATTAGTTGAAGAGTATGGGTTTTGTAAGTATAGAGCAGAGCACATTTTGAGAATCTTTTACTGATTGGTGATTTATTCAAAAAACTATTGAAAGGCAGCCGGGCGCGGTGGCTCACGCCTGTAATCCCAGCACTTTGGGAGGCCAAGGCGGGTGGATCACGAGATCAGGAGATCGAGACCATCCTGGCTAACACGGTGACACCCTGTCTCTACTAAAAATACAAAAAAAAAATTAGCCGGGTGTGGTGGCGGGCGCCTGTAGTCCCAGCTACTCAGGAGGCTGAGGCAGGAGAATGGCGTGAACCCGGGAGGCGGAGCTTGCAGTGAGCCGAGATCAGGCCACTGCACTCCAGCCTGGGCGACAGAGCGAGACTCTGTCTCAAAAAAAACAAAACAAAACAAAACAAAAAATCTATTGAAAGGCTAACAGTTTTGAAGGGAAGACATGGAAAAATAGAAATTCATAAATGATTTCTAATCCAACAATCTTATTTTACAGATAAGAATGCTGAGGACTGGAAAAGTAAAGCAAGATTTCTCCTTCTAGCCAAAATGGAGTAGGAGGGACCATATTTACCTCCCCACTCAAACTGGACAAAAAAAAAAAAGTATATATCTATAACTATATCTATATTTACATCAATCAATGGTTTTCTGACATTTGATATCAGACAACACAGGACAGTGATCCACAAGATAAGGAAAACTAATAAGTTGAGTTTCCCAGGTTCCTGCCTGGAAAGAGCTTCAAGGATACAGCACAGGGAGAGGAAATCCAAGCAGAGCCCAGCAGTCTCTCTAAGTTGAGGAAGTGAATCTGGGAATCTGGGAGGGTCAATAGAGCTAGAGTTCCCAGGGCAGAATATCAGCATACTAGAGAGGAGAGAACTGCACAGAGAGAGCAGCAGAGGTCTGCAGAGGGTTCCCCAAAAGTCTTCAGCTGGGTACCAATCAGTGAATGTGTGTGAGGAAACTGTCCAGATCAACTGGAAAGAAACAGATGATGCTCTTGATGCTCACACAGGGCTGCAAAAATATTTCATGATCCCATTCCCACCAGAGTAGAAAACTTCATAATTCATGGAGCAACGGGTAGAGTACTTACAAAAGTGTTGCATCAGTAATGGAGAAAAATACCCCTAAAGTAAAGACTTCCTGGTTTTACCTAATGAAGCTCAAAATAATGCCCCAAAGGGTCCAAAGTTATGTTTCCAAGTAACATAACTTTAGAACAAAGTTTAAAATTATTTCTAGGAATACAAAAATAGCTAGTGCCCAGTGAGGTCAAATTCTTGATGTCTGCCATTAAGTAAAAAATTACCAGCCATAAAAACAAAAAAAAAACAGAAAAGTAACTCTAATAAAGAAGAAAAGAAATTGATCAATAGAAGGAGATCCAGAAATCATACAGATGATACAGTTCACAGATAAGGACAATGAGACAGTTATAATCTATACATTCAAGAAGTAAAAGAGCATGTTGAGTAGCGATATGAAAAATTCAAAAGGACTCAAATTGAACTTCTAATGATGAAAAATATAATACGTGTAATAAAAAATGCACTGGATTGAATTAAGATCAGATTAGACACTGTAAAAAATAAAGTCAGTTGAGCGCACTGGCTCACGCCTATAATCCCAGCACTTTGGGAGGCAGAGGCAGGAGGATCACCTGAGGTTAGGAGTTCAAGACCAGCCTGATCAACATGGTGAAATCCCGTCTATACTAAAAATACAAAATTAGCCAGTCATGGTGGCGCATGCCTGTAATCCCAGCTACACAGGAAGCTGAGGCAGAAGAATCGCTTGAACCCAGGAGACAGAGGTTGCAGCAAGCCAAGATCACGCCATTGCACTCCAGCCTGGGCACCAAGAGCAAAACTCCGTCTCAGGAAAAAAAAAAAAAGGATAAAGTCATAGCAATAGCAACTATCCAAAATGAAACAGAAGACTGAAAAAAATAAAAAGGGCATAGTGAGCTATAGGACAACTTCAGGCAGCCTTTATATTAATATGTATAATTAGAAACACTAAGGGCAAGGAACAAAAAGTATACTTACAGAAATATTAGATAAAAAGTTTCCAAATATGGCAAAGTTAAAACTCCACAATTCCAAGAACTTTAAAGAACCCCAAGCACAAGAAACATGAATAAAATTACACAAAAACACATCATAAAGAAATTACCTAAAACCATCCAGGCACAGTGGCTCACACCTGTAACTCCAGCACTTTGGGAGGCCAAGGCGGGCGGATCACAAGGTCAAGAGATCGAGACCATCCTGGCCATCATGGCGAAACCCTATCTCTACTAAAAATGCAAAAACATTAGCTGGGCGTGGTGGTAGGTGCCTGTAGTCCCAGCTACTCGGGAGGCTGAGGCAGGAGAATGGCGTGAACCTGGGAGGTGGAGCTTGCAGTGAGCAGAGATCACGCCTCTGCACTTCAGCCTGGGCAACAGAGTGAGACTCCATCTCAAAAAAATAAAAAATAAAAAATAGAAATTTCCTAAAACCTATGATAGGCCAGGTGTAGTGGCCCATGTTTGTAATCCCAGCATTTTGGGAGGCCAAGGCAGGAGGATTGTTTGAGTCCAGGAGTTTGAGACCAGCCTGGGCAACAAGATCCCAGCTCTACAAAAAAATAAAAAATTAGCTGGGTGTGATGACACACACCTGTGGTCCCAGCTCCTCAGGAGGCTGAAGTAGGAGGATCTCTTGAGCCTGGAAGGTTGAGGCTACAATAATCTATATTTGTGCCACTGCACTCAGCCTGGGTAACAGAGTGAGACCTTGTCACACACAAAAATTAAAACTTATGATAAAGAGAAAACCTTAAAGGTAGGCATAGAAAAAAGTCCCATTATGCACAAAGGAACAAATATACAAGGGACAGTAGATTTCTTGTTGAAAACAATACCAGTCAAAAGACAATGGAACAATTTTTTTTTTTTTTTTTTTTTGAGGCAGAGTGTTGCTCTGTTGCCCAGGCTGGAGTGCAGTGGTGCCATCTCGGCTCACTGGAAGCTCTACCTTCCAGGTTCACACCATTCTCCTGCCTCAGCCTCCCAAGTAGCTGAGACTACAGGCGCCCGCCACCATACCCGGCTAATTTCTTTGTATTTTTAGTAGAGTCAGGGTTTCACCATGTTAGCCAGGATGGTCTCGATCTCCTGACCTTGTGATCCACCTGCCTCGGCCTCCCAAAGTGCTGGGATTACAGGTGTGAGCCACCGTGCCCGGCCGGAACAATATTTTTTTAAGTACTAAAAGGAAAAAATTAGTCAACCTAGAAATCTCTACCCCATGAAAATATCTTTCCTTATTTTTATTTTTATTTTGAGATGGAGTCTTGCTCTGTCTTCCAGGCTGCAGTGCAGTAGTGCAATCTCGGCTCACTGCAACCTCCGCCTCCTGGGCTCAAGCAATCCTCATGCCTCAGCCTCCTGAGTAGCTGGGACTACAGGAGCCTGCCACCTAACCTGGCTAATTTTTTGTATTTTTAGTAGAGACAGGATCTCACCACATTGGCCAGGCTGGCCTTGAACTCCTGACTTCAAGTGATCTGCCCGCCTAGGCCTCCTAAAGTGCTGCGATTACAGGTGTGAGCCACCGTGCCCAGCCATATCTTTCAAAAATTAAGTCAGGCCGGACACAGTGGCTCACATCTATAATCCCAGCACTTTGGGAGGCTGAGGCGGGCGGATCACGAGGTCAGGAGATCGAGACCATCCTGGCTAACATGGTGAAACCCTGTCTCTACTAAAAATAAAAATTAAAAAAAAATTAGCCTGGCGTGGTCGTGGGCGCCTGTAGTCCCAGCTACTTGGGAGGCTAAGGCAGGAAAATGGTGTGAACTCGGAAGACAGAGCTTGCAGTGAGCTGAGATCATGCCGCTGCACTCCAGCCTGGGCGACAGAGTGAGACTCTGTCTCAAAAAAAAAAAAAAAAAAAGACAAAGTGCACAACCTTGTGAATATACTAAATGCCACCGAACTGTTTACTATAAAATAGTTAATCTATGATATGTGAATTTTGTCTCAGTAAAAAAAGTGAAAAATAAAGAATTGTATTTGAATAGGTAGTTTTAAAACTACCTATTGGTTACTATGCTCACAACCTGAGTGACAGATTCTGTTGTACTCCAAACCACAGTATCACACAGTAAACTTTTGTAACAAACCTGCACATGTACCCCCATTCTAAAATAAAAATTGAAAAGAATTATTGTATATTTTTTATATATACATATATATTTTTTTTTTTTTTTGAGATGGAGTCTCACTGTGTCGCCCAGGCTGGAGTGCAGTGGCGCGATCTCAGCTCACTGCAAACTCTGCCTCCTGAGTTCACACCATTCTCCTGACTAAGTTTCCCAAGTAGCTGGGACTACAGGCTCCCGCCAGCATGCCCGGTTAATTTTTTGTATTTTTAGTAGAGATTGGGTTTCAAAATGTTGGTCAGGATGGTCTTGATCTCCTGACCTCATGATCCGCCCATCTTGGCCTCCCAAAGTGCTAGGATTACAGGCCTGAGCCACCACGCCCAGCTCTGTGTTTCCAGCTACTGGGGAGGCTGAGGCAGAAAAATAGCTTGAACCTGGGAGGTGGAGGTTGTGGTGAGCCAAGATCGTGCCACTGCACTCCAGCCTGGGCAACAGAGCGAGACTCAAAAAAAAGAATTTTTCAAATACATAAAAGCTGAAGTAATTCAAAGTAACTCATCACTAACAGACTTGAACCACAGGAACTATTAATGGAAGTATTTCAGGTGGAAAATAAATACTACCAGATGGGATCTTGGATCCACAAAAAAAAAAAAAATTAGAAAGCCAGAAATGGTAAATATGTGTATAGGAGAGAAGGATAAAATATTTTTCTTAAATTAAAAATCACTTCAAAAGATAATTGATTATTTAAACAGACTTATGACAATGTATTTTGAAGTATACAGCAAATGTAGATGTAAAATATATTACAATCATAGCACAAAGGTCAGGAGAAGGGAGTGGAAAGGTGCTGTTGTAAGGTTGTTATACTGTGTAAAATAGTAAATTACTTGAAGGTATATTGTGATAAGTTAAAGATTTTTTACTATAAGTCCTAAAGGAAGCTCAAGTGAAAACTTTTCAATTCATAAGGCAGAAAAAAAGGAAAACAGACAACAAAGAACAGATAAGACATAGAGAAAAATAATAGTACCATGATACATCAATAGTCACATTTGGCGGGGTGTGGTGGCTCACGCCTGTAATCCCAGCACTTTGGAAGGCTGAGGTGGGCAGATCACAAGGTCAGGAGATCGAGACCATCCTGGCCAACATCGTGAAACCTCGTCTCTACTAAAATACAAAAAATTAGCCAGGTGTGGTGGCGGATGCCTGTAGTCCCAGCTACTCGGGAAGCTGAGGCAGGGGAATCGCTTGAACCTGGGAGGCAGAGGTTGCAGTGGGCCGAGATTGTGCCACTGCACTTCAGCCTGACAAAAGAGCAAGACTTTGTCTCAAAAAAAAAAAAGTCACATTCAATGTAAATGGTCTGAACAGCAATTAAAGGGCAGAGATTGTCTGACTGACTAGCAACCAAGCAAGACCTAATTATATGGTGCTTATAAGAATTCTCCCTCTCTCTCTCTCTCTCCAAATATATAGATAGATATAGATATAGGAATGAATTAAAAGAAAGCCAAAGCAGCTGTATTACTATCAGACCAAGTAGAATTCAGAGCAAAGAATATTACCAGGACATTTACTAATGGCAAAGATATCAATTCCTCAAGACAGTCCGAAATACTTATGCACCTAATAACAGAGTTTCAAAATAGGTGAAGCAAAAATTTACTAAACTGCAGGAAAAGCAGAGAAATCCACAATTATAGTCCAGGATTTCAACAACTCTTTCTCAAGAATTGATAGAACAAGGAAATAGATAATCAGTAAGTATATAGAAGACTTGGAAAACTCTATCAACCAACTTGACATACTTGATATTTATAGAACACTCCACCCAACAACAGCAGAATACACATTCTTTTCAAGTACACTCAGAACATGTACTAAGATAGGCCAAGTCTTAATAAATTTAGAAGGATTTAAGTTATACCAACTATATTCTAAGTATATTCTCTGACTATAATGGAACTGAATTAGAAATCCAAGAGTAGACTCACTCATGTATGGTCAGTTGGTTTTTGACAAAAATGTCAAGGTAATTTAATGGGGAAAGTAGTTTAATAGGGAAAGAATCGTTCTGGAAATTTTAGTTAACTATATGAAAAAGAAAGAAGAAGAAAGAGGAGGGGGAGAAGGAAAGAAATTCAACCCTTACTTCACACCATTTACAAAAATGTAAGAGCTAAAACCATAAAACATATAGAAATCACAAAAATCACAGGGGAAAATATTAGATATCTTGTGTTTAGCAAAGATTTCTTACATACGATACACAAGAAAACATAAACTTTGAAAGACAATAACGGCAAAGGTAAGTACCTGAAACCTCTGTCAGTCTTCTCACGACTGTTGATGTCTCTGAATCATCATGGCTAGCTTGCTTTCAGTGGTGCCAGGCCACACTTGATTAATGACACGCCAGTGCTACTCATTCCTCTCCCAGGGTCTACACGAAACCCTCTTTGCTTTTCCTACATTTTCCTGTGAGGGTCCTCATCGCTGTGCTTTAATTTACTTCATTTTCAGTATAAAGTATGTGAGATATACAGAAAGCTTAAAGAATACTCATGAGCCCACCACCTAGCTGAATATCTCATTTTTTAAAACTATTTTTAAAATTATTTTTCTTTTTAATTATTATGGGTGTATATATTTATGAGGAAGAGATATCTGCATTCCCATGTTTTTTGTAGCACTATTCACCATAGCCAAGATATGGGATCAACCTAAGTGTCCATAAATGGATGAATGGATAAAGAAAACGTGCTGTGTATGTACAATGGAGTATTATTGAGCCATAAAAAAGAATGAAATTCTGTCATTTGCAACAACATGTGTGGAACTAGAGAACATTATGTCAAGTGGAATAAGCCAGGCACATAAAATTATCTTCTACGCAGCTACTTTTTTGCCGTCAATAATTTTTTGCTTCTCAAGGACAGGGAGCATAACTTCAGTCTTACTGTCAACTCTAGCACAGTGCCCAATAGACAGTTGGTATTCAGTAAATGCTTGAAGAGAGAGAGATAGACAGGTTGCAAGCACTCAGCTACCCTCTGGATTAACAGTTGCCTCTCTTTGTGAGGACTTAAGAGGATGGAACAAGTGAGGCATGAGACACAATTGCAGGACTCTGAGAGTGACAGTCTCCTTTAGCACTTCCCCTTGCCTTGAGAGGAGGGCTGTGTGTGGTTGAGATAAAGCTCCAGGTAAAGAGGTAAAGTTCTTAACTCTGTGCTCTGAGCTCTACTTCCCGTTTGTTGCCTCTCTTATGTGGTTTCAGTTTAGACTCTACTTTTAATAACACATATGCTCACACCAGCCTCCCTGTCTCTTCCAGCAATCCTCCCCACACCCATCCACTGCCACTCAGCCGCCATTACTCAGATGCCCCACTGTGGCTGTTGCCTTGAGCCAAGCTGTGGTCGAGGCCACCTCCCCAACATGCTGTTCTGCCAGAGCTCACTCTCCTGCCTTGCTGGTGCATTGGCTACCTGGCTCTTCCTAGAAACTGTCCTGCTTTTTTCCCCCCAGCATTGCAAGTTGTACTCAGGGCCCCTATGATTCATGTCCAAACCCTGCCTTCCACCTTCTGGGGGGAGTACTCAAAGTAGAGAATGTGCGGTCAGATTGGGCTGAGCTGGCCTTGTCCCTTTTGTGGAGATGACGACATGGAGGATTGGGTGGGTTTGGGAAAGGTGTAAGAGGCGGGAATGTGCTAAGAGACAAGCTAAATGCCACTGTGGTTAGAAGTCTCTGTTTTCTAGCAATTGTGAAGCAGTGGGACTGCCCCTCTTTCTAGAAGTCAAAGCAAACCTTAGAAAACCAGTGCAAATGAGCCTTTCTGCCCCGTATTTCTCAAGACCCACTGCTTTGCTTGTAACCAAAGTCCTCTACAGAGAGATACCAGTTCCTAGCCCGGGTCCTGGGTCACTCTCCTGCCCAGACAGAGGAAGGACAGATTCCTTTGCCTTATCAAAGCCAAGGATCTGACTTAAGATAACAGAATCTTGGGTTGGGAGGTCTCCCTCAAGAAACATTTCATCCATTCCCCTGCCTTTAGCTGAGTTTTCATTTACTCCTCTGTGAAGACACCCTTGGCTGTCTGCCCTCCCCAGAAGCAGCCCCTACTTACTCACATTTTTTTGGTGATTGGCAACTCCATGAACATGGCATAGACTGGAAGAATGCCTTTCTGAGATATGATCTAGACGTCACTGCTTTAATGCAAGTCTAGTTTCTCTTGTCTTGTTCCTCATGGAGAAGGGAATAGAAAAGATAGGGGGCTGTTAGGGTGTCAGAGGAAGGAATAGAAATGGAAACCGAGACAACTGAGCCTAAGGCCGAAGGCACTCTGTTCTACCTAAACTCTTGCTATTCAAAATGTGGCCCATGGGACAGGTGCATGAGCCTCACCTGGGAGCTCAGTAGAAATGCAGAATCTCAGGCGTCCCACTGCAGACCCACTGAATCAGATTCTGCATTTTTGTCAAGATCACCAAGTGATTCATTTGTGCATTAGGTTTGAGGAGCACTGGGCTGGGGCTTATCCTCCATCACTCACTGTAAACATTGGGTCCAGAGCCTCAGCCCAGAGCTGGATTCTGTGTCAGAGCATCCGAATCTGTCTCTATGCAACACACACCGCCCTCAGCCCTCTCCAGGGCTCAGCTAGAGAACTATCAAAGCCATCCAGCCCAACCCTTTTGACTTTGAAGGAGAGCGGGAGTGTTCCCCCAGATGGATGGATCAACTTGACTTTGATCATATGGAAAAGCCCTTCCTATATGCTGAGCTATGGCCGTGCCCACCACACCACCAACATAGCTCCACCTTGGAGCTGGTTTTGAGCTTATTACGGGGAACTGCATTTTGTTGGGTGGTGATGTTTTTTTCTTTATGTGTGCATGATTCATTTGGATTGCTTCTTTTTGTTTTTTAACAAGGGGTAGTTTTTGTGTTTTTGAATGACACCCTTGTGGCCCCTGTTACCCCAACCCCCTTTGATGCAAGGCCTCTGTTTTTAAGCATCAGGGTTCTGCCACCCGGACCTGGTGAGGCATATTTAAAGCTGTTTAAATTGACAGACCGGGCAAACAGGATTAACTCGGTGGGCCCAGAAGGGGAGGTGGGGGCAGGGGGAGAGTTGCAGAATGGTTTACATGGATGAGCAGGACAGCCGGCTGGGCTGGGAAGGGGCCTATCGCTCGAGCCGGCCAAGAATTCTCGATCTGGGAGGTAGGCAGAGAGTTTGCAATCTGCCGGTGATTGGATTAGACATGGTGTGAAATTCGGAGCAGGGCTACGCGGCTGGGGCTGGGGCCCAGGCTGCTGTGGGGCCAGGCTGCCGAGGCCCCGCTGAGGAGACCGTGTCGGGATGCCTGTCCCTGCCCCAGCAGGCCTTGGCGACAGCGTCAATGTCACAGCCCTCGGAGGCTCCCCCACAGCTGGGCCGTGTTGTCTTCCCACACCACTGAGCCTTCAGTGCTTTCTCAGGGAAAGCAGAGGCCGCCTGGGCCCCCATTCACAGGGCCCCTTCACCCTTGGCCTCTCAGCGGCGGCCCGGGCTGCGGAGGAGTAAGACGCCTCCGTCTTTCAAGTCTTTGGGTTCTGAACAGCTCCCTCTTGATATCTTTTTTTCGCCTTTTTCTTTGTCTCTCTTTCTCATCTTTCGAGTTTTCTCGCTCCCTCTCGCACAATCTGTTTCATTCAGTAGGATGCCGCTCCATCTGGATTTGTTCAAGGGCCCAAATCAGCTTGGGTTTTCCACTTTTTCAGGGATTTGGAGGTTCTGATTAACCTCTTTGAGGATTTTGAATCTTATTCCAGAACCCTAATCAGGCAACTGTGGGGGTGGGGGGTAGGGAAGGGGGGTGTGGAATTAGTCATCGCTGGGACGTTGACAATGTGTGACAGAGGCAGTAACACAAGGTGCAAGGCTAAAGAGAGGGGCGGGTGGGGGCTGAGAGGAGGAAGATGAAGGATGGAAGTGGATTCGAATGGGCATTCCTAAAGCCCATCCAATAATGAAATGGGCTCTTTTTGTCAGGAGAGCCAGTCCACCGGTAGTGAGACCCAGAGTATGGACACCTGGATCCCTGGCAGAGAACTGTGAAGCTAGATGCCTCTTGACCTCCCTTCTGACTCTTGTCTATGAAAGGCAAATTTTAAAAACAAAAAACAAAGCAAACAAGCAAACAACTCTAAGCTATCTTGCCCACCTAGAGAAGTCTTTAATTCTAACTCTGTCTCCTCAGCTACTGCACAAGTATAGCTTTGGCCAAGTTTTCTTTCTTCTCCATCTCGGCTTCACTGTGTCCGAAGCAGAGGTGTGAGTGATCACATTCACTTCGTCTGCTTTGAAAAGTCCTCCATCTGTTGATGCAGGAAAGACCTCCCAAGTGCATCTAGTTATATGACTGTAGTATTTCAGAGCAGAGAAAGATCATAGAAACAAGCTCCATTTCTTCACAAATAATGAACTTGAGAACCCTTGGGTCCCGGTGTCACTTCAAAGTGTCCAGTCATCTCACCAGCTCCCCGTTGTTAAACGGTCAGTCCTCTTAACAGTTGGGGCAAAGCTCGAAATAGAACACAGGTCTCACACTTCCTGTTCAGGGCTCTTTTCTCTTCTGCCTGCTGGGTCCACATGGCTCTGCCTCCAAGGACAACTGAGCTTGGTTCTGTGATAGCCAGGAAAGTACCTGTCAGGATGGTACCTTTCTCTCTTCCCCTCTCCTATATTCTCTCTTGCTCTGAGTGCAAACCTAGGTGAAGGAGAGCAAGTCCGGCCTCTCCCGGTCACAGGTATAGTTACTGACTTCTCTCTCGGCATGGAACTTTAGTGCCTCCTTGATGTGTTTTAGAGTGGATATCCTGTATTAGTAAATATATTTCATGTCATGGGCCAATTTGGATCTATTTGCATTGTCTACTCAGGTTCCAAGTCCAAATCTGGGTTTACTACAGAAGAGTGTTGTAACTAATAGGAATGCTCACCATGGATGAGGAAAAACTGCAACTTCTGAGCTTGGTATCAAAGGCAGGTTGGCACACTTCTGAGAGGACATGTGTCCCCAGATCTGCAATGGTCCCACCCATATTTCCAAAGCCAGCCGCTTCTCCTTCTAACGAGGGTCCCTCCCTTCTCTTGCTACAGCCTGCAGCATGCTCAGGGCTTCCCTTGCCTTTGTGTGGTCATTAAAACGAGCGGTTTTTCTGGTGGAGAGAAAAAGCTTGTTGAACACTTCAATCACCAATATGCCAATCAAAACCCAATTATAGAGACACTGACAGATCATGGGGCTTGCTGAAAATGTTCCCAATTCTGCAGGCATCTTCTACCTGCAGTTGTTAGTGCACTGTGTGTGGCAGCAAGTCTCCAAAGGTGGCATCCCAATCGTTCTTCACCTCCCTGTACTTGTATATGCTTCTCTAATTGAGACAAGGAGACAGAGTCTATTTCCCCTCCTCTGATTCTGAGCTGGCCTGTGACTTGCTTGGACCCATAGATTTGGCAAAAGTAACTTTCTGGAATTTCCAAGCCCAGATCTTCAGAGGATTGGTAGCTTCTGCTTCCTCTCTCTTCGGAAGCCAGCTGGGATGTGAGGAGTCCAGCTCGCTTAAGCCCATAACGCTGTGAGGAAACCCAAGGTGGTCACATGGAGAGGCCACGTGGAGGAGCACCAAGGCATCAGACACATGAATAAAATCTTCTTGGGTTTTCAGCCCAGCCCAGGCACTAGTGGAATGCAGGCAAGTGAATGACCCCAGATAACAGGTTATGGTCAGAACTGCCTGGCTGAGTCCTGCCTGAATTCCTGACCCAGAGAATCATGAAAAATCATAAATTATTGTCATTTTAACCCACTAAGTTTTGGAGTGCTTTGCTACACATAAACAGATAACTGGAAATGCTGTCTTCTGTGATCGTAGATGTGGTACAGTCCTGGTGGAGACCCTCACTTCTTTGACCGTCTTGTTTTGCTCTTGCCTGGGTAGGCTGGAGATTGCCTACAGCAAGAAATGCTGCACAGGTGCAAGGTGAGTCCACCAGTCGTCACAACTTCTTTAAAAAAGTCAGTCTACCACTGGTGTTTGTTGCTTTGGCTGCAAACCACCAGTATAACTGCCTTGGTCCTCGGAATTGAGAGAATCACCTAGCTTTCTTGACTTTGTGTACAGAGGATGAGGACAGGGCTGGGATGGTATGGCACAGCTTTGGAAAGGAACATGTGGGTCTGTTACGTTTCTTTGAAGCCCACTGCCTGATGTCTCTTTCAATCTTCGTTTCCTTTGGTCCTTCACTTCTTAGGTTTGTGTGCCCCTCTAAGAGTGGTGCAGTTTCAATCACACGTAGGTAATTTCTAGTTTAATGTCAGGGTCATTGTTTTGATCCGTCCTCCCAGAAAGTCTCATCATTCCTCTCCGAGAAGTTCCAGAGTAAAAGCTCTTCTTGTCTTGTCAGTTCCCAGAGTCTGAACAGATCTTGTTCTAAGATCCAATGCTCTGTGCCTGCCCTCCATCTTGCATTCTGCTGTCCTGAGGGCATTCAGAGCTCTTTTGTGTGCAGCTCACCCTCAAGAGTGAGTCCCCAAGAATTGCTGTGGTAGGTATCAGGCAGATAAACTTCCAATGGTTCAGTAACACCATTTTTTTTTTTTTTTTTTTGAGATGGGGTCTTGCTGTATCACCCAAGCTGGAGTACAGTGCTACAATCTCAGCTAATTGCGACCTCCACTTCCCGGGCTCAAGTGATCCTCCCACCTCAGCCTCCTGAATAGCTGGGACTACAGGCAGGCATGACCATACTTAGCTAATTTTTTAGTAGAGACAGGGTCCCATTATAATACCCAGGCTGGTGTCAAACTCCTGGGCTCAAGCAGTTCTCCCTCCTTGACCTCCCAAAGTGCTGGGATTACAGGCGTGAGCCACTGCACCCGGCCCTATAACACTATTTTAAACAGTATTAGAAGGTGGCTAAAACTGAGAAGGAGAGAGCAAAAATATTTTACTAATATAAGCTCAAGAGTACTTATTCTAAACAAACCTGGTTTCTATCCATAGAAGGCTGGTTAAATAAACCACAATAGTATCACATGATGGAATATTAACAGCTATAAAATGAATAAGGAACTTTAAAACTATATTGATATGGAAAATTATCCAATATATACTGCTATGTAGTGGGGGAAAGGCTCAAAATGGTGTGTATAGCATGCTTCCTTTTTGCCTAAAGGGGAAGGACAGCAATAATGTCCATTTACATGTGTCCATATTTGCATAAAGAAATACCAAGAGAATACACGGGGCATTTTAACAATGATTACCTGTGGCAGAGGGGAGAGGGAAAAGGGTAGAGAAGGCTGACATGGAGGATTGACATTAACTTTAAACTTCTTTATTGTTTTGATTTTTGAACCATATGAATTGCATTACCTAGTCCAAAACAATGTTGGGGGTGGAGAAAGGATTCGTACTTTGCCTAATTTGATTAAAGAATAGCACAAGAAGAAGAAAACCCAGGCTGGGCGCGGTGGCTCACATTTGTAATCCCAGCACTTTGGGAGGCCGAGGCGGGCAGATCACGAGATCAGGAGATCGAGACCATCCTGGCCAACACGGTGAAACCCCGTCTCTACTAAAAATACAAAAAATCAGCTGGGCGTGGTGGCGGGTGCCTGTAGTCTCAGCTACCCGGGAGGCTGAGGCAGGAGAATGGCGTGAACCCGGGAGGCAGAGCTTGCAGTGAGCCGAGATCATGCCACTGCACTCTAGCCTGGGTGACAGAGCGAGACTCTGTCTCAAAAAAAAAAAGAAAGAAAGAAAAAAAAAGAAAACCCAGCATCAGAAGGTTTGAATGGAATCATGCCTGTTTAAATTGCCTAGAATAACCCCAATATGAACAAATTTGCAAATAATATGAAGGAGGCTAGGCAAAGGGGAATGCTACATCGCTGTTTCCAAGAATCCGAAGGATGTGTGCCTGAGGCGAGAGCTGGAAGAAACAGGCTTCTCTAACCTGAAGGATTACAGTAGTCTTGAAGACTTGTGAGAATGGGTTTCCCATCTGGCCTTGGAATCTCACACTCTGATTTATGTGAATTTTGTCTGACCTTCTGGACCCATGATTCCATGGACCTATGATTCCATTTCCTTGACAGTGAGAAAGAGGTCTCTAGCTGTGTTTCTGAGCATCCCAATCAAGGGTGCAGGGCAGTGGGTCAGAAGCTGTGCTCTGTGATTCAGGGGGCTTGCAACTTGGTATTAACCCTGGACATGGTGAAATCAATTGTACTCATTAAATTAGCATTCCTGTCCACTTTTCAGATAGATAATAACTTCTCGAGACCAGGGCATACACATCCTACTCATTTCAGTTAGTATTTGTTGAATGAATAAATAAATATGAAATACACTTTATTTGCAAATTGTTTGAAAAAGTATTTGCAATAAGTATTCAAAATTTTTTTAATCTGAAGCAATGAAGGCTTCATCCAGGCATTTCTAACACTGGAAAGATGATATTGTTGCCAGTAGAGGGCAGTGGTGCCTTTATCAAATAATAAAAGAGAGCGGGAGCGTGTGTGTGTGTGTGTGTGTGTGTTTGATTTTAAAAATCCAAACGATTAATGTATTATCAATTAATAAAAGAACATGCGCACACACTCACACCCACACACCTCTCTATTCTTTCTTTCCCAAATTAGCTTCTTCCTATTGTTTCATCAAGACAGAAGGACCTGTACATACGCTTCAGTGATGGACAGTTGAGGTCATAGTCACCGACCACAAAGCCCCCTTGGCCAACTTGGTAAACCCACTGTGTGCTGGAATGAACTTGAATTCTACAGCAATACCTTCTTAATAACACTCAGAAATTGTGGGGACTGTTTTTCAGGGAAAAGAAGATACCAACCTCCTTCCTTCTTCCCTCTCAGGGCCTCTGACCCACCCCTCTGTCTTGTACAGGGTCCACATCTAATCATGGGAATCGGGGTAACCTCTGCAAGACCTGAGTTCTTCCCGAGTGGCAAAAGCAGGCAGGGACATGCAAGGGGCCATGACTGCAGGCTGCTCAGATATTTCAGGGTACAAAGAAGCAGCTGTCAAGCCAGTGTGGCTCAGTGAGGGAGAAACAAGTCGGCCTGAAAATTACCTGTGCTGATTCTTGCCATAGAGGATTTCTCATCCTCCTGAAGCCCCTTGTACCCAACCTACCACATTCAAATCAGCACCAGATGTTGTTGCCCTGAATTCCTTTCATCAAAAACTCTGGGAAATAAGACTTTCTGCTCTAGAGTAGTAAACTGGTTCTCCATAGACCTTGGGAAAGTCCTTCACCATTGAGTTCTTCCTGATTTTGGTTATTCGATCTGATGCATAGGACAATTAAATTCACCAATTCACCACTTCCAAACCAGATGTTGTGTGTGCACAGCCCACATGGACTGCTAAGTGCCCATGTTGAGTGCCTCCGAGTGCTTGAAGGGCACATGTCAACAGATTGAGGAGCTGCATGGTGCCTAGCAGAATGCAAATGGTGGCCCACTAAGACCAAATGAATTCCAGAAAGTCAGGTATATGTAAAGTCAGATTAGACCTAAGGGGTTAGAGTGTAGAATGGAATGCAATGAGGGCATGAAGGGGTGTCAGAAGGAAAAGGAGGATCGCTGCAGTATTCAAATAAAAATCATCCACTATCTTAGTGTAACTCCTTGCAAAGTGCTTCCA
Organism: Pongo abelii; assembly: GCF_028885655.2. Lineage (NCBI taxonomy): Eukaryota > Metazoa > Chordata > Mammalia > Primates > Hominidae > Pongo > Pongo abelii. Next base: position 4,032,818 of record NC_071995.2, read on the forward strand.
CGCCCAGCACCTCACTAAAACCTCAGGCTGGATGGCAATGTAGGCCAGCGCATGGTGCTCCCCATTTTAAAGAGAAATTGTTGCAAACACAGGTTAAGTGACCTCCCCACGTTTATACAACTCACTTATGTCAGAGCCAGTTCTCCTGGGTCCATCCTTTCTGTTTCTGGGAATGAGTATAGGGTGCTTTTGGAAATAAATAAGATTTCGATGTTTCACATAGCGAGGACACAAAGTTCAGTTTGGAGGATCCGGGAAAGGCCTTCAAAGTGGGAGGCCCCCACAGGCACACCAGATCGCCACCAAGCACTGCTGGTGGGAAGGCGCTCGCTAGCGGTGAGCCTGTGCTGTTACAGAGCTGAAAGGAAGAGAAGAAAAAGGAGAAGCCATCAGTCTCACTTTTCAGAGGTACAGATCAGGAACTGTTTGGTGTTTAGGGTTCATTTTACTCCAACACTGCAAATAACTACAACCTTACATACGCTGAGTCCAGAAGAAATTATGCAAAGGAGTAGAGGGTACGAAGCAAGTGTCATCTACTGCCCTCCTCCTCCCCAGTAATGAAGATACCTCTCCTCTCCCTGGTGTTAGATGGGTCTTCACAAACAGTAATTATTGGGAGCCTATAGGATTACTGCTGAGAGCACTGGCTTACCGTTGACCTGAAAGAGGTGGAAGGAGAGGTGTACCCTGCAGCAGGAAGCCACTCTAAACGTAGGTGCAGTCGCTACCACTGTCTGTGGCTGGTACAAATCTCTGTCCTGAAGATATTTTAGAAACATTGTGAGACACAGTTGACTGGGTATATCACCCCTCCCAGGCAAGAAATTACTGAAAATAATAATTATTGTTATATTGTCAATACCTTGCTGTGTTACATTTCATAGCTTAAAGTTTTCATACGCATCTTATCTTGCTTGATCCTCAACCATCTAGAATACATACAAGGCAGGATTTATTACTGTTCTTTTACAGACAAGGAAATTGAGACCCAGGGAAGTGAAGTGGTTTGGCCAAGGTTTTGTAGCTGGTACATCACTGGGTGGAAACTCAAACATAGGACTTCTGACTCCAAATAGTCCCAGCGAGGTTGAGTAGCGTTGAGTGAAGGAAGGGCCCAGCTGCCACCGTGGGCCTCCAGCCCCTTTGGAGAGCCTTGTTGGATCCGGCTCCTAGGGAAAGGCAGTGCAGAGCTGTCTGTGTGCAGGCTGAGGCGCCTGGCAGAGCTCCTCATGATTTCCGGAATGTTGCTTGGCCTCTCCACTGGAGCATGAGGAAAAGGGAAGGGTTGGGTATGGTGGAGAGGGTGCAGAAAAGAATGAAGAAAAAGCATCAAACTGAGTGGTCTCAGAGTCCTGTTCTGACTGTACAGTAGCTTGCGGCAAGCCCCTTCTCCCTGAGCCTCAGGTTCACCTTGTGTTGAATAGGTGCTAAATCAAAGGATTCTAAGGTCCCTCCTAGCTCTCAAGTGTTAGAATGATGACAGGCACACGCGTACATACAGTGTTGCAACCAGCTTCTAAATTGTAACATTAATTAATTCATTGAGTCATTAAGTAGCTATTGAACATCTATTATGTGCAAAGCAATGCTAGTGATTGATAATGGATTAAAGGTGAGCATAGGCTAGATGCAAATTTGGCTTTCAATATAAACCAAGATATTAATGTTGGTATATCAAGCTGCATATACCAAGAAGAGTGCTGAAAATTTGGAATAGGCTATCAATGATTTGGGCTTGCAGGAAACACTGAATCTCCACCTTAATCCCAGCTATTACTAAGCTAATAGGGCATGTCCTGTTGTACATTAGCTGAACCTAGCTGTCTAGAAACACGTGAAAACATGGCGAAACCAAATGCACAGGTTCAATGAATGATTTCACCTGCCCAATTCTTCAGCAATGACTGGATTTGCCCTTAAGATATAGATCGTCCTAAGAGATACCATGTCATCTGAGCATTCTCCTGCATTAATGTTGCCGAGTGACTGGAGAAGAGAAGGGGTTAATAAATGGTGGTTTGCTGAGAAAGATGATTTTATGAGGCCTGGCAGGGTAAACATCTCTCCTGCGCACTTCTGCCTGGTGCCACCGTGGAATGAGACATTTCCTCCTACTTTCCAATTGCATCTGCCCTCCTAATCCCACCATGTGGCCAGGGCTAAGGGTAGGAGCCAGGAAGGAGAGCCAGCTCACCTAAGACACAGAGAGAAGAAGCCAATTGTCCCGGCCCACACAGGAAATCAGAGGCAGGGGCCACAGCCAGCCCTGGAATTCATGAGCTCCAGGCTTCGCTTCCAGACAGATGTTTGTGTTTCCTCCAATGTTTGTTTAATGCTAGAAACATTTCAGTAGAAACCAGAGAGCTGGCTTCTCTGAAGCTCACCTGTTGCTTTGGAATGTATTTATTTGTACCTGGGGCCCCCTCTCAGCAGACTGTTCCTTTCCTACAGCCAGAAGGCTGATGTGCTCACGTCACTGTCTCCACAGCAACTGACCGTGATATTACAAACAGCAGATTGTGCCTGGAGGTAGACAGCAAATGGCCTGAGCAGGTAAAGTGGGCCAAACAAACTTCCTGTTTCCAGGCAAAGGTCTCAAAGAACAGTGCAACGTTCCCTCACCCTCCCACCCCCCAGACATGCTCGTCTCCAAAGAAACAAATATCTCACAAATTGTCGTCTTGTTTTTTTTCCTCTCATTATTCTTGCAAAGGGAGGCAAAAGCATTTCTGCTTTCCTTACTGATTACCCCCACCCCAAATCTCTGCCTCTAATTTACCCATAAATTAAAACAAAGAAGGAACTCTCGCCCCTCTTGGCATGGTTATGACCTTGGTGTTCAAATATGCATTGCAGTCATGGTGGTGGTGAACCATTGCGGGTCTACATTGCGTTGTCCTCGAAGGAAAAGAAAAAAGAAAAACTGAAATAAAGGAAAACCATGCCTCCACTAGTCAACACATCTATTTACCATGCAGCCCAGGGTGGCAGGGCCCTCCTCATAGTTTAACTCCAGTGTCCCTGAGAGCTTGACCACCAGTTTCTGATGATCACCAACCTACTCCACTGCCACTCACTTTCATTTGCTCTGTGATGTTTTCCACATCACTAAGCTTACAGCAACCTCTTGCACCATGACATTCTTCTAGGTCTCGGGAAATAGAATCATGGAGCTCAGAGGAAGTGGATATGACCAGAGAAGGTGTATGCCAATCCAAGCTCTCCCCTTGTCTCCCTGACACCACCTACCTATGACTTCTAAGTCCTCTGCCAGGGCATGGCCACAGCTGGCTGAACATTCTCAGTTGAGCTTTTGAGCCTTCAACTCCAAGGCGCTCGAGGAACTGTGCTAAGATATTGCAGTACCAACTGAAATCTAAGTCTGTCTAACTCAGAAACTGAGTGCTTACTTTGTCTTCTTCCTTTAGCTTTAGACGATTAAAACATCCCTCAAAACACCTGGATTTCCTAGAGAATACACTCTTGCCTATAGCCAACACCTCTAATATCCATATTCTTGGGAGGGGGTGGTTAGTCATCACACTGCAAAGGTGGGGACATCTTACAATTGGTTTGGAGAAAGAGCGAACCCGAAGAAGGCATTTCTGTCCCCAACAGTCCCGCATGTCTGACTCTTTCCCATCCTGCAAGACCACAGAGGCCACCTACTCCACAAAACACACCTGGTAGGGACCTCTTCTCCCTCTGCAGACCCATAACACCTTATCCAAACTTCATGTTCACAGCTAAACATCACCTTACCTTCCCTACTAGACCTTATAAGCTACTTAAGAACAGAGTCTATGTCTGATCATCTTTTCATCCTCTTTTGCCTTGAACATAATAGCTGCTTAATAAATTAGGGTAAATGAATAAATGTCAATAATGCAATGGACTGTGTGTGTCTTCATTACCTGGACTATTTCCACCCACCCTCTCCTTTCACTTCTTAAAGGGATCTTATGCCTGCCTTCAACACCAGAAGGGGCCATTTTATGCCCAGCTGTACTGTAAGCCTCCTCTCCCCACCATAGCCTAGCCAAACTTTCAGTTATTGCTTATTATCCTAGGTGAAGCATGGGGGTTAATGCTACCCAAGCAGCTTCTTGTGGGCAGTGACTTCCCCAAACAGGTATTTATTCTATTTTTCAGTCAATACAAACAGAGACCTTTTATTTTATTTTTCATTTTAAAAGTTGAGGTCTCGCTCTGTTGCCCAGGCTGGAGTGTAGTGGCTTGATCATTGCTCATTGCTGCCTTGAACTCCTGAGCTCAAGTGATCCTCCCACCTCAGCTTCCCCAGTACTTGGAACTATGGGTGCACACCACCATGCCTGGCTAATAAGAGATCCCTTTTTGAGATCTTAGGATTCCAGAAACTATCTTTGAACCTTAGGCAAGAGATTTCCTCTTCCAAGATTACTTGATCCTTTCTTCCACACAAATCAAAGTTTTGCCTAATCTAGCATATCTCTAGAACGGACTATTTCCTTCTATATGCACCACAAACTGTCTACTTGGAAGAACTAGTTTTAGCTTTGGTTACAAGTGACAGAAACTCAAAATTCATGGTCTTAAACAAGATGGAAATTTATTTCTTCATTGTGGGTGGCAAGCCACCCAGGCGCCGAGGCAAGAGACCGAAGACACGAGCTGTTCCAGTATAATAAAATATAAAACAAGAATAGTTATACCAGATATAGATCTTAGAGATATATGAATATCATTAATCATTAGTTTGTAGTAATTACTCTTTATCCCAATATTATAATAATCCTCTCTCTACAATCATAACCTAGGAAAAACCAGGCCATACAGAGATAGGAGCTGAGGGGACATAGTGAGGTGTGACCAGAAGACAAGAGTGTCAGCCTTCTGTTATGACCGGACAGGACCAGCAGAAGGGCTCCTTGGTCTAGCGGTAACGCCAGCATCTGCAAAGACGCCCGTTGCCGAGCGGACGGTGGTCTAGCAGTAGCGAAAAGTGTCAAGGAACAACACCCACTACTTAGCAGACCGGGAAAGGGAGTCTCCCTTTCCCCAGGGGAGTTTAGAGAAGACTCTGCTCCTCTACCTCTTGTGGAGGGCCTGACATCAGTCAGGCTGGCCCGCAGTTATCCGGAGGCCTAACCGTCTCCCTGTGATGCTGTGCTTCAGTGGTCACGCTCCTAGTCCGCCTTCATGTTCCATCCTATACACCTGACTCTGCCTTCTAGATAGCGGTAGTCAATTAGTGAAAGTACTAAAAGTCTCTGATATGCAGAAATAATGGCATAAGCTGTCTTTCTCTCTGTCTCCTCTCTTTCTCTGCCTCGGCTGCCAGGCAGGGAAGGGCCCCCTGTCCAGTGGACACGTGACCCACGTGACCTTACCTATCATTGGAGATGACTCACACTCTTTACCCTGCCCCTTTTGCTTTGTATCCAATAAATAACAGCGCAGCCAGACATTCGGGGCCACTACCGGTCTCCGCACATTGGTGGTAGTGGTCCCCCGGGCCCAGCTGTCTTTTCTTTTATCTCTTTGTCTTATGTCTTTATTTCTACACTCTCTCGTTGCCGCACACAGGGAGAGACCCACCGACCCTGTGGGGCTGGTCCCTACACTTCATCTCATAGAAAAATTCTGAAGGAGGTAGCATGGGGGAGTACCAGGGAAGCTCCCAAAGGTCATCAGGGCCCCAGATCCTTCTATCTGGCCTGCTATTCTCAGCACTTGTCCCCTACCTCATGGATCAGTATGGCTGCTTGAGCTCCACTTTTCATGCTAGCAGCCCACCAGCAGAAACAAGGAAGTAGTGAAGGACCTACCTCTTCCCTTTAAGGATGTTTCCTAGAACATAACCACAACACTTCCCATAAATTCCACTGGCCACAGCGGAGGCTAATAAATGTTGCCTTTATTCTGCTTGGGGTGTAAATCCCGAAATTTAGGATTCTGTTTCTTTTTTTTTTTTTTTTTTGAGATGGAGTCTTGCTCTGTCGTCCAGGCTGGAGTGCAGTGACACGATCTCCGCTCACTGTAAGCTCCGCCTCCCGGGTTCACGCCATTCTCCTGCCTCAGCCTCCCGAGTAGCTGGGATTACAGATGCCCGCCACCATGCCCGGCTAATTTTTTTGTATTTTTAGTAGAGATGGGGTTTCACTGTGTTAGCCAGGATGGTCTCGATCTCCTGACCTTGTGATCCACCCACCTCGGCCTCCCAAAGTGCTGGGATTACAGGCGTGAGCCACCGCGCCCGGCCTAGGATTCTGTTTCTAAGGAAGAGAGCGATAGCAGATATTAGGGGCAACTGGCAGACCTGACCTGACTGCCCTGAATGGTTAATTTTCTGTCTCTGAGGGACGAGTTTCCTTGTTCCTCAATGGTCAGGGTAGGCAGAATATCTCTGTCTACCTTTGCTTCTCATAGATAAAGAGCTTAGATAGGTCTGGGGGACTCTAAGGTATGGCAGGGTCAGATGACTTTCCAACCACACACAGCAAATAAAGCCCAGACAGGAATGACACACAGCGATCCTGACTCTCTCTTGAGGAGGCTCAGCTGGGTCTGAGACAGGAGCAGAGGCCATCCCTCTCACTGTGCTGACGAATGCCAGGATAAAGAGAGGCGTGGGAGTCCTGGCCAAAAGCAACCTCAGGAAGCTGTAGATAAGAAATCTGTGCCCAGTGGCACTGGGCTCTGGTGTGCTCATTCCAGCCACAGCACAAGGACCTATAGCAGGCCTCCCTGGTGCCATCTTGCCTTTCAGGGCACCATCATCCTCTCAGGGCAAGAACAGCACCTCTTGGACTAGCCAACCGCCCCCACACAGCATCACAGGCTCCTGCCACCTGGCAGGTAGCTTGGGACCATGAGAGGCAACCACGTGACTGCACCCATTCTTGGGGGCCCTGGGCTTCCAGGCAAGCCAATCCCTGTCTGGGCTGGTAGCTGCACGCAGGCTTTCCTGTTATCGTCTTGAATCTGGCCTGGCCCCTCCAGCTCTAACGCTGCCTATCTGAGTGGGGCCTGCCTTCCCATTAATGTTCTCTCCTCCACAGGGCCTCGGGAAAGGTATTTGGGCTGGCAGTTTTCCTGCCTCCTCTCCCAGGGTGCCGGGGCCTCTGAACATCCCACAGACTGTGGGGTGATGGTTCCAGTTTTGAAACATCTTGTACACGTAGGGTGCAGTACCTTGGGGAGGCTAGGATACGCCAGCTGCAAGACTACCTTGGGCTGGAAGGCAGGGTGCCTGGGTTCTATTCAGGGTTGATGGCCCCATAAGACAAGAGGGACACTATCCTACCTAAGATGCCCTTCTGGAGAACAGGGTGGTACCTATTCAATGGGGTACATGGAAGCTCTCCAGGTATCTGCCCTTCAAATGAATTCTCCCTTCCACGAGCAAGATGACCAGCTCCTGTCTTCAGACAAGTAAATTATTCTTATTGCCATTTCACAAGTGAGGCTGTTAAGGCCCAACTATGAGAATGGGGTACAATTTCCCATTCTGTCTATATATTCTCGCACAGCTAATACAACCTCCCTAAAGGGGACACTGGGACCACTGCTGAGTCCAGCACTAGTGCTGGATCTGCAATGTCGAATTCTCCGTTTTTTCTGGAAAGTCCAGAGTCACAGGTTTGACCTTTAAGGAGAGTTAAGCTTCTTCCTTATCAAGCAGAGTCACCGTTCCCCTCCTCCTCCTCCTTCTTCTCCTTTTCCTCTTCTTGTTCTTCCTGAAAATGCTTTTCTTTAAAAATGAAATAGTCTACCACAGGCCTGAAGTCTTCTATCCTTTCCCCATGTCCTGCTCCCCACCCTTCTCCCCAAAGGAAACACCGTTGCCAGTTTGGAGTGTGTCTTCCTGGTTCCCAACCACACAGCCACCCACAGGTGTACGTGAAGGGTCCTCTTTTCCCTACAAGGTGATGGGTCTAGAGAAATGGTTTTTTTGGTTTTGTTTTGTTTTGTTTTTTTGAGATGGAGTCTCACACTGTTGCCCAGGCTGGAGTGCAGTGGGGCAATCTCAGCTCACTGCAAGCTCCACCTCCCAGGTTCACGCCATTCTCCTGCCTCAGCCTCCCATGTAGCTGGGACTACAGGCACCCGCCACCATGCCTGGCTAATTTTTTTTTTTTTTGTATTTTTAGTAGAGACGGGGTTTCATGGTGTTAGCCAGGATGGTCTCGATCTCCTGACCTCATGATCCACCCACCTCGGCCTCCCAAAGTGCTGGGATTACAGGTGTGAGCCACCGCGCCCAGCCAAGAAATGGTTTTGATGGCACAGTCTTTGCACCAGATATAGACAGTTTTTTCCCTCTTCCTTTCTCTCCTCAAAGAATCCTCTAACAACGGGTTCACGGCAATCCTTACTCTACTCTAATCGCGTTCTCTCTTTCACCATCCTCTGTACACCCCCAAACAAAGCGGTCCTGGGAGAGACAGCCCTGGTGAGGAGAATAAGCAGGCAGCAGTCCAGTGGCTGGGGAGGAAGCCTTTCCCGGGCAGTGGCAGAGAACCAGAGAGGACTGAGCTCCTGCAAAATAATCTCCAGGGACCAGGCGTCATGGGAATGCTCCCAGCTGGCTTTGGAGACATTATCCCAGGCTGGAGAAGGACTGAACAACCCTTCTTTCCAGACAGACAATATCAGACGTGGAAAAGTGAATTTGCTTGAGGACATTCTCATTTCCATACCAGTTAGGATCTTGCCAGACTCTGCAGAGAAATTGCCTGCTATGGAACCTAGTATGATTGAGCCTCTCTTTTGGTTTTAGGAAAATAAGGTGAAAGAGATCATTAATGGTTAGCATTAGGATGCCCAGGTTCTGCTCTTCTCCCACAGTTAGACCTTAATTAAGAACTTTCTCTCTTGCATTGTCTCCATATGAAACAGGAATGGGGAATAGATATTATTCTTCCCCTGAGATTTATAAGTTTATGTATTTATTCATGTATTTATTTATTTATTTAAAAGATGGGGTTTCATTGTTTCACTCAGGCTGGAGTGCAGTGGCACGATGTCAGCTCACTGCAACCTCAACCTCCCAGGCTCAAAGGATCTTCTCACCTCAGCCTCCTGAGTAGCTGGGACCACAGGTGGCGCCACCACATCCGGCTAATTTTTGCTTTTTTTGTAGAGATGCGGTTTCACCATGTTGCCCAGGCTGGTCTCAAACTCCTGAGCTCAGGCAATCCACCTGCCTGGGGCTCCCAAAGTGCTGGGATTACAGGCGTGAGCCACCACTCCCAGCCAAGATTTCTACGTTTAAAAGATTCGTATTCTAGAAGGAAGGAGCTAGAAATTAAAGTAGCAGCACACAATGGAAAAAGCCTCACATTCAAATCCTGACTCTTCTACTTACTAACTGTCCTCCCGGGGCAGGTTTGTTTACATCTCCAGGTCTCGCTTCCTTTCCTATTTTAAACGAATATCTTCCAAAGTTGTTCTGAGGAATGAATGAAATAACACTTACAAAAGAAGCTAGTTTGGTACCTCTTACATCATGGGCATTTAGTAAATAGTGATTTCATAACCTGTTTTGTTTTGTTTTCTTTTTTTGTTTTTTTTTGAGATGGAGTCTCACTCTGTGGCCCAGGCTGGAGTGCAGTTGTGAGATCATGGCTCACTGCAACCTCTGCCTCCTGGGCTCAAGCGATTCTCCTGCCTCAGGCTCCCGAGTAGCTGGGACTATAGGCACCTGCCACCACGCCTGAATAATTTTTTGTATTTTTAGCAGAGGTGGGGTTTCACCATGTTGGCTGAGCTGGTCTCTAATTCTTGACCTCAGGTGATCCACCCGCCTCGGCCTCCCAAAGTGCTGGGATTACAGGCATGAGCCACCGTGCCCGGACACCTGTTTTGTTTTCTTTGAGAGAGGCATTGTCTTCCTCCAATTCGTTTAATCCAGTGGACGTCATGCACTTAAAAAAATTGAATTATTTCTCCACTCCGAGTCTATGAACTGTCAAAACCCCAATCTCAGTGACAGGTTGGAAGATACTAAAAAATATTTATAACAATGGTTCATTGAGAAAGCACTGAAAATGAAATGGACAGCTGAGGCAATTTTCCAGATAATCCCCACCCCAAATCGGGTAATGCCTGGCCTGATTGATCGGGACAGTTGCCTCAGGTCTCTGCTCCGTCTTGCCCTCTGCAGCCTAGTTGTTTCATAAATACTTGGTTTAATTAAAAAAATATATATATATGTATATATAATGTCGATTCATTATGTATTTTAGACTGTATCAGGTAGTTCAAAGATTCTCTCTTTGAAGAACAGGAAATGGTTGTATCTGTTACTCAAATCCTAATTTGTAATAGAAGTCCCAAACAATAATCATAATATCATCACTAACAATTGTCTTTGGAAAAGCCAAAAATGTAGCCCTGTCTATTGCCTTGTTTGTTTTTACTGTGTTTCTAATGAAGGGCCCAAGGGCGTATATGAGTACTACCAATTTGCAAGGAGAAAAGTGAAGCTCAGAGAGGTTACCAGAATGGTCCAAGGACACACAGTGAAGCTATGTTCAAATGTGAACCATGATTCAAAGCTCCAGATCCCCCAAGAACCACTCTCAGGTGTGTTTAAAGAAGTTTAGAGTCCTCTTCTCTTCCTTCAGTGTGGGCCCAGCCTCAGGAGAGCCAGCTCATACCCTGACCCCAGTATAAGTTCAGGAATGCTGGAGGACCACACTTGCCCCCTCTCTACCCGCTTCAGCCAAAAGAATTCCTCCCACTTAGATACCTGAAGTGATTCACTCCTTGGAGGGTTCCCAATCACAGGTCCAAAGATGATCTGGGGCTGGTTGCATCAAACCCACTGAGTCAGCCTTGGGTGGAACCCAGGGATTCATATTTATTAAAAGCTGCCCAGGTGACACACAGCTAGATTTTAGAACCATGGCTTTAAAACTGAGCCTTGCCTTCCCAACTATCCTAATTTGAAAAGGCAGGACTCCTAGGAGGAATAAGCCATGAACTGGACAGAACCTAAATGCAAAATTTCCCTAGTCTTGAGAGACGGCTCTACGTAAAAGTGCTCTCTGATCAAATCTGTTCAGCCATGCTAATTATACTTTTTGCCTTCTTGGAGATCCACCATTCATATCAGCATAGTAAAAGCTCTTATAATTCTTAATAAAACCTGGTTGGCAGAGCATTTCCAAAACATATTTGATATAGAAACTTTCCCCCCTAACATTTGTTAATATTCCATAGGACACACTTTGAAGAGTGCTAACATTGTGTAAACCACTTTAGCAGCTTTTCCTCTGGCTAACCTGGAAAAGTAAGAGGACACGGGAGCAGGAAAAGTGTGAAAAGGTTAAACAATATTACCAAGAAAAAGCATTCTTGTGTTTTGTTTTGTTTTGAGATGGAATCTCTGTTGTCCAGGTTGGAGTGCAGTGACATGATCTCGGCTCACTGCAACCTCTGCTTCCCTAGTTCAAGTGATTCTCCTACCTTAGCCTCCCGAGTAGCTGGGATTACAGGCACGCGCCACCACACCCAGCTAATTGTTTATATTTTCAGGAGAGATGGGGTTTCACCATGTTGGCCAGGCTGGTCTTGAACTCCTGACCTCAGATGATCCACCTGCCTTGGCCTCCCAAAAAGCTGGGATTACAGGCATGAGCCACCGCACCCAGCCAAAAGCATCTGTTTTATAGTCGCATTTGGGAACAGCTCAATTTTCTTTTTTTTTTGAGACGGAGTCTCATTCTGTCACCCAGGTTGGAGTGCAGTGGTGCGATCTTGGCTCACTGCAACCTCCGCCTCCCGAGTTCAAGCAATTTTCTGCCTCAGCCTCCAGAGTAGCTGGGATTACAGGTGCCCGCCACCATACCCGGCTAATTTTTGTATTTTTAGTAGAGACAGGGTTTCACCATCTTGGCCAGGCTGGTCTTGAACTCCTGACCTCATGATCCATCCACCTCAGCCCAAAGTGCTGGGATTACAGGCGTGAGCCACTGTGCCCAGCCGGGAACAGCTCAATTTTAAGGTTTTATGCGATACTGTGTAGAAAAATCCCACTGACGTGAATGCAAACTTTATATATTTTCCTGATAAAGTGAGTCTTTATACATCAAAATTATTTCTCTATTAGAAAAGTAATAAGCAATTTTAAGTGGCTTTAGAGTTTACAAAGTCCTCAATATGTTGATATAATTCTTGTAGGTATTAAAATGAGTACTAATAGTTTTATTTTATGACAAGAATACCAACATTCAGTAAGCTTAAACAACTCATTTGAGAACTGAAAGGGGCTCAAAAACAAGCTAGTCCAATGGCTCCTAAGCCTAACTCAGAAAATTCAGTGCCCTTGTTAACATCATAGGTTCCTAGAAATTCTGCTTCTGTAGGTCTTGGGAAGGCACAGGAACCTATTCATTTTTTTTTTTTTTTCCTTTTTTGAGACAGGGTCTCACTCTGTTGCCCAGGCTGGAGTGCATTGCCATTGCAGCTCACTGCAGCCTCAACCTCTCAGGCTCAGGTGATCCTCCTACCTACCCAGGCACCCAAGTAGCTGGGCCTACAGGCATGCGTCTCCATGCCTGGCTAATTTTTGTATTTTTAGTAAAGATGGGGTTTTGCCAAGTTGCCCAGGCTGGTCTTGAACTCCTGAACTCAGGCAATCCACCTGCCTTGGACTCCCAAAGTGCTGGAATTATAGGCCTGAGCCACTGTGCCTGGCTGGAACCTATCCTTTTAATTAACCAGGTGACTCTGATACTGCCTGTCAGCAGACCTACCTTTGGGTCTAATCCTCTCTTTTTCCATTGAGAAACCTAAGGCCCAGAAAGTTAAACTGAAGGACCTGAAATCACAGAGCCAGGACTCACAGATCTTTCTCATTCTAAGTGTACTTCTATAGCCCCTGAATCCTTAATGCTTCACATTGGAGCCAGGAAAGTCATGATGGCTCACGGAGGTCCATGGAAAATATTCAATTAGCACATCTGGAGGTAAGACATAAAGGCACTTGAAGAGTCAGCTAATCTTTACAAACTGTAGGAGCCACATCTGTCCAATATTCCTATGAGAACATCAGGAGATGGATCAAATCATTTTCCTATATGAACAAAGTAAAATTCTCACATTTGACATGTAATTATTTTCCTTCAAAAGCTGACTTGGTCTCTCAAAATCTGCCTCCACGCTTAAACCTTTCAGAAATCCCTCCTAGAATCCTCCAGCCCAACTCCTAACCCTTCGTTTGATCTCACCCCTCTTCAGCAGCTGTGTATCCAGTTGCCCTTGATGTGTTTTTGCTGACAGGTTGACTGTAAATGTTTCTGAGACCTGTTCATAAGGTCAGAGGCCATAAGGACTTGTGGAGTCTCCAGCCTTCTCTACAGGTAAAATTACATCTTTTCATTACTGTGGATTGGCCTGCACTGGGTCTATACAATGTTAATAAATGTGGTTGGCCAGGCGCGGTGGCTCACGCCTGTAATCCCAGCACTTTGGGAGGCTGAGGCAGGCGGATCACTTAAGGTCAGGAGTCTGGGACAAGCCTGGTCCAAATGGCAAAACCCCATCTCTACTAAAAACACAAAAATTAGCCAGGCATGGTGGCAGGTATCTGTAATCCCAGCTACTCTGGAGGCTGAGAGAAGAGAATCATCTGAACCTGGGAGGCAGAGGTTGCAGTGAGCCAAGATTGCGCCACTGCACTCCAGCCTGGGAGACAGAGGGAGACTCCATCTCAAAACAACAACAACAACGATAACAACAAACAATATGAATACATGTTGTCAGCTGTAGAGAAAAAACTGTGGCTGAGAGACAGGAACCCTAGATCAGGTCCCTGCTCTGCCACTAACTCGCTGGCTGCCTTCAGGCAGGTAATTTCAACACTTTGTGCTTCAATGTCCTCATCAATAATTGAGTGAATAAGACTAGATCAATATTTCCCAAGACATGTTCCAAAGGACGGTCCTAAGGAGGTTGATGGTTGTTGTAAGAAAACAGCACTCTGTGGTTAAGGCGGCTGGTACAGGACATCTCAGAGCCTTTCATGTGCATTCTGAATCTCCACTGGGGGCTTGGCTGGCACAGAACCCTTTTTTAGGAGGTACCTCATTAGGTTAATGTTCTACAAAACTCACTTGGCCAGAGGCTGGCAAGAATGAGCTCCAGGGTCGCTTACAGGATAAAGAGATGTGAAGAGCAGAGTAAGCACTGGACAGGAGTTGGGAGACGGGTTCAAAACTCTTCCACTTACACATTGTATGATGGTAGTAAGCACATCAACCTGCCTGAGCTTCATTTTCCTCATCGTACCTCACGGGATCGTGGTGAAGGTAATGCATAAATGCCAAATGCATGCTTTGAATAAAATAAGTGCTTAACTTCTATCAGAACTTGGCTATCTTGCTATCTGACATTCAATTTTATCAATAGCTTTATCAACAGCTCCATTTCCTTCTGAAACAGTTCTATGCATCCACCCCTAAACTATATACACTTTTTTTTTTTTTTTTTTTTGAGACAGAGTCTCGCTCCGTCACCCAGGCAGGCTGGAGTGCAATGGCGCGATCTCGGCTCACTGCAAACTCCACCTCCCAAGTTCAAGCGATTGTGCTGCCTCAGCCTCCTGAGTAGCCGGGGCAACAGGCCCCCGCCACCACACCTGGCTAATTTTTGTATTTTTAGTAGAGACAGGGTTTCACCGTGTTAGCCAGGATGGTCTTGATCTCCTGACCTCATGATCCGCCTGCCTCAGCCTCCCAAAGTGCTGGGATTACAAGCGCGAGCCATCATGCCCAGCCAACTATATACTTTTTTTTTTTTTTTTTTAGACAGAGTCTCGCTCTGTTGCCCAGCCTGGAGTGCAGTGGCGCAATCTTGGCTCACTGCAAGCTCCGCCTCCCGGGTTCACGCCATTCTCCTGCCTCAGCCTCCTGGGTAGCTGGGACTAAAGGTGCCTGCCACCACACCCGGCTAATTTTTTTTTTTGAGACGGAGTTTTGCTCTTATTACCCAGGCTAGAGTGCAGTGGTGCAATCTCAGCTCACTGCAACCTCCGCCTTCCAGTTTCAAGCGATTCTCCGTCCTCAGCCTCCCAAGTAGCTGGGATTACAGGCACCCGCCACCACGCCCAGCTAATTTTTTTGTATTTTTAGTAGAGACAGGGTTTCACTGTGTTAGCCAGGATGGTCTCGATCTCCTGACCTTGTGATCTGCCTGCCTCGGCTTCCCAAAATGCTGGGATTGCAGTCGTGAGCCACCACGCCTGGCCATACATTTTAAGAAAAGTTCTGCAAACAGACCCGACCATTCAGTCAACCTGCCCAAGACCTTTGAGCTCCCTTTCCTTCACCCATTCGCTAGCAGGAAGGTATTATAACCAGACCTGGTGTTTAACATAGCCAGGTATGTGACTGAACTTCAGGCTTGAGAGTTTGTGCACCACAGCCCTAGAGCTCCTCCAACAGAGGTGGGTACCGTGGGAAGTTTGCTGGGAAGACTTCGGTCAGCTGATGAGTGGTTTTAGGCAGTGAGTGGAACAGACTGTTTCCAACACACAGCGGAGCCCACTCAAGCCTCAGGAATGTTATAACCTTTCCTCACCGGAAGTCAGGTGTTTGTCTAGCTTGACCCAGGTCAAGGCGTGCTTGGACTGAATATAGTCAGTCTTTTCCCCCTGCTGAGCCTATCTGTTTTGACCCAGTCAGGGCCAGGAGTCACAAGAGATACAGGCTGGAGGTTAATAATAGTGGTAGAAGGTAGATTTCTTGTGCAATTTGCATTCAATGAAGAGCCAGAAAAAGTGACTTGATTAATAGGATATCAACATGGGTTGTGGGGAGCCAATACCCCAGTACTTTGGATAGAAATCCTATGGTTCTGAACTCAAGGATTTTGATGCTTTCTTCATCAAACAGTGAGCAATGCCAGGCACAATTCTAAGAGCCTTACATGTGTTAAGTCCTTCAATCCTCACTATTCTGTGAGGTGGGTTCTATTATTATCCTTCTTTGTAGATGCACAGACAGGTTAACTAACTTGGTTAAATTTCCATACCTATTTAGTGGTGACTTTGCTGAATTCAGGTTCTAGAACCTGTGATGCTATCTGCCTTACTAGATTGCTTCTTTAAAGTTAAATAAGGGCCTCACTCTGAAGTCCCTAATTGTCAGGCCTCTGAGCCCAAGCCAAGCCATCGCATCCCCTGTGACTTGCACGTATACACCCAGATGGCCTGAAGTAACTGAAGATCCACAAAAGAAGTAAAAATAGCCTTAACTGATGACATTCCACCATTGTGATTTGTTCCTGCCCCACCCTAACTGATCAATGTACTTTGTAATCTCCCCCACCCTTAAGAAGGTTCTTTGTAATTCTCCCCACCCTTGAGAAAGTACTTTGTGAGATCCACCCCTGCCCACCAGAGAACAACCCCCTTTGACTGTAATTTTCCATTACCTTCCCAAATCCTATAAAACGGCCCCACCCCTATCTCCCTTCGCTGACTCTCTTTTCGGACTCAGCCCACCTGCACCCAGGTGAAATGCACAGCCATGTTGCTCACACAAAGCCTGTTTAGTGGTCTCTTCACACGGACGCACATGAAACTAATTGAGCTGTGAAAAGCAGTTTCATTCAAGCTAGTATTTCATAAAGCAAGGCAACATGACCTTGCAAAGAACACAGGCCAAGAAACCAGAAATTGGGACCCAAGCACGGCCACCCACCTGAATTCCACTCAGATCAATGCTCCTCTGGTTGTTTTACTTCTCGGACTTACCTCCCCTAAGGACACAGCACTCTCACCAAACCTGAGATTTCACACACAAGCAGCCTGCTTTGCAGGTACCATCTCCACCAAAACACATATTTGAAGAGCTGTAATTTCAGCTCCATCTTCCTGGTATCCTTCCTCCCTAACCTTAGAAGGCGCAAAGAGGAGGGCCAGGCGTAATGGCTCATGCTGGTAATCCCAGCACTTTGGGAGGCCAAGGTGGGCAGATCCCTTGAGTCCAGGAGTTCGAGACCAGCCTGGGCAACATGGTGAAAACCCATCTCTATAAAAAATACAGAAATTAGCTGGGTGTGGTGGCACATGGCTGTAGTCCCAGCTACTTGGCAGGAAGCTGAAGTGGGAGGATCACTTGAGCCTGGGAGGTTGAGGCTGCGGTGAGCCAAGATCGAGCCACTGCACTCCAGCCTGGGTGACAAAGAAAGACCTTGAATCAAAAAAAAAAAAAAAAAAGAAGAAGAAGAAGAAGATACAAAGGGGAGGGATGCAACTTGGAGAGGTGAGAGTCCAGTTCATGTGACATGACCATTTACTTTTTCATTGAGTCAACAATTATTTTATAAGTGTCTCCTGCAGGACTGGCACTGCTGGGCACTCAAGGGACCAAGGTTAGTCAGATCAAGATAGTTCCCTTTAGCAGCTCCCAGACTAGTAAGAGAGAAAAGACCTATACAATCATGGGAATATGAAAGACAGGATATTCAGCGCTCCATGAGGCACAAGAAAGTTCTATAGGACTTCGGAGAGGAGTAGCTGGCTGGAGGAATCAGAGAAGGCTTCCTGGAGGAAGTGGCTTTGAGCTTCTGCCATCTCCATGCAGCTATTCCAAGCTCCAGAGCCAGCCACGGAGCACTCCCGGAACTCTTTGCAGGATCCATCTCAAAGTTCTGACTCCCAGCAGAGAAACAACACTGGTAGGCTGAACTGGCCCAGGGCCCTGCCAGCCACATTCTCCCTCCACTTATTCCAAGGAAACTGTCAGATTTTCCTGAATGCAGTTTTTGCTTTAAAGTGGCAAAGGTTGGGGAGTTGCGGGTGGGGTGGGGATAGCTTCACAAGTTAATCCACTAATATTTCGCCTGCTTCTTCTCTGTGTTGCCAGGCCCAGCCCCTAGGAGAAAGCCTAACTGCAGTAAAGGAGTCCTGGAGACAGGACAAGAATGAAGTCAATGAAGCATAGCAGGAGTGGAGGTAAAGGCGCTTTCTTGGGCCTCACTGCCCTGGGGTGACTTGTCCAGTTAATTTTTTTCCCTCCTCCTCTCTCTTTCTCCCTCCTCACTCTGCTGACTCTAAAGGCCCTGGGAAGATGTGTGATCATGTTTATATGAGATTGTCTTAGGAGATTGCCAGAAGGCCTATTTCTCTAGTTGTATTTGCCTTCTTGTGCTCCTGTAAGAAGACACAGAGATAGAGGATTACGTTGCCCTGACTCAGATGGAGGGGTAAGGGGCAGAGGCAGAGGCAGAGAAGGTGAGAGGCATAGCAAAGAACACACAGCAAGCTGCTATCCATATCCCTAAGAAGTATCCGAACCCTCAGAAGTTCTAATAAACATTATTCCCATTGCTGATGGTTCATTTTTCCCAATCAATCATCCATTTCTCCATTCCATAGAAATTTATTGAACATCTATTACAGACGCAACAAAATAGACGTCTGGGTGTGGTGGCTCATGCCTATAATCCCAGCACTTTGAGAGGCCCAGGTGGAAGAATCCCTTGAGCCCAGGAACTTGAGACCAGCCTGGGCAAACTAGGCAAGACCCCATCTCTACCAAAAAATTAAAAGTTAAGTTTTGTCAATGGCCATAGCTTATTCTCAAATATTAATCTCCCTAAAAACTGTAACACACAAAAAAGGAAAGTCTTGATACATTTTTAGGTATAATTCCATTTGTTTCAGGGGATGGTTTGCATGTGCCTCGTTCAACTGCTTACAACGCTGTGAAATTCCATAATCATTGAATTGATTTATTCTTAGAGAACAGATGTCCACATATATTTGCTGCCATTAGCAATGTATTTATTCATTTATTCATTCATTCATTTGGAAAACATTGTCCAAATACTTCATGCTACTGAGTTTATTCTGGGGGGGAGAGCAGAGTTAGTGATGGGGAGGTGGACACACAGGTGGCCCCAAAACAGAGAATTAACACCCCTTCATTGTCTAGCACTTGATATCTGCATCTTGTTGGAGTTCCCCTCAAGCCCTATGAGGTAGTGCTATGGGCCTTTTTGTACAGAGGGGAAAACGTGGAGACTCAGAGAGTTTAGGTAACTGTACCAGGGCCCCATAGCTGCAAGCAAGAAGCAGACACACCCTAATAGATTCCCACACAAAGCAGGCACGTGAACACTGATGAAGGAAGAAGAGGAGGAATCAACAACCTATGCTCATCTGCTGAGCGTCTCTCTAAGAGCACGGACCCCCGCCTATGGACCAGGGGCAACCATTCAAGGCCTTTACAGAGTTAGGAACGAAGTTATCTGACCCAAGGCAGGAAGATAAGGATGTTGTAACCGTTCACTATGGTGTGCTCCTTTCAAAGGCTTCTTCATCATCCCTGGAGGGGTTGGGAGAGGAAGTGGGCAGCTAGAGAGAGTGCAGCTTGGTGGGTGAAATGGAAGCAGGGATTGCATACACCACAGCTTGCTTCTTTGTAACCAAGGCAGAACGGAAGAGGAAGGCCTTTTGGAATAACTTTCCTAAATAAGCCAACCAGGCCATTTAGGCGAAGGTGGGGGTGGGGGGACACAACCTGACTCCAGTGGGTGGCAGTAACAGAGGTGACAAAGAGGAAACAGCCCCCTGGCCTTGGCCCCAGGCTTCAGGATGAATGAGGCCTCTCGCAGCGACCTGAAGGTCACCCCAGGGCATGTCCCAAGACCTTGTACAGACAAGGCTTCTGATTACTCATTAGCCAGCCTGGGGACTGGCCTCCATGTTGCTGTCCTTGGCCATAAACAGATGAAAGCCCCAGCCGCCAGCTCAGGGCAGGCGGGCCTGATAGTCTAGTAGCTATCTCAGCCCCTGGAATTATCAAAGCCTGGAGCTGCCCAGACAGAGGAGGGAGGCTGGGCTTTCAAACACTTCTGTGCCCTTCACAACTCCTCCTCCCCTCTTACCCCTCACCCAAACAAACAGAAGGAAAAAAAAATCCCATCATACTAGACAGGATTTTAACAGATGGCTTCCAGGGCAAAGATTGCCTGAACCAGCTTCGGCAAGGACATGCCAAGATATGCTGATGAGAGGGAAGGAATCCTTTTGAAATCCCTGCAAAAGGACTGCTCTATCCTTGCTTCAAGGCTGAGAAAAAAGGCATCTTGGATGCAGATTCAGGGTGGGGCCAAGACACCCGAAGGCATCGGTCCTGCTCAACCTCTGCCTTCTCACCTGCCCCCCTCTTTAGAGGGCCGTGGGTAGGTACCCACATGGGCATGCCTTCTGTTGCTTCTCCAAGCCTTTCCCACGCAGCCCTCTCTGACTGAGATTTGAAGTCTAGAAAGCAGCAAGTCCTTCCTTCCACCTTGTCTGAGAAAATCCAGTTATCCACTCCAAGTCTCTACTCCTCTACCCTAAACCTGGCCCTGGGACCAACCCCACAACCAGGCTGCTCTCTTGACCCTGGGTCTTTGTCTGCTGTCCATAAATCAAAGTGGTAGGTTGATATTCTGTAGAGAGAAACGGAAACAGAACCAGAAAGTCCTGGTATTCAGAGCCTCCAGAGCTCTATCTTGACTAATACCTAACAGTAATAAAACACCAACATGGCAAAACGGCCAGGGCAGCAGCCCAGACAGCAACAGGAAATCTTCATTCATTCCATTTTCTCAGCACTCAGAACACATTTAGAATGACTATAACGTGGTAGTTGTCAAATGAGTAATTAGGCTAGATCAAAAGACCTGGTCCCTGATCTCAAGAAGTTCCTAAACTTGGGGAAGAATAATGTAAATAAACAGTAACATCAGAAGCTACCATTTATTGAGCACCTACAATGTGCTGTTTCACACGGCAATTATGCAGCATGGCACTATCATCCCCCTTTTACAAAATAGGCCACTGAAGCTCAAAGGGTACAAGGCCAGGTGAGAGTCTGGGAGTCATACCTAACCTGGTAGGTGTGACTCAGGTAGGCAGGCTTGTTAAAAGATTATTCAATGACACTTGCTAAAGCATGGTAAAGCAAACTTTATTCAGGACCATCGAGAGGGGTAGCGACCATGGTAACGGAATTTTGCAGTGGAGAGGTTGGGCTCAATTCTGATGCAGCAGAAATGTATAGCCAAGGAGCAGGGTGGGGGTCAGTGATGGAAAACTACTAAGAGGAAACATAAGGGAATTCTAGCTGAACAACTTAGCAGGATTCACGCTGAAGATGGGCCAGGGTGATGAGATGTCACCTGGGGCATGGTGGAGGATGAGGAGCCTAATCAGATATTGAAGGGTTGGGTGGTGGGGAGGTTCTTGCTAAACTGACTTAGCAAGGCTCTTGCTAAAATTAGATTTTACAAGGAAGTGCACAGATGGGCCTTGAAGAACGTTCAGGAACCTGGCCTCAAGTCTGGTCAAGCAAGGAATCCATCAGGAGAAGACATATTTAACACCGTCAGCCGCTTGGGAATTTTTCTCCTCACTCGGTGTCCCAAGATGCTTCTCCCCTTACCTGTCCTGCTGTGTCTTTTCTGCCTCCTTTGTTTCTTGCCTTCCCCCTTTTCCCCTTGAATCTAGATTGGATCCCCACCTCTCTTTTCTTCTGCTACCCTTTTAATCCATTCCTAGGGCTTTCTTCATCATCTTTTTACTTGCAATTTCCAAGCCTGTATCTGCAGCTCCCACCTTACTCCATGCCCCAGATCCCCATTTCCATCTCCAGTCACTTCAGATACTTAAAACCACCTTGCCATTCTCAGGCTACTTTGTTCAGTTTCTCTTTGCCCCTTGCTTGGACCATTTTATTTTCTTTTATTTCTTTATTTTTTGATACGGAGTCTCGCTGTGTCGCCCAGGCTGGAGTGCAGTGGCACGACCTCAGCTCACTGCAACTTCTGCTGCCTGAGTTTCAGCAATTCTCCTGCCTTAGCCTCCTGAGTAGCTGGGACTACAGGCATGCGCCATCACACCTGGCTAATTTTTTGTATTTTTAGTAGAGACGGGGTTTCGCCATGTTGGCCAGGCTGGTCTTGAACTCCTGACCTCAAATTATCTGCCTGCCTTGGCCTCCCAAAGTGCTTTGCGGACAAAGACCCAGGGTCAAGAGAGCAGCCTGGTTGCGGGGTTGGTCCCAACGTGCCCAGCCGCGTGGACCATTTTAATGGCTTGAATCTCCTCTATCATTTTATTTTCTTCCTATTCCAGGTTACCTTACATGTGTCGTCTTGATTTCTCTTCCTAAATATCTCTTTTCTTACATCACAACCATACTCAAAATATCTTCAGTGGTCCCCTAATGCCTATAGAGTTGTACCCAGATACAGGCAGAGCTCTGTACATTCTGGTGCCAACCTGTTCTCTCCTCTTCTGAGACCCTACACCCCAGGGCCACTCACTATTTCCCCAGTGCATGTCAGCGTTTTAAATGTCCCCCAACCCCTCTACAGACTCCTGCCCCTGCCCCTTCAGGATACTGTTAAAACAGGTGTCTTTTATGGATCCAGTCTTGATTTCCATGGGCAGATGTAGGCCCTTCCTACCTGAATTGCCATAGCACTTTGCTGTTTCATGCCCTTGGGTATTAGAGTTTGGTCTCACCTTGCAGTGTGGTGCCAGGTCAGGAGCTTAAGTAGTGAAGTTGGAATAGGTTTGAATTCTGGCTCAGCAACTTTCTAACAGTGTGACCATAGGCTCTTTAATTTGAGCCTTTTTCTACCATCTGTGAAATGGGCAAAAGGATACAACCTTGCTAGGAAAGTTTGAAGTAATATGAGTAAAAACACCCTACACGAGCAAGTGATAGTAGGCAGTAATCATTAATACTATGATGCAGCCGGGCACGGTGGCTCATGCCTGTAATCCCAGCACTTTGGAAGGCCAAGGCAGGCGGATCACCTGAGGTCGGGAGTTCAAGACCAGCCTGACAGACATGGAGAAACCCCGTCTCTACTAAAAATACAAAATTAGCCGGGCATGGTGGTACATACCTGTAATCCTAGCTACTAGGGAGGCTGAGGCAGGAGAACCACTTGAACCTGGGAAGCGGAGGCTGCGGTGAGCCGAGATTGTGCCATTGCACGCCAGCCTGGGCAACAAGAGCGAAACTCCATCTCAAAAACAAAACGAAACAAAAAACAAAACAAAACAAAAACTCTGATGCAATTATTTATTCCTCACTAGAACATAAACTCCTTGAGATTTGGGCTGACCAGCTTCTATTAATTTTTGCATCCACCCCAGTCATCAGCACAGCACCAGGAATACAGAACTCTTTCAAGCAGTGTTAGTTGAATGCTGACTGAAAAGGAGGAATTGTGATTTTCTTGTGTCTCCTTCACCGCTGTTTTGTCAGTCTGACCCACTGCCTCCCTGGAGTCAGAGCCTCCACAATCCCTACCCCAGCCCTTTGCAACTGTCTGCCTCTGATTCTGCACACCACAGTGCTTCAGTATCTATGGGCATGCCATATGTATAAGATGTTATTTAGGGACTTGCGTGAAATAACTCAGTCGGGTCAGGCACGGTGGCTCACGCCTGTAACTCCAGCACTTTGGGAGGACAAGGAGGGCGGATCACCTGAGGTGGGGAGTTTGAGACCAGCCTGACCAACATGGAGAAACCCCATCTCTACTAAAAATATAAAATTAGCCAGGTGTGGTGGCGCATGCCTGTAATCCCAGCTATTCAGGAGGCTGAGGCAGGAGAATCACTTGAACCTGGGAGGCGGAGGTTGCGGTGAGCCGAGATCACACCATTGCACTCCAGCCTGGGCAACAAGAGCCAAACTCCATCTCAAAAAAAAAAAAAGGGAGAAGAACTCAGTTGTAGGTGCAAATGAATGTTGAGAGCTTCTCAATGGAATAGGAATTGTAAATCACTCTGAAGTTGGGATGAAACCCTAGGAAGTCCTGCCATGCAAATCGCAATACCCTAAACCTCTGTCAAAGTGGCCCTGAAACCCCTGGGGACGTGGCAGGAGATTCCTTTCTGTTGCCTGGCACTTAGCTCTTCTGAGTCTGGCTAAACACCAGCAACCCGGAGGCATACAAAAACTTAAAGCCCCAACACCAGGCCCTAGATGAGAATGCAGTCTCGCCCCTTGGCACTTTCTCTCTCCATCCCATAAAGCAGAGTGAAATCCTATACGTGGGAAAATGTGGGGCAATTGGCTAAGGTGGCTTCTTTACCCTACCCTCCTTCTTGCCTACTTCTGGTGGCTTATCCTAGAATCAAGGCCTGAGATTGTCCATAACTCAGGTGGACGTCTGAGCCAGGGGTGACCACAGAGAGCCCCAATCTCCGGCCTTTGCAGCTGTGCTGGGGAATGCTCCAGGCCAAGGCCCTTGAGCCTGGGAGGGGAGAGCACTGGTTGCAGATGCGAGCTTGCAGGAAGCTTTGATGTTCCGAGTAGGATTGGGAGGCGTGGGAAGTGAGACTTCTGTTCCCTTGAGCTCCCGCGAAGCGAAGCCTTTCGGTTATCTTATAACCCGCAGCATAGCCTAAAGGTGCTGGCTAAAGTCTGCTTTGGCCCAGAATACATCAGGCCAGAACCAAAGAATGCACTTAAATCAAAGTGGAAAATTAGACACTGTGCAGGGGAATGCTCTCCTCTCCAAAATATATATGCATCAAAGTGTACCCCTGTCTAGCTGGGACAGGAGCCATCAAAATGCAAATGTGGGTTTTGGGAATGCTAATGTTAGAAGTGGAGAACAATACTGAGACAGACTTCTTGGGGCCAGGGAGAGGGCCCCAGGGCAGGATGTGGGAGCTGAGTAGGGGCAGGGATAAAAGGGGCAAAGGAAGCAGTGTGAGAGAGCCTGGAGATGAGAGAACAGCAGGAGTCGATTGAGGTTGAAAGGCTGCTGGGGCAGGACTAGAAAAGGGGAGCGCTGAGAGACTGGTCAGAGGACCTGACCGCTGACCGCTGACCCGAGGCTGCGTGCCCAGGAAAGAGGAGGGTGAGTTCAGGGAAACTTCTCTGAGTGGCAGCCCAGTGGGGAGGAGAGTCAGGACGTGCCTGGAGTCTCAGGCCTGGGCTTAAGGTCAAGGCCTGGAGAAACAGACAGAAAGATGTGTGTTTCCACAAGAGCAGGGAAGCCAGGAGGTGTGCTCTGCTTTCATGCTACTGGCTTGTGAGCGAGAGGCCTTGAAGGAAGGGCTTGAGATCCGGGAGCCAGACCGAAGCCAGGGTCGCGTTCAAGAGGGTCTCACTGAGAGCCGCTTCCCTGGGTTTAATTTTGCTCTTCCTGGGAGGACTGAATACGTTAAAGCAGAGCCTGGCACGGTGTCAATGCTTTATGGATGTTTGTTGTTATCTTTGTAGATGAAGAAACTGAGGCTCAGAATGGCATATTAACGCGTGCAGCTCTAGACAGCAAGGAAGTGATGGCAACTCTATCCGAACTCAAATCTGCCAGACCTATACCAGTAGGTGCCTGTGTGCAGTTGGGGACCCACCTCTGCCAGTGCTGGCATGAGCTAGCCGTCTTGAACTGAAAACAGACACTCAAAGATGGGCTGTGGGATCCCAGAGAGGTGGCAGAGTGGTCAAAGCTATGAAGCCAACAGCTGCTGCCAAGAAGAAAGTCCTGAGCCCTGAGTGATTGTAACTAAAAAAAATTAATGCTGGGAGTGGGTGCTTATTTTGGAGGAGTGGGCTGCTTATTTTTGGTTTGGGGACTTGTTCATTCATCTTTTCTCAGCAGCGCCTACTGCTGCCCTGGCCCGAAGTTAAAGCTCAATAAATCACTGTTGCACAACTGAGTGCCCCCACCTAGATTGTAAGTTCCTGGAAGGCAAGGATTTGTGTCCCACACTTGTTTTGTACCCTCCAAGATCTTGCACAGCACTTGGCGAATGGGCATTGAATGAATTCATTCACTGAAGCGTCTCTCTGGTGCCAGGCCCAGTGCTAAGTGATGGGAATACACAGATGAATACGATATGATCCCTGCTCTTGGGTAACTCATTATTCTGGTGATGAATAAAGGAAAGAAAGAATGAATGGAGACTGTGGGAAGGGCCAGGCCATTCTGCTAATTGCATTATGAACTGGTAGATAGCAAAGAGATGTACCCCTCAGATGCCCTGCCTTCTCTTGCATTTTGGCGAGCGGCTGCTGCGTGGGTCTCAGAGCTTTAAACAAACGCTGTCTTTTATAGAAAAAAGGAGGCACCCCCTTCTTTCTCCTGCACACACTTCAGGAGTAGAGGTTCCCAGAGGGATGACTGGGTGCCTGGAGCTATTTGCATCCTTTCCTCCAGGCTCTCTTGGGACCAAGGACTGCCAGGGGCCATAGGAGGCAGAAGGCCAGGAGACTAGGGACTTTTCCCTGGTGTGAAGCTAACTGTCCCCCAGCCAGCACAGTGGGGAGTCACTGTGATTCCTACTGTGGAGAGCCAGCCAGACTGGATTCATGGCTCAGAGGTACCCATAGCACTCCCTTTTTAGGTGGAGACATCCTCCCTCAGAGTTCAGTAGAGGAGTTCAGTGAAAAGACTGGATTTTGTAAGGGCGGGCAGCTTTGCAAAATACTGAAAAGCACACATTTCTCAGTTATACAAGGCTCATTTCCCACATGGGTGACCTGAAGGAGCAGGTGATGCATCCCCGCTGCACCACAGCCTGAGGCAGCCACATGGGGGGGGGGGTGTGTGTGTGTGTGTGCATGCATGGGTGTGTGTTTGTACCAGGAAACTGAAAGTGAAACAGGCCAGTGACATTTCCAGGGCTCACATGGAACAATATGCAGGAGGGGGGCAAGATTGGCCCAGGGCCTGCAAGCAGTGATGGACAGGACTGAAATGAAATGGGACCTCACGCTGGCCACCCCCTCCCCACCAGCTTTGCCCAGAGTCCACACTGCAGGCTCTGAACCTCCACTGTGGAACCACATGGGGAGCCACAGGGACCAAGAGCAATCCCTCTCCTGGAGCCAGTCCCACGTCCTTTTGGCCAGGACGTGCTCCAAAAGATGGCCTAAGGAGGTAAGGACAGAGATGGTGGATTGAGTTACCGGAAGGGAGAGAAGGCAGGAAGATACAGACACATGTAGAAGACCTACAGTTCTGTGGATCCACATCCACGTCCACTCTGCCAGTATTCCAGAATGAAGGAGAGCAAGCACAGCAAGCACGGACCAGGCCAAGCGTTGGTAGACTTGGAACAAGCTGGAGTTTCCAATCTGGTATGCACGTTTTACTGGGAGAAAATGTGTCGGGGATGAGAAAACTGAGCTTTGAAGACAGTTCAATATGGATGAATTCTCTTCATTCTGATGACTTGCTCATCCCCACTATCATCACTATAATCCAGTTTTCCATCACCTCTGATCTCTGAACTTGTCTTCGCACTTCCACTCTTCCTCCCCCTCTCCCCACCTCACTTAATTCATGCCCCATGCCTCAGCTAATGATATTTCTAGAGTAAAAAATAGAACTTGAAATCCTCATCTTAAAACCTTCCAGTGGTTTCCCATTGCTCTTCGGATCTATACCAAAGTCCTCATGTTCTCCGGAGCTCTGCACGATTGGTTTGCCTCCTTTTTTCCTTTCCTCGTCTCTCTCCGGCGTGGCTTTCTCTGGTTCCTTGAATGCAGGATCCCTCCTGCCACACGGCTTTAGCACACGAATGCACTCACCCATAGCGCTCAGTTCAGTGCATGATTATGTGTGAATGTGTGATTGCTAGATTGGTGGTTGTTTAATTGGATGCACTGATGGTCATACCAGTATTTTCCTTATTGGAGGGTAAGCTTTTTGAGGACAGCAACCACAAGGTTTGCTCCCATTATAGTCCCAGTACTGGAAAGGTGCCTAGTGCACAGCAGACGACCAGTAAATATTTGCTGAATAAGTGAGGGAATTCTTCACTTCATACATTCTTCATTGCTAGAAAGCATTCAGGCCAGATGAGGAGCATGAGGCTTGGAAGGACAGTGACTTGCTAGAGGGGCAAGACGGAATGGGAGGGAATACCCAGGACCCGTAGAGGTGAAGGCAGGCCAGCTTCTGAATCACAGCTGAGGGGATAATACCTAGAAAAGTTTCTTGCCATGCGTAAAGCTTCCCTGCCTTAGCATCTTCCTTTAGAGATAACTATGACTGGCACCCAGATCACATTGGTAATTCAAAGAAACAGCGGTATAAATTTCATTTATTTATTTATTTAGACGGAGTTTTGCTCTTGTTGCCCAGGCTGGAGTGCAGTGGCATGATCTCGGCTCACCACAGCCTCTGCCTCCCAGGTTCAAGCGATTCTCCTGCCTCAACCTCCCGAGTAGCTGGGATTACAGGAATGCACCACCACGCCTGGCTAATTTTGTATTTTTAGTAGAGACGGTGTTTCTCCATGTTGGTGAGGCTGGTCTCAAACTCCCAACCTCAGGTGATCCACCCGCCTCGGCCTCCCAAAGTGCCAGGATTACAGGCCTAAGCCACTGTGCCCCGCCTAACAGCAGTATACATTTTAAAAGAAATTTATTTTTTGACCAAGTTTGGGAATGCATTTTTTAGTCCAATAAAAAATACAGGCAGCTGGGCATGGTGGCTCACACCTGTAATCCCAGCACTGTGGGAGGCTGAGGCGGGAGGATCACTTGAGCCCAGGAGTTCGAGATCAACCTGGGCAATATGGCGAAACCTTGTGTCTAGAAAAAAATACAAAAATTAGCCAGGTGTGGTGGGGTGCACCTGTAGTCCCAGCTACTCGGGAGGCTGAGGTGGGAGGATCACTTGAGTCCAGGGAGCTCAAGGCTGCAGTGAGCCGTGATCGTGACCAGCACTCCAGCCTGGGCAACAGAGTGAGACCCTGTCTCAAAAAAAAAAAAAAAAAAAAAGGATGTGTGCATATATATATATATTTACACACATATGGTAGGTATACATCTATATATACATGTATCTGGTAGGCTAAGCCTACCACATATCAGAACAGACACCAAAATACACAAAATATCAGAAAAGATGACCAAAATAAACAAAATATCAGAAAAGATGACCAAAATTTTTAACTAAATGGACACTTTGGATACTGCTTCAAGGTAGAAAAGGCCGTACTGTGTAGCTAATGTTCTCTAGATTCTGGAAAGGAAATCTCTTGTTTACGATTGTGCTGCTTAGCTTATAATAGATACACCATAAATATCTGTTGAATGAATAAAGGAATGGAACCTTCATTGGTATGGAAAGAGTCCTGAAGGGCAGAGGCAAAACCACAGCATCTAAAGTGCTAAAGCCATCTGTTCTAGCAATTTATTTGCTATTTCTTGGAAGGCCTATTATTTTATAATCCAATTTCCCGACAGAAGTAGAAGACCAGAGAGATAGGTTCTAACACCTTTGGCTATTTGAACCTAGGTAGGTTATCTAACCTGTCTCAACTTCCACAACCTTATCTGTTAAATGGATATGATAATTCTTTACTTACCTGGGGATAATTTAACTGTTCTGAGGATGGGGTACAAAACAGAAGTGGCCTCTGTCCTTTCTAGTGGAAGAGATGATAGTAAGCAAATAAAATCAGAAAATTCCAGCTTTGAATATAGGTATGATGGAAAACCGCAGGGGGCCACGTGGGATTAGCAGTGGGATCTCATTCAGATTGCGGCCCAGGGAAGCCTTCACTAGTAAAGTGCCATTTATGCGGAGACCTGAAGGATGAGTTAGGAATTGGCCAAGAGACTGTGAAGGAAACAGCATGCGCAAAAGCCTGAGGCAGGAAAAAGCTGGGGGAGAGCGGTAGTAATTTCAAGCAGCCCAGAAAGACCACTGGGATAAAGCTGGATGGAGAGGGACAGAGATACTCAGAGGTTCTAAGGAGGGGAATGACGTGATGCCATTTACATGTTGAGAAAAGCACTTGGGCCGCTGCGTGGAAAATTGTTCGGGGCTGCAGTAGAAGAACTGGATCTCAGTTCTTCCAAGAACCTGAATCTTAGCGCCAAGGACTTTAATGATCCTGCTCAAACCTCTCATTTGAAACACGAGAAAAAAACCAAAAACACAAGAACTACAATTGTGAGGCGCCTTGGCCAGGATCGCACGTTAATCTGGTTGTAACGTAGCTGTGAACCAGGGTCTTTGACTGCTCTGTCGCGATTTATGAGCCCGTGCCCCCCGCCCCCCGCTGCCTTCTGCGATGGTGGCGTGGCCAGGAGATGACTGCTGGGCGTCGGAGTTTTGAGGCAGGCGAGGGTAGCTCGCAGGCCGGGCTCCTGCGGTCCGGGGAAGACGCGCAGCAATGCGCCTCCAAGCCAGGCCCAGGCCGAGCGCCTCTCGCCGCAGCGCACATTCCGGAGAGGGACCGCGGGGCTCAAAGGGCCTGCGGCGTAGGTGGCTCGGCCCTTTCCTTGGCTTTCCCTCCAGGGCCATACTTGCCGACACCCACCGCCTGAGCCTCCCGCCCGCCGCGCCCCCGCCCAGGGCCAGGAAACCAGCAGGGACAACTCCCCGCCCGCGCCCCCGCGCCGGGTGGCCCGGCTAGCAACCCAGAGGCGCGGCGCTGCGATTGGCTGCGCGGGGGAGAAGCGGCGCTGCGATTGGCTGCGCGGGGGAGAAGCGGCGCTGCGCTGCTCCAATCGCCGGCCGCGCCTGGAGACCGCGCCGCCAGGAGGCCGCGGACGCGTGCTCGCATGCCTGTGGTATTTGCTCAGAGGGGCATGACCACTTCGGGCAAGTCTTTAAATGTGAGTCAGCTTTCGGCCGATCCCTGGGAAAAATTCCTTCGGTGTTGTCAGGCAGGGTTCGCTAGCTGCAGCTTTTTTTTTTTTTTTTTTAAACAATTCAAAAGGGATAATCCCGCTGAATGGGGAAAGGCATTCGGACCCCGTCCCCCGCTCCCCGGAGGAGAGGCCGGGGGCCAGGCCTCCCCGACTCCGGGCGGCCCCTAGGGGCTGGCTTTCTGGAGGGTCAGGGCACCTGCCCTTTCTTCCCCGCGCCCTTTCCCCAACTTCAGCAGGGCACAAAGGGCCGGGGGGCATGTAGACCGCGGGGCGAGCAGTGCCCCCTGGAGTTGTGCGCCGCATCTACCCGTGGTGGGGAATGCCCGGTCCCGGCCTCCCTTTCTCCTCTCTCTCCGCGCTTCTGCTCCTGGACCCAGCCTGGGGAAGCCGAGCGGTCCTAGGTCATCTCTCCACCTCCCTAAGCTTCAGTTTCCTTATTGGCGAAGGGAAAGGCGGACAGTAGAGGAAGTGAGCTGGCCTGAGAGTGTGGAAACTTGGCGTGTTCTCCCAGCTCAGTCTTACTAACTTACTTGGGCAAGCCGCTTCTGCACTCCCGGCCTCAGTTTCCCCATCTGTAAGATGAGGGAGCCTGTCTGGAAGAGTCCATGGGTGTAGTGACATTAGGCGATCGCGGTACCCCTTCCTGGGGCCTGTGGGCACGGGGTGGATAAAGCCCTGTGACTTGCCCGTCTGCTCCTGCACAACTCCATAGCTGCTCCCCCAGGCCACCCAGCTTCCCCTCCCAACGTCATCTTAGAGACGCTCAGCAGGCAGGATTGGGAGCACCAAGGGGAAAGAAGACCAAAAAAAGGCCGAGGGCTGAGGGAAATGAGTTGGGACTGGAGGGATTTATGTGCAATTTGATTTTAAATGAACATCTTGTGCAAAAGAAGAGGCGATTTGGCACCTGTTACTGGTGAGTTAATAGCTTAGGCACTCTTGGTAATGGGGATACAATACTGTGAAGACCAGATTAGCCGATTGTGGCAGCAAATTATGAGTTGACCGGAGGCCAGGTGCGGTGACTCATTCCTGTAATCCCAGCACTTTGGGAGGCCGAGGTGGGTGGATCACCTGATGTCAGGAGTTTGAGACCAGCTTGGCCAACATGGTGAAACCCCGTCTCTACTAAAAATGCAAAACATTAGCCGGGCGTGGTGGCAACTGCCTGTAATCCCAGCTACTCGGGAGGCTGAAGCAGGAGAATCGCTTGAACCTGGGAGGTGGAGGTTGCACTGAGCCGAGGTTGCGCCATTGCACTCCAGCCTGGGCAACAAGAGTGAGACTCCGTCTGAAAAAAAAAAAAAAGGAGTTGACCAGAGACATGCCGTAGAATCTCTGCGCTTGGGAATCTTTTAAAGATAAGGCAGGCACCACCCTCCCTCCTTTGAAGGGCTTTGAAATCCAGGCAGAGTGAAACTCTTAGAGCGCTCTGAATCAAGAGACCATTGGAGCACTGGCTACTTCTGTGTGTGAGAAGTGTGGTTTGGTAAAAAAGAGCATTGCACTGTGCTGCTAACACAGGGGTGTGACCTTGGGCAAGTCACTTGCCTATTCTCAGCCTCCTTTTCATCTGCAGCAGGATGAGGGATTAAGCTAATTGACCTCTTAAAGTCCCTTACAACTCTGACACTCCACGATGAAATGGAATAATGTGTGAGTAATTGCCTTGAAAACTGCATAGCACTAGGGGTCTTTTTGTTGTTATTTTTATATAGATAAAGGTGACCTGAGAGTTCGTTAAACTCTGAGACTGGTTGTAAATCAGGCCATCCACAGCCTACCAGCTGAGACTGCAACAGGGCATTTGTTTGGCGACAGGGTTTCTCTGGCCTGTGAATCAGTATTATTTATTCTGTTTGTACTGTCAGTTCTTGCCCTGGTTTTGTAGCCTGAGCCAGCCACTCTTCGCACTCTGCCTTGGTTTCTCCACCTCACTTGCCTTCTCCAACTTCTTGTGATTCCGATGAATCATGTTATGCCTTTGCCAAGCTTGGATCTCTTGGAAACAGGACTGCAAATTTGGAGGAAGAAAAACGAGAACCAGATTGGTTTGCCACAGCTAACTTTGACCATTCTCCTTTTTCCTTCTCTGTGATCTTCCAGTTGTATGGGGGGGGCTCTGGGATGTATGCAGATGGGGAGGGGGAATAGGCTGAAGATTGAGAAAGAAAAAGGCAGGTGCCAATCGTAAAGGAAAGGATTTAAAAATGTATTCCTACCAATTCAGAAATAGGGAAAGACAGCTAAACTATCAGGAGGTTCAGATGATCATTACACACTATACAAAAAAGAATTCCTAGACTGGAAACCTAGTGCAGAGTTTAGTTCTGCTTGGGCAGGTCAGGGTAGTCTTCAGAAGGGGGTGATATCTGGGATATTTCTTAAGGAGAAAGAGCAGTTTTTCTTGTAGTGAGAAGTGCATCTAGCCTGTGGGTAGGGCCTGAGCAAGGCAGAGAGTGAGACTGTGTAGTGGGGCTTGGGTCTCCTAGGAAAGGCCAGTCGCCAGGTGTGTTGTGAGCTCAGGTGAAGATGGCAGAACTGGAGCTGGAAGGCAGAGTTATAAATGGTTTTATCTGTCCTCTTAAGAAATTTGGACTTTATTTTGTAGGAAATGGAGAATAGCTACAGTCTTTTGAATAGGTGGGAGAGATCAGTGGTAAGAACATTGTTTTTCAAACTTCAGGTTATACAGGGAAATTCAGGTCATGACTGACATTTAAAAAATAGAATGGATGAGAATAGAATGAAATAGAAAAATATGAAAATCTGTGTGTGCTGTATTGGTTCATGAAATGTGTTTGTGTGTGTGTGATTGCGTATGTTCCGGATCACGGTATGAAATATACTTATTGCCGTGGGTCCTGGTAACAAAAAAGTCTGAATCCACTGGAACTGCAGACCCTTCATGCTGAATCGAGGAGGATAGATTGGAGGGGGAGGGACAAGAAGTTCTTGCAGGCAGGACAGGTGACTTGCATTCCGTCCCACTTCAAGCTCTCAAGAAGGAAATTGCTTAACTTTTGAAAAGAGTTAACCGATCTCTTCCAAGTCCTCCTCCGCAGAGGAAAGATGATTATATTTGCCCTGCAGAGTAATGGAGGAGACTACTAAAGTATTTGGTACCCTGCTTCATTGGCAGGGCATGTTGCCTAACAGTGCAGATGCTGTGGATCAATAGTTGGGACTTGGCTCCTTCCAGTCTCTACCATGCATCCACATGGCTGTGGTACAAATCATGATCCCGTGAACTAAAAATGATGCTAGTATTCCATTTTTCCAATGAAACATTTGCAATTCCTATAGCCAGCATTTTGGGATAGCATAGCCCATGACTGGTGTTCAGGCGTCAGTTTAGTGAAGATGGGAGACATCATCCCCAAAACATGAATAATAGCCTTATATTTAAAGCACTTAAGAAGGCTACTTCATAACCTCCCTCAGTCAGTAATATCAGTGGTCTTAACAGACCTGAGGGTTGGGGAGCCTTTGGGGATAATGAATTCCCTCCTGATGCAGTCATAGAACATCTCCTATTCTGCTGGTCTCAGAAAAACTGGAGAGCAGCTGGCTACCATCTGCCCTACGACATGCCCATTACTTTAAGACTGTTTCTGGGAGTCACTGTTTGCTTTTTCTCAGGCAGCCTTATATACAACAAGGGCCCATTTACTTTCCTGAGTCCAGCCATGTGGAGAATGTTGCTCTCTTGCAACAATACAACATGGTCCAACTCGTTTCTTTTTAAGGTGACTGACACTGTGCACATTTGGTTACATGTTGTACACATCCATGTCCTCTTCCTCTTTCCTTACCCAAACCAGACTCTATGCATTTGGTCCAGACACCACTTCAGTTTACATAACTCCAGACACAGTCTCATGGTTGTACCTTCAGGGCAAGCATACCTACATCTCTTTTCAGACTCCATACATGTACATGTTCTTTTTCTGAGCGGGGACCGTTCAAGTTTCCTTGATCCTGACTGGTTCTTAATCCATAATAACAAGAGCAACGTGCCATGATCTGAATACCACTTTGTGCCAAGTGTTGTGCCAGGCGCTTTTAAGCAAACTTTAAGAGACATTATTAACTGTCTTTTGCAGATAAAGAAATTGAAGCTTGGATATTGTTCATAATTGCACATCTAGTTAATAATCAAGTTGAGTTGTAAAACTAAGTTTCTTTAGATTGCAGTCTCATGCTTTGACTCCTGAGATACTCTCCTTTCCCTGATTCTTTTCTGGTAGCCTCCTTCCATGACAGTTAGGAATGCCTTCTCTTTTTCTTCCCATTTTGTCTTAGTAAAATTATGAATATCCTCTTTAGAGAGAAGGTCTAAGTGGAATCTCGTTTTGCACTGGCACTATACAGAGGAAGGACATCCAAAAGTCATTATGTCTAGACTTCTGCCTCTTGACAGACTTCCCTTGCTGTGAGAGAAAGAGCTGTTCTCAGCATAAGACAGAGGAAGAGACAGAAGGGAAGTCCCCCAAGTCACACAGCTCTGGATCTAAAGATGCTTGAACAGTGAGGCAACCGTGTGCTCCACTGTACCCATCCTACACCCCTTTCTTCTTTTTTTTTTTTTTTTTGAGACGGAGTCTCGCTCTGTCGCCCAGGCTGGAGTGCAGTGGCATGATCTCGGCTCACTGCAAGCTCTGCCTCCCGGGTTCACGCCATTCTCCTGCCTCAGCCTCCCGAGTAGCTGGGACTACAGGCGCCCGCCACCATGCCCAGCTAATTTTTTTTTTTTTTTTGGTATTTTTAGTAGAGATGGAGTTTCAACCATGTTAGCCAAGATGTTCTCGATCTCCTGACCTCGTGATCCTCCCGCCTCGGGCTGTCAGGGTGCTGGGATTACAGGTGTGAGCCACCGCGCCCAGCCCACCGCTTTCTTTGTCATGTATTCGTTCCTTATTACAGCTTTGCCTTCCATCCCTACCTTCCTTTGGTCATCCACTATTGTGTCAGGAACACCAATCAGTCGTTCCACAAATAATGAGTATGATCAAAGATCAAACATCTTTGATGTGAATAGCACTTGTCTTGGCTATTATCCAATGTCTGGGCCCTGGCCATTCTCTATGGCCAGGGATATGATCAGGGCTGGCCAGATGCACAGGGAGGGCATGACGTGGGGGAAGTGTACGCATTTACAGTTGCCAGGCTGGAAGACCATCCTTTTGACCAACATGAGCTCCTACGAGACACAACAATGCTTTTTTCCCTTTGCTTGGAACGAGGAACCGTAGAATTCCCTGAGTTGGGGAGGTTCTAGTGGGTCATCAAATCTAGCCTCTCCCATCTGATGCAACAATCTGGGTTACAACTTTGCTGACATTGCTCAACCAGCTTCTCCTTGAACACCCCCAGATGTGAGCTAACTTGATCTCCTCACCCCATTTTTTTTGGAAAGCTTTATGTGTTAGGCAATTCGTATAATTCTCTATCAGGCTTGATCTGATTCCCTAATCCACCCATGGGTCCCATTTCTACTTCTTGGGATGACATAGAAGAGTTCTAATCCCTCTTCCATGTGATAGCTCTTCAAATATTTGAAGGCAGACGTGATGTCATTCTTAGTCTTTTCACAGTGAGGATGCCCAGTGTGTGCCAGTTTTGCAATTCTTAGGATTCTTGGTAATGTCAATCTCACTTGCAGGGCATACTTGTGTTAATGCATAAATAATGAGCTTTTACCATGTGCCAACCCCCTTCAAAGACATTATGGAATTCAATTCTCATGTCCAGCCTGTTAGATAAGAACCCTTTTTATTTTATAGAGGAGAAAACAAATTCATGAGGTTAGGGGTTTAAGCCGAGGTCATGTAGTTACACATGGACAGAACTGGCACATTAACCTGAGCCTTTTACCAAACACATGTGCATTATTTTTTTCTCTATATGAGTTTCACCAGGGCAAGGATGGTGCAAACATCCAAGATACGGGTCTCGTCATCCTTAATACATAGGATCATAGAGAAGCAATTAATATATCTCTGCAGTCTTAAGTCTTACTTGGTAGAGCCATTTTCTGCCTCTACTTCTCCCCCACCTAATTCTGGCTGTAAATTGTAACAAGATATCGGATGGCCTCTCCATTTTTTGCACATAGAGAAACAGAGCACAGACGTTGATGTCCAGGATACTGTTTACTTGGGGACACAGTGTCAAAATCAGAATTAAATCTCCAAGTCTTCAAAGACAATCACTTATCCACATAAACAGAAATTGCTAATTTCACATGTGTATGCTTGGAGTGCAAAATATTGGAGACATTTGTCATTTTCCATAATATTTTTGGAATACAGGAGCCCTCTGGTGGTCAAAATTGTAGCAAGGTGGTATCGTTGGGAAAGCTGATCTGAGATTTCCTACCAGAACTCCTCTTAGTGCCCTCTGGCTTTGTTTGAGGGTCACCCCTTTTCCATTTTGCCTCTTTCTTCCTCTTTTCATACAGGGTTACTTGCTTTTTGCGCACCCTTTCTCCTTTCCCCCTCAAGCTCCTCTCTGCGTCTTCCCCTTCAACTCCAGCTGTCACCCCTGGTCCCCCTGGAATCTCTCCTTGCTGCCATCTTTGGCCTCGGAGGACCCTTTCTGAAATCTGGCCAGTTCCCCTGTGGCAGGTGCTGAGTGACAGCTGCTGCCTTGCTGCTGCTTCAGTAGTGAATTCAAATCCCTTGTGGGTGTTTAGAGCCTGCAGATGGATTAACTAATGATTCCTGTTCATCAACAAGCATTTGCAGTATCCTGCTAAGCATGTTAGGGATACTGAGTGGCCCCTAGAAGCAAGTTCTCTTGGAAGAGCAGGTGAGCTTTTTCCCCCTTAGGCACAAAGAGCTCACCACATATCACCTGGTCCCTGGGATTGACCAGCTGTCCAGACCCGGGCCATTCTAAGTTTCTGTGTATAGCTCTTAACTGCTCAAATGTCTGTTTTCCTCATTATTGTGTGCATGGAATGGTCTGTCTTCTGTAAGATCGCACCTCACAATAGCCAACAGCAAGTGAGGACCCACAAAATAGCTGATCCACATGTTGGTAATTGAGAACTGACCACAGATCCAGAGGCAGAAGCTATACTGGTGGCTTCAGTGGATTTCAGTGAACCAAATGAGGGGAAAGAAAGCTAAAATAGGACAGGCACAGAAATTTTGGCTAAGGTTTTAGA
This sequence comes from Pongo abelii, assembly GCF_028885655.2. Taxonomy (NCBI): domain Eukaryota; kingdom Metazoa; phylum Chordata; class Mammalia; order Primates; family Hominidae; genus Pongo; species Pongo abelii. The sequence goes on from NC_071995.2 coordinate 4,070,636, forward strand.
CACAATCTTCTTGGCTTCTAATGCAATAAAGTAATGGGGCAGTATAACACTTAGAAGGCACTTTGGACTCTTGAGAAAAATATCTTCCATAAAATGAGCTGGTGACTTTATTACACTGCAGTGCTTAACAGTTAGTGGCTTAATCACAGGGCAATTGGGTGAGAGAGGCCAATTCATGACCCTTACTGCAGAGACAATCAGAAAGCCTTCCCAGGGTCCAGAGCATGTTGCAAGAGGGTGAGGTGCCAGGCTACTGGGCATGGTAGAAAGTGAAACCAGGAGAAGGGCTCTGGGGAGAATCATAAAGTTTGGAAAGCTACAGGTTTCTATAAATGGTAGAAGAATGGCTCACGCCTGTAATCCCAGCACTTTGGGAGGCCGAGGTGGGCGGATCATGACGTCAGGAGATCGAGACCATCCTGTCTAACACGGTGAAACCCCGTCTCTACTAAAAATACAAAAAATCAGCCGGGTGTGGTGGCGGGCGCCTGTAGTCCCCGCTACTTGGAGAGGCTGAGGCAGGAGAATGGCGTGAACCCGGGAGGCGGAGCTTGCCGTGAGTGGAGGTCGCGCCACTGCACTTCAGCCTGGACGACGAACGAGACTCCGTCTCAAAAAAAAAAAAAAAAAAAGCTGTAGCAGAAAAGGCTAGGGTGGGTGAGGAGGTTGCAGCGGGCATTCCATTAGTTAACATGGTCCAACTTGATGGAGGGGTTGTGCAGTACTGACAAAGTGCAGCTGGGTTTCTCCTGCCACTACCACCCCAGCAAATGAGAGTGGCCTTTGGATGAAGCAGGATGAATTTGGGCTCCTAGCTATGAGGATTCGGGCAGGATTAGAAAGTGTTGCCTGGGTGGCTGCAGAATTCTCTTCTCTCTAGATTTTAAGAAAATGCAGACAAGTCTTTTCAGAGGCCTTTTTGGAGGTGTATGTGGGTGAAGCCCTACCTCAGAGATGCATGAGCAGCTGGGCTTGGTGGCTCGTGCCTGCAATCCCAGCACTTTAAGAGGCCAAGGCAGGTGGATCGTTTGAGCTCAGGAGTTTGAGACCAGCCTGGGCAATATGGGGAAACCCCGTCTCCACCCAAAAATACAAAAATTAGCCATGCGTGGTGGTGTGTGCCTGGAGTCCCAGCTACTTGGTAGATTGAGGTGGGAGGGTTGCTTGAGCTCAGGGGGCAGAGTTCGCAGTAAGCCATGAATGTGCCACAGCACTCCAGCCTGGGTGACAGAGTGAGAACCCGTCTCCCAGATAAATAAGTAAAAAGATGCATGAGCTGGCCTCTGGCGATGTTCTTCCTAGACTTGTCATTCCACAGTCACCTTAGACTTTTTGTTTCACAGCATTTTATGGACTTTTAAAGTTTGTCATTTCTAGGGTTTGGGAGTGAAAGGGTGATGCTGGAGTGTGTGCTACATCTGTCATCTTAATTCAGTTTCCCTCTATAGGCCTACCTTCTTGCCCTGTATCCTGCCAAACCACAGATACTCATCCACCTCCCAGTTTCTGACATAACTTACAGGATTCACTATAACTGTCATTCCACCAAGAATGGTTTGTGTAATTTTATGACAAAAGCAGTACATGGTTTGTGTAATTTTTCCCCTGGTTCAGTGTGTGTGCACTTACTGCAGTGCCCTTTTTAATGGAGCTATCTGCAGTGATGGGATCACTTCTCTGTTCTGAACATGAAGCTTTGGGCAAACAGCCTGGACCATGTCTATTAAATGTGCTTTGTTTAGCATCTTATTCCAAAGACAGGTGCTAAATAATTTTTATAGTGATTTTAATGACATAACAAAAAGCACAGTAGATCAGAAATTAGATGATCTGGTTTAGTCCTTGCCTGCCACCAATTAGCTCCTCCAGGCCTCAGTTTCCACATTTATGCAATGAGGAGATTTAGATCAGATAACCTTGAAGGGCACCTTCAGCTCTGAAATTTACCACTTATCTTCCATAATGGTGCCCTCCTCCATAAAGACTGTCACCTTCTCAGGGGCATGGGAACACCTTGCCTGTAGTGTTCCCAGAGTGCCTGGCAGGACTCTGGCCCTTGACGGCAGGGGTGGATGGGTGGGGAACAAGGAGCGCTCAAGTATCTGTTGATAGATTAATCATATCCATCCACTTTCCAAGAGAAAGGTAGTAGTACTTTAGGAGTAAGAGACACTGAAAAGAGGCAGGAGGGACAGGTTCTCCTTCCAATACCACCTCTTGTTTGTGTGTATACTGTGTGCTACAGTCTTGACCTCCATTCATAAGGAACTGCTGAAAGTTGCCCACTGCCTGCCCTAGATCTGGAGGAGAAGAACGTAGCTGCACATTCAGGCTCATGCTCTTAAAACAAAGATTGGGGCTGAGCTGTCAAGACCTGTAGAAAAATGCTCCTCACCCCAGTAGGAGTTGGAACTGTCCTTTCTCACGACAAGATGGGATTTATGCTTTTCTATGAAAATGTTTGTGTAAATTGAAAAAAAAAAAAAGCTAGGTTTGGGCATGGAGCCGAGGCTTTTGTGAAGGGTAAGATTCCTCAGCTGTCATAAATATCAGTGGAAAGGGAAACAGGTGTCGAATCCCTGCTTTCCCTACACACATATTTTAAGTGGATCATAAACCCCCTCTGTTCTCCCCACCAGTGAGTCCACACTGTGTTTTGGTGCCTGCAGCTTAGAAGGGCAGAGCCTTTTTTCCAAACCACATGGGAGCATCACTTTGCCAGTGACTGCTTGTGTTTGGGGAAAATAGACTTTAGTTCTAGTAGACTGGCTTGTGTCCTCTCCCCTTACTCAGATAACTGATGAAGAGGCTGGTCCAGCTTCTTTTGCTCGCTGGACTTAGGGGTTGTCAGTGGAAACATGTCTCACTTTCCTTCTGATAACTGAGCTCCAACATAAAGGAGTTAAACGTTTGCCAGATGGGCAAGGTGGGAAGTCTTGGCAGCAACTCTGGGCGAAACCAGGAAGAACATGACGAGGCCAACTGAAAGAGAACGTCACTGGTTTCTAATGAGGGGGTGCCTATCAGGGGAGCAGAGCCTTCCGGGAGAGGCTTTTCCTGAAAGGAGGGAAGTGAGATACAGAGAGAGAGGTCCTGGGTCCTACTCGGAGAAGGGAAATGCTCTGAGAAGAGGAAGGGGGTGCAAAATAAGCAGGCAGATTATCATCTGAGGGTCTTTTAAAGAAATTTGAACTTGCAGAGACACGCAGGTGACTCATGAGAATGGATCTGCTCACATCAAGCAGAGGAGAGAGATAATCACAGCTCTTAGAACTGCAAAGTACCTTAAGGGTCTCTCAAATCAGTCCATTCATTTTACAGGTGAATAAACCAGGGCTTCTTCTTGGAGTAATGGAGAAGGCAAAACTTTTCCTAGTGCAGGATAGTTTTAGTCCAGTAGTACGATTCTGGGGGAAAAGCATGGGGTTTGGAGTCAAACAGACTTGAGTCTGCATCAGTACTCCAATTACTAACTGTGACCTTGGCGGATAAGAATACTTACCTCTTGGGGCTGTTGAGAATAAGTGAGAAAATAGATGTGAAAGCCTGTACCCAAAAACTTGTCAGTGTGGCCGATGAGTCCTGCTGGATGGTCATATGCCTTCCATTATGGTTACGATGTACTTGGCTAATAGAGACTCTATTAAGAGAGTGACTGAAAAATATTAATCAAGTGATTGCTGTATGCCAGCACACTCATGTTATGTTATAGGCACTCAATTATTAAGATCATATTAGTCTAATGGATATTTATAAAAATATGAACTGTGATACTAATAAATAATAACATCAGTGGTAATGCAATGATGATAATAAAGTGTCAGTGCAATTGCTGTAGAGATGTTACATGAAATGAGGGAAGGGCCAGGCGCCGTGGCTCACACCTGTAATCCCAGGACTGTTGGAGGCTGATGCCAGAGGATTGCTTGAGCCCAGGAGTTCCAGACCAGCCTGGGCCAACATGGCGAGACCTTGTCTCTACTAAAAATAAAGATTACCCAGGTGTGATGGCACACACCTGTAGTCCTAGCTGCTCGGGAGGCTGAGGCTAGAGGATCACTTGAGCCCAGGAGTTCGAGGCTGCAGTGAACTATGATTGCGCCACTACACTCCAGCCTGGACAACAGACAGAGACCCTGTCTCAAAAAAGAATGAAAAGAATAAAAAGAAAAAGAAAGGAAAAGTTCTTTTGGAATCTAGCATTGGCTTTGGTGTTCAACAACAAGTAATCTGAGAAACATGAACTCTGTGGTCATTCATTCATTCATTGGACAAACAGTAATTGAGGGCCTACTTTGTGCCAGTCACTTTATTAGGAGCTAGACACAGTGGTCAATAAAAGCAAGATTCTTTCCATAAATGGAGATTACATTCTAAAGGAGGCAATGAACAAACAAGGAAATAGAGAACATTTTTAGGTAATGGTAGGATTTATAAAAAACAAACAACAAACAAAAACAGGGCAAGCGGATGGAGATGATCTGAGGGAATAGCTATTGTAGGTAAGGTGAATATCTCTAAGTAGGTGACCCTCGGAAGAGAGATCTGAATGGGGAGGAGCTATGAGGCGTGATGGATTGGATGGGGATGGGGATAGATTCCAGGCAGAAGGCAAAAGCATGTATAAAGGCCCTAAGGTGGCCATGCGTATGGTATGTGATACTGATCTATGGCTGGAAATGCATATTCTATATTTCTGCCTGAATGCAGAAAAAAATGAAGAGTTAATGTAAAGAGGCTCTTCTCTGGAGAACTCAGCCTGGGACAGTTCTCTCAGGATGAGGCTAACAGTGATGGAGCAGGTTAGGGGCTATGAATCTTAGGACCTTCCAAGAGATGAGAAGAGTCCTGGAGACGCCTGGTGACTTGGCATGAGAGTTGGAGAAATGGTGCCTTGAATCGGAACACAGAGCCATGTGGCTCTGTCCAGGATTCTATCATTGTCAAGTGTCCAAATGCAGACTCACGATCAGCCCCCGAGGACCTGGAAACCCTCCCCAGCTGCCCACATTACCTCACTAACCTATTTGGACCATCAGATATGAATTTTTTCAATTGCCTTTAAAGATATTTCTATTTCTTGGCAGTATTGTCTCTTAAAGTAGGCCCTTGAGGGCAGGGGCCATGTCTAATTCATAGAATTCCCATGGGAAACAAAGCACCTAGAACAGAACTTGGCACACAATAGGACTGCATGAGTGTCTGTTATCCAATAAGCATCACAGGTTTATTGCTCACCTAATGAAAGCCTGCTTTTTATTTGTCTTACATTTTTCTCATCCAAGCTTTCAGGGTTACCCTGGGTTATGGGTTTGTGGAAGCTGTGAACAAGCTACATGACTTTCTGAATTTTACTTATCTCTGTTTGCAGCCTTATCTGTAACACAGATGAATTCTTGTTAATCTGGGGCATAGTGAAAACAGTACTGGGCTGGGGGCACTTTTTCTAGCATTGACTAGCTGTGCCACCTTATGACCAAGCCTCTAGGAACCCAGGTTCCTTATCTGAATGTGTCAGACATTCATGCTATGATTCCTGCATTTCATGGGGTACTGCCATAGATGTTAGGGAGACTAAATCGATGTTCTATGTGCTCTGTAAACCATAAGGTGTACATCAAGGGTGCAAGCATTATACCGGGGACCATCTCACCAGCCTCCTCCTGATACTTCAGTTGTCTCTTGCTGTACTTTTCCAGGTGTTAAGTTTTTGTTTCGTTTGTGGATAAGCGACTACTGGATTTGTCCCATGACTGGATAGTGTTTTTCTCTTTGTTTTGACATCTTACCATTACTATTCCCTGGCCCCCACTTTAGCAGTCCCAAGAGCCCCCTGGGTTGATGGCTTCAGTGAATAGTCTATAGTGATCCCCAGGTTATTTCCAATGACATCAATATTCAGGACTCAGTTATCTGTCATTCAAGTAATTTCAACTCAGTACATGTGGAATGAGCTCCAGGTCTGTGTTGTGTATTAAAACTGGGGGCCGTAGCGGGCGAAAAGAAGAAGAAAGAGCCGTCGAAGAGCACAGGTCTCATGGGAATGAGGAATGCCCACGTGATGCTGACTCCACACAAAATGCAGTGGGTGACACTCTCCTGGAGCAAAGGGCTGTGAGCAGCGGAATGAGGGGCAACTTCTTCATGTAGCTACCTTGTCTACTGGGCATATGCTGATCCCAACAGTGTATTATGTCCTTCCTCATCCGCAGCCTGGTAGATGTTGACAGAATGGGGCAGGGATGCTTTCTTACACAATGGGGAGTGGATTATCAGGGGAAAGTGTACCCCATCCTGAAGGTGAGAGGCCCCTACCAAGGCCTGGAAGACCAGGAGGAAGGGGGAGGAAGGTTGGATCAGGGCTTAGAAAAAGAAACAAACTTGGCTTAATGGGGGTTTGTCCTGTACCAAGACCCCTTGGGGTTTTCTGCTGGGGTCTGTGCTGTGACTGTCTGCTTAGCACAAGCCCTGGCAGGAGAGTTGGACTCGCCAGGGCTGAAAATCAGGAGCCTGGACCCTGTCATTGAGAACATCCAGCCGGGCTCTCTCTGTCCTTTGTCAGGGCCCAGGAGGCTCCATATCATTACTCCAGAGCATTCCGCTTCCCTCCGGCCTCATTACGCAGTGCATTAGCTGTGGGAACTAAACCCATTACAAAAAGGAGGGGGTGGAATTGGCACACGGGGAAAGAGGCCTTCTCAGATCAAGCTAACAACTTGTGCCTATTAACTAAAGAAGATCATTAGAAAATTCCCATCTCCTTCTCTCCTCTCCCCCCCGCCTTGCCCCCACCCCCACCACTTGCCGTGTCAGATGCTGCGCGGGAGCCGAGCTCACGTGAATTTGCCTGTTTCTTGCACACACACCCAACCTTAAAGGGGCCTTGCTCAGGGCTTTGTAGAAGAGAAAGCGTTGGATGGTGATGATAACTTGCTTTGATGTTGAGTCTGATTTTAAATGCATGGGACTTTCTTTCTCTCTCCAACGTGGTTCTTTTTGGAATCAGTGAAGACGGTGACTAAAATACGTTCTACCTTATGATTATTTTCTATCATCTATAACGAAAGAGACAAAGGGGAAAGGTTTTATTTCTGCTGTTCAACAATATCAATGTTATAGCTGGAGTGTCGCTCTGAGATTAATCAATTTAAATCTCTTTTTATAGATGGGGACGCCAAAGCCCAGAGAGAGTTAAGTGGTGTGTCTCACGCTTTACGAGAACGACGTAGGACTCATGCTTGCAAGTCTGGGGTTCTTCCTTTCCTAACAAGCTTCCTCCAGTTTTGTCATTTTTTCTCTTTCAGTTTCCGTCAGCCTTCTGATTGCTGTACCCACTCCTTGGCTATGTTCCCTGGCTAGTGTTGGATAACATCCTCAAAGAAATCCAGTAAAGCACCTTTGATTAGGCCACAGACGGGATACTGAGTATCAGCAATGGCCTCGTCACTTGCTCTTCTTCTCTCCCGCAGGTTTAAAAATAAAACAAAAAATAAACCCTATACAAAAATATGGTCCAGGACAAAGGTCTGACTGAGCCTTCTCTGTGTTACTCCTCTCCCTTACTAAAATCTAGGAGGCTCCACCACCCCATTTCTCACCATACCGCTTCCTCGCCATGCCCATTTCTATTTCCAGTGGCAGTCTCTACCCAGACGTTGATGTGGTGGGATGTGCCTTCAAGTCTGTGTGCACTTTCCCCTCTGAATGTTTGGGCTGTGTCTAAAACTGCTCCGTTAAAGAGGGGGCCGTGGAGGAGATGACCCATGGCTCTCCCTAGCCTGGGCAGGTCACTGGAGGAAACACAACCATCCTCGTTGTGTGGGATAGTGAGAAAAGAGATTTTCCTCCTTAAATCAGAGCGCTTTTTTATGTGTGTATGTGTGTGTGTGTTTTACTATGCTCTGTTCAAAGGTCTGATTAGCATTTCCTTTTCAGTTGCTCCTTCGCCATCCCAGCTGCACCAATTGTGGTCAGGAAAGCAGAACTGGTGCGCTAGCAATTCAGGAACGCAGCTGAAAGGGAAAGAGTGAAGAAAAAACAAGGGAGTGAATTTTCTTAGCGCTTGAAGAAACTACTCCAATTAAAAAGAGAGAGAGGGAAGAGATGAGATGAGATACTTGGAGGGAGTAGACAAAAAGATTCCAAAGAAACAGGAACCTGAGTTAAATTTTTAAAAAGAACAGTGGCCCAAACTACCTACACTGAGAAATAGGTAACAAAAAAAAGCACATGTAGAAAAATGTAAAAAAAGAAAATTTTTTTTCAGAACAATGAATGAGACAGAAAAGGCTGGAGTTTTAAGAAATGAAAAGGTAGAGATAGAAACTTTCTTATTTCCTTTCCCCGCTTTTTCTTTTTTATTAATGCTTCTTTTAATTTTTTTTTCTAATAGAAGGAAATGGAATTGCTGGGTATTCAGTCCCAGAGGAGAGTTGGATGCTTACCTTCGGGTGACTTGTGCCCCGGAGTTAGGGTTGATCTCACCACTCCTGCTTTGGGACTAGATTTAAATTCCTTCCCCAGTTTCCCCTTTGACCTTAAGCGCAATTCCATTCTGCTCAGTGCCTTCTCCTTCCCTTTAATGTCAGTGGTATATTGGGACACTTAATGAGATTATGTTGGAGAAGTACGTAGAGCTCAACAGAGTAAAGGCACGGGAGAAAGTGTTAACAATGTTCGTAACGATGATTCTTGGGGTCTTTTTTAAAAAGGCTGTGTGCACAACATTGCTGGGACTACTTGTTTGTATAAGCTATAACTTACCCCCTCAAAATTACCTAATTGGGACTGAAGCATCTCCAGCTGGCTCTCAGACCCAAGGAGTTTGTTCTTGGAAAGTGTGACCTTCTGCTTCATCTGTTTGCAGACTTGATGCAAGGGGATGTGTGCTTTACGGGAAATGTCAGTGCTGCAGTCTGCATCAGAGATGTGGTGCTAAAGAGAACACTACCAGCAGTTAGGAGAAGGGGCTTGGAATGATGGACAGGACCATACCCCTTCTCTCATTATCACAAGCCAAAGCAAATCATGTGTATCTGTGAGGTCTAACAATGCCCCTAAGCTTTATCCTTTTAGGATCCCAGTCATCCAGTGCACTGTATTGTTGCAGCTAGGAGTTTAAGAAATAGAGTCAAACAGACCTGTGTTTGAATTTCAGCTCCACCACTGACTAGCTAAGCAAGCTTGAGCAAGTTACCATTTCTTCTAAGTTCCTTCAGGTTTTTTTTTTTTGAGATGGAGTTTCACTCTGTCGCCCAGGCTGGACTGCAATGACATGATCTTGGCTCACTGCAACCTCCACCTCCTGGGTTCAAGCGATTCTTCTGCCTCAGCCTCCCGAGCAGCTGGGATTACAGGCATCCGCCACCACACCCTGCTAATTTTTTGTATTTTTGGTAGAGATGGGGTTTCACCATGTTGCCAGGATGATCTCGATCTCTTGACCTTGTGATCTGCCCTCCTCGGCCTCCCAAAATGCTGGGATTACAGGCATGAGCCACCGCACCTGTCCTAATTCCTTCATTTTCAAAATGGGGCTATGTTATTTGCCACAGAGAGTTTCTGTGATGATTGTTAAAATGCACATAAAATACCTACCACATAATTCATTCTCAAAAAATTCTAGAAATATTACATAATGACCCAGGAGACAGAAGATCTGGTGTCACTTCCCATCTGTGTGAGCCAGGATAAGTTAATTTACCTGTCAGTGCCTCAGTCTCCTCATCAATAAAATATGGGTTAAATGTCCACCTCGTTGTGTAAACTAAAGACAATGAGTATAAAAACTATGACATATACTAAGAAGATACTACATGATGGTGATAGTTTTTGTGTTTACTTCCCAGACTCCAGTTTTATCCCTGCATCAACTATGTGATCCTTCACAGGTCACTTATTTTTCAAAGACCTCAGTTTAGTTTCCCCATTATAAAATAAAAGTGGAGTTAGACATCTATTGTCCATTCCAACTGTATGGTTTTATGAACTTTCTATTTTTGTGATTTTTCTATGTTTCAAAAATGCCTACTAGAATAGAGAATAAGGTTTCCAAAGGCCTCCCCTTCTCCAGGATACAGAAGCCTCTGTTCCTTGATTACCCTTTGCTGACCTACTCTTAGCCCATAAACCCACTGAGCTCACACTGGCTTAGACGAAGAGCAGAGACCCCCCCCCAGGAAGAAGAAAGTGTCCCTGCATTTGGTGAGCCTACAGTGTAGTTGAAAACAAATGATGGATAGGTATGCAAAAATAAGACTGATACGCAAAGCAAATCCCAATAAGTTAACATTAACATGGTGATTACCTAGAATCAGAGTTAAGCGCATGAGCTCTGGAATCAGACCAGTGACAGGTCAGGTCCTAGCTCCACCACCTGCAACAGTTTCACCTTGGACAAAAAACCCCTTACCACTGCCTGAGTCTTGATTTCTTCCTCTGTATGAGGCTTTAAAAAATGCAATAGCCCTTGTGAGGATTAAATCAGATGATCCATGCAAGATGCTTAGCCCAGTGGCTGGCATATCGTGAGTCCCCATGGTATTAGTTATTATATTATTAATACTGCTATGACTATTGTCATGGTTATCTCAGAAAACCTCACAGAAGAGATATGTAAAAGCCAGATTTTGAAGAGGGGCTAGAGAGTTTTGCGATGGGAGGGTGGTTCTTGGAAATGGTCAGTGGAAAGCAGTATGTCCATATGAATCTCTTGTGGAAGAACCCAACATCTGTGGATTTTCAAAGCTTTCCACGTAATTCCGACCCGCAGCCAGGGCTGATATGAGAACAAGGCAGTCACAGGCATGATTCATTAAGTGTGGACCACTAGACAAGAAATTGAGATTTCTGACTTGAGGCATGGGCTGTGCTCCTAGCTAGGCACCTGGCCATGGCAATTACTTCACCTCGCTGGATTTTAGTTCCTTAATTTGCTAATCAAGGAGTGTTGACATACCCTAAGTGATCTCCAAGTCTCCTCTCAGCTCTCAGGTCCAAGGATCTTAAACAGCTTTCCTTAACTGAGTGAGAATCCATGTTCAGGCATCCATTCCAGTTCATCTCCTGCATGATTTCCTCCAGCCAACAGGACCCAGAGCCAGCCCTCTGGGTCTTCCCAGCACCCACCCCCAGGTCTCTGCGTGTCTTACACAAGTCGACTCTCCAGTCTGACCTGGCCTCACCTGGCACCATAGAGAGGCCAAATTGAAATGCACTATGCAGGGACTCAGGCGGCAGTCCGCAGCCTGGCCTACTGGGCCACTTGGAACTTCGTAACCGTGTAACTTGGGGCTCCTGATAATAATAACCGCTAGCATTTCTTGAGCATTTATAACATGTGAGGCACTGTACTAAGAGCTTGAAATCTGTTTAATCTGCTTTAATCCGTAAAACAGTGCTGTGACATCAGCCTGGTGAGTCCCATTTTAGAGCTGTAGATGTAGAATCTGAGGCTTGAAGACATTAAATAACTTCCCCAAGATCACACAACTGGTGTGTGGTGCGGGTGGGCCCACACCCCTCTCTGCTGAGCTGCAGTACCAAGGCTTCCCTCTGTTGTACCACATTACCTCCCACAATCTGCAAGTCACAGTAATTTTTGGGGACCAATGAGTGATCACACAAGAAGGGTAAACGCTTGAGCCCTTATGTGTAAGGTACTGCATTTGTTATGTTAAGTCAAAAGTGGTCTCTTGAAACCATTTACTCCTTCACCCACCATTAGAAACTCTCCTCCACCTTCCCTCAGCTTACCTATCCAATCTCATCACCCTGTGACCATCTGCAGTCAGGCCACCCACTATGGAGACTGCCTTGCTGAGTGATGAAGGGCACAGCCGATAGTGTGGTGCTGCATTGTCCAATTTGGTAACCACTGGCTGCATGTGGCTACTGAGCACTTAAAGTGTGGCTAGTCTGAATTGGGATGTGCTGTTAAGTATAAAACACACCAGATTTCAAAGAATGAATGAAATACCTATTTTGGAAATACTGGGTTAAATAAAATATTAAAATCAATTTTACCTTTTTTTACTTTTTATTTTTTAATGTGGCTACTAGAATATTTAAAATTACACACGTGGCTGGCATTTGTAGCTCACGTAATATTTCTGTTGGACAGACTGGTCTGGAGTGAGACCACCTGCGTTTGAATCTCAGCTGTCGCTTACTATCTGTGCAAGTTAATTCATCTCTATGTACCTCAATTTTCCCATCTGTAAAGTAGGGATGATAGTAATAACCTACTTTGTAAGGTTGTTGTGAGCATTTAATGACTTAAATTTACCAAACAGTCCCTGGCTCATTTGTTTGCTACTTATCGCTCACTGATGCCAGAACAGGCCAGGTTCTTTTCCTGCCTGTGCTGTGCTGTTTTTTTTTTTTTTTTTTTTTTTTTCTCTTGGAAGGCTTTCTGCTTCCTCTCCGCCTCCTTGGGTTCTGTGTCTTCCAAAACAGTATGGCTTGTTAGAACTCCTGCCACTTTCTTTACGTAAACATTAACTTCTTGCCTTCTAGTCATCATTTCAGCATGCATACCTGAACTGTAGTTTGAAGTAGACTGAAATCAGGACTTGTGTCTACTGTGTCTTATTTATCTCTCTGTCTTCCTATCATGCCCTCTATACATCTAACGCAGTGCCTTGCACAAGGTGGCGTTGCATAAATGCTTGTATAGTGACTGATTAATGTACCTCCCACCCTCATGCTGGGAAGTGAGGATTTTCCGCATTCTTTCAGAGTCCGTAGAAGGAATAGTCACCTTTCCTCTGGTCATTCTTGAGTCCCCGTCATCTCCAGGTGATTCTCTTCAGTGTAGAACAACTCCATCTCTTTAATTCCTATTGCCCTCCATTTCTCATTCTTTCAGAGTCTGTAGGAGGAACAGTCACCTTTCCTCTGGTCATTCTTGAGTCCCCGTCATCTCCAGGTGATTCTCTTCAGCGTAGAACAACTCCATCTCTTTAATTCCTATTGCCCTCCATTTCTCATGCTTTCAGAGTCCGTAGAAGGAACAGTCACCTTTCCTCTGGTCATTCTTGAGTCCCCGTCATCTCCAGGTGATTCTCTTCAGCGTAGAACAACTCCATCTCTTTAATTCCTATTGCCCTCCATTTCTCATGCTTTCAGAATGCGTGATGCCTCTCCCTCCAACCCAGCACGTGAGTGTTGAGATCAGCTATAATTTTGAGGCCTTAAAAGAAATGGCCTGGGTTCATTAAATTCTAATTGCATTGATGGTGAGGAAAGATAGTTGCTTTAATTAAGAAAGACCTCCCTTGGCCAATGCTGTGGTTATGGTGGTGGTAGTGGAGAGTGCTGTTGCTGCTGCTGTTACAAATGCTGATTATTTATGTGGTTTTCAGGGGAGTTCAGAAGCATCAGTTCACACCCACAGGCAGCCCAGTCTTTGTGTCTACCAAACATCTACAGTCTGTCATTACTCTCCTTGGGAACTTACCCAAGAGGGGTAACTTTTACCAGCTTTGGATCCTACTCAAAGTTCAGGGCACATGTCTTCCAGGAAAATAAAATCCCCCCAAATAACATACCTCTGAAGGGATTAATTCTGGTTCTAATTTCTCTTTAACAGTCTGTTTTTCAACAGACCAGGGCAGAGACCCCTTCTAAGACTGATATTGAGATTATTCCATAAATAGCCCTTTCTTTTGAATTAAACATGGTCTGCCTATGAGGCCCACTTTTAAAATACTCCTTGACATTTTAGAAGAAGGCCACTTAGTGAGTTGTGAACCCTTAGTGTGGATTCATACTGAGATACTGCAGCTCCAGGATGCTTGAAGATGGAGGGGATGTAAAAGATGCTAGGAAGGAATGTGAGGATGTGAGGGTATCATGGGGAAGTCCTGCCAACTTTACCAGTTTTCCCAAGGCCATTTGAGAAAATGGAAAGCAGGATCCAGCTGAGTTCAGAAGCATCTAAACTTTGAGTAGCTCAGAAGCCAAATGATAAGTTGAAACTGTAATAAAAGGGCAAATCTTATTTATTTTGGTTTGCTTATTGAAGAACAAGAGAGGTAAGCTGAAAAAAGCACATCTGAGTCACACTTAGCCTTGCAAATATGGAAAGATCCTACAAAGGTCAGTTCACTACAGCATCTTTGGCTTAAACTTTTCCAAACTATCAGCAGACATGCTTATTCTTTAGTCTTGAGAAAAGAGTTTATCCAGATTCCTTGGACAGCCCTCCTGGTGCCTTTCAACCCAGACAGGTAGGAAGTTCCCTTAGCTATCCAATGAAAATCCTCCTGCTTCCTGCAACACCTGTCCTCAATGAAGGGCAGGGAAGAGCTTGTCCTTCATTCCTCATGGACTTGCCTGCACTTGAACTCTCAGTCCTTCCTGGGAAAATGGTTTCTCTTGTGGGGTGCAGATGTGTCCACAGCACCATTCCCCATGGCCAAGTGCCAAGTGACGAAAGTGTTGGGCCTTTTGAAATTGTCAGAGAAACTGATTTTCTTGTCAAGTCTCGTCCTGTACAGTTGGAGGGCCAAATTCTACTTTCATGTTAGCTGCCACAGAGATCAAAGGCTGCTGACAAGGAGCTGAAGGGTTTGTGCCTGGTCTGCTTCAACCTTTCCTCGGTCCAGCATGGGGAATGCTCTTGGCTTTCGGCTTTCTTGAACTCTTATCGATCCTCCTTTGTGGGCCAACAGATGAAGGGCCTGGGAAATAATTTGAGGGATCTAACTCAGAGAGAACATTCTTACATATGCAGCGTGAGAGAGGTGAGAAACGAGAGAAGACAAGGTGAGGTATGCACAGAGCCATCCTTCGTCTCAGAAAATTCAGGCATACTAAAATAACAGGGATGTGGAGGCAGTATCAGAGGAGAAGAAAGGGTGAGCTATCAGTGCCTGGTGGACACTAGAGTGCCTCTGTCCAGGGAATCTCCCAGCAGAAGGACTAGTCTTTTTGTTGCTCATTTTTGGGTATTGCATGAAGGTAGGGCACAAAGGAGATGACTTCTGAAGCCTCTTCTTACATCATGTAAGCCCTTGAGGGAGAGAGGAGAGTGAGTGATGAGCAAATTCAGGTCAGCAGCAACCTTAGATATATCTAAAGGTGTATAATAAGTCAAAGGTAACTGCAGGTAAGAGAGGTAGAGGTGCAAATGAGCATTGTAGAAATCATCCGGGTCCACCAGGAAGGGGACCCTGGCAATAGATGAGGTGTGGAGCATGGCACCAGGAGAACAGTACTTCTGCATTCAAGAGGGCTCGTTGCTGGCTTTTCACTTTGAGCCTTCTCTTTGGTTTTCTGTGTTGCCCTCTGCTCTTTATCTACTTTTCCTTTTGGTTTTTCGTGTTGCCCTCTGCTCTTTATCTACTGTTCCTTTTCAATACCCTAAGTTTTTCTGACCAGAAGGAACCACCTACATGCATTTCTTTACCCGCAGGCAATCTGCAGACCTCCACTGAACCAGACAAGTTAGATTCTCATGGTATTAGGCATTATGGGAGACACGAAGATCTCAGAATTGGGAAGAGAAAACATCTCCAGAAAAAGAGATATGGCACTGGTGTCTGATGACACCATTAGCCTGGAAAGCTTCCTTTTTACCTGGCCTGATTGTTGGGGGCTGTGAGACCCCGAGGCCAGGACCCCTCTCTATCGAGGTGGCCATATCTTCCTGTTCATTCTCAACTCATTTACTTACATGGCACTTATAATAATGTACTATCCCATTCTATTTGGTTCTAGAGCTGTAGCAACAGATTGGATGGTAACTTTGTGTAATTTGTGTAGAGAGGAGTCCCATTATTTTAATGTGTTTGGTTTCTACATTTCAGGTAGCAAATAGTGAGAATTCAGATAGAAAGGTATTATCCAAAAATTTATCTGAATCTACTAAGTTCCTGAGTTTAGATAGCAAAGTTTACTTATTCCCATAAAACTGACAGTGGGTTTCTTGAGGATAAGCCCCATGCTTCTCTTTGTTTCTGCCTGGTACATGATGCACTGCCTAAATGCTCAATGAATAAATCAAATTATATCAAAAGGATAGAAAGCACAGGTTAGCCATTGGAGTGGATGGAACAGTTGGGATTGGGCTCTAGAATATGAAAAGCATATGAAAAATCATACAAATGAATATTAAAAAGTTCTCAACCTTGGCTTTCTGTAAGAATTGTCCAGAAAGCTTTTAAAACACACTGACGTTCAGGCCTCATTCTGAGCCAATCAACTCAGAATGGAACTATTGAAAGCTCCTCAGATGACCCCAGTGGGAATCCAGGGTTGAGAATTACCAGTCTAACATAATTTACTGTTTCTATTGGAAAGCTGCATGGCATGCATGTCCTACTGGTAGTAGGTTTGGCCTCTACCAGTTGAAACATGTTAGAAAAACCATATTTGCATGCAGCCAGATGGGCAACACCCAGGTTTGGTGAACCATCTGGGCCATTGAGAATGTCAATATAACTTTATTACTATCTTCATTTCATGAAGATTTACTAAGCCCAGCAGCATGCTAGATGCTGGGAGGGTTATGAAAGGACCTAAGGCAAGGCACCTTGTTTCCAGGTGAGAGACAAGGCAAAGGCCAACACACATGAATCTGTGTGATGCAGTACATCAGCAATTACATGCCAAAGTGCACAGTGGGATCAGTGTGGTGGCAGGAGTGCAGAGGAGTTGGCATATTACACAGGGAAGTCAGTCTTGAGCTCGATTTCAAAGGATGAGTGGGACTTGAAGAGATGGAGGGAAAAGAAAAGGCCAATTCCAGACACAAGTAGTAGAGGGCCTGACAGTGGCAGATTTATCTGACCCTCCGCTGGCCCTTTGATTGCAATCAGGTCTCCTGGTGCTAGGTGGAAGTCAGATGGGGACAGCAACATCTTTCTGGTGTATGCACAGACTCCCTTCCCCTTTCCACTCATCGGCTTCCCCTGCTCTCACTTTCTGGCCTCCATATATGGACTAGAAACTCAGGATTAGAAACCCGACTTCTACCACCTACCCCAGCTCCCTTGACTTGGTGATAGAGCTGGACTCCCTTCTTGATCTTACAGTCCCCTGAGTTCTACCCGGTCTTGATTTTAGCACCTCTGGGAATTTTCAGGGAAGGACAGTCTCGACTTCATGTGGCTCCTGGGCCTTTCTCCAGCTGGGCTAGCCCAACCTGCTCTCCTTCCCTCTGGCATGTACCCCAGAATTCTAAGACATTGTCTCATCCAGGGCAACGAAGAAGATAGTCATGATGCCTGTTCCTCCAAGAGTGCTTCTCAGCCTTTTTCACATCATAGAATATATAAGAAAAATGAAAACATTCATATGGTAAATGGAACTAACTGTTCTCTGCCATGGTGCTGAAGTGACTGGCCCTGAGAGCTGAGGAGATCAAGATCTACCTACCTGTAACCAAGGTGTTACACCCCAGAGGAAAAGCTGTGTCCTGAACAATGCTGCCAGCAGATGCCCTAAACTTTTGCCAACCTCTAGGTCAGCAGAACTGTTCCAGTTGGGGTACCCCCATCTTTAAAAAAGAGAAATATTTTAGTGGAGATACAGATGTTAAAGTCAAAATTGAGACATTTTGGATTTAAAAACTAGGTTTTGATAGCTCGGTAAAACCTAGGGGCCTGGTTCTGACTTGGGCAAGAATATGTCTCTTCTTCATAGTTCTTGGCAAGAGGTAAAATCCTAAAGGTGCTAAACAGTTTTGCATCACCCAATTGGGGCAGGACCTTCGTTTGCCAATGGGACATGTTGTCCAGCCATAGCAAAAGCTAGCCCCTTACAGCTAGCCCCTATCAGCAGCCATGGAAGATCTCTGATCTGGAAGTAGAATCCCATATCTTAGTTGCAGCAAGATGGGATGGGGGCAAGGCAGTACCAGGGCTGTGAGGTTCAACCGAAGAGCAAATAAGTGTTCAAGGATATGTACAAAGATCTGCTGGGGTCCAAGCAGGCAGTTGGTGAAGTTGCCTAGGATGAAACAGTAGAATGTTCCAATAGGTGGACACAATGCACCAATAGGTGATGGAGAAAGGCAACAAGCAACTCTTGATACTTAATGTCTAGACAGGTGGGTGGCCCGCACTGCCAGATACCTGAACCTCCAGGGCTGGAGCGAACAAGGCAGGTGGATACTGGAACTGCTGGGTCTTCTCTTCACTATGACAACACCAGCGAGGGCCCAACAGGTCAGGGATCCCAGAGTCAAGCTGAGAAATCTGACTACTAGCCAAGTATTCTGTGTGAGCCAAGCAAGGGAGAAGGAGACAAGCCTGGAGTTAGGGAGGACGAGTGAAGCTAGGATGCCCCAAACAGGGTCAGAGCTAAAGCAAATAAGCGGCCAAGAGTAATGTGTGCTCTTCAGAGTTACAGATTATGGCTTACGGATGTCTGTGTTCCTATACCTAGCATAGAGCTGCCATGTGGTTGAATGAATTTTTTTTTGAATGAATGAGTGAATGAATATAGGAGTGAGGCTAAAGTCATAAGGATCAAGTGGTTCAAGCTACACAGCCAAGGGCTGCAGAGGTTGAGAAATCAAATTCAGGTAACTTGACAAGTGTTAGCAGATGATTCTGAAGTTCCCCTGGAAGTGTGCTGGGCTACTGGCATGGAAGGCATTACAGTCTAGACAGAACCAAGGCACAGGGCAAGTAACAGCAACAATGCTGTAGTGTTTTCAGGTTTACAAAGGGTGCTCACATACCTCATCTAGTGCATCTCAGCAACCTCCTGAGGATATGCAAGAGTGGATTAAATGTGCTCCCTGTCCTCAGACCGTGCTTTTCCTCCTTGAGTGCCAATCAGATGGAGTGGAAGCTAGTGGATTGTTTACCTATAGCACATGTGGAGTGGGAAGTCAGAAGGCCAAGAGAAGAAACTTTGGCTCCATTCGAAAGCCAGCTGTGCAAGGATCCCTCGTGGATGAGGGACCGGGGAGCCAGAATAAATATTTAACTTTCATTTTGAAACACTGTCCTTGTGTGGCTGTCACCATTGTGGTGGACAAGATGTGGAGTTAAATATTTACACTTTCTAATTGTTCCCCAAACTGCTGGATGCCCCCATTCTACTGTAAGCTGTCTGTCTATCTGTCTGTCTGTCTGTTTATTCATTCACTCATTTGTTCACTTACTTTCCTAATTTTAAAATGTATATGTTAGTTTGGGAAGGAGGTTGAGGGGGAGGAGAGGAGGTGCAGAGGTTGACTCAAGATTCTCTTCCATTTCAGAGAAAGGAAATAAAACCACGAGATGGAAAGTAGAGGTCGAGAAAGTGCTGACTGGCTTCTAGATCTGTTACACACATTTGGTTTTTTTTTTTTACTTTTTATTTTGGAATAATTTTAGATTTACCAAAATGTCACAAAGATAGTAAAGAAAGTTCCCGTATATCTTTCACCCAGCTTCCCCTAATGTCAGCATCTTACATAACGATGGTACCTTTGTCAAAACGTAGAAATTAACATTGATACAATACCATTAACTAAGCTCCACAGTTACTGAGTGTCACTAGTTTTCTCACTACTGTCCCTTTTCTGTTCCAGGATCCAATCCTGGATACCACGTTTCATTTAGTCATCATGTCTCTTTGGTCTCATGGGATCTGTGTTAGCTTCTCAGTTTTTTATAACCTTAATAGTTTTAAAAGGTAGTGACTGGTTATTTTGTAGAATATCTGTCAATTTGGGTTTTTCTGATGTTTTTCTCATGATTAGACCAGGTGTTAGGAGTTTTAGGAGAGAATACCACAGAGGTGAAGTCCTCTTCTTAATAATCCTATCGGGATGCGTGCTATCAGCATGACTTAAACACTGGTAATGTTGACCTTGTTTCTCTACTGTAAAGTTACCATTTTCCTCTTTCTATATTCTATTCTTTGGATGTAAATTACAAAGTCCAGCCCACACTCAAAGGGAGAGGAATCAAGCTCCACGTTCTGGAGGAGGGATTATCTACAGATATTTGAAAGTATTCTCTAAGGGAGATTCGTCCCTTTTCCTCCCTTTATTTATTCAGTGGTTTGTGTATACCATTGTATCAGTTTCTTAGGGCCATTGTAACAAATTGCCACAAACTGGGTGGCTTAAAACAACAGAATGTTACTCTTTCATAATTTAGGATCAAGGAAGTCTGAAATCAAGGTGTTGCCAGGGTGAATTCTTTCTGGGGGCTCTGAGGGAGAATCTGTCCCATGCCTCTGTCTTGGCTTCTGATGGTTGCTGGCAACCCTTGGTGGTCCTTGGCTTGTAGACACATCATCTTGGTCTCTGCTTGAGGTTCACACCGGCTTCTTCTCTGTTTGTGTCTCTGGGTCCTTTACTCTTCTTATAAGAACACCAGTCATTGGATTTAGGGTCACCCCTAAATCCAGGATGATTTCATCTCAAGATCCTTAACTAATTACATTGGTAAAGATGCTATTTCTAAGTAAGGTCCCACTCCAAGGTTCCAGTGAACATGAATTTTGAGGGGACACAATTCAACTCTTTATGGATGGTATGGACTCATGTATATTTATCTTTTGGATTAGAATCAAATTATTTATTTATTTCCTCAGATTGTTTCAGTTTTGGCCATTGGGAGTTCTTCCAGAATGGCTTCAGTATCCTCTGACATGTCTCCGTCTTTTCTTCTCTCTCTCTCTCTCTCTCTCTGTGTTTTAGTACTTCCTTACTTCTAGATGCTAAAAGATACTTGGGGCTCCTCTTGTATTTTCCTTGTCCCAGCCCTAGCATCAGCCATTTCTCCACAGAGCCCTGGTTGGTTTTCTTTTATTGGAGTATGGTATTTCCCCAGTACCACTGGAGATCCAAGTGCTGGTTCTGTTTGTTGCTGCTGGGCTTTCTCTGCTTCTAGGTCCTCTGTGCAGACAGAACTAGGAAATCTGTGTATTGTATGCTAACCCATCCATACAGACATATCCCTATTCATTTCTGTATCTACATAGCTGTTACATATTAAAATAAAGATGAGCTCTTGCTGATCTCTGCTACTCTAATCCAGGACCCTGGGGGCACTTCCTGGCCTCTCCAGCTTCATTGTTACTTCTTTCTTTGACAGTGAGAAACCTGGCTCCCATTATTCACAATTTATTTACTTATTTCTTCTGCCCTGATATCATGTAAAGTAGTTTCAGAATTGTTAACCTGGACCTCTGTGAGAAACAGACTTACCAACTAGAGTACAGTGTCTTTGTACAGTTCTTCTTTTTGTCATTAGCCTTATAGTTTCCAGTCAAAACACCATTTCCCAAAGTTACTTAGATCATCTTCTTTTTTCCACACTCCCCCTCAGTGGGGTTATGCCATACCTTTTGCAATACAGTTAGATTCATTTGTCAAAGTGTGCACTCCATTCTGGGTCCCCCTAAACATCTTGGTTGAATTTTTTTACAGTTTGCATACAGTAAAGTTCAGTTCTAGGGATTTTGAAAAGTGCACAGAGTCGGGTAACTATAATACCACCCAATTCCATGCAGCACCATTCCATCACCCCCAAATTCCGCTGAGCACGCTATATTGTTGTTGATGAGATACTGATCATTTCTTACAGGATCCTACTCTGAGTGGGTAACATCTACAAAGAGCAGTTTCCCATCCACTACAGAGGACACTGTCTGCTGTGAGATGCACAATCATTTCGTTGCTTACAGCACATGTGGGGTGGCACTTCAAAAGGATGCAGAAAAGGAAGAAACTCTTAGGAGGCTGAATAGTATTTTGTGGCAAAATAGAGGCTTTTGAAAGCTATTTCAAACTAATAATTTGTTAATTTAATGTAACAATAAACAATATTATTTATTGACTTCCTATATATTTATCTGGTGTTAGGCAATTTGGGAAAGACAGGAAACACATTAGCATGAGAAGGGTGGGGTTGGCAGGAGGCGATTCTAGTTAAATGTAGTGAATTGAGTGCAAACATTGATATCCACCCCCTCAACCCCACTAACATGATAGGACAGAATAAAAATATACCCTACGAGGACAAAAAGAGGAGCCCATACAGACAAAACACTTCAGCTAGATGAGTCTATCCCTACATATATCCACATGGCTAACTGCCTGACTTCCCTCAGGCCTTTGCTCAAATGTCCTTTTTAATGAACCTACCTCATCCACCCCATTAAAATTACAACCCAACACACCCCTCCTACACTTCTGATTACCTTATCCTGCTCTAATACCACACATTATGTACTTACGTATTATGCCTACTGCCTGTTTTGTTCACTGATATATCCCAGCCCCCTAGAATAATATTCATCACGTTGTAGGCACTTAATAAGTTAAGAACAAATTATTATTGTGGTCAATGGAAAGTTGATAAATGAATGGGAACTGACTTGGCAGAGCAGAGAAATTCATAGATACTTACGGTAGAAGGACTAATGTGAAACCAGTCCCCTAAGATCCAGGAGTGGGAGGCACCGAGTGCCTTGAAAGGTGGCACTATAAACCTGGGATTGTTAGCAGATTATGGGAGAATCCTTTCTCCCCACTCAGGCAACCAGGACACAGCTTTTTTCCTTACTCTAGCAGAGGATCAAAGAGGTTAAACCAGAGGGAAAGATTCCTCTTTTAGGAAATTGCCTGGCTCAATATAAACACTCATAGGCAGTGGCATTAGGGATCAATAAACAATGTCTAAAAGTGAAAAATCAAGAAATAGCATTACGGATCAATAAGCAATGTCTAAAAGTGAAAAATCAAGAAATAGCAGGATATTTTATTATAAGCTTTGCAGTACTGTTTGACTGTCATGCACACATACTACCCTGAATAAAATAAAATTAGACTAGAAAAAGAAACAACCTAGGGACACCTATTTTTTCTGGCACCATCAAAGGAGTAAGTTGATTTCCCAGAAAACTGAAGGTTTTCTCTGAAAACCATACCTGTGTTAATAGAAATATTAAACTTTAAATGTACTTAAATATATTTTATTAAATGTATTTTATTATGGAAACGTACATAAAAGGAAAGAGAACAGTATACTCATCAACTAGTTTCAACAGTTATTTTTTAAATAGTTTCATCTATTTGTCTACCTATTTATGTATTTTACTAGAGATTTTTAAAACAAATTTCAGACATCACACAATTTTTCCACCAAATACTTCTGTATATATCTTGGCAAATAAAAACAATTCGATCACTTGTCTTATAAGATTTCTCTAACTTTGTATTTGTCAGATTATTTATTTTCTTGTGCAGTTATTTAAAGTTTTTTTCTTTTTATTTGCTGCAAATTTGTAGAGCTAAGATCCAAATTAGTTTCAAGTCTGTAGTGCATCATATCAGGGGACATATAATACCTGGTTGTCCCGTTCTTTGTGATGTGAAGTTTATTCAGTGAGTTAAGGGACTGTCAACCAGACCCATCCATTACTATGTTTCCATCAGCCTTTCAATTCATGATCTCACCATCCATTGACATCACGAGTTCATTAGACATTGCAAAATGCCATTCCTTTTGCATGTATTAATTAGCGTTCTATAAAACAGAACTTTCAACTACAGCCGTGTGTCACTTAATGACAGAGATATGTTCTGAAAAATGTCATTAAGTGATTTCATCGTGTGAACATCACAGAGTGCACAAATACTACACGCCTAGGCATATGGGCCAGCCTTTTACTCTTAGGCTACAAAACTTACAGTATGTTACTATACTGAATACTGTAGGCAGTTATAAAACAATGGTATTTGTGTATCTAAACATAGCTAAGCATACAAATGGTATAGTAAAAATATGGCATAATTTTGAGGCGGATGGATCACTTGAGGTCAGGAGTTCGGGAACAGCCTGGCCAACGTGGTGGTGGTGCACACCTGTAGTCGCAGCAACTCGGGAGGCTGAGGCAGAAGGATTGCTAGGAGGCAGAGGTTGCAGTGAGCTGAGATCGTAACACTGCACTCCAGCCTGAGGGACAGAGAGAGGCTCTGTCTGAAACAAAAACAAAAGAGCATAATCTATAATTTTATGGGACTACCATCATATTGTTATGTGGTGCCTAACTGTATTGGATATCCTGGGAAAAGTAAGATAATTGCTAAATAGTGTTTCTTTATTCATTTTTAGAATAATGCATTGATGCCCTAGCAATTTTCAAAGGTGTCTAATGAGCATTGTTTGTTGCTCTGTTTTGAGGAATCATTATGGACTCAGGATTTTTAACTCAAACTTATTGGGGCATAATTTAAATAAAGTACAATGTACACATTTTGACAAATGTCTAACCTACCATATAACTACTGCCACAATCAAGACAGAACATTTCCATGACCCCAAAGATTTTCTTTAAACCCTTTGCAGACAGTCATTCCCTCCATTTTCATCCCCAGGCAATCACACGTCTGCTTTCTTTCACTATTGATTAGTTTGCTTGTTCTAGACTTTCTTATAAATAGACTTACACAGTAAATACTCTTTGTTTCTGATTTCTTTCACATGCCATAATGTTTTTGAGATTCCTTCATGTTACTTGTATTACTAGTTTTTATTACTGAGTAGTATTCCATTTTATGAATATACACCAATTTGTTTATATGTTCATCTGTTAATAGATATTTAGGATAGTGTTAGTTTTTGGCTATTAAAAATAAAACTGCTATGAGCATTTGTATACAAGCCTTTATGGGAACAAATGCTTTCATTTCTCTTGGGTAAATACTTAGGAATAGAATTTTGAATTGTGTGGTAGGTGAATATTTGTGAGAAATCACCGAACTTTTTCAAAGTGGTTGCACCCTTGTCTTCCTACCAGCAATATATGAGAGTTCCACTTGTTCTATACCTTTGCAACACTTGGTCTTGTTGGTCTTTTAAATTTTATTAATCAGTCATTCTAGAAGGTGTGAAATGGTATCTCATTGTGATTTTGGTTTGTTCTTCCTGATAATTAATAAACTTTTGAGCATCCTTTCGTGGACGTATAGGCCATTCATACATCTTCTTTTGTAAGTGCCTGTTCAAATCTTTTGCTCATTTTTAATACACTTTATTTTCTAGAGGAATTTTAGGTTCACGGCAAAATTGAGAGGAAGAAACAGAGATATCCCATAAACCCATTGCCCACACACACACATAGCCTCTTCCATTATCAATATCCTCCACCAAAGTGATAAATTTCTTACAACTGGTAAACCTGCATTGGCACATCATTATCCCCTAAAGACCATAGTTTATAGTAGGGTTCAATCTTGGTGTTGTACATTTTATGGGTTTGGACAAATGTGTGACTTATATCTACCATATAGTTTTATACAGAGTAGTTTCCTAAGATCTTCTAAAAATTCTCTGTGACCTGCCTTTTAATTCTTTTCTCTCCTACTACCCCTGGCGACCACTGGTCTTTTGCTACGTCCATAGTTCTGCCTTTTCCAGATATCATATAGTTGGAATTAATTATACAGTATGTAGCCTTTTCAGATTAGCTTCTTTCATTTAGTAATATGCACTTAAGGGTCCTCCATGTCTTCTCACAGTTTGACAGTTCATTTCTTTTTAGCACTGAATAACATTTCATTGTCTGGATGTACTACGGTTTATTTATCCATTCACTGACAGAAAGACATCTTGGTTGCTTCCAAGTCTTGGCAGTTTTGAATAAAGCTGCTGTAAACATCTGTGTGCAGGTTTTTGTGTGGACACAAATTTTCAATTTCTTTGGGCAAATACTGAAGAGTATTGATGTTGCTAATCAGTTGCTAATCATACTGCAAGAGTATGTTTCATTTTACAATAAACTGCCAAACTATCTTACAAAGTGGCTGTATCATTTTGCATTCCCACCAGCGGTGAATGAGAATTTCCATTGCTCTACATCATAACCAGAATTTGTTTTTTTCCGTGTTCTGTATTTTGGTCATTCTAATATGTGTGTAATATATCTCATTTTTTGTTTTAATTGCATTTCCCTGACGATATATGATACTGGACATCTTTTCATATGCTTATTTGCCATCTGTATATATTTTTTTCACAGATGTCTGTTAAGGTCTTTTCCCCTTAATACTTTAATCAGAGTTTTCTCTTCTTATTGTTTAGTTTTAAAACTTTTGTATTTAAAAAAAAATTTTATTGTGTTTATTTAAAGTATACAATGTGGTGTTATGAGTCTTTGTATGTTTTGGATAACAATCTTTTATCAGATATGTCTTTTGCAAATATTTTCTCCCAGTCTGTGGCTTGCCTTTTCATTCTCTTCACAGTGTCTTTTGTAGAGCAGAAATTTTTAATTTTAATGAGGTCCAGTTTATCAGTTCTTTCTTTCAAGGCTCATGCCGTCAATGTCCTATCTAAACAGTCATTGCTGAGCTGGCCATCTAAGTTTTCTCCTACGGTATCTTCTAGAAGTTTTATAGTTCTGCCTTGTGCATTTAAGTCTGTGATACATTTTGAGTTAATTTTTGTGAAGAGTGTAAGTTCTGTGTCCAGATTCATATTTTTAAATATTCAATGCATTGATTCCACATCATTTGTTGAAAAGACTCATTTCTTTATTGTATTGCCTTTTTCCCTTTGTCAAAGATCAGTTGACTCTATTGATGTGGGCCTATTTTGGGACTCTATTCTGTTCCATTGATCTACTTGTCTATTCCTTTGACAATATCACACTGTGTTGATTACTGTAGCTTTATATGAAGGAAGTCTTGAAGTTGGCTAGTGTCAGTCCTCTGACTCTGTTCTTCCCCTTTAACATTGTTAACTATTTTGTATCTTTTGCCTCACCATATAAATTTTAGAATCAGTTTTCTGCCATTCACAAAACAGCTTGCTCAGATTTTGACTGGGATGCATCGAATCAATAGATCAAACTGGGAAGAACTTGACAGTATTGAATCTTCCTATCCACAAACATGGAATATCTTTCTATTTTCCATTTATTTTATTTTTTGAGTTGTTTCATTAGAGTTTTCCAGTTGTCTTGATATAGATCTTGTATACATATTATTAGATTTCTACCTACTTAATTTTTTAGATGCTAATGTAAATGGTATTGTTTCTAATTTTAAATTCCACTTGTTCATTACTAATATATAGGAAAGTGGCTGACTTTTTTATATTAACCTTGTGTTCTACAACCTTGCTATAATACTTATTAGTCCCAGGAGTTTTCGTTGATTATTTTAGATTTCTACATAGACAATTATGTCAGATGCAAACGAAGACATTTTTATTTCTTCCTTCACAATCAGTGAATCTTTTATTTCCTTTGCTTCTCTTATTGCATTAACTAGGACTTTTGGTATAATGTTGAAAAAGATGATGAGAGGGGACAGCCTTGCCTTGTTTTTGATCTGAGTAGGAATGCTTCTAGTTTCTTACCATTAAGTATAATGTTAGTTGTAGGGGTTTGATAGACATTCTATATCAAGTTGGGTACATTCCTTTCTATGCCTTGTTTGCCAAGAGTTTTATTATTTTTAATCATGAGCGAGTGTTGGATTTTGTCGAATGCTCTTTCTATGTCTATTGATAAGATCATGTAATTTTTCTTATTTAGCCTGGTGATATTATGGATTATATAAATTGATATTCAAATGTTGAGCCAGCCTTGCATACCTGGAATAAATCTTACTTGGCCATGATACAGAATTCTTTGTATACATTGTTGGATTCAATTTACTAATATTTTGGTTGTGTATGTGCATGTATGTGTATGTCTGTGTGTGTTTGAGACAGGTCTCACTGTGTCGCTCAGGCTGGAGTGCCGTGGTACAGTCTCAGCTCACTGCAGCCTCAACCTTCTGGACTCAAGTGGTCCTCCCTCTTTAGCCTCCCAAGTAGCTGGGACTACAGGCATGCACAACTATGCCTTGCTAATTTTTGTATTTTTTTGTAGAGAGGGGTTTTCACCATGTTGCCCAGGCTTGTCTTGAACTCCCGAGCTTAAGCAATCCACCTGCCTCGGCTTCCCAAAGTGCTGACATGACAGGTGTGAGCCACTTCACCTGTCCCCTTAATAATATTTTGTTGAGGGTCTTTGTATCTATGTTCACGAGAGATCATGATCTGTAGTTTTCTCTTGTAATGTCTTTGTCTGGTTTGGGTATCAGAGTAGTGCTGGTCTCAAAGAATACAAAGTATTTCCTCTTCTCCTGTCCTCTGAAAGAGATTGTAGAGAATTTGTATAATTTCTTCTCTAAATGTTTGCTATAATTCACCAATGAAATCATCTGGGCTGGCCTCATACTTTCTGTTTTGGAAGGTTACTCATTGATTCCATTTCTTTAATAGATATAGGTCTATTTTGATGGTCTATTTCTTCTTGGGTGAGTTTTGGCAGATTGTTTCTTTCAAGGACATGATCCATTCATCTAGGCTATCAAATTTGTGAGCATAAAATTGTTCATAATCTTCCTTCATTATCTTGTTAATTTCCATGGAGTCTGTAGTGATACCCCCTCTTTCATTTCTGATGTTGGTAATTTGTGTCTTC
Organism: Pongo abelii; assembly: GCF_028885655.2. NCBI lineage: Eukaryota > Metazoa > Chordata > Mammalia > Primates > Hominidae > Pongo > Pongo abelii. The sequence continues at coordinate 4,099,070 of NC_071995.2, forward strand.
CCTTTTATTTTTTCTTAGTTAGCCTGACTGGAGGCTTATTCATTTTATTGATCTTTTCAAAGGACCAGTTTTTAGCTCCATTGATCTTGATTGATTTCCATTTTTATATTTCATCAATTTCTGCTCTAATTTTTTATTTCTTTTTTCTGCTTACTACAGATTTAATTTGCATTTCTTTTCCTAGTTTACTACAGTGAAAACTTTGATTATGTTTAGTTTTTCTTTTTAAAATATGCATTCACTGCTATAAATTTCCCTTTAAGCATTGCTTTTGCTACATTCTACAATTTTTCATAAATTGTGTTTCAATTTTAATTCAGTTGAAAATATTTTTAAATTTCTTTTGATATTTTCTCTTTAACTCATGTGCTATTTGGATATGTGTTCTTTAATCTCCAAGTATTTGGGACTTTTCATGTATCTTTCTGTCATTGATTTCTAGTTTATTACAGTCTGAAAGAAGACATTGTATGATTGTCATCTTTTAAATGTGTCAAGGTGTTTTATGGCTCAGAATGTGATCTATTCTGATGAATATACCATATGAGCTTGAGAAGAATGTGCATTCTGCTACTGTTGAATGAAATAGTCTATAGTCTACAGAAACCTCACACATTTTGATGTTCTGTTGTTAGGCACATACATGTTAAGAATTGTTATGATTTCTTGAAGAACTGATCCCTTTATCATTATGTAATTCCCCTCTTTAACCTTGTTAACTTTTCTTGTCCTGATGTCTGCTATGTCTGAAATATAGCTACCTCTGCTTTCCTTTGATTACTGTTAGCATGATATGTCTTTTTCCATCCATTTGCTTCTAATCTATATGTGTATCTGTATTTAAAGGTCTGTCTTTTACATGGTACATTTAGACCACTGATGTTCAAAGTGATTATCGATCTAGTTGGATTAAAATCTACCATATTTGTCACTGTTTTCTATTTGTTTTCCTGTTCTTTGTTCTTATTTTTGTCTCCCACTTGTTTTCTGCCTTTTGTGGTTTTAATGGAGCATTTTGTATGATTTCCTTCTCTCTTCTTTCTTAGTATTTCAGTCATACTTCCTTTTTCCTTTTTGTTTTTTTGGTGGCTTCCCTAGAGTTTGCAATATGCATTTACAAGTAATCCAAGTCCACTTTGAAATAACACTATACTGCTCCATAGGTATGTGAGTTCCTTATAATAATAAAACTTTCCCAATTCTTCCCTCTCCTCTTGTATTATTGCTGTTGTTCATTTCTTTTATACATAGTATATATACATATATTTTATATAATCAAATGCTATTGTGGCTGTTATCATGATGAAGTTATTTGTTAGATCAATTAAGAATAAGAAAAATAAAAGTTTTTATTCTACCTTTACTTAGTCCTTTTTAAGAGTGCTTCCTTTCTTCATGTAGATCCAAGTTTCTGAATGATGTCATTTTCCTTTGCTTTTAGCATTTCTTGCAAGGCAGGTCTACTGGCAACAAATTCTCTCAATTTTTGTTTGAGAGTCTTCATTTCTCCTTCGCTTTTGAAGGATAATTTCACAGGGTACAGAATTTAAGATCGGTGGATTTCTTTCTCTTGGCACGTTAAATATTTTACTCTACTCTCTTCTTTCTTGCATGGTTTCTGAGAAGTCAGATGCAGTTTTTATCTTTGCTCTTCTATAGATAAGTCATTTTTCCCTCTGTTTTTTTTTTCAAAATTTTTCCTTTACCTTTGATTATCTTAAGTTTGAATATGATACCCTTAGGTGTGATTGTTTTTTGTTTGCTTGTTTATTTTTGGCATTTTCCTTGGTTGGTGTTTTCTGAGCTTCCTGGAGGTGTATTTTGTTATCTGATATTAATCTGAGAAATTTGTTAGTCATTATTTTTTCAAATATTCTTTCTTCTACAATCTCATTACATATATGCTATACCTTTTATAGCTGTCTTGCAGTTCTTATATATTCTGTTCTGGTTTTTTCTTCCCAGTCTTTTTTTCTGTTTGCTTTTCAGTTTTACAGGTTTCTATTGAGACATTCTCAAGCTCAGAGATTCTTTCCTCAGCTATGTCCAGTCTCCAGTAAGCCTATCAAAGGCATTCTTCATTTCTGTTCTGATGTTTTTGATCTCTAGCATTTCTTTTTAGTTCTTTCTTAGAATTTCCATATCTCTGTTTCTATTGCCCATCTGTTCTTGCAGGCTGCCTACTTTACCCATGAGAGGCCTTAGCATATTAATCACAGCTGCTTTAAATTCCTGGTCTGATAAGTCCAATATCCCTGCCATATCTAAATCTGGTTGTGATACTTGCTCTTCCTCTTCAAACGGTGTTATTTGCCTTTTAGTATGTTTTGTAATTTTTCCTGATAGCCAGACATGATGTGTCAGGCAAAAGGAACTGTTGTAAGTAGGCCGTTGGTATGTGATGGTGAGATGTGGAAGGAGGGGAAGCATTCTGTAGTCACATGATTAGGTCTCAGTCTTTTAGTGAGCCTGTGCCTCTGGGCTGTGAACTTCTTCACAAGTGCTTCTTGGTTCTTTTCTCCTCCTAGGTGGGACATGATGGCTACAGTGAGCTGAAGTTGGGTGTTTCCTTTCCCCCAAGTCAGTTAGACTCTGATAAAACCCCAGTGTGTTTGGCTCGGGTTAAACAGCTTCTCCTGAGGGCAGGCCTTGTGAAGAAGACTAAGATGCTCTGGTGTATTTCAGAATGGTTCCTTCTCCCTCCCCCTGCCGAAAGCAGGAGGGTATTTTTCTCCACTATTCATTGTGAGAACCAAGTCCAGCTCCTGGAGATAAAATTTGGGAAAGTAGGGGGCTCCTCCTATAACTGAGTCCCCCTGGAGTTTTCAACTCTCAGAGTTGTCCACACAGGGCCTCCAGCAATTAGTCAATTCCATTTCAGGTTTTCCTGCCCCAGCACTGGTTTCTGCAGAGGTTTTTGCTTGTGGGTTTCTGCTCTGTAAATTCACCTGTCTGTTTTCTCTATTTTGGTTCGCACCAGTTTGCCCTGTGGCCTTACTTCTCTTACTGACCTAAGAAGAGTTGCTGACTTTTCATTTTGTTTGGCTTTTTACTTGTTAGGATGAAGTGGTGACTTCTGGGCTTCTTACCTGCCAGACTGGAAGCCATGAGTCTTTCGTTCATCTTTTATTGGTCTGTTTGTGTTCTTAGCATTGAGTTGTATATTCTAAATATAAGTCCTTTTTCAGATATGTGGATTGCAAATGTGTTCTCTCAACTCATGAGTTTTTATATATTGAATGAGTTTCAGCCAATTGCAGTTATTCTTTTTAATGCTCTAATTGTTCTATTTTTTAAGGCAAAGTTTTTAAGAGAACATATTTCAGCCATTTTGTATGAAAAATGTCAGAAATGTATCTGTCAAAAGCAAAATCTATTGGACCCACAATTTAGATTTTCTTAAATAAATCATGAGTGTCATCATAAACACAATTCCTTTTGGGCCTGAGAAGAGAGAAGATGCTGACCACCTGTTTAATAAATGATTCCCTCCATCACATGTGATGGTAAGGAAATAAAATCGGTTTTATCACAAACATGCCACAACTTCTTTTTTTTTTTTTTTTTTGAGAGGGAGACTCGCTTTATCGCCCAGGCTGGAGTGCAGTGGCGAGATCTCAGCTCACTGCAAGCTCCGCCTCCCGGGTTCGCATCATTCTCTAGCCTCACCCTCCCAAGTAGCTGGGACTACAGGCGCCCACCACCATGTCCGGCTAGTTTTGTTTTTGTGTTTTTAGTAGAGACAGGGTTTCACCGTGTTAGCCAGGATGGTCTCGATCTCCTGACCTTGTGCTCCGCCTGCCTCAACCTCCCAAAGTGCTGGGATTACAGGCGTGAGCCACTGTGCCTGGCCCAAACATGCCAGAACTTCTTAAACAAAATGTGACTTGTTCTTCACACAGCTTAGGAGACTATCAGTGTATTCCAAAGTAGTTAATTGTGCAACTCAGCACATTTTTGAACTCTTCTTTGCATGGCCTTCAGATTTCATTTAGGCATCTTACAAGAAAATCAACTTGTGTCCTTCAACCATATTTAAAAGCAAGAGTTTAGTAAAACTTGACTCTGGGCCAGGCACAAAGCTACATGCCTTCGTATCCATTATCACACTTAATCTTACACAAATCCTAAGAGATAGGCATAATTAGCTCTACTCTGCAGATCATGGCACCGACATTGATAAAGATTAAGTTACATGCCTGGGGTCATGCAGTCACTAGGTAGCGAGATTGCACTGAAACCTGGTTCTCGCAGACCCCAAAGGCTGTGCTTATCACAGTATACCATAATGCCTCCCATCGTTTTTAGTGGTTTCAGAAAAATAAAATTCACTTCTGATGGCAGAAGGTTTGCAAGCTTTTTATACACTGTGGACTCCAAGGTTCATTTGGAAGAACTTTCAAAACTGTTCTTAACAATGGCAGCTCCCAGAATAGGTGACCATTCTCCCAGAGTGATTGCTTCAGAGAAGACTTAGTGTTTCTCAGGGCAAATACCTTATTGTTTTTTTCACACCCTTTCTGCCTCTTTCGTTCTTTTTTGTTGCCTGTCCATTTTTATTCCCGTGAATATTTCCTGGTTTCTAATGTTCCTAATGTAATGTTTTTGTTTGCATTTGGTGGAGCGAGGGGTGCGGGAGTTGACAAGGTTGGAGCCACTGCAGGTATTCAGATCTCAGTGATTTCTTTTGACTGCTAAGAGACCTTCTATGTAGTCTGTGGCCTAATTTTGAAAATGTCTCAGTTTGGGACTTTTGACTTTTTTTGAAGTTAAACTTTTTATTTTGGGAATGTTGTAGATTCACATACCACTGTAAAAAATAATACAGAGAAACCCTAAGTACCCCTTACCTAGTATCCCCGAGTGGTAACATCTTTCAGCGTTATAATGCAATAGTACCACCGTAGAATATTACAACCAGGGTATCGACATTGATACAGTAAAGATGCGAAACATCACCACTTTGCAGTCTGTCAATGAAACAAAATAACACTTGTACCCCATAAATTTATACAAATACAAATAAACAGTTTTTAAAAACAAACAGAACATTTCTGTGACCATAAAGATCCTTTGTGTTGCCCTTTTATTTTATTTTTCTGAGACAGGGTCTCACTCTGTTGCCCGGGCTGAAGTGCAGTAGTGCAGTCATAGCTCACTGCAGCCTTCACCTCCTAGGCTCAAGTGATCCTCCCACCTCAGCTTCCCAAGTAGCTGGGACTGTAAGTGTGTGCCACCATGCCCAGCTAATTTTTTTTTTTAAAGAGTCTCACTTTGTTGCCCCGGATGGAGTGCAGTGGAGCGATCTCAGCTCATGCAAACTCCACCTCTCAGGTTCAAGCGATTCTCCTGCCTCAGCCTCCTGAGTAGCTGGGATTACAGGAGCACACCACCACGCCCAGCTAATTTTTTGTATTTTTAGTAGAGATAGGGTTTTGCCATGTTGCCTGGGCTGGTCTTGACCTCCAGAGCTCAGGTGAGCTGCCTGCCTCAGCCTCCCAAAGTGCTGGGATTGTGGGCATGAGCCACTGCAACAGACCCTAATTTTTAATTTCTTGTAGAAATGGGGTCTCTGTATGTTGCCCAGGCTGGTCTTGAAGTCCTGGGCTCAAGCAATCCTCCCACTTTGGCATCCCAAATTGCTGGGATTATAGGCATGAGCCACCATGCCCAACTGTGTTGTCTTTTTATAGCCATATCCACTTCCCTTCTTCAACTCTCCATTTTTAACCTCTGGCAACCACTGATCTCTTCTCTGCTTCTATAATTTTGTCACTTCAAAATGTTATGTACATGGAATTATACAATATATAACACTTTGGGATTGGCTTTTTTCACTCAACATAATTCTCTGGAAGTTGATCTAGGTCATTTTAGAGACAATAGTTGATTTCTTTTTACTGCCACTGAATAGGATTCCATGGTATGGAAATTATCACAGTCTGTTTAACCATTCACTTGTTAAAGGACATCAGTCTTACTCTGAGAGCAAAACCAGACCAAGACAGTATCTACCAAACCAAACAAAAACTAGTTATTTCTAGCTTTGGACTAATATAAATAAAACTGCTATAAACATTAGTCTACAGATTTTCACATGAACATAAGTTTTCAGTTCTCTGAGATAAATACCCAGGAGTGCAATTGCTGGGTCATATAATAGTTGCTTGTTTTGTTTTGTTTTAACTGCCAAACTGTTTTCTAGAGTGGTTGTGCCATTTTACATTTCCACCAAAAATGTATGAGTGATCCAATTTCCCTGCATATTCACCAGCAGCATTTGATGTTATTGTTTATAAATTTTTTATTTTTAAATTTTTATTTTATGATGATTATTATTATTTTGAGACAGGGTCTCTCTTTGTTGCCCAAGCTGGAGTGCAGTGGCATGATCTTGGCTCACTGCAAGCTCCACCTCCCGGGTTCACGCCATTCTCCTGCCTCAGCCTCCCGAGTAGCTGGGACTACAGGCGCCCGCCACCATGCCCTGCTAGTTTTTTTTTTTTATTTTTAGTAGAGACAGCATTTCACTGTGTTAGCCAGGATGGTCTCAATCTCCTGACCTCGTGATCCACCTGCCTCAGCCTCCCAGAGCACTGGGATTACAGGCATGAGCCACTGTGCCTGGCCTGTTTTGTTTATAAATTATTTTTAATCAGACTTTAAATATAAAATAGTTTTAGGTATACAGAAAAGTTGGAAAGATAATAGTGACAGCTCCATATACCTTTTGCTATAGATTGAATTATGTCCCCCTCTCCAAATTCATATGTTGAAGCTCTAGCCCTCAGTGTGATGGTATTTAGTGATGGGGTCTTTGGGTGATAATTAGGTTTAGATGAGATCACGAAGGTGGGGTCCTCTTGACGGGATTAGTCCTCAGATAAGACCAGAAGAATGATATCTCTCTCTCTCTCTCTCTTTCCTCTCTTCATTTTACTCTGCACCATGTGAGCACTTAGCAAGGAGACAGCTATCTGCAAGGTGGGAAGAGAGCCCTCACCAGGAACACAACCATACTGGCACCCTGATCTCAGACTTCCCAGCCTTGAGAAATAAATATCTGTTGTTTAAGCCACCCGGTACATGATATTTTGTTATATTGGTCCAAACTGCGATGCCTTCACCCAGTTCCCCCTATTGTTGACATCTTAGATTTGTATGGTTCTTTCGTCACAATGATGGGACCAGCACTGGCCCATTATTACTAACTAAACTTCGTGGTTTATTCGAATTTCACTATTTTGCCCCAATGTCCTTTTTCTGTTTGAGGATCCCATCCAGGATACCACATTACTTTTACTTGTCATTTTTTTAGCCTTTTCTGGTCTGTGAGTGACTATTTGTGATACTTTCCTTATTTTTGATGACCTCGACCGTTTTTGAGGAGTGTTGGCCAGATATTTGATAGAATATCCCTCAGTTGGGTTTGTTTAGTGTTTTTTTCATGACTAGAGTCAGGTCATGAATTTTGGAAGGATTACTACCAAGAGGAAGTGCCATGCCCACCACATTGTATTAAAGATACATACATGCAGTTGATATGACTGATGGTGTTGACCTGATCACCTGGGTAAGGATGTTTGCTGGGTCTCTCCAGTAACCAGTTACCTTTTGCCTGCCCTCTCTTTCATACTCTACTCTTTGGAAGCAAGTCCCTAGCACAGCCCACACTCACGGGGGTTGGGTGTTAAGCTCCATCTCATTGAGAGGCAAGTAGCTATATAAATTATTTGGAATTCTTCTGTACTATTGTTTATTTTAGCCACTCTGATAGGTATATAATGATATTTCATCGTGGTCTCAATTTGTATTTCCCTAATGGCTAGTGATGTTGAACATCTATTCATGTGCTTATTTGCCATCTGTACCTATGCTTCAATGAAATATCTCTTCATATTTTTTGCACATTTTCTGCTTGGATTATTTGTTTTTACTGTTGAGTTTAAAGAGTTTTTACATGTATTCCAGATATTAGATGATTTTCAGATCCATCGTATGCAAATATTTCCTCCCAGTCTGTAACTTGTCTTTTCATCGTGTTAATAGGGTATTTCATGGATCAAAAATTTGTAATTTTTATGAAATCTAATTTATCAATTTTTCCTTTTGTGGGTCATACTTTAGGTGTCAAGTCAAAGAATATTTTTCCTAGCCCCCTAGATTATGAAGATTTCCTCCGAGGCATTTATATAAAAGTTTGTGATTGATTTTGAGTTAATTTTGTATAAGACATAAATCAAGGTTCATTTTTGTGTCTATAAATACCCACTTACTCCAGCACCTTTGAAAATGCTGTCTTTCCTCCATTTCATTGCTTTTGTACCTTTGTCAAAAAGCAGTTGGAAAATCTTTTATTTCTTGATTCTTCATTCTGCTTTATTGATCTCTATGTCTCTCTTTTTGCCAATAACATACAGTCTTAATTACCTTAGCTATATAAGTCTTGAAATTGGATAAACTGATTCCTTCCACTTCATTCTTCTTTTTCAAAATTGTTGTAGCTATTCTAGTTCCTTTGCCTTTCATATACATTTTCGAATAATCTTGTGTATATCTACCAAAAATTCTGCTGAGATTTTTGTAGGAATTTTGTTAAACCTGTATATCAATTTGGGAAGAATATCTTTACTGTATTGAACCCTCTAGCTCATGAACATGGTATGCCTCTCCATTTACTTAGGTCTTCCTTGATTTCTTTCATAAGCATTTTGTAGTTTTTGGCATAGAAGTCTTCTACATATTTTGTTAGATTTATACCTAAGTTTTTGGGTTTTTTAAAGCAAATGTAAATGGTATTTTTACCATTTTGCATTTTTAATTTCTGATGTCCACAAGTTTGTTGTTATTATTTAGAAATATAATTGATTTAATATGTTTATCTTGTAAACTCTACTATTAGTTTAGAATTTTTTGTAGATTACTTGTGGTTTTAGCTATAGACAGACAATTGTGTCATCAGGACAGTTTTATATCTTTCCTTCCAACATGTCTTTTATTGCCTTTTCTTGCCTCATTGCACTGGCTAGAACTTCTAGCACTATATTGAAAAAGGGCAGTGAGAGTGGACATCCTTGCCTTGTTTTTGATCTTAGGGAAGAAACATTGAGTTTTTCACCATTAAGTATAGTGTTAGCTGTAGGCTATTTGTAGATGCTCTTTATCAAATTGGGGAAGTTTCCTTTTCTTATTTTTTTCTGAGTTTTTAACATAAATGACTAGTGAGTTTTGTCAAATGCATTTTCTACATTGATTGATTTGATCATGTGATTGTTCTTCATTTACTTGTGAATATTGTGGATTGACTGATTTTTAAGTATTGAGTCATTGCATCTCTAGAATATACCCCAGTTGGTAATGATATATAATTTTTTATAAATATTGCTGAATTATTTTTGCTAATATTTTGTTTAAATTGTGTGTCTAAAAAAATCATTAAGGATATTTGTCTAGTTTTTTACGGTTTTTAAAAATACTGTTTTTGCCACTCCTATTCAACATAGAATTGGAAGTTCTGGCCAGGGCAATCAGGCAAGAAAAAGAAATAAAGAGTATTCAAATAGGAAGAGAGGAAGTCAAACTGTCTCTGTTTGCAGATGACGTGATCCTGTATCTAGAAAACCCCATCATCCCAACCCAAAACTTCTTAAGCTGATAAGCAACTTCAGCAAAGTCTCAAGATACAAAACCAATGTACAAAAATCATAAGCATTCCTATACACCAACAATAGACAAGCAGAGAGCCAAATTATGAATGAACTCCCATTCACAATTGCCACAAAGAGAATAACATACTTAGGAATATACCTAACTAGGGAAGTGAAGGACCTCTTCAAGGAGAACTACAAACCACTGCTCAAGGAAATAAGAGAGGACACAAACAAATGGAAAAACATTCCATGCTCACGGATAGGAAGAATCAATATTGTGAAAATGGCAATATTGCCCAAAGTAATTTATAGATTCAATGCTATTCCCATTAAACTACCATTGACATTATTCACAGAATTAGAAAAAAAATCCTTAGGCCAAGTGCAGTAGTAGATGTCTGTAATTCCAGCACTTTGGGAGACTGAGGTGGGCAGATCACTTGAGGTCAGGAGTTTGAGACCAGCCTGGCCAATGTAGTGAAACCCTGTCTCTACAAAAAATAAAAATAAACAAAAATAAAAATAAATTAGCCAGACGTGGTGGGCGCCTGTAGTCTCAGCTACTCAGGAGGCTAGGGCAGGAGAATCACTTGAACCTGGGAGGCGGAGGTTGTAGTGGCCGAGATCATGCCACTGCACTCCAGCCTGGGCAACAGAGCAAGACTCTGTCTCAAAAAAAAAAAAAAAATACACAAAACAAACAAACAAACAAAAACCCTTAAAAATTCATATGGAACCAAAAAAGGGCCTGCATAGCCAAGACAATTCTAATCAGAAAGAACAAAGCTAGAGGCATCATGCTATCCAACTTCAAGCTATATTATAAGGCTACAGTAACCAAAATAGCATGGTACTGGTACAAAAATAGACACATAGACCAATGGAACAAAATAGAGATCTCAGAAATAAGACCACACATCTACAACCATCTGATCTTCGAAAAACCTGACAAAAGCAAGCAATGGGGAAAGGATTCCCTATTTAATAAATGGTGCTGTGGGAACTGGCTAGCCATATGCAGAAAATTGAAACTGTACCCCTTCCTTACACCTTATACAAAAAATAACTCGAGATGTATTAAACACTTATGTGTAAAACCCAAAACTATAAAAACCCTAGAAGAAAATCTAGGCAATACCATTCAGGACATAGGCATGGTCAAAGATTTCATGACAAAAATGTCAAAAGCAATTGCAACAAAAGCAAAAATTGACAAATGGGATCTAATTAAATGGAGGAGCTTCTGCACAGTGAAAGAAACTATCATCAGAGTGAACAGACAACCTACAGAATGGGAGAAAATTTTTGCAATCTATCTATCTGACAAAGGTCTAATGTCCAGAATCCACAAAGAACTTAAACAAATTTACAGGAAAAAAACAAACGACTCCAATGAAAAGTGGGCAAAGGACATGAACAGACACTTCTCAGAAGACATTTATGCTGCCAAAAAACATTAAAAAAAGGTCAACATTACTGATCAACAGAGATATGCAAATCAAAACCACAATGAGACACCATCTCATGCCAGTCAGAGTGGTGATTATTAAAAAGTCACAAAACAACAGACACTGGCGAGGCTGTGGAGAAACAGGAAACTTTTACACTGTTGGTGGGAATATAAATTAGTTCAACCATTGTGGAAGATAGTGTGGTGGTTCCTCAACAACCTAGAACCAGAAACACCATTTGACCCAGCAATCCCATTATAGGGTATATACCCAAAAGAATATAAATCATTCTGTTATAAAGATACATGCATGCATATGTTCATTGCAGCACTATTCACAATAGCAAAGACATAGAGTCAACCCAAATGCCCATCAATGATAGACTGGATAAAGCAAATGTGGTACATATACGCCATGAAGTACTATGCAGCCCATAAAAAGGAATGAAATCATGTTCTTTGCAGGGACATGGATGGAGCTGGAAGCCATTATCCTCAGCAAACTAACACAGGAACAGAGAATCAAATACCACATGTTCTTACTTATAAGTGGGAGCTGAACAATGAGAGCACATGGACACAGGGAGGGGAACAACACACACTGGGGCCTGTCAGAGGAGGGCTCATGGGGAGGGGAGCATCAGGATAAATAGCTGATGCATGTGGGGCTTAATACCTAGGTGATGGGTTGATAGGTGCAGCAAACGACCATGGCACATGTTTACCTATGTAACAAACTTGCACATCCTGCACATGTATCCCAGAACATAAAATAAAATTAAATTAAATTAAAATACTGTCTTTGTTTTTGCTATCAGGTTATAATACTAGCTTCATAAAATGGATTGAAAAGTGTTTCTGCCTCTTTTATTTTCTAGAAGATATTGTATAGAATTAGTGTTCATTCTTTTGCAATATTCTGTAGAATGCTCCAGTGAAATCATGTGGGCCTGATTATACTTTTTTTGGGAATTCTAAATTTATGAATAAAATTCTTATAATAGTTACAGGGCTATCCAAATTTTGTATTTAATTTGGATGAGTTTGGTAGTTTATGCTTTTCAAGGAAGTAGTTCATTTCATCTAAGTTTTCAAATTGGTATGTATAAAGTTGTTTGTAGTGTTCTTTTTGATGTTTGTAGGGTCTGTGGTAGTATCTCTTGTTTCATTCCTAGCACCTTGTTACAGCCTTGCAAGAATGCAAGTTTAGGTTTCCTGCTCAGCCTTTGCTAGTATGGGTGGAGATGGGGCCAGAGTTTTTTCTGTGGTTTTGGCTAGAGTAGAGCAGTGGTTATCTAAAAGTTTTCTATATGTTAGAAAGTTACTATTCTGGTTCTTTAGCTTTAGAGAAGAGGCTTTTCTTGGGGTTTTGCTTATGTTTGCTGGCATTTCCAGGTTGTCAAGTTCTTCAGCTCCAAGTTTGGGATATATGAAGCAAATGATAATAATAATGACAACCCAGGGAACTGTGTTTTTCCTGGGGTCTGAGGTCCCTAGCAGGTCTGTTTTCTTCTCTTCACCTTTCAGTCTTCTTATGTTTGTTTTATATATAATGTCCAGGTCTTTTCATTACACTTAGTGGTAGAAATAGAGAAACGTACATACACTCCATCTTTCTGGAAGCAGAAGTCAAACTTTTCACTTATAAGTAACTTAATTGATATTTCTTAGGATCCCTTACATTTAAGCAGTTTACAGTTAAATTGAGAGGGACACAAGTAACACACATAAACTAGAGATCAATATAAAGCATAATTTAATTTAGGGCTAAATTTTGCAGCATCAGAAGATCAGGACAGCAGGGATTAAGAGAAGAAAGACAGGGCAACATCTGCATGTCCATGTATATTGTAAGACGTTTTGATTTGGGCAGTCAAAAAAGTACTCTTGATTCAACACTGAGCATTTTGAATAAGACTGGTGGTTTGAAAAATTAACTGATAATTATATGAGCTATTTTGTTCTTTTTATCTGGCCTTATTTCGATGATATCACCACTGTACTCAATTCTGTCAATTCATTTAGTAGGTTTGTTTAGAGATTAAAATCATAGTGAGCCATATTCCATAAATGATCCATTACAAGTCTAGTATTCCCATGTGGACTGAGGCTCTAAGGATATAATGCCAAACTCTAGGTATGTAAAGATACCTATTTTAAGAAAGAAAAATTCACCAGTCTTCTGGGTGTTTCCAAAAGAATATTTGATTTCCTCTTGACACCCAGAGGTCTAGGATTTTGCATTTTTACTCAGGTGTGCTGGCATTGGGCTCAGTGCAGCCTCAGTCTTACAGAGCTTTGAAGGATAAAGGAATGTGTGCACTGTTGGTGTAATGTGGGGTGTGGCTTTAATCAGGGTGTGTGAAAGTGTGTGTTTGGCTGGGTACTCCACAGGGCTCCTTGGCTTCCAGCTCACCTCTCTGCGGTCTCTCTTTCCACTCTTCCTCTCTCTGCTGCTTAATGAAAAGGGAAGACATTTGAGGGCCTTCAGATTATTAGGCCTTTCTCTGGGTGTGATCTTCTTCCTTGAGAAAGTGGCAAAATCTAATCTAGAAACCTAGTTGCTCTGATTTACTGTTTCAGACTGCAAAGTGGTAACTAGTGCCTCGTAGCCTTGCCCCACTCAAAAAATAGTCCTAGGAGGATTTATAAAGGTGTTCGCTTTGGTTGAGGATGTAGAGTTGACCCAGAAATTAAAACACATACTTTCTTTTGACTTTCTTCAGCTCACACTATTCCTTAGGCCTCAGCTTGCCTATTGGTAACTCTTGTGTTCTAGGAACTATCTTGCAGGAATAAGACAGTCATTATTGGTAAAATGCACTTAGCCCCAAGATAATAATCATGTGGACCTAACATATAAAGATAATAGTATAGAGTAAGATTGTATCCAGTTAGAAATTGCATTTCATTGTAATAGATATCTTGGGAAAAAAGCAACTTGAATAAATAGGTTTATTTTTTCTTAGATAAAGGAGCCTAGCAATAGACAGTCTAAGGTCAGATTGGCAATTCAATAACATCATTAATATAATCAGGCACCTTTGTCATTCTGCTTCGCTATCCTTGATATATTCTCTCATGGTCACAAAATGGGTATTGGAACTCCAGCCACCAATTTTGCATTCCCAACATTAAGAAGAGTAGAAGCCCTAGGCATCTAGCTCAGTTAGTCCCTCCTCTGTAGGAACTTTCCTCAAGCCTAACCAAGAAACTCTACTCACGTCTCATTGGTCCAAAGTTGGCCATGTCACCTGCCCTATTTGCAGATGAGGATGGGAAATGGCATTTGTTTTGCTAGAGCCCACTGCCACTTCCATACTCAAATAGGATTCTGTTAGTAAGGAAGAAGGGAAAAATGGATATTTGGTGGTCAATTAAGACTTTGCTACAAAAATACTATAAATTAACTTATACTTTTTTTTTTTTTGCTATAATTAGGGATTTCCAGTATTGACAAATCTGAGAGTAAGGGCTTCTATCCATGATCAAATTATTTCATTCAAAGCAAGAAGGGAAAAATGCATATTTGGTAGGCAATTAAGACTTTGCTATAAAAATACTATAAATTAACTTATACTTTTTTCCCTATAATTAGGGATTTCCAATATTTACAAATTTGGGAGTAAGGGCTCATATCCATGATCAAATTATTTCATTCAAAGCAAGAAGGTTCTCAAGATGGCAAGCAACAGGGAAAGTCCTGGGATTCAAGTGGCTGAATTGAAGGGCAGGAAATGTTTCTTCACAAGTTCCCATCTGTCTTCTGAGCTGGTTCAACTCTAAAAATAATTTATAGTAGTAATTAGCTTATATACGTTGTATAGCAGTCTACCATACAAGCACTAGCATAGTCATGGCACCGTTTACTCCTCTTTGCACCTGAGTGAGGTGGGATGAACAGTATCATCCCCATTTTTCAGGTGAAAAAGATGAGACTCAGTTAAAATGACTGGCCCATGGTCACCCTGTGGTATGGCTGGGACTTTAGATCATCTGACTCCAACCCCAAAGTCCTTCCTTGACACTATCTGTCTAATAATAATGTATATCCATGTATGTTTTCATTCTTATTCATTTATTTATTTATTTATTTTGAGACAGGGTCTTACTTTGTTTTCCAGGCTGGAATGCAGTGGCACTATCTCTGCTCACTGCAACTTCAACTTCCTAGGCTCAACGGATCCTCTCACCTTAGCCCCCCACATAGCTGGGACTACAAGGGCATGCCACCATGCCCCACTAATTTTTTGTCTTTTTTGTAGAGATAGGGTTTCATTATGTTGCCCAGACTGCTCTCATTTCTTTTTTAATAGACAGGGTCTCACTCTGTCACTCAGGCTGGAGTGCAGTGGTGTGGTCAGAACTCACTGAAACCTTGACCTCCAGGGCTCAAGAGATCCTCCCTCCTCAGCCTCCCCAGTAGCTGGGACTACAGGCATGAGCCACCAAGTCCAGCTAATTTTAAAATTTTTGTAGAGACAGTGTCTTGCACCGTTGCCCAGGCTGGTCAAGCTCCTGGGCTCAAGCAAGTCTCCCACCTCAGCCTCCCCGGTAGCTGGGACTACAGGCATGAGCCACCAAGTCCAGCTAATTTTTAAATTTTTGTAGAGACGGTGTCTTGCACCGTTGCCCAGGCTGGTCAAGCTTCTGGGCTCAAGCAAGTCTCCCACTTCGGCCTCCCAAAGTGTTAGGATTACAGGCGCGAGCCACCATGCCTGGCCCCATATCCGTTTTCTAATGTGATAAACACATTTGTCTCTCCCATTTCATTTGATCCTCATAATAGCCATGTGAGGCAGGCAGAACTGTTCTCAACAATACCATTTTATAGCTGTGGAAACTACAGTGGTAGTTTTTAACAGTGATTAATTAACAGGACCAGGACTTGAACCCAGCACTTTAAAATCATAGCAAGGCCCTTTCTACTGAGATGAGCCCTTCAAAATAATGGGTGTACCTCATGAGGAGGCCCTTCTCACATGTTCACACTCAGTGTGGCAGTGGGCCTCCTGGGGCCACTCCAGAGCAGACACAGGACAGAGGCTGTCTGGGCTCAGAGCGTCTGGGAGGGCCGGGTGGGAGGTTGCCTCTCTCCCCTCCCCACCTCCCCTGCAAGGCCATAAACCACTGCACACTCCCCGATGGGACCCCAGGGTTCCCCCAGCAGCCTCAACGTAAATCACATGAAAGAAGAAAAAAATGTTCCCGAGGGATTGCCCAGAGAAATGTTTTCTTTTCCCAGGAGATATATTTGACACAAGATAAAGGGGCTGTGTGGAAAACAAACTTTCCAGTGTTATGCTTGGTATTACTGCTTGCTTTTCCCCTCGCTCCCCCCGTCACACACACACTCATGCATTTGAAGACACCACATGGTAAAATGAACTGCCTTCTACAGGGATTTGCTTTCTGCAAAGCGTTCCTCTCAGGGACCACTGTCTTGGTTACCGTCTTGATTTGGCATCCCCAGGCCCCACTGCCCCTCCAAATGGACAAGGGCCCCAAACCTTGCTCACAAGCATTTCCAGGAAAGGATAAATATTGAGGTAGGCTTGCTTTGAAGTTTGACCCAGATACCTGAGAACTCGGTGAAAATTCTTAACTTCTAGCCCAATTGTCAGCAGCACCATGGGCAGCAGATTTGGTTTCCTCAACCTCCTCTTAGCCTGGCTAGAGTGAGCTCACCTGGCTGGCTTCCCAGAGCCCCTGGATTCTAGCAGAGTTGAGCAAAGCCACCATCCATTCTGCTCCTTTTCACCCCAGAGAGGTGTGCAAGTGTCAGAAGATGAACAACCGGTTCCTGGAGGAGTCCAGCACTACCTGCTCTCAGCAGGGGCGCTCTATAACCAACTTGAGGTTTCTGCAGCAGGCAGGACAAGAGTGTCCCTTTCTGCCTCTTTGAAGGAGTCCTCCCTGATCTGCCCAGTCAGGAGCAGTGAACTCTCCTGTTTAAATCTGGAATACTCCTTGTCTGTTTCACTCATGTTTGTTCTGTAGGTGAAGTCTCGTGATACATGGTGTTAGCCATCTTGCCCCAAGCACACCACCTGCCCGCTGCCCACTCCCCCTTTCCTTAGTAACTCCAGTGCAGGGTCTTTGGAAGCACCAAATGTGTCTTATCACTTGGGATGTCCCCCATAGTGCCTGAAACATTTGCCTCTTGATACTTATTTTCCTAACTCAGGAAGCTACCACCTGTCTGTCAGTGTGCTGGGTGTTTTGTATATCTGCTTTCATTCTACCTTCCCAGGCTTTGGAGAGGTATTGATTATCACCCCTTAACAGATGAGCAAAATTGTTTCATGATAATTTAGTAACTTCCCAATGTCACACAGAACCAGAATTTGAACCCAGGTCTATCTGACGGAAGCTTGTGGGAAACAACCCATAGGCAGACAATCGACCGCCAGCCGGTGCTTGTTCTAGAGCACAACTCCAGCTTGCCACATCTCAGTGAGTCTCCTTCTTCTGCTTCAGTTTCCCAAATCTGTGGAGGCCCTTCTGCCATACATAGGAATGACTCTTGGTCTATGAATCTTGCAACGAGAAGAATGTCCAATAGTAGAGGGAGCTGTAATGAGCCCCATTCTGGCTCTGTCACAGAGCTCTTCCTTCCCTGTGTCCCTCTTTCACCTCTTCTAGGCAGTCCCTTCTACCTCCAGGCTGGGACAGCTGGTGAAATGGGACTTCCTTCAATTAATTAAAAAGGGCCTCCACTGACTTCTAGCAGAGACCCAGAATGGTCATCCAAGAGGGCTTACAAAACACTCTCTGGATCCCTCACGCGCTGAGAAATCCAGACCAGCTGGATGACATTTTCCTCTGAATACTCGTAGGGCTACAACAATTAGGAGGAAAGGGCTTGGCACCACGGTGTTGGGGTGGAGTCCAGTGCAGAGCTCTGGAGGAGCTGTCCAAGGCCGGGGTTGACCTCCTTTCTCTGCCCCACAGTGCGCCCCTGCCCCAGTAGTGCCTCCCGGGCTCTCCAGTGCAGTGCCAAAATGCTGTGGGTCACCGGTCAGGACTCTGGCTGATTTTGGCTTCTTTTCCTGTAATTTTGCAAAGGAGGCAGTAGAATTAGTTGGGGAAAATTGGAGATCCAGAAAATCAGGCAGATTTAAGCTGGAGTGAGTGGATGGTTTCACAGATTTCAGAGTCTGTGGGCGTCTCAACTTCCATAGCTGTAAAACAGGAAGAAAAGCTCGGCGTCTCTAGCTTCTCAGGGCATGTTACAGGTGAAGGAAATGATAGGGTAATGGTAATACTTCCTTGAGTTTCCTGAACCCGTGAGTGCCAACATGCAGAGCCTTCCTAAACAGCCCAACATCCCCTGCACTTCTCCCTCCATCAGAGGAAGTGTGCTTAGGAAATGGAATTATAAAGTTACTCTGATTTAACCATAATCAGGAAGACCAATCTGCTGTGAAGACATACAGGATTTCAGTCCAGAAAGGAAACTTAGAGTTCATTTATTATAAGGCTATCAAAGCTAAATAGAAATCATATTTAGAGCATCTACTCTCTGAAGTTTTCCATTCCTGTAGCATGAGGCATCAGGAATTGATCAGGTAGTGGCACCATCCTTTCTCTGAAGACCACCATTTACTTCATAAGGATTATAATATTGTTCACCGAGACCCGCGTGGAGTAAAAGGAAGGCAGGGACTGTTATCCTGATTCTTGCAGACTTGCAAATGGATATATAAAGACGTTAATCAACTTTGCCAAAATCACACAGTAAGCTGAGAGGGGAACCGAAACACAAGTCAGGCCTCTCTGCTCCTGACATAGCGCCTCATGCATAAATTGCAGTAAACTTCAAATTATAACAGTCACCATCTCTAAATAAAATACTCTTCATCTCAAAGCACGGTAAGAAGAGGAAAAGGGCCACTAAAAATACTAAAAATACATTCTGCAATTTTATGGTAAACAGTGAAAAGCATGAGAAATTATACTACAAATTATGAGAATATGTGCTTGAGAAAATAAAATGTGGGTTATAGTTTCTGCTATGTGCAAAATAAGTAATTAAGAACTGATGTGTTTGGGTGTAAATTTTCTCGTACAGTTTTATGATGGCACCCATAAGGCATCTTTCAGTTAATTTTTGCCTTTTGAAGTGCAGTTATGGAGAGGATCACTTTATCCATTATGCTAAGGGCTCTTCCTTAATTCTTTGACGCTAAAATCTGTCTCTTTGAAGCCCAACACCCTCTTTGTTAATTCCCCCTTTGGCGTCCATTCCCTTGCTAACTCAGTTCATGGCTCTGCATGTGATTTGAGGAATTCCCCAACATCTCTTTAATCAGCCTGATAAGATTCGATATCTTCTGCAAGATTTGCAATTTTATTTTGCAAGGATACACCTGTGCTAAAAAGGGATAGTTGAAGGTGTACTAGTTGTAGGTCAGTTCATTAACTAGTATTTTTGTGTTGGTATGACATTTCCTCCCCTGGTTTATTTCATAACTGAAAGTTTGGGACAATGAATTTTCAGATGACAAGTGTTGTTCCTCCACATGCCCCTTTATTCCTAGCCCACCTCAGGGAGGATCAAGTTATGTTGGATTATTTTTCAAGCAAGGCATCTGAGCTTGTCCCTCCAGTCCTTGTTCATACTCGATTCTCTTTGGGGCTTGAACAGTTGGGGAAGACTTCACGCCAAGAGCAGTCTCTGAACTCCCATTGTTCTTTGCCTAGGACATTGTTTCCAGACTGAAAGTCTGAAAAAAGCAATAGTGCAATTTCTGGTTTTCATAGTTATCCCTTTCAGGCCTCACTGCAAGGCTGGGCCTAGTGCTGCACAGCTGGAGAGAGGGAAGGCAGAGTCCTATAATTCCAGACCAGATGTTACTGCTTCCTTTCTACCACTCCAGTCATTCAGTGAATACTGATTGAGTGACCTGGAAGAAGGCACTTTCCTCACAGGTCAGGTAACACTTCATTCATTCACTTTCAAGTAGTTATCTATCCAAGGGGCATGTATTGAATAACTAGTAAGTGACAGACATAATTCGAAGTACCATGAAGGTAGAAACGGGTACGACATAGTCACTGCCTCCAAAGAACTTAAAACATAGTTGTAGAAAAAAGATATATACATGAGACATTTATTAATTGTTATTGTTAGTAGTTTCAAATAGTTATATTTTTAAATATATTATTATTTATAATTACAACTCCTTTTATCTCTTAAACTTTCTTTGAGGTGAATTGGATTAGTATTATCACTACCTACTTTATGGGCTAGAAAACTGAGGTTCTTCTAGGAGGCAGAGCTTGCAGTGAGCCGAGATCGCACCACTGCACTTCAAACTGGGCAACAGAGCGAGACTCCATCTCAAAAAAAAAGAAAACTGAGGTTCAGAGTAACTTGCATTTGGTAGAGTCAGTTTTCTCCATATTAAATTCAGTGATGTTTCTAGAACGTCCATTTGTTAACCTTTATAAAAATGTCAGAGTTATAAGTCAGCCATAAAAAAGGAGTGAAGTATCAGTTCACGCTACATGTATGATCCTTGAAAACGTTTTGCCAAGTGAAAGAAGTCAGACACACAAGGTCACATATTACGTGATTCCATTTGTATGAAAAATCCAGAATATGCAGTTCCATAGGAACAGAAAGGTGACTGGTGTTTGGCAAGCGCTGAGAACAGGGAGGAATGGGGAATAACTGCTTCATGGGTTTTGTTTTGGAGTGATGAACATGTTTTGGAACTAGATAGAGGTGGAATTGTACAACATTGTGAATGTACTAAATGCCACTGAATTGTTCACTTTAAAATGGCTAATTCTATGTCATGTAAATTTCAGTTCAATTTAGAAAATGTTAAAAAGATACTAGTTAATTTTGCTGTGAACCTACAACTGCTCTTAAAAAAAAATAACGTCTTAAAAGAAAATACCAGAGTCAAATAACTGTAGAAGAGATGATAAGAGCCCAGGTGTGATTAGGGCTAAGGACCACGTGCAGGGCACCCACCGGAAAGGTTGCACTGACTTTGGTTTACTAACTGGCTTCCCCTGTGGACTGAGAAATAAAGAGGTTGGCTGGGCCATGCTTGCCTCTGACGTGCTGTCAGGGTCCCCTGGCATTCTCCTTTGGAACCCTTCCTACAGTTGCTTCTGCATGTGTGACTAGCTGTTGGTTGTCTGTCTTCACCGTTAGCCTCTTAGCTTCCTGAGGGCTGGCCGTTCTTTTTCTTTTTTTCTTTTTTTTTTTTTGAGACCTAAGTTTTGCTCCTGTTGCCCAGGCTGGAGTGTAATGGCGCAATCTCAGCTCACTGCAACTTCCACCTCCCGGGTTCAAGGGATTCTCCTGCCTCAGCCTCCTGAGTAGCTGGGATTACAGGCATGTGCCACTACGCCCGGCTAATCTTGTATTTTTAGTAAAGACAGCGTTTCTCCATGTTGATCAGGCTGGTCTCAAACTCCTGACCTCAGGTGATCTGACCGCCTCAGCCTCCCGAAGTGCTGGGATTACAGGCGTGAGCCACCACTCCTGGCCGTTCTTTTTCATAACCATCTCCACTAACTGCTAAGGACAGAGCAGGAACCCAGTAAATAAAAAGCACACTGGTCCTAGTCCTCTTGCACCCCTTAATTGCTGTACTGCCTGGAGCAAGTGATTGAACCTCTCTGGGCCTCAATGCCTCAGCTTCAGATCTTCACTCAGTTGTCTTCCTTAGCTCTGCTGACATAACGCGAATGATAAACCTGGCTCAAGCGCGTTGCTGCTGAGTTATTCTCTAACATGATGTTGTTACCTCTGTGTATTTCTTCATTGCTGTCAGAAGCCTCGATTTTTTCTGAGTGAATGATACCAACGCAATATTTTTGTGAAACCAGTGGGGATTTTCTGTTTTGGGATATATTGCCACTTCCCACTGTAGTCTATAAGGAAAGAAGGTGCAGTGAGAATAGGCCGTTGTTGCAATGAGTAAAAGGTTTAAAAAATCTTAAACCTCTTCAACAACCTGATGGGAGAATGCTGTCCGGCCTTTTGTGCACGGCCCCTTCTTGGGCACACACCTCTTTTCCGTTGTGTATTATGCCTTAACCTCAGAGCAGCAAGGCAGGTACCAACCTTCTGCATTCTATAGATTGGAAAACGGGCCAAGATAAATAACTTGTTCAATCCCCACAGTGGGTCAGTGGCCGGGCCGAAATTAGACCTGAAGTCCATGAGTACAGTCTCCTCTGGAATGAGCTGCTGAGTCAGGCTTCAAGGGTTTCTCCTAGAGATCTTCAGCAGACAGGGGGACAGTCGCCATCTGGAAAGGGTTAGTTTCACTCCTGCCAGGAGGCCGGAGGATGGACTAAATGACCCCTGCAAGTCCCTTTCTGCCCTAGGCCTCTCCAATTACCTTCTCTAATTTCCAGCAAACATGCTTTCTCTAGGGAAAAATGAATCCGGGGCTCTTGGGTCCCTTGGGAGTCTGCAAAGATTTCACTTTCCAGTTTGGGGAATCTGAGCTCCATGAGAGAAAATGCTCAGCGCGCTGTCAGAAGGAAGCATTGCAGCCACACACTATATATTTAGATTCTTCCTAGCAACAAAGCCTCCTGGCGGATGCAGACCAAGCTGGGAGGCAGGAAGTTTGACTCCTCCTCCTGGATCCCCTACCCTCCCACCCCCGCAAGGCCCTTGACTGGGTGACTTCCCTGCCCAAGGCCTGGGCCCCCTCCCTGCCTGGCATGGTCGGTTGAGGTTAATGAGGCTGTCTCTGCACAGAGTCCCAGCTTTATCCTTGGGGACTTCAGAGTCTTATACAGCTTTGAGAACGTGGGCCATTTGTTTCACATCTTGTCCTGAGTTTTACTTCTGTGAGTTTCTATTTTCTGAACCTAACTTAGGACACATGGCCTGACAAAGGATTTCTCTGATACTTTGGGGTTTAAGGTTAATGATGACAGTAGCCTCCATTTAAATGATTTGACAGATGTCTACTTTGCTGGGCATTTTACATGCATTATTTCATTTAATCCCATACCAACCACATAAAGAAGTGAGTTCAGAGAGGTTTCATCCAAGACCGTCTAGCTAGTAAATAGCAAAGCAAGGATTGCAACCCCGTCCCGTCTGACTCCACAGCTCATACACTTTACCATAACACTCAGCTCCGAGATGTAAGTCTGGGCTTTGTAAAGAGTCACATATCATTTTGACACCAAAACACTGGTATTTCCCAGACCTTCTTTTAAAAGCTTTTTATAATGAAAGTTTTCAAACATTCAGGAAAGTTATAGGAATAGGAAATGAACCCCCATCCCCCAGGTCTGGCAATTATACCAGTGTGCATCTATCCATTTCTCCTTTTTCTTTTTTTCCTGCAGTACTTTAAAGAAAATTCCTGACATTGTGTGTCATTTTGCTCCTAAATACTTCCATATGTAGCCTAAAAAGAGGGGAGAAGGGAGGTAGGAAGGAGAGGCTTCTTATATAACTGCAAAACAAAATACCTAAAACGAATAATAATTTCTTACCACCTAATACCCAGTTCAATTCAAATTTCTCCTAGTGTCTTAAAAACTGCTGTTTTATATTTGCCTTGCTCAAATAAGGGCCCAGAAAATTCATATATTGCATTTGGTTATATCTCCTAAGCCTTTTAATTAAAATTTTATCTGTTTTTTCCCTTTTCTGTGTCATTGATTGCTAAAGAAACTGTGCCCATTGTCCTGCAGAATATGCCACATTCTGGATTTGGTTGGATTGCTTCCCCATGGTGGTATTTAACTTGTTCTTCTATCGCCTGTATTTTCTGCAAAGGTATAGATCTAAAGGCTTGATGAGGTTCACTTTTCAGCAAGAATACCACATAGATGGTACAGGGTACTTCATATTGCATCATTCAGGAGGCATATACTACCTGGCTGTCCCAATTTTAGTGCAGAGAAAGGTTAATGTGTTTAGATTGGTTTCCAGGTATTTTGATGGCTCACAGAGACAAAAGATAGAACATTTAAATTCCACATTATCTTAGATTATCTGGACTGTCTACCATATTCCCTTGGATGCCAGGTTTGAAGGCTGCTCTGAGTTACATTTAAAAATCACAGTTTTGCAGCTTTAGTGGGGCTGCAGCCTTTGCCTAAAGCCTTCTTTGCTTAGGAGAGAAGAGTCTCATCTAAGATGTGGTAGAAGAGCTGTCACCCATTTATAAGTGTAGGCAATTTTTCCTTTAAATAGTATCCTGTGGGTGTGGTCCATATTCATGTCCAGAAATTAGAAAGCGCCTGGCGGACTCCCTCCAGAGGGGGGTTCCCAGAGACAGGAAGCATGAAGCAGTCAAGGAAGAACCTGGTGCAGGTCTTGCCTGCTGAGGGAGGTAGCTTGAGAAATTATGGGGTAGAGAACCTGGAGAAATGCAGCTACTCTCAGAAGGAGGGAACTGGAGGAGGCAATAAGTTGGCAGAACCTGGACTGAGGAAGAGACTAGTTAGACAGGCTGTATGCAAGGAACTTGATTCAGAGTGAGAAACCCTAGCAAAGCACAGAAAGAGTGCTTGGGACTTGAGAATTATCTGTGGAACTCAGCCAGAAGGGACTTAGCAGCATAGAGTCCTCAGCAGGAAGAGCTCTTATAAACAATCTATCCCACCCCTCTGTTCTGCAGATGAAGATACTGCGGCTCAGAAAAGAGAAGTCTCATTTAAAGTGACATAGGACTGGGCATGGTGGCTGACATCTGTAATCCCAGCTGCTCAGGAGGCTGAGGAAGTAGGATGTCTTGAGCTCAGGTGGTCAAGGCTGCAGTGAGCTATGATCCTGCCACTGCACTCCAGCCTGGGTGCCAGAGTGAGACCCTGTCTCAAAAAAATAAATAAAATAAAATGTGACACAGGGCTGCAGCTAGTACAAGAGCCTAGTTCACCTGGTTCACACAAAGCCCTTCCCACTCTACCACACTGCACGTCTTTCTTCCTCAAGAACCAGTGGCTGCCGCAGGGAGAAGTCTGACGGGCCTGAGGTGAAGAAGTTCCGAGCCGAGAAGCCAGACTTCTTTTGTGGTAAACCAGATCCAGCCGAACTTCTGTGCCAAAGCTGGTTGCCTATAATTTGCTTAAGTCAGTATAGCTTGTGCCCTGTTATTCCTCTTACTGTGTGAACAAATTCACACGGACAACGATGTGCTGTGGATTAGAGTAACTAGAGAAGGTGAGGTGCAGGGTGGGGCCATACAGACCTTGATCTAGGTCTAAAGAATGTCACCTCCGCACATCCTCATGCACCTACCCATTGCAGCCATCAAGGCCGCAGGGCAGGAATAGACCCAGGCACTCCACAGAATGGTGATATTGCTCATGGTTTCTTGGCAAGAGATGCTCTCCTGGAGGGCTGGGACCTTCCATTAGTCACCTATATAGTCCTAGCCCTCAGCAAAGGAAGTGGCACATGATACTAAATGGTACTTAATAAATACAGGTGGTTGAGTGGGTGAGTGAATGAATGAAGAAATACCCAAGGAGGGAGAGCATCTTCATCATGACTTCATAGTCACCTTAATCTTCACCTCCTTTCTGATCTTGGCTTTGTGTCCAGAACAGGGAGCTTCCCATAGTGGTGCTGACTTGACTCCCTCCCCCCAAAATGTGACAAATCATGTATTCCCTCATTTATTTTTTTGTAAGTCAACATCCAAAAGCTTACATAAAAAGTTTAACTATGTAGTTAAAATAGAAACACTTTTCAGATTATTATAAATATTAAAATTTTAAAATAAAATTATTCAGTCACATGTTTACATCCTATAGCCAATGGTAAATAGTTGCCATAAATATTTGATATGTAATATCTCACAGTAAAAAAATTATAAACAAAATATATTCTTCTGTTTGTTGTTGTTGTTTGAGACAGGGTCCCGCTCTATCACCCAGGCTGGAGTGCAGTGATGTGATTATGGCTCACTGCAGCCTCAACCTTTCTGGCCTTAGGTGATCCTCCCATCTCAGCCTCCCGAGTAGCTGAGACTACAGGTGTGCACCACCATGCCTGGCTAATTTTTGTACTTTTAGTAGAGATGAGGTTTCACCAGTTGTCCAGCCTAGTTTTGAACTCCTGGGCTTGAGCCATCTGTCCACCTCAGTCTCCCAAAGTGTTGGGATTGCAGGCGTGAGCCACCATGCCCAGCCCAATGTCTTCTGTGTAGTTAGAATTCTTTTATTGTTTCCTTTTCATTTTAAAATTATACTTCTATTTCACTTCACCTGCCAAAATTTTCTTCAACAAAAATGTGTTCAAAAACAATATTTTCAAGTTCCTGTAACTATTATGTTCTAGTTGTTGAGATTGCTCTGTATTAGGTTATAATGACAGTTATTTTTAGTATATAATTGATAAAAATATATCACACATTCTGATACCACTTAAAAAAAAAGGACCAATATAGACAATATCTTGGTTCATAAAACAACCTAAATGAATTTAAAAGAATTGGAATAATACAGCGTGTTCTCCAACCACAGTGGAATCAAAGAGAAATAAATAACAGAAAGATAACAGAAAAATATAAAAACACTTCTAAATAATCCATGGGAAGAGAGGAAGTCTCAAGGGAAATCCAAAAATACATTGAACTGGAAAAAAAAAATGAAAGTACTGCATATCAAATGTTATGGAACAGCGCTGGGCAGTGCTGAAAGGAAAGTATGTAGCCACAAATACTTACATTAGAAAAGAGTAACAGTCTCAAATCAAAAACCAAATATCCCACCTCAAGAACCTGGAAAATAAAGGGCAAAATTAACCCAAAGGCAAGCAGAAGGAAAGAAATACTAAAGATAAGAACAGAAATCAATAAAATTTAAAAACAGAAAAGCAATAGATAAAAATTTGAAACAAAGAGAGCTGGTTATTTGAGAAGATCAATAAAATCGGCATACCTCCAGCAAGACTGACAAAGAGAAAAGACACAAATGACCAATATCAGGAATGAAACAGGAGATATCACTACAGACCCTGAAGGTGTCTAAATGATGATAAACGAATACTACAAAAAACTCTACTCTCATACATTTAACAACTTAGATGAGATGGACCAATTCCTGAAAAAACACACACTATCACAGTTCACTCAAAATGAAATAGATCATCAGAATAACTCTATAACCATTTATAAAATTAAATCCACAATTTTAAAACTACCAAAACACAAATCTGCAGTCTAGATGAGTTTCACTGGAGAACTCTACCACCCTTTAGAGAGAAATTAATGCCAATTTTATACAATCTCTTGCAGAAAACTGAAGAGGAAGAGTTTGGCAGATTTTATGAAGCTTCATGTTACCCTGATATTAAAACCAGAAAGAGACACTATAAAAAAGGAAGGAAGGAAGGAAGGAAGGGAAGGAGGGAGGGAGGGAAGGAGGGAGAGAGGGAGGGGGAAAGGGAAGAAAAGAAAGAAAAGGAAGCTGCAGACCAATAAATCTCATAAATGTAGACACAAAAATCATTGATAAAATATTAGCAAATAGAATTCAGCAATGTGTAAAAAGAATTATACACCATGCCAATGGGATTTATTTCAGGGAAGCAAGGATGGCTCAATATTTTAAAATCTCTCAATGTAATCAATCATATTATCAACCTAAAAAAGAAAAATTACATAAGCATATCAACCAATGGGAAAAAAAAGCATTTGACAAAATTCACCATCCGTTTATGATAAAAAAAAAAACTCTCAGAAAAAAACAGGAATAGAGAGGAACTTCCTCAACTTGATGAATATCTACAAAAATCTGTAGCTAACATTATACTTACAGGTAAAAGACCAAATGTTTTCCCTCTAAGTTTGGGAACCTGACAAGGATGTCTGTTCTCAATACTCTTAGTCAACATAGTGCTGGAAGTTCTAGCTAGGGCAAAAAAGGTAAAAAAGGAAATAAAAAGCATACAGATTAGAAAAAAAAAAAAAAACTATATTGCAGACGTCATGATTCTCTATGAAGAAAATTCCAAGGAATCTTCAAAAAAACTTCTAGATCTAATAAGTAAGTTTAGCAAATTTGAAGGATATGAGGTAAACATACAAAAGTCAATCAATTGTATTCCTATATTCTGGCACCAAGTATGTGGACACTAAAATTAATTACAATACCATGTACAATTGTTCAAAAAAATACTTAAATCTAACAAAGCATGTATAGGATTTTTTTTACACCAAAAACCACACAATGCTGATGAAAGAAATCAATCAGATCTGTATAAACGAAGAGATATACTGTGTTTATGTATTGAAAGATTTAACTGATGTTAATCTTTCCTCACTCCTGTAATCCTAGCACCTTGGGAGACTGAGGTTGGGGGATTGCTTGAAGTCAGGAGTTGGAGACCAGCTGGGGCAACAGTGAGACCCTCTCTTATGCACCTGTAGCACTAGCTACTTAGGAGCCTGAGGTGGGAGGATCGCTTAAGCCCAAGAGGTTTGAAGCTGCAGTGAGCTATGATTGATTGCATCATTGCATTCCAGCCTGGGCAACAGAATGAGACCATGTCTCTAAATTGTAAAAATAAACAAAAAATATTTAACATAGGCTAGGCACGGTGGCTCACGCCTGTAATCTCAGCACTTTGGGAGGCTGAGGTGGGCAGATCACGAGGTCAGGAGATCGAGACCACCCTGGCTAACACGGTGAAATCCCATCTCTACTAAAAACACAAAAAATTAGCTGGGCGTGGTGGCGGGCGCCTGTAGTCCCAGCTACTCAGGAGGCTGAGGCAGGAGAATGGTGTAAACGTGGGAGGTGGAGCTTGCAGTGAGCCGAGATTGCACCACTGCACTCCAGCCTGGGCGACAGAGGGAGACTCCTTCTCAAGAGAAAAAAAAAAAAAAAAAAAAGATTTTACATAATAAATATGTCAATTCTCCCTAAATTGATATACAGCACAGTTCTTATTAAAAATCGCAGCAAGTTTTTTGGTAAATATACACCAGAGTATTTTAAATCTTATATTTTAAGGCAGAGGAGCTAGAACTGCCACAACAATTTGAAAGATAAATTGGGAGAAATTAGTTTACATGATTTCAAGACTTATCTTACAGCTACAATAAAAGAAGATTGTGTAGTGGAAGAAAAGACATAGGGACCAATAAAACAGAATAGAGAACCTGGAAATAGCTCCACACAAATGACCCCAACTGCTTCTTGACAAAGGTGCCAAAGGAATTCAGTGGAGGAAAGATAGCCTTTTCCTTCCTTCCTTCCTTCCTTCCTTCCTTCTTTCTTTCTTTCTTTTGAGACAGAGTTTCGCTCTTGTTGCCCAGGCTGGAGTGCAGTGACATGATCTCATCTCACCTCAACCTCCGCCTCCCGGGTTCAAGCGATTCTCCTGCCTCACCCTCCCGAGTAGCTAGGATTATGGGTACGTGCCACCACGCCTGGCTAATTTTGTATTTTTAGTAGAGATAGGGCTTCTTCATGTTGATCAAGCTGGTCTCGAACTCCCGACCTCAGGTGATCTGCCCACCTCGGCCTTCCAAAGTGCTGGGATTACAAGCGTGAGCCACTGCACCCGGCCGAAAGATAGCCTTTTCTATAAATGGTTTTGAAGTAATTAGACATCCACAGACAAACAAAATACAGAAGAATTTTTTTAAAAACCCTCAAGTCTCATACCTTATGCAAAAGTTAACTCAAAATGGGTCAAGATTTAAATGTAAAAGGTAAAGCTATAAAATTTTTAGAAGAAAATCATCAGGGCTGGGCACGGTGGCCCACACCTGTAATTCCAGCACTTTGGGAGGACGGTGCGGGCAGATCTTGAGGTCAGGAGATTGAGACCATCCTGGCTAACACGGTGAAACCCCATCTCTACTAAAAATACAAAAATTAGCCGGACGTGGTGGCCTGTGCCTGTAGTCCCAGCTACGTGGGAGGCTGAGGCAGGAGAATCACTTGAACCCGGGAGGTGGAGGTTGCAGTGAGCCAAGATCGGGCCACTGCGCTCCAGCTGGGGCGATAGAGCAAGACTCCGTCTCAAAAAAAAAAAAAAAAGAAAAGAGAGAAAATCATCAGGACTTAGGCATAAGCAAAGAGTTCTTAGCCTTGACACCAAAAGCTTTTACTCTGCAAAAGACTCTGTTAAGAGGATGAGAAGTCAAGCTACAGACAGAGAGAAAATATTTACAAGCCACATATCTGATAAGATACTCATATTTGGATTATATACGGAACTCTCAAAACTCAGAAGGAAAAAAGTCAATCCAATTAGAAAATAAGCAAAAGACATGAAAAAATTCATTAAAGAGAATCTACAGATAGCAAATAAGTACATGAAAAAATATTCAATATCATTAGTCATTAGGGAAATGCAAAAAATCATAAGACAGAATTACATGCCTATCAGAATAGCTGAAATAAAAATATTTGAATTAGCTCATTGAACTCACCTGCAGCTCTCGGAGTTCCTGTGTCTTTCTTCGTTGTCGGAGCCAGGCCTACATGCCAGCAACCATGTCGAAGGGACCTGCAGTTGGTATTGATCCCTGCCCAGCTAGTCTTGTGTGGGTGTTTTCCAGCAAGGAAAAGTAGAGATAATTGCCAATGATCAGGGAAACCGAACCACTCCTACCTATGATGCCTTTACGGACACTGAATGATTGATTGGTGATGCCACAAAGAATCAAGTTGCAATGAACCCCACCAACATGGTTTTTGATGCCAAACGTCTGATTGCACACAGATTTGATGATGCTGTTGTCCAGTCTGAGATGAAGCATTGGCCCTTCATGGTGGTGAATGATGCTGGCAGGCCCAAGGTCCAAGTGGAATACAAGGGAGAGACCAAAAGCTTCTATCCAGAGAAGGTATCCTCTATGGTTCTGGCAAATATGAAGGAAATGGCAGAAGCCTACCTTGGGAAGACTGTTACCCATGCTGTGGTCACAGTACCAGCTTACTTTAATGACTCTCCACATCAGGCTACCAAAGATGCTGGAACTATTGTTGGTCTCAATGTACTTAGAATTATTAATGAGCCAACTGCTGCTGCTTATGGCTTAGACAAAAGGTTGGAACAGAAAGAAATGTGCTGATCTTTGACCTGGGAGGTGGCACTTTTGATGTGTCAATCCCTTGGTATTGAAACGGCTGGTGGAGTCATGACCATCCTCATCAAGTATAGTACTACCATTCTTACCAAGCAGACATAGATCCTCACTACCTATTTTGACAACCAGCCTGGTGTGCTTATTCAGGTTTATGAAGGTGAGCGTGCCATTTTGAGGATGGAATCTTTGAGGTCAAATCTACAGCCAGAGACACCCACTTGGGTGGAAAAGATTTTGACAACCGAATCGTCAGCCATTTTATTGCTGAGTTCAAGCACAAGCATAAGAAGGACATCAGTGAGAATAAGAGAGCTGTAAGATGCCTCTGCACTGCTTGTGAACATGCTAAGCATACTCTGTCTTCCAGCACCCAGGCCATATTGAGATCGATTGTCTCTATGAAGGAATCAACTTCTATACCTCCATTATCCCTGCCCGATTTGAAGAATTGAATGCTGACCTGTTCCATGGCACCCTGGACCCTGTAGAGAAAGCCCTTCAAGATGCCAAACCAGACAAGTCACAGATTCATGATATTGTCCTGGCTGGTGGTTCTACTCGTATCCCCAAGATTCAGAAGCTTCTCCAAGACTTCTTCAATGGGAAAGAACTGAATAAGGGCATCAACCCTGATGAAGCTATTGCATATGGTATAGCTGTCCAGGCAGCCTTTCTGTCTGGAGACAAGTCTGAAAATGTTCAAGATTTGCTGCTCTTTGATGTTACTCCTCTTTTTCTTGGTATTGAAACTGCTGATGGAGTCACATGGCCGTCCTCATCAAGTGTAATACTACCATTCTTACCAAGCAGACACAGATCCTCACTACCTATTCTGACAACCAGCCTGGTGTGCTTATTCAGGCTTATGAAGGTGAGCGTGCCATGACCAAGGATAACAACCTGCTTGGCAAGTTTGAACTCACAGGCATACCTCCTGCACCCCGAGGTGTTCCTCAGATTGAAGTCATTTTTGACATTGATGCCAATGGCATCCTCAATGTCTCTGCTGTGGACAAAAGTACAGGAAAAGAGAACAAGATTACTATCACTAATGACGAGGGCTGTTTGAGCAAGGAAGACATTGAACGTATGGTCCAGGAAGCTGAGAAGTACAAAGCTGAAGATGAAAAGCAGAGGGACAAAGTGTCATCCAAGAATTCACTTGAGTCCTATGCATTCAACAGGAAAGCAACTATCAAAGATGAGAAACTTCAAGGCAAGATTAACAATGAGGACAAAGAGAAGATTCTGGACAAGTGTAATGAAATTATCGACTGGCTCAATGTGAATGAGACTGCTGAGAAGGAAGAATTTGAACATTAGCAGAAAGAGCTGGAGGAAGTCTGCAACCCCATCATCACCAAGCCGTACCAGAGTGCAGGAGGCGTGCCAGGACGAATGCCTGGGGGATTCCCTGGTGGTGTAGCTCCTCCCTCTGGTGGTGCTTCCTCAGGGCCCACCATTGAAGAGGTTGATTAAGCCAACCCAAGTATAGATGTAGCATTGTTCCACACATATAAAACATTGAAGGATCTAAATTTGTAGCAAATTCTGTGGCAGTTTAAAAAAGTTCAGCTGCTATAGTAAGTTACGGGGCATTCTCAATACTTGAATATGGAATATATGCACAGGGGAAGGAAATAACATTGCACTTCATAAACACTGTATTGTAAGTGAAAAATTCAATGTCTTAAATACAACTATTTAAAATTGGCACCATAAAAATATTTGAATTAATAATGCAAGAATGTTTCTTCTCACCACTCCAATTTGTCATTATACTGTAAGTCCTAGCTAGTACATTAAGAAAAGAAAAGGAAATAAAGGGTATAGAAATTGAGAAGAAAGAAAACTTTATTTGCAGATTACATGATTGTCTATGTAGAAAATTCAAAAAATTCACATACACAAAAACTTGATCTAATAAATGATTATACGAGGTTGCAGGATACAAGGTTAATATACAAGTCAGTTGCTTTCCTATATACCGGCAGTGAACAATTGGAATTTATAATTAAAAATGTATCACCATTTACATTAGCACCCCCAAAAATGAAATACTTAGGTATAAATCTAACAAAATGTGTGCAAGGAAACTACATGAGAAAAACTATAAAACTCTGATGAAAGAAATCAACAATCTAAGTAAGTGAAGAGAAAGTCTACGTTCACGAACAGGAAGACTCAATATGGTTAAGATGTCAGTTCTTTCCAAATAATCCGTCAGTTCCATGCAATCACAGTCAAAATCCCAGCAAGTTATTTTGTGGATATTAACAAACTGATTCTAAAGTATATATGGGAAGGCAAAAGACCCAGGATACCCAACAAATATTGAAGTAGATAAAGCACAAAGTTGGAGAACTGACACTACCCAACTTCAAGACATGCTATAAAGCTACAGTAATCAAGACTGTGGTGCTAGTGAAAGAATAGACAAATAGATCCATGGAACAGAAGAGAGAGCCCAGAAATAGACCCATATAAATATAGTCAAATGATCTTTGACAAAGGACCAAAAGCAATCCAATGGAGAAAGGACAGTGTTTCCAACAAACATTGCTGAGAACAGTCGTACATACAAATAAAAAAAAAAAAAAAAAAAAAAGATGCAGACCTTACCCTTTTCACAAAAAAAAATTAATAGTGGATCATGAACCTAAATGTAAAATACTAAACTGTAAAACTTTTAGAAGATAATATAAGAGAAAATCTAGATGATCTTGGGTTTGGTGATGACTTTTTAGATACAACACTAAAAATACAACCTATGAAAGAAAAATGTAATAACTTATATTTTATTAAAATGAAAACTTCTGTGAAAGATATTGTTAAGGGAATGAAAAGACAAGCCACAGACTGGGAGAAAATCTTTGCAAAACACATATCCGATAAAGAATTTGTACACAAAATATACAAAGAGCTCTTAACACTCAACAATAAGAAAACAAACAGTCCAATTAAAAAGTGGGCAAGCGGCCGGGCGCGGTGGCTCATGCCTGTAATCCCAGCACTTTGGGAGGCTGAGGCGGGTGGATCATGAGGTCAGAAGATCGAGACCATCCTGGCTAACGCGGTGAAACCCCGTCTCTACTGAAAATACAAAAAATAAGCCGGGCGTGGTGGCAGGCGCCTGTGGTCCCAGCTACTCCGGAGGCTGAGACAGGAGAATGGTGTGAACCCGGGAGGTGGAGCCTGCAGTGAGCCGAGATCATGCCGCTGCACTCCAGCCTGGGCGATAGAGTGAGACTCCATCTCAAACAAAAAAAAAAGTGGGCAAAAGATCTGAACAGACGTCTCACCAAAGGAGATATACACATGACAAATAAGCATATGAAAATATGCTAATATCACACATGATTAGGGAATGCACATTAAAATAGTAAAATACCACGGCATATTCATCAAAATAATAGTGAAAATTCATAATACTGACACATCAAATGGTGAGGAGGAGGTAGAACAATAGCAACTCTCATTCATTGATGGTGGGAATGCAAAATGATATAGCCACTTGGAAGAATGTCTGTTTTTTTCTGTAAATAGTTTTTGGGGGAACAAGTGGTGTTTAGTTACATGGATAAGTACTTTAATGGTGATTTCTGAGATCCTGGTGCACCCATCACCCGAGTGGTGTACACTGTACCCAATGTGTAGGATTTTGTCCCTCACCTGAATGTCTGTTTCTTAATGTCGTCTTACCACATGACCCAGCAGCTGCACTCCTTGGTATTTACCCAAGTAGTTGAAAACATATCCACACAAAAATCTGCACACAAATGTTATAGAGGATTTATTCTTAATTGCCACAACTGGGAAGCAACCAAGATGTCCTTCAGTAGATGAACAGATAAACTGTGATACATGGATTCAATGAAGTATTATTCAGGGTGAAAAGAAGTGAGCTATCAAGCCATGAAAAGACATAGAGGAACCTTAAAAGCTTATGGCTATGTGAAGAATATCGATCTAAAAAAAATCACGTGCCGTATGATTTTAACTATATGAGATTCTAGAAAAGGTGAAATTATAGACACAGTAAAGATAGTAGTTGCCAAAGGGTGAGGGGGATGGAAGGATGAATAGGCAGAGCACAGAGGATTTTTAGGTCAGTGAAACTATTTTGTAGAGTGTATTTGGGTACTGTGTACATATTTTGATATTGTATGGGGATGCATGACACATTATGCATTTGATAAAATCCAGAGAACTATATAACAGGAAGAGAACCCTAGTGTAAACTGTGGACTTCAGTTAATAATATATGAATATCTAGATTATAATTAAGTTAATAACGTATCAAATTAGTTAATGAAAACTATAACTAATAATTTAGTGAATAATATATCAATATTGATTTATTTATTGTAACAAATGTACTACATTAATGGGAGATGTTGCTAATGGAAACTGCTGAGGTGGCAGGGGAAGAGAGGGAGAGGAAGTCTGTGGGGACTCTGCACTCTGTTCAATTTGTCCGAAAAAATATAACTGCTCAAAAATACATCTATTAACTCTTAAAAATAGTTAAATCTTCCATAAAGGAGAAATGTGTTTTTTTTTGAGATGGAATCTCACTCTGTTGCCCAGGCTGGAGTGCAGTGGCACGATCTCGGCTCACTACAAGCTCTGCGTCCTGGGTTCAAGCGATTCTCCTGCCTTGGTCTCCGAGTAGCTGGGATTACAGGCACCTGTCACCACGCCCGGCTAATTTTTTGTATTTTTAGTAGAGACGGGGTTTCACCATCTTGGCTAGGCTGGTCTTGAACTCCTGACCTCGTGATCCACCCGACTCGGCCTCCCAAAGTTTTGGAATTACAGGTGTGAGCCCGGCCCAGAAAGGAGAATTCTAATAATTCTAAATAATTTATGCAGATATTTCTCCCTCAAGGAGATGGGGGCTTAACTCTTAACCATTTGAGTACTGGTCAGCACTCAGTAACTTGCCTTTGGACCGTAAAGTGTGGAAAGGGAGGAAAAGGTTAACGTTAGAGGAGAGAGACTGGCAAACGCCCTTACCCAGGTGATAAGGTTGACGTCATCAGTCATGTCAATTGCATGTATGTCCCTTTAATAATATGTGGTGAGAATGGCACTGCCTCTTTGTGGTAATCCTCCCAAAATCCATTACCCCAGTCTTGCCATGAGAAAAACATCAAACAAGCCCAAATTGAGGGATATTCTACACAGTACCCGGCCAGCATTCCTCAAAACTGTCAAGGTCATCCAAAACAAGGAAAGTCTGAGAAATTCTCACAGACAAGAAAAGGCTAAGGAGACATGACAAAGAAAAGTAATGTGGTATCCAGAGTCAGAAGGACAGTGGGGCAAACTAGTAACATGCGAATAAACTGCAGAGTTTAGTTAGTACAAGTGTGCCAGTGCCGGCTCCTTAGTTGTGACAAAGGTTCCATACAGATGTTAACAGTAGGGGAAACTGGGTGAGGGGTGTATGAGAAGTCTGTACAATCTTCGCAACTTTTCTGGAAATCTAGAACTATCTTAAAATTAAAGTTTGATTTAAAATAATGTGGGAAAAAATAGTGACAGATCAAATGCTGGTGAGGATGTAGAGAAACTAGATCACTAATACAATGTGGAGGGAATGTAAAATGGTACCAACACTCTGGAAGAGTTTGGCAATTTCTTTAACATTTTAAACACACAATTACCACACCACCCGACAATTGCATTTCTGGATATTTATCCCAGAGAAATGAAAACCTATGCTCTCAAAAAACTTGCACATGAATGTTTATAGAAGCTTTATGTGCAATAGTCCCATGCTGGAAACAACCTAGCTGTGCTTTAATGTATGAATGGTTAAACAAACTGTGATGTATTCACAGCAGGGAGTACTACTCAGCAGGAAAAAGGAAGGAGCTATTCATATACTCCACAACATGGATGGCTCTCCAGAGACTTATGCTGAGAAGAAAAAGCAATGTCAGAAGGTTATATATGTATGGCCCATTTATTTAACATTCTTGAAATGACAAAATCATAGAAATGAAGATGAAATGAGTGGTTGCCAGAGATTAAGTTTGAGAGAATGAGAGGAAAGTAGTTGTGATTATAAGAAGCCAACTTCAGGAATTCTGGTGGTGATAGAAATGTTTTGTATCTTGACTGTATCAATATCAATATCCTGGTTTGCCCAACAGTGCAAGACCCTGTCTCAAAAAAAAAATAGTAATGTATCTCTTTTATTTTATTTGAGACCGAGTTTCACTCTTTGTTGCCCAGGCTGGAGTGCAATGGCGCGATCTCGGCTCACAGAAACCCCCGCCTCCCGGGTTCAAGCGATTCTCCTGCCTCAGCCTCTGGAGTAGGTGGGATCACAGGCATGCACCACCATGCCCAGCTAATTTTGTATTTTTAGTAGAGACGGGGTTTCTCCATGTTGGTCAGGCTGCTTTTGAACTCCCGACCTCAGGCGATCCGCCCGTCTCATATCTTTTAATGAAATGAATAAGGCTTATTTATTTATTTATTTATTTATTGAGACGGAGTCTCATTCTGTCGCCCAGGCTGGAGTGCAGTGGCGTGATCTCGACTCACTGCAATCTCCGCCTCCCGGGTTCACGCCATTCTCCTTCCTCAGCCTCCCGAGTGGCTGGGACTACAGGTGCCCGCCACCACACCTGGCTAATTTTTTGTATTTTTAGTAGAGACAGGTTTTCACCGTGTTAGCCAGGATGGCCTCGAGCTCCTGACCTTGTGATCCGCCTGCCTCGGCCTCCCAAAGTGCTGGGATTACAGGTGTGAGCCACCGCGCCCAGCCGAATAAGGCTTTTATCTTTAATTAATTCATGCACTCATGCATGATATTACTTGTTATTAGAGTTAGACAAGGAATAGCATCCATTCTATTTGTACTTTTCATTTTTGTAGAAGTAATGCTGGGAAACCTTGTTCACGTAAATAAGTTTGGATGGAGTTTTATTATAGCAATATGATTTAGCTCTCTGAACTCTTTCCAAGTTCTAAGCCAAAATAACATACTGCTCTATCATCAAGAATTATTTTTAATAATCTATCAGCTGACAACTCCATTAGGTCCTCTTCTGATATTGTTGAAAGCAAAGAATTGGAAAACATCTGACTTGCAAATATTTATTTCCTAGTCTTTGTGGTCATTAAGTCCTCTTTTTCTGGGAAATCACCTAAAATACTTTATCAAGACTTATTAAATGATTGTTAATTATGCTTGTTATTCTTTCTCATAATGGCACCTTCTAATTTGATATACTTAAAAAGGGTTGGAGAAATTGAAATATTTTTCATTTCAATATAAGTTTACCAAAACTATTTGTACATTGATTTTATATTATCATATACTTTATTTTTATTGTGGAAATTTTAAGAGCTGAAAATTTAGCACATTCAATTTATGGCACTTTAAGGTAATTGTTGAAGTGGGTCATAAAGTTAATCACCCAGAGTAGACTTACTCTTTGTCCCCCACCAAAACACTTAGTTTTCATTTTTCTTTTTTTGTCTTTTCTTTTTTTTTTGAGACGGAGTCTCTCTCTGTTGCCAGGCTGGAGTGCAATGGCGCTATCTCGGCTCACTGCAACCTCTGCCTCCCGGGTTCAAGCAAGTCTTCTGCCTCAACCTCCTAAGTAGCTGGGACTACAGGCATGCGCCACCACACCCAGCTAATTTTTGTATTTTTAGTAGAGACGGGGTTTCACCATGTTGGCCAGGATGGTCTTGATCTCTTGATCTCGTGATCTGCCCGCCTCAGCCTCCCAAAGTGCTGGGATTACAGGCATGAATCACCGTGCCCGGCCAGTTTTCATTTTTCAAGCCAAATCAATGAGTTAATATATGTCCCCAAGACAAACATTCTGCATTCTAATTCTAAGATAGTAGATATATTAGATAGATAGATAGATAGATAGATAGATAGATAGATAGATAGATAGATAGATATTGATAGAACATGAAGCTGTACCATGAATTTATCACCTGGATGAAATAATGTGCCACCACCCTCAACACTTCCTACCTTCACTAACTTTATTTTATTTTCATGAGATTTGCATGATGGCAATATGTTCTTTGATAATCCTTGGGGGAAGGATGAGGGGAGTCATTAGACAAATATTGGTATCATATTTTTGCCTTACCACACAACCTATCTTGCCCTGTGTCTAATTCCATGCTTTGCCCGTCGCAGACATATGTATAAGACAGAGAGAGAGACACAAAACCTTAGAGATTTATATTGCCTTCATTAATATTTTCAGTTGTCCTTTTTTGGATGCCATGGAAGTTTGTACACTTGGCCTAATGCACCATAGTAAGTAAGATTTGGGATGAGAGAGAGCTAACAGTTTTTTTTCTTTTTTGTAAAGTGGGGAAAGGGCTATTGAGAAAGGGCAGGCAGGACCAGAGAACCAGCCCGACCCCCCAGCTGCAGGTGCACTGTCTGCTAGATCAGTTCAGGGAAGGGCAGATATGGCATTCAGGGTCTGGAAATGGAGTGCCTTAAAACAATTCTTGCCCAAATACCCCCTGGGAAGTCTTCCTGTCTCTTCAGGGACGCTCACACTCCAGATTG
Source organism: Pongo abelii (assembly GCF_028885655.2). Classification (NCBI taxonomy): domain Eukaryota; kingdom Metazoa; phylum Chordata; class Mammalia; order Primates; family Hominidae; genus Pongo; species Pongo abelii. The sequence continues at coordinate 4,138,796 of NC_071995.2, forward strand.
TAAACGGTGATTCTAATACCCCCTCCTTGCAAACCACACCTAGAAATAGGTGTGTAGAGACCTAGAACATCTCATGAGCTTCACCAAGACCTTCTGAGCCACCGTTTCCCCACTGCTCGAAACCTGACCATGGAACATCTCACAATGTGCAGGCAGCACATACCGTGATCAGTGCCACAACTTAGACTTGGTGCAATGGTGAAATACTGAGAAAGAAAAACCAAAGTGTCTCCAGGAAGTAAACAGCTCATGACAAGAGGCCAGACAGACCACACATGAAACAGATGCACCACACATGAAATGTGCACAAGAATACAGTGAAGATATTTATGCTTCTTGTTAAAAAAGATGGGGCAGACAGCTAGAGAAGGTGAAGGAACTGGAAATATGGGATCTCAGAGACTGGGGAGACTTCCTGGAGTTGCATTTGTTTTACAGACTCCGAGAGGGGCACAAATGAGATTTGATGGAGTAAGGAAGGCCAGTGTACTGATACCGTTTTAAAACGTCCACAGCTGTCTTCTGGTAAATGAAAATGTCCTGAAGTCCTTTCCTTTCCAGAGCTAAGACGTGTTTTTGAGCCTGACTTCTATATTCAGTGATATGAGGAAGAGAGGAAGAAAGGGAGAAAAAAGGGGACAAATTGGAATTTCTCAACTTCTGGACTAGTGGTAGTCAAATGAGTTAATTTATACTAAAGTGTTAATGACACACAACAGTTATACCCTACAAAGATCCCTTGTAACATAAAGGCTCTGTGAAATATTCTATATGTTGAGGAATCAAAGTAACAAAGGAATAATGAAAAAGGGAAATTAGGCAAAAGGAATGGGGGAGAGGACTGGTTCTCAGCATTCAAGCAATCCAATCAGGAAACCCCCTGCAATGACAAAACTTGTCTAGCGCACCAATGGGGCCAGTAGATATCATCTGCCAGTAGATGGCGGTCTTCATACTAATTGACTCTTCACTGGAACAGCCCTTCTTTCTACCAGATATTTGTAGGGTTGGTTGGCTTATTGCAGAGGTGGAAAAGGAAGCTACCTCCGCAGTGTAAATTGGAGAGCCCTGCGTGAGAGCTCCCCCTGCTCAGAATTTACTCCCTCACAGACTCGGCCACTTATGTCTAAAAGTCGTATTTATTCAACCCTTTATGGAGGAGGGCAAATTTCTGACAAGAAGGGAAACTGGGGTTAGTCATTAACACTTTAGCAGGAACTAATTTGGTATATTAATTCACGAAAGAAAGGAACTTTCCAGGCATTGGGCACTTAATAGCCTTCTTTAAAAAAAAAAAAAAGAAGGTGCCTGGGTACAGTGGCTCATGCCTGTAATCCCAACACTCTGGGAGGCCAAGGCAGGAGGATTGCTTGAGCCCAGGAGTTCCAGACCAGCCCGGGTAACATAGCAAGACCCTGTCTCTACAAAAAGAAAATAAATTAGCTGGGTGTGGTGGCATGTGCCTGTGGTCCCAAGCTACTCAGGAGGCTGAGGCAGGAGGATCACTTGAACCCAGGAGATTGAGGCTGCAGTGAGCTATGATTGTGCCACTGCACTCCAGCCTGGACAACAGAGCAAGACCTGGTCTCAACAACAACAGAAAAAGGAAATAGAAGAAGTAGGCAGAAAAGAAATGGTAGGTCGCTATAGATGGGTTTTGGCTTGGGCCAGACCTGAACACTGTTTCCTTCAGCTCCCATTCCACAATGGAGGACCAGGTCCCCACAGGTTTGCTGAACAGACCATAAAGCTTGCTAACCTTGGCTGGGCACAGAAGCAGGATAATCCTAATTTCTCGGCACTCTCTACACGGATGCCCATGGATCTGTTTGGCCCAGTACTTTCTTCATCCCTAGGATGGCCTGAGAAGTAAGGGGACATCACAAAAGAGGAGTTATTCAGAAAGAGGCCAAGATGGTGAGAAGACCTGAAACTGGTGCAGTAGCTATCTGTCCCGTGGTAAACTAGAGAAGAGAAGACACATATTCATCAAGGCGCTGGCCTCTGACACCAATGGTTGTCACGTGGCACCGGCAAACGCAAAGGGAGAATCAGAAGTTAGAGAGAAATTGATCACGATGCAATGTAAGAACAATTTTACCTTCTGCCGTCACCATCTGAGGACAGACTGATGATGGTTACGGTAAAATAATAATCATCATGACAATAAATCACATTTATTTAACCATCACTTGTGGCTAGGCGCTGTGTTCCACATGGCTGATTTCATTTAACAATTGCAACATTGCTGTGGAGTGGGTATTATTATGACCACCTTTTTACAGACGAGGAAACAGGCTGAGAAGAATTAAATAACATATTCAGTATGACCCTGAGCATTTAACCATGCCGCGAGGCTGCCTCCTTGGACAGAACGGGCTGCCCTGGGGGTCTACAAGTTCACAGTACAGCGGCATTGGAGCAGAGGCTAGGGACATCTGGCCGGGGTGCTGCAAAGGAGACTCATGGGATTCAATCATCTTAAAGGTCCTCCCACCCCCTAGGGCATACAGATCCACACACTCATTCAGCAAATATGCACAGAGTGCCAGGCTGTGTCCTGGGAACTAAGAAGATGATGTTATCGAAAGAAGGAGGAGGAAGAGAAGGGCACAGAGGAGGAGAGAGGAAAGAAAGGGGGAAGAGAGAAAGTAGGAGGAAGAGGAGGAGAATAGGAACAGCAACTAAAAATTTTTTAAAACCATTTTTTAAAAAAATTCACATCACTATTAATATAATAGGGGCTACTTTACAGAAGTGAAAAAAATGCTATGAAAAAAGTATAGTGGGGCATATAACCTAATCTGAAGAACCCAGGAAACTTTCTTCAAACTAGAAGGGAAGTGACATTTTTCTTTTTTTTTCAGCATCCAATTTTTTTTTTTTTAATTTTTAGTAGAGACATAGAGACGAGGTCTTGCTATGTTGCCCAGGCTGATCTCAAACTTCTGACCTCAAGTGATACTCTCACCCCAGCATACCAAAGTGCTGAGATTACTGGAATGAACCATTGCCTCTGGTCCTAAAATCTTTAAATTAAAGAGGGTATGACCTAGGGTTAGTTTTTTTTTTTTTTTTTAGCTGTGGCTGGGCCTTGGGGCGGACATAGGGTTTGGTGTGGCTGTGTGGGGTTCCCCAGGCCTGGCCGAAATGCCTGTACACCTTGGCCCTTGTAAGGATGGGAGAGCAGGCTGAAGCCACAGGCCTTGGGGATGCCAGGGCCAGCTGGGCAAAGGTGAGGATTTTGCCCCCAGGCTTGAGGATGCAGCTGTGGGTCTGCTGCTCACATGCAATGCACACACCTTGAGTTTGGGCACCTCCAGCACGGGCACAACATCCATTATGATCCCCACAACCACAGCTGTTTTGTTCTTCCAGCCAGAAAGCTTCATCTTCCCCATCATATGGGAAAGAGACAGAGGTGGCCAGTTTCTGTGACTCATTAACAACGTCTTCAGAGCAACCTGGTTGAAGGTGGAGTTGGTTCATCTGGCCGGAAACCTGAACAGCTTGACCAACAGCCTTTGGTGGATGTCCTGGCTCTTGGGCTTCTGACGCCGAACCTTTTGGTCCTTGTCATGGCAAACATCAACTCCCTCGATGGCATCTTCTGCTCTGCCAGGTCCAGAAGGGAAATGACATTTAAGCTGAGACCTGAAAGCTGAATAAGAGATACCTAAGCAAATAAGTCCAGGAAACAGCTTTATAAAAGCCCCATGGATGCTGGGAGCATGGCTCACGCCTATAATCCTAGCACTTTGGGAGGCCAAGTGGGAGGGGAGGATTGCTTGAGGCCAGGAGTTTGAAACCAGCCTGAGCAAAATAGAGGGGCCCCCGTCTCTACAAAAATTTTTTCTAAAAAAAATTACCCAGGCATGGTGGCATGTGCCTGTAGCCCCAGCTTCTTGGGATGCTGAGATGGGAGCATCGCTTGAGCCCAGAAGTTCAAGGCTGCAGTGAGCTGTGATCATGTCACTGCACTCCAGCCTGGGCAGCAGAGTGAAATCTTGATTCAAAAAAAAAAAGCCTGTGGGAGGAGACTTTGGCTCTTTGAGGATCAGAAGGAAGTGTGGCAGAGTCAGGCAAGAGGAGCTGACCTGGGCTGCTGCTAGAGAATTAAGCAGGGGTTAGAAGCCATGTTGAGACTATTCTTAGAGAGAGGGTGGGGTTTTGAATTATTTTAAGCAGGGTAGAGACACGAGATCTATGTCTTCAACAACTGCTGTGATTGCGGTATGGTGCCTGCAACTGAAGAGGGTGGAACTCAGGGGAGTCATTGCAAGGAGATCCCTGTGGAGGTTGGTACAGAATAGGAAATTGCCTTCTTTTGAGTGGTTCGTGTGGCACTGCCCATCCACACTGGCCCTGCACATCTTCTTGAAGGGAAGAAAACCCAGGTGAAGAAAGTAGAAGCTAGGCTTGGGAGCTGGGGTAGATCTCCACCCGCCTGACCCACCCAGCAACTGTCCTTTCTGGTCTTCACTCTTGCTGTGGTTTCCAAATCTGCATTCAGCAACTGAGGCAAAGCAGCGTGTGCTTGGGGATCTTATACACCCTTCCATAATCAGTGACAGCTGCAACCCCGAGTGTTCGCCTCCCACACTGCCCGTGCTTATGGTTCCTTCCCTGCCACCCAAGGAGAAGATGTAGGAAGCTGAAAGTGAAGAAAAAGAAGGCTAGGCAGTGGCTAGGAAGTCAAAGAGAAGGAAGGTTCAGACATTTTTTGAATAAAAATTCTAACCCAGATATTTATTCTAATGCACAAAAGAGTTAAGGATGAATGCAGTTCTTGTAGATCTGGCAAATTATGCTACCAACCCTGAATTAGGAGAGCTCTGTCTATTCCTGGTTTCTGCCCCAACTTCTTTTTTCTCTCAGTTTCCTCACTCTCGAACAGAGTTAATAGCCGGCGTCACTTTTATAGTTCAAACTCAAGCTGGAAGGAAGAGTGTTTGGATAGTTAAAATCTTGATAGAGAAGTGAGGTCGTGGTGTTGCCAGGACTGTTATCAGATGGCAGCGGTGGGAAAGAGCCAACTTTGGCTTCCAACTGTCCATCGTATCATTCCATGCTTTTCATTGGAATTAAATACTCTGTGTTCTAGAACTTCTTTAGAGTCGCAGGGCTCCTCCTCAAAGTGTTTTTTGCACTAGCAATCCCTACCTGTCCCTGTTCCATAAGCCCCCAATTCTTAAGATCTTTGTGAGGGAGACACGGCAGACGCATCTTCAATCAAGTCAGAGAGGACCCTTACCCATCCTCTGCTAAATTCAGTCAAGAAATCCCTCAAATATACAAGTTAAGCATCCCTAATCCAAAAATCCAAAATCTGAAATGCTTCAAATCCAAATTTTTGAGTGTGGACATGATGCCACAAGTGAAAATTTTTACACATTAAGTACTTAACACAAACCTTGTTTCATGCACAAAATTATTTAAAATATTTTATAAAATTACCTTCAGGCTATGTGTATAAGGTGTATATGAAAAATAAATTAGTTTTGTGTTTAGACTTGGATCCCATCCCCAAGATATTCATTATGTACAAAATATTCCAAAGTCTGAAAATATAAAAAATCCAGAGCACTGCTGTTCCCAAGCATTTTGGACGAGCGATACTCAACCTATAGTAGTTGGCTGGTATATTTGGGTTTCTGGAGCACTCAAATTGAGATACAGTTCCTGACCTCAAGGAGCTTACCCTCGTGCCATCCAAGAAAGGAGGCAAACCAGTGCTCCAGAAACATTTACACAGGAAAAGTGTTTAACAGCCTGCAACAGGAAAACCAGTGACATAACCATGCGGTCAATGGAAGTTTTCTTTGTGCTTTGTATTCTCTAGAAATGATTGAAGCCTGGCTCCCTCTGTCAAAGCAGCACATTCTCCCGCTGTGCTTCACCCCTGCTACATTCATTTCCCTCAAACACCATCACGAAACTCTTTTACTCATTGTTCATATGGTTACTGTCTGGTTCTCCACTAGAAATAAAGCTTTTTAAGTTGAGAAACTACATGTGCCCTGTTTAACGCTGTATCCCTAATACCTAAAACTGTGTCTGGCACTACTAGGTGCTCAGTAAATATTTGATCAACTGAATGCCTGTTGTCTTTTTTTTTTTAATTGTAATTGTCAATTGTCAGTCTCTACCCACCAGACTATAAAATTCAAGGGCAAGGATTTTGTCTGTGTTGTTCATTATGGTGTCTTCAATATCTGGAAGCCACAGCACTGAAAAGTGTTTGCTGAGTGAATGAATGAATGAATGAATGAATGAATGAATGAATGAATGAATGACAGAGATTAATATAGGCTGAGGTGTCCAGGAACTGACATTTACTGAGTACCTGTTCTATGTGAGACACCCTTTTAGGCACTTTATTACTGTGTTTTATGTTGCAGAGAACATGTTTGGACTAGCTTATAAGTCAACTTGAAATAATTTCCTGCCTTAAGAAAAATTGGTTTTGACACATTCTTGTCATAGAAGTCAGCCTTTGTTCCCATGATGCTCTGAACAGCTGCTGTCCTGAAGAAGCCGGGGGAAGCTCCCCCTGCCTGCTGCTTAAACAGCTGGCCAGTGAACAGAGACCACCCCAGACCCTTCAGCTCTCAGCACAGCTGTGTGAGCAGATGGAAATTCTGCCACCCAGAGAATCCAACAGCTGAGAATAGAGTGGGTGGACTTGGCCACTGGTATGACCTGTGCGTGTCAACCCTAATGTGGAGAAAGGTTTTTCATCTCTACAGGTCAACCCATTAGTATGGTTTGACCTAGGAGTCTTCAAAAGTTGTAGCAAGAGCCTTTCTCTATTGTCCCTGTAGCCAGGCACCATGAACACCACTCCAGCTGCTGGGGTGCAAGAGGTCTATGGGCTTGACTTTGCTGTAACCCTCAGTTTCCACACTTTCTTCAGCCCCTTGCCAGGTTACAAAGCCGAATTCCTAGACCTGTCGAATGTTAGAACTAGAAGGCGCCATAGAGATCTAGACTCTAGATACATAGACTGAGGCCTCACTTGAGGGATGAGGACCCTGAAGCTCAGAGGGGCATCCTCTTGGCCCAAGCTGCATGGCTGGTGGATGGCAGCCAAAGGGCCAACCTCTTAGCTCTATGGCGGGTGGTCTTGTACGAGTTTTGTTCTAAATTGCGTTTGGAATATTGTCATCATTAGCAGTTCTATTGTTTTTACCCTTTGTCAAACAGCAGTAATTAGTGTGTTATTAATAATAGTATTGAGTATTAACATTGATCAAGCAAGTCTATGTCAGACAAGGTGCTAGCAGTTGTGTTTAATCCAATCAAAACCCCTAAGAGTGGGAAGGAAGTTGGTCCTAACCTGGAGGGACACAAGGAAGTTCTCAGGGCATGGAAAATATGTCTACCTTGGCGTGGGTGGTGAGTACATTGATAAATACATACGGAAAATCCATCCAGCTGTATACTTAGTACTTACGCTCTTCAAGTATGTGATGCCTCCATTTAAAAAAAATGAATGCAGCTTATATATGCATAAATCTGCCACAATAAATTTCTAAGAAATAAGAAAAAAAAGCCCTGGCCGGGCGTGACGGCTCATGTCTGTAATCCCAGCACTTTGGGAGGCCGAGGCAGGCGGATCACGAAATCAAGAGATCAAGACCATCCTGGCCAACATGCTGAAATCCCATCTCTACTAAAAATACAACAAATTAGCTGGGTGAGGTGGCATGCGCCTGTAGTCCCAGCTACTTGGGAAGCGGAGGCAGGAGAATCGCTTGAACCTGGGAGGTGAAGGTTGCAGTGAGCCGAGATTATGCCACTGCACTCCAGCCTGGATGACACAGCGAGACTCTGTCTCAAAAAAAAAAAAAAAAAAAAGCCCTAAGAGGTATCTTTCTTATCCCCACTTTATAGATGAGGAAACTAAAAAAGTAATATTAACATAATTAATCATCGTATTAGCTCCTAGGTGCCAGGCATGAAGATAAGGGTTTAGGTACAATACCTCATTTAATCCAATTTAAAATCCCATGAGGTTATTTTGTTCATTGTTTCTTTTTGCCATTTTAGCCACTTGCTTTTATGGTAAAACATACACGACAAAATTTACCATTTTCACCATTTTAAAGGATTCAGTGGCATTAAGTCCATTCACATTGTTGTGCAACCATCACCACCGTTCATCTCCAGATTTTTTTTTCATCTTCCCCGACTGATGTGTGTTCTGATCTGGATTCTATCACCTTCTAAATGTGTGACCTCAGGCAAATTGTTTAATGTCTCTGAGCTTCAGGTGCCTCCTCTTTAAATTGGAGGACCTGAGGTGAGCCACTGCTATCGGGGGGATCCTGGCCATATGCAGGACATGAACGGTGGGCAAGAGAGTGAAGCTTCATCTGTATTTATAGCCACTCCCCATTGCTCGCATCACCACCTGAGCTCCACCCCCTGTCAGATTAGCGACTGCATAAGATTCTCATAAGAGCACAAACCCTACTATGCCAGGGATCTAGGTTGCACGCTCCTTGTGAAACCCTAATGCCTGATGATCTCTCACTGTCTCCCATCACCCTCATATGGGACTGTCTAGTTGCAGGAAAACAAGCTCAGGGCTTCCACTGATTCTACATTAGGGTGAGTTGTATAATTATTTCATAATATATTACAATGTAGTAATAATAGAAATAAAGTGCACAACAAATGTCATATGCTTGAGTCATCCTGAAACCACCCTTTCCTCCCCTGCCCCATTCAGGGAAAAATTGTCGCCCACGAAACCCATCTCTGGTGCCAAAAAGGTTGCAGACCACTGCCTTACAGAATGTGGACAGCCTAAAAGCTAAGCTGGTGAGGCTGGGACCAACGGGTATCTCCAGATTTGGGTTGCTACTAAGCCATCAGGGACTCTCTCAGACATCCTCAGCAGGAATGGAGAGTGAGTTGGCCCAGGTGCTTAGAGACACAGAGAGGGAGCCAGAGAAGCCGTTAGGAAACAGATGTGGCACAGAGAAGAAGAGTAGAGGAACCTCAGTCATGCAGTAGTGGCTTGAAGACAGGGCGATGAGTAGGTGCAGGCATTTGCAGAGAGGGGGCAGTAATAGAGGTCATGAGGCTGGAAAAGCCTCCAGTGGGCAGAAACCAGGAGGCAGACAGGAGAAAAATACCACAGCCACAGAAGAAGCAGGGCGAGAGCAAACTGAAAAGTGTCTGCAGCATGGACAGTTCCAGGGTTGCTTTTGGTCCCTTTGGCTGCAGTGGCCTCCATATCATCCATGGGCAGCCGCCGCCCACCATCTCAGCATGTTTTGGCAGGTGCATTTTAAAATAAGTTCCTGGCATCTTATAGAGACAAATGGGGCAAAAAAAAAAAAAAAGACATAGCCTTTACCCTCAGGGAGCTTAATCTCCGGTTCTCACAAAAGCTGAGCTACTACAGTACACACAAAAATCGGAGTCCAGTGGCTAAACTCGCATGTTTTGTAATTGAGCAGAAATGGACTTAATTCCCAGCTCTGCCATTTGCTAACTATGTGATCTTGAAAGCATTTCCTGACCTAAGGCTACACTTCCTCATCTGCAAAAAGGTCACAAGGACAGCACCTGCACAACCAGGGTGCTGGAAGGATTGAGGGAGGCAGAGCCTGCAGGGCTGGGCACACACCTGGCATGTGAGGCTTCGGGCGGACGGCAACCTTTATTACCCAAGCTCCTTAGACCAACAGGCATTTCCTCTATCCACCTGCATTACTATTGTGTGAATTTGGATTCCTCGGGTGCTGCTGTCATGCAGGAATTTGGCTCTTGAAGCAGGAGAGGGACAGGAGACCAGGGAAATGGGGACAGCTACTCCCGGAAGTTATCACAGGGCAGAAGGGCTCAGAGCCCAACTTAATAAAAAGAGCATTGCATCAATGCTTCCTGGGGCCCACTGGCATCCCCTGTAAGCTGCACACTCCCTCTCCAGCCAGGCCTCTGCTCGCAGCCTCTCTGTGCTAGAGGAAACCTAGGGACAGGGACCGCTCCAGCTGCAGGCAAGTTCCTAGAAAGTCCAGTGGAATGGATATCATTCCTGTACTGTGAGTAATCGGCCCAAACAAAGCCCACTGGTATTTCCGAGTCCATTTCCAGTGCCCAGAGCTGGACCCAGTAGCTCAGCAGCTGCAAGGAATGGAATGCAATTCTCCAGCATGCTGCCCTAGATTCAGCCTTGGGGAAAGACTCCTTGCCCCAAGCGGGGAAGGTGCTCTGAAGGTCATCTCGTCTATGCTCCTACCTCTGGGCCCAAACATTGTAAGACACGGGGCTTGGAAACCCCCTGTAGCCCAAGTGTGGGGACCAGGGAGCCTGCGTGAGGATTCTAAGGATACAAGGTGGAGTCAGGAAAAGGATGTCCCTTTCTCCGTTGCCTCCTTGAGCTTCCATTAGACACAGTTGCAGGAGAGGGGAAAGAAATCAGGAAAAGAAAAGCTGAGCCTCCGTGGTATCTCTACCCCAACTTCTCTCCTGCTCCTCCTTTGGTCTTGGGGCAGGCCAGCCGTGTCTGCCTCCCATCGCTTTCCTCGCTTCTGGGCCGCTAGTCTGTCGCAGCCACCATTTCTGGAAGTTCAGAGATAAAGCTATATCCTTATTCTTTCGGAATAGTGGCAGCTGCTTTCTCAGTTCTAGGTGGTAGGGGTTTCCCTAACTGGGTTGCCGATGAGCCTGGGTTATTCACACTGGGGAGTCAGGTCTTTGGCCTTAGCTCACTGGGTCACCCCATCGGTTGTCCCAGGGAGGTCTTATTGCCACCTCTTGACAAATGAGGAAGCTGCAGCACAGCAACATGAAATGACTTTTGCTCGAGACCCTTCGCCGGTCCTTCCACTGCCTGGACACACCCCTCCAGGCATCTCGAGGCTGATTTTCAAGGGAACAGAAACTTCCACTGCTGCCTGTGCCTCGCCTGGCTCCCACCCAATACGAAAGAATGGCACACTTATAGGTCACACGCCCCAGTTAATTGCTCCCTAGCTCCTATGGGAAAAGCCATAAAGTGTCCTTTCCAAAACGGTGACTGTCATTTCCCCCAGCCTAATTTAAGGCAGGCATGAACCTTCCCGAGAGAGTTCACCTGGGCTGTGCTCCTGTGCAGTTGCTGTGCAGAAATGTTTCCTCCGTGTGCATTGCCTGCTGTCATTTCTCAGCTTTTCCAGAGTGTAAGCTGTGATCCTGCGGGAACAGGGCAGTAGGTAGGGTTGGGGGTCCAAGGGTCAGTAGCCCTCAAACCTGGTACCCTGTGAACACCCTGGTCATTTTGAATTTACCAGCTCAGGAAAGAAGATTCCTTGCAAGCACACAGTTGCCTGTGGTCAGAGGGATGATCTCAAAGTGCTCTTAGTTCCTGGGCCAGCAGCCAGCTGCCTTGGATGGTCAGAAGGTGAAATTTGAATGCTGGTGAATGGGAGAGCGGAAGTTCAGCAAGGCTGAGTTAAGCCCATTCATGAAAAAGATCTAGTCTCACTTCCTTATTGCCAGGAGTTGTGTGTGAAGAGTGTGTGTGTGTGTGCGTGCGCGCGCACGCGCATGCACGTGAGCTTGATTACTTTCTGCCTCACTTCTTCCTCCACCCCTACTCTTTTCTTTTTTCTCTCTCTCTCTCAAAATCTTAAGTTCATCTTCAGGAAACTGCCCAAGAATGTGTAGCCGATCTGTGGTTTGCTGAAAAAAAGAAAGAAAAAGAAAGAGAGATTCATACAAAAGCAATTCTCTCTCTCTTTCACCCTCTCTCTCTGTTTCTCTCTCTTTCTCTCTCTCTCACACACGCACTCTCTCACACACTCACACTCACACACACACACACTTTCCAGGTTGTGCTGCATGCACCTCCCCAGCTGTTCTCCCATCCAGTCCTGTCTGGCTTAGGGAGGTGAAGTCATCTCTGGGTGGGAGATCATCCCTGTCAAAGGCGGGGTGGGGGAGCCATCTTGGCTGACCCACAGGGAAAAAATTCACTGTTACCCAGTTAGCTCCCACCTCAGTGGACCACATGGTGCTTCTGGCAGGTTGTGCCTATGGCTAGTGGCATGATTCCCAAGTTACTAGAAGGCTGCTGTGTGGCAGGTACTCTCCCCTGTTATCTGTGAGATGGAGGTGATTATGATATGGGATCCTCATGGGTTGTTGCAGCGATGAAGCTGATGCACACAAGGTTCTTAGCACAGCATGTAGTCATAGCTGATCTTGCTGAACACCTCCGGGCAGGGGGCTCACCACCTCCAGGGCAGCCTGTTCCATTTTCAGCAACACAGCAAAGAAGCCACCAACCCTGCTGGGCTTTTCAAGTCTTGGGAGGAATCGAGGCACTTCCTTTGCCTTTAGAAATAGAAACCAAGATGCTGACCAAGAAAAAGTACGCACCCAGTGCAGTTTGACCTACCCAGATTCACAGGGGCCTCACGGACATGTGCCTGAGAAAGAAGACGTAACTCAGGGAAGGATATGACACCAAAGCCCTCGAAATGATTAACTGGAGCAGGTGATTTTGAGCCCTCAGTACTTTCAGTTGTTACTCTCAGATTCTGACCAAGAAGTGCTTACTGGGCACCCACAATGATTTCAGAGTAATCTGGAAGGAGTGCACCTGTCCTTCCAGCTGAGCCTCCTCTGTGGGTGCGGCAGGTAGAAGGGCATATAGGTGCTTTCCCCGCCTGTAGCCAACATCCCCTGAGCTGTTGATGCCCTGTGAAATCTCTTTCTCGCTGATCCTGCACATTTGGAAAGCACTGTCATGACAATTATTACTCACAAAGTTCTCTTGCTGAGGGAGGATAGTCACTTGACATTTATTATTCTCCCTATTTTACAGACATGGAAACTGAGACCCACAGAGATCCTCGTGGTGGAGTTTGAAGCTGCTGGAATTCTCCAGGCTACTATCCCTGCCTTTTAGGCTGTTTCTCCAAGTGGTGCCGGTGACACAAAAGCGGTTCTTATCCTCTCCTGTCCCGAGTTATTATGCAGTGAGTCCAGTGGAAGTTTCTAACCACCCCTCAAGTTCCCTACCAAGGAACTTAGGGAGGTGAAGTCATTTCTGGGTGGGAGATCATCCGGGTCAAGGGTGGGTTGGGAGATCATCCGGGTCAAGGGTGGGTTGGGAGATCATCCCGGTCAAGGCTGACCCACGGGGGAAAAATTCACTGTTACCCAGTTAGATCCCACCTCAGTGGACCACATCATGCCTCTGGCAGGCTGTGCCTATGGCTAGTGACGTAATTTCCAAGCTACAAGGAGGCTGCTGTGCAGCAGGTACCGCCAGGTAATGGGCCATCCCACAACCATGCCCTTGGTTTGTCTTGACCCTTGCTTTGGCCATGTGATTAACATCCGTTGGGCGCTTCCTAGAACTTCAAGGAGTGGACACGGAGGCTGCAGACCCCAGGTGGAGAAGGATGGGCTCCCAAATAAGGATTCTCTCTCACTGCCTTCATTTCCTTCCCCCTCTCTTCCCCTGTGTCCTCAAACCATCCATCGATAGTGAAAGAGAGGAAACATCTGGTCTGGGTTCCGCACCTCCTCCCTGTGTCGGGGGGCTTGTAGGAAGAGATGGTTGGAGGTCTTGGAACCTTGAAATAAACCAACGGTTCAGCTGCCATCCTCCCCACCCACCATCCTGTCTTCCTCACCCCACCTTAATATCAGCCATCCTCCCAGCAACAGCCTGCACTGTGCCACCACCCAGCAGACAGCTGCTGCTGCCAGTTCCAGAAACTAGAGAGATCCATGACCAAAGTGAGGCTCCAGAATGTCTCTGTCAAGACAATGGAGGTACTGATGGTCACAGGGCCAGAGGGCCAGTGGGGGGGGGGGTGGGACTGGGGGGACAGCTCTGCACATACTTCCAAAACTGCATAAAAGAAGTCTTCCTCCAAACATCCTCTTCTTCCTTCCCTCACTAATCATAATGAACTATTTTTTATGGAATATTCCCTCCATACCAGGCACTTAAACAAATTATCTTGTTTAATCATCATAATGGCCCTACAGGGTGGGTATTCATTCTCTTCTTACAGGTGGAGTCGAAGCACAGAGAAGTTAGTAATTTGGCCAAGTTCATACAACTCGAGTGGCAGAGCTTGGGTTGAAATCTTATCAAATTCCAAATTTCAGGCTCTCAGCATCGACAACAAACTGTCTTTCTGATGCCTCCTCAATCCTTTGTCTCCCAGATAGGCACAACAGGATTTAAGCACCATCTCATAACTACTGGTCTCATTCAGCTGTCCTCTTCTTCCTTCATTCATTCACTTCAATCACTCATTCATATACCAAGTAAAAGACTTACTATCTACCATGTGTTTGCTAAACATTGAGAAAGAACAAAATATTTTAAACTCCATTCTTCTACTAGAGATGTGATCATTTGGGAAGCACGATCAATGACACTGTGGAGAGAGTTAATATTACCAGACCTGAGAGCAAGAGGGATCACCTCATCAGCTCTGACCTCTTCTCGCCTCTCTGCCTCCCAGTTTGCCCTGTGGCTTTGAAAGATGAATACCCGGTAAGCCTCAAGAGTGACGGATGTGATGTGGTGGTTGTTCAGAGAAAGACAAGGTCTAGGGGCTCTCTGGCCTTGCTGCAGAGGTGGGGCTCCAGCAGAACCTTGAGTGATGGCTGCTGACCCTCTTCAGCCAAAAGCATAGGAGCAAATGTTTGATGCCAGTTGAAGGAGCAGTAAATCCAAGAGACACTGAGAAAGACAGACCGTGTGCAGGAGAAGCTGTGGTTTATAGGCAGAGAGGAGATTATAAAGGAGTGTCGGGGTCTTGCTGGGTGGGGCCCCAAGTGGCTGTGAGTGGCTGGCTTTACTCCTGCATGCCATGGAGAGGTCACGCTTCGTATTGTGTGTCAGGAGGTCATCTCTGGAAGAGCAGAGGAAGGAGGGTGGGCTTAATGGCTGTCCTGTGGCTGCAGCCCCCTTGAGACTGCAGATGCCATTGTTTCTGGGTACGATAGAGAGTTGATGAGAAGCCTGGGGTTGGCAAAACTAGGTTTGAATCCAAGCCTCACTGTTACTAGTAGTGGTGAGCTTGAGCAGGTTTTTTAACGCCTCCAAGCCTTTCTCTGTTACCTATAAAATGAGCCTACTAATACCTACTCTACAAGGTTGTTGTAAGAGTTCAATGAATATGGGTGTCAAGAATGTATTAATAACATAGTGCCTGGTATAGCAAACACTCCTGCATAGGCAACTATCAGCCCAGATTGTCCTCCTGTCCTGGTGTCTGGGTGACTGGCCAGTTTATTAATTGGTTAAAAAGTATGAAAATGTCCAGCAACTAGTGTGACTGGATTCTTATAGACTCTCCCTTCATTCTTTTTGTTTTGTTTTGTTTTTTGAGACAGTTTTGCTCTTATCGCCAGGCTGGAATGCAATGGCGTGATCTCGGCTCACTGCAACCTGCGTCTCCTGGGTTCCACCAATTCTCCTGCCTCAGCCTCCCAAGTAGTTGGGATTACAGGCTCCCGCCACCATGCCCAGCTGATTTTTGTATTTTCAGTAGAGATGGGGTTTCACCATGTTGGCCAGGCTGGTCTCAAACTCCTGACCTCAGGTGATCCGCTCGCCTCCCAAAGTGCTGGGATTACAGGCGTGAGCCACCGTGCCCACTCTCCCTCCATTCTTTTTTTTTTTTTTTCTTTTTTGAGATGGAGTCACGCTCTGTCGCCAGGCTGGAGGGCAGTGGTGCGATCGTGATCTCAGCTCACTGCAAGCTCCGCCTCCTGGGTTCACGCCATTCTCCTGCCTCAGCCTCCCGAATAGCTGGGACTACAGGGGCCCGCCACCATGCCCGGCTAATTTTCTGTATTTTTTAGTAGAGACGGGGTTTCACCATGTTAGCCAGGGTGGTCTCGATCTCCTGACCTCGTGATTCACCTGCCTCGGCCTCCCAAAGTGCTGGGATTACAGGCGTGAGCCACCGTGCCCAGCCCTCTCCCTCCATTCTTAAGTGATCACCTAGGAAAATGCCTCCATGTTCTGTGATATTGTGTTTTGGCTGGGGGTGAAGTGGACTTCTCTCCACCAACAGAAAACCCTCAAGCAGCATAATGGAGAGTCAACATCTTCCTAGAACCCTGCGCAATCGTATGCGGGTGCACACACACACACACACACACACACACACACACAGCCTCAAAAAATAGCTTGCATGATGAATGAAGCCTTAACATATGTAGAAAGAGAATATTTCTCAAAGACATACCATGGATGTACATACGGGTAGATGGTGCATACATTGTACACTGAAATACACCCTTTTCCCATCTACTGTGTGCCCCAGATATTTGGAAATGAAGGGAAGAAAACTGCTTTTGGAAACCACGTAATGAACACACAATGCATCAGAGCCAAGCTTGCAATCACTCAAGAAAGAATGATTCTCAAGGCATCGAGCCCCCCTGGAAGTTAATTGAAAGGCTGTCTACAGAAAAGATGGTCAGTCCTAAGGGAGAGGTAGGTCAGTAATGAAAACACAGAAAGGGAGAGTCCTAGAGAAAACCCAGAGCCCTGACCTGGAGGAAAAGGACCTTGGTCCTAAAGGTGTCTGTGTATTTTTTGTGGAGATGGGCACTCAAATTATCATCACCTGATAGATTATGCATTTTAATTTTCCAGCTAACCTCGGTGTTTTCACTCTGTGCTCAGCGAGCAGCCATGTGACTATAACCTGGCTTCCCAAGTACTTGGCCCTCAAGGAGAGAATGGGTGTTAGCCCCTCAGCAGGCAGTTCCATTCCGATGGCCACAGCTGGCTGGTAGGGTGAGTCAGCGTCCCCCACAGCTGTCCCGTCCACCCTGGGCCACTGCTGGGACCCAGCATTTGAACAGTAGGACAGAGGGCTGCAGGCTGGCCTAAGTCACACCACAATGAGCTGGTCTTCCCAGGAAGCTCCCAGCCTTCCCGTTCTATGGCACTGTCAGACTGTACCTCTCGATTTCAAAACACATCAGAATACATCAAAGCCCTGCCTGTTAGGTAAGTATTATTAAGTCCATTTTTATAAGCAAGGAAATAGAGATTCCAAAGGGGTAATTAACTTGCCCAAAGGCACTTAACTTAATAAACCAGCCTGGATTCCAAACTTGTCCTGACTCTAAAGCCTGTGTTCTTTCCCTTACTTCATGCGGCCCCTGACTTCAAGGACTTTCCTCTCCAGTGTATCTTTAAGTAAGAAAGTGTGTGTGGGAGGTGAGGTGGGGGAGAGGGATGAGAATGGTCCCCTGCCTGAAGCTCCCCTCTGTGACTAAGAACCCAGTTTGTAATCTCTTCTTCACTTTTTTTTTTTCTTTTGAGACGGAGTCTCGCTCTGTTGCCCAGGCTGGAGTGCAGTGGCGTGATCTCGGCTCACCGCAAGCTCCGCCTCCTGGGTTCAAGCGATTCTCCTCCCTCAGCCTCCTGAGTAGCTGGGATTACAGCTACTCAGCATGTGCCATCACACCCGGCTAATTTTTGTATTTTTAGCAGAGACGGGGTTTCACCATGTTGGTCAGGCTGGTCTCGGACTCCTGACCTCGTGATCCGCCTGCCTCGGCCTCCCAAAGTGCTGGGATTACAGGCATGAACTACCGTGCCCGGCCTCTTTTCTTCTCTTTCAAGGGTAGGATGGGGACAGCACTAAGGGCTACCTCTGTCTCCAGCTACATTCTCAAGTGCTCCACAAGGAGGAGTGGAGAATGATGTTTGGGGGACAGTGAACAGTGCCTGTCCCTCCTTTTGTTGCTCAAACTTCCACACCTGCAGTCACCCTCACTTCCCCCTAGGAGCTTCCAGGTAGATGGATGACTGATGACCCTGACTTCAAGCCAAGAGGACAGGGTTAGTGCTTCATCCCTTTCTCCCAGATAATACCATCCTGTTTTAACAACTGATTTTCATTCAGTTTCCACCTTAAAATACAGAACACTACCAAACCATTGAGGTCACCTGTGTCTCTCTCCAGAATCCTACTGAACTCCCTCACTCAGATATTTCTGAAATACCTACTTATAAAAACAGTTTTGGCTGGGCATGGTGGCTCACACCTGTAATCCCAGCACTTTGGGAGGCCAAGGTGGGCAGATCACCTGAGGTCAGGAGTTCGAGACCAGCCTGACCAACAAGGTGAAACCCCATCTCTACTAAAATACAAAAATTAGCAGGGCGTGGTGGCAGGAGCCTGTAATCCCAACTACTCAGGAGGCTGAGGCAGGAGAACCCCTTGAACATGGGAGGCAGAGGCTGCAGGGAGCCGAGATCACACCATTGCACTCCAGCCTGGGCGACAAGAACAAAACTCCATCTCAAAAAAAAAAAAAAAAAAAGAATAAATAAATAAATAAATAAATAAATGTTTTAATTTGCATATTCTAATGACCAATGATGTTGAACACCTTTTCATGCACTTTTTTGTAATTTGTATCTCTTCTCTTGGGAAGTTTCTGTTGGAATCTTTGTGCCTCTTTTTTATTGGATTGTTTACTTTCTAATTATCGTGTTGTGTGTGTTCTTTATATATTCTGGATACCAGTGCTTTATCAGATATATATATATATATATATATATATAGAGCAAATATTTTCTCTCATTCTGTGACTTGTCTTTCTAGTCACCTAACCTTAGCTTTCAAAGAGCAGAAGTTTTTAGTTTTGATGAAGTTTTGATGAAGTCCATTTTATTCCTTTTTTCTTTTTATTCCTTTTTTTCTTTTACAGTTAATGCTTTCGGTGTCCTCTAAGACATCTTTGAATAACCTAAAGTCACAAAGATTTTCCCCTGTTTATTTTAGAAGTTTTATAGTTTTAGGTTTTACAGTTAGGTCTCTGATCCATTTTGAGTTAATTTTTATATATGGTGTGAGGTCTGAATCAAGGTTTATTCTTTTTTCATTTGGGTGTCTAAATGCTCCAGCACCATTTTTGTTGAAAAGTCTGTACTTTCTCACTAAATTGCCTTGATACTTTTGTCAAAACTGAGTTGACCACATATGTGTGATTGATTTCTGGATTCCCTATTCTTTTCCATTTATCTGTGTTTCTATTACACTATAGACCAATACCACAATGTCTTGATTGTTGTAGCTTTCTAGTAAGCCTTGAAATTACGATACTGTTCATTTTTTGACGTTTATATAAGTGGAATCATAGTGTACATATTCTTCGTTTACTTTTTTCGCAACATGAATTTTGAGATCTATCCGCGTTGGTGATAAATCTATCCATCTATCCAGTTGATGCATACCTCCAATCTCTTCATTTTCATAATTGTATAGTGTTCCTTTGTGTGTGTACACCATAATTTTGAATCATTCCACTGTTGGTTGACACGTAGATTGCTTATAGATTTCAGCTGTCCCACACTATGCTGTGTGAACATTTGTGTATGTGTTTAATAGTGTACACGTTTGGCCGGGCGTGGTGGCTCATGCCTGTAATCCCAGCACTTTGGGAGGCCGAGGTGGGCAGATCACGAGGTTAGGAGATCAAGACCATCCTGGCTAATACGGTGAAACCCCATCTCTAGTAAAAATACAAAAAAAAATTAGCCTGGCATGGTGGCAGGCGCCTGTAGTCCCAGCTATTCAGGAGGCTGAGGCAGGAGAATGGTGTGAACCCGGGAGGCGGAGCTTGCAGTGAGCCAAGATCGCGCCACTGCACTCCAGCCTGGGCGACAGAGGAAGACTCCGTCTCAAACAACAACAACAACAAAAAAATAGTGTACATGTTCAAAGTTTCTCCAGGGTTTGAACCTAGGTATGGAATTACTGGGTCCCCAGGTAGCAAGATTCATATGCCAAGAACCTTCACCTGTGCTAGAGAAGACCAAACCATTTTCCAGAGTCTCATACCAATCTTCACACCCGGTAGCGTGCATGAAAGTTTTCAGTGTTCCTCGTTATCTACGCTTGGTGCTGGTAGACTTTTTAACTTAAAAATCACACTTTGTGGTTTCAGTTTGCACATCCCTGGATATTAGAGAGGTTAAACATCCTTTCTTAGACTCTTTGGCCACTCAGCTTTCCTTCTATGTAAAACGCCTGTTTGTGTCTTTTGCTCACTTTTCTATTAAGTTGTGTTTTTCTTACTGATTAGATGAATTCTTTATACATTCTGAATACCAATACATTTCTCAGTCTGTACCTTTTTGTTCCTTTAGTGGCGACTTGATGACCAGAAGTTCTTTATTTTACCATGATCAAAATTATCAATCCATTCTCTTCTGTTATTTTACATATTGTGCTCTGTTTATAAAATCCTGCCATATCTTAAATTCATAAAGATCCTTGGCAGTGTTTTCTGCTAAAAGGTCTAAAGTTTGGACTTTTATATATAAATTTTAATTCATCTTAAGTTTTTAAAAATTGCATATATTGTGTGAGGTATAGATGCAATTTCACATGGAAAACCGGCTGTCCCAGCCCCATGTATCGAATAATCTATATTTTCCCCACTGATCTTCAATGGCCATTCTGTATTATATTATATCAAGTTTCTAAATATGTATGAATTGGTTTCTGAACTGTATCTTGTCCCATTGATCTATTTGTTCTTTTATCATTACCAACTGTCTTAACTACCATAGCTTTTGAATAAGTCTTGATGTTGAGTAGGATAATTTCCTCACCTTGACTTCTTTAGGAGTTTCTCAGCTATTTCTGGTCTTTTGTGCTTCAATTAAATTTTGAAATCAGATTGCCACATTGTACCAAAACCAAAAAACAACCCAACTGCTGGTATTTTTGTTGCAATTTAACTGAACCTAAAAAACAAAAATCAAAATCAGAAGAATTTGCTGTGGTTCATGAGTGAGTCTTCCTACCCAAGCCATAGCTTGTCTCTCCATTTTATGTAGTCATTCCAAATGAGGTTTGAGAACATTTTGTATTTTTCCTCATAAAAGACTGGCACATCTGTAAAATATTCCTTGGTGTCTTATTTTTTGTTACCCTCATGTTATCTTTTTTTTTAAGTGAATTCCCTGGTGGTGCATACAAATTAACTTTTGTATTGTGATCTTTTATCTGACAGCTTTGATAAACTCTCCTATTCATCTTAGTAATTTTTTTTTTTTTTTTTTTTTTTGAGACAGGGTCTCACTCTG
Organism: Pongo abelii; assembly: GCF_028885655.2. Taxonomy (NCBI): domain Eukaryota; kingdom Metazoa; phylum Chordata; class Mammalia; order Primates; family Hominidae; genus Pongo; species Pongo abelii. Next base: position 4,159,896 of record NC_071995.2, read on the forward strand.
TTACCCAGGCTGGAGTGCAGTGGCAGGATCTTGGCTCACTGCAGCCTCAACCTCCTGGGCTCAAGCAATCCTCCCACCTCAGCCCTGAAAATAGCTGGGACTGCAGGTATGCACCATTGCACCTGGCTAATTTTTTTATTATTTGTAGAGATGAGATATCATTATGTTGCCCAGGCTGATCTCGAACTCCTGAGCTCAGGCAGTCTACCCCCCCAGCCTCCCAAAGTGCTGGGATTACAGGTATGAACTACCATGCCCAGCCTCATCCTACTAATTTAACTTAAAATTTAACCTAAAAACACTTTAGGTTATCTCTTTCTTTCCTTTCCATTTCTTTCCGTTTCCTTTTCTTTCATAGTATACTGGCCAGAATTTCCAGCAACATTGAACAAAGCAATGAAAATAATAGCCTTGGCCTGCTATTGATCCCAAAGAGAAATTTTAACATATTTTACTGTTGAATATGTAGTTACTACAACTGCGTGTGTGTGTGTATGTGTGTGTGTGTGTATGCAAGCACGTGCACATGCAAGCATACATCCACACATGTAAAACTCATAACAGGTTAAATCACCTTTGATTCCTAGTTGGTCAAGAATGGTTATCATAAAGAAATATTGAATGTTATTAAACGCTTTCTGCCTCTATTGAGATGATCATATGGCTTTTCTCCTTTTAATGAACGGTCAAGTGGTGAACTACATTTAGAAATTTTCTAATGCTGACCTGCTTTGCATTTGTGGAATGAATTAAACTTGGTCTTCATTGATTATCTTTTAAATACATGGTTAGTGTTAATATGTTAATATTGCGTTAAGGAGTTTTGCATCTATGTTTGTTAGTGAAATGGTTCAGTGATTTTTTTTCCTACAACTATATCTAATTTTAGTATGAAGCTTCTACTGGCCTCATAAAAATGACTAGGGGAATGTTTCCTTTTCTTCTACTCTATAGAATAATTTAAATAATATTGGAATTATCTTTTTCTTTAATGTTGGACCTATCTCGCCTATAAAATCATCTGGGATTGATATTTCCTTTTCTGTTTTTTGTTTGTTTGTTTGAGACAGAGTTTCACTCTTACTGCCCAGGCTGGAGTGCAAGGGCACGATCTTGGCTCACTGCAATCTCCGCCTCCCGGATTCCACTGATTGTCCTGTCTCAGCCTCCTGAGTAACTGGGATTACAGGCATGTGCCACCATGCCCAGCTAATTTTGTATTTTTAGTAGAGACGGAGCTTCTCCATTTGGTCAGGCTGTTCTCAAACTCCCAACCTGAGGTGATCCACCCGCCTCGGCCTCCAAAAGTGCTGGGATTACAGGCATGAGCCACCGTGCCCGGCCTCCAGCCCTGATATTTTCTTTGTAGTGAGATTGTTAAGTGTTCATTACCTCAATTTAATGGTTTTAAATAGTTATATTCAGGAGTTTTACTTCCTCTTGAACCTTTTGGCAATTAATATTTTACTAGCCATTTGTCCCTTTTTTTAATTTTCAAATTTATTGGCAATAAATGTCATATTATTTTCTCATTGTATTTTAATTCCCATTGCATCTGTAGTGTATTAATTTCCTAGGATTGCTTTAACAAAGTACCAGAACCTGGGTGGCTTAATACAATAGAATGTGTTATCTCATAGTTCTGGAAGCCAGGAATTCAAGACGGAGGTGTTGAAAGAGTTGGTTCCCTCTGAGTGTTCTGCTCTGTTCCATGCCTCTCTCCCAGTTCTGCTGATGGCTGGGGTCTTTGGCATTCCTTGGCTTGTGCATCCATCACTCCAATATTCACCTTTATCTTCACATGGTATTCTCCCTGTGTCTGCGTCAACCTCTTCTCCTCTTTTTATAAGGACATCAGTTATAAGGGATTAGAGCTCACCTTATTGACCTCATCTTAGCTTGATGACAGCTGCAAAGACCTTGGGTTTTTTTGTTTTTGTTTTTTTGTTCGTTTTTTTTTTTTAGATGGAGTCTCGCTCTGTTGCCCAGGCTGGAGTGCAATGATGTGATCTCAGCTCACTGCAACCTCTGCTTCCCAGGTTCAAGTGACTCTCCTGCCTCAGCCTCCTGAGTAGCTGGGACTACAGTTGTACGCCACCACACTTGGCTAAATTTTTTGTATTTTTGGTAGAGACAGGGTTTCACCATATTGTCCAGGCTGGTCTCGAACTCCAGACTTCAAGTGATCTGTCTGCCTTGGCCTCCCAAAGTGCTGGGATTACAGGCATGAGCCTCCACGCCCTGTTCTTTAAATAAGATTACATTCACAGGTATTGAGAGTTAGGAACCCTACATAGCTTTTGAGGGGATACAGTTCAGCCCATGATAAGTAGTGAAATCCTCTTTCTCATTACTAATCTTGCCGTTTTTTTGCCTTTTCTCTTGATCTCTTAGTTACCTTTGCTGGCAGTTTTCAATTGCATGCATATTTTTTAAAAAGCATTTTTCAGCTTTGTTAATTCTATTTTATTTTTTGCTCCTATTTCAGTAAATCTGCTGTTTATTAATTTATCCCTTCTATTTTTAAAAAGATTATTCTTTTGTTTATTCTAATTTCTTAATTTGGATGTTTACCTTGCTGCTATTCAGACATTCTTCTTTCCTAATATATTAGCATACATGCTATATATTTTCCTCTAACCATCTCAAAACACTTTATTCCCTAAATTTAAATATGAAACATTATCTTTATCAATCAATATTATTTTCTCATTTCCATTATGATTTCATCTTTGACCCTGAAGTTATTTAGAAGTGTGTCTTTAAATTTCCAAACACAGGATTTTTTTTTTTTAGTCCTCTTTTTGTTATTGATTTCTTAAACTCTTTGGAGTCACAGTATGTAAACTGTAAGATACTGGTTGAAATTTGTTGAGACTTGCTTTATGGCATACTATATAGACAATCTTCTGAAATGTTCCAAGTGTACTTGAAAAGAATGTGTCTTCTTTATTTCTTGGGTACAAAATTCAATATACATCCATTAGATCAAGCTTATTAACTGCATGTTCAAATCTTCTAAAATCTCTGATTTTTCTGTTGCTTGATCTATCAAATAATGAGAGAAGATATTAAAGCCTCTCACTATGATGTAGATTTGTCAGTTTTTCCTCGTGGTTCTTGCAATTTTATTTTATATATTTTGAAGCTATGTTACTGATTATATACCAGTTTAATACTATTATATTCTTCTGGTGATATGAACTTTTTATTATTCTGTAGTATCTTTATGTCTAATAAGGCTATTTGCCTTATAGTGAAATTTGTCTGATATTAATACGATTATTTAGCTTCCTGTTTTATTACTCTTTATCAGATATCTCTTTTTCTGTATTTTACTTTCTTTCTTTTTCTTTTTTCTGAAACAAGGTCTCTCTCCGCTGCCCAGGCTGAGTGCCATGGTGTGGTCACAGCTTACTGCAGCCTCAACCTACCTGTCTCAAGTGATCCTCACACCTGAGCCTCCCGAGTAACTGGGACTGTAGGTGCTGACCACCACGCTGATCTAATTTTTTATTTTTTGTAGAAACCAGGTTTTGCTATGTTACCCAACTGGTCTTGAACTCCTGGATGCAAGCAATCCTCCTGCCTTGGCCTCCCAAAGTGCTGGGGTTATAGGCCACTGCACCTGGCCATTTTTGTTTTCAAAATTTCAGTGTCTTTATGTTTTAGTGTATGACTCTAGAGAACAGAATAAATTAGATTTTCACATCCAGTCTAGCCATATTTGCCCTTTCACAGAAGAGGTTTATCAATAATTACTACATTCTTATAAATAGAAATTTAGTCCATTTACATTTATAGTGGTTACTGATATAACAATTTATTTCTACCATATTGTTGTTTCTTCCCCTTCCTTTTTGCTTTTGTTTGTTTGTTTATAACATTTTTATTCCAGTTTTCCTTCTACTATTTTGGAGGTTATACACTCTATTTCTATTATTTAAGTGGTTATTTAACTCAAAACATAAAATTAGCATTTTTACTCATCTCACGAATGGAAGGACCTTAGCAAGTTTCATCCATATTGGCACCCCACTCCAAATTTTATGCTTCTTAAATCTACTTCAGTTCTGTTTCTTAACTCCCCTGAGTTATTCGTTATTATTACCACTTTGTTCTTTGTCTAGATTTACTCATGTGTTGGTCTTTTCCTCTGTCACCTCTCCTTCTTGCATCTCAATTCTTCCTTCTGGAATCATTCTTTCTTTCTGAAATATACCCCAGTCTGGAAATTCCTTTACTGAGGATCCAGTAGTAAACTCAGCTAGCTTTCGTTTGTTGAAAATATCTTAACCTTATCCTCATTCTTGAAAGGTTGCTTTGCTGGGTATATACATCTAAATTGAAAGATAATATTTTCTATTATCCAAGGCTGTTCACTATGTAAAAATCCTTAAATAGTCCAGAATGAAAGGCTGTCTGTGCCTTTCTTCACAAGACATGCAGAAACATGAGAGACCCATGGAAAATTGTCTCCTAATAACTTCAAAATTAAAAGTTTAAAAAAAACTAATGAAAACAAATGGAAGTCCTACGAAAGATGCTTCTACGTCTGTGTTAAAAATGAGAAGCTGAATTACGGAAAAGGTAAGAGACTTGCCTACATCCTACTGTTAGTGAGAAGAATCAAAACGAAAACATGCAAGTCGCCTAAAGCCCCAGCCTCATCCCTGGACTCTTTGCCCACAAAGGCCCATCATCAAATTGTCAGTGCCTCCACGTCAAACAAACCCCTGGACCAGAGAGGGTCTCCCTGACGCGGGGTCCCCAGTTCTACTACTGAACTGATGATCTAACCCAAGTCTCTCCTGCTGTATTATCTGTTATCCTGTGTTCAGAGCATAGAAACTCTCTTCTTTGCGGTATGTCTTCTAGGCTTGAAATTCTTCAAACCACGTGTCTGAGAAAAACTCTGAAAACTTTTGCCAAAGGGGGAAGAAAAGGGAACGCTGAAAATGATCAAGTGAAAGAAGGAACAGGGAGTAAAATGAGCCATCGTTGATCACCCTTATTCTCAAAATGCCAAGCAAAGGCTCAAAAGGGCCCAGGTCACTCCCCCTGAAAAGGGGAGTTACACCCAGGCCTGCTGCGGGTAAATACTCTACTGCCTTCTGTGATGACATCTTTGAAAGAGGAACCCTGGAGCTGGAAAATGGATCTCAAGCTTACATGGCCCAGAGGGCTGTCCTCCAGCGGGGAAGGCCCGGTGAGATCACTTGTCTAGGGCCATGCTTTCAAACGTTAGTGAGCATGGGGATCACCTGTGGGTAGGGGTGAGAGGAATGCAGATCTCTGGGCACCATTCCCAGTGTCTCTGATTCAGCCGGCTGAGGTGGGGCCTGAGAGTCTGCATTTCTAAGAAGTTCCTAAATAATGTTACTGACGAGTAGGGGATCACACTGAGGGCATGAGTTCTGGAGGTAGCACAGATTAGGGCCAGAGCACACTTACCTTCACAAGCTCTGATTCCAACACTTGCCAGATGCTTGGTGAATGTTTGGTGAGTGCTTGAGTTGGGAGCTACTTTATTTTACCTCCTGTAATCTCAATTTCCTCATCTGGATAAGAGTCCACCGTTTAAGGGAAGTATTAAGGGAAGAGTCTGAGTATATCTAGTACTCGGACCAAGGAGTGCGCCCAGAGGACAGGGGACAGACGGCCTCTTTCCAGTGTGCTATTCGATTTTCTCACTGCCTTTCAGGTCTGCCTAGCCCTGAACGAAAGGAGAACTAAGAAATGAAGGAGAAGTGAAGAAGAAACAGGAGGGTAACTGGAAGTGGCGAGTCACCAACATTAGAAACCTTAAAGAGAGAAAAGAGAAGCAAGCCTGGAAGCCGAGCAGAGGCCATAGTGACAGAACAGGCAGAGCGGCAGAGTCCAGTCAAGGCTAAGGAGGAGGGAAGGACAGGAGAGTTAAGGCCCAGGTTTCACAAGCAGGAGAGAAAGCTGAGGCTGGCCAGCTACGACCTAGAGCCCCACAGCCCAGCCACATGGTAGCACCCAGCCTGGCTCTCCTTGTCTATCCTACAGTCGGCAGCTCCCTTGCCATCAGGGTCTTCCCAGCTTGCAGCTGCTCCCAGACACTGTCTCCTGGGGAAACAGCTGCTGCTTCCCCTTCCTGAATGGAGCTGCTCATGCTTTCCACCAGCCTGCTACTGGTCCAGTCCTGTGGGGAGACACACGCACGCACACACACGTATACGCACACATGCGAGCATCCATAGCTGCACGTAATCACGGAGTTCTCTCTCTTCCTTCTTTCTCCCTCCAACCACCCTCACCCCAAGCAATGGCCCCAGCTGGTCAGCCACCAGCCCCTGCCAGCCTCTCTCTCCCATCCCCAGCACCCTACTTTCAAAACCTAAGACTTTGTGTTTCACGGGGCTGTCCCTAGGAAGAGGACCCACGTTGACCTAACTAACACGAACGCCCCATCCCCATGATGGTGGGTGGGAGGTGGGGGAGGGGATGGTAACTCTGCAGATTGCAGTTGATTTGCTGCTCCCTAGAGGACCCAAAACTTTTTCTTAAAGGGAAAAATGCAGAAAGGCCCCAATTCCTGATTGGCTATCAGCCGGACTCTGGAATGCCTCCATTACCGTATATGCTCACATATGAGATGCTGCAGCAAAAGAAAAGTATCCTATTTTCCAAGCCAAGGTGGAGTAAAAATAGCAAAATAGCACATTTATTTCCCCATGAAGGCCCTGTCTCTCTTCCCAGTCTCCACCCCCATAGGCATGACGATTGCCCTAGGAATCGTGATTTTGCAGGGGCCCTATCTTGGCTGGAAAGGAAAACTGAAATATACAATCGACAAGAAGGAGAAGGACTTCTCTGATGATTTTCCTTGAGGCTCATCATTTAAACACACTACTATTTTTCCAGGGGCTTCTCATAGGCAAGGATATATGGTATTTCACGTGAGGAATGTGCTATTCACAATCTCCCACCTTTCTGGATAGGGGAAGGGATTAGAATGATCTTATAGCTAATCGATTCTCGGGTCCCTGGAGCACCCCTCCCCCACAACCTCCCTGCCCCCAACCAGAAACCTTCCTGCATCCTCTCGGCCTTTCCAGGCAACCTCACATTCTTCCACCCCCACCCCTGGCCAGGAGGGCCAAACAGAGGAGCAAGGCAAGGGGGCAGGGAAGGAAGGAAGTTTGTGAGTGTCTGAATGTGTGCTCTGGTTACATTCCAAAGGCAAACAAAGTAAAATAGAAAACATTAAAGTTAGGTCACCATTGTTTTGTATTATCCATGCCCCGCGAATCTTCATTCATGTAGATAGCAACCAGTGAACAACATTCCATCACAGAAGGTCAGAAATGGAGGGCCTCAGAGACTGTCATTATCTGCCCTGTTCATTTTACAGCAGACAGCTCTAAGAATCAGAGAGGTTGGGTAACCTGACTAAGGTCACACAGCCAGTTCCTAGCACCTCCAGGGCTAGAACTTAGTTCTCCTGAGTTTGGGCCAGGGCCCTGCTCTTTCCACATTCCATACTTGTTTTTTTTGTTTTGTTTTGTTTTGTTTTTGAGACAGTCTTGCTCTGTCGCCCAGGCTGGAGTACAGTGGCGTGATCTCAGCTCACTGCAAGCTCCTCCTCCTGGGTTCACGCCATTCTCCTGCCTCAGCCTCCCGAGTAGCTGGGACTACGGGTGCCCACCACCATGCCCTGCTAATTTTTTTGTATTTTTAGTAGAGATGGGGTTTCACCGCGTTAGCCAGGATAGTCTCGATCTCCTGACCTCGTGATCTGCCCGCCTCGGCCTCCCAAAGTGCTGGGATTACAGGCATGAGCCACCGTGCCCGGCCCACATTCCATACTTGTTTTTTATTCACATACGAAAGTGCTTCTTGGTTGCCTCTGCCTTCAGTCAGCCTCATGGGCTAAACCAGTGGATAGGATAACAACATGGGGACCTTTGACGGTTGGGCTGTCCTTCATGACAGGAAAAAGGAACTACTAATTGCCCCGGTCTAGGTGCAGACTGAGCCACGTGCTGGGCCCTTTGAGGACGTGGGCGGCAGAAGTCTCACAATGACACTTGGTTGCACAAACCCAGAGCAATTGAGGGGAACTGAAATTTGATCTTTTTCCTTCTTTCTTTCTTTTTTTCTCCAACAATGTATGAAAGAGCCAGTGAAAACCCCAGCCAGACACACTGAATCATTGAGAAACACATAAGAGGGAGGCGCCCATCCCTTCTTGGTGATGGGGGAGCTGGAGGGCAATGACTTCATCAGCTGTTGTTGCTGTCACAGTCCCAGTGTCGCGAGGCGTTCCCTGTTCATCTCTGTGTATCCACAGTTATGTGAATGGTTGTGTGCATGAGTTTGTGGACAGGGGGCTTGGGCCTGTTTCTGTGTGTGCGTGTGTGTGTGTGTGTGTGTGTGTGGTGTGTGTGTGTTCTTTCAAACACACTCACTTCCTCTTCTGCTGCTCACTGCCATAATGCTCCAAGAACCCAGCACAAGGTTTCCATTAGTGAAGCACATTTTTGTGCTATGGATGTTGAACCAGGGGGGAAAGAAAGCAGACTGTTGTCCGTGATGGATGGGTTTTCTAGAGAACTTCCCAGGGTGGTCCTTAAGGGGGCTGGGACGGAGGCATGCTGGACGCACAGCCTCAAAACATTCCCTTGTTTGGGTTTGACATGTGTGCTGGGGGTCTCTCTGCTCTGCCACTGGGCCCTGCAGTTCCATTCATCCCTAGGCCCTCCTTTCTGCCTCGATCCTTCCCTTCCCCCCAACATTCCTCACTTCCAGTTTACCTGAGTTCAGAAATCCCTTTTTCTCTTTCTAGAATAAAACATAGTTTGTCCCGTGTGCTTGCTTTTGGCTGTGTATATGGCTGCCCCTAAGAGGAAGGGAAGGTTGGGGGACCGGAGCTGATGTGATGTCACCCGTTACTCCTTCATGTGAACAGTCTCTGTGTATCTCTTCAGAGTGCTGAGCTTCTCACAGACGTCATAAGCATGATTTTCCAGGATCGTCACCCTATGGGTGACTAGAGACAGAAGGAGAGATGAGGTAGATGACCCAGAAGCTCATCTCCGGATTCCCAACATCTCACACAATGCCTCGAATACAATTAGCATGTGTTGGATAAATGACTAATAAAAATAACAAGGATTCTATGGAAACTGAGTTTATAAATCACTTTCCCTCTGCTCAGTTAGCCCCATTGTTTTAAAGAAGAAGGAAATAAGCCTCCAGGAGCTTGAGTGACTTGTCACATGACCATTAAGTGGCAGAGTGGGGAAGCAAATCCAGTTCCCAGACTTGAGGCTCCCCCAAGATGTTTACATCCTATCACAGTGTTAGGGGAGCCTGGAACCACTATCCAAAGAAGGGCCGCTGCCCTCAAGGTGCTTTTAACCCAGCTGGGGAGACAGAAGCTGCAGAGGAAATAATACAGAACAATTCAGGGAAATATCCTACAGAAACACTTTGGGGACTCCAAAGGCCCGGGAAGACAGGAATGCATTGGGGACCATTATCCCAGTTCAATGAGGAGAAAATGGAAGGGCCATAAAGAAATGGAGCAGTTCACCCAAGGTCAAATCACTGAGAACAAAGGCAAGTTAATCAAAGCCTTAATCCAGTTGAAGGGTTTTCAAAGAGCTTTTAGGAACAGGTGGGTGGCAGACTAGAGGCTCAGACCTCCCAGGAAGGGCATATCGCCCAGTCCCCCACCCATAGTCTTTTCTTCACTTCAACATAGGAAAGTTCTTTCCATCATGGAGCAGAATATCCCAAAGTAAGTTGCGCAATATACTGTTAACTCAAAAAGTTTGATGAGGCCAGGCGCAGGGGCTCACACCTGTAATCCCAGCACTTTGGGAGGCTGAGGCAGGAGGATTGCTTGAGTCCAGTTCAAGACCAGCTTGAGCAACGTAGTGGAACCCCATCTCTACAAAAAAAAAATTAAAAATTTAGCCTGTGGTCCCAGCTACTCAGAAGGCTGAGGCAGGTGGATTGCTTGAGAACGGGAAGTCGAGGCTGCAGTGAGCTGTGATCACATCACTGCACTCCAGCCTGGGTGACAGAGTGAGACCCTATCTCAAAAAAAAAAAAAAGCTATGAGAGAAAGCAAGTTTCAGAGTTACCTCATACTATCCAAGTCTTAGGAATGGGCATATTAATAGCTCTGAGAAATCCTGCAGACAAAACCAAAAGTAAACAAAAAAATACCCAAAATAGGAAACTCCTCCCACGACCAAAAAATAATAATAATAATAAGGAAAAAAACTTTATTTAACCCAGTGTTATTTTTCCAGGGCACTCTTTTTTCCCCATCCTAAGGAATGCCTATTAACAACACCAGGAACTAAATACCCTGAGGAACACACTTTGGGAAACAATATCCGCAGCCTTTTTTTTTTTTTAATTCTACTTTAAGTTCTAGGGTACATGTGCACAGCATGCAGGTTTGTTACATGTGTATACATGCGCCATGTTGCTTTGCTACACCCATTAACTCGTCATTTACATTAGGTATATCTCCTAATGCTATCCCTCCCCCGTCCCCCCACCCCATGACAGGCCTTGGTGTGTGATGTTCCCCACCCTGTGTCCATGTGTTCTCATTATTCAATTCCCATCTATGAGTGAAAACATGTGGTGTTTGATTTTCTGTCCTTGCGATAGTTTGCTCAGAATGATGGTTTCCAGCTTCTTCCATGTCCCTACAAAGGACATGAACTCATCCTTTTTTATGGCTGCATAGTATTCCATGGTGTCTAGGTGCCAGATTTTCTTAATCCAGTCTATCATTGTTGGACATTTGGGTTGCTTCCAAGTCTTTGCTATTGTGAATAGTGCCACAATAAACATATGTGTGCATGTGTCTTTATAGCAGCATGATTTATAATCCTTTGGGTATATACCCAGTAATGGGATGGCTGGGTCAAATGGTATTTCTAGTTCTAGATCCTTGAGGAATTGCCACACTGACTTCCACAATTGTTGAACTAGTTTACAGTCCCACCAACAGTGTAAAAGTGTTCCTATTTCTCCACATCCTCTCCAGCACCTGTTGTTTCCTGACTTTTTAATGATCGCCATTCTAAATTGTGTGAGATGGTATCTCATTGTGGTTTTGTTTTGCATTTCTCTGATGGCCAGTGATGATGAGCATTTTTTCCTACGTCTGTTGGCTGCATAAATGTCTTCTTTTGAAAAGTGTCTGTTCATATCCTTCACCCACTTTTTGATGGGGTTGTTTTATTTTTTCTTGTAAATTTGTTTAAGTTCTTTGTAGATTCTGGATATTAGCATTTACCATTGCAACAAGGGGTTTTGGTAGGTAGCTAGCTTCCTTGCCCCGGGGGTGGCATGCAAATATTGCATACCTTCAGCTGAGTAGGAGATTACTGCTTTGGAGAGAGGATGGAAGGAGATGGCCTCTTAAGCCTCCTCCTACTTGGATTTCTTGATCTGACCAGTAGAGCCAACGTCTCCTCTCCTACCCCGTCCCTGGGATCAGCTGGAGTACTGCCCTCTCTGAGGCATCTGCTAGCATATAAGAAGGAATCTTTCATCTGGATGTTTTTTAGGGACCATCCTACAAGCTGGCTTTCTAAGGATCATCCAGCTCTTAGATCCCCTAACTCAAACATAAAAACGAATACGTATTTTCTTCTCCTTCTGGAAGGAGTCTCAGTGCCCACAGCCCATCACACATACGCACACACACACAGCCTACCAAACACACTGCACATCCTCCCCAGAATGTTGCCAGAGATTTCATCTCATTCACCTGTGATATGCCCCGCACCTACTATGGAGCTTGGCATGTACAAAGTAGGTGCATAAATAGTATAAGCTAGGCTGAGCATGCGGGCTCATGCCTGTAGTCCTAGAACTTTAGGAGGTCAAGGTTGGAGGATTGCTTGAGCCCAGGGGTTCAAGACCAACCTGGGCAAGATGGTGAGACCCTGTCGCTACAAAAAAAAAAATTTTTTTTTAATTAGCTGGGCATGATGGCGCATGCCTGTGGCCCCAGCTACTTGGAGGCTGAGCTGGGAGGATCTTCTGAGCTGAAGAAGTCAAGAAGGCAGTGAGCTATGGTGGTGCCACTGCACTACAGCCTAGGCCACAAAGGGAGACCCTGTCTATAAGAATAAATAAGTAACTTTTAAAAGTATGAACTAAATTGAATGCACAGTGCCTGTGGGTTGCTATAACACTTTCTTTCTCTCTTCACCCAATGAACTCCCTCACAGAGACTGTCTAGAGTCCCCCAAAGAGCTGGGTTTTGGAGGGGTTGAGGTCCTGCTGTAAGAGTCAACTGTGCTAAGCACAGTTCAACGTAACTTCCTCCCCACCCCCAACCCTCCCCCCATCCTTTGATCTCCTATAGGCCCATGATGAAACCCCTACCCTAAAATCTGTTTCCTTAAGTTGATGCTGGTGGATCTGGCAGCATCACTCTCCCCTTTCTCCTGTTCTCCCACTTTTCTCATCTTCATCCTTTCCTTTACACACTGTTTTCCTTTCCTGTCTCCTTTCACTCTGTTCCTTGTCCTCTCCTCGCTTCTCTCTTCTCTTTCTCCCCCTCTCTCTCCAACCAGACGGGAAAAAGAAAAGTGTCAGCTTTGCTCCAGCCAAGCAGCTGGGCCCTCGGCCAGTGCCTTCCCCCCAGCTGCCTGATGTAGGATGATCTAAATAAGAAATGTGGGGGTGGGGGTAGTGTCTTCCAGGGACTCCCTTCACTAGCCTCCTGGGTTAAAAAGCACAATGGGAAATCTCTGCCTTTGGCGGGGGCAGCGCCTCTGGCCAGTTTGGGCAACACCCTCCGCCATCATGCCTACTGTCTCTGCTGCCCTGAAGAGGATGCGTGTTTCCAGGTGACACGTTTGGAGGCTGCCTTGACTCTTTTTTAGGGAGAGCGGGTTCTGCTCCACGTCCCTAAAATGGTTTGGTTGCCGCAAAAGCCCCAGGCATGGCTGGGAAAGTCCAGATGTGTGTTAGAGGTGAAGTAGAGAGAAGATGAAGGGCTTACTTTCTGCATCTACCCAAAGCTCCTCAGGGGAGACCCCAGAAAAGAAAGAGCTCAGGGGCCTGTGGGTGGGTGGGAGTGAATGCTAAAGAGGAGACTGGGAGGCCCAGGGAAAAGGTCATGACCCACTAAATACACAGGCAAAAGGGGCCCCACAGCCTGGGTCCCCAGGTGAAAGAGCAGGAAACGGGAATGTCTCCGGGTCTTGACATGTGGTTGTAATGATCACAGACCCCTTAGGCTCAGAGGGACCTCAGAGGTCATCTCCATCCTCCTGCTTCCTGGTGGGGCTGGATGTAAATTAGTCAAGATGTGCAGGCAGCTCTGTTCTTAAAGGTCCCTGGAGAAGGAAAACCAGGCTCCTTTTCACTGCACATTAGGCTCAGGATCCTGGTGTTGACTTTTTCCAGATCATCCAGAATGGTCACAGTTTACAAAGGCTACATCCGAAATTGCCCTGTGACTTGGCTGGCTGTCTGGACTCCTGGGCCTTCGGTCAATAGTACATTGTCATCACAAGTTTCCCACACAAGAGTTCTTGCTGTCCAGCTCAATTCCTCTGGCTGCTTTTGAGGGTCTGTGCACATCTACATGACATATGCAAAGTGCTTAGAATGGTGCTTGGCACATAGTGAGCACTATGTAAGTGTTAGATATTATCATAATTGCTGCTATGGTTGCAACTTTCAGTGGAGATGGAAATCAGTTACTCATCAGTGTCCTTCTTGAGAGTACCCATTGCCCATAAGGCTGTCCTAAAGGCAGAGAGGGGATCTGAGAATCATACATAGCTAAGGTGTCTCCCCTGACCTACCTCCTCAGCCAGGTTATGCCCCCTTTATCCTGTGTGTTCCCAGAACCACATTAGCTGAGCTTTCTAAAGGGGCAGTAGTGTGCTACAGTCATGGCTAGGGGCTCTGAATAGGGAAGACATAAAATGTATTATCCAATCCAGGATGCTTTTGCAAGTGGGGAAAATGGCTACTGTTAATGATGTATGCCAACAGGCATAAACCAGAATTTTCCCAGGCAAAGTGGGACAGCCATCACCCTAGCTCTGGGTTTGAATCAAGTCTCTACGATTGGTTCTTTGGCAGATCCTGAGCAGTGTAGTTTGTGTCTTGAGCTCAGGTTTTTCTTTTCTTTTTGAGATGGGGTCTCACTCTGTCACCCAGGCTGTAGTACAGTGATGTGATCACAGCTCACTGCAGCCTCAACCTCCCTGGGCTCAGGTGATCCTCCCACCTCAGCCTCCTAAGTAGCTGGAACTATGGGCCCACACCGCCCCACCGGGCTAATTTTTTTGTATTTTCTAGAGACGAGGTTTTGCCATGCTGCTCAGGCTGGTGTCAAACTCCTGGGCTCAAGTGATACTCCTGCCTCGGCCTCCCAAAGTGCTGGGATGAAGGTGGGAGCACCTGCTCTGCCATTGAGCTCAGGTTGCTTATTAGTATAACCTACCAAGGTAAGATTTCTACCCCCTAGGACAGAGGATCTCAGCCTTTGAAGTACGTGAGAGTTTATCAAAAAGCAAGATGCTCAACTCCACTCCTGGAGACTGGTCCAATGGGTCAGGGGGTGGCCTAGGAGTCTGCATTTGGACAATCACCTCAAGGGATTCTGGGAGGGGATCTGCAGGTCAACCTTTCAGAAACATTGCCTTTGGGTCACAGTAAAGAACATGAAATAACTTGAGGAGACACCTGGAAGAGCACGGGCCACATTTCTGGGGTAGACAGGTGCAATGTCTTGCCCATATTCACCCGAATCTAGCAGGAGAGCTGATCCCAGCCCAGGTGTGACAATTTGCAATATGCGGATGACAGACAGCTCCCAGGTCCAGGCCAGGCACTGCGGAACGTTCTATTCCTGCTGCTCACCTTACCCCGCCCGCCCGCAAGCTCCACCTGGAGGACCTGGGTGGGGTGGAGCACAGGTTTGCTGAGAAATCTGGCTGAGAGATCTGACCGTTAAATGGGTTTCATCCTGAAATGACTTTGAGTGAAAACTGAAAGTAAAACTTAAAACCACCCACTTCCCGCTGTTTCCTTCCCTCGAGCGCTGAGTGCAGCTAAGCCACTCCTGTCTTTAGGGCTTGCTCCTGCCTCGCCCTTCCCAGCCCAAGCCCTGAACCCCACTGATGGTCGTGCCTGAGCCCCACCCTTGGCACCACCTCAAGGACTCTGTTCCTCCCCTCTCCGACTGCCCAGGCGGAAGTCAAAACCGTGGGTACTGCAAAGGAGGCACACCCTTCGAGAACAGTGAACACCCCAGCCTTCTTATCGACCCTGACTCCTATTCATATCCTCACTCTGTTTATTAAATAAGAACCAGTTCTTTCATTTAAAAAATGTGTCAAAGATGGCTGGGCGTGGTGGCTCATACCTGTAATCTCAGCACTTTGGGAGGCTGAGGCGGGAGGATTACCTGAGGTCAGGAGTTCGAGACCAGCCTGGCCAACTTGGCAAAACCCCATCTCTACTAAAAATACAAAAAATTAGCTGGGCGTGGTGGCAGGCACCTGTAATCCCAGCTATTTGGGAGGCTGAGGCAGGAGAATTGCTTGAACCGGCAGGTGGAGGTTGCAGTGAGCCAAGATAGCACCATTGCACTCCAGCCTGGGTGACAGAGCGAGACTCCATCTCAAATAATAATAATAAAATAAAAAATAAAAAATTACCAAAGGCATACATAATGGCCACAGCCTCCGAGCTGCATATTAAGCATAATGCAATACTGAGTGGGCACCCTTTAAGTCAAAAACACAAAATCATAACATTTTAAGATACACATTTTACTGTGAAAGCAAGGTACATGCTCACAGCAAAAACTCAAACAGCACAGAAATGGAAGACATAGTTTCGAGAACCTCATCCTCCAAAAGCCGCCTCTTTTACTAGTTTAGCATTTTTAAAAATCCTATATTGTAGTGAGTCTGTGCAGCAGAATTCCTCTTGAATGCACACTGTTACCTGAAGCTCTGAGAGGTTAAGTTAACTCGCCCAACATCACTAGGCTAGGAAGTGGTAGTGCCACTTGGTGGTATCGTGAGACAGAGAGCAAAAAAAAAAAAAAACACCTGCTGCTAGAGAAAGAGACAGAGACAGGTGGGATCCAACACACTGAGAAGTGGGGGCATTGCCCCGTCTGTTCACACTTGCCTAGGAGACAGGAATGACCTCAGCAGATGCACACATGAGCCAGGAGCCCAGCCTAATGTGTGGAATTAAATATTGAAAGCTGAAATGCAGTTTAGGGATCACGGAGTTACACCTCTTAATTTTATAGAAAGGAAAACTGAGACCCAGAAAACCAGTGCCAAATAGGCCAGTGGTCTTCAAACACTTCCCAAGAAACATGCCAGCCCGGGCAGCTTCAAGGCATCCCTTTCCTGACTTCAGCTTCCACGGTGCTCATTTCTGTCTGGATCTGCCTACCGTCCCACCTCACATTTGTTCTCCTCTCACTTTACAGAAAAAAATGCACCTCTCGCCCATCCTGCATCTTACTGCATCCCGGGTATAAACAGTCTGGGGTCTCAAACAAAGGAATAAACAAAACCTGGCATCAGTACAGAGCAGCCTCTTCTTTACTTAAGGCTCTTCTTGCCTTACACATATTTATTCTAAGGTCGAAGCTCCATGGTGGAAATGGGAGTGTTTTGTCTGCCATGGGCTACACTGAGTTCAGATACAGTGTAGAGCAGGGGCAAGAATGCTGATAATTTCTATTTAACCACCTTACTTCTTCTTTCCTCCTACAAAAGTCAAAAGAGACCTTGCCTCAAGGAGAGACCTGTGAGAGCACAGCAAGCAGCTATCAGTGTGAACTATCAGGTTGTCACCTTATTTCATCCAGGAGATAAGCACATGGCAAGTCCATGCCTTTCGTATCAATCTATCTGAAAATCAGAATTCAAAAAAAAATAGACGGTTATCCCTAAGGCATATGTGAATTCTTCTTGGCCTGGCTCATGCTCCATCATTTCTCCATTATTTCAGCTCCCAGCCCACTGTCACTCTCTCCAGTCCTATCTTTTGTCTTGGAGATTTTAAAATATAGTAAGCACGCTTCTTGGAACACCTCTTTTCTCCTGCCACACTGTATCCACCTACCCCATGGTCATACACTAGACCTTGTTATTATCAATAATTTCAATCCCACTGTAACCTCAATTTCCGGCTTTTTTTTTTTTTTTTTTTTTTTTTTAGATGGAGTTTTGCTCTGTTGCCAGGCTGGAGTGCAGTGGTGCGATCTCAGCTCACTGCAACCCCTGCCTCCTGGGTTCAAGCTATTCTCCTACCTCAGCCTCCTGAGCAGCTGGGACTATAGGCGCCCGCCACCATGCCCAGCTAATTTTTTTGTATTTTTAGTAGAGACAGGGTTTCACCATGTTGGTCAGGCTCGTCTCAAACTCCCGACCTCGTGATCCACTAGCCTCGGCCTCCCTAAGTACTGGGATTACAGGCGTGAGCCACCTCACCTGGCCAGGCCTGCCACTCTTTAATCCCACCTCCTGCCTTTCCAGCTGACCCCTCTAGAACCTCAATTCCACTTAGCCTTGGACCCCACCAGATCCTGCCATCCATTGATGTTATCACTCCCTCTCGCCTTCTTACTACCCACCTTCAATTTCACGGCCAGTCATTGTGATCACCCCCTTGTACAGCTCCTCAATTCCTTACCTTTTCTTGCTTTACCACAGCAAGATATGAGCCGAGGAGCATAAGGCAGCTGGCAGAGGTATCAAGACCACCATAATGTGTGAGCATTCCCGGGTGCTCCTTGGAAACGCTGGGGGTCCCTAGAGCTACAGGGAATAAGGGATGCCAGTTGATGTTACTAGGACACGAAAACAAAGCATGCTCCCTGAAGGCTGAAGAAATGGGGGAGTCTTGGGTTACATGAGGATTTATGAGGACACTAAACTATCACTGGGGGAGACCCAGCAACTGTGCTTAGTGGTTCCCCTGAAGTCAGTACTTTGCAGTTTAGCCTGCATAGAAACCCACCACCATCGCTCATCCAAGGGATAGTGACTCACTTCTCAGTGTACATCTTGTACTCACACTTTCCAAGAGAAAGTGTCCGATGGAGTCACTGTGTCACTGTCTCATGGGGAAGACCACTATGGAACAGAGTGTTTTGCCAAGCCACCTTGAAGGAGCCAGACTTCTTTCTGGCTTGGGTGCCAATCCCTTGGCCAGCCTTCTGCAACCTGAGTAGCAGAACTCATAGCACAGGACATGACCACTGGCTGTGGAAGGCGCTGCCTGTGACAAGTGAGTTGTGGTCCTCAGAGCATCCTAGATCACGCTGGCTCACACTCAATTCTGAGAACCAGCTCTTAGTTTCATCTTTCATTAATCCAGGAACTCTGTACATTCACCTTCAAGGGGAATTTCGCTGGCAGTCCCCAGGCTCAGAGGCTGACTCGTGATGTCTCGATCAGACACAAAAAAAGGTACCTGTTCCACTCGCCTCCCCACACGGTGATTTCATGTGCAAAGCCTGTGAGGAGAGTGTGATGGGAAACTTCATGTTCTGTTTCCAGTTCTGAGCTTTATTGTGAAGAAAACAGATGGATGTAGGTTCAAATTCTGGTTTTATCTTGTCAGCTGTCAGACCCTGCGCAGTTTACTTAAGCTCTCTGAATGTCCATCTCCTCATCTATATGGGGAGAATGATGTTTACCTTTCTGAATCTTAGTGAGGTTTCGATGACTTGTATTTAGCACCCTGCCTGGCAAGTTAATACCAACACTTGTCTGTTGACCCCAACTCCCTCTGCATATGCGTATGCAGAGACACAAACAAAACATTCCGTTGCTGTTTGCTGAAGCTAAAAACCTTGAGAACCTCTATTGCTACTTGTCCTAGAGAGAAGCTCTGGGTTCAAGTGTCAGCATTGTACTAGGCAGTGCTGACCCTTGATGGTATCACTCTCATTCTCCAGCTCTCCGTGTTCCTCTCTGTAATATTGGAGATGGAGTAACATTGAAGGGGAAGTTCCATATTTTTGCAGCCTAGCATCCCAGGATTCAAATAATCTGATTAATCCAACACTCCTCTTTTAAAGTTGAGAAAACTGGTTATGTAACACTCAGAGTTGGTTCCACCCAGAGTGGAAATAGGAAGTGAGAGGGGCACATGTAGGAAATGCAAATGATGATAGTGGAGCGGGAGTAAGGGAGAGTGCCCCTGAATGGGGTTCAAGGAATGAAGCCCTGACTGCTTCTCTACCCCTGCGGCGGGCTGCTGTCTGTCAACCTTCCTCAATCCCATGCCTGCCACAAGCACCTGCCCATGCGAGAGGTTCCAGGCGTCTCTGCCAACCTGAGCCCACAGCCAATGCAGAATGGCCATCGCGGCAGGCAAGCATGAACACAAAGAGGTCAAGTCAGAAAATTACAAGACCTGAATTCTAGACCCGTTCTGCCATCATAGGTGTGACCCTAAACAAGTCAGCTCCAGTTTCCTCATTTGTAAAACAAGGATGGCAAAGCGTCCACTGCCCTGCACCAGGCTGTTGTGCAGAGAAAGTGGGCTAAGAAGGAATATATCCCTTTGTAAACTTCCATTCCCTACACAAAGGTTATTGTTCCTTGCTGACATTGTCTTCCCAATTTGTTTCTGAGCTTCTTCAAGACAGGGAGCTGAAATCTTATATGTCTCATGACTAATTAGCTTCTACTCAGTGAATCTTTATTATGCTCCAGGCATTGTGCTCAGCTTTTTATATATTATTTCCTCATTTAATTTTCACTTACAACATTATGGGACAGTTATCTTCATTTTCTAGATGAGGAACTAAAATCAGAAGTTCTATCACTGGCCCAAACACGAGTAGTTAGTAAATGGCTGAGCCAGGACTTTTTGTAAGTTGATTTTCGTAATTTTATTGGTTCAAAATTCATGTACAAAAGTTTATACAATGAAAAACCTCTCTCCCATCCCTGTCTCCCAGCACAGCCACCTTACCTCAAGGCTACCAGGATACATCAGACATGTTACTCCAAAAATTATTCTTTACATATACATTCTTTCTTTTTATTTTTGTAGAGAAGGGGTCTCACTCTGTCACGATCATAGCTCACTGCAGCCTCAAGCTCCTAGACTCAAGCAATCCTCCCACCTCAGCCTCCCAAGCTGCTGGGACTAAGGCACACACTACCTTGCCCAGATCTGCATATACATTCTAATATGTATAAATATTTTTTGTATACCCTTTTACCCCAAATGGTAACATATTATTGTTTTGCACTTTGCTTTTATACTTAATAAATCATTTGAAGTCTATTTCCCTCTCTTTCTCTACATGTGCAAGACTTTGAAACTGGATTTTTAAAGTCCTGTGCTTTTATCAGAGGCCATCCCTGGATGAAAGCCTTCAGTCTACGTGGGTGAAGCTGGGGCCAGGGGATGTTAATGCTGGAAGAAGACTCAGAGATCATGGGATCAGCCTCTTCCATTGCAGGTGAATACACAGATGCCTACAGAAGGGAGGTGATCTCATTAAACTACTGCTGCCAGCACTACCACCAAGAATAGTTGGGTGAGCCCACAGATGGTGGCAGATCTTGGCAGCCAGCCCAGAGTGTCTCAGCCCAGTGCCCTGGGCCACAGCCTATTAGGGAGAACCCCAGGCCTGGCTTCAGTTCCTCTTAACAGAGAGAAATCTGGGTGTGTGCCCTTGGCCCATAGAGACCAAGTTCACGTTGAGAAGCACCTGAGCCTCGGCTCCAGCCCGTCCCCTGGTCTCCCATTTGTGAAGGTAAAGTTCCCATAAAGCCAGTCCAGGGAGAGCAAAAGAAAGCCTCAGAGAACTGGGCGCTAGTGAGCGAGGCTCCGCAGTAGACCCAGGGGTCCAGAACCTTCTCTGGGTTTTGATCCTCCAAATTTCCCCCATTTACATGGTAAAAAAATTCAGTTATACTGGAAAGGAGCTTCCAAAGCATGAAATTCAAAGAAGATTTAAAGTAACTTTTCTTTCTGAAGTAGAACTACATTTAGAGAGAACATCCTATGTAGATTTAACCTTGAGGCTGGAAGATTGAAGGACAGGATTTCCCCTTGGGAAGCCCTGAAGGAGTTCAGGATCTGAGGGATAGATTAGATACCATTTTTCCAGGATGGTTTAGGGACCATTTTACTTGAAGATCAGAGATGGCCTGAAACTCAGTGGTTTCGAGACTTTTGCCATTTGTTAGATCAGCAAAACTCGACACACACAACAAAAAGGCTGGCAACTTCGTATTTTGCCAAATAAGGATCTATGTATGGATAGATAGAGATAAAGAAATACTGTTTGCTTTCACTGTTGTTTCACAAAGAAAGACGTTTTATTTATGTATGTATATATATATATTTATTTATTATTTTATTTTTAATTTTTGTGACGGAGTCTCGCCGTCGCCCAGGCTGGAGTGCAGTGGTGCTATCTCAGCTCACTGCAGGCTCCGCCCCCCGGGGTTCACGCCATTCTCCTGCCTCAGCCTCCTGAGTAGCTGGGACTACAGGCGCCCGCCACCACACCCGGCTAATTTTTTGTATTTTTAGTAGAGATGGGGTTTCACCGTGTTAGCCAGGATGGTCTTGATCTCCTGAACTCGTGATCTGCCCGCCTTGGCCTCCCAAAGTGCTGGGATTACAGGCGTGAGCCACCGCACCCGGCCGTATATATTTATTTTTAACTTCTTTTTAGGTTTGGGGGTACATGTGAAGGTCTGTTATATAGGTAACCTCATGTCACAGGGGTTTGTTGTAGAAATTATTTCATCACCCAGATATTAAACCTAGTATCCAATAATTATTTTTTCTGCTTCTCTCCCTTCTCCCACCCTCCACCCTCAAGTAGACCCCAGCATCTGTGTCCTTCTTTGTATTCATGAGTTCTCATCATTTAGCTACCACTTACAAGTGAGAACATGCGGTATTTGGTTTTCTCTTCCTGCATTAGTTTGCTAAGGATAATGGCCTTCATCTCCTCCATGTTCTTGCAAAGGACATGATCTCATTCTTTTTTATGGCTGCATAGTATTGCATGATGTATATGTACCACGTTTTCTTTATCCAATCTGTCATTGACGGGCATTTAGGTCGATTCCATGTCTTTGCTATTGTGAATAGTGCTGCAATGAACATACACATGCATGTGTCTTTATGGTGGAATGGTTTATATTCCTCTGGGCATATACCCAGTAATGAGATTACTGGGTCATTTGGTAGTTCTGTTTTTAGCTCTTCGAGGAACCTCCACAGTGCTTTTCACAATGGTTGAACTAATTTACAGTCCCACCAACAGTGTATAAGTGTTTCCTTTTCTCCACAACCTCACCAGCACCTGTTATTTTTTGACTTTTTTTTTTTTTTGAAACAGAGTTTCACTCTTGTTGCCTAGGCTGGAGAGCAATGGCTCGATCTTGGCTCACTACAACCTCCACCTCCCGGGTTCAAATGATTCTCCTGCCTCAGCCTCCAAGTAGCTGGGATTACAGACATGCACCACCACACCTGGCTAATCTTGTATTTTTAGTAGAGACAGGGTTTCTCCATGTTGGTAAGGCTGGTCTCGAACTCCCGACCTCGAACTCCCGATCAAGGGATCCACCTGCCTTGGCCTCCCAAAGGGATGGGATGAAAAGCATGAGCCACTGCGCCTGGCCTGACTTTTTAGTAATAGCCATTCTGACTGGTGTGAGATGGTATCTTATTGTGGTTTTGATTTGCATTTCTCTAATGATCAGTGATGTTGAGATTTTTTTTTCATATGTTTGTTGGCTGCATGTATGTCTTCTTTTGAAAAATGTCTGTTCATGTCCTTTGCCCATTTTTTGATGGGGTTGTTTTTCTCTTGTAAATTTGTTTAAGTTCTTGTAGATGCTGGATATTAGACAAAAGGACATTTTCATAACAAAAAGCAAACTATAATCTCAGAATAAAGATATCCTTCAACAAACATTTTCCACCCACATGCATAGTCTTTATTTTTTCTCAGACCAGCAAATATGTCATTGAGAGCCTTCAGAGGTCTATCATGGCCTCTCATTTGGGAGTGACTGAACTTGAAGATGTCAAGTAGGCACTCTTAACCAATTGTCTATTTTCTTAAATTATTCTTACTCTTGGCCAGGCACAATGGCCCACGCCTGTAATCCTAGCACTTTGGGAGGTGGGGGCGGGTGGATCACCTGAGGTCAGGAGTTCAAGACCAGCCTGACCAACATGGTGAAACCCCGTCTCTACTAAAAATACAAAAAATTAGCTGGGCATGGTGGCGCACACCAATAATCTCAGCTACTCAGGAGGCTGAGGCAGGAGAATCACTTGAACCCGGGAGGCGGAGGTTGCAGTGAGCAGAGATCGCGCCACTGCACTCCAGCCTGGGCAACAAGAGTGAAACTCCGTCCCAAAAAAAAGAAAATTATTCTTAGTCTTTCCCTCCTATCCTCTTTCTTTCTTTCCTTTCTTCCTTCTCTTCTTCCTTCCTTCCTCCCTCCTTCCCTCTCTTCTTTCTCTTTCTCCTTTTTCCTTCCTTTCCTCTTTTCCTATACAAATATTTACTGAGCATATACTATGTTCTAGTCTACCATCTATTCTTCTACAACACATGTTCCTATAAGAACTCATCCACAGCTAACAAATAGGGAAATTAAGTGGTTATAAAGTGAAAGTTGGGTTGGTTCATATGGAATTTTTCCTAGCAAGGAGAGCTAAAGTAGCAGGAGTAGAATTCTAACCTTCAACAGAAAGGGAAAAGCCCTCAACTTGGCTTTTGCTTAGGTAAGAGCCCTTTCAGCTCTATTTTAAGAAAATTGCAAATGCATGCCTGCACCTGGGGTTTGCTTCCCAGAAAGGCTCATCCTAGGATGCAGGTTGCACTTCCTCCTATACCCACCTGGCCCAGAGTCCACTTCCATCTGCACCATCTCAGCACCTGCAACCAGCAGTACCACTCTATAGTTTTGTGCAAGTTTTAATATCCCCAGAGGCAACTTTCCAAAGTAGAGTTGTTGCCTGGGCTGTCTAGGTTTTCTCTGAAGGCACCAATTACTCTTTTTATTAGTGCTCTATTACCAAGTTGCATAGATTTCTCAGGCCTGCCCAACCCTATTATTTTTAGCCTGTTATTTTTAGTGTGCAGTTTTACAGAATGCAAAGTTTTTCAGGAATGTATGTATTATGTTATAGCACATAACCTGTACTAAACCAATAGTGCTTATCTTTAACTGAACTAGAGTGTAATCACACCCACAGGATACTAAGCCATAGTTAAAAACAAAAACATAGAGCTATGTGGAAAAATCCCCACTGCAGAGTTAAGTGAACAAAAGCAAGCTGAAGCACAATACATACAGTATGATCTTATTCATGCAGTGGAGGGAAATAACCTTTGTAACGATGCTTTTCATTCTCTATGCATAAAAACACTGTATTCCATATGTCAGTAAATAAAAGGGAAACCTGGTAACAGCTTCAACTTTAGTGAGAGAGGGGAGAAGGATCCCAGCAACATTGCCCTTAAATCTAGGTCAATGATTTCCTACTCTGGTCCCATTTGGATCCTTCCCTTGGGCCAAAAAGTTCTGCATTTAATGGCACTCTCCTTTCCAGATCACAGTCCCTGGAAACTGGGACCCCAGAATTCTCTTCCGAAAGACTCCTGAGCCTACTACATTTCTGGGTCCATTTTCCTGACAATTGTTGCCTTTGTGCACACCCTTAGGTCCAGGGAAGGGGCAGTGGGAAGAGAAGACGGGAAAGCAAGAGACCTCCACTGGTCCTGTTTTAGAGGCAGGCCTGGTTACCAGGAGATAGAGTAGGTGCTGTCTGATCCTACAGGAGGTTTTTTTTTTAGACAGGGTATCCCTCTGTCACCCAGACTGGAGTGCAGTGGCGTGATCTGAGCTCACTGCAACCTCCACCTCCCGGGTTCAAGTGATTCTCCTGCCTCAGCCTCCCCAGTAGCTGGGATTAGAGGTGCCTGCCATCACGCCCGGCTAATTTTTGTACTTTTAGTAGAGACAGGGTTTCACCATTTTGGCCAGGCTGGTCTTGGACTCCTCACCTCAGGTGATCCACCCACCTCAGCCTCCTAAAGTGCTGGGATTACAGGTGTAAGCCACTGCGCCCAGCCTGGTCCTACGGGACTTTATCTGTAAGGTCCAAGTTTTATAGGGAGAATTAGTTTTATGTTGTTTAGGTACTTAACAATTAATTAAAACATAACAAAAAATTGCAATACTTTCTACTCATCTAGAAACCGGAACTAACAGGGTCTTTCATGATAATTCTTGATTATGGCTCCTGAGTTCGATGGGGAAAGAAATGGGGAAAATTAAGACATAAAGGGTGACAGGTGTCAGTGACTTCCTACTTTTAAAGAAAGCAGGCTTACTGTGATGGCTGCAGAGGGCTATGGGGTGACAGTGGAATTCCCCAGAAGCAAAAGCCATAGCAATTAGTAGAATTTCCACCCCACTTCCACCCACTGTCTCACGTCCAGCCCATGGCCTGGCCCCAAGAAGCACCCAGGAAACAGTCCTGAGCAGGCCTTGTATCACACACTTCAGGGCAGTTGGTCAAATCTGTCATCAGAGGCGCCACAGACCAGGGGATTTCCTGTGGGTGGAGTCCTCAGCAAGGTCTTGGCGCTATTCTGGGGTGTTCCCCAGCTCCCCCACACTGATTCCAGGAAGCCTGCCTGGGATTATCAGAACTTTGCTATCTTGTCCTCAGCTGCTTTCAACAAAACTGGGTGGGGGGTGGGGATAGGCCACCTGGTGAATGAGCCAAAGGAGAACAGAACCAGGGAGCAGCAGGCCAGCCATCTAGGTGTGTCTGCTTATGACCTTGGGCAAGCCATTTAACTCTGCGCCCTGCCGGTCCCCCTGCTACCTATAAAACTGGGATAATATTCCATCTCAGGGCAACTTCAGAAGGCTGTTGTGAAAATTAAATAAGATAAACAATCAATCTGATTTTTAAAAAAGACCAAAGACTTTGCATAGGCTGGGTGTGGTGATTCACCTGTAGCCCCAGCACTTTGGGAGGCTGAGGCAGGAGGGTTGCTTGAGCCCAGGAGTTTGAGACCAGCCTGGGCAACATAGCAAGACCCCGCCTCTAAAAAAAAAAAAAGACTGAATATATCTCACCAAAGAAGATACACAGATGGCAAATAAGCACATGAAAAGATGTTCAACATCATATGTCATCAGGGAAATGCAAATTAAGACAATGATGAGACATCATTACACCCTTTTAGAATGTTCAGCTCCAGAACATAGAAACACCAAATGCTGGACAGAATGTGAAGCAGCAGGAACTTTCATTCATTGCTAGCAGGGATGCAAAATGGTACAGTCACTTGGGAAGACAAGTTTGGCAGTTTTTCACAAAACTAAATACACTTTTACCACACAAGCCAACAACTGATTGAACTCCTTGGTATTTATGTCCACACAAAAACCTGCACGCAGATATTTATAGCAGCTTGTTTTTTTGTTTTGTTTTGTTTTGTTTTGAGAAGGAGTCTCACTCTATCGCCCAGGCTGGAGAGCAATGGCATGACCTTGGCTCACTGCAACCTCTGCTTCCTGGGTTCAAGCAATTCTCCTGCTTCAGCCGCCCGAGTAGCTGAGATTACAGGTGCCCATCACCATGCCCGGCTAATTTTTACATTTTTAGCAGGGGTTTCGACATGTTGGCCAGGTTGGTCTTGAACTCTTGACCTCAGGTGATCCACCCGCCTCAGCCTCCCAGAGTGCTAGGATTACAGGTGAGAGCCACCATGCCCAGCCAGCAGATTTATTCTTAGTTGCCAAACCTTGAAAACAACCAAGATATCCTTCAGCAGGTGAATGGAGCAGCCAACAATGGTGCATGCACATAATGGAGTATTATTCAACTCTGAAAAGAAATGAGCTGTCAAACCACAAAAATACAGGAAGGAACCTCAAATGCATGCTGTGAAATGAAAGAAGCTAATCTGAAAGTTTACATACTGTACGGTTCCAGCTGTAGGACATTCAGGAAAAGGCAAAACTACAGTTAAAAGATTTTCTGGGGATTTGTGGGGAGGGGTGAGAGATGAATAGGGGGCATAGGGGATTTTGAAGGCAGTGAAACTATGCCGTTAGATACTGTAATGGTGTATATGTCACCATACATTTGTCAAAAATCATAAAATGAACAACAGGAGTGAACCCTGATGTAAACCACCAATTTTAGTTAACAATAATGTAGCAACATTAGCTCATCAATTATAAGAAATTTGCCACACCAGTGCAAGATGTTAATTACAGGGGAAATTGGGAGGGATGGTATATGGGAACTCTCTGTACTTTCCACTCAATTTTTCTGTAAATCTAAAACTGATTAAAAATTTTGTCAATTAATTTTTTAAAATAGTTACATCTTCTTGGGTAATTGCTTAACCTTTCTAGATCTTCATTTCAATTTCCTTAGCTATGAAATGAGGGAGTTTGACACATGCTCATGTGGCTAGTGCCTACCATCTTGGATGGTGCAGATCTGGAAGATTTCCACAGCCTTTCTTTTCCCCTTATAACTTCTTTTTTTTTTTTTTTTTTTTGATACGGAGTCTTGCTCTGTCGTCCAGGATGGAGTGTGGTGGGGCCATCTCGGCTCACTGCAACCTCCGCCTTCCGCATTCAAGCTATTCTCCTGCCTCAGCTGGCCGCATATCTGGGACTACAGGCGTGCGCTACCACGCCCAGCTAATTTTTTTTTTTTTGTATTTTTAATAGAGACGGGGTTTCACCAAGTTGGCCAGGATGGTCTTGATCTCTTGATCTCGTGATCTGCCTGCCTCGGCCTCCCAAAGTGGTGGGATTACAGGCGTGAGCCACTGCACCGGGCCTGACTTTTTTTTGAGTACAGTCTTCCCTCCTTTTTTGTGAGTTGTTCCTTGTTTGGGTTTTCTGATGCGTTTTCACGATCAGATCAGGGCGTTCTGAGTGTCTGGGTAGAGTTAGGTTCCTTCAGTGGCCGCAGTCTGGCCTTTCTCTGGTGGAAATGAGTGCGGTTTATTTTGTACATTGGAAGTGCTGTTGGCCAAGTCTCTCATAAACCTCACCTTAAAAGCATCCAAACAGCTAACAAGTTGAATCCAAGAGAGTAACGCTTTGTCAGCTCCACACTCAACAAATCCCCAGCTCTTGGAGCAGTTCTGACTATCAAAACTGTATTCCCAAACCCTTATAGGGGTACTGCCAACCATAGGAGAGACTCAGAGGATGTCAGAGAAAGACATTGATCAAGAAAATCATTTCCATTCTGCCAGAATGCCAGTTAGACTGGGTTCTGGAGTCTCCCTAAACCCAATAAGGTCAGAGCTCCCCTTGAGATTACTTTGCCGTTATGCAAGTGTGTATTGGGAGGTGGGGGGAGGTCTGTGCATATGGTTTCCTCTCAGTGGCATTTAAGACTTCATCACCTTCAGGCTAACTTTAGCAAATTTCAACAACGGCAACTTCAGCCACCAGGTCTTCTTGCTTGAGGTGCCTTTCTTTCTTTTGCAATTAGAATAGTCAAACCTCTTTATATCCATTTCCTTTTGAGCCCCAGGGCAGCATCTTTGTTATCATTCCATTGCCTTTTGCTGTGGAGGTGCTTAGGCCTGCGAAAACTGTCTCCATGAGAAAGATTTCCCCTTCATCCCCCATTTGCTCCAAGTAGGGGATCCCTTTGGCAGAATCCTGAACTAAAGCTGTATGTGTGCTTCTGAAATCTGTGGCCCTAGGGGTCTGGTAAGGACCAATCCTTCTGCATTTACTTCTCAAGACACTGTCATAGATTTTGAAAAGTGCCAATCCCTTGAATACTATTTATTCTTGTCACTCTTTTTCTGCAATTGTGGAATATTGTTCTAGTGTTTTATTTCTCTTGACTTTCCCCTATTTCTTTCAGGAAGGCACAGTTTTGTGTCAGTTTAACCTTTTGTTCAAGTCGGTCCATTTATTTCATGTAAAACCGGTTTTCTTTTCCAATAATTGTTTTTTCTTAACATAATCCTCTAAATTTTTTTCTGATGGGATTTCCCATACTAAGAGACATAAAATCATTAATTCTGGGTCTGTTCAAAGCAATCGCTGTTCAGCCAAGCCTTGCCCATCTTCACCTTGCTGAGTTGGAAACTCCCACCAAGAGGTCTTCCATCCATCTAGCACTGATCCCAGGCCTGGACTTGTTCTGTTTTTGTCCTCTCTGGCTACACTTTAATATATTTCATCTTTCCTGTGCTTGCTTTTAGAGACCAAATTCCATGAATTTCTCAGGTATTCCCTTAGGCACAGGCATCTCCTGGGTCACAAGAAAGTTCACACAATGATTTTTTTTTCTAGTATTTTACGCTGATCTTTCCGGTCTTTCATTCTAAATCTGTCTACACTTTTGTAAGCACTTTAGTTATCATCCCATTGTGAGACTGAGCAGGATCCGAAGTTTGAATATATTCAAACTTCAGCTTAATTTTAAAACTTCAGATTTTGGACTTTGATTTTAGATTTTAATTTCTTTGATCTCTCATCTCTGAAAGGATTTAAATTTGGGGATTTTGGACTTTAATTTATAAGGGCAAGAGAATTTCATTTTAGAATT
The DNA here is from genome assembly GCF_028885655.2 of Pongo abelii. NCBI lineage: Eukaryota > Metazoa > Chordata > Mammalia > Primates > Hominidae > Pongo > Pongo abelii. The sequence goes on from NC_071995.2 coordinate 4,189,530, forward strand.
TCATTTATTTGAACTTTATCCTATAAAAGGTTTTATTCGGCTGGGCGTGGTGGCTCACACCTGTAATCCCGGCACTTTGGGAGGCAGAGGTGTGGGGATCACCTGAGGTCGGGAGTTCGAGACCAGCATGACCAACATGGAGAAACCCCGTCTCCACTAAAAATACAAAAATTAGCTAAGCGTGGTGGCGCATGCCTGTAATCCCAGCTACTCAGGAGTCTGAGACAGGAGAATAGCTTGAACCCGGGAGGCGGAGGTTGCAGTGAGCCAAGATTGCGCCATTACACTCCAGCTTGGGCAACGAGAGAGAAACTCCATCTCAAAAAAAAAAGGATTTACTCTTGGCCAGGTGAGGTGGCTCATGCCTGTAATCCCAGCACTTTGGGAGGCGGTGGATGGCAGATCACTGGCAGTGAGGAGTTTGAGACCAGCCTGATCAACATGGTGAAACCCCCTCTCTACTAAAAATACAAATATTAGCCAGGCATGGTGGCGGGCGCCTATAATTCCAGCTACTGGGGCTGGAGAATCGCTTGAACCTGGGAGGTGGAGGTGAGCAGTGAGCGGAGATCATGCCATTGCACTCCAGCCTGGGAGACAACAGTGAAACTCTGTCTCAAAAAAAAAAAAGGTTTTATTCTTTGGAATATTCAGGTGCCATCCCATAGTTTTTACAATGTTCTTACTGAGCAGCCCTGCTCTAGGCAGATCTAGGAGGACTTCTCAAATTTTCCTGGATGCTGGCTACTCCTAAAAAAAGTCATTCCAGTCTGCTTTTTTTTTTTTTTTTTTTTTTTTTTTTGAAATATAGCTTCTCTTCCTTCTATTGGACCTCACTGGAATTCAGACACTGTTTCTGTTATAGACTTCTCTAAAATGTGTTCGTCATCTTTATTTCCCTCTGTAAGAACAATTAGTCTTGGGTTTTTGATAATATAGATCTCTCTACCACAAACTGAGAAGGTGCCATTCTCTCTGTGATGAGAAACGTCATTCTTTTTTATTTGTTTTTTCATAATAAAACCTACTATCCTTTTGTGGGTAAAGCCACAATGTGGGTCCTCAACATTTAGAAAAATAGTTAAGAGTTTATATCAGTAACAATTCCAGAACCATTTGAAGTCACATGGTGGGCGTTTCTCTTGAACCTGTGGGCAAGTTACAGGAATTAACTTAGTTCTTCTATAGTTCCCTCTCTCCGTCCTGAAGATAATTTATAGCAACATAAAAGAAGAGCAGAACTTGGGGGTAGTTTTCCTTATACCACTTAAAGATACCTGCCACTAACACTCACTGCTGTTCTGAAAAATATGCAGAGCCTCGGTTTAAAGTCCTGACCTCCTGGCTTGAAAACAAGGAACACAGTAAAATTGTGCTGCTCCCTAATACTTAAGAAGCTTATACTGTATACTGAAACGTTCTCATTCATCTTTTTTTATTTGAGACAGGGTCTTGCTCTGTTGCCCAGGGCTGAGGTGCAATGTCGCAATCATAGCTCACTGCAGCCTGGAATTCCTGAGCTCAAGCCTCAGCCTCCTGAGTAGCTGGGACTATAGCTGCATGCCACCATGCCCAGCAATATAAGATTGAGTGAAAGAATTCAGACACAGAGAAGTTTATACTGTATGATTACATTTATATAAATGATAAAAGCAAGCAAAAACAAATCCTATGCTCTTAGAACTCAGGCTATTAGTTGGCAGGTTGTGACTGGCATGGAAGGCTTCTGGGATGCTGGTAATATTCTATTTCCTGATTTGGGTGCTGGTTATAGAAGTGTTCTGTTGGTAAAAATGCATCAAACTAGACTGGGCACAGTGGGTCACGCCTGTAATCCCAGCACTTTGGGAGGCTGAGGCAGGCAGATCACGAGGTCACAAGATCGAGACCATCCTGGCCAACATGGTGAAACCCCGTCTCTACTAAAAATACAAAAATTAGCTGGGCATGGTGGCATGCGCCTGTAGTCCCAGCTACTCGGGAGGCTGAGGCAGGAGACTCGTTTAAACCAGGGAGGCGGAGGTTGCAGTGAGCCAAGATCATGCCACTGCACTCCAGCTTGGGCAATAGAGTGAGACTCTGTCTCAAAAAAAAAAAACAAAAAAAAAAAACTCATCAAACTATCCACCTATGATATGTGTAAATCAATAAAAAGATAATTTTTTTTCACTCCTGTAATCCCAGCACTTTGGGAGGCCAAGGCAGGAAGACTGCTTGAGGCCAAGAGTTTGAGACCAGCCTGGGCAACATAGTGAGACCCCCATCTCCACAAAAACAAAAAAAGATAATTTTTTTAAAAAGCACAGCAGTCAAATCAAGTTACACAGCGTCATGCAAGCACTGCTACCAATTGCCAAGGTCAAAGCCCTGAGTGTCCCAATTGCAAATGCCTAGCAGCCTGCATTCTGGACACATCCAAAGCCTCAATGTACACATGTCATGTGCTCCACAAATGACAGTCATTATGCATTTCTCAGTAGTCTCTGCTCATTAATGAGATGTTTGAGTCTAGGGAGTGTAATGGGCTGAATTATGTCTCCCAAAAAAATATGTCCAAACCTCAACCCTGATCTTATGTGGAAATAGGTTCCTTGTAGATGTGATTAAGTTAAGGATCTCCTGATAAGATCATCCTAGATTTGCAATGCACCCTAAAATCCAATGGCTGATGTCACAAGAAAAAGGAGAAGGAGATTTGAGACACACAGACACAGAGGAAGAGACACAAGGAAGAAAGCCATGGGAAGACTGAGGCAGAGATTGGAGTGATGCTGCCACAAACCAAAGAACAGTAGAAGCCAAGATGCAAGGAAGGAGCCCTCAGAGGGAGTGTGGCCCTGTTTACACTTCGATTTCAGACTTCTGGCCTCTACATCCGTGAAAGAATACACTTCTGCTGTTAAAGTCAATCATTTCATAGTAATTTGTTATGGTAACCCTAGGAAACTAATGTGGGGACTAAATATATAAAACCCCCTTTTCCTGCTCTAGCTCTTAATAGAGATCTAAATACCAGATTCAGACAGATGCATATCAAAATTCTACCTTGATAACTGATGCAGACATATTAGATGCCACGATTTAAATCATGCCACATAAGCTTACTAATAACTGACTGAGAACTGAATTGACTCATTTGGGCTACAGACCTTCCTAGCAGATGTTAGAATCTGCTCTGAAATGCTACTGCTTGGTAAGAATAGATAAGATCACATTTTCTCCAGAAGATGTTCAACATTTGTTTAGAGATGCTAGGTGCTTCCCGGGGGGGATGCAGTAAAGACGCTATTGATGGCCCTGAGCAATTCAGCTCTGGCCCATGCTTGCATACCCCCATTCAACAAGAACTAAATAATTAATGAAGGCATTATTAGTTATTACCTGAGTACGTCCCTTGGGGTTTTACTTATACAAATACCCATCAAGTAGCTTATCAAAGTATTCTAATCATGTATACTGCTGTCTGTAAGAGCTGTTATTGTGTTTGTTTTGTTTTTTTGTTTTGTTTTGTTTTTTGTTTTTTTGAGACAGAGTCTCACTCTGTCACCCAGGCTGGAGTGCAGTGGTGTGATCTCGGCTCACTGCAACCTCCGCCTCCTGGGTTCAAGTGATTCTCCTGCTTCAGCCTCCTGAGTAGTTGGGACTACAGGCATGTGCCACCATGCCCAGCTAATTTTTGTATTTTCGGCAGAGATAGGGTTTCACCATGTTGGCCAGCTGGTCTCGAACTACTGACCTCAGGTGATCTGCCCGCCTCGGCCTCCCAAAGTGCTGGGATTACAGGCATGAGCCACCGTGCCCAGCCACCTATTTGTTTTGAAGTTTTTATTTTGGTAAATGACATTCATGTTTTAAAAGCCCTACAGAATGTTGCCCCTCCCAACGCCTTGCCTGGCCTGCCCCCTAATCCTGCTCTGCAGTGGAACCCAGTGGAGAGATATTCCTTGATCATACAGTCTGTCAACCCATAGGACAGAGAACAGGGTGGCCATAGTTTCCTGTCTGGAAGGCTTTCCTTCTATCGTCCTGATGCTCACTTATATTATCAAAGTAGCCAGACCCAGAAAACAGTTGAGACAAATAGCAGGTGAAGGTCACCTTTGGCAAAATCCCTTACTCCATTCTCTTTACTACATTCCAAAGCCTCTTACTCCAAAGTCCCTTACTCCATCTCCTTACTCCATTCCACTTTTTCTCTCAGCTAATTGTCAGGGCAACACATCATCTGTTAAACTTATCCCCTCTGGGGTACAGCGTTAGTGAGGTTGGGGCTTCCCTTTCCGGTTTATACATATTCCTGTTAAGGACAAAGCTTGGCCTTAGAAATGGGGTAATTTGGCCTATGATGGGAGTTTTCAATTTAGTGATGCTGTGGAACGGAGGTGGAAGGATGACAATGTTTATGGAATGATCTCTTCCATCTCACTCTTGTGAAAGGTTGTGTAGCTTCTGGGAGACAGTCCCATGAGACCACAGCTCAGAGAGTCTCACTGGGAATACGGAAGGTGCTGCCTCCATATCCCGCCAGGTGACGAATGCATGGCAAGCCTCCTTGACAAGGTTGTCAAAAAGGTTCCTTCCTATGAACACATTTCTTTGAATTGAAAAAGGAAGGCAGGCTCTTTCTGACAGAAGTTAAGTCTAACTTGGCTGCTTGGCTATCCATTAAATATTTTTCACAAATTGAGTGAAACAAATTTGTACCACTAAGGATTTTATGAAATATATATTTAAAGCAATTGATAAAAGCATGTTAATAGAAAGATATAATTAAAATTAATGAATATTTCTATTTTCCCTAAACCTTTCTGAGAACATCTGGTTAAACAAGCTGCCTTTAAGTGAAAGAGTGACAGGTATAATTAAAAGCCATTTAATATGCCTGGGTAAAGCTTTCTTTTTTTTTGAGATGGGGTCTTGCTCTGTCGCCCAGGCTGGAGTACAGTGGTGCGATCTCAGCTCACTGCAACCTCTGCCTCCCCGGTTCAAGCGATTCTCCTGTCTCAGCCTCCCAAGTAACTGGGATTACAGGTACACACCACCATGCCCGGCTAATTTTTGTATTTTTAGTAGAGACGGGGTTTCACCATGTTGGCCGGGATGGTCTGCATCTCCTGACCTCATGATCCGCCTGCCTCGGCCTCCCAAAGTGCTGGGATTACAGGTGTGAGCCACCGTGCCCTGCCTGGGTAAAGCCTTCTTAGTTAAATTGCCAGAAATGGGAAGGAATGACACTATTACCTGAGTAACAAATCATTTGTAAGTCAAATTACTTTTATTTCTTTGTTTTCAACATATTGAAAAAGGACTCAAGTTATCAGTTGATATATTATCAACTGACAAAAAAATAGTTTTGATGATACATCACCATGTGATTTTTTAGCAAATAATTTGGAAGTAGTTCAAAGAATTGGATGACATTGCCATTGTAAAACTTCTCTTGCCATCTACTTTTAATGTGAACAAAGTATCCATAAAAATGAAAAATCAGGCCGGGCGCGGTGGCTCATGCCTGTAATCCCAGCACTTTGGGAGGCCGAGGCAGGTGGATCATGAGGTCAGGAGATCTAGACCATCCTGGCTAACACAGTGAAACCCCGTCTCTACTAAAAATACAAAACATTAGCTGGGCTTGGTGGTGGGCGCCTGTAGTCCCAGCTACTCGGGATGCTGAGGCAGGAGAATGGTGTGAACCCGGGAGGCGGAGCTTGCAGTGAGCCGAGACGACACCACTGCACTCCAGTCTGAGCGACAGAGCGAGACTCTGTCTCGAAAAAAAAAAAGAAAAGAAAAATCAGAATGAAATTGATCTTGAATCATGTAAGTAATATTCATCCATGGACATATGGCCTAATTGAAAATGCTTTTGTGGTAAAATTTTATCTTTTATTAAGTAATTATTTATAAAAGTATGACTATTATGTGGTCAAAGAAAAATTTATTTCAATATAAACACACATTTTTGTGGCAGAGAAACATAACAAAATGAATAAAATAAAATATTTTTTCTTTCTTTTTTTTTTTTAAGACAGGGTCTCACTCTGTCACCCAGGCTGAAGTGCAGTGACACAATCACGGTTCACTGCAGCCTTCACCTCCTGGGCACAAGCGATCCTCAGCATCCCAAGTAGCTAGGACTACAGGCGTGTGCCACCACGCCTAGCTAATTTTTGGATTTTAAAAATAGAGACAGGGTCTTGCCATGTTGCCCAGGCTGGTCTCGAGCTCATGTTCTCAGGCGATTGGAAAATAAAATATTTTCAATCCAAAAAAATATGATTAGATACAATTCTGTGGAGCTGAAGGAGACAAAGGAACTATGTAAAACTTCCAGCTCTCAAGGGCTTTTACATGAATTTTTTTAAATGGATGGTGATCGAGATCAAGTCAGTAGATTCCACTTGAGACATTTCAGAGTGAGATAACGGTATATTTTTAAATGTCAATAAAATGTCAATATGGCAAAAGTCACACCGTTTGCAAGTATTTACACTTATGATAAAGCATTTTAGATGCTTGATGGGTCATTTTCAAAATTATGTTCCAAATTGTCTTAGGGGCATGCGAAGGCCACCCTTCAGGTCTCCGCAGCTCCGCTCCCCAGGACAGCGGCTCCCTAGGGCTGTCTCTGTGCGTCTTCAAGGAGGGCGACTTCTTGGTTCAAGTCCCAAGCTCACCTCCTTGCTTCCATTCCCAAGTTGGTCCCCAGAGCGTGAGACACACCAACGCTCCCATTCCCTCCAGTTTCTCTCTTTCCCCCACTTTCTCACTCGTTTCAAGAGAACGTTCCTATCCAGTGAATTTGTCATCATTTTCACTGCCTGGGTAACAACCGTCGCAGCTGCCTTTTTTTTTTTTTTTTTTTTTTTTTCTTGCAGGGAATGGGCCTGGAGCCGTGAGCCGTCCCCTTCGCTCACCCCCCACCCCGCCTTCTCCTGCTCCTCCTCTCTTCACTCTTCCTGCCTCTCGGCTCCGGGGTCCCCTCGCTTCCCCGCAGTCCCCGCCCCCCAGTTCCCACAGCGGCAGCCGGGCCTCGCCTCCCTCCAGCGGAGCCGCGCGCCCCGCGTCCTGGCCTCCCCGCCCCGAGTCCCCTTCCCTGGAGCCTGGGAGACCGACAGTCGCGGGCCACGCACGCGGTCCCAGCCTCGCCGTCCTCCCCGGGGAGAGCTGGAAGGTGGGCCCCGATCTCCCACATCACTATGAGGTCATTCCAGCCCCGGCCAAGCAAAGCCTGGCCCTGCTCGCTCCACATGCATTTCAATCTCCTCTCGCCTTTCATGCGCGGAGGAGCCGGGAGGGAGAGGATGTGACCTCATGTGCGCGGCATCTGAGCCCAGGGGTGCCCCAGCGCTTCCACCCAGGCCGCTCCCCGAGCCCGGCTCCCCGCGCCCCCCTCTCCATCCAGGAGAGACGCATTGAGAGACGCATTGGACAGCCAGGAGGGCTCGACGTGGAAGGAAGGGGAGCTGCAATTCTGAGACCGGGGCAGACGGGAGAGGAAGTGAACGCGGCTAGACGCTCAGTTTATGTAAAACGTCCCCCAAACTAGAATCCGGTCCACAGAGCTGCACACATACACTCGCACGGGCCCGGCTTGTACTCAGGCAGGCACACTCGCCCCTCCCCCCCGTCCCCACCGCATCCCCCATACCCGTCCTCACGCACTGCAGCCCCAATACAAGCAAAAGGCATGAATTCAGGCGAAGGCGTTTTCTTCCCCATTTCCTCCTCATGGCAGCAACGGAAACCTGAATTTCAGAGCTGTCATGGGGCCAGGGGGCCAACAGATCAGAGGCACCATCCTCAGGGGCCCCAGTCTGCCTGGGACTGGGAGCATGGCTGTGGCGCCCAAAGAGAACATAGTGTCCACAGTGACCGTGATTCTTCAATCTGGTGTCTGAATTTCCCACATGAGCTAAATTCCTCCGGGGGCTTCAGGGTTTCCAGTACTCCAGGGTTTTTGGCTTAAATGCAAGTACCTCTTGGAAGGATGGCCCATGCCCCCGTACCCTCAGGAGAATGGGACAAGGAGAAGATGGAGTAGGGGTGAGGCTCAGAAAGGGCAAGGGAAAGTGGCTCTATCTCTCTCCAAGTCACTTCTCAAACTGTGCAGGGTTTGCAGGAAAGCTGGGTGGTCTACTCCTTCCCTGCTTTTCCTGAGACCGCAGCCAGAGGGTGGGCTCCTATCTGGGTTACTGGCGTAATGTCCCTGCCCTCTGGGGTCCCTCCTCTAAAAAGTTTGCACATAGCTTTATTCTGTGCTGGGTCCACTTTGTTCAAGTTGGAGTCACCCAACTACCAATAGAAAATAGCGAATAGAAAATAGAAAATAATAGAAATATAGAAAATAGAAATATACGAATATAGCCAAACTGGTGGTTCCCCATCACAAATGCTCTCTTCCCCTCTTCCCTGCACACACACACCCATCACCATCACACTCACCTAGCTGACTCCCAACCCTTCAGGCCTCCATCAAAGAGGTCTTCGCCAACCATAGTATCTAAAATTGCCCTGCTCAGTGTCTGTTGTATTACCCTGTCGATTTCCTTCCAGGAATGTCATTATTTGATCTTGTTTACTTATTTTGTTTACTTATTTATTTACTTGTTTATTATCTGGAGTGCTACCATCACCTCCCCCCACCAAAACCCCTTCCGAACACACCCAGCTCACAAGCACATGAGTTCCACAGGCAAAGAGACTTGGCCAGTGTCACTCACCATTTGTAAAGTCGCGGGATGGGCCTGGAGCCCAGGAAGTTCACATCTGAATACGTCAACGAAGGAAGAAATGCTAGGTGTTTGTGATACCTGGTGCCCTCTGCTTCCTTCTGTGTTAAAGCTTTCATAATAATCCAAAGTATTTTTTTTTTTTTTGAGATGGAATCTCAGTCTGTCGCCCAGGCTTCAGTACAGTGGTGTGATCTTGACTCACTGCATCCTCTGCCTCTCAGGTTCAACTGATTCTCTTGCCTCAGCCTCCTAAGTAGCTGGAATTACAGGTGTGCACCACCAGCTAATTTTTCTATTTTTAGTAGAGATGGGGTTTTACCATGTTGGCCGGGTTGGTCTCAAACTCCTGACCTCAAGTGATCCGCCTACCTTGGCCTCTCAAAGTGCTGGGATTACAGGAGTGAGCCACCGTGCCTAGCCAAAGTATTATTTATAGTATATAAACATATATTAACATATAATACCTATTATATGTAATATATAATTATATATACATATATACACACAATATGTAAGTATATAACCTACAATTATCAGTGTCTGTCATCTGTATTAGACTGTGAGCCACTCCAGGCTGCTAACGTTTTCTCATACCTCTTGAGCTTAGCGTCTAGCCTAGTGGCTGGCAGAAAGTAAATATTCAAGAGTTTATCCACCTATTTGTTTGCTGTACAATGATGAGAAAAGTATTGATTTTGAATAGTAGGAAAGTGATAAATCTTACATTTGTACAGCTCTTAAAAGACTGCTAAGTTCCTCCATGCCGTTTCATTCTCACGACTCTAAAACGTAAGCAGAACATAGCATTATCCCTCCTCTAGAGATGAGCAGACTATGTCTGCAGAAGGCTGAGTGATTTCTCCAGGGCATGAGTTAGTAGGAAAAGAGCACTGAAATTTTCAATAATAACTGTAGAACTGACTTATTTCTTCTTTCAGTTCTATCAGATTTTGCTTTGTGTATTTTGAAACTCTGTTAGCGTAAGTTTGTTTAACACTGTAGAATTAGGATGGACTCATGCTACTTCTCATGGCTTTCCTTCCAGCTTTGTTTTGTGGTGGGTTTTCCAATCCCACAACATTTAGTTCATGCATTTCCTCTTAATAGCTTTCCCTGATTTCCTCAGCAGAAATAATCTCCCTGCAGTCATATTCCTGTTATGCCTTGTATACATACCTTTATTATCTTCACAATTTTACTCCAATTATTTGTATTTGTGCATGTTTTCTCCACTGGATCATGTTCTCTTCTCAAGATAAGACTATGAATTATTTATGTATACGTGTCCTATTCCTAGTACAACACATAGTACCTTTTAGGTACTTAAATCAGCTCTTAATTGACTTTGTTCTCCATATGATAAGAAGCATAGGAATAGCACCCAGAAGAAATACATGACAGACCAATGCGTTGGAAGCCACTTTCAACATGACCTAGGAAAGCATGTCATGTTGTGAGGGTTGCCTGCCTCAGCCTTCTGCTCAGGGACATGGGTGTGGTCCCCAAAATCAATCGCTCGTCCTGTGCTCTACTTACAGTCTCCCTTTACCACCTCAGAGCCTACCTCCCTTCTTTACCTGGCCAATACTAAGTCCCTAGTGTGGGAGAGGTTCTTTGCTTTTGTGTTATAGGACCATGTATATAAGACCCTAGGGCTTAAGGGAGGTCTCCCTGGGAAGTGAGGATCAAAATGAGATCCAAGGAAAAGTAGGAGCTAGCCAGGCAAGGAGAAATGAATGAGTGTATTGCAGACAGCGAAAACAGAATCACCATGAAAGCAACGTTCACTGAATGTTCAGCCTTAACATCACAGAGGCCCTAGGGAGCCGGGGACTGTGAGCACTAGAGATCTAATGTCCTCAGCTCCAACAGATTGTGGCCGTGCAAGAAGGGTGAGAGGAGGGACGCTAATGCCTGTTCCAATTTTTCAATTTTTCAAAAGAAACTGAAAACCTGGATTTTTATGAGAAATTCCCTGATTTTAAATGTTGGCTCAACTTTAAAAATATACTGCATGTGCCAAATAAAACACACCTGTGGGTTTTAATGGGCCAATGGGTAGCCAATTTGATAGCGCTGGGTTAGAACGGATATAAAACATGAGGTAGGAAGCAGCTAGCAGTGAGCAAAGGTAGAGGCCAGAGAAAAAGTTCCAAGGTTTGTTAAGGAGATTAACTGGCAATGAAAAGACATTGGAGGATTTTAAAAAAAAGATCAGACTTATATTCAGGAGGACTATTCTGGTTGCAGTTTGGAGAATCAATGGGAAGGGATCAGCAGTGTAATTAGGAAGACCAGTTTTAAAAAATGATTGTGATAACACAGGTGAGATATGTAGGGGCCTGGTCTCAGGTGGTAGCAGTGGGGGAGGGGTAGAAATGGATTCACTCAAGTGAGACTCCGGATATAGAATCACAGGACTTGGTGTTTGATTAAATGCAAAAATGTGAGGAATAACAGAACAATCAAGAATGATGTCCAGGTTTCTGGCTTAGACAATGGAGTGTGTTTTAGCATCATTTAACAAGATAGAAAAAAAAAGAAAAAGAAAAAGCAGCTTTGGGAAAAGTTAAGATCCATTTTGACCACGTTGAAGTTAAGGGGCTGGAGACACATCCAGGTGGAAATTTCTAGTGGGCAATTGGATTTCAATAAAAGAAATATGTGTTAAAAAATAGATTTTGGTCGGGCACGATGACTCATACCTGTAATCCCAGCACTTTGGGAGGCCGAGGTGGGCAGATCACTTGAAGTCAGGAGTTCAAGACCAGCCTGGCAAACATGGTTAAATCCCGTCTCTACCAAAAATAAAAAAGTCAGCCAGGCATGGTGGCACGTGCCTGTAATCCCACCTATTCGGGAGGCTGAGGCATGAGAGTCACTTGAGCCCAGGAGGCAGAGGTTGCAGTGAGTCAAGATCACACAATTGCACTCTGGTCTGGGCAATGGAGTGAGATTGTGTCTCAAAAAAAAAAAAACTAGATTTTGGAGTCATCAGCAGGTTGTAATAAAGCCATGAAGGAGGCTGCGATCCCCAAGGGAGAGAGTGCAAAATGAGGCTAGAAAACAGCCCAGCACAGAGCTTACTTTAGGAGTGAATAGAGGTGAAGAAGTTGCAAGCAGATCAAAGAAAAGTCAGAAAAGAAGGGGGAAAACCAGTAGAGTGTGGTCTTATGGAACCCCAGGAAATATTTTGTTTCCAGGAGCAAATGGACTGCTGTGTCAAATATTGCAGAGATACCAAGTAAGATAAGGACTGAAAGGTACTCATGAAGTCAGTGATACGGAGATCCATGGTGATCCTCATGGGCACCGTCTCACAGAAGTGGTTAGGATGAAACCTAGCTTGCCGAAGATTGAGGAGAAAATGAGACTTTAGAAGAAAGATACGCATTTGGACAGCTCTTTCGAAGATTTTGGCTATGAAGAGAAGAGAAAGAAAAGACCAGAAGAGGGTGCAAGATGAAGGGAAGGTTTTGAACATGTTTTTTTCTTTATGAGAAGTCTTTAGAGAGGGAGAAGGAAGTGGAAGAAGTAAGAGAGGAGAAAGAGCATCAGTAGCCCTAAGGTTAAGAAGGCAGGAGAGGATAGACTCTCAAGCATGTGGGGAGAGATCACCTTAGACTGGAGAGACCTGTGGATGGAAGAGGGAGAAGGAATGCAAGTAGGTTGTGAGATCCATTTGAGGGCTTCTATGTTTTCCCTCTGAAGTCAGAGTTGACGTCACCAGCAGAGAGTCATTGTGGAAATGGAAGCATCCTGAGAGTTGAGGGGAAGTGAATAATCTTTGTGAACACCTGGAGAGAAAGTGACTGTCTTGCTCTAGTTCACACAACTGTTAAGTTTGGGTCTTTCTGTGTGTTCTAGTAATCCCTCTTCTTTCCTTCAGAGGGCAATTGGATTTCTAAGCGACAGACCACAGGGTATGTGGCACTTCCTACACCTTGCAGAAAAAGCCTTGAATTGGAGTCAGGAAGCCTGAGTAGAATCCCAGCCCTACCACTTCCTAACCTGGATTGAAGATAAACACCAGGGCATGAGGGGCCAGGGGGACAATGCCAAATACATTGGGAGGCCAAGGAGAGCGGATCGCTTGAGTCCAGGAGTTTAAGACCAGCCTGAGCAACGTGGCAAAACCACATCTGTGCAAAAAATACAAACGTTAGCCAGGGGCATTGTGGCGCACACCTGTAGTCCCAGCTACTCGGGAGGCTGAGGTGGGAGAATCGCTTGAGCCAGGGAGGTGGAGGTTGCAGTGAGCTGAGATGGCGCCACTGCACTCCAGCCTGGGCGACAGAGGGAGACCCTGTCTCAAAAACAAAAAAAGAAAAAGAAAGGAGAGGTGTACATGTGGATGTCTGTGTGCCAGAGCACACTATTACCCGAGGCCTCCACACTATCTTCAGTGCTGAGTACTTGGCCCTCATCTCTGCCTCTCAATTCCAGTCTCCAACAGTTTTCTCTGAAAGTGTTCAGTCTCCAGGACGTTACCACTCCCATATACTGAGTATCAGTAGTTCTCTATTGTTCATGCCCAAAGCTTTCATTTCAAGGACTTGGCTTCGTTCTCATACTCATCCTCTCTCACCAATGTTAGACAGAAAATAAGGAGTCGTTTTCTTCTGGCCTCTACCTTTTAAACCCAGTCAGGTGGCAAGGTCTAGGGGTATCACAAGAGTCAGGTAGCAAACTTAGGCAAAGGCAGTGCTATCTGCTGAGTGAGCCCAGAGAAGATATTCTCTCTGATCTTTTCCATTTGGACTGAGAATAATACCGTGCTCTTCAGACGGCTGATGAGAATCTGTTGGCCTCCAGATTGACATCATTCTTTGGCCTCCAGAAGGGGTGACATCTAAAGATTCCAGACAAACGAATAACTGAACGTGCAGCTCACTGCCTTGCAGGAAAGATCTTGGCTCCTCTATCTCTTGCTAAAGTGAAAATGCATCTTCTTTTTTTCATCTTTTCTCTGTGCACACGGGAGTTTCTTCTTCTCTTTTCAGAATCACACCATGTCTGTCTCAGACTGCTACTTCTATTCTCCTATTTGCCCATTGTTCCTTTCAATTTAGCTTTGGTCCATGAACAGCCACACTAATGCTATGTAATGAGATAGAAAAACTTGGATTCTCCAGAATTCCTCTTAGGAGGGAAATTGTACTTTAAAAAATAGATATAGGTGGTACAAGTGCACTTGTATTATATGGATATATTGCATAGTGGAAAGTCTGGGCTTTTAGTGTAGCCATCACCCAAATAGCGTACGTTGTACCCAATGGGTAATTCTTCCTCCCTCACCCCTCTCCCACCCTCCCACCTTTGGCAGCCTCCAGTGTCTGTCATGCCACTCTGTACGTCCGTCTGTACCCAGTGTTAGCGCTCACTTGTGAATGAGAATATGCAGTATCTGACTTTCTGTTTCTGAGTTATTTCACTTAGGAGAGTAGCCTCCAGTTTCATCCATGTTGCTGCAAAAGGCATGACTTCATTCTGCTTTCTGGCTGAATAGTATTCCAAGGGGTGTGTGTGTGTGTGTGTGTGTAGTATTTACACCATAGCTAGTATTGATATATTAATTATTAGTAAATAAATAATTAATAACTGATACATTAATATATGCTATCTGTGTATATGGTATTAATAGTAAGTATTATAATATATAAATATAGTATATTCATATATTACAGTATACTAATATATCATAATATAGAAATACAGTATATATTAATGTGTATCAATTATTAATTAATTATTAATATATTACTATATTAATACTATATAGAGAGTTAATGCTATACTTTAGTACTAATATTAATTCTAATTATTTAGTATACTAAAGTATTAGTATTAATTCTATGTATATACTGTATATAATATAGTATATATAACATTCTATATACTATATGTACTATATATTATATACCAATTAGTATTACTATACTAATTAATATTAATACTAACATTAATATTGGTACTAATTAGTATTAGCAATATACTATTAATTAGTATAGTAATACTAATTAATACTAAGTACTATATTGGTACCTATATTAATATTATAATATATATACACACCATGGAATACTAACTGTGGTATATACATATATATACACACACATATATAAATAAATACATATACATATATATATAAATATATATGTATACATATATATGTATACATATATATATATATATATATATATATACACCACATTTTTTGTATCCACATTTTCTGTACCTTCTGTATCTGTTGCTGGACACTTACATTGATTCCATGACTTTGCTATTGTGAATAGTGCTGCAATAAACATATGAATGCAGGTGTCTTTTTTACCATAATGATTAGTTTTCCTTTAGGGAAACTGTAGTTTTTGACAGGTGCTTCGGTCTGAATATGGGTAGAACTGTTTGTCATAGGTCAAGGTAAATAATATGCTATTGTTCGTTGCTCAGGGGAAAGGAAAAGAGAGGAGAGGGGATGAAGTCTCTGCTTGCCCTAAATTCTCATGAAAAATACCTCACTCACAAAATAGTTGGGTCTGTCTGGATATTTTTGTGGAAAATAGGGTAGGGGCACAGACCCAAGATTGTTAAGGCAAAGAGAAACATGATCAATATCAAGATTCTATGGAAGTTTATTATCTACTGTGTGACAAAGTACCTCAAAACGTAGTGGCTTAAAACAGTTTGTTTTTATAATCCCACTGTTTCTGCGAGTCAGGAGTCTGGCATGGCTGAGCTGAGTCCTCTGCCTCAAGGTCCCTTTACAAGGAGACAGTCAAGATGTTGCCAAGGCTAGGGTCTCATCAGAAAACTCTACAGAAGAACAATCCTCTTCCAAACTCATACGTTGTTGGAGAGCTTTATCTTCTCTGGTTGCTGGCCAGAGGCTACCCTTGGTTCCTTGCCATGTGGACCCATCCAATAGAGTCCACTAGCAAGACAGAAGTCAAAATAGCTTGTAACCTAATCACAGAAGTGATGTCCCTTCAACTTTGCCATATTCTATTGATTAAAATTAAGTCAATAGGTCCAGCTCATACTCAAGCAGAGGGAGTTATATACAAGGAGAGGAATACCAAGAGGCAGGGGTCAATGGGGCCACCTTGGAAGTCTTCCTATCACAGGTAAGGTCTGGATTTTCACAGGGTTGTGGAACAGGGGTTCAAGCCAAATATAATCATGTCTTAGAAAGGTACAGTGGCCCCAGCTTACCCGTGGCTTTTAAAAAGCTACCACTAATTGGCACAGTTATGTGCCAGCCACTATGTTATACACATGCATTTCTCTTTTAATGTACAAAATAATGTTAAAAATAATGTTTTCATTATCCAGATGTAAGATGAGGAAAGGAAGTCTTGGATTAAGTAATCTGACCAGGGTACAAAGCCAGTTAGTGGCAGGGCCAGGACACAAGCACAGGTGTGTCTACCTCCAGACTTGTGCCATGAGAGGTTAATTTGTGCTCTCCTTTCAGCCAGTTCTATGCACTAGACTCGCTGCTTACCGTGCCTCACCTATGGGTACCAAACTCTGGATCAGTTAAGAAAGAGTTTGGCTTTAATAATCAATAACTTGTTAAATAAGAAGGCTTAAATAAAAGCTTACGAGATAGGCAGTCCAGGGTGGTGTCAGTAGCTTCACAAGTTCATCAACATCCCAGGCTCCTTCCGTCTTTTAGTTCTACGAACTTCAGTGTTAGTAGATGACTGCTGCAGCTCCTGGGGTCTTGTCTACATCTAGGCAGAAAGAACAGAGCCAGTTTCTTCTCCTTTTGTAGCTTTGTCTTTTTATTCAAAAAAGAGACCCTCTCCAAGCAGATCTGCACATATATCGCATGGGGTAGAAATGGTGCTGTCCTACTCTTCCTAGTTGCAAAGGATGTTGAGATGGCTACAATTTTAGCTCTCCAACTTCTATTAAAGAAAGAGAAGGATTACAGATAAATGGGGGCTGATATAGGCTCTATGTTTGTCCCCTCCAAATCTCATATTGAAATGTGATCCCCAATTTTGGAGTTGGGGTCTGGTGGGAGATATTTGGGTCATGGGAGCAGATCCCTGTTGAAAGTCTTGGTGCCGTCCTCAGAGTAACGAGTGACTTCCCTCTCTATCAGTCCCCACAACATCTGATTGTTAAAAAGAGCCTAGCACCCCCTTGCCTCTCTATTTTTTCCTCTATTGCCATTTGATGCTTGCTCTCCTTCCCCTTTCACCAAGAGTAAAGCAATCTGAGGCCCTCACCGGAAGCACATGCTGGCACCATGCTTCTTACAGTCTGCAGAGCTGTGAGTCAAATGAACTTCTTTTCTTCATAAATTACCCAGCCTTAGGTATTCCTTTATAGCACACAAAACGGTCTAAGACAGGGGCTAGCCAATTCATACTGTTGTTAAACAGATTCTGTTGATTACAGACCTCCCTGCCCTCCATATTAATGATGAAGAAATAGGTATAATTAAACTTCTTCTAACCTCTTCTTCCTCCATCTCAACATTTCTTATTATTTTATTACTATTTATTTTTCTGGGATGGAATTTTGCTCTTGTTGCCCAGGCTGGAGTGCAATGGTGCGATCTCGGCTCACTGCAACCTCCGCCTCCCGGGTTCAAGCGATTCTTCTGCCTCATCCTCCTGAGTAGCTGGGATTACAGGCATGCACTACCATGCCCAGCTAATTTTTTTGTATTTTTAGTAGAGACGGGGTTTCTCCATGTTGGTCAGGCTGGTCTCGAACTCCTGACCTCAGGTGATCCACCCGCCTTGGCCTCCCAAAGTGCTGGGATTACAGGCATGAGCCACCACGCCCGGCCCTTTATTATTTCCACCTTGTTAAATTGATAGCACTTACATTCTGTTCTGAAACCACAAGTCATACACTTTTAAAATTGTATTCTATATTTAAATTTTTTCAACATAGCTTTTTCATTTATCTTTTTGTGAATAAATATTATGTGAAACCATATAAAATTGCTGATGTTTGACCACTGTTGCTCAGAAAAATGCCTATTTAATATGCTTAATCTAATAGATATTCAAGAAGGTTTGTTAAGCAGTTTTTTTGTATTTTGTATATATTTTGTATATTTACAAAATTGCATATGATTAAAAATATCTGTCAGTGCCTTTATATGAAATGACAGCTCTTTGTTTATACTGTTCTTGTGTGACACCATTTCCTTGAGGTTTTATAGACCTTGCTTCACTTTCCTCTAATATAAGAATTTTTTTTGTTGACGTCTCAGCCAGCCTGATAGTATTTTCCTCATAGGTAACTTGAATTTTTGTTTGGATGCCCATAACATTATTTACTATTTTTATCATTTTTCTGATTTAAAAAATCCTTAATCCTAGAATTCCAGTAAATTTGCTGAGATACATATCAATTTAGATAGTTCATTATCAAATATTTTCCTGGAACATAATTTGTCCAGGAAATTGTGGGAAACACGCCTGTAATCCCAGCACGTTGGGAGGCCAAAGTGGGTGGATCACGACATCAGGAGTTCAAACCCAGCCTGGCCAAGATGGTGAAACCCCGTCTCTACTAAAAATACAAAAATTAGCCAGGCGTGGTGGCAGGTGCCTGTAATCCCAGCTACTCGGGAGGTTGAGGCAGGGAATTGCTTGAACCCGGGAGTCGGAGGTTGCAGTGAGCTGAGATCATGCCACTGCACTCCAGCCTGGGTGACAGAGCGAGACTCCATCTCAAAATAAAATAAAATAACATAAAATAAACAGGTTTAGAGAGGTTGAGAAAGTGGAATAGCTGAAATTCAGCCCTAGTTCCTTCTGACTCAATAATAAACTTCCATTACTTACTGCTTTCAAAAGTCTCCATCAAAGTACCCCTAAACAGCAGAAGAGAATGGATAGCAGCTATCTCTGGAAGGTATGTCTCAAGAGAACAACCAAAAGCTCAATAATTCTTAGGTGATTGATAGATGATATATAGATAAATAGATAGATGGATAGATGATAAGATAGATAAATAATGGATTAGATAGTATTTCAAAAACCTTTCAAATGATGATAATTGTAATCATTTTGTGTATTGATTATCCTGCAATATTGCAAAATTCTCTTTAATTTTAAAAAATGTCCATCAATAAGAGACTGCTGAAACAAATTATGAAGTAGCATTAATATGAATTATAATCAGCTGTGATGAAACAAACCATAAGGAAAATTTTGATGTACTTCTATAGAAAGAACGCCAAGATGCATTGTTACACACAAAAAATTGCTGTGCCGGAGAGTGTGTATCCTATCTTCCTGTTTTCACATTAAAACTTCATCTGGAAGGATATAAAAGACTAATAACAGTGGTTTTCTATTTGGAGTAGAAGGGAATTTGTGAGAATAAATGGGAGGGGAACCTTTCACATTACACATTTTAATGCTTTCTGATATTTGTGTTCATTAGCTCTAGCTCTTTTTTTTTTTTTTTTTTTTGAGATGTAGTGGTGTGATCTCAGTTCACTGCAACTTCTGCCTCCCAGGTTCAAGTGATTCTCGTGCCTCAGCCTCCAGAGTAGCTGGGACGATGGCTTGTATGCCACCATGCCTGATCAATTTTTTTTGTATTTTTAGTGGAGATGGGGTTTTGCCATGTTTGCCAGGCTGATCTCAAACTCCTGAGCTCAGGTGATCTGCCCCCTTTGGCCTCCCAAAGTGTTAGGATTACAGGCATGAGCCACCACGCTTGGCTTTATGCATTAGCTCTTAAATAAACAACGCTAAAGAAATACCAAGTGTGTGGACAGACAGAAAATATCTTTGGGATGGAAGATTTGATATGCATATTTAGTATGATTCCAATAAAATCTCCAGAGATTTCCACCTTCTGGCCATGATGGAATGCATGGAAGCAAATTTGCCCCATCTCTATAAGCAACTAGAAAGCTAGATTGAATGTATGGAACAAGTTTGCACATATTAAACAACAGGTAGTGCAAGACTGTGACCCTTGAGAGAAAGAAAATAATGAAGTAAGCCCTGCAATTTCCCTGGTTTCTATCTGAACCACAGCACAAAGAAGAGGAACAGGGTTTGGGGAGGTTGAGGTGGCTGGAGTTTGTGGGGCAGAATATTGAGAAGAGGAAGTTCTGTAGAGAAAGAACTCCTATATCTACGTAGCAATTCCTTTGAGTCTTTGGTTGAATACTAAGCTGTACATGCATAGAATAAAACTTCATGAAACCAGATAAAGAAAACCACCAGGAAAGAATGACTACTGGAAGCTGGGAGCCAGTAGGTCTCAGTGCCCATTCAGAGCTGGGAGACATTAAGCCTCTACCAATAAGGGTAAAGAAATCTCATTTAGGGCCGGCCATCGTGGCTCACACCTGTAATCCCAGTACTTTGGGAGGCTGAGGCGGGTGGATCACCTGAGGTCAGGAGTTCAAGACCAGCCTGACGAATATGGTGAAACCCCGTCTCTACTAAAAATACAAAAATTAGCTGGGTGTAGTGGCGTGTGCCTGGAGTCCCAAGTCCCAGCTACTTGGGAGGCTGAGACAGGAGAATTACTTGAACCTGGGAGGCGGAGGTTGCAGTGAGCTGAGATCATGCCACCGCACTCCAGCCTAGGCGACAGAGTAAGACTCTGTCTCAAAAAAATAAAAAATATAAAAATATAAATAAAAGAAACCTCATTTAAGGCCAGGCATGGTGGCTCACGCCTGTAATCTCAGCACTTTGGAAGGTCAAGGTGGGCGGGTCATCTGAGGTCAGGAGTTTGAGACTAGCCTGGCCAACATGGTGAATCCCCATCTCTACTAAAAACAGGAAAATTAGCTGGGTGGGGTGGTGCATGCCTGTAATCCCAGCTACTCGGGAGGCTGAGGCAGGAGAATCACTTGAACCCTGGAGGCGGAGGTTGCCGTGAGCCAAGATTATGCCACTGCACTCTAGCCTGGGCGACAGAGCCAGACTCAGTCTCAAAAAACAGAAAAAGAAAAGAAAGAAACCTCATTTAATACCTGAGATTTTAATCCCCAACAGGGTCATGTTTTAGTAGTAGGGTTAAATTAGTCCTAGTGAAAAGGTTACTTCAGATTTACCTTAACAAAGCTTAAAAACAAGTCCAGAAAGGATCAAGCTGATCCACAAATAACTAAACTGTCTGACAAAACTAACTGAAACACTCTTAAAGGAGGACTACACAATCCAGCACTCAACGACTTTGTCATCACAATGTACCCATTCAATCCAATTCTACTAGACATGTCAAGAAGCAAGAAAATATGACTCATAGCCAGGAAAAAAATTAGTCAGTAGAAGGAGATCCAGGAACAGCAGATATGATGAGATTAGCCATTGAGGCCACCACAGCATCTATTTTAAATATCAAATTTAAAGGAAAAGATAAACAGAATGAATAAAGAAATGGAAGATGTAAAAACGAACTAAGTAACTTGTATAGCTTAGAGCTTAGAAATACAATATCTGAAAATAAAAATTCACTGGAGAGACTTAAATGCAGATGAAGCACAGCAAAAGCAAAACAAAACAAAACAAAACCAAAAACCAAAAACCAAAAACAACCCTCAGTGAAGATCAGTATAAAGATTTTAAAACACTGGCAAAAAAGGAGCAGATCCTCAGTGACCACCACCATCCCCATACCAAAAAGCCTGACACTAGAGTTTCAGAAAGGGGATGAGAGGCTGAAAGAGTATGTGAAGAAATAATAGTCAAAAATGTTCCAAATTTGATGAAAAGTATGAACTCACAGATCCATGAATCTCAGCAAACTCCAAGCTAAACAAAAACAAACACACACACACACAACAACAACAACAACAACAAATAAAACCACACAGGGCACATTATAATTAAATTGCTAAAAATCAGTGAAGAAGAGAAAATATTCAAAAGAACTAGAGAGTGGGGTTGGGGGGAAAGGAGAGGGATCACTTATTGTCAGAAATAGTACAGGTTGGAAGACAATAGAATTACATGTTAATATTTCGAGTGCAATTTAGATGAAGAAGAAGGAGGGGTGGGGGAGGGGAAAGATTAGTAAAATCCACATTGTATTTAGAAATTTCAAAACTACTTCTTCAGTAATCAATAGAACAAACAAACAGGAAATCAGCAAGACAATATAAGAACTGAGCAACCTATGAACCAACTTACCCTAATTGATATTTATAGAACACTCTACTAAATCTAAAATAAACATTCTTTTCAAATGCACATGGAACATTCACCAAGACAGATCATATTCTAGGCCATAAAGAAACACTGTTAAGCTTTAAAAAAAAGAATGTAAATCTTGTATACTCCTGAGCTCAGGTGATCTGCCCATCTCGGATATTCTCTGTTCACAACAGAATTAAAATAGAAATCGATAAAGATATCTGAAAAATTCTAAATAGTTGGAAATTAAACAATATATTTCTAAATAATATATGGATCAAAGGGGATCTCAAGGAAAACTAGAAAATATTTTGGACTAAATGAAATAAAATATGACATATCCAAATTTGTAGGATGTAGTTAAAGCAGTGCTCAGAGGGAAATGTATAGCATTTAAATGCGTGTGTTAACAAGAAGAAGATAATAAACTCAACCAAAATCAGTATAATTGAAAACAAAAAAAGAAAGCCAATAAAACCAAAAATGGATACTTTGAAGGGATCAATAAAATTGATAAACCTCAAGTCATACTGAAAAAGAAATATAAAAGAAGACATAAATTACCAGTATTGGGAAGGAAAAAGGAATTATATCACCACAACTCTGAAGATACTAAAAGAATAATAAAGGAATGCTTCAAACAAACCTATGCCCATAGATTCTACAGCTTAAAAGAAATGACAAATTTCTTGAAAGCCACAAACTACCAAAACTCACCCAAAAGAAATAGATACCTTGAATAGCCCTATACTTATTTATTTATCTATTTAAGACAGAGTCTAGCACTGTTGCCCAGGCTAGAGTGCAGTGGCACCATCTTGGCTAACTGCAATCTCCACCTCCCAGGTTCGAGTGATTCTCCTGCCTCAGCCTCCCAAGTAGCTAAGATTACAGGCTCCTGCCACCACGCCCGCCTAATTTTTTTGTATTTTTAGTAGAGACAGGGTTTCACTATGCTGGTCAGGCTGGTCTCGAACTCCTGACCTCATGATCTGCCCGCCTTGGCCTCCCAAAGTGCTGGGATTACAGGCATGAGCCACCGTGCCCGGCCTGAATAGCCCTATATTTATTAAAGAAAGTGAATTTTTTTTTTTTTTTGAGACAGAGTTTCACTCTGTCGCCCAGGCTGGAGTGCAGTGGCGCGATCTCGGCTCACTGCAAGCTCCGCCTCACGGGTTCACGCCATTCTCCTGCCTCAGTCTCCCGAGTAGCTGGGACAGGCGCCCACCACCATGCCTGGCTAATTTTTTGTATTTTTAGTAGAGACGGGGTTTCACCGTTGTCTCGATCTCCTGACCTCGTGATCCACCCGCCTTGGCCTCCCAAAGTGCTGGGATTCCAGGCGTGAGCCACCACACCGGGCCAGAAATTGAATTTGTACTTAAAAGCCTTCCCAGAAATAAAACTTTAGGCCCAAATCGTTTTTCTGCTGAATTGTATCAAATGTTTAGAGAATACCAATTCTACACAATTTCTCCAGAAAATAGAAGGAAACATTTCCCAACTCATTTTGTGAGCCAAACATTATTCTGATACCAAAATCAGACAAATGAATTTCAAGAAAACTACAGACCCATATCTCTCATGAACATAGATGAGAAAATCCTGATCAAATTCAGCAATATATAAAAGGGATAACAATACATTTTACAATACAAGTGAGGATTATACTAGGAATGCAATGCTGGTTCAGCATTGATAGTCAATGAATATAATTTACCATATTAAAAGACAGAAACATATTAACAGAAGAAAAAAAAACATGATTATCTCGATAGATGCAGAAAATTTAACTCCTAAGCACAACAAAGGAAACCTCAAACCCAACCTTACCAATGAGTATCATGAACACCAAAGCAAAAATTCTAAATAAAACATTAACAAATAGAAACCAGAAGCACATTAAAAATATACTATACCATGACTAAATATATTCCACTACGACTAGAGTCAATTTAGGAAAGGTAAGGATGGTTCAAAATTAGGATACCTACTAATGTAGTTTACCATATTAATAGATCAAAGACTAAATATTGTCATTCTTATAGATACTAAACAGGCGTTTGATGAAATTTATCTGTCAATAAAACAGAAAAAAACGGAAATACATTTAACATGAGAAGTAGTTATGTATATTTAACATGAGAGGTACTTATTCAAGAAATACTTGAGTACCTACTATGTGAGAGACACTATTCCAGGTGTTGCAATACAGTGCTAAACAAACAAACAAGAAATTCTTATCCTCATTGTCCTTGCCTTCTAAAGGAAGGAGATAGAAAATAATAAACAAACAAACAGTGTGTGCCTGTTATAAGTGTTATAAGTGTTATAAGTGTTATAAGGTTATAAGTGTTAATAAAGCAGGTAAAAACATAAAATGTGCTACAGGTTATTGGAGGAAGGCTTTTTTTTATATGTTGTTTAGGGATTACTGCTAAAGTGACATTTGAGAAGAAACTGAAGGAAATGAGAGTGATAGCTTGATAGACAGTTAAATCTATCATATCAACTGACTAGCAGGATGCTTAACAGAAAACTTCTGGAAACATTCCCCAAAAGAGTAAGAACAGAATCAATATTCCACTATTTTCACTGTTATTTAACTTTATTCTGGAGGAAGTAGCCAATGCCATTGTAAAAGAGTGAAATATGAGAGCAAAAATGAAACGTTAGTAGATAAATTAGAAGATAATGTTGAAAAAGTCTTCCAAAGTGCAGCAATAAAGCAAAGAAATGAAAAATAAGAAAGAAAAATAACCAATTTAGAGGATACATCAAAGCGATCCTACACCCAAATTATAAGAGTTCCAGAAAAGAGAACAGAAAAGAAATGTAGGTGCAGAAATTATCGAAGAAATAATTCTAGAAAAACCTCTCTAGAATTGAAAGGCATGGGTTTCCATATTGAAAAGTCTGGTTGAGTGACCAGCACATAGACAAAAATAAATTTACACCAAGCTCTATTATTGTATTTCAGAGCTCCTGAGAATTAGAGAATATGCTTAGTTTCTAGAAATTAAAAAAACAGATTACTACAAACCAAGGCTCAATAAAAAGACTAACATCAGATTTCTCAAGAGCAACACTGAAATTTAGGAAAACATGGAAAAATGCCTTCATAATTTTGAAGAACAATAATTTTCAACCAAGAATTCTATATCTATCCGGACTATCAACTAAGTGAAGATAATAATTAAGATATTTCTCACATGCAAGATCTCAAAACCTTTACCTCCCCTGTGTTCTTTCTCAGGAAATACTAGGAGGTGCTCTAAAAAGGGAAAGTAAACTAAGGAAAGCATACCATGGCAAATACTGTTACTTTTCTTTCAATACCTTTCTTTCTTTCATTGTAATAATAGACTTCACTATGTCTAAACAGAGCATCTGGCCATGCTAATAAAGATGACACTTCCCAGGCTTCCTTGCAGCTAGATGCAGCATGTAACTAGGTTCTTTGTCAATGAGATATGATCATGGAAATGAAGTGAGCTATGTTCTAAGTATTGAGCTTAAATGGATATGCCCTCCATGTCCTCTCTTTCTCTCCCTCTACTAAGCTAAAGTAAAAACAAGTCAGTGAGACATTTTGAATTATACGTGTCAGAGCAACAGCCTTGAGAAGGAACAGTAAAATAGACCACCTACCAGTCCTGAGTTGCTTATGCCCAGACCACTACATAAGAGAGAAATAAACTTCTATCTTATTTATTTGACTGTTATTTTAGTTATCAATTATAGAAGTCAAATTGTATTCTAACAAATACTCACTGGATCAAGGAAATAGAGAATCCAACAAAAGAGAAAGTCAAAGGAAATTCCCAGGATGTTTCTGCCGGCATATACTAGGATTATACCTGAGCACCAAGCCTAGAAAGTAACCAGTAAATTGTGGAGCCAGTTAGAAGTCTCCAAGAGAGCAATGTCTTCAAGAAGATGAAATTGATGAAGTACTTGATATATCTGAACAGGCTGAGAAGCACAGGGGTAAATTAACTATAGGTACATAGAAAACTAAACAAAGAAAAAACCTAAAAGGTAATTAATAACTATTGAAAAAAACAAAACAAAAATTATGAATAAAAGTAAACTAGGTCATAATGTGTTATATGGTTAAATTATGAATGCATAATATATAATGATGTTAATTTTGAATATTGATCTAAGGAAAATTGTAATTGTATTGGAAGGGTAGTGCAGCCAAAAGTGTATTTGTGTGTTGTGGTAGAGTTGGAGTAAAAAGAAAGCTAATTTCTCACTTTCCATTATAAGAATTTAATGAGTAATTCCTAAGTAGAAATTCAAGATGGAAGTATAAACTATTATTTAAATATGTGAAAGTGAATACCAAAAGAAATGGCTTTACCAAAAAATCAAAAGTTGTTGCTTCTAGGGACTAGGAGATGAGATAAGAAGTGGACCAGGTGAGTTCTCCTTCTTATAATAAATCTTGTAGTTAATTGCTTCTTTAAATCATTGGTACCTGTATCTTTGACTTTTAGAAAGAAAAGCCTTCAAATTATATTTATGGATGAAGTAAACCTGACAACCTTTAAATAAAAATAAGCAAACCATTTTCACTTATGAATACCCAAAGAAAGTGTTGATCCCAGAATTTGTAAGGATAATTCAATATTTTTAAATCTTTGATATAATTCTTCATTTTAATAGATTAAAAGATGAAATTCTACATAGATGCTGAAAAATAAAATTAAACATCTTTTCTTCTGTAAAATGCTTAAGAAAATAAGAATAACTGAGTATTTTCTTTACATGAGAGCATACATCTATCACACCTAAAAGTCAAGTGTCCTCCTAAGTACAAAAATATGAAAAGGAATCCTATTAATCTCAGAACAGGACAAGGATGTTCACTATTCAGGAACCAGAAAATGTAATTAAAGAAGAAACAGAAATCAGACATAAAATTAGAAAGATAGAGATCAGTTATCATTACCTGTAAATGACATTATTGTATATGTCAAGGGTTGGCAGACATTTACTTTAAATGTCCAAATAGTACAGATTGTAGATTTGGTGGGCTGCCTATGGTTGCTGTCACATATTTTTCTTCTTCTTTTTTTTAACCATCGTTTTAAAATGTAAAAACCAGTCTTAGTTCTTGGCTGTGTAAAAACATGCCATTGCTGGATTTGACCCATAGGCTATAGTTTACAGTTCCCTGGTATATCCAGAAAAAAAAAAAACAAATAAAAACATTACAAAACTCAAACAGAATTCAATAAATTCCATTTATACATGTGGAAATCAAACAGCACTCACATCTACAAAAATAGCTGGTTAGAAGATATAAAGAAAGAAAAGATCCCACTTAAAATGGCAACAAAAAATAAAATTCCTAAGAATAAACTTAAGAAATATGCAGGACCTATAATTTAAAATGTTAACGGAACGGAAGGACACAAAAGAAGGCTTAACAATGCAAAGAAACATCATGTTCTTAGAGTCTCAACATCATAAAGCTGTCAAAGATAGTTAATCTATAAATTTAATGTGAGCCCAATAAAAATACCAAAAGGGTATTTTTTGGGAACTAAACTAGCTGGTTCTAAATTTCATGTGGAAAAATTACCAAGAATAGTCAGGAAAATTTTGGAAAAATTAAAGTAACAAGGAAAGTTAAAACTACCATGTATAAAGACCTATTATATGTCCTCAATAACAAAAACAATGTGAGTAGAAAGACCACTAAAATCAAATAGAAAATTCACAAATAGATTTAAGTATATGTGAGAATTTTGCACATTCAATAAATAATGTTGGTTCAACTGGATATCCATATGAAGAAACAATAAAGGTGATCCCTACTTTACAACTAGTGCTGAAGTAGATTGTGATAGACAAAAGATTTAAATGAAACCATAAAATTATGAGAAAACATGAGAAGAGTTTAAAACTTCATATGAGAGAAAGTATGGCACAGAACTCCAACACATTAAAAAAAAAATGAATTTTAACCTATTAAAACCTTTTACAACTTCTGGAAAGCAAAAATAAAATAATAATAATAATTCCTCAATAAGACTTTATTGATAAAGAACAAACTGGGAAAAATGTTTATAATTCATACGACAGGAAAATGCTACATTCCTTAACATATAGAGAACTAAAAATAAATAAGAGAAAAGCCACAATCCAATAGAAAAATGAACAAAGAACAGGAATAGTTCACAAAAAAGAAACCCAAATAACTCCTGAACATTTGAAAAGATGTCAACCTCATTAAAACAAAGGCAAATTAAAGCTACAATGAAACGTCATTTTTTTCACCTATAAAGTTGGTAAGGATTTCCTTTAAAGTTCGATAACCTACTGTACTAATAATAATGTGGGCCAGGCATGGTGGCTCACGCCTGTAATCCCAGAACTTTGAGAGGCCGAGGCAGGTGGATCACCTAAGGTCAGGAGTTCGAGACCAGCTTGGTCAACATGGGGAAACCCCGTCTCTACTAAAAATACAAAAAATTAGCTGGGCATGGTGGTGGGCACCTGTAATCCCAGCTACTCAGGAGGCTGAGGCAGGAGAATCCCTTGAGACCCAGGAGGCAGAGGTTGCAGTGAGCCGAGATCAAGCCATTACACTCCAGCCTGAACAACAAGAGTTAACCCTGTCTCAAAAAAAAAAAAAAAAAAAAAAAAGTGTGAAAGCATTCACATACTGTTGATGGGAGCATAAATTGATGCATCTTCTATGCAGGGACATTTGCCAAACTATCAAAATTACAAATTCACATATCCTTTGAGTCAACAGTTTCATTTCTAGGCATCTATCCTGCAAATACGCTTGCACATATGAAAAATTACTATTTACAGAAACATTAATTAATGTTTTATTTTGAGACAGGGTCTCACTTTGTCACCCAGGCTGGAGTGCAGTGGTGCAATCTCGGCTCACTGCAGCCTCAACCTCCTAGGCTCAAGCCATCCTCCCTCCTCAGCACCCCCAAGTAGCTGGTACTGCAGGCACCCACCACCACATCCAGCTAAGTTTTGTATTTTTTGTAGAGATGGGGTTTGCCATGTTTCCCAGGCTGTTCTCATACTCCTGAGCTCAAACGATCTGCCCACCTCAGCTTCCCAAAGTGCTGGGTTTACAGGTGTGAGCTGCCATGCTCCACTTAATTAAATTTTGATATAGCCATACAATGGAATAGTATGCATGGTCTATTAAAAACTGTATAGCAGCTTGTTGTTCTGATTCAGAAAAATTGCTAAGATAAATAAAAAAGACAAGGTACAGAACAATGTATATAATATGCTACCACTTGTATAAAATATATTGTGTATAAATGCATGGGGTGTGTGTGCGTGTGTATCAAGCAGCTGGTAACTGTGGTTGCCTCTGAAGAAAGAAGCCAGGTAGAGGGGGAAGAGGGATGGAAGGGGGACTTTCTTTTCACTAAATGTCTATTTTTTGTACCATAGATATGTAGAACCTATTTTTTAAAGTAATAGAAAATATCAAAACGGTGAGGAAGAAAAACACATAATCTCACCGCCAAAGATAACATTTTGGTGTGATTATTTTCCAGTAATTATTATTTATTTTTAATTATTTTTATCATTTTATTATTATTATTTTATGTTCACTTTGCAGGAGTTGTAAAAAGTTTTTTTTCTACACATGTAATTTTTTAGCAGGTGTGTTAACATCATACTGTGGGCTGGGTGCGATGGTTCATGCCTGTAATCCCAGCACTTTGGGAGGCCAGGGTGGGTGGATTGCTTGAGTCCAGGAGTTTGAGAGCAGCCTGGGCAAGGTGACAAAACCCTGTCTCTACTAAAAATACAAAAATTAGCCACGTGTGGTGGTGTGCGCCTGTAGTCCCAGCTACCGTGGGGCAGGGATTGGGGGTGGGTGGCGATGCTGAGGCAGGAGGATCACCTAAGCCTTGGGTGGTCAAGGTTGCAGTGAGCTGTGATCGTGTAACTGTACTCCAGCCTGGGCGACAGAGTGAGACCCTGTCAAAAAAAAAAAAAAAAAAGATCAAACCATGTATGCATGTATGGTTTTGTATGTTCATCCTTTCCCTTAATATTATATCATGAACAACTGGAATTATGTTGATACTTGTATTTCATTTTACATTATGTAGGCAGCACCTTCTCAGGAAGAAATGCTTTCATAGGCAACACAAGCCATTACAAGTTTCTGACTCAAGCTCATGGAAGAAAGGAGCTGGAGACTCTCAGGAGCCCTTCTTGTGAAGTGTAGTACCTGATAGGAAGAGAGAAATAGAGGTGACTAGATATTCTGTAGTAGAAGTTGCCAAGTGGTGGAGTAGGAGGAAGACATTAACAGTCACCCTAAGGTTGGGTGTAGGAAGCTCCCAAGACCCTGAGGGTGGGGGTTGGGGGAGGGGAGGGGACAGGCAAGGGGAAGGCAGGGGCCGCAGGGGGCTTAAACCAGAGCCAAGGCTGCTGAGCACACACCCTAAGTTTTCTACTTGTAACCCAAGGAATACATTTAACAGACTCTTGGAGCACCTACCATGACACTGGTGGACGAGGCACTAGGAATCAACAATGAATAAGATACAGGCTCTTCTTTCAATGGGCTCTGCTGGTAGAACTCACTAGTTGCAGTTAAAAAGGAGGGTGGTGAAGGCTCCATGAAAGAGTGCACAGGGTGCAAGGTGGAGCCGCAAGGCCTGAGTGCGTGAGCATCCAAGAGGCTGGAGCCTCCTGAGACCTGGAGACTGAGCTTGTCTCTGCAGTGTTCTGTACCGTGTGCCGTGGAAATGGCAATGGGGTGAGGTGATGGCTTCCATTTCTGGATATTTGATCTACACCTTGAAAAATGACTGCACCAGGTGTCTGGGATTTCCTGAAAGCAGAGTTTGAGACTAATATTTGTTTGAAAACATGATTCTAGGGAGCAGAGAAGAAGGGAACATTTATACAAGAATGCTTTATTTAGTTGGCCACTAGTAAGGGCAAAGGATGCTAGATCCCGTGGGATTCCTCTGAGGAGCTTAAGAAATGCATGTTGACCCATGGTCCTGAGAACACAGGATGAAGAACACAAGATGAAGCTAAGGGATACCATCTCTTGTATCCCTTAGCTCAAGGGTGGCCCCACCAGTTGTGCTTGTGTGAATAGATTCCCCAGGAATCCCAGGCCCCAGAATGGGAAACAGAGGCACAGGTCAGCTGCGTGAGGTGCTGTAATGGGAACCTGAACAAGGCTGCGCTAAGCCTGTGCAGATGGTGGCCATACAGAGGCTGGATGAAGAGGGAGGGCCAGGGAGATTGGAAATGGCACACGAGTGTTCCGTCGACTGTAGAAAGGCAGCAGGGGCAAAGGCCCTGAGATGGGAAGGGCGTCTTAACAGTGGGTTTGCTCAAGCATTGTTGTAGGGTCGTGGTGCATCTAGAGGCTGGGGTAGACTTGAGTTGGGAACACACGGCAATGAGTCCTGAATCCAGGTTAGACTGTAGTAGAAACTGTTTATGTCCTTGTGGTGGAAATGAGAATAAAATAGTCCCCACCTCAGGGCTGCCATGTAAGTTGTCTGGCATAACAGAGTTCGTGCTGGTTTCCTCTCTTGATACACCATGTGGAGGATTTCACCATCCCTAACAGACATATAGACGGGAAATGTCAGGGAGAGACAAAAAAATTCAATTTATTTGGCTTTTCCCCAACTCTAATTCTTTCTAGGGTGCAAATGGTGCTCTTTTAAACTTTGCGACCCATATTTAACTCAGGGCTTGGACTATAGTAAATGTTTAAAGGGGAACTAACATTTTACTCAGTGTCTCGTATGTACCAAGGACTGTGCTAAGTACTGTCTGCATGTTATTTCATTTAATAGTCCTGATGATTCTGTGACATATGGGCAGTGTTCTTTTCTCCATCCATATAGGTAAGGAAAGCAGGATTCAGACACATTAAATAGTGTATTCGTGATCACACAACTAGTATGACGGACACAGAATTTACACCCAGATCTCTCTGATTCCAAAGCCCACATATGCTCTTTCCCCTCCCCATGTTGCTTGCTACATTAGTTTCCGAGGGCTGATGCAACACATTGCCACAAACTGGGTAGCTTAAGAAAACAGAAATTTATTATTTCACTGTTCTGGAGGCAAGAAGAGCAAAATCAAGGTGTCCGCAGGGCTGTTGTGCTCTCTTTGAAACCTGTAGGGGTGCGTCCTTCGTTGCCTCTTCCTAGCTCTGGGGGTGGCCAGTAATCTTTGGCATTTGTTGCCTTGCACTTGCAGAGACTTCACTCTGTCTCCATCATCACACGGCGTTCTCCCCTTGTTTATCAATGCCTCTGCGTCTCTTTTCCTCTTCTTGCAAGGATACCAGTCATATAGGATTAAGGGCCCAACCTACTATAGTATGGCCTTATCTTAAGTAATTACATTTGCAACAACCCTCATTTCCAAATAAGGTAACATTATGAGGTACCGGGGGTTAGGACTTCAACATAACTTTTTGGGAGACTCAATTCAACCCGTAACACTTGCTTCGTATACATTTGATGACTGGATTAATAGGCGAATGAATAAATGAATGGGAATAGAGGAGCTTGATGAGAAATAGTAAGTGTGGTTAATAATTCCCCTCTCTGGTATAGAGCTCTAATTTACATGCTTTTCATATCAATCATTTTCACTCATTCTCAGTGGGAATTGCTGAAAAGTGAATTATTTCCACATTTATCTGTGGAATAAGTTAACCTTCTCCACGCTCTCTAGTTACACATTTTTAAACATACCCAAGATCATGTATCTCCATTCACCTAAACTTTACTGCAACCATGTGAAGTATGAAACAGTATTATCCCCATTTCATGGATGGGGAAACTGAGATATAGAAGACTATGTGCAAGTCCTGTTAATAAGTGGCAAAACCAGGACTGCAGCCTGGAACTTTGGCCCCCACAGGCATTTTTCTCCTCGTAAAAAAATTATTCATTTTTTCATTGCACTTACAATATATAAACATGTGTTCACCATAAAAAAAGTTTTTAATAATACAGAATTAAATAAAGCAAAATGTTACAGAGCCTTTTTGCCACCCCCAACACACTCCCAGAACTAATTCCCAGCCGAGAGGTCATCATACTTGCAGCCTTCTCCTTCCTGGATTGTTTTCCTCTACATTTACTCTCAAATATGTATATGGACGCCTATTTTTAGGGCTTGTTTTTTATTTACCTAAAGGGGATCACACTCCTTGTGCTGTTCTGGTACTGACATTTTCCACTTAACAACACCCTGGAGATTTTTTTCATGTGTCAGCAAAGCTGATCTTCACTCTATGTGCACCAGTACGTCAGCGGGGCCAGGTTCTGCTCTGCTGGTCAGGTGTCTGCTCTGACTGGTCATGCTCAAGCAGGAGCTGCAGGCTTTTGGGTTGTTTTTGTTTTTGACACAGGGTCTTACTCTGTCACCCAGGTCAGAGGGCAGTGGCACAATCATGGCTTACTGCAGC
This sequence comes from Pongo abelii, assembly GCF_028885655.2. Lineage (NCBI taxonomy): Eukaryota > Metazoa > Chordata > Mammalia > Primates > Hominidae > Pongo > Pongo abelii. The sequence goes on from NC_071995.2 coordinate 4,222,886, forward strand.
CTCGACCTCCTGTGCTCAGATGATACTCCCACCTTAGCCTCCTGAGTATCTGCGACTACAGGCAAGTACCACCATACCTGGCTAATTTTTTATAGAGACGGAGTCTTTCTTTGTTGCCTAGGCTGGTCTTGAACCCCTGGGCTCAAGCGATCCTCCTTGCCTTGGCCTCCCAGGTACTGGAATTAAAGGTGTGAACCACCGCACCTGGCTGGTTGCGGATTTTGAATATCACTCTGCATGCCAATACCTACAGGTGTGTCTCACTTCATTTACATTGCTGTGTCGTGTTCTGGAGCATGGCGCTATCATTTTTATGTAATCATCTACTATTAGTGCAGATTCAGGTTTTTCTGGTTTTTCAGTATTTTTTAGTAAGGTAGCCCTCAACATGCTATACCTGCCTCTCTGTGAACCTGTGTGAGAATGCAAAATACTCTATCACTGCTTATACAGTAGAGACATCTGTGAGCTCTTCTTGCCCTACAGTAGGACCCTTGAAGAAGGCCCAGGTGTCTGGGCCTCAACACCTCCAAGAATCTAAGTCACTGCAGGAACATTAGCTAGGACAGTGGCTCACCACACTAGCTGCCATTAGGATCATCTGGGGAGATTCTGAAGAAACATCTATGCCTGGGTCTCATCTCCAGAAGATCTGATTGAACTCAACCAAGGTTCCAGGCATCAGGATGATTTTTTTTTTTTTAAGAGATGGGGTCTCACTCCACCATCCAAGCTGGAATGCAATGGTGCAATTATAGCTCACTGCAGCCTCGAATTCCTGGGCTCAAGCGAGCCTCCCACCTCAGCCTCCTTAGTAGCTGGGACTACAGGTGTGTACCACCATGCTCAGCTAATTTTTTGTAGAGGCAGGGTCTTACTACGTTGTCCAGGCTCGTCTTGAACTCCTGGCTTCAAGCAATCTTCCCACCTTGGCCTCCCGAGTAGCTGGGACTAGAGGTGTGCGGCGCTACACCCGTGATTTTTTTAAACTGCTGTATGTACTTGAAATGCACACTTAAGGTTAAGAACCAATGCCAAAGGACCTCTAAGACTTTTATAAAGGGCTTACCAAAAGATTTGAAACCTGAAGAGGAAAAAATACTAACAAAAGAGAGGGAGAAAGGAACAAGAAAAGAGGACAGAACTATTTCTTTCACCCCACAAATGCTGAGACCAGCCCCAGCTCCAGCCCTGTAAGTACCCACAAGTTGGGCTGTTTCTTTCTCCAGGAGCTGCATCCCTACCTGTGGCTCTCTTGCAATTCCATTCCCCCAAAAAGGCCCCAGCTCTAACCCAGTGGTTTCCAGCCTCTGAGGATAAGGACCCCTAACATCAGGGTGACTTTCAGGGCAGTGAAACTCTTCTGAAAGAGACTGTAACGGTGGGTCCATAACATTATGCATTAGGCAAAGCCTGTAGGACTGTACAACACAAAGAGTGAACTCTAATGCAAACTGTGGACCTGTGACTTTAATTGATAATAATGCATGGATATTGGTTCATTTGTAACAAATGCATCACACCAATGCCAGATGTTAATAATCGGGGAAACCGAGGCAAGTGACTGGGAGTATATGGGAACTCTTTGTATTCTCCGCTCAATTTTTCTGTGTTACATTGCTCTAAAAATTAAAATCTATTAATTAAAAAAAAGACCTTCTTACACACAGATATAAGTCTTCCCTCTCTATCTCCCATCCGCCTTCCCAGGAGAGAAGCTAACATTTTAAGATCTTTTGATTGAGAAATTACAGGATGAGCAAGAGCCTGTAAATGCCTAAAAGCTTTTTAAAATAAATAAGTAAATAAATCAATAGTTTATTCATCCCCACGGCATCAGCACCCATCGAAGACAACGTTGCTCCATCTATATTCAAGTCCTCTTTCTTCTTCAAACTACACGCAGTGCCTGCCGTGCTTACAGCTTCTCCAGGTCCTCCACGGCCATCTAAGGGTTAAGGACAGCGTGCATCCGCTACCATTACCGTTCTCCCTCACTTCATGTTTCCGGGTCCAAGACTCCTTTTGCAGCAGAGGTTAATCTGATTAGAGTTGAGGTGCTAAAAACTTAAATGAATGCCATTAAACACTACCTGATAAAATCTGCATTTAAACCTGAGCTCCCAAAGGGCCAGAGGCTGTAATGTCAAGCATCTGGGTAGGGCAGGAGGAGTGAGACTAGTGGGGAGGGGGTCCTTTCCCAGTCCTTGGATAGCCTCCTGCTGTCTATATAATAATCCCTTCCACGGCACAGAATTTTATAGTTCGTAACGCAATTTAGTAAGGACTTTTTGAGTGCGTCTAAGCCTCAGATACGGTGCTCAGTGCTTTATACAAATCATCTCATTTGATTTTCATAACAACTCAATAAAGGTATTGCTGTCTCCATTTTGCAGAGGAGGCACTGAGGGTTGGGTGAGCCAAGAAACTTGCCAGTATGCAGTACAAGGGAAATCCAAACCCAGTTTGAATCCCGCTTCAATCCCTTCCCTTTCTCATCTACTTCTCCCTAACTATGTATTAGTGGGGGTTAGATGTGGTAGATTTCTGTTGCTCCTGGGTGACAGCAATGGACAGGACCCTGAGATGCATGCAGCCTTCCCCCTGGCGGACCCCACTTTCCTCCCCTCCCCACCTCCCTGCTAGTCGTCCCTCTCCTCCTGGCCCTGCATAGCTGAAGTTATCAACCCAGCCTGGAGAGCACTCCATCTTTCCTGACCTGACTGTACCTTTAAGCCAGCTTTGATATAAGCAGGTTTGGTCCTCATGGGTCTGTACCTGGAGCCACAGTTGGCCCAGGTGTTGGAGCATCATGCTAAAGACACCAGGACCATGGGTGTCATTCACTATTTCCTGTGCACTCATCGAGTGTGGCTGAGACACCAACTATGACCGAGATGCACTCCCTGCCCTTGGAAAGCCCCCAGTCCCATGGATGAGTAAGAAACCCATGGGGGAGGAAGAAAGAGAGGTGAGGGCTGGCACGGTGGCTCACTCCTATAATCCCAGCACTGTGGGAGGCCAAGGCGGGCAGATCACCTGAGGTCGGGAGTTGGAGACCAATCCGACCAACATGGAGAAACCCCATCTCTATTAAAAATACAAAATTAGCTGGGTGTGGTGGCTTATGCCTGTAATCCCAGCTACTCAGAAGGCTGAGGCAGGAGAATCGCTTGAACCCAGGAGGTGGAGGTTGTGGTGAGCTGAGATCGCACCATTGCACTCCAGTCTGGGTGACAGAGTGAAATTCTGTCCCAAAAAAGAAAAAAGAAAGAGAGGTGAGAAAGAGAGGGGAGAATTGGGGTTAGGGCTTGGGCAGGCCATTTATTCTGGAAAAACCACACAAGGAATTCTGGTGTTCCCTCCCCTTTAAGAAAAGCACTTTCACAGAGTATATTCCAGTCTGAGGGGGTGCCTCTCACCACTCCCTTTCCACCCATGTGGCCATTAGGCTTAAGAAGACAGACAAAAGCATGCACGTGAATGATTTCAAACCCATGTCCTCCTTGTCTGTTCCTCTATTTCACCCATGTATACTCTGTGCCCGCCTTGTGCCTGGCACTAGTGTGCTCTCTGGAGAGCACAGGAGGGAAACAAGAAGGAGGAGACACCTGCCTTGAAGGAGCCCACCTTCCAGTTGGGTCACCCAGCCACAAACTGATAAATAAGTAGACATAGTATAATCACAGTGACATTTAGTGCTGAGAAGGAAAGAAAAGCAGTGTCAGGGAAAGGTGAGAAAGTATTGTGTGAGAAAAACAATTTCATGCAGAGCCAGGGCCTCACAGGTGCGCCAGCGATGTCAGTTCCACCTGAAAAGCACAGCCCTGCCATTGAAAAATAAGTTAACTTGTGCATGCAGATCACGGAAGGCATGACAGTGTCACACACAGTATGACCAGGCGGCGATCTGGGACTCGGGTGCCTGTGCGGTGCATTGCTTAAGAATTTGAAATCCGGCCGGGCCCGGTGGCTCACACTTGTAATCCCAGCACTTTGGGAGGCTAAGGCGGGTAGATCACGAGGTCAAGAGATCAAGACCATCCTGGCCAACATGGTGAAACCGTGTCTCTACTAAAAATACAAAAATTAGCTAGGCGTGGTGGCAGGCGCCTGTAATCCCGGCTACTCGGGAGGCTGAGGCAGGAGAATCGCTTGAACCCAGGAGGAAGAGGTTGCAGTGAGCTGAGATACTGCACTGCAGCCTGGTGACAGAGAAAGACTCCATCTCGGAAAAAAAAAAAAATCTGAAATCAGCCCAGATCCAAATCCAGCTTTTATCATTTGCTAGCTGTGTGACTAGGGAACAGTTACATGTTCTTTTCAATTCTTAGTTTCTTCACTTGAAAAATGGGGAGAGTAATATCTATCTTAAAGATTGCTGTGAAGTTTAAAAATAGATCATATTTGTGTAGCACAGTATCTGTACTCAGTATTCAATAAGTAGTAAATACAATTTTTAATTTTTGTTACTAAAAGCTGAGATGGCCTAAAAAGTTTTCTTATTTTGTTATTAATAGAAAGCGTAATGACTTGAATTTGTAATGCTTTCTTTTTTAAAGTAGTTTTACATATGTTATCTTAATCCTCATGGCAAATCTGACAGTTGAGTATTATTTAGGGACATTTTCCTAGGAGCAATATTACTCATTTCTCACATAGGAAAATGGACACTAAGTGATGTTCTGATCATGCTCCCCTTTGCTTTTGACTCATTAGTGTCTTCTTGTTGCTCCCAAGAAAATGCCCAGAGTCCCTAACATGACTGCCCAGTCCTACACGGTGGGGGGCCAGCCCTTCCCAGCCCCATTCCACACCACCCTTCCCCTCCGATCTGCGTCCTCCCTGCACTGGGCTTCCAGTGTCTGTTCTGCGCTGTGCTTGCTGTCCCCATGGGGCTCTACCCAGGCTGACCCCTTCTCCAAACCCTGCAGCCCTCTGCCCCAGCACCTGGCTAATTACCCCTACTCCTCCTTGGTACTTGCCACCCTACCCTCACACCTCCATCTAGGTCAGGTTTCCATGTAAACACTGTATCAATTGGGAGTTACATTCATCTCTAAGCAATTAAGATTCCTTTCCCAATGGTGGCTTAACCAAAATGGGTAGGGGCACCAGGCAGCAGTGGGGGAGTTCCTTTCTCTCATGAAGCTAGCAGCCCAGAGGTAGGCAGCAAGGGCAGGCCCACCCCGTGCCCTGTGCAGAGGTCTCCTCCTCAGGCTCACCTTCCTGGGGCCCTGGCCAGCACTGCACTCACTCCCTATTAGAGAGCTTCCCCAGAAGTCCTGCTCCAGAAATTTTACTCTTAAAAAAAAAAATTAGTCAGGCATGGTAGCTCAGGCCCGTAGTCCCAGCTACTACGGAGGCTGAGGCAGGAGGATTGCTTGAGCCTGGGGAGTCTGAGGCTGCAGTGAGCCATGATCATGTCACTGCACTCCAGCCCGAGTGACAGAGTGAGACCCTGTCTCAAAGAAAAAGAAAAGTATTTTACTATAGCTTATTCACCTCAAATGAGCTAAACAGCTGCTCCAGGGGAAGCTTAGAAATGTAGCATTCTAGATGGACCCATTTTTCTCCCTAACCAAATAGGGATCCAATGAGGAAAGAAGAGAGGAGACTGGATATTGAGGAAGCAACCGGCAGCCTCTGCCACATGGACTTTCATGGAGCTGTTCCCTCTCCGTCATAACACTTCCCCCAGTTCGCAGTTACACATTCCTTAGATTCACTGTTTGTGTGTTTTATTAATATCTGCCTTCCCGCTGGACTGTAATCTCCATAACAGCAGAGCCTGTGTCTGGTTTTGTTCACTATTGAATTGCCGATGCCTAGCACACACCTGACACGTAGTCACACATGTAATCAGGTGTGTGCTAGGAATCAATGAATAGTTAAAGAGCAAGCATGAAGCTATATGGAGGCACAGCTATGGAGCTAGCTTCCTACTAGCTTATCCCATCTAGTCACTGTAGTGATGAGGATAAGGTGATAACTGAATTCCTCCATATTCAGGGATCTGCAGACAAGTGGAGAGAAGCAACAGGTGAATTGTGGCTTCCCTAGGAGCTGCCTACAGAGACAGATCACCGGGTGGTGCAGACCATCATATGTTTAAGCAGGAAATCGACTCCTCCCCGCTCAGTCCTGACAGGCTCAGTAGCTGTAGGTCCATTCTGTGGCACTAAGTACCTAAGCTAAGAGGCCATGACTTCCTGACTTTGTTTACATCACTAACACCCAAGGCGTGACCTGAAAGTGACAGGTTCACTTCTCTGCGAAGAACTCATTATCTAGAAGCCTCTGGCATCCTGGAATCCATAGTAGAAAAAGTCCAACTAGTAAGTGTCCAAAACCATACCTTTCATGAACATCAACTATGGAAAGTGAGTTACAGAATGTTTGTCTCATGAGAAACCACAGCAGTGACCTTGCCAACCCCTTCGTCTTCCATCCTGGGACACTGAGGCTCGGAAGATGAGGGGCTTCCCCCGAGGCACATGGTAAGTCAGGGGCAGAGGGAGGCCTGGAAGCCAGGACCCCACTCTTCCTACTAAACTACTCAAATCGGAGCGAATCTGAGAGCAGAGAGCAGAGGGCCCACAGTGAGAGCTGGGAGTCCTTTCCCCCTTCTCTCCCCTCCTCTCTCTGTTCAGCAACAGAGCAGATTTTCCAAGCAGTTAGTACCCATTGAATTGTAAGCAGTGGCTTTACGAGTGCTCCTGCTCTCAGGAAATTTAGATTATTAGAGGGCACTGGATGCGTAGCTGAAACAAATGACCTCTAAATGGAGGTGCTAACTGGAGCTTTGCCCTGAGAGGACGACCAGGTGCCTCCTCCATCCTGCAACTTGCCCTTGCCATTGCCGGATGCAGTGGAAGCCTGCATAGTATGAATCAATGGATTGCTGTTTAGTCTACATCTAGGTCAGTGTTTTCATCCAAAATCACAAGTTTGGGTTCCTGGCATAACTCTTTACTTATTCATATTATTGTTGTTGTTCAATATGTTTCTTATACATCAATATTTGTTGATTGACTGCCTAAATGAATTAATTAACAGCACATACATAGTAACAACTAGTTGAGGAATCTGTTGCAAACAACTTCAATCAAGATTGCCTTAATTATTATTTATTTAGTATGTATTATGTTCCAGGTCCATTACATACATTATTTTTAATCTTTACAACAAATATGCAAAGAAGATATTTTAAAAAGAAGATCATTTGCCCAAAGGCATACAGCTTTTTAAGTAATGGAGACGGGATCAGAACTCAGTTCTGACTGATGCCAAAGACTGTTCTTCCACCACTGTGCTTCCTTCTAGCTTTTCAGGATTTGCTTGTCCACACAAACGTGGGTCAGCTCTGTTCTTTCTACCATGGGTGTCAAATGAAATTAATTTTAGCCATCAGCCTAGCTTACAGTTTTCCATTTTCTGGACCAGTAGGCAAGCAATTATTTGCAAGAATATAGAACACTCAGTAGGGGTGGGGGCAGGGGGTGAGAGGAAGCCTCCTTTTTGCAGATAGACAGGAAGCAGGCAGTGGGTATTCAGTATATTTTTACCAGGTAAGTATCCTTAGAGTGGAAGAACTGCTTAAAAGAAACAGGCTAAGATAAAAGGGATTTCTCATCCCCTTTGCAAATGATGTTCTCTTAGCTCTCCCTAACACAATGAACAGAGGCCAGTCTTTCCATCTTTCATATAACAGATTGTTCAGGCTTTGCCTCTCTGGTGAAAGGGGTCCCACGAGGTTGAATCTCCTATAAGGGCTTTCACACCATCTTATGCTCCCTGAATCACTGGAGGGGACACAGATTGGGCTAGTGTGGAACAAAGGAGGCACAGAGGAGGAGAAGGTGAGGAAAGGGGGGAGGAAAAGGGAGGGGTGCAAGATTCCACTCGGAACCTAATGCGTGGTTATCCATCAGCCTCTGTCCTTCCTGACTCTGGGTTGTTTACAAAATCCTCACCCTAGTATGCACTGGGCTGCCTCAAATAGCCCTTGCTCCTTCCTTTAAGGAGGCATTGCTTTTGTTATAGCAAAATCCAAGAGCCTTAACTTACCACCAGTCAGGACACGGCCAAAAGCTGGCCTGGGGAAGATGGGACGAACTCGCAGGTAAATTAAACACCCACCCAGTGTGGATGCTTTCTCTGAATACTCCCAAAGACATTGTCCCCTCCCCTAGGCCCACCCGACACTCTTCATGTGAGTGAATCTATCATAAGCATGGAGTGGGGGAAATGTGAGTGCTCAGAGCCTTGTGAGGTGAGTGCCAGCAATTCTAAACAGGAATGAGGAAGGACGGTGGTAGGCAAGCCATGAAGCCTCTAAGTCACTTCACGGTGATCGGTATATCCCAGCAAAGCCTAGGCCCCATTAGGGAATCTTTTAGGAAAAAGGGTACTCCTGTCATCCCACCTGCTCATTCATGAGTGAGAGCAGACGCGGGGAGCCGCACTGGACAGCAACCAAGATGGAGAGCCGTGCAGTGCAGCATGGTGCCCTCCCGTAAATTCCACCTGCGCACTCCAAGGTTCCAGGGCACACGTAAACCATCTGCCCAGCCCTGAGACACCACCTCATCTGTTCTGTGTATATGCAAGTTCTGCTCCCCCCTGTCGTCAGCACTGGCCTCTAGTCCATTCTCCATCCCCATTCTACCTCTCACAAAATAATGTGTGGTCAGGGATGCAAATGCATTGAAGAAACCTTGAAGAAGGAGCTGAAGGTAGGTCTGCTGCCTACCTGCACCAAGAAAAACAAACGACTCTTAAATATTACTAAGGCCATGACCCCTGATTAGGGAAGCAAATGCATCTCTATTGACCAAGATTATAAATCAATGTTTAAGAAATTAGATCATGTGGCAGATGTGTATTTAGAGGAACCGTGTTGTAGACCCTTTTGCACAGTGTGGCCCCATCTCCTCTAGTACAATCTTGACCCTGGGTAGCCATGGGTGTGGGGCACCGGGAGCTCCTGGTGAAGGCAGTCCTGCCTTTCCCCTGCATATCCACAGGCCAACTGAGCTGCAGTGGATGGGGTTTGGTCCAGCGTCTCTCATAGATTTACTTTTTGCAGGAGCTTGAGCTGGTAGATCCCAAAAAGTATTTGCCTCCAGCATATTCTCCCTTGATTTTCACACCTTTCTGCATTTCAAGAGTAATGGGGGCCTGATTCACTGAAAATAGCTCAGCGAAGTCTGGTTTGTGAGAGCCATTTGATATCTAAGAGGCCTTTCTTTCCTTGTCTTCTGAGCCCATCTACCCCAAACCCTAATTCTGGCTGGAAGTTGGAGGGGCAGAACGCAAAGCCATAGCAGGGAGGGGAGCCCAGGCACCATGCAGAGGTGGATTTAATCCTCCGAAATCACCCATGATCCTTATCCCCATTTAGCAGATGAAAGCATCAACACTGAGACAGGGGCAGCACCTGCCTTTCGGTTTGTAAGTGAGAGATCTGCCACTGCACTGCCCCACACCCTGGGGAGCAAACTGCTCAGCCCCAAGATGCCAGCCCAGGCTATGCTTTGCTTAGTGGCTCTTTTGAGCTTCCTCCTTCTGAAGCCCTACACTAGCAGGAATCCAGGAGGGTCCACTCACAGTTACCCTGCAAATCAGTTCTGGTTCAGACCCTACTATTGGCATTGAAATCTTGCCGTGTTCTTAAACACTGGTCCTGGAGGCTTGGGGAGTAAGTGGTGAAGTGGAGAGGGACGCAGTATACAATACGGCCATGAGCCTTCGAAGGAGCATCAGCGATCTCTCACCCTGGGGCCACATCCTGCTAGGCTTCAGGTTCCCTGGTCACCAAGTCTCCTTCCCACCCTGAAAACCTGCGAGGTAAGTTGATACAGATATGTTGGTGCCAGGGGCGATGCTGTTCCAGATTGCATCTGAAGGCAGAACTAGGGGTCAGGGGCTACAATTACAGCCAGAGGATTTAGATTAGAGAGAAGGGCTTCCTGACAACTTGCTAAACTCAGCAGGTAATTAGGGAGAGTTTACAGAAACTCTTTCCCAGGAAATATAATCCCATCACCCTGCTTAGGAAGAGTCTCCCTAGGAGGACAAACCAGAAAGTTTCAGGCTTTTCAACCTAGAAAGACTATGGATGTGAGTCTCGTGAAATGAAGCGGGGTTAATGGGGAGTTCTAGCGGGCGAAATCAAACCTGACCTGCCTCCTTTACAGACTTGCCAGGATAAAAGGAGATAACATCTTTGCAAGCATTTGTCAACTGTTTGGTGCCAAGGCGAGGATAAGGGATTTTTATTGTGCGCAGGAGCTGGGGTCTCTCCCATGAGGCTTTGAGGAGTAAATAAATGCAGCATCACTTTACACAGAGGGTAGCAAACTACCCAACTGAGAGCAGTGTAGACTGAGGAGTGCAACAGGCTGCAAACAAAACTTTAAGACAATTCACCAATATCAGGGGCTTCCAGGTGAAAATCAAGCGACGCCACTGTGGCTTAACGCAACCAAACAAATTGTCACGATCATCTCCATTATCATCCGTTACTCTTTGTATATGCATTTTGCACATTTTCTCATTTGATCCTCGTCACACTTCTGGAGAGCAGCTCGGGGAGGTGTAACCCCATTCTACCAATGAGGAAGTTGAGGTTCAAAATTGGGTTGTGTGAACTGCCCAAGGTCACATAACCAGCAAGTGGTAGCACTGCCTTGTTTAACTTCAGGTGGAGGTCAATGCCCTTTCCGCTCTAACTTTGCCTACTCTTGTGATCAATTCCTTCATTCATCCATGTGTTCATTAACTCAACAGATATTTACTAAACGTCTTTAAAACAAAGGAAACAGCAAACTGAAACATATTTTCTTTCCAAGCTCATTGTGAAATTGGGACATACTCCATGAAATAGTAACATCGTTTCGTTCCCTTGCTCTAAAAACACTTAATCTCATCTCGTTGTCTGTGACACTTCTTACTAATAGCTGACAAGGTCTTAACAATTTGCCCCATCCCTTTGACCCCATCTTCTGCCGCTTCCCACCTCCTTCTCTAGATCCTGAGTACACTGACCTTTCAAGTCCTCAGTGACACCAACTAGGCTGCTTCCTGCCTCAGGGCCTTTGTGCATGCTATTTCCCCCGTGCATACATGTCTGCACCATTCTCATAATTCAGGTCTGAGCGCTGCCAATGTCATATTCCCAGAAAGGATTTTCCTGACCTGCTTCATCACACACAGGCCCTCCCCATCACAGTACTTTTTATTTTCTTGATGGCATTTATTACTTTCTAAAATGTTCATATTTATATTTAGTTGTTTGCTATCTGTATCCCCTTGCCCCAGCCTCAAATTCCAGGAAAGCAGGGGTCTTGTCTGTCTTGCTTGCTGAAGCAGGCACCTGCCCCATGTTTAACATATAATAAATAAATTAATTAATTAAATAAAATCTGAATTATTGGTCAAAAGTGTTTATTACATTACACTTGATTGCACAGTACATTTATTGTTATAAGCTATAGATTAAAAATTTTTTTCTTAAGTTGCACTGAAATCTCATTGAAAGGAAACTGCGTCTGCAGCAGTAGATCAAGTTCACACAGAGTACATACCCTGGATCGGAATACTGTTCCCTTCATTCTGTGTTTTGTTTGTTTGGCTTCAATTTATGGGCACAGTTTCTTCTGCTTCCAGACGTACCTTGGAACCTCCCAGTCCTTAATAAATGCTGAATATGGAGAAAGTTTCAGTAAGTTGTGGCCAGTGGACAGCAGTCCACTTAGGAGTCATTGTGAAGTTAAAAATACTGACAGGTCACAGAGGGCGATGGGTGTCCAGCCAAAGCTAAGACTTCTGTCCCTAGACTTAGAACTAGAACTGCAAGAAATGAAGCTAGCTTTAGCCCCTTTCATTGGCTATTTTCTTCATGGCTGGCAGCTTTTCCTCTGTTACTTCTTTTCTCTTTCTTATTTCCTTCTTTCCTCATTTCACTTGCTCTTGCAAAAGGAGCTTTAAAAAAAACCTTATTCACATTAAGATGTAAATGACTGTTAACTTCCCAGGTGTCCCTGCAGACTAAGAGAGAACCCACACTAAGGAATAAAGCCACAGTGGGATTCCAGGCATGCGGAAGCACCTGCTTAGAAGGCTCTGCCATGCTCCTTCCTGCTCCAGCTCTTAAGTGTCTTGAAAAAAGAAAGATCTTACAGACCATCTAGCCATGCTGACGAGCATGGAGACCCTGAATCTAAGGAGCTGATAACAATAAAGTGTCGCATGGCCTGAAGATAAATCTGGAGGGACCTTCAAGGTACGTGGCTGGGTCTTCCTTGCAGCCACCACTCCGCATAAAATTTCCATTGGCAGGTGTATCTTACAGGCATTTGGCTGCAGCACTCTTTTCTCTTGTTCCAGTGATAAGGGCTGTAATCACAGACAACGAGTGTGGGTTTAAGGAACTTTCAGGAAGATAATCACTCATTTACAAGGCACCCCCTTTATAGTTGCAGTTATGGGGGGAGGACTAGCAGCCACCTGCTTCCTTGCTGTGGTTTGAGCTGTGTGACATTAACATGACTCCAAGAACAGTGTAATAAATACATTTCTATTTATTGAAGAGTGCTTTACGTAATGCCCACAACTAACCTCTGAAATAGATATTGCTATGTCCATTTTTCAGCTGAGAAGAAAACTAAAGCTCATGGAGGTAAACTAATTTGCCCAAGTTCACGTAGCTGGAAATGGTGAGGCCGGGATTCCTTCTGACTCCGAAAGTCTTGATCTTTCCCTTAGTTTCTGTCTTCACGTTTGCAGGTCATAGTAACCTACTGTGGAATGAGTTCATAATTCCCAATAAAATGTATGCAATTACATTTTTAATTTCCTGAATGAGAAGTAAGTGTTAAAACTATGTTTTGAGTTGTTTACTTGAGTTGATCAAGTCAGTCTACGTGATACTCACTTGTTAAACAAATGTTGACTGAGCAGATACTAAGTGCCAGATGTTACCCTTTGAGGACACAGGGAAAACTGTTTGCTCAGAAGAGCCCAACGGCTCTGTCTTCAAAGAGCTTACATTCTACTTGGGGAAGTTGGAGAATAAACACATAAGGAAAACCTAGACTATGTCAGGAAGTGCAGAGTATGGTGGTATCAGACAAAGCAGACAGCAGAATTGGGAATGCCAGGAGTGGGGTTTGCAATTTTAAATAGTCTCTTCAGGGGAGGCCTTGCTGAAAAGAAGGGATTTGAACAAGGAGCCGACAGAGGTGGAGAATACAGCATGGGGCTCTCTGGGGAAGCCTCATTCCAACAGTGGGAGAGCAAGGACAAAGACTCTGAGCTAGAGTGCCCCACTTTGCTCAGTTACTTACAAAGATAGATTAATATGAAAAATGTCAGTCCGATAAGTTGTTTGGTATTTTAAGTGCCAAAAAAAGAGGGAGAAAAATCTTAAGATTAATCTCTGAGATAGAATCAGGAGGAGTGGTTGCTGCGGGAGTGGGTGGGTTATGGCTGAGGGGTGAGGAGCTGCAGGGGGCTGGGGCGGTTCCACATCTTGATGGAGGTGGAGGTTAGAGGCTTACTGTCACCTGCTGCATATTGAGAACTGTGTACTTTACTCTGTGAAGTTATATCGCAGGGTTTTGTTTTGTTTTGTTTTGTTTTGTTTTGAGATGGAGTCTGGCTTTGTCTCCCAGGCTGGAGTGCAGTGGCGCCATCTCAGCTCACTGCAAACTCCACCCCCAGGTTCAAGCAGTTATCCTACCTCAGCCTCTCGAGTAGCTGGGGTTACAGGCATGCACCATCACACCTGGATAATTTTTATATTTTTAGTAGAGGTGGGGTTTCTCCATGTTGGTCAGGCTGGTCTCGAACTCCCGACCTCAGGTGATCCATCACCTCAGCCTCCCAAAGTGCTGGGATTACAGGTGTCAGCCACTGCACCCAGCCCATTATCTCAGTTTTTTAAAATGTATTTAAAAAGAAGCCTTAGATCTCCACTTCCAGTATTCTGAAGTTACATATTCACATGCCGTGTAATATCAGAATTTTTAGTGCACATTTCATGGTTTCCTCTTTGCTGCTCAAGCTTATGAGATTCACTGAGAAAAATGCAAGCTTGAAAAGAACAGTGTTCAAGGGTTTGCTCTGGGATCTTGAGAGAGTTGACCATCCTTCCTGGATCTGAGTTTCTAAACCATAAAGTAGGACTGGTAATGACGGTATCCACCTTGCAGAACTATTGGGAGGCCGAAACAAGATCATGTCTGGGAAACTTCTCATTTAGTTGCAAGACCACAGAAATCTTACTTCACGTTATAATTACAGGTGTATCCAGTGTTTTACTGGAGTGCCTGCGGGGTCACCACCGCATCAGCTCCTACGTGGGCTATGTCCCTTGCCTCTTGTCTCCTGCCAGTCACCCTCTGCTAGGCACTGGGCACTGCCACACACGGCAGGTCACTCGGCCAAATGATGTTCTATGGTGGGGGAGCAAAATGACTCCTGTTCCTTTTGGGCAATGCTCTGACTCTCAAACAGATCATCATACTTTAAAAATCTCAGAAGGTGACTCAACAGCCCTTTCGGTTACCACCCCCTGAACCCTGCAAGACTTAGACCTGAGTGCAGGGGAAGCTGGACTGGGAGAACCATGTGACTGGTGACAGAGGTGAGGCTGTGCAGTGCTAAGACCTCCACCTCTCCCACTGGTGACTAAGCCTTGTCACTAGATCACGCTTGTCCTCCTGTTCCTTTAGGAGGAGGTTTCCCAGGTATAAGCCACTAGCATGGAGACAATTAAGTTTGCGGGCGGGGGGTGGGTTGAGGGGTGCATCGTCAACAGGGGATTTGGAACTTAGGGAAACTCAAGTGGGTCTGACTTTTGTTATCACCATGCACTTGAAGTTCTAAAGAAAGTCAGTGACACAATACTGCCCCCCTCAAGACAAACCTTATCTTGGTCTAACTCACAAATAGTTGCTGTGATTACTATTTATTGACTTTAATTACATATAAATATATAATTACATCTGTGTAATATTGTTATATGATGTAGATGATTACTTTTTCATTGCTTACTTTTAATAAACATTGTGTTCTCTATGGCAGTTAATTTTGAGAACTCCCAATTGTATAGTGCTCTCCCCAGTGACTAACCCCAGCCCCAAAAGATTAGCTAAATGCGTCTGTTTCCAGAGCTATTCCTAATGGCATAATGGTTTGGAATGGTTAGAACTTTCTTTCGGGTATAGTCTGCCCCTATGGTATCACATATCCTTGCACTTACACAGTTTGCTTGAAAAAAATAAGCACATTGATTATATTAATAAAGGCAAAGAAACAGAGTGTGAGTGACTTCACTTCTGCCATCCTACGTGAGAACTTAGAGTTTTTATCTGCATTTAAAGTTGAAAACAGGGAAATAAAGTGTGCACTGCAAGGTATAATGTTTTGTTTGGTGATAGTTCATATGGGTTCAAGCACAAAATGTTCTACAAACTGTGGATAATATCTTTAATATTGCTGTTTATTTTTCACTTGTTATTTTTAAAGAACAAATCAAGAAAATAATGATGATTACATGAAGAACAAGTCAAGAAAATAATTATTACTATGTGGCTATTATGGAAAATAGTTTTGAGGTTCAGAGGGAGGAGGTATCAAATATTAACAACTCCAGGTTCAGATGCACTAGGCACAGCAAAGACTGTGTGTACCACTCAACCAAACATACTGAATTCCAGTGATGGACATATTTGACTCTCAAGAGCCATGCCCTGTGATGTTGTTATTGCTACCCTCCTAGGATGGTTTCAGATACAGCCCCATCAAGGAGCAAGGGGGTGATGCAGATGGCCCAGGAGCTCTCTGCTCTTATCACTCATACATTCAAAAAGCACTTGTTGGGCAGCCTTAGTGCACATTGGCCTGGCAGAGCTCTGCACTTGTCCTGGAGGTTATAGGGTTAAGGAGGCTAAGGTCTCCCTGCGTATACCCGAACTGAGAAAACCAGCACCAGATGAAGGCTAAATATCTTGCTGTTTGGTTGGATGGACACACTGGCTCACACCTGTAATCCCAGCACTTTGGGAGGCCGAGGTGGGCAGATCACCTGAGGTCAGGAGTTTGACACCAGCCTGGCCAACATGGTGAAACCCTGTCTCTACTAAAAATACAAAAATTAGCTGGGCGTGGTGGTGTGTGCCTGTAATCCCAGCTATTTGGGAGGCTGAGGCAGGAGAATCGCTTGAACCCAGAAGGTGGAGGTTGCAGTGAGCTGAGATCGCGTCACTGCACTCCAGGCTGGGCAACAGAGTGAGACTCCATCTCAGAAAAGAAAAAAAAAAAAGAAAGAAAAGAAAGAAAGAAAAAAATTCGTGCTGTTTAAAAGGCTACACTCCAGGCTGGGCAACAGAGTGAGACTCCATCTCAGCAAAAAAAAAAAAAAAAAAAAAAGAAAGAAAAAAAATCTTGCTGTTTAAAAGGCTACAATTACAGTATCATTTCCAAAGCACACCTATTAAAAAGAGGGCTTTATAGGGAGGAAATGCACACTTGTAATAGCTGATAAACAGAAAATCCATTTATGTTATTATACAGTTAGAAGATGAGTCCTAACCTGCTGTGGAGAGACTAGTAATTGTGGAGAAACTCGTCCATAATGGATGACAACACATGCTGTAACATCACCCGAGCATTTAGAGGCCTCTTGAGGTGTCTCTGGAACTAGTTGTAAAGTGCATCTTCCTGATTTATTTAATAAAAGCAATTCCTGCTCGTTATTCCTCTTATTATCATTGGTAATAATAGTGACAGGGTGTTTGAACATGTTAGTTTAGCTCTGGGATTGGCCAGGAGGAGAGGCTTATATTCTACTGTTTATTACTCATCTAATAGTGAAGACCTGTGAACCAACTGGTATAAGCATGGGAGGCTGGGGGCAATAAAGACACTTCCAGGAAGGCCAGGGAGAGGGTGATCAGTGTGACATGTCGTTGGTGGTGGTACCACTGGAGACTGGTAACTGACTCCCTCTCCGTAAGAGCAGAGATGCAGACGTCCTCCCTGGTATGAAAACAATAACTAGCAATTTCACAACTTGCTGGGTTCTCCAAACTTTCTCACCCAGAAAAGTTCTTTCGGCTCACTTGTAAACACTGGTACAGTCCTTTTTGTTCTAAACTCAGAGGAGATGGAAATCAACCAGGAATACCAGGAAAATCAAGCTCTAGCAGTGACCTGAGTTTGAAGCTCTTTTACTGGCTGGAGGTGAGACTTTCAAGAAGTTTCTCAAGGGTCAGGAGCCCTGTTTTCCTCAGCTGTATAAGGTATACCATAATACCAAGCATTTGGCACATTGTGAGAACTGGACGCAAAGCTCTATGTTAAAACAGCTAGCATACACTGTGGATCCGCCCTGGTACACAAATACACGGTTGTACTACTGCGCCCAGCTACAGCTTCTGTCATCCTCATTTTCACTACAGTCCCGTCCAAGTGGGGACTGTTGCTGTCGCTGCTCCTTCTTCTTACTCAAAGTCTTGAGAAATTCTTCTTTCCACATGCTAGTAATGGTCAGAATAAGAAGAATGAATTAGAAATGTCTATTTCCTCCCACGGCACTGAAAGATCAGTCTGATTAAAAAATTACTTCACTAGTGTTTAATAACTGTATTAAGGGCAAAATGTAATTATTCTTATGCTTTAGATGGAGAAACTGAGGCTGGAGAAGGTAAGGAAGTTGCTCAAAGTCACGTAATAAGCCCGAATTTTTATTCAGGGAGTTCTGGATGTTTTTTCCCCCTTAGGGATGCTTCCCACTATTATCAGATTGGTGAATAAGAAAATCCCTTCTTGAGTATGAGTAAAATAAGTTGGAACCAATATTAAACAGCATTCTTTACAGTTTTACAAAGCACTTTTACAAAAAGTCCCTAACTTCATGCAAGATTACTTGTATTACTAAATAGTACTACTAGATATTATCATTTTACAAAAGAGGAAACTGAAATTCTGAAACATTACTTGACCTGTCCAAAGTCACGATATTCAAATACGTAGAGCCCAAACCACTGTGGTTCCAAACACCCACCCTACCATTATATTTCCTAGACTTGTAAGGTAAAAATAGTATCTCCCCACCCCTGTATTCCTCACCACCTGCCTCCTGCATCTTTTCTCTCAGTCCATGTAGCTTCCTGTCTTCAAATTGCTTGCTCCACTATTAAGACTTCCTTGACCAATACCTTTCTTTCTGACCTCAAGGCATCTTTTAACCTTATCTGTGTAGTCCCGACACTCCAAGAACATTGGATGTGAGTCATGTATTTGCAGAATTCTATTTTATCATCTGATTTAGAAACCCAATCCCTCATGAAGGATAATCTAACGTTTCTGGGTCCTGAAGCTTATGCAATTTGGGGAGCCCTTGGTAGGAAAAAAGAAAGAAAAACAAAATTAGATACAGAGCTTTGAAAGAAGCCCATCTGTGTGAGGCAACGGTACTAACGCTTAAGCTTCAGAGCTTCAAAGTAGAAGCCATGAATTCACCTCCGTCCCCACGTAAGATTCAACTCCAGTCTGGTTCTCCTTCAGTGAATCTACTTTGGGCCAATACTGAGCTGTCCACCTTGCAGGTTTAGCTCACCTAACTCTCACAGCAACACAGACAAGAAGGTATGATTGTCTTTTTTTTTTTTTTTGAGATGGAGTTTCATTCTTATCGCCCACGCTGGAGTGCAATGGCACTATCTCAGCTCACTGCAACCTCCGCCTCCTGGGTTCAAGCGATTCTCCTGCCTCAGCCTCCCAAGTAGCTGGGATTATAGGCACCTGCCACCATGCCCAGCTAATTTTTGTATTTTTAGTGTAGCATGTTGGTCAGGCTGGTCTCAAACTCCTGACCTCAGGTGATCCGCCCGCCTCAACCTCCCTAAAGTGCTGGGATGACAGGCATGAGCCATCGGGCCCAGCTGATTGTCTTTATGTTATAATTTGACTACTCTCATTTTCAACTCAAGTTTCAGTTTGTTGAGGCAAGGAATCTTGCTTCCAATGTCTTGATAGGACCTCCCTTGATCCCAGCACAATCTTGAGTTCATAAAAGTTTTATGAATGAATGGATAGTTGAACAAATGAATGAATAAAGGAACATGTTCAATGGCTACTTGTTGAATTTATAGCAGAAAATGTAATTGTTATAATAATTGCTACTTTTTGAGTGCCTATTATGATCCAGTCACTCCTCATATATTATCTCTAATTCTCACAGCCTCCCTGCAGAATGGGTATTATTATCTCTAATTTATAGCCAAGGAAACTGAGACTCTTTGCAGTTAAATTATTTGCCCAAGGTCAAACAGTTAGTAAGTGGCAGAGCCAGATCCGATTTTCTCCAAAGCTTAAGTTATTTCCGTCTCAGAAGCGACACTCCGGTTGCTGTGGTCAGGGGCTGTGTCCTGCCTCGTGCTGTACCTGCTTACAATTATGCCTCACCTGTATATGGAGGTGGGTGAGGCACCTTCCTGCTTCACCCACGCTCTTTCTTCTCCTGCCCCATGTGCTCCCACAGTACCTTGGACATGCTCTGCACATGTAACATGCTTGTCACACGGAAATGAACAGTGGGCAAATTCCCTTAGTGGGTCTACAGGAGGAAGTAGAATGAAATAGGAGTTGTCTTGGCAAACAGAGAATGCGTGCCAAGGAGACCAGGGTGTTGAGAGAAAAAACTACCCAGGCCCAAGCAGAGGGGAGGAGGCAAACAAGATCCTCTGGGGCTTTTTACTTTCTGCCCCAGACGGACCAGACGAAAGATGCCCTTTGTGGTCTCTTTGGACCAACAAGACTCTGTGATCATAGAGGAATGTGAGCATGAATGCCAGATTCCCACCAAGTGCTGGTAATGATGAAGTGTCTCTTGGGCAATTTTTATATGATGAAAATGTGGTGGTGCTTTTCAGAGGTTTCAAGAGCCCCAGGCAAAAAGATGCTCTGATAACAGCGGAATGGGATGCTCAAAGGCTCTCACATCCATTATCTCATTGAAGTCTCTCCAGTCCTTTAGGGATAAGAGGGAAGCAGTCAAGGTAATTCTCATCTTACAGAGGGGAAATTAAAAACCCGAGATCTTAGAGCCCAGAAGTTCACCATGTTTATTGTATATTTAGCTTAGTAAGTGATTATCCTTAATACAAGAAGTTTCTAGTAGACAGGACAACTTGGAATATTTCCTTTCTTTACATTAAAATTCAATCTAGCATCACTGAGAATTTGGTATTTAAAAAATGCTGTTTGCTGCTGGGAAAGAAGGTTATGGTGAAGATGGTGATGATGCTGACAACTATGACTATGACCAGTACCAGAGACCTGAATTCATTCAGGAATAACAGTACAAAGAACACCTGTCCCCAGGTCCTTGAGCGCTGAGGCCCAAACACCTTACAGAATCCCCCCAGTATGGTGACAAACCACTCCTAACATGAGCTACCAAAAAAGGGGAGCAGGGAGATTGGAATAACCAGCTCTTTGGTAGATAATCCAGGTCCGTAGTCTATGGTTCTGGATTCTGGATGATTCCCTTAGCCAGCCTGTCAATAACTGATTCCGGCAGGGATGTCTGGCTTGGGCTGGGGGCATTGGCAGATAAGGACATGCACTGCTCAGACGCCGCTTCAGAAAAGGACTTGCAGAGTGTGATTAGCTGATGGGCTCCAGCTTTTAGCTCCCTGGGGTCCACCATGACTTCCTAGCTGAGGTCACACATTCCTTGCAAGAGGGTGGATGGGAATTAGCCAATGATCAAGCAAGGTGCTAGCACAAATGCATACCAATTTCCATGCTATGTGGGACTCCTTCATTGGGCAGTCTTTACTCTGGAGCTGCCCATTGGGCTGGCGTGGACTTTGTTGGATGTACATGGTAATCTTGTGGCTCCTTCTGCCTTGTTCTACTTTCTCCTCTTTTCTCTCACAGGTCTTCCTCCTGCAAACTTTCTGCACTCCTAACTCCACCGCAGCATCTGCCTCTTGGAGAACACAGCTGTCACACCTGTGTTAAGCTCCAAAGTGCTGGAGGTACCTAGTGCCTGGATGAAACTAGAGACATGGAGATATTGCACCCAATAGGAGGACAAGGATGAATCCAGCCCACAGGCCACCAGAGAAGAGGAATACAGCTAAGTGGCTGAGGGCATGGATGCTAGCAGCTGGCACCAGCGCTAACCAAGGGCTTACCAGGACAAGGGAGGCAGCTCCCCTCCATGCCAGCCAACTGCACTTAGGTGACGATGCTGAGGATTTCTACAGTCTAAGTTACTCTGAAGCTTGGGTAAATTGTTTTACTGCCTTCAGCCTTACTTACTCCATATATAAAATGGGATAAGTGACATGTGTTGTTAAAGTTCACCTTTCATTGGACCCCAAAATGATTCTAGAGCTAGAGAGCAGATTAGGAGTCGCTTAGCGCTGAGGAGGATGGGGCTATAGGAGGATGATAGCTAAAGGGTACAGAGTTTCTTTTTGATGTGATGAAAAAGCTCTAAAATTGACTGTGGTAATGATTGCACAACTCTGTGAATATACTAAAAAACCATTAAATTGTGCACTTCGAATGAGTGAGTTGTATAACAAGTGAATTGTATTACAATAAAGCTGCTATTTTAAAACATTTAGCTCAATGAATCATTGCAAGATGAATAACCCATGTAACCATCACTCAAGTCAGGAAATGGAATATTCTAGAATCCCAAAGTCCACCTACCGCCTGCGAGGACATGTATTTTTTATTTGTTTGTTTAGTCTCCTGTCCCCAGAAATCTTATGGCACATCTCTGAAATAGGTCATTTGGTGTGACTGGTATTAACTTCCACTGGGTCTGCAAGGAAACATGGTGGCCTCTCTGGTGATCCTTCTCATGAAACACAGAGTTCATTCCTGGCCCCCTATTTTAAAAGGGATACTGGCAAATCTGAGCCCATCCCAAACGTGTGTGAACAGATGAGGAGACGACTAGATCACATGAACAAAAGCTAAGGATCCAGGTCCACATAGCCTGGAGAAAAGATTTCTGGGGGACCGAATTGTTGTCTTTCCATAGTAAAGGGTTACCACATGGAAGTGAAGGCACCTGTGCTTTGTCACCCACAGGACAGATCTAGGAAACAGGAGACGGGGCAGTGCCAATGTGTATAGTGTCCAGCATTACATATGGCACGTGACACACAAACACCACCAGAGTCATTTTTCAAGGGCCTACTACATGTCGGGCTTTGTGTGTTCTCTCGAATCCTCACAAAGACCTTGTCAGATGGGTATAATAATCCATGTTTTGCAAAAGAGGAATGAACTGGGAGAAGAAGGTTTGCCAATGGGGACAGATGAGACAGTGTGGTCCTCTTAGGCGCCAACATCTTTATCCTGCATTAAATGAACATGCAAACTTGTCCAACAGACAGGCATCAAAGGCTGTTTAGAAGAGGAGGGAAAAGAAATGGAGAGGGAGCAGGGGACCTCCCAAGCTCATTGCAGGTGTGTCCCTAAGAACTGCAGAGGCCTGGCCAGGTGCAGTGGCTCACGCCTGTAATCCCAGCACTTTGGGAGGTGGGCAGATCACGAGGTCAGGAGATCGAGACCACCCTGGCTAACACGGTGAAACCCCATCTCTACTAAAAAAATACAAAAAAATTAGCTGGGCGTGGTGGTGGGCAGCTGTAGTCCCAGCTACTCGGGAGGCGAAGGCAGGAGAATGTCGTGAACCCGGGAGGCAGAGCTTGCAGTGAGCCAAGATTGCACCACTGCACTCCAGCCTGGGCGACACAGCGAGACTCTGTCTTTAAAAAAAAAAAAAAAGAAGATGATGAAACTGAGGATTAGGAAGGTTAAGTGACTTGCCTGGACCAAGACCATCAGCTGCATGAATCTCTTAACAAAATGTTGGTCTAAAAAGCTATGTCAGGCTTATTCCTGGTTCCTCATCTAAGCTGCTGTGACATTATTCACACACGTCACCCTTTCCCTGGCCTTAGTTTCCCAATCTTTGAGCATGGGGCCTGAGCAGAGGGCTGTATAGTGGCTTAAGCAAGTGGTCTGGCGAGAAGAAGGTGCCTTTTGAAATTGAGTCTGTTCTGTGGTAGAGTTTGGGTGCAATCCCCGATTTTGGCCCAAATTGCGCAAATAGTTGATCATAAAGAGAATTAAACAGACAAGTGAGATTTGCGCCGGTGGTCTCAAGATGGGACAAGTTTGTTCTAGATTTGAAAGTCATGCTTCAATGCTCCAATGTAGCAAATTTTCTGTCCCTGGGGCTCTGGGGAAACCCTTGTGTAGTATATTTCCTTTCAGTTTCCTTTGACAGAGGTAGGGAGCTGGTGAGTGGGGAAAACATGCCCTTTTTCTAGGATCCCTCAACGCTTAATAGACGTGCAATCACCATCATCCAGCAAGGGTGTTGACAGCTTCTCAACTTCTAAACATTAACCCAGCAACCCGCGCCATGCCCCTGCGGTCTGGCCCTTGTCCAGCCTGCTGAGCCTTCTCTGTCAGAACCTTC
This sequence comes from Pongo abelii, assembly GCF_028885655.2. Lineage (NCBI taxonomy): Eukaryota > Metazoa > Chordata > Mammalia > Primates > Hominidae > Pongo > Pongo abelii. Next base: position 4,246,419 of record NC_071995.2, read on the forward strand.
ATAAAAACAGGAACAGGATCTCTGATGGCCCAGAGGCTAACTCTGTCTCCTTTCTTGCCCATTTTACTCTGGGCCCTCCCACGTGCCCACCAAACTCTGAAGAGAAGATTTTCTCAACTCAGTGAATGGCCACACATGTGTCTCGCTTCTGCAGTTCTGGCTTGGAGAAGTTTAACGTCTCAGGGCTGGAATAGCCTTGGAAGTCCTAGGGTTCATCCCACTGCCTCTGGGTTGGCCACGTCGAGAGCTCCCCAGGACTCTCTGCCTCCCCATGTTTCTTAAGCCCACATCTGTGCAGAGCTTGTGGATCCTCAGTCAGATCAAGCAGTCAATCTCCAAAGCTGCTCACCATCTAGTGCCAATGAGAGCCTTAATGCAGATATAGATGATGACCTGGTAGCTCACATGTACCACCTAGGGCTTTAGAGAGTATTCAAAAAGTGCAAGTCCTTGTATGACTCAGGATGTGTCAGGTAGGTAGCTCCCGGGAGACAGAGAGAAGGTAGGTAGCCCCTCCACTGTGTGTTTAGCTCTTTCAACAATCCCTTGTAAGGTGTGTTAAATTATCTTGAGCACACAGCTCATTTTCTCAAGTAAAATCTGTTCACTTTAAGGAAGAGAGATGCTTTATCCTCCCTCCTATTATTCCTGGCATCAAACCTAGCAAATAGTAATAATAATAATAGCTATGAGTTATGACTGCCTACTGTGTTCCAGACACTGCAAAAGGAACTGTAAATACATTAGCTTACCTTACCTTGACGAGAATTCTATGAGTCAGATATCGTTACCATTTGAAAGATGAAGAATGAAGGATCAGATTCATTCAGTGACTTGTTCCATCCTGACTTTTCAGCCTGTAGCTGATGGAATCAGCATTCTAACCAGGATAATCTGAGAAAAGGCTGGATTAGTCAGGATAAGCCAAGCTATGCTGCAGGTACAAGTAAACTCTAAAGTTTCCGTGGCTTTGTATAATAAAAGTGTATTTTTCACCCATGCAAAAGCGGTTGCAGATCTGAGTGCATCTCCAGGGTAGTTTTCCTCCTTGTGGCAGCTCAGCTACCCTTCCCTTTTCCCAGCCCAACATGGGGCCTCTGTTGTCAATCTACCTGAAGACAAAAGGCTGGAGCTTCACACAGGGGCTTCCACGCTTAGGGCTGAAGATGACCTGACTGTATCACCACCAAACACATTCCATTAGCTCATTCACAGGGCCCCACCTAACTTCAAGGAGCCTGGGAAAGTAGACTTCTCTGTGTCCAGGAAAGAGGAAAACCAGGTATGGAGAGGCCCTAGTAATCTCTGCTACAAAAGCCAACATGCTTTCTACCATGCTAAACTGCCTCTAAAACTGAAAGTAAAAAATAAAGTATGTTCTAATGACATTGCCACTGAGGTTGTCATGTGCATACAAAAGACTGGAGTGGGTGAGTTGGGGAAAATAGAGGAGCCGTTCATGCTGTAGACAAAACACAAGACTTTTTGGTACATCAAATCAGCCCCCAAATCCCCGACCAGACAGAGGAGCTGGACTGCCCCCATCTTTCCCCTCAGATGGATTGCCAGTCTTCTGTGACTTCTTCTTATCAAGGTGCCCCTAATATTCACTGTAACAGAACCTCCCACATATATACCACTCGCTGCTGGGGTGCACAGCAGAGAGAAAGAAGTTAGGAGGCAGGGCTGGCATAAGTGACACTTCGCATACATTTTCTCATTTCATCCTCACCAAACCCACTTGGTGTAGCTCTTGGTAGTTTCACCCATTGAATAGTACAGGAAATTGAGACTCAGAATAATTAAATCCCTTTTGAAAGGCCACTTACAGGGATCTTCTCACTCCAAATGGACTTTTCTCACTATGACCATGTCGAATTTGCCCCCGGTCTGTTTTATTTACTTAAGTGGATCTCAGTCGCGTGGAAATGGATTAATCATAATACTTATTTCATGATGCACTCCTATAGTTGCCCCATGCATAACCCTACTTGATTGTTTGGCTATTGTTTTGATAACGTAACACGCTCCTAGAAACATACCACCCGACACATGGTTCTTCTTCATCCCACTCCGCCTGCCTCTTCCATGCAATGTAATTAATATACTACATTTTAGATGCATCATTATCTTGCTTTCCTTTTATATAATTTCATTTTATTTATTTATTTATTTATTTATTTATTTATTTTAGAGACAGGGTCTTGCTCTGTCACCCAGGCTGGAGTGCAGTGGTGCAATCATAGCTAACTGCAGCCTCAAACTCCTGGGCTCAAGTGATCCTCCTGCCTCAGCCTCCCAAAATGCTGGGACCGCTGGCAGGCACCATCATGCCCAGCTACTTCTTTCTAATTTTTTTGTAGAGATTAGGGTCTCACTATGTTGCCTAGGCTGGTCTTGAACTCCTGGCCTCAAGTAACCCTCTCATCTCAGCCTCCCAAAGAGCTAGGATTACAGGCATGAGCTACTTTGCCTGGCTGCTTTATTAATTTTGAATACTGTAATATTTCATTGTGTGAAATACTACAAATAATGTTTTCAGATACTCTTATTTTTGCTATTGCGAGCAATTGCTATGAATGTCTTTTGCTGTGTGTGAAAAGGTTGTTTATGTAACCAGGAGTGAAATTGCTGTGCTATAGAGTATGTGAACATTTTTCAAAATGGTTGTAATCATTTATATACCCTTAAGGAATGAGAGATTTGTGGATTTATTAATACATCTTCTGCAACATTTGGTTTGGTTAGACTTTGTAACTTGCCAGTAGAATTAACACATTTCCCTGATCACAATGATGTTGAGTATCTCTTTGTTGATTAACTAGGTGTGTTTCCTCTTCTGCAGAAGACCTGTCCAGGTCTCTTAATGATTTTTCTGTCAGCTTGCTTATATTTTTCTTATTGATTTCTAGGAGTTCTTTATAATATTCTTCAAACTAATCTGTTTACAAGTTGTCTTTTCTGTTTATTCAAGGCATTACATGATATTCTTTGCTTTAATATCTCTAACGTTAGCACTTTCTGTGTTTTGAGAAACTCTTCTCTGCTCCAATGTTTAAAAGATATTTGCCTATATTTTCAACTAAATTTAGAATTTACAACCTGAAGTTTAAAAATTTTAGGTTTTTTTTTTTTGACAATTAAGTCAATCTCGAGTTGTTTGTTTTTATACGGTGTGAGGTAGGGAATAATTTTCATATTTTCCTTATAGATAACCCTTTTTTTTCAGCTTTATTTATCAGATAGTACACAGGTCTGTTTCTGCATTCTTTATCCTATTCCATCAGTCAATGTGCCCATCCTGTGGCACTACCACAGTGTCTTCATTACTCAGGCAGTGCGTGATTAGCCTCTTGTGGCTCTGTTTCCCCCCAAAATTGGCAATGATGTTATCTCTCTCTTTAGAACTTTATGGTTCAGATGAATTTCCTTTTCTCTCTGACCTACTCATTTGTAATCTGATACTTGTCACACCCAAAAGGTCTTTACACATAGAGGGAGTGGGCAAAGTAAGCTCTTGCTCCCATCAGGCACCTTCCTCTAGGGACTCTCACCTGTTCACCCTTCAGCGGCCAAGGCCCAGAATCTCAAACTTGCTTGCCTATAGCACCAGGCACCTCTGTCCATCCCAAACAACTTCCATCACCTCTGGAAGGTCTCACAGTATCCCAGCCAGGCAGAGTCCCCATCTCCAGTTTTTTGTTTCGTTTTTGTTGTTGTTATTGTTTTCTTTTTTTGAGACAGGGTCTGGCTCTGTCGCCCAGGCTGGAATGCAATGGTGAGATCTTTGCTCACGGCAACCTCTGCCTCCTGGGTTCAAGTGATCCTTCTGCCTCAGCCTCCTGAGTAACTGGGATTGCAAGCATATGCCACCATGCCAGACTAATTTTTGTATTTTCAGTAGAAATGGGGTTTCACCATATTGGCCAGGCTGGTCTGGAACTCCTGGCCTCAAGTGATCCACCCACCTCAGCCTCCCAAAGTGCTGGGATTACAGGTGTGAGCCACCATGCCCAGCTCCTACCTCCAGTTTTACTAAATCCCAGGGAAGCATTTGTGATGGGAAAAGAAAAACTTTACAACTTCTGTGGCTAGCTCTGTTTGGTGGATGAGTGAGTCCTGCTTGTCTAAGATTTGATCCAGTTCAAATTAAGAAAACTGTAATTTCAGAGTTTCTCTTGGTTCTTTGTGTACTTAATGACAAAACACCTGGGGTTTAGGAAATCTCAAAGGGATGCAAAGGGAGATAGATCTCAGACCTCTGTGTGATATTGAAGTTAAAAGCAAAATCGCTTAGTGATCTGGTAAAGAGCTATCTTGACATTATATAGGTGTTGGAACTCTGAAAGAGAGGAGATGGGTGCAAGGGTCTGGAAAGGAGGGTCTTCAGTAGGAGCATGCCCAGTAAAAGCATTCCAGATCAGAGAAGGGCCAGTGAGTTTCCAGAAACAGTAGTGTCTGACCTTCAGTGTGTAGTTTTTCCTGTTCTGTGCCACCCAGCCAGGGATTCTCAATCCTTGGAAAAGTCTCTTCAGCACAATAGCCTTGTGTTAGTGATGCTTTGCAGGGAAAAGAAGCAGCTCTGCCTTCTGGACAAGAGAGAAATGAGGAAGAAGAGCTGCCGCACGGTGGGGGTGGGGGGTGGGGAGTGGGGAGGGAAATGTAAGTGAGAATCAAAAACTTCATGAGGGAAAGAACTAAGAGGAAAATATGAACATGAGAATATAACCCCCCAGAAGAATTCTGGGAAATACTCGGGAGGGTTCTAGGGAAGGCTCTGGGCTTCCCATGATACTGTGATGAATGTGCAAATTGTATTATTTGGATATTAAAGCAAAGGTTACAGCAGAAGGGCAGAGGATATGATTCATTTAGTGATGCGGGAAGAGAGGGGCTGCCAGGGAAGTGATGGTCATGAAAACATATGGGGCCTCCTTAAGTCTGGTCTGAGCCCTTCATTTCACAGTTGCTTTGTGGAAGGAGCAGAGACAGCTAAATGGGCAACTCCAGGAGCTGAAGGATCAACTTACCAGAACTGAAAGACAAAAATCCATCCCCTAGGAGCCCCTACGTTCTAACAACAGGACCTTCTCTGAGGCAAGAGGCTGGCCAGAGTCAAATGTTGGTGGAGATCTTTCTTTCTTCCTCCCTCCAGTCTCCTCTGTTGCCCATGGATATGATCACCCCAGAGAGCATTCGTCAGGCCTATCTGAGCTTAGGCTGCACGAGGCAAGCTTGCATGAAGGAAAAGGAAGCAGCCCTTAATGTGGCACGGGGTCAGGGGCCCCCAGCCACTCACCACTGAAGACTGAATCTTCTCTCTCTCTCACACATATTTTTATTCTGATAAAATATACATTTTAACCATTCACCATTTTAAACATTTTTAAGTATACAGTTTAGAGCCATTAATTGTATTCGCAATGCCATCACCACTATCTATTTCCAACATTCCTCATCATCTCTAATGGAAACTCTGTACCCATTCCCCCATTCTCCACTTCTCCCAGCCCCTGATAACCAATCTCTAATCTGCTTTTTGTCCCTGTGAGTTTGTTTACTCTAGTGACCTCATGTAAGTGGAATCACGCAATATTGGTCCTTTTGTGTCTAGCTTACTTAGCATAATGCCTTCAAGTTTCATCCACGTTGTAGCATGTATCAGAAGTTCATTCATTTTTATGGCTAAATCATAGTCTATTGTATGTAAATACACACTTTGTTTATACATTCCCTGTTGATGGAAATTTGGATTGTTTCCAACTTTTGGCTGTCATGAGTAATGCTGCTATGAACATTGACGTACAAGCATCTGTTCAAGTCCCTGCTTTCAATTCTTTTGGGTGTATACCTAGGATTGGAATTGCCAGATCATATGGTTTAGCTTTTTGAGAACTCATCAAACTATTTTTCCATAGCAGCTGTTCCATCTTACATTCCACCAGCGATGCACAAGTGTCCCAATTTCTCCACAATATTTGCATCACTTGTTATGTTCTGTTTTGTTTTTTAATTTGTTTTTAATAATAGCTATCCTAAGGGGTATGAAATGGTTTCTCATTGTGGTTTTGCTTTGCATTTCTCTAATGACTAGTGATGTTGAGCATGTTTTCTGTGCTTATTGGCCATTCATAGATCTTCTTTGGAGAAATGTCTATCCAAGTTCCTCACGCATTTTTTAATTTGGTTGTTTAGTTTTTTTATTGTTGAGTTGTAGGCATTCTTTACATATTCTTGATATTAATCCCTTATCAGATATATAATTTGCAAATAATTCTCTCCCATCCTGTGTGTTGTCTTTTCACTTTTTTTTTTTTCAAGATGGAGTCTCACTCTGTTGCCCAGGCTGGAGTGCAGTAGCATGATCTCAGTTCACTGAAACCTCTGCCTCCCGGGTTCAAGGGTTTCTCCTGCCTCAGCCTCCAGAGCAGCTAGGATTACAGGCACACGCCACCACGTCTGGCTAATTTTTGTATTTTCAGTAGAGACAGGGTTTTACCATGTTGGCCAGGATGGTCTCTATCTCCTGACCTTGTGATCCACCCGCTCCAACCTCCCAAAGTGCTAGGATTATAGGCATGAGCCACTGCGCCTGGCCCACACTTTCTTAATAGTGTTCTTTGAGGCACAACAGTTTTCAATTTTGGTGTAGTCTAATTTATTTATTTATTTTTCATTGCCTGTTCTTTTGGTGTCATATCCAAGAATTAATTGCCAAATCCAATGTTATGAGAATTTTCTCCTAAGAGCTTTATAGTTTTAGCTCTTACATTTAGGTCTTTGATCCATTTTGAGCTATTTTTTGCATATAGCATAAAGTAGGAGTCCAACTTTATTCTTTTGCTTGTAAAATTCAGTTTTCGTAGCACAATTTATTGTGGAAACTGTCCTTTACCTATCGAATAGTCTTGTCTCCCTTGTTGAAAATCATTTGACCATGTATTTGAAGGTTTATTTCTGGACTCTCTATGCTATTCTGCTGGTCCACATGTCTGTCTTTATGTCAGTACCACACAGTTTCGATTACTATAGCTTTGTAGTAAGCTTTGAAATGAAGAAGTATGAGTCCTCCAACTTTGTTTTCCCTTTTCGAGATTGTTTTGGCTATCTTGAGATTCCATGTGAATGTTAGGATGAGTTTTTCTATTCCTACAAAATAATCAAATTTTAATAGGAAATGCAACCAGTCACTAGAAATAGAATCTCAAGAAATGAAATTATTTTACTCTGCTGTCAGAAATAAAGTTTAGAATGTATCTGGAAAAGCACTTTGGGTATAAATTTATGATAACAAATGACTAGCATTAGATCCTCCATTTGGAACAATTCTTAGACGATTAGAACTTGTAGGAACTTTAGAGATCACTATAGCTGAAGACCCAGAAAGGTTGTTTTTCTGACTCTTCTCAAGTGCTATTTATGTTATAATACACAGCAAAAACATAAAACAGGCCCCTGCAACTTTATAGATGAGAAAAGGATCTCAAAAAGCAGAAAAGGGACAGAACGGGGTGAAGCATTGGAGAGTTGGATTGGTTCTGAGGACAAGTCCTCATTACTTCACAATTTGGCTAGCAGTCACTCAGAAACAAATAAAGTTGCACAGCCCTATTTCTGAAAAAGGCGTGGCATGGATCTGAATGCAAGAAAATCAGTTCCAGTTGTAGAGTTCAATTCTAGAAACTATGGAGAAAGCAACCACGGGCATCTTTGGCTGGCAGAAGTCCGGCCTGCATTGTCGACATTCTTAGGGTTGTTCCTTTTTCACAGCTACGTCTGTCTATTCTGCCTGCCCCTGTCTTGCTATCCTACTCTCTACCCTAGCCTCAGCCCTAGAGGGCAAAATGGAAGAGCAGGGATCAAGTAATGAGAAAGCCTTCAGAGAACATGGCTGAGTCTCCACCCTGAAGTTCAAGGGAAGGTCAGAAGCAGGAGTCAGAAGAGTTGGATTTGAGCTTCATTTCTTTCTTTAGCTTGTTTGTGTTCCTGAAAAAAAAAAAAAAAAGTAATCACTTTACTGTTCTTGACCTCAGCTTCCTCATCTGAAAAATGGGGAACTGCATTAGTTAAGATAACACTAGCTAATAATATAGCAGTGAAAGTCCCAAATCTCAGTGCCTTAAGACAAAGGAAATTTCGCATTCACTTAAAGTCCACCTGGTACCAAAGATGGGGAGCCACTTCACAATATCATTCAGGAACCCAGGCTGGCACTGGCTTTGCCATCTTCAACCTGGCTTCCAGGGACACCTAGATGGTGACATCCAGCTGCCAGACAGGGTAGAGAAAGTGGAGTGAGGATTCTGTGAGAGGCGTCTATTCTAGGGACCAACCCTGTAAATTGCATACATCATTTTTTGCACATTCAGTGGCAGCATCGCACTGCAAGGAAGACTGGGAAACACAGATGAGACACGTACCTGGGGGGTAAAAGGGGAACAGGTTTCATGAGTAGCAAGTCAGCCTCTGTCATAGGAGCCCAGCATCTGCTTTGAAGGGGTCATGGGATTGTTTTGACTTTTAATTAGATAGTAGGTATCAAAATGCTCTGAAATATCAACATTGCCACACAGTGTGTGGAAGTGATGATAATTATGATAATAATGATTCATCATTGGTCTAATAAATAATTGTATAACACCTAATATATGCTCTGAGCACTGGAAATTGAGCATTTGCAGACCTTGCACTTCTAAGCCTTGCTGCTCTCAGTGTGGTTCATGGACCAGCAGCATCATCATTTCCTGGGGAAGTATTAGAAAGGCAGAAGCTCAGACCCCACCCCAGATGCACTCAGTCAGAATCCGCATTTTAATGAGAGGCTCCAGCAGCCTGTATGCACGTTGCAGGTGTGAGAGGCATGTTCTAGTAAGGGGAAGTGAGGACGTGGGTCCAGCAGCCCAGGTTACCTGCTGACAATGCGGAAGGACTGTGGAGTCCAATGATCCAGACTGAATCCTGGCTCTCCCACTCGTTAGCTGCGTCATCTTGGGCAAGATACTCAATAAAGTCTCAGTTACCCAGCAGGAGTAATTAATCACAGTGTTTCCTTCTCAGGGTTGTCAAATGAGACATATTACCAAATAAGGCCATCCACTTGAAGTCCTGTTGACAGTGCCTGGTGTGCAGTTTGTGTTCAATACATGTTAACTAGCATTAATCATCTTATCTCTGTTAATGTTGCCATAAGTTGATCCCGTTACCTTCCATAAACCAACCCCAGCACAAGGACAGCAAACACATGGTGTGTGTCTCACTACTTTAGTCTCCCATATCCATGATAGATGTTGCTGATCAATCAAGATGTACTTTCTCCTAGAGCCCAGACTTGCCTTAGAATCTGTCTCACACAAGTCTCCAGATAGTTATTACTAATTAATGGAAGCAGTATATGCAAGATAAAAGCCGTTGGCCATCCCTGGTTGACTTGGGCCATTCCCAAAGACCAGGTTTTCCCTTTACTGTCTGCAACTCTGATATTCTTGTTACTGGCTGAAATGGAGACAAAGAAAGGCAGGAGGGCAAAGACCTGCAGAAAGTTTCCCATCTGGGAGCCTATGAGAATGGTAGAGTCATCAACAACTCAGGGGACTCAAGAGAGACAGAAAGCTGTCCTGAGGAATGTGCTCAGCCAGGAGTATGTTCAATGTGAGGCGTCTTTGAGACCTCCAAGCAGACATATCCAGAAGGTAGTTGAAAATACAGGTCTGGATTTAGAAGAAACATCTGAGTTGGAGACAAAGACCTGGCCACCATATGTAGCAGAAACGGTTGATTATCCAACAACTCTCTCTCTTTTCTCAGCTAACTGTGTCCTGCGTTTGTTCACATGTCAAGTGGCCACATTTTCAAAGGACGCTGGATCCTAGTCCAGCCTGAGACCCTAGCAAAATCTTGATTAGCCCAACACAATCACAGAGAATTCCATTCCCTTGGCCAGTGTTTAAGATTGGAAACATAATACAGGTCTGGACAATGAAATGGTAGAGGAAGTGTGCAAGGAGGATTTGAGAAAAGTCATCTTTATTTTTAAAGGGATAAAAAGAGACAAAAAGAGCATCTCCTTTGCAGTTATGGCTCTGTGAGGAGGCATTGCCAGACGCTGCCGCAGCCAGCCGGTGACCATGAGAGGATATGGCTGAGGCCAAAACCAACATGCTAAGGATGGCAGAGCAGAAGGATGCAAAGAAACTGGGTCTCTGATGATATCATCAGCCCATCAAGTTATCCAACCCTAGAAACAACCTCAGGACTCCTGTCCTTGTTTAAGCCAGTTGAGCCAAGGTCTCCATTACGTGCTGCTAAAAGTATTCCAAGCAATCCACCATCTCTACAGATAAATATCCACCTAACAGAGGTGCCCCCTAAAGCCATGGGTGTGTTTGTAAAACTCAGTGGAGTGTGCACAAGGAGGAAAAAGGCAGTGGGAAGGGCCCATAGTACAGAGGGAGAGAAGAAAAGGAAAGAGCACAGGAGACAGAGAAAGCACCACCAGGGCGGGAAGAGAATCAGAACACACTCCGCCACGCCAGCTCATGGAATGAAGATGTTCAAGAAAACATACATGATAAGCAGAATGAAATCATGTATGGAACTAAAGCTGGACTAGTTCTGCAACAATAGAGTGGTGCAGACACCAGTGGCAAAAGAGGGAGGGAAGAGTTATATGTTGGCTGACTGACACTACCTGTCTGATGTAGTGCCTGTTCGACAGCTTTGGTCCCCCTCACTGGCCACTTCATGGTGGTCAGGATAACCCTGGTGTCTAGGACTTGGGAAACATTGGCCTTTGGGGTGAGAAAGAAGCATCCCTCTGTGGATATGAAAGTCATATGCCCAGGGTCTCCTGGGACCGCGGAGTTTGCAGAATGCTGCCCACTGTCAGAGCAACAGTCCCGACACCTGGTCCTGACCCTATCTTTTGCAGACAGAATATGAAACACAGAGCTGTGTTATCAGCTGTGTGAGTTTTGTTTATCATTTGATGGAAGCCACTTTGTTGCATTCTTGTTACCAGTACAGGGAGCAGCCCCAGCTTCCTCGTCCTCTCCTCCCTCCCTCTTCCTTCCTCTTTGCTCCCTTGGTGTTGCTATACCCTGGGCTTCCTGGCCTTCGATCACAGAGTTCCCATTGCCGTGAATGCCCTTTCTCATTATCCCATCTCTACTTGGCAAAATCCCTTTTTTGTCCTTCAAGACTGACGCCTCCTCCATGAAGCACCCCGCAGTCTCCACAGGTGAATCTCACCCCTAGTGTTCGGCGCTCCTATTCCACTTGGGTGGAAACTCTGTTCCCCTAAGCACCAGGGAAGAAGTGTTTGGGGCATGTCTGGTCTCCTGGGAGACAAGAACATAGACCAAGAAATAAACCCACCTATACAAATAAACACAAAGCCTGCACAAAGTCTGTCCCGTGTAAGTGCAGAGGGGGACACAGTGGGGAGAGAAAAGTGACCGGACCCTCTCCTCCCACCTACAAAACAGCCCTGCCTCTCTTCCCTTCTGAGATTATCTTTAGGGTAGAATAACCTTGGCAAAGTGGACTGCGTAGTCCCCCAGACATTGGCTACGAGCAGCCCTCCCAGGCCCCACTATGCACTGTCTGCCTTCCCCACCTTCCGAGAGCAAGTGACTTGACAGGCCTCCAGACAAATGCCCACTGCCTTTGGGCCAGCCGCGCTCTGAGCCTTCCCTCCTGTTGGCCTCTCTCCACCTCGGCAGCCCCTCTCCTGGGCTCCAGTCCCAATGTCTGACCACTCTCTCCTTATCCCTTTCTCATTCTTTATCTGTTACTGTTTCTTTCTCTGACTGCCCATCTCTCTCAGACACTGTCCTTGTCCTTCCTTACCTCTCTTCCTCACTCCCTAGTCTCACTGACTGAAATGAAAATCTTCCAAAGAAAACAGATAGTTTTCCTTGCACACAAGAAGTGAGAGGTTGCTAACAGATCCTGGGAAACTAGGAAACAGACCCGAAGAAGACAAGATTTTAGGATATACTGAGCCTCACAGAAACTTACACACGTTCTAACTGTTCTAGGTCTAACTGCAGACCCAGTTAGAAGTTGGGGTGAAAGCACCTATCAGGATCCGAGAATCCTGAGCCAGAAATACAAACTGTCCCCTGGCTGGTATCTGAAACTGGTGGCATATATTATTTTTATCGTGCACCTCTATCAGTTAAAAAATGCACAGTCCTTTCAATATATGCGTATCTACTTATTTACAAATCATAAAATAAATAAATAAATAGAAATATCATCAACTATGGCAAAGAAGGCTCGTTGTCTCTCAACATCTTGTTTACCTTCTTCTATAGTATTAAGCCTCCGACATGTCTGGTGGGCCTGTAGCTACTCAAAATTCAGACTCTGTTTTCCATGCCCTAGCAGCTGGGCATAGCCATTTGGATTACGTTCTGGAGACTTTAGCAGAAGTGATATGTACATTTTTGAACCTACCCTGCCATAGTTTAGATGTTTGTTCCCACAAACCTCATGTCAAAATTGGATGCCCAGTGTTAGAGGTGTTTGGGTCATAGAGGTGGATCCCTAATAAATCGCTTGGTTCTGTTCTCGCGATACTGAGTGAGTTCTCACTCACTAGCTCCCGCCAGAGCTGGTTATTTGAAACAGCCCAGCAATCCCCATCACCCCTCACTCATTATTCCCTCTCTCACCGTGTGATGTCTGCACACACCAACACCCCCTCGCCTTCCGCCATGAGTGGAAGCAGCCTGAAGCGCTCACCAGAAGCAGATGTTGGTGCCAAACTTCTTGCACAGCCTGCAGAACGGTGAGCCAAATAAATCCCTTTTTCTTTATAAATTATCCAGCCTCAGGTATTCCTTTCTTGCAACACAAATGGACTAAGACGATCCCCTATACTTCACTTTCTTCATGCCGCCCCCTGGAGCATGGACTGGGGAGCAAGCTCTCTCGGCCTCTATGGATAAGGACAAATCTAAAACTGTTGAAGGAACGGGAAAGGGAAGACATAAGTCTTTGGATAGTCTGATGGAGCAGAGATGTTTTAGCGGCCTGGGTCATCTGCCTCTAGACACTTCTACCTAATTCGGGTGCGGCTTTTGTGAAACAGAATCTATATTTTAACTATGTTGTGCTTTTAGAATCACATTGCGTACATCACAAAACACCTGTAAAATATAGACTATGAAAATATTAGTATTTTTAAATCAGCTTTTAATTTTAGAATAAGTGTAGATTTAGAGAGAAGTTGTGAAGATAGTACAGTGGGTTCTTATATACCCACACCCAGTTTCTCCTATTATTACTGTAATATCTTATATTACTATAGTACATTTGTCACAATTAATGAACCAATATCGATATTGTTAACATATTATTAATAATAATTATATTGATACATTGTTAACATTGTTTTATCGTTAACATATTATTATTGGTGCATTATTATTAAAGCCCCTGATTTACAATGGTATTTTCTTTTTTTGAGACAGAGTCTCACTCTGTTGCCCAGGCTGGAGTGCAGTGGCACCATCAGGCTCACTGCAGCCTCAGTCACCCAGGTGCAAGTAATCCTCCCACCTCAGCCTCCCAAGTAGCTGAGGCCACAGGTGTATGCCACTTTGCCTAGTGAAATTAAAAAAAAATTTTTTTTAGAGAAGGGATCTCCCTATGTTGCCCAGGGTGGTCTTGAATGATGGTGTTTCTGAAATCAACAGTTTACCGTGCTCTTTCTAACCCCATGCATCTCATGCAGTCCCCATGGTGTATACACACCCCATGGGAGACTATTGTGGGAAATAGAGGACCAGAGAGACCGATATGGGGAACAGGAGGATTGTTTACTTAAGTTACTAACCGGCTCAGCTTTTTGGATACGAATCCACTGAGCTGGTGCGTACCTTAAATAAACAATCCTCCTGTTCCCCATATTGGTCTCCCTGGCCCTCTATTTCCCGCAACAAGACCATTGCCTTTAATGCTTAAGCCCCTATATCAAGGCCTGTCAGTCTTCTTCCTAGTCACACAGCATAGGAATGAGGCACTGAAAGGGAGCATCAGGTGAAAAGAGGCCCAGTGTTCCATATTAGAGTCCAAAGAGTTTAAATGCTGTGCAGGTACTAAGAAATAGAGCGGTTGGTATCACTAGGGATGAGTTCAGAAAGCTTCTTGGAAGTGGTACCAGGGAAGCCAGGTATTGCTAGGAGACACAAGGACTGATGAAGAGAAGAGTGTGGCATTTCCAAGGTGGAGATTAGCCCATGTGCAGACCCCAGGAGTGGGAAGGAGCAAAGGCGAGGTGTGGGTGGCAATGAGGTGGAATCTGGGTTGCCTGAGGACTGTGGGCTGGGAAGCAGCACAAAGCAAGGCTAAAAGTCAGAGTGACGGGTGGGAGACTTCTGCCCCGAGTCTTGGGTACTTTCCTTGTTGCAGAGCCTGTCTGCATTGCTCGAAGCCCAAGGAACTGTCTGTTCTGCCAGGCTCTGTGTGTCCTGGCTCCTCATTAAAGCAGTAGGATTTTTCCTTGACCCTTGGGGGTCCATGAGTCTGGAGGGCAGCCATAATTTTGGAGAAAATTTATAGCAAGACTCCTTTTTCCTGGACAGGCCATGAGATAAGAGCTATCAAGAGAATTAAGGCTTTTCTTCTGAAATATAGACTAAATGATCCAGAGCCTACATGACATGTCCCTTACTGACAGCTTCTGTTTAAATTCTGGTTCCCAGAAAAGAGAAGGAAGAACAAGGTTTTATGTGGCTGTGCAGGCAAGGTGCTTGTGGATTGGAGGAGTTCAGGAAGCAGTGCCTCTGAGATCACCTGCATTTTTTTCTTATTTAAGGACAAATTAATCCAGGGAGTTGTGCCTGATGGCCTGGCATCCTCACTATCACCTAGGTCTGGTCTGTAGAAACAGAGGTGTAGAACAAGGAGGTCACAGATAGTCTTGAAGGAAGGAACATAAGGCCTCATAAATACCTGGGGTTTTGAAACCACCTACTTATTTGTGTAGACTGTGAGCACCCCTGAGGATGGAGGCTGGGTCTTACTCATTTTGGATCTCCAGCCCAGTGCCTGGCATGTAATATGTGCTCAGTAAATGTGTTGAATGAATTGTCTTTGCAACCACCACTTACCTCACTCATGGCAGACTCAGTGGGAGCCCCGGTATCCTGAGCCTTGGGTCTCAGTATCCTGTTCATTACACCGAATTGCTTCGGGACCTCAGTCTCACTTAGCAGAAGTTCCAGCTACTGTCTGGTTCTGCCAGCCATCTTGCTCCTCCACCCCGAGAATATCCACACTAGCCTCCTCCTCTGGTGCCTCACCTGGGCTGATCAAAGTATGTGCTAACCGAGGCAGTTGTGTTTGCAGGGTTGTTGCTCATCTGGGCTGGTTAGCATCTATCAGGCTGGGCTCTGGCTCCAGGAAGTCTTCTTGTAAATGGGAAGGTACAAATGAGTACAGATGGCGTTGCTCAAATCCATAACTTTCCATGGATCCATAGAGGGCCATGGTCTCCCCATGGGTACACATACCACAGGGGTGCACAAAACACAGGGGGTTAAGAAGAACAAGGTAAACTTCTACTGATTTTAAGAATACCACCATAAAGCAGGGGCTTAGTTAATAATAATGTATCAGTGTTAGTTCATTAATTTTGACAAATGTACAACAGTAGTGTAAGATATTAATAGTAAGGAGGCCGGGCATGGTGGCTCACGCCTGTAACCCCAGGACTTTGGGAGGCTGAGGCAGGCAGATCACGAGGTCAGGAGATTGAGACCATCCTGGCTAACGCAGTGAAACCCCATCTCTACCAAAAATACAAAAGAATTAGCCGGTCATGGTGGCACGTGCCTGTAGTCCCAGCTACTCGGGAGGCTGAGGCAGGAGAATCACTTGAACCCAAGAGGCAGAGGTTGCAGTGAGCTGAGGTCGTGTCATTGCACTTCAGCCTGGGCAACAGAGTGAGACTCTATCTTAAAAAAAAAAAAAGATATTAATAGTAAGGAATATGGGTGCGGAGTACAAGGAAACCGTCCACCTGGAGGATGAACTACAAAATCTTTAGGGTAGAATTAAAGTCCTCCATAATCTGGCTGGAGCCTCCTGCCAGCAACATCTTTCACACTCTCACTTGAATCCTTACTCTGATCACCTACTTCCCCCTCAAACATCCATGGCTCAGTCAAATTTAATATTGACCATTTTTTAGACACAGCATTTCCCTTGCCTCTGCTCTAATCTCCCCTTGCCTGGGAGTGCCATCCATCCATCTCTCCCTATGAAAATCCTAAATTCAGAGTAAAATTCCATCTCCTTTAAGCTTTCCTGACTCCTACCTGCTGGGTGGTGATGAGAATCTCTCCATCCTCTGCATTTCCATAGCCACATTTACTCCCCAGTAATACAGTTAGTTTTATATACATCTGTGTCCAGCAAGAGACTGTGAGCTTTGAGGGCTGTGGATGTGGCCTCCTTGTTTTCTGCCTCCCTCACCCAGGGTGGCCCTGGCACAGTCTACACTGAGGAAGGGTGAGGGCAAGGGTGAGCGGTCAGTAGCATTTTCTATGTGTTGAAAGAGCAGCACTTTCTTATTAATTCACACTATGCATGAGAACATCCCAAATGGACCATCCTTCCCTTAAGCTTGGTGAGACCATTACTGTGCAAGGAGGTGAGGGTCTTGCTTGGGAATCATGAGATTGAGCAGGGGTCATTTGAATTAGTCTGTCTGTCAGCACAAGCATCTAGACATGGGAGGAGGAGGCTGTTTAGGGCCCAGGCTGGAAGAAACTGGCTGGACCAGTCCCTGGGAAAGTCGCCCAGATACCCAAGTGGGCAGGAGAGCTGAGTTATGAATTCACAGGCGGTTCAATGGATCCTGAAGAGGAGAGGAAGCAAGCCCCTGTGAAGGGCCCCAGCCCCTCTTCTATCTCTCTCCTCCTCCCCATATCCCATTGCTGGGTTTTCCCTGCTACGTGGAAGCCGTGCATGCCCGTGCCCCCTCCACTTGCTACCTCTTCCCTCCAGGAAAGATCTCCAGATATGCTCCCAGAGAAGATACATGAGTGGGTCGTAGCAGAATTGAGGGTATGCTGTTTGAAATCATAAAGGGCCGTAAAGAAACCCAGTGGCCCCCAGAAAGTCACTGAGCCCAGAGCTTTAACAGAACTAGTTCCCGTCAGTGGCCTTCTCCTAAAATCCTCCATGCCTCCCTCCCCGCATTCCCTCTGTGCCTTTTCCCTCCAAATGCTGCTGGGATCATTGGATGGAAGGCGCTTGGCAGCTCTATGGCTTTCCCAGGCCCTACTAGGCCCCTAGGCTCTGGGTACTGGTAACCTCTGCTCTGACACAACCATGACCCTTGGGCTTAGAACCAGAATCATTAAATCCATCTTTCTCTTCCTCTCCAAAGGGGGTGGAATGGATTGGCTTCTAGGAAGCAGCCGGATTTCCCCGCAGTGTTTGACTTCAGACTGGGCAGGAAAAATAGAACAGCCTGGGAAGGGCTGTTCATGCTTCCCTCAGAAAGGCTCGTCTCAAAAACACGACTAGCTTTTTCTCCATGAGATGTCAGATCCCGCACAGTCTCAGAAGAAAGTATTGGATCATGCACACTGTCATAAGAAAGAATTGGCCAGGATATTATAAAATCACGAAGAACCCCAAACCAATCCTGGATGGCGTTGGAGAACTTCATGATTTTCTTTTCTTTTTCTGAAGCTGACTTTCCTGACACTAATGAATATTAAAATCCATGCGTTCCCTGGTCGGGGATAGGGGAAGCTGATTCCTGATGAGAATTGGCTACAGACAAGTCTCAAAATAGACATTCTACGTGGCAATGTCCAGGAAGCCATTCTCTAGAAAGTTTTTTAAAAGTTGCAGGAATAGAGGAGAGTCTAAGAGCTGTATGTGTTCCATATTTTCTCTGATTTGAAAACAAAACCAGTCATAAAGTATCAATGCTGGAAGACTATTCAATCTTAACCCTTCCTTAAGTAGATGAGGAAACTGGGACCCACATGGTGGGTAGACTAGGTGGGCTGCAGCTGAAATATGACGGCACATTTCCTCTCATCAAAACTTTGAGTCATATACTCTTATACCACCTGGAAACCCACCTATCCAGTGCCCCTCACCAATGGCTCTGCAACTCCCCATAGATTTCTGCCCAATTGCTATTTTTTGCACCTGCTGAGTTTGTCTTTTTTGTGTGTGTCATAATGTACATTTTAACGACTTATTTCCCCTGTTAATCTAGAAGCTGGAAAAAACTGGGACCTTTGGACTTCTTCTTGTAAGCTCCATGTTAATGACTTATTAGTGTCTTCGCAAAAACACCTAATGACTTCTAACTAACCTGCTACTGACAACTATCTCGGGGTTTAAGTTCTGACTCTGCTAGTTTCTAGCTATGCAGTCTTCGGCAATTGACTTAACTTCCCTGTAGAAGTGGTACCTTTGCTTGGCAAAGGAGGGTTTTAGTCCCCATGATTGCCGTAGCCACCCCCAAACATGCAATGTGTAGAGTAAAAGCAACACAGAGCAAAAATCAGCTTCAGGACAAAACCTCCTGGTACCCCTGCAACCAAATTATAATCCATAAATCCCTGCCATAGGTTAACATTCTAGAGCTGCCACTGCTCCCTTCCTCTAAATTTCCTCTTCTGGAAAAGGGGAGAAATGATATATTGTAGAGTTTTTAAATTGATATGTAATATTTTACATATTTATAGGGTACATGTGATATTCTGTTGCATGCAGAGAATGTGTAATGATCAAGTTAGGATATTTGTGGTATACATCACCTGGAGTGTTTTTCATTTCTATGTGTTGGGAACATTTTAAATTCTCTCTTCTAGCTACTTTGAAATAGACAATACATTGTTGCTAACTATGGTAACCCTACTCTGTTGTCAAACATTATAACTTATTCCTTTTATCTAACTGTTATGTTTGTACCCATTCACCAACCTCTCTTCTTTCCCCATCTCTCGCCATCCACACACCCTTCCCAGCCCCTGGTAAACATCATTCTCCTTTCTACTTCCATGAGATCAACTATTTTAGCTCTCCCACGTATGAGTGAGAACACACTAAATTTGTCTTCCTGTGTCTGGCTTACTTCACTAAACACAACGCCTCCAGTTGTATCCATGTTGCTGGAAATGACATGATTTCATTCTTTTTTTATGGCCAAATAGTATTCCGTTGTGTATTTATACCACATTTCCTTTATCCATTCCAAGTGTCCGTCCCTTGGTGAACACTTAAGTTGATTCCATGTAATTGCTATTGTGAATAGTGCTGCAAAAAACATGTGAGTGCAGGTATCCCTTTAATATACTGATTTACTTTCCTTTGGATAAATGTCTGGAAGTGGGATTGCTGGATTGTATGGTAGTTCTGTGTTTAGTTTTGTGAATAATCTCCACACTGTTCTCCATAATGGGTGTACTAATTTACATTCCCACCGACAGTGTTTGAGTTCCCTTTTCTCCACATCCTCACCTGCATCTATTATTTTTTGTCTTTTTAATCACAGCCATTCTAACTGGGTTAAGATGATACCTCACTGTGGTATTGATTTGCATTTTTCTGATGATTAGTGACGTTAAGTATTTTTTATATAACTATTGACCATTTGTCTTCTTTTGAGAAATGTCTTTGTATGTCCTTTGCCAAATTTTTAATGGGATTATATGTTTGTTTGTTTACTGTTGAATTGTTTGAGTTCCTTGTATATTCTGAATGTTAGTCCATTATTGGATAAATAGTTTTCTCCCAATTCTGCAGGTTTTCTCTTTACTCTGCTGATTGTTTCCTTTGGTGTGAAGAAGTTTTCTGGTTTAATATAGTCCCATCTGTCTATTTTTGGTTTTGTCACCTACGCTTTTGAGGTCTCAGCCATAAAATATTTGCCTAGACCAATATTCTAAAGTGTTTTCCCTATGTTTTCTTCTAGTATTTTTATAGTTTCAAGTCTTACGTTTAAGTCTTTAATCCATCTTGAATTGATTTTTGTATATGGTGAGATAAGGGCTCAATTTCACTTTTCTGCATATGGATGTCCAATTTTCTCAATACCACTTATTGAAGAGAATATCCTTTCCCCAATGTATGTGCTTGACACCTTTGTCAAAAATCAATTGGCTATAAATAAGTGGATTTATTTCTGGATTCTCAATTCTGTTCCATTGGTCTATGTATCTGTTTTTATATTAATACTATGCTGTTTTGATTCCTATAGTCTATGTATCTGTTTTTATATTAATACTATGCTGTTTTGATTACTATAGCCTTAGAAATTATTCTGAAGTCAGATAGTGTGATGCCTCCAGCTTTGTTCTTTTTGCTCAGGATTTCTTTGGCTATTCAGGCTCTTTTTGGTTCCATACAAATTTTAGGATTATTTTTTATATTTCTGTGAAAAATAACATTGGAAATTTGATACGGATTGCATTGAATCTATAGATTGCACTGGGCAGTGTGGTCGTTTTAATGATATTAATTCTTCTAATCCATGAGCATAGGATGTCTTTTCAATTTGTGTCCTCTTCAATTTCTTTCATCAGTGCTTTGTAGTTTTCCTTGTAGAGCTCTTTTACATCCTTAGTTAAATTTATTCCTAGATATCTTAATAACTGTTATAAATGAAATTGCCTTCTTGATTTCTTTCTTAATTATTGGTTTATAGAAATGCTACTGATTTTTGTATGTTGATTTTGTTTCCTGAAACTTTACTGAATTTATCAGATCTAAGAGTTTTTTGGTAGAATCTTTAGATTTTTTATATATAAGATAGAACCATCAGCAAAGAGGGACAATTTGACTTCTTTTTCAATTTAGATGCCTTTTATTTCTTTCTCTTGCCTAAGTGCTCTGGCTAGGACTGCCAGTACTATGTTGAATAGGAGTGTTGAAAGTGGGCATCTTTATCTTTTTTCAGTTCTTAGAAGAAAGGCTTTCAGCTTTTCCCCATTCAGTATGATGTTAGTTGTGGGTTTGTCACACATGGCCTTTATTACGTTGAGGTATGTCCCTTCTATACATAGTTTGTTGAAGAGTTTTTAATCATGAAGGACTGCTGAATTTTTATCAAATGCCTTTTCTGCATCTATTGATATAATCATATGGTTTTTGTTTTTCATTCTGTTTATGTGATGTATCACATTTATTTATTTGTGCATGTTGAGCATCCTTGCATCACTGAGATAAATACCACTTGATCATGGTATATTTTTTTTTGATGTGCTGTTGGATTTGGTTTACTATCATTTTGTTGAGAATTTTTGCATCTGTATTCATCAGGGATACTGGCCTGTAGTTTTCTTTTTTTAGTTGGGTCCTTGCCTAGTTTTGGGATCAGGGTAATGCTGTCCTTAGAGAATGATTTAGGAAGAATTTCCTTTACTTCACTTTTTTCTTTTCTTCTTCTTTTTTTCTTTTTTTGAGACGGAGTCTCATTCTGTTGCCAAGGCAAGAGTGCAATGGCACAACCACTGCCTCCCAGGTTCAAGTGATTCTCTTGCCTCAGCCTCTGGAGTAGCTGGAATTACAGGCACCTGCCACCATGCCTGGTTAATTTTTGTATTTTTAGTAGATACAGGGTTTCACCATGTTGGCCAGGCTGGTCTCAAACTCTTGACCTCAAGTGATCTGCCCGCCTTGGCCTCCCTAAGTGCTGGGATTACAGGCGTGAGCCACAGCGCCTGGCCTTGCTTCAATTTTTTTGAATAGTTTGAGGAGAATTAGTGTTGGCTCTTCTTTGAATGTTTGGCTAAATTTGGCAGTGAAGTGATCCTGTTCTGGACTTTCCTTTTTGGGGGAGATTTTTTATTATTTATTAAATCTCATGATTTGTTATTGATCTGTTCAGGTTTTCTCTATCTTCCTGATTCAGTCTCCATAGGTTGCATGTGTTCTGGAATGTATCCATTTCCTCTAGGTTTTCCAGCTTGTTGGCATATGGTTAGTAGTCCTGATGATCTTTTGTATTTCTGTGATATCAGTTGTAAATTATTTTTCATTTCTGATTTTGCTTATTTGGGTCTTCTTTCTTGGGTCTTCTTTCTTTCTTCTGTTAGTCTAGAAAGTGGTTTATATATTTGGTTTATCATCTCCAAAATCTAACTTTTCATTTGTTTATCTTTTTTGTTTGTTTGTTTGCTTGTTTTTTGTTTTTTGTTTTTTTTTTTAGTTTCTATTTCATTTAGTTCTGCTCTGATCTTTAGTCTCTCTTTCCAACTACTAATTTGGGGTTTGGTTTATTCTTGCTTTTCTAGTTCCTTGAGGTGATTGTTATATTGTTTACTTGAAATGTTTCTACTTTTTTGATGTAGGTATTTATTGCTATAAGATTCCCTCTTAGCACTGCTTTAGCTGTATCTCAAAGATTTTGGTATATTGTATTTTGATTTTAATTTGTTTCAAGGTATAAAATATAATTTTGGTGGGTATAGTATCTTTGACAGACAGGTTTTTTTCTTCTTTCAGCACTGAATATATTATTCTATTCTCTCCTGGTCTGTAAGGTTTCTGCTGAGAAATCTGCTGTTTTTTATTGCCTACTTAATTTCTTCCTTGAGCCAATGGTCATTCTGAAGCTTATTGTTTAATTTCCACATATTTGTACAATTTCCAAAGTTCCTCTTGATATTGATTTGTGGTTTTCTTCTGTTGTGGTCTGAGAAAATACTTGATATTATTTTAATTTTTAAAAATTGTTTGAGAATTGTTTTGTGTCCTGACATATGATCTATACTGAAAACTGTTCTGTGTGCTGATGAGAAGAATGAGTACTCTGTAGCTGTTTGATGACATGTTCTGTAAATGTCTGTTATGCACATTTGGTGTAATATGAAGTTTGAATAAAATGTTTTTTAAATTTTCTGTCTAGATGATCTGTCTAATGCTGAGAGCGGGGTGTTGAAATCTACAACTATTAATGTATTAAAGTCTATCTCTCCCTTTATATCTAATATTATTTGCTTTATATATCTGGGTGCTCCAGTGTTGGGTGCATGTATGTTTAGAATTGTTATATCCTCTTGCTGAATTGATCCTTTATCATTATATAATGGCCTTCTTTGTCTGTTTTTACTATTTTTGATTCAAACCCTGTTTTACTTAAGTTTATCTGATATACTCCTGCTTGCTTTTGGTTTCCATTTGCATGGGATATCTTTTCCACTTCTTTACTTGCAGTCTATGTGTGTCTTTACAGATGAGATGTTTCTTGCAGGCAGCATACAGTTGGTCATGTTTTTTTTGTTTTAATCCATTCAGGTAGTCTATATCTTTTAAATGGAAAGTTTAATCTATTTACATTCAAGGTTATTATTGATATGTGAGGACTATTTCTGTCATTTTAATTGATTTCTGATTATTTTGTATGTCCTTTGCTCCTTTATTTCTCTCCTGTTTATCATTGTGATTTGGTGGTATTCTATAGTGGTAACATTTGAGTTTTTTTTCTTCCTTATTTGTATGTTTGCTCGACCAGTGGTTTTACATTTTCATGTGTTTTCATGATAGTAGCTATTGTTCTTTCACTTCCAGGTGTAGGACTCTCTCAAGCATTTCTTTTAGGGCCAGTCTAGTGGTGATGAATTACCTCAGCATTTACTTGTCTGAGAAAGACTAATTATCCTTCAGGTATAAAAGATAATTTTGTTGGGTATGGTATCTTTGACAGACAGGTGTTTTTTTTGTTTTT
This sequence comes from Pongo abelii, assembly GCF_028885655.2. NCBI lineage: Eukaryota > Metazoa > Chordata > Mammalia > Primates > Hominidae > Pongo > Pongo abelii. Next base: position 4,270,129 of record NC_071995.2, read on the forward strand.
CTTTCAGCACTGAATATATTATCCCATTCTCTCCTGGCCTGTAAGATTTCTGCCGAGAAATCTGCTGTTAGTCTGATGAGGGTTCCTTTATAGGTGACTAGATGCTTTTTTCTTGTTGTTTTCAGAATTTTCCCTTGTCTTAACTTTTGACAGTTTGACTATAATATACCATGGAAAAGACCTTTTTGAATTGTGCTCATTTGGGGATTTTTAGGCCTCCTGTATCTGGACGTCTAAATCTTTTGCTAGTCTTAGGAACTTTTTATCTATTGTTTTGTTAAATAGATTTTCTAACTCTTCTGTTTTCTTTTCATCTTTTGGGACATTGAAAATTTGAATATTTGGTCACTTCTAAAGTCTTATATGTCACAAAGCTTTTGCTCATTATTCTATTACTTTTTTCTTTATTTTTGTCTGAGTAGGTTATTTCAAAAGACCTGTCTTTAAGTTCTGAGATTCTTTCTTCTGTTTGATCTAGTCTATTGTTGAAGCTTCAGAAAGTATTTTGTATTTCATTCAATTAATTCTATCATTCCAGAATTTGTTTGGTTCTTTTTCATGATATCTATTCCTTGGGTAAATTTCTCATTCATATGCTGAATTATTTTTCTGATTTATTCGTATTGTTTTTCAGAATTCTCTTGTATCTCACCGTGATTCTTTAGTATCAATATTTTAAATTCTTTTTCCGGGATTTCATGAATTTCTTTTTGATTGACATCTGTTGTTGCACAATTATTGTGTTCCCTTGGAGGTGTCATATTTCCTTGCTTTTTCATGTTTTCTGTGTCTTACGTCTGCTCATCTAATGTGACAGTAGCTTCTTCTAATTTTTTGAATTTGCTTTTGTGGGGACAGACATTTTCCTGAAGAGGAATCTGTGGTGGTGGTTGGGTAGAGCACTTTGGCTTTGATTCTGGGTACACTCAGTAGTGCAGTTTCTGTATAATTTTTTTTGGCTGTAAACAGCATCAATGGTGCCTGTCATTTCTTCAGTGGCTTAGGGTGCAGTTGGTAGAGGAAGCTGTGGTGAAATTTTGTTGGGGACTAGGATGCCAGGTGGGCCAATCTTTGGGCCCCAGTGGTGGCAGCAGTAGTGTGAGTGTGTCTGTCCTTGAGCGCCAGAGTGGCACTGGTGTTAATGAGTCCAGGCAGGCCATTTCTTGGGCCTCTAAGTGGCTTGCTTGCATTCTAGCAATGGCGGCGGTGGATCAGGCATATGGGCAGGTTCCCAAGTTCCTGGGTGGTAGGCATGGAATGGGTGATGGCAGTAGCAGTGGCAGGACAACCCTCTGGGACCTAAGTGGTTCACCCTGATGTGGGCAGTGGCTGCAATGAGTTGGGAGGACCAGTCCCCAGACTCACAGGTGGCATGTGCAGGTGGGTGCCAGCTGCGGTGTAGTGGCAGGTTGGGTAAGCCTGACCTTAGCCCCCAGGAGGAGTGCTCAGGTATCAGTGGTGGTGGACTGGGCTGATTGCTTCCCAGGTCCCTAGACAGTGTGCATGGGTACTGGGGGTGGAAGGGGGGTGGTGCAGGGCTGTGTGGACCTGACCTTAGTCTCCCCGGTGGTGCATGCAGGTGCTGACTGTCGTAGCAGAAGCAGGGTAATCTCCAGGCTGCCACACAATGCTCAGGTAGGGACAGCTGATGAGAGCCATGCTTCAGGCCATTGCAACATTCTCCTAGCTGCGCTCCCTGCTACTGGGAAGGGTGGAGTTGCTTTCCTGGGGAACAGTAGTAGGCAGGCAGCTGGAGAATACAGGCTTTGCTCTCACCTCAGCCCTATAGCAGCCTACAGGGGCAGTGGTTGTGGGCAGTGAAATTTGTCCTTGGGGTGCATGAAAATGCATAGCTGCCCATCTGCTGGTGGAGATAGTGAGATAGTTGCCCATGGCCCCTGTCTTGGCCCCAGAAGCAGAGCAGGATGCAGTCCGTGAGAGCTGAGCTCTCAAAATGGCACCATGCTGTGGCTGCTTAGGACTTGGGGGTTTATGGGACCCAGCATGAGCTCCTTCTCTGGAACAATGCCTCCATGTGGTCTCCAGAGAGCTCCTTATGTTAGACTTAGGGCTTATAATGGTCAAGATGCTCTCCCATGGCTAGGACTGTAGGAGTCCACAGCAGGAATGTGGACCACTAAGGACCTCTCACTTACCCTTTCCCAAGTAGGGAGCCTCTCCAGACTCACGACTGATCCCAGCCAAGCAGGCTGCCTTGCTTCTCTCTCCTTCCCAGCCAAGCAGGCTGCCTTGCTTCTCTCTCTCCTTCCTTGCTTTTGGTGCTTCCTGTCACTTCACTGTTGAATTCCAGCGTTCTCTCTTAGATGATCTATTTGAATTGTATTATCTACTCGCTATGTTGGTTTCTCTCCATGGAAAAGCTGAGTACCAGATGCATCTTGAAGCCCTCCATCTCTTACAGGGTAATTAAGGAACTTAAATAAGATAATCCATGTAAAGCACATGGTACTTTGAAAAACTCTTCAGTACACATTAGTGTCAGGTACTGTAACTGTCTTTAGGGAACTGATGACAAATAAAACCTGGTCCCTACCCTCAAGCTGCTCACAGATCCACAGGACAGACAGAGATGTGATTGATGGAGTAACAGAAGGATAGAGACGGCAGTGTACCTGAATAGGTGTTTCATAAGCAGGCGTATGAGTATCATACTAGCCAGAAGGACTGCTCTGTAACAATAGCCAGAGGCATTACACTGGTGGCACCTTCAAGGTGTGTGAGTAATAAAGTAAGGGAAGTGAGAAGCAGCAGACAATGAGGCTGCGGAATGAGACATTGCGATGTGCAGTAAAGGGCATGAACTTTGGAGTCAACAAGTCTTTGGTTCCAATGATGGCTCCATCACAGACCAGATACATGAACACATCCCTTTACCTCTCCAAGAACCATTTGGATGGAGGTTGCATCCAGGGAGAGAGGCATCCTTCAGGCCATTGCAACATTCCAGGAAAATGCTGACAAGGGGCTCAGCCACTCATGGAAACAGTAGGGATGCCAGTGGAAGGAGGGGGTTAAGAGACTCGGTGGGCATGGAGGCAAAATCAACATCTTGGAGAAACTTCAGATGGGGTGAATGATGTTAAGCGGAATTGACAGTGAAGCCCTTTTATAAAAGCTTTTTGGGCATGAATTAAAAGAAAAAAAAAAGGAGCGTACATAGACAGCACACAAAAGTTAGCATTACTATTGCGCTTTTATTGCTGAGTTTTCCTATTGGAAAGAACTCTTGCCCCTCTCCCCTCCTTTCAGGTTGAGAAGCTGAGGCCCAGAGTTGCCAAATCACTCTTGCAAAGCCCCGTGGAGGTAGAGGGTGGGGGTGGGGATGCCCAGTGATGGGGTCGAAACAAGGATCAAGGTCTCCTTGAGCCAAAGTCATTGGTTCAATGGCCATGTGTAGAAATAGCTATACGCTTTCATTTTTAAAACCATGTTGTGCGCTGTTTAAGTTGGTCTTAAAATGCTGTGTACTGCAGAAAGGGATATGGGCCCTTTTACGAGAGGCCAGTCAATGTCAGGGGCCAGACTATAAAAATTGCTACCCCGTGCCTAGGAGGATAAAACCATGTCTGGAGGGCTGACCTTGAAACGCCAGAGTCCTGAGGTGGTGGCAGTCACACCTCGGGTAGACCTTTCTGTCAACTCCATTTCCCTGCCCCCTGCACTGCGAGGCTACCTTCTTGCCTAGGGGGCCGGGCAGAAGAGAGAACTGAGAGCGTGCCAGCACACACCTGTGCCTGCAGGAGCAAACTGGCGAGTACTCTCCATTTGAGTGCCTTTCTGAGGGTGGAGCTAATGTGTATGAGTGAGGATGACTGGGGGGAAGGGCCAGAGGGGGTCTCTGCACTCCAGGAGCAGCAAGGGAGGCCATGAACTTTGCACGATTCTAGCCAAGCAAGGCGCTTCCTCCATTGGAAGAGCCAGCCAGAGCCTGCCAGGCTCAACCCTGTTTTCCTCTGGTTTCAATGGGCAGTGCGCATCTTATGCCCTGCTTGCTGGCCCTGGACTTCTCCAGCATCCCACACACAGGTTCTCTGAGCCTCGTCCTGCCTCCACCCAGAGTCCCTCATGCATTGTCTAAGCTGAGAGCAGGCGGCAGCCCCCAGGCCCAGCACAGGCTGGCAGGAGAAGGCTCTGATCCTGCTAGCGCTCCACCCCCCAGCTGTCACTCCCCCTCCATTCCCACTGGCACCATTTGGCAGACAGCGGCCCCCCACCCCCGACCCAGCCTGGTCCAGCAGGCACAGCTTAAGTATCCACAGAAACTCTGCCTTTCCTGGGGTTTGGAGCAAGCCAGGCAGGGAGGGAAGGAGGTGGTTTCTGCTGACCACAGGCTCAGCAACCACACTTCCCTCTGGGTTCCAACTGCCGCCGGTTGCTGGAGCCCCTCTCCTCCCAGGCTTCTGGTGGGGGATGGCCACGGCCACTGCAGAGGTTTGGCAAATTCTGGCTGCCAGGGCTGGGGAAGCCTCTTGTAGGTTCCTATTCCTCCACTCCCTGAAATCCAGGATAACAACAACCACACTTATGTGTCTCTTTTAACCTTTCTAAGAACTGTCCAAACTTTCTCTCCCTGGATCCTGTTTTCCCTACGAGGCAAGCAGGATGATTAAGATGAACCCTTTTTGACCAAGGAGAAATGGAGACTAGAGAGGATGAGATGACTCACGACTGTTTACTGGGTGTGGAACCCACAGGACCTTCCCTGTGCCACACCGTCACCAGCATCACACATTCACACTGTCACCAGCATCACGCATTCACACCGTCACCAGCATCACGCATTCACACCGTCACCAGCATCACGCATTCACACTATCACACATTCACACCGTCACCAGCATCACACATTCACATGGTCACCAGCATCACATTCCATACCCCACTGGAGGTGCCACAGCGTACTCCCAAAAGCCACAGCAGAAACATCTTTGCACTTTTCATAGTTCCCCCTAACATTGAAGAACCTGGAGGTGCCCCACTTAGCGAGTGCACAGGGCAGCCGAGGGGATGCAGTTCCCTTCTGGGCAGCCTCTCCAGGTCTGGGCACAGAACCTGCCCCTGCTTCTCTTCCAAAGAATGAAGCCCCTCCCAAGCCTGCTGGACTCATTTGCTTTGTGATCAATTCTGTGTCCTGCAAATGTTTTTGTTTATTGACATGAAAACCCCATGAAAAGATGCTTTGTCTGCATTTTTCCATAGAGGTGATAGGAAGCTTCAAAGGGTAAGGGAAGTTAGAAAAGACTGGGAAGGGTGAGGACACATGAGAAAAAGGTGTGCAGCCTGATGTGTGGGCAAGGACAGGTGTGTCTGGAGTTTGCTCCATATATGCCCACCTCTCGGTCCCTTATGTGAACTTACTGCCTTGGCCCTACTCTGGCTTGAGATGAGAATGCCCCCAAGGCCAACACTACTCCTCTCTCCTGAATCCACAGGGCTGACATTATTGAGTCCATGCCTCTGCCTCCGTGCAGACCCTTCCCTAAACTCCCCAAATGATGAGCCTGAACTCTGGCCTTCAAGATCTCCAGAGAAGGACATGTTTGGGTCTCTGTATTTGGATCGTTTCTATCGTCTTCCTTGGATCTAGCCAAAGTCTCTCTTCTGGATTTGTAAAAGATCTCTTCTTCAGAAGAGAAGAAGATCTCTGTGGAAGAGAGCAGGCATGGTGCCAACAGACAGGAAATGAAGTCACGATGCTGGTCATTTTCCTCTTCTCTTCCCTCTCTTCTCCCCCTCCTCCTTCCCCATCACCCCGCTGCACCACCCTTGCGACTGCTCGTCAGATGTTTTCACTGTGCTGAGCAATGCCTGCCTGTACAGTGCCTTTATGTGTTGTTGATTTTTGCCATGAGCCTTCAGGCTTCTCCTTGTAGCCCTGACAAGGGAAATCCCATAATGAAGGATTTCACGGAGCTCCACGGGCTGGTGGAGGCTTTTCTTTCCATCTGTCATTTTACTTTAAGCCTTGACCTTTCTGTTCCCATGTGAGGCAGTACCAGGAAGGGGCTTGGGCTGGAGAGCAAACGTCTGGGTTTGGACCCCAGATTGGGCTGCCAGTGAAGCAGAGAAGGTAGCCTAGGGTTTCAACAACATTAAAATAAGTCAAGGAAGACAATGCACATCCCAGGGGGTACGATGGGGGGGCAAAGATGGGGGGGTGAAGAGTTTAAATAAAGGAGAGCCCCTTAGTTTAGAAGGCAGTCCTACATGGAAGTAGGAAGGCAGAATAGTCTAGGCGCCCCGCTCTCTGGCCACCCCTGGCCACTCAGGGATTCCATTTTTACTGAAGAAAGCAGAGGCTTCAGAGTCCAAAATATCTGGGTTTGAATATTGGCTCCACAACTTGCTGGAAAGTTGGAGCCACGTGGCAAACAACCTTGCTAAGCAACCTTGGGCAAGCTGCTTATTTTCTCTAATTCTCAGTTTCCTCATGTGAAAGTTAGAGGTCTCAACGCAGACATCACAGGCTGCTCTGCAGCTAGAACAGGATAATGGCAGGTGCTTGGCAGAGCACCCGCACACAGGTAGCACTTAATCAAGAGTGGCCACAAATTTGTTTCAGATGAGGATAGAACCTCAACATAAACTGGAAGATAACAGAAACCAAAATGCCTAGCCTTGGCCTCTCTTTGCTGAGAGAACCCCCCGAAACTCTCCAGAGGGGCCTCAAAGCAGGACAAACAGCCAATAGGAAAGCAAGCTCGGGGCTTTGATGGCAGTAAAGGGCCATCTTCTGACCAACTTTCCCATGTCAGGTCGATAGGGAGACTGAAAAAAAAAATTACAGTCTCCAAGGCTCCAAGACAAAATACCCACCCGGCACTGCTTTGAAAGGGCAAACCCTTCGAGATGCACAAGGATTTTGATTGTTTGAAATGTTGGTAACATTTCATCTTCCCAGAGACCTTGTTCATTTATCAGGGTTCTTAAAACCCTTTTGTTCGTAAGCTTGTGGTGAGGACAGAAAACATTCTATCTAATATCAGAGCACAGCTGTTCAGCGACAGAAAGACTTAGGGGAAAAGCCCTTCAAAAAAAAAAAAAAAAAAAGGAAGGGGGGAAAGCACCAGGGCTATAAACATGGGAAAAGCGACCGTGGCTCTGAAAGAAGGCCTTGCAAGCAACAGCTGCCTAACAAGAATATGCTGTTTGGGGAAGTGTGAGAAAGAGAATCAGCACACTGACAGCAGGGCCTCTGCAAGGGCTCGGTAAACACTGGGACCAAGGCGAGGCCCCCAGAGCTGGGCTCCTCCTCTCTGTAGGGTTCCTGGCAGTTCTGCACAAGGCCCCAGCCAGGGCCCCTAAAAATGTTTGAAGTAGGTGTGGAACCTTGAGTAACATCTTCTTAAGGGCCAGTGTGGCTGGAAAAAAAAAAAAAAAAAGGCCTAGTGGAAAACTCTGTCCATCCAATGCCACAGAAGACCAAGAAATATTTTCTAAAAAGGGCTTTTACTGCTCCTGAAAGCACAAGACAGAGCGAGCAGGGTCAGACCAAGGCAGGGACCGTGTGGCACTAGCCACTGGCTGAGTGAGGCCAGGATGGACAGTTCCGGGGTCTTGGATTCATTTTCAGCTCTGCATTTTTCAGTCGAGGGTCATGTTGATTTTCACGAATTCGAACAAAGGAAAATCACATCCACATTTACGAAATGTCTGAATAGTAGCATTTTAAAAAATGTGGTTTCACATCTCAAGCCAAATTCTAAAAGGGAATAAGGATAAAGTTGATAGAAGAAAACTTTCACTACTGTGAATTACAGTCACCTTGTTATGTGATGTTAGCATGTGACAGTTATTGCAAGCAGGAGCTCTAGAATCAGAAAGACCTGGGCTTAAATGCTGGTGCTGGGTGACCTTGAAAAATGTTTCTATGCCTCTGTGCCTGAGACTCCCCATCAGTGCAATGAGAATCCAAGCATCTCCTCTACAGGGTTGTCATGACGGTTCCATGAGCTTCTATGTAGGAAGTATCTAGAAGAGGGTTGATCCTAGTGAGCTGCACAAAATTGAAGCTATAATTTTAATGAGATGGGAGTTATAATGAGATTTTGTTGCAGTGAAAAGAGCCAAGTCAGGAAGCGTGGGAGATCTGAGCTCGACCACTAATTAGATTCCATGCCACCTCCGGGCCTCAGTTTCCTCTGTTGGAGGCAAATGATACCTGTCTCCTTATCTGACATGAAAGTTATGGTTGGCCGGGTGTGGTGGCTCACACCTGTAATCCCAGCACTTTGGGAGGCCAAGGCAGGCGGATCACCTGAGGTCATGAGTTTGAGACCAGCCTGGCCAACATAGTGAAACCCTGTCTCTACTAAAACTACAAAAAAAATATATAGTCGGTGTGGTGGCAGGCACCTATAACCCCAGCTACTGGGGAGGCCAAGTCAGGAAAATTGCTTGAACTCAGGAGATGGAGGTTGCAGTGAGCTGAGATTGTGCCACCGCACTCCAGCCTGGGCGACAGAGTGAGACTCCATCTCAAAAAAAAAAAAAAAAAAAAAAGTTATGGTTAAAGAGACTTGGGAAGTATAAAGGCATGTATGAATGTGATCTATGGTTATTATAAAATCTCCTTATTATGCAATTTATTTTCCCTCATTCAGCAAAATTCTAATGCAAGGACTTTGAATGATCAGCTCATAATTCTACCCGATAATCTTGATTCTAATAAATCAATTGCAAACAGAGAGAGAGAGACATAGTAAGAAGGACAATCAGGGAAATTTGATGATATTAGGGAATTATTGTTCACTCTTTTTAGTTGTGACAATTGTACTGTGGACATATATGTATGTAGGAGAGGGGTCACACACTGTTACACATGGAGCATTCACAGATGAAATGACATGATGTTTGGATTTGCCTTAAAGTCATCTGGGTGGGAGGGGGAACTGGGGTCAGGTATAGAGAAAAACAGATTGGCCACGTACTAATAATTGTAGAAGCTGGGTGAGGGGGCATGGTAGTTATTTATATTATCTACTTTTATGTTTGAGACGTTTCCACAATAAAAGGAAAAAACAATAACAATGAAATCCAAAAGAGGGATCAATGATTAAACATCTGTGATGGCAGCTGAGGACCAGGTAGAGAGGCCTGACTGGGAGGGTCGGCTTCCCCGTATACTTTGGATGCAAGGAAGACGCACAGTAATGGGAGAAAGCTGGAAACTGGGCAGCCTGCTATGCACAAGACTGTGTGATGAAAACAAGTCACTTAACCTCTCCAGGCCACAGTTTCTTCACCTTTAAAGTGAGAATGTGAGACTCAAATGCCCCTTTCAATGTTAACGTAATATGATTTTTAGGGATCTCAATCAGGTATATCTTGCCAGATTTTCTGACTATAATAGATAAATCTCACTTTCAAGGAAATGAAACAATTTAAAATATACCAGGAAAAGAGCCGGGCACGGTGGCTCACGCTTGTAATCCCAATTAATCATGAGGCTGAGGCAGGCAGATTACTTGAGCCCAGGAGTTCAAGGCTATAATAAGCTCTGATCATATCACTGCATTCTAGCCTGAGCAACAGAGCAAGACCCCAACTCTAAAAAATGAAAATAAATAAATAAAATATACCAGAAATGTTCTTTATTTAAAGAAGCATGGCAACAGAGTATCTGGCTAAGTGACAAATCTTTCGTGAAGGGTATACCTTCCTCCCCAATGTATCTGTGGCTTCAGATTTGCTTAGTACAGTAAAAGGTCAATTGACCAAAACACTCAGAGTTTGCAGAAGTTCTTCCAAACTTCATTTTTACAAGTGGAATGTTAAGGAAAAAAAAGTCCTTTATGTTTCTCTCGAAATCAGGTAATTTCTCTCAAAAACAGGAGTGTACTTTCCCTTAGGAAGGCTAGAGCGAGGCATGGAGTCTTCTTGGTGATCTTGCAGGGTTCCAGCTTGAGGTGGCCACAGGGCACCAGCTCTCAGTGTCCGGAACTAGAGAGGCAGACAGCACAGGCAGAGATCAGCAGGAGTCTGTTGGTTTTATGGTAGATTCTCCTGGAAGTGGGGGACAAAAGAAAGAGGGCCATTAATAAAAGCTTCTGATTGGCTGCCTCAGTTAGAGGGCTTTCCTGCATCCTTCATTCCCAAATGGGCTTCTCACATTTCTCCTTGTTACCTTAAGGACTTGGAACATGGCTGGGCGTGGTGGATCACACCTGTAATCCCAGCACTTTGGGAGGCTGAGGTGGGTGGATCACTTGGGGTCAGGAGTTCCAGACCAGCCTGGCCAACATGGTGGAACCCCGTCTCTACAAAAATACAAAAATTAGGCAGGCGTTGTGGTGCACGCCTGTAATCCCAGCTACTCAGGAAGCTGAGGCAGGAGAATTGCTTGAACCCCGGAGGCAGAGGTTACTGTGAGCCGAGATCATGCCACTGCACTCCAGCCTGGGCAACAGAGCGAGACTCTGTCTCAAAAAAAAAAAAAAAAAGACTTGGAACAAAGTTTTCTAATACATGGCCTGCAAATCTCTCTCTCATTTCTTCCAAAAAGCACCTGATTTTGCCTACCAAGGATTCAACACTATTTTGTCCTGTTAAGGGCACCCTGTCTCACTGATCATTAAAAAACCAACCTAGAAATGTCTTTGAACAGTCAGTAAAAGCCCACATCTTTTGAAAAACTACTGTATACAGACACTCGCCGGGAGCTACGGGAGATACAAGGGAGTAAGAAAGACTCTGACTTCTTTTTGTTGAGACACAAACCAGGGACAAATCACAGATTTTGATGGCCAGGGTTCCAATATTGCGTTTGAGTCCCAGCTCATCCCGTAGCCACTGAGCACTTAGGCCCCCGTTTCCTTCTCTGTAATATGGTGATAAAAATAGCATGAACTCATGGGGTTCTTGAGAGAATTAAATGGATAACCCCATAAAGCAGTTACAATGGTAGGCGGCACATGGTAAGTGTTCAATAAATGTCTGATCATCTGAGAAATGTACTCACGCAAGAAGCCGCTAACACCAGGAGATGTCATACCAGCGAGGTCACATGATACCTAATACCCAAGGCCAAACGAATAGTAGAGAGGGTATATCTGCTGCAGGAGAGTAGGGTGTGAGTGTTCTTGGGGGCACCAGGACCAATTGGGCTAGCTTCCAGAGTGTCTGAGACTTCTATCACCCAAATGACTGGTTTGAGCCACAGCCCACCCAGGGATGAATGTGGAGCAGCCTGGACCTCAGTGCACTTGGGCTTTCTGTCTCCCAAAAAGAACTTGGAGCCTTACGGGTGTGGGGGATGGCTGGTCAGGAAGGGATTCGAAGAGTGGAGTCACTGGCGCCAGCGGCTCAAAGATGGACAGGATTCCCAAAGGTTAGGGGCAGAGATAATAAAGAGGCCAGCCTAAGGGCAGCCCGTCTCCTCTTTCTAGAGGCCCCCTTGATGGTCACCTCTTCCAGGGTTGAACATTATGCACTGTTGGGAACGGATTCCTCTCTCTCCCTGAAATTCCCCGGCTGCTGAGCTCTTAGTAGCTACATCCCCTCTCCTACAGAGCAGCCCTTCTCAGAGCTGAGGGCTGAGGTCCCATCAGCCCTTCCCTCGGGCTTTCTCCTCTCCCGAGGACCATGTTCTGCTGGCCTCCTGGAAGCCACGACTCGCCTTTGTGCACGACCCAGCACAGGGAAGCCAACCCTCGAGGGGACTTTGAGGTCTCCCCTGGCAGGGACCCAGGCTTGTGGCTGCTGTGTAGTTGCTGTCTCCACCGCCTCCACCTTCCAGAGCTGTAGGGGACACAGCCGCCACTGGCACCCCTTCCCAGTTCAGCTCAGAGACTTTATTCTCAGGACCCTGGCATTCTACTCTGGGCCATCGCGGGGGACTTCAAGTGAAAAACAAAACAGAATAAAAACTGAGGAATGTCTTCCTTGGTGAAACAGAAGCCCAGCTCTGTCACTTACTAGCTGGGTGACCTGGGGAAAATTACATGACTTTTCTGTGCTTCTGTTTCCCAATGTATTAAACAAGGATAATACATTGTTTGGAGGAGTGAGTGAGTTGATATAAAGGATGTGTTTAAAACAGTGCCTTTTACAGCATTAGGGAACTATTGGCATGTTGTTCTTTTATAGTGGTTAAGGGTGCAGGGTACTGAATTAGGCAGATGGTGGAGACATCAATTAACCTTTCTGAGCTTCAGTTTCTTAATTTTCTTAAAATGAGGATAACGACAGTACCTACCCATTAGACTGTGGGAGGACCAAATGAGGTGATGCACGCTAGTGGTTTTATGTGAATGATTTAGCACAGTCCTCGGCATGTAGTAAACCAGAAAAATGCTTACACCTTTAAAAAAAAAGAAAGAAAGAAAGAAAAATCTTGAAAGAACAAAGGAAGGAAGGGAGAGAGAGACCAAAGGGAGGAGAAGAGGGAGGGAGAAAGAAAGAAGGAGAGAAAGGGAGGGAGGGAGGAAGAAAGACAGAAAGAAAGAAAAAGACAGAGGAAGAGAGAAAATAAAAGAAAGAAAGAGAGAAAGGAAGAAGGAAGGGAGGGAGGGAGGAAAGAAGGAAGGAAGGAATGAAGGAAGGAAGGAGGGAAGGAAGGAAAAAAGGAAGGAAGAGAGGAAAGGAGGAAGAAAACCCTGGCTGAAAAAATAATGACCAAACTCATTAGAGATATAAGACATGCAACCCAACCTCCAAAATGCAGCTGGCTACAACAGCGCCTCCAGTCTGCAGCCTCCTCCAGAGTGGTCTCCACGCTGGGTTATCCTCATGCCCTCTTACTGTTCCTGGTCTGGGGTCTTGCACATCACAGCCACTGAAGTAAACAAGTGTCGGATGAACAGCATGTTTAAACATGTCTACTCAGCCCCCAGGAAAACAGGGGAGGAAAAAGAATCCTTTTAGAATGTTTCTCTACTTGTTCAACACACAAGGTTCTACCATCCAAGAGGTGGCTGTGTGGGGGTGGCACAGATGGCATGAACCACCCACCGGGCTGTTGAGGGTAGTAGTGAGTGCCCAGGCTTTGGCTTTTGAGAGATTGTGGTTCATGTCTTGATTCTGCCCATTTCTTCGCTGCAGGATTTGGGCAAGTTTCTTAATCTTTCTAAGCCTCAGTTTCCCTCATCATAAAATGGAAATTGTAAAACTTACCTCATTAAGGAGTTGTGAAAATTAAATGAATTATTTGTAAGATACAGACAGTGTCTGGTAGAGGTAAGTGCTTCATACATTTGGGCTGTTGTTGTCAACCCTGGATTTCCCAAACACCTGAAGATAGCAGGGCATTCCGTACATTAAATTTTAGGGAAAATCTTGTACCTTCTTAATTTTTCTGGTTGTGGGGCAGGAGAAAAGGGGTGTGGTCGTGACCTGAGCCCCTGGAGTGCTTCTGCCCAGCATCACTGACATGTTCCCACCCTGCTTTGGGGTCATTTTGCTCCTCTGGCTGCAACTGTCATTCCCCTCACCATCAACACCCCCTCCTTCTGCAGAGGCGGTGAACACTCTGGCATTGTTCCTTCCAGCCAATGGCGTCTCTCTGGCCTGTGATTGGTACCCCCCAGATTCCAGCGCAATCCAGGCATCCCAGCTATGTCAGCGTGACTCAAATTGTGTGTGCCTGACATCCACATGGCCCCGTAGAAGGCTGGCTCCAGCAAGAGGGCATTTGGAACGCTGCTGAATGTTTGATGGCTGTCAAGTTATCTTTTTGGGGTTAGGCCATTAAAGTTGCATCTGATGTTTTATGGAACAAAGCAAGATAAACTGCATGTTGAAATCCATGAGACATGAAGAAGATTTTTACAGATGAAGACACAATGGCAGCTAAAGTTAGATGGGTTTTTTTCCCCTCAAAACTTTGTAGTTTTTCTTCCACATGGCTATTTCAAAGCAGAAGCAATCCTCAAAAGTGAAGCATAGATGCTGCCATAGTAACAGGTTCAGTGAGACCTGGAGCTGCTGGGGCACCTGGAAAGAACATGGATCTGTCTCTCCGCTCTCATCATCCCAACCAGAGTCGTCTGCTCCATTCCTAAATTCTCTACTCAACTTTCCTCACATACCCTGATGAAACATCCTTTTCTGTGCAAACCTAAATTCGTCCTGGGTGATTTTTAGTGCATGATCCCAGCCCTCTCTATTCTCATGCTACTTGCAAGTGACCAAGGAGCCAGTCACTCCCCTCAATTCCTGGCCCTCTGGGCACACTGTGCACCTTCCGACTTTTGTTCCTGGGCTTGGTCACCTTTGTCCAGAGCACCCTTCCTTTCCACTTCTGCCCACTGCTCATCCAAGCAAATGGTCCAAGAAGAGTCCACTCAATAACAGGCATACTGCCAGGCAACGATACGATAAGAAAGATTAGCAGACCAAGTACCAGAGCCTTTTGAGCCTTGAACCCAGGACTCAAGCACACCTCCTCCAGGAAGCCTTCTCAGTCATCTCCTCAACTGAACCCCTCAGTCTTCCTCTTCTTGCACTCCCTTAACCTTTAGTTGACCCGCATCTCCCTAAGTAAAAGCTATGTGTGTGTCTGCTCCCCTCCAGACTATAAGGCTGTTGAAGATGGAGACCTCAAGATGCTCATTCTCTTTCTTGGACCACTTAATTGATAGAATCAGGACTTCAAGATCTTTCTCCTTCCACTGGCACTTGAATGCATAAAGAAGCAAGTGCGACAATGCTGATGGCACATCATGTATACAAGCAAACAACTGGTGAAGGAGGTCCCCCAAATGCCCATTAATTATGGGAAGTCGTAAAATTCTGGCATATCCTTGCTATTGAAAAGCATTCTGCACTTACAATGAATGAAGTAGATGTATATGTACTGGCATGGCAAGACTCCAAGAGATTATTATTCACTGAAAAAAATCAAGTCACAGAACAATATGTTTGGCATGATCCTATTTAGGTTTTTAAACTGTTATGTTCCAAAAAGAAAACCATCAGGATCTCTCTGATGTGATTGGGAAAATGATGAGTTATCTGAAAATGTTGGGAAAGTGAGAAATCATAAAAAATGAATCATACATACCAACACATTTTATTTAAAGTTAATGTACATTTATTTACCAATCTCTTAATAGCAGTCCAAAGCTTTTTTAGTCTGGGTCTGTTGATTAGAGCTGTACACCATTTTACTGAGTATGTAAGCCATACTCAGAATGCATTGTCTAAGACTTCTAATTTCATTTTCTTTAAAGTGGGATGAGAAAAAGTTATGGATACAGTAATTTGAGCAAAGGATCCTAAATTATGCTATGTAGAGGCTGTGTGATCTACATAAGTTAAATATCATTGTTGAGCATAAATTTCCAATCTGCAACACAGGGCACTGATAATATACCCATAGGTAACTGATAGGAAGCATGATGATCCGGTGTGTACAATCCCTGGTATTCAATAAGGGTGAGCTAGTCTATTAACTATTTTACTTTCCGCTCATTATAGGACAGTAAAAAGACAAAGCAGCAGCAGGCCATCACCCTACCTTGGACTCTGGCCACCTCCTCTTTCTGCCTTAAAGATGCTCAGAGTCTGGGCCAGGTACGGTGATTCACAGCTGTAATCCCAGCACTTTGGGAGGCTGAGGTGGGCGGATCACCTGAAGTGAGAATTTTGAGACCAGCCTGGCCAACACAGTGAAACCCCAGTCTCTACTAAAAATACAAAAATTAGCCGGCATTGTGGTGCATGCCTGTAGTCTCAGGTACTTGGGAGGCTGAGGCAGGAGAACGCTTGAACCTGGGAGGTGGAGGTTGCAATGAGCCAAGACTGCACCATTGCAACCTAGCCTGGGTGACAGAGTGAGACCCCTCCATCTCAAAAAAAAAAAAAAAAGCTCAAAATCCGTAGATACCAGGGGGAAATTAGTATCCAATATGAAGTGTGAATGGACGAGAACCTGCTATGTGCCAGATCTGTACTAGGTGGAATGGCAGCATACTGCTCGGTAAGTTCATTTTAGTTCATTTTTGTTCCAAAGGACGTTATGATCTAATGACAAAGGTTTGATATACATGGGAAGATGATAGTAATAATAATATACAGTATCAATGAGGATATCGAGGATATTTTCAGTTACAGATGATTTTTAAAACTAACAAATTAGCTTAAGTACCAATTTATTTTTTGAAACAGGGTTTCGTATGTTGCCTAGGCTGGAGTGCAGTGGCTACATAGGTATGATCATAGTGCACTCTACCATCAAACTCCTGGCCTTAAGCAGTCCTTCTGCCTCAGCCTCCTGAGTAGTTGGGACTACAGGTGCGTGCCACCCCACCTGACCTAAAAGTATGCATTTTTTTTGGTCAGGTGCAGTGGCTCATGCCTGTAATCCCAGCACTTTGGGAGGCCGAGGTGGGTGGATTACAAGGTCAGGAGATCAAGACCATCCTGGCTAACATGGTGAAACCCCGTCTCTACTGAAAAATACAAAAAATTAGCCGGGCATTATGGCGGGCGCCTGTAGTCCCAGCTACTCAGGAGGCTGAGGCAGGAAAATGGCGTGAACCCAGGAGGCGAAGCTTGCAGTGAGCCCAGATCATGCCACTGCACTCCATCCTGGGCGACAGAGCGAGACTCCGTCTCAAAAAAAAAAAAGTATGCATTTTTGTTTATTTTTTTAGAGACAAGATCTCACTATGTTGCTCAGGCTGGACTCAAACTCCTGAGCTCAAGTGATCCTCCCACCTCAGCCTCTTCAGTAGCTGGGACTATAGGTAACTATAGGCATGCACCACCGTGCTTGGCTCCCCAAATTTTTAATTGGCTCAAGCAACGAAACTTCCAAAGGTCAGTGGGACTTCAGGAGATCTCTGATCAAGCCTCTGGTTCTAGTTCCTTTGCTTTTCTCAGTTCTTTCTTACTGCATGTGTCAGCTTTGTCCTCAAGCTGACTTCCCTCTAGTAAAAAAAAACAAAACAAAAAACAAACAAAACAAAACAAAACTCTGGCAATTCCAATTCCAAGCTTCATACCTGAGGCCACGTCATCTGCATCCTGGAAGCCACTCTAAACTAGTCAAGTGCAGGGACCCAACTCTGACTCAATCACTCTGCAAGATGGATGGGATCATGTTGATCATCTTGGGCCAATCAGGGATTACCCCAAGATCTGGTGAAGAAGTCAATTTAATGTGTGCTTCTTTCATGTGTCAGGCACTGTGCTACTTGCCTTTACCTGGATTATCACATTTATCCTCATAACAACCCTATGAAGTAAGTGCTACTAGCAGTTCCAGATTATAGTTGAAGAAACTGAGGCCCAGAAAGGTTAAGTAACTTTTCTGTGGTCGCACAGCCAATAAGTGGTAGAGCCAGGATTCATACTTTGGCCCTCTGTCTCCAGACCCCACATTCATAACCACCAGACCACAAAGTCTGCCAAGGGGTAAGTTCCAAGGTGATGCCTGATGTGCAGTGCAAACATCACTCTCTGGGTAAATTGGGAGGGAGGAGCACTTGGCCTGGTGTGATGATGACAGGTTAGGGCTTGAGCTAGGTCTTCAGCAAGGGTGGGAAAGTAAGATGAAGTGAACTTTCAGAGATGGGAATCATGTAGCAGAAATAACAAACACAGTGGGATCAGACAGACTGTCAAGTTTGCTGCTAATAGCTGAGTGAACTTCGTCAAATTATTCACTTCTCTGAGCTCATAGGTGAAATAAGAAGCCATAAGAGTGAATCAAAGGCCCATGGGAAAATCTAAAGTGAGAAGTAGGCTGAGAATACGATCCTGGAAAACCTGAACAGGACCAGTAAAAGTCGAGTTGAGTCCTACGGGAAAATGGAAAGTCCCTTGGAAGGGTACACATACAAAGGATTCGCTACAGTGACAAATCTAGAGAAAGTATTCTAATCTTCCTTACCATTTCCTGCCAGCCCAGGAAACAAGAAAGAGGAAGATAAAGATGAAGCTCAGGCATTATAAGACTACACTAATAAAGATAGCTTTTTACAATCATCCAATTCTGGAGCTGGATAGGACAACAGACAACCTGCTTATTGTATAGATAAGGAAGGAGACACATTTTGAACACTTATATGAAGAGGCATATAGGTAAAGTGCCTGGCACAGTGCCTCATAAACAGTAGGTATTCAATAGACAGTGTGAAATATTATTGGTGAATAATAACAGCTATTATTTTCATAAGTGACTTATCCAAGGCCTCGGAAGTTGATTAGTGACCAAAAAAGATAAGAATCCATGTCTTTTAATGTCTAGTGCAGTTTCTTCATCACTCTGAGCGTTTTTCTCTGATGAAGGATGCCAGATACCACTGAAAGAAGGGAGAAGAAATAGCAACCTAAAGTAGGAAAAACTATCAAAGAAGGAAAATGTTGGAATAAACACTGAACAAGTAGTTTGAAAACCAAGATTATGAATCTTGGTCTGCCATTAACTGGCTCAATGACTTAACCAGCTCAGGCCCCAGTTTACTCATCTATAAAAGTAGAGATTTGAATAAGATCATCTTGGTTTCCTTCCAACTTTGAAATTCTATGAAAGTAGGTTCCTCTCTTAACATTGCAGTAGCCTTCTTTATAAAAGATATAAATATATTCTAGGAAAAAAATGTATAGGGACAAGGTCACATAAAAAATTGAAAGTAAGAAACGGCATGAGAGTTGGCTTCAAATATCTGAAAAACCTTCTAGTCATATATGTGTCAGATATATGTTGTGTGAGGCTCCAGATAACAGAAATAAGATCCAGGAGTAAAAGCAACACAGAGGCAAGTTTCTGTCCAATACAAAAAAGACTTTTTTCTATGTATTTTGGAGCTCTGCTATTAGGTGCATATATGTTCATAATCGTTAGGTCTTCAGATGGACTGACCCTTTTATCATTATAAAACATTCTTTTTATCTCTAGTAACAATTTGTGTCTTAAAGTCTATTTTGTCCAGTATTTGCGTGGCAACTCCAGCTCTCTTTTAGTTACTATTTTCATAGTATGTATTTTTTCCATCTTTAAACTTATTTGCTTTTTAATTTAAAGTATGTCTCTTACAGACAGCATATAGTTGGATCATATTTTCTTTTATCTATTCTCTCCCTTTTGATTAGAGTGTTTAGTCCATTTACATTTAATGTAAGTATCTATCAGGTAGAATTTATGTTTGCCATTCTGCTATTTGTTTTCTATATGCATTATGTCTTTTTTGTTGTTCTGTTCCTCTGTTACTGTCTTCTTTTGTGTTAAATGTCTATTATCTAGTGTGACATGTAGATTCTTTTTCATTTCCTATATTTTCAAAATTATTTTCTTACTGGGTGCTCTGGGGATTACAATTAACACTTAAATTTTAAACAATCTAGTTTGGATTAATGCCAACTTAATTTCAGCACTATATAAAAACTTAACTCCAAGCTTAGCTCCCTCCCCTCTCCTGTGTTATTATTGTCATAAAATTACACATTTATATAAGTCCATCAACACATTTAAAATTATTGCTTTATGTAGTTAGTTGTCTTTTAATCAGATAGAGCAAAACAATTACAAAAAAAGAAAACTTACATTCATATTGTCTTATATATTTACCTGTGTTGTTGCATTTACCAGTGTTTTTTATGTATTTATATGGATTTGAGTTACTGTCTAGCATCCTTTCATTTAAGCCACAAGAACACCCTTTAGTATTTCTTGTAGGAAGGGTCTACTAGCAATGAAATCTCTGTTGTTTAAAAAAAAAAATCTGGAAATGTCTTAATTGTGCCTTCATTTTTGAAGAATAATTTTGCCAGATATAGAATTATTGGTTGACTGTGTTTTTCTTTCAGTGCTTTGAACATGATAGCCCACTACCTTCTGGCTTCCATGGTTTCTGATGAGAAGTCAACTGTTTAACTTATTGAAGATTCCTTGTATTTGATGAGTTGCTTTTTGTCTTGCTGTTTTCAAGTTTCTCTCTTTCTTTTGAAAGTTTGATTATGTTGTGTCTAGGTGTGACTCTCTTTGAGTTTAATCTACTTAGAGTTTGATGAGCTTCTTGTATGTGTAATGTTTTAAATAAATTTGGGATTTTTCAGCCATCATTTCTTTAAATATTCTTTCTGCACTTTTTTTCTCTCCTCCTTCTGACACTCCAATTATGTGTATGTTGGTAGGCTTGATGGTGCTCCACAGGTCTCTAAGACTCTGTTCATTTTTCTTCATTATTTTTTTTTCTGTTTCTCAGACTGGATGATCTCAATTAACACAGCTTCAGGTTAGATAATTCTTTCTTCTGCTAGTTCAAATCTGCTATTGAGCCCATGCCTAGTGATATTTTTTCTTTTCTTTTTTTTTTTTTTTTTTTTGAGACAGAGTCTCACTCTGTAGCCCAGGCTGGAGTGCAGTGGTGCAATCTCGGTTCACTGCAACCTCCACCTTCTGGGTTCATGCCATTCTCCTGCCTCAGCCTCCCGAGTAGCTGGGACTACAAGTGCATGCCACCATGCCCAGCTAATTTTTTGTATTTTTAGTAAAGACGGGTTTTCGCCGTGTTAGCCAGGATGGTCTTGATCTCCTGACCTCCTGATTGCCTGCCTCTTCCTCCCAAAGTGCTGGGATTACAGGCGTAAGCCATCGCACCCAGCCATGAATTTCTTATTTTAGTAATTTTACTATTTGATTTCAGAATTTCTATTTGGTTCTTTTAAAGAATTTCTTCCTCTTTACTGACATTCTCTATTTCTTATACTTTAATTCTTTAGAGATGGTTTCATTTAGTGCTTTGAACATATTTATATTTATAATAGCTAAAGTCTTTGTCTAGTAAGTGCAACATTTGGGCTGCCTTGGGTACAGTCTCAATTAATTGCTTTTTTCCCCTATGCATAGGCCATACTTTCCTGTTTTTGTGTGCCTCATAATTTTTTATTGAAAACCAAACATTTAAAATAATACAAGGTAGCAACTCTGGAAATCAGAACCCCCAACATCCTGCTGAATTTATTGTTGTTGTTGTTTACTTAGTGATTTTCCTGGACTAATTCTATAAAGTCTGTATATTTGGTCGTGTGCAACCACTAAATTATCTGTTTGATTTGCTTCCTGGTCAGCTAATGATTAGACAGAGATTTCCTTAAATGCTTTAAACCAATACATTTCCCAGTCTTTGCTGGGGGACTCTGTATCTGTTGGAGCATGGCTTCAACAATCTGGTGGGAAGCTTAAAGTTCTGTCTTCACTGTCACCTTCTACCTGCACAGAGCCTCCAGGTCAGCTGGTTTGGTGAAAGAGTAGCACCTTCTCAGGTCTTTCTTGGGCATGCACAGAGCCATAGACACACATGTGGTTTTCTAGATTCTCAAGAATGTGTTAGAGCTTTTCAAAGTCCCTTATGGACAGCACATTCACCTGTTCTTCTTTTTCCTTTTTCTAGTCAGCCTCTTGGTAGCACCAACTGGTATCACCACCTCAGGTAGTTGAAAGATAAGTTCAAAAGTGACTTTGAAAAGGCAGAGAAATTTGAGAAGGTGAGAAAACAGATGCAAACCCACCTAGGGACGCAAAAGTCACAGGTCTGGTGAAAAGCAAGTTACCCGATCCAGAAACCCAAAGTAGGGAGCATCATTAAAGCAAAAGTAAGCAATAAGAAGTATCTAATGTCATTCATAGGGCAGAATTCATTTGTGAAACAATAAGTGAATGAAATATTGTCAGAAAAAAACAAAAAGAATGAAAAAATTGTAACAATACTGTTCAAATGAGAAGAATCCATGCAAAGTCTTAACTTCTGTAGTTTTAGTAGTGAGGCACACTAATTTAGTCCCAGCTCTGTCACTAAAAGGCTATGTGATCCTGGGTGCATGTGAGCTGCTGTCCCTCTCTGATCTGGAGTTTTTTAAGGAAGCAATGTTTCCTAAATCTTAGTTATTTGCATACAACCTTCCTGATTTAAAAAACCTGTATCTATGTATCACTTATTCAAATTAATTTTTTAAAAATCAATTCCCTTTATAAACTTAAATACTATCGTAATATCTGTGAAATTATGAGTTTAAATGTTACTTTTTTCCTAATACTCATTAGAATAAACCTCAAATTACTAAAATGCAAAATGCATGCTCCTCCATATACCTCCTCTTTATGATTTGGGTGTCTCCACTCAAATCTTATCTTGAATTCTAATACCCATAATCCCTACATGTCAAGGGAGGGACCCAGTGGGAGGTGATTGGATCGTGGAGGCGGTTTCCTCAATGCTGTTCTCATGATAGTGAGTGAGTTCTCGTGAGATCTGATGGTTTTATAAGTGTCTGGCATTTCCCTTGCTTGCACTTCTCTCTCCTGCTGCCATGGGAAGAAGGTCCTTGATTCCCCTTTACCTTCCACCATGATTGTAAGTTTCCTGAGGCCTCCTCAGCCATATGGAACTGTGAGTCAATTAAACCTCTTTTCTTTATAAATTACCTAGTCTCGGATATGTCTTTATAGCAATGCAAAAATGAACTAAAATATCCTTCCTCATTTTGGGAAACATTGGATTGGATACCTAAGGTTCTTTGCACTCCTGGGATTCTGTGGATGAGTCTTCCCTGTACCTTCTACTCAAGTTGGAAGGCTACCTCTTAGTACCTGTCAGTGAGGATGCAGTAATCTGGAGTTCAGAATAGACTGGTTTGAGATTCCAGCATGTTCGCCACAGTCATCGAGTGACTGATCCATGGTGAAGTGAAAAAGTAAAAGCCCCCCAGAGCTGAGATCTGGTACAGAAATTCCCATACCTTCACACAGTATATGACATACATTAATAATTCCACAGACTCCTAGAGGTAAATTGGTTCTGAAAGAACACAACACAGTAGACTTTAATTACTGTTAAAGTTTAAAAAACCCACTTAGCTTTGTTTCAGTGCTTACTATGCCAGGACACTGTATTAAACATACTATAAACATTTACTCATTACAATCACTCTGCATGGTAGGTATTATTATTCCAATTTTACAGATAAGGAAACCAAGGCTAAGAGCAAATAAATGACTATTCGGTCCCCTCATAACATCCTAATGAGTTGCCATAGGCACTTTACCTGATTCCTGAAGTCAACCCCACTGTGTAGGGATGGCTTGCAGAGGAAGCTCATTATACAAACAGAAATCTGTCTTCTCTTTTGAGACACAGTCTTGCTCTGTTGCCCAGGCTGGAGTGCAGGGGCGTGTTCTCAGCTCACTGCAACCTTCACCTCCCAGTTCAAGTGATTCTCCTGCTTCAGCCTCCCACGCAGCTGGGACTACAGGCTGTGCCGCCGCCACGCCCGGCTAATTTTTGTTTTTTTAGTAGAGACGGGGTTTCACCATGTTGGCCAGGCTAGTCTCAAACTCCTGACCTCAAGTGATTTGTTCACCTCGGCCTCCCAAAGTGCTGGGATTGCAGGTGTGAGCCACCACGCTGGGCCCAGAAATTTGTCTTCTAATGTTTAATCAGTGACACTAGTTTTATTCTTTGGGGCCACAGAACACAGATGAGGTAAAATGATCCCTCATTTAGTTCACCCGATTTACAGATGAGAAAATGGAGTGCAACTTGGGGTTTCATGAATGAGATCAGCTTCCAGAGGAAGAGATAACTCTTTTATCTTTCCTCTCTAGACCAGTATCCCCAGTGGTACTGGAGGAGGCTTGCTCCAGGAGCCTGGGGTGGAGAATGCAAAGATGGCAGTCACGCCCTATTGTATTCTTCTGTAACTGCCTTGATGGTCCACAGGTTTCTGAAGTTGCTCCAAATTGCTCTCTCTCATTAGCCACATATTAAGACACAACACTTTAAGATGGATACCAGTGAACTAGTCAGGATCCAGAGGAGGGCAGCCTGCTGGTGGTCTACGTCCAGTCGAACAGCTAAAGAGAAAGGGTAACTCAGTCTAAGGGACAGAAGATGAAGAGATGGCGCTTTCAAATATCTGAGCAGCTGTCAGTATAAATGAGGGAGATGGCTTGTTCTGCCTCGTTTCAGTGGCTGGAGACAACACTTAAGGGTAAAAGTTGCCAGGAGGTGGGATGTTTGGGCCCCTAACTAGCTGTGTGACCTTTGGTAAATCATTTAACTGAATAGGTACTGCCATGATAGATGGGAGTATGACCTCAGAGACTCAAGAAGTTTCCTTATAGTCCTAAGTTGCTGTGATCTTGTTCAAGTCTTGCCCCAAGTTACACAGCTTGTGGCAGAATGAGGACTAGAACACATCTCTCCTAACCCCAAATCCAGCACTCTCTCCATGCCATATACCATAAGTTTTAAAAACTATCTAGAACATTGTTTAAAAACTATCTCAGATATAATTATTTATTAATTACTATGAGTTTCTCTTTTGTAGGAGCCACATCTTAAAAAGGAAATGTGTCTACAAACATATCATTTTGTAAAGCAAATAATCTGCATCTAAGTGAACTTTACTGGAGTGCATGTAACCTCAATAAATGATGTTTCTCCCATGTTCAAAGCAATGAAAAGTGAGGGAGAAAAGTGGGATACAGCAGAAATCTTTTCTGGCTTGTTTCTGGTTATCAAGACTTGCCAGGAAACAAAAGGGGATGTCTTGTCCAAAGATTGCAACTCCACAAAATTTCCTTAATTCCCTTTTCACTAAAGGAGCAACCTGATGCTCCATGAGTTCTGGGTAGCTCCGAACGAGCTTTGTTTAAAGAGGCTCACCAGGTCCATGGACTGTCACCTAAAGAAGGATCTGCAAGTTAGGGTCCATTCCAAACCGTGTCTATATGTGCTCTGATGGGCGCTCTGTTTGAGTTGTAGGAATAAGCTTTAACCTAAAGCTTAAACTAACCTGCTAGGATTTCCTTAAACACCCTGGAGCAGTGTTATATTCCATATATTCTTATGCTCTATATATTTTTGAAGACTGCCATTCTATTAACTTAGGACAAGGAAAACAGCATTCTTCCTCAGCTGACAACATGTACCAAGTGCCCATCTATATGAGGAACTAAATGTTAAAATTTCCAACTCTTGATAGATTAATTATCCCAGATACCTGGGAAGCGACAGCATACCTAAACCCACAATTTAAGAATCCTTGTTTAAAACATAAAGTATATAATAAATTGATTCCGATTTTGATGATGATAATAAAGTCACTGGAATTTTAGAGATTTTGAGCTGAAAGGGAACTTAACGATCATTTACTATAGCCAGTTAATTTTGTAGCTGAGGAAACTCAACCTTGGAAACACATAATCTATCCCCAAGGTCACAGTGCTGGTTAGTGGCAGAGTAGGAGCAAGAAAGAGGGTACAGTCGGCCCTCTCTATCCATGGGTTCCGTATCCACAGATACACCCAACCACAGATAAAAAATATTCAGAGAAAAAAACACAGTAAAAAAATAACAAATACAACGAGAAGTAATACAAATAAAAACACAGCACAACCGCTTCCAAAGCATTTACTTTCTATTAGGTACTGTAAGTAATCTAGCGATAATTTAAAGTATATGGGAGAAGTGTGTAGGCTATATGCAAATATTACACCATTTTATATCGGATTTTTACATCCTGGATTTTGGTGGTGGGGTGGGAGTCTTTGAACCAATATCCCCACAGATACCGAGGGATGGCTGTGTTCTGACTTCTAGGCTAGAGGTGTTTCACCAACATGATGCTAATAAAAAGGACAGTATTTTCTGCATCAATTCCAGGAGACAGTCAAGCAATAATCAGAGGTCTATATTCTGCTCTTAATGTCTGGGCGTCCCAGGACAAGAAAATGAGCTATTGTGACCTCAAATTCCCTAGCCAAAGGAGTGAAACACTAATCAATGCCTTGTCAGATACAGGGAGGGCTCGTTCAGACGAGAAACAGATGCTGTGGGAAATACAGCTACTCAAAGAAAGGAATGCTCTCAGTATGATGGACCAAGGAAATGGCTCTATCTTTGGCTACTTTAAAGGGACTGAGTCCCAAATATGTGACATGTGAATCAGACATCCAACCAACTTGTTCCCATAGATTATAAACAAATTAAGAACATAATTTAGGAACATAATTCTTAAAACCACTATGCAATCCAAGTAACAGTTACTTGACTAGACTGAGTTTTAAAGAAAGGATAAATTTCCACCTCCCTGGTTTAAGGTGTGTTGTGTAAGGTGGATAAAATAGCATATCATTCTATGCCTTTTGTTCTATGATTTTATTATTTTTTAAGAACATGTACTTATCCGGGATATTGTTTCCCATGCTTAATCACTAGACAATGTGCTTCCCAGGGACAGGGACTGTATGATTCAACTCTTCTTCCTGTCTACCTTCCAAAACATTGTCTATGTCCACGATATCCCCAATGCCTAGCATAGTGTTTGGTCCGTGGTAAGGACTCAATTTTAATCAAATAAATGAATGGATAAATTGCAAAACCCAAAGGCATTCTCCAAAGCACAAAAATCTCAGCATATTTAACTCTTCCATTAAAACCACTTAAATTCTACCTTACAGATTGGAATCATACCCCTGACATGTTCTGATGTATCTCTGCACAGACCTGTGATGTTATCAGTTTAACACATACGTGATCTCTCAGCATGAATAACCTTAATGAATACTATATAGAGTTTCAGTCGCAAACTTCCAGACACAGAAGGCGTATTCTATGACTGGCCAAAATGGCATGAGGTCCTGCAGTCCCTTCCCCTGGCTCCAAGCAAGACTGCATCTAATCTGTGGTTGAGAATGATGCTTTCCTGAATGGGAAAGGTTTCCGCTAAATGAAACATACAGTCTGCCTAGGTAAAGTCTTAAGTGTCTAAATGGAAGGTCAGACTTTGATTTCTTGAGGTAAGTATGGTTTTCATCCCAAGTGTAGCAAATTTCACTGGCGTTCCATTACCGACTTACTTAAATCATTTGCTAGATGACATAAAATTGCTGGTAATTACACTACAAAGAGTGATTATATGAACTTTTCTTGTACAAAAGCAAGTAAATTTGAGCCTTATTCAATATTTTGTTAGGGAAATTTTAAATTAAATATGCCATTTTATTTAAAAAGAGAAACATTAGAAGAATATATATTCAGAAGAAAGCAGGGGGTGGAAAAGGTTGCAAGTCACTAGTTTACTGGAACTACACAATGGGGATGATGTGCTGCTACTTGATACAACTAAATTTCCTGAGTTTAAATGATTTCAGTGAGACCCCCACACAAAACGGCCTGCACAGCCCTAATCCATGATCTAGGCTCGCCTCTCTCAAAATATTTTTTTAAAATAATGGTTCACGATCCTGAAATAATTGGTGGCCATGGGACACCAGATGTGAGACATTTCATCTGAAACCTTATGTAAACTAACCCAAACCATTTGCTTCAGAATATCTTCCTTGACACCAGTAAAGAGTTTGGGTCCTGGGTTTGCATTTGCCTGATGGACTGCCTGGCTGCTCTCAAAAATGGAAACATATGTGGGCACGATGAAGGAAAGGCTTTGGAAATTACGCAAAGGAATTTTCTTTTCCTTTTTAATCCTGTCTCTTTTTTTGCCTCCCCTAGGCAATAAGTATATTAAATGTTGATGACTTTTTATTTTCAAAAGCACAAAATTAAATGTTTTTTGTGTTATTTCTCAGAACAATAACCTAACTTTGGCATCCATACTTTTTTTTTACAATTTGATGACAATGTTTAAAGAAATAAAGTGAACATCCCCCCACACACACTCATCGAAAGAATAAGGAAGATAATTTGTATTATTATCATCATCATCATTACTATTATTACCAATGAAACTTGAAGGAACTCACCTCTGTACATCACAAAGAAATAATTATTTGGTTTACAACTGATGAGACCACAACGAAAGTGTGATTTGAGATAGCTAGGAGCAGAAATAAATTTGGATTTTTTTGCTCTAATTTCACCTTCCACATAAACCCCCTTTGCTCTGGATTTGTGCTTTTTGAGTTGTTTGCATCATGCATAGGTGCAGACTTTGTTTCAAGTTCTTGTAAGAGCAGATGCCCTTATTTAAGGCTGAGTAAAGAGGAAATGCATTCCTTATAGGCATCTACATCCAACTGGCTTGGATTGTCTAGCACACTTATACGAACTACCTATTTTCAGGTCAATTCTAAAATAGAACATATCTCTCCAGAGGTATACATTTTGAAGATTATAAAACTTTAAAATCAACCTGTTTCACATTTCAAAACTCATTCCTTTTAATGCCAACAAAAGAACAACATGAAAATGATTTTAGAAAAATTTTAAATCTGCCTCCTGAAATTTGCCACAAGGAAAACAAACCAAAAAAAGCCTCAAGAAGAGAACTATTTCTCTGTTTTTTTTATTAATTTGTTTTTTTAAGTTTGGTAAATATGAATTTAGCATGTTATGGAATTATGTTATAAACTGTACTAATAGATGCTAGTAATTCTTAAGTTTAAAGATTGAAAATTAAAATATGAAATATTTATTAGAAATACTTTATATTGCTTCAATTGGCTGTAACTGATACACAGCTGAATAAAATCATGAAATCGAAAGAATATTTAATCATATTGGGAAAGTGGACATTTTTAAGGGGAATGAATGTTTGAATTTGGACAAAATTAGTGTTTAGAAAACAAATAAAATTGACTATTGTTCAAAAAAAAATTCTGGTGAGGATAGTCTTAACATTTTACAAAGAATTTACATCTCTAAAGTGCTTAAGTTAACCTCCACTACTTAACTGTCTGAAATGAAGCTGAAGCAAAATTTCAAAGACATTTTGCTTTTTTAGTTTTTTAAACACTTCCTTTGGCTCCTTCCTTTTCTTTTAATAATTTATCCTATTTTTTCTACCTTTATGCAGACAAACCAAGTGTCCATCAAATCAGGCACCAAAAAGCAAGCACTCTTAAATACAGTTCACTCAGGCTAATCATGACAGTAATTACTGACATTTTTATTAATTATAGCTCATTTTTTCCCCCAGAAGAAACAAAACCAAGTCTCTTGGGTCAGACCAGCAATCATAAAACGAAAAAGAAATAAATAATAAGTTAAAAATAGAGGGAATGTGTTAAAAAGAAGGAAAAAGTACTGTTCATAACCAAACTGTGTCACCTTAAAAAAGAAACATTTCCACACTTAATATCTGATTCAGACAGAAAGCTTCTCTCCTACTTTTGAAACAAATAATTCCACTTCAAATCCACATTTTCAGAGACGCCCCTAGCTTTCTGCATCTGATTCCTACAACAGCCCCTTTACCTCAAAGAGGTAAAAGTGAGTTCATAGTATTTCTCTCCCAAACATCCCCACTGAAGCTCCTTGTAAATTTCAGCATAAACTCAGAACTGTCACCGTGGGTTTAGAAAATAATGACACAGTTCAGCTATAACCCCCCAGATTGAAAGATTAAAAGGACTTTGCCCAAATTTAGGGGAAATGAAGGTGCGTGGGCTCACTCTGCAGCTGCAGTTTTCAGCCCTTGTAGTTTAGAAGATTCTGCATGAGCACGGATGCCACGAGGGTATCCAGCGAGTGGGAAGGGAGTCGCCCTACATGTTTTCACATCGATTTGTAAAACTGTTTTGAAAGGGTGTTTCTAGATCCATTTGTTCCAAATGCAGCAAAATTCATCCGACATCGCTCACAATGCATGCACGGGATATCTTACACGTAATAGCCATCGTATTAACCAACCCAGCTGATACTGAGATGGTGAATGGGGCGGAGGAGCAGGGAGGAATATGTCGCGCATGAAAGGGAGCAGCGAGGAATATGTCGCGCATGAAAAACTCCGGGTGTAAAAGTCAATGCAGAACTCACTCCCCGAGGAGCCGAAAAAGACATTCTCGACTCTCTTAAGCGGAGAGAGGATAGAAAGTCAAGTGGCGGGGGTCTCGACCAGTGATCGGGATTTCAGTCTGATCTCAGTACCCAGCGGAACAGGACCACAACCTAAAGAAATGAGCTTTTTCCGGAGCAAAGAGCGGCCCCGATTTCAAAGTAGAAAAAATAAACTGCTCGGGGGTGGAAGATGGCGGGGGGCGGGGGGCGGGGAGGGAGGCGGGTCGCGGCGCTGGCTCCCGGGTCTGCGGCACGGCCTCCTCTGCCGCGCTGCCCGGGCCCGGACCCTGCCCGGCGCTGCGCCCACCGCGAGGGTGCCAGACCCGCCGCGCCGCCGCCGCGCTCTCCCGGCCGCGGCCCCCTCCCCCGCCGCTTCCTCTCGCTCTCCCAGCCCCTTCCCCCACGTGTGGATGACGTCAAAATTCCGCGAAAAAGCCGCGTGGTGGCTCCCCGAGCGGAGGCGCGATTCCGCCGCCCAGCGGCCCCCTCCCGGGGGCGCCTGCAGGGGGAGAAGGGCGGAGGCGGCCGGTTCCTTCTCCTCCCGGGAGGCAGGGCCCCCCGACGCCGACCGCCGGACGCCCCCCGCCCCAAAGCTTATTGGAAAATTCACTTTTGTAAAGCAAATGTATTTCCAGAGCTATTTTCGGCCGCGTGAGGCGTGTCCTAAGCTGAATCAGACAGGAAGAGGGGGAAGTTCGGGTCTTTTAATTTTTTTTTTTTTTTTTCCCTAAGGGAGGGGAGTGAGATGCTAGGTGGGTGACAGACGGCAGGCGCTCGCCTTCTTAACTCACGCCTGTCGCATCTGCCGCCTCAGTAATCCAGCCCCGTCCAAGCCGAAATTCGCCGAAGGGAGTGCGGATGCACAGGCCGGGCGGACTCTGCCCCCTTCCAGAACGCAGCGGCCCAGCGCCCCAGCGCCCCGGTGGGCGCGGCTGCGACCAGAGGGTCCCGGAAGCGAGTTCACACCTGCAATCGCACTGCCGGTCCCCACCCACCCTCCTCCCCCGTGCTCTCCGCTTCCCGACGTTTCCCTCTTTTCCTTGTCCGCATTTTTCTACTTTGCCTGTACTCCCTCCTTCCTCTTGATGTGCCTCCTATGTGTCCCCTCGGATTTATGTGTCCCCTCGC
This sequence comes from Pongo abelii, assembly GCF_028885655.2. Lineage (NCBI taxonomy): Eukaryota > Metazoa > Chordata > Mammalia > Primates > Hominidae > Pongo > Pongo abelii. The sequence continues at coordinate 4,301,022 of NC_071995.2, forward strand.
ATTTTGCCAGTCGGGTTTTCGGTTTTGATCGACCATCCATCCCTCCACGGAGAAACACAAACACAGCTCCACTCTTTGGGGGAGCCGAGGGGAAGGCGGTGGCTCCCATTTCTGAGCCTGAACTCAGTCACTCCCCGGTCCGCACCTGGCCTAGGCGCCCCTGCGCGGAGAAGGCGGGACTCGAACTCGCGCTGCTCCCGGGCCTTGAGCCGACCGCGGAATCACCTGGCCGGCAGGCATCCGCCAGGTGAGCTTGGGAGTATGTGTGCTTAGTGCTGCAGGCTTCTGCAGAAAAGTGCCTATAAACACCCAACACCCTGCTGCACCCTCCACCTCCAGGCTTTGTACACTTTCCAACCGAAACTCCAAAACGCTAGCGTAGAGGGTGGGGAGCCGGCCGGAAAAGGGATAAAAGTCCAATAAAACTGGCGTTCGCTAAAGTTTATCACCAGTCCTACATGGAAGATATATATATATATATATATAAAATATATATGTATTTTTTTTTCCGTGAAGGGTGAAAAAGAGATAAGTAAGAACCAACATTCCACCCCCTCTCGCCGCCCCCCACCCCCGCGCCACGGTGATCAGTTTGGACTTCAAAGCCAGAGCACAGGCTCTTGCGCTTTTTTCTTGAAACCTAAGTCTACACTGAAAGAAAATGTGCACTTTTGCCTAGAAGGCAACATGCCTTTTCCCGCGTGCTAGGTGGAGTGCATTTTAACAAGAAATTAGGGTTTTAACACATGGCTGGAGTGGCGACCAAAAGGGAAAACTCAGTTTCCAGTCCAAGCCTCCTAGAGACATTCCTGCCAACCTCCGCACCCTCTCACGCCCCACCCCACGTGTGAGAGTCTGCAAAACCACCGAGGATTGGATTCGATGGCGAGCTTCACGCTCGGGAACAGTCAGTAATCGGAAGGGGAAGTGGACAGGGGAACTTCAAGAGGCGAGCCTGCCACGCGGGAAGCGCCCGAAATTGCGGGTCTCCATGAATGCAGAGGGCGCCGGGAAGGGGGGGCATCCGGCCGCGACCCTCTCTGCCCCTCCCATTCGCTGCCCCCCTCCCCGCTGGAATTTCTCTGTAAAGCAAGATGGAATAGGGGGGAGGGGGAGAGGGAAGGGGCGAGAGGGCCCTCTGCTCACTCCCGAGACAGGAGGACTCGCCACCCAGGCATTCTCCTCGGGGTGGGCTAGGCCCCGGGACGACCACCCGCTTCTTCCTCGCCCCCCCTGCCCCCACTTCGGGAGACCCAGAGCTCTGGATGCCTTTCCCCCGAGAAGGGGGGTGTGTGGAGTGGGGGTGGAAGAGACCTTGCTCGCAGAGCTATCAAGTGATGTCCTGAGGCTGGGAGCCCCGGCGGCCTCTGTCCTTGCCTGTCGGGTTAGATTTATACTTTATAAATACCTCCCGCGCTCCCTCCTTCTCTCCGCTCTCCCCGCTGCAACTTTCTTTGATCCGCTCAAAGGTGGCTTAGGTGAAATTGGAGTAATTCCCTTATGGGGTCTTAAAATGTAAGTGAATGTACTTATCCGGGGTGACTCAAAAGCTTAAGTCGGGAAGCCCAAGGTGACTAAAACCAATAGGTGATTGTTTCGGGACCGACTGTGTGCGGGTGTACACGGTATTCGGCCCGGGTGTCATCCGCGGCGCTGGACTGTTTCATTTTGAGTTTGCAACTTGGGTTTTTCAGCGAGCTTTTTTTCTTCCTGAAAGCTAATGGCTTCCACAGCAATTAGACATTTTCCTCGCCCGCCCCTTCCCTCCCCTTTCTTTACATATAGGAGATGGGATACTCATTCCCGCTGCTATTGATAAGGTCGGAGGCGGCCGGGCCTCTTCCCAGCTTTCGCCCGCCCAGCGCCCGCTCTCCCTCCGCCCTCCCTTGGCTTCCTTTTGATGTAGTGGGGAACGCGTCCTACTAAAAAAAAAAAAAAAAAAAAAAAAAGTAATCTGCCCGGTAACAATCAGCGCGCAGTAGCAGGAGCCCCAGAGCTATTGGCTATGCAAATAGAGGGAGGGGAGACGGCGCCCCAAACTCTTACTCACCCTTTTAAAGCGATATCCCCTCCTTTCCCCCTCACCACCCCTTCCGCCCCACCCTCGTTTAAAGAGGCTGGCTCCGGGGCCTGAGTTAATCGCTTGCACCTCTAGTTTATTTGCTCCCCTCCTCCGCCTTGCAGGGAACCTAGTGTACGGCTCACCCAGCCCGCGCCCCACCCCGCCTTGCTGGCTCTCCGCGCCCCTGCCCGGGCCCCCTCTCTGGGTGAGGGAGGTACTCGGTCGGCCTCGGTGTGCCCAGAGAGCTCGAGCCACGCCATGCCCGCTGCACGTGCCAGCTTGGCCAGCACATCAGGGCGCTGGTCTCTCCCCTTCCTCCTGGAGTGAAATACACCAAAGGGCAGGGTGGGGGTGGGGGGGGGTGACAGGAGGAAGGAGGTGAAGAAACGCCACCAGATCATATCTCCTGTAAAGACAGCCTTGACTCAAGGATGCGTTAGAGCACGTGTCAGGGCCGATCGTGCTGGCGGCGACCTCACCGCAGTCGGCTCCCAGGGAGAAAGCCTGGCGAGTGAGGCGCGAAACCGGAGGGGTCGGCGAGGATGCGGGCGAAGGACCGGGGGTGGAGGCCTCATGCCTCCGGGGAAAGGAAGGGGTGGTGGTGTTTGCGCAGGGGGAGCGAGGGGGAGCCAGACCTAATCCCTCACTCGCCCCCTCCCCCTCCCGGGCCATTTCCTAGAAAGCTGTATCGGTGTGGCCACGCTCAGCGCAGACACCTCGGGCTGCTTGTCAGCAGATGCAGGGGCGAGGAAGCGGGTTTTTCCTGCGTGGCCGCTGGCCGCGGAGGAACCGCTGGGAGCCCTGCCCCCGGCCTGCGGCGGCCCTAGACGCTGCACCGCGTCGCCCCACGGCGCCCGAAGAGCCCCCAGAAACACGATAGTTTCTGCTCGAGGATCACATTCTATCCCTCCAGAGAAGCATCCCCCTTCCTTCCTAACACCCACCCCTCCCTCCCTCGTCTTCCTCTGCACACACTCTGCAGGGGGGCAGAAGGGACGTTGTTCTGGTCCCTTTAATAGGGACTTTTGAAACAGCTTCGAAGTTATCAGGAACACAAACTTCAGGGACATGACCTTTATCTCTGGGTATGCGAGGTTGCTATTTTCTAAAATCACCCCCTCCCTTATTTTTCACTTAAGGGACCTATTTCTAAATTGTCTGAGGTCACCCCATCTTCAAATAATCTACCCTACATTCCTGGATGTTAAATACAAGGGCAGGAGGATTAGGATCCGTTTTGAAGAAACCAAAGTTGGAGGGTCGTATTTTGGCGTGCTACACCTACAGAATGAGTGAAATTAGAGGGCAGAAATAGGAATCGGTAGTTTTTTGTGGGTTGCCCTGTCCGGGGCCCCTGGCATGCAGGGCTGGATGGAGGGAGAGGGGTGGGGGGTGGCGGGGGACCGCGTTTGAAGTTAGGTCGGGCCAGCTGCTGTTCTCCTTAATAACGAGAGGGGAATAGGAGGGAGGGAGGGAGAGATTGAAAGGAGGAGGGGAGGACCGGGAGGGGAGGAAAGGGGAGGAGGAACCAGAGCGGGGAGCGCGGGGAGAGGGAGGAGAGCTAACTGCCCAGCCAGCTTGCGTCACCGCCTCAGAGCGGAGAAGAGCGAGTAGGGGAGAGCGAGACCAGTTTGAAGGGGAGGACCGGTGCGAGTGAGGCAGCCCCGAGGCTCTGCTCGCCCACCACCCAATCCTCGCCTCTCTTCTGCTCCACCTTCTCTCTCTGCCCTCACCTCTCCCCCGAAAACCCCCTATTTAGCCAAAGGAAGGAGGTAAGGGGAACCCTTTCCCCTCCCCTTCCAAAAGACAAAAACAGAAAAACACTTTTCCAGACCGGAGAAAGCAGGAGAGAGAGAGGGGTCGCCGGGCTGGTCATGGAGCTGCTGTGCTGCGAGGTGGACCCGGTCCGCAGGGCCGTGCGGGACCGCAACCTGCTCCAAGACGACCGCGTCCTGCAGAACCTGCTCACCATCGAGGAGCGCTACCTTCCGCAGTGCTCCTACTTCAAGTGCGTGCAGAAGGACATCCAACCCTACATGCGCAGAATGGTGGCCACCTGGATGCTGGAGGTAGGTCGGGGGGCGGCGCTCGCTAGGAGCCAGGACCCCTCCGGATTCTCGGGCCCCCGGCCGGAGCCCTAAACCCGGGAGAGGGCGATCCCCGCGCCGGCCTCCCGGCTCCTGTGCGGGAGGTTACCGCGCGCCTTTTGGCGAGACGCGTGGCTTCATTTCTGTTCCTCTCCAGATAAACTGGGGAGGGAGAGGGGGGAGGAAAATCTGGGAGAAGCGAGGCTGTCCTGGGCGGGGGTGGGGGAGCATCCCGCGCGCGTGTGCCTGCATGTGTCTGCCTCTTCTTCCCACCCCCCTCGCGACCTGTCTTTTGCGAAGCCGCCGCGGCTGCTTGCCCCGCGGCCAGGAAGGGAGCAGGGGCCTGAAATCGGGACCCCGAGTAGAAAGGCAACCCCCCCAAAAGGCCAGAGCAAATTCGTCTTGGCCTCAGGTCCCCCCGCATGTGGTCGCAACTCCGCGCTGGCACTTCACGGGGGAGGTGGAGGGAGGAGGGAGAAGGAGAGAAACGGGGAATTCAGGAGCCCCGGAAGTCCCATTGAAGAAACGTGTGTTTCAGGGGAACCCAAAAGAACCACTTCTTGCCCCTCACTCCAAGCCTTTGCCCAGCGAGCCGTGTGCCCACGTATGCACAGCTCTGGACCTGCAGTGGTTTCGCCATGTTGCTTTGCAAACTCCCTTTGGAAAGGCTGGGAAACGTCGCCCGCTTACCCTCGCACCCCGTTATCCCGGCCACCCCACTTTTAATCGTGCCCTCTCCCCCACCCCCCACCTCACGAAGATTACTTACAGTTTGGTTTTCCAGCTTCCTCGGTGCGGAGATTTGGGTGGGGTAGGAAGGGGGGGGAGGGGGTGTGTGTAGGGGGGATATCGGGTCACCCCTAAAGGAGAGGTTGGAGCCCCCCGTGCCTCTTTCCAGGGCTCCCTGCTCCCGTCTTCCCCCTAGCTCGTCACCACGTTCCCTAGTTTCTGTCCTTGTGGGCCGCAGCCGGACACTCCCGCCGCGGCGCTCACCCCTTCAAGTTTCCTCCCGGGATCCAAAGCCCCAGGGGTCGGAATACAGACCTTTCTGGCACCCGAAACCTCTGTTTCGGGAAGCCTGGCTCCTCTTTGGGGTTTTCACGCCAAAAGGGCTTTTCTAGGATATTTCCTCGATTTTTAATTATTTTTTGAAACCATCCCCCCCCTGCTCCGACTCCAGCTGCCGAGGCTGCGGCGCTCTTCCTCCTCTCCTCCCTCCCCCTCTCTTCCCCACCTCTCCCCACCCGCCCCCCCAATAGCGGCCCCTGGGCCGCACGGACCCCCCCAGACATTTTTTCCAATTGTCGGGAATGATAGAGGAGGATCTGGGGATCCGGATGAGACCAAGAAGTGGACCCCCGGAGCCTCCAGAATATTTTTATTGATTTTTTGAAAAGATGACGAAATCCAAAAAAGAGTGAGTGAGTTAGAGTGCGCGAAGGAGTAGCCAAAGGGAGCGTCGCGGAGCTGCCGCGGCTGCTGCGCACTTCTCCGACTCCCCGTTTTGGAGCTGTAGTTCACCCCCTTTTATAGGCTCCCTGGGAATACCAAAGCACTGATGGGCTATTCTGATTCACCCCAGTTTCCTCATCTTTGTTCTTTATTCTTATCACGCATTCTACTCCCCTCCCCCTTCCCCACAGAAAAATTAATTTTTTTTGTTTCCATAGATTATGCTTTTTTATTCTTTCTCTCTTTTGCTGATGCTATGCTCTCCACCCCCGCCCTCCAACCCTTTCCCACTCCCATTATAGGTCTGTGAGGAACAGAAGTGCGAAGAAGAGGTCTTCCCTCTGGCCATGAATTACCTGGACCGTTTCTTGGCTGGGGTCCCGACTCCGAAGTCCCATCTGCAACTCCTGGGTGCTGTCTGCATGTTCCTGGCCTCCAAACTCAAAGAGACCAGCCCGCTGACTGCGGAGAAGCTGTGCATTTACACCGACAACTCCATCAAGCCTCAGGAGCTGCTGGTAATGACCGGCCCCTTCCTCCCTTCCTTTCTGCGATTCCCGCTTTCCCCTGGCCAGCAATATGCTTTCTACTCACCACTTCCAGAGCAAATTCTTGGGATCCAAAGTGACCCCACCAATAGAATTTACCCACTTATGGGCGATAGCTCATTTAATAGGAAACCACTGTCTATTGTTTTTGTGTTCCTACTATGTGCCCAGGCTCCGTGCCCAGCACTGAGGCTACATCTGTGAATAAGATCCTCATGGAGATTTGGGTTGGTGAGACTCATTTGCAACTGTGTATGCGTGTGTGTAGGGGACGCGTGGAATATTTTAATTAACATTGATAATATTTTAATTAAATTCCAAATTTCCAAAAATAGTCTGAGAATGTGTTCACATCATAGGTGTGTGGCTGTGGTGTCTCCTAAAAACTTGGAGTTCAAAGGTAATGCCCTCTATATCTACGAAGTCTCAAGATACCAACACATAATAGCTGTTCACTAAATATCAGTTCATTGACTTTTGAGCAAAGTCAAAATGTGGCCTTTCACTGAAGGAGTCCGAGGCCTGGGTTCCTACCTCCAGTGGGACTGTGACATCTCTACAACCCCAGGGATCCTGTCTTATCTCTGGTTTTCTACCAGGGAACCTTTTTCCCACCCGATCTAACTCCTTTTCCCTGCAGCTTGACATATAAGACGACCATATTGCAGCTGTACTGGATGGAAGAGCGGCTCCAAGGCCCACTTTCAGGGGTTTGCACACCCCTCTTTGCACTGTTGAGAAAAGCACCCCCTCCTTCCCGCCCCCTCCCCCTCCTTACTGGCAGGGCCTGCACAAAGTCTACAGGGCTGAGGCTGGCTTCTTGAACTGAGCTCTTTGTGAGGAGCCTTCCTTTCTGGGGCTCTGCTGCCATCTAGTGGAAGACATGCACAAGGTTGGGGGAGGAATTGCCGAGAATGTGGAGAGGGGCCTGAATGACTTCACCTTTGAACCGCTGCCAGGTTTTAGCTGCTTCTGGTTTGGTCCGAGAGGCCTAGAAAGGTGCTTTCTTCTGGGAGATCTGCTTCCTTTAATAATGGTGCAAGACCAGTGGTTCGTACTCGCAGTACCCTGTGAAGAGGAAGGGCTGGCATTTCAAGCCATCTTTGAAGATGGTGGTGGTTTAGTAGTTTATTGGGGTGCTTTACCCGAGCTGTCCACAGAAAGCCAAGGCAGATTTTAAAGCTTATGAAGAAAACATTGTTAGAATTGGGAAGCAATTTGTTTTTCTCATGAGAGAGCAGGAAAAATCATCTTCATATGGTTCATTTGTTTCAAGAGGATGGTGAATTCACATGTTCTTCAGGACACCCAAATCTTTCCAAGACTAGCCAAGCAATATATTGCTCCAAACAAACTTGGCTTTTTCCTATTCCCTTTATCCCAGAAGTTGGGATTTGGAAGAGTCCTGTTTTACAAATGAGAAGGCTGAGGTCTGGGAGGGAAAGGGAATCACCCCCGGCCCCACAGCTGTGGGACTGGTGCTCTGGTTGCTGGTTTAGCAAATGAAAGAGATTCCAGGTTCTCCAGGTGAATGGAGAGAGGATGCATTGGCAAACAGGCCCTGCCTCTCATTCTTCTGATGACAGCTCAGTGGATAGGCATATTTTCTGGTAGCACATACGATATTTTTAATGTTTTATTTTGCACTGTTTCCCTTTGAGCACAGTTTCCCATAAGTATCTCAGTGAAAGAGGGAAACAAGGTTTTTTTTCAGATGGGTTGCTGGTGAGAGACCCAAAAGAGACAGGGTTGTGTGGTCCCCACACTTGCACTGAGGGATGCTGTGACACTGAGCAGGCACCCTCACCTTGCCCCAAATCACCTCCATCTGCAAAATGGGGTTGCTAATGACCATGTGGTCCTTTAGTCATGATGACAACGGCCCGTGAAACATTTAGGTGAAAGGGCTGAGTGTCACATCCCCAGAGTTTCTGCCTGATGTGTAAAAGGGGAGTGTGAGCAGCAGAGAGATAAAGGCACTTTTTGGCACTGAGTAAAAGCAAGCTAATTGGTTGCCAAGGAGTTGGGCCAAGGAACCTTATTTTGAGCTTTATCTGTGTGCATCATTTTTCCATGAAGATTAAAAAGACTATTAATTCGGTGATAGAGACATATACAATAAATTACCATGAAAGGGCCACAATGACCTTGGCGGTATCTCGTTGTAGGTTCAGCTTTCTGGGTGGGCGGGAAGCAGTATTGCCTGCAAGTCAGGGTTGGGAGGGGGTAAGGGGAGCTGGAGTGGAAACGAAGTAGAAGAAAATAGAATCTTGGCAACAGCTACCTGGGCTCTCATTATTTTCAGTGGAGCCTGACATTTGAAGCATAAGAAGAGCTGTCAACAACTTCAAAGCTTCAGGGGCACATTGACAAATGGGCCCGCCTTACAATCTAGCAGCCACGTCCTAATGAGCAGCCTTAAAACTGGTCTGGAGCCCAACCCCCAGCCCCCTACACCAGGTCAGCTTGTGGATCTTAGATTCTCCTCTTCTCTTCCTGCCTTCTCCTCCAGGAGTGGGAACTGGTGGTGCTGGGGAAGTTGAAGTGGAACCTGGCAGCTGTCACTCCTCATGACTTCATTGAGCACATCTTGCGCAAGCTGCCCCAGCAGCGGGAGAAGCTGTCTCTGATCCGCAAGCATGCCCAGACCTTCATTGCTCTGTGTGCCACCGGTAAGATGAGGCTTGAGCCAGGGAGGGGGACGGGAGAGCTCTTTTGGGAGATGTCCAGGGAGAGGCAAAAGGCCGTACGAACTTTCATTTTAGTTTAGGAGTTAGGAGGAGGGGTGGTCTCGAGTAGTCTAAAGTCTGAAGTTTCATTCCTGGGTTGCTTTTTATTTAACTTTATCTGAGCTTTGTATATTCGCTTTCTCTGCTAAACTCATAAATGGTTTATGAGGACAGGTGTGGTTAAGGCAAAAAAATTAGTGCCTGTTAAAATATTCTTTATGATGGCTAAAGTGCTCTTTGAAGATTACATATACTGCTCACTGGTTGTGTTCAAATCTTTAATCTTTTAAGGAAAAGGATGGCTTGGAGGTAAGCCCAAGAGGAAATCTCGGGGGGGATGGGGGCAAATACAGGTTAAAGGAACAACGTCAAGATAAATATGCTGCCTGCCTTGATTAGTGGTAAGGGAGACCGAAGAAATTTTTTTTTTTTACTGTAGGGCATTTATGGCCTTCTAGCTGTTCGCTTCTCTAGCTGTTTGTCCCACTGGGCGCGGGAGTGAACCTGGTTGGCTTTCAGTGAGGCTTTACTTTCTGAGCGCTGGGTTCTGATGCCCTCAGTTCATGTGGAGGTGTTTTGATTTTGGCCGCAGCCTTTAACATTGCAATTCTGCCTGCTACGTGGGTCCCACAATTGATACATCGTTCCTACTGGCCCATTTGCTTTGTAGATTCCTAATAAACTAAAGGCAGTGGTTTGCTGTTGTCTTATTAAACAGCCTTGGCCAGTGTCTGCTGGTTTTTTGTTTTTTTTTTTTTCTTGGTAGTGGCCATGGCAGAGACCCTGGAACCTTACTCATCCCAGGGAGAGATGTCAGGAGTTCATGTTTTGACAATCAGAAACCTTAGGTAAAAAGCTGATCACTTGAGAAGACCTTTTGGTGTGGTTCACCTCAAATTTGCCAAGAGTAGTTAAGTTGCTAGGGGGATTCAGGTGGTAACTTTTTTCAGTACGTTGTTACATGTTACTCATGAGTTCTACGGATGATTATATAACGTACAATGTAGTGCATATGCCCTGTGCTCACAGTCAAAAAGTCAGGCTTTGCTACATATCAGTGGGTGACCTTTAATTGGCTGCTTAACCTCTCTGAACCCCAGCTTCTTCATCTCCAAAACAAGCCTATTGATACATCATCCTACAGCCTTTTCAGAGCAGCTAGGAAAATTAAAATCAGAAAGAGGTGATGCACATGGACGTGCTTTGTAAACTGGAAGTGTAGGTTGGACCTTCACTAATTGTGAAAATGTTACCATCTCCGATTTTAACCCTGATTTTAACTGTTCCGACTAAAGTGGATATGATGGCTTTCCTTTTCTGGCTGCCCTTACCTGTTTCTGGCAGGACCTGTGTGTTCTGCACTTGCAGGCTTGAGTGTGGAGTCCTCCCGGCCCCCTGCCTGTTCATCTAGGGCACAGGTTTCCCCTTGCTGGTTTTCTGTAGTCCTGTTCTTCTGGATGCAGGCCAGGCCTCATGGCGTGCACATGCGCCCTGTGCCCCTTGGTGGGAGAGTCCATTATCCTTCCTGCAGTCCTGGGGGCGGTTCTTAGGACCCCTGTGGACCCCTGCTGCCTTTTGGATAGTGGGCACTCTGGCTTCCTTCCCTTCTGCTGTCTGGCCCGGGCCCGAGAGGTCAGTCCTCCAGTGACCTGTCATTTTGTCTCCCAGGCTTGGCTGTCTCCTTCCTCTCTCTCTCATCATGAGTCACTGTGGGGGAGGGGTCAGCCAGTTCTTTCTCTCTGGCCCAAGGACAGCTGACCCCCGACCCTAAACTCCCCCATTGCCCAGCTGTTGATAGCCAGAGCTCTGCTTAACACTGTCTCTTGACTAACATCTTTTGGGGTCTATCTGCCCCTTCCCCCTCTTTGATCTCTGATTGGAGTAGGGGTGCTGGGTGGAGTTACCCGGGTGTGGGCAGATCCCCAGATTCCGTCTAGACCCATTCTGGAAAACTGGGGATCCCATCCCCCACCCGTGGCCTTCTTGCCCAGATCTTTGGGCTGGCTGCCAACTCCGGGGCCAGAGTAGGGAGCCTGGGATTCAGGGACTGAGGACAGAGGCCCAAAGGGAGACGGAGGCGGTTATAAAGACTGTGTTTTGGGGGCCTTGAACTAGCTTTGGTCAGGGACTGGGAAAGGACACCCCCAAACCAAATGAAAATCGTGTGCTAAGCACTAAGCCTCAGGCGTGGACTGGGCAGAGCACAGGGAGGTCCTCTAAGCCTCAGGCGTGGACTGGGCAGAGCACAGCAAGGTCCTCGGCAGTTTCCTGGGTCTGGAAAGGAGGGGCCTGTATCGCAAGACGATGCTTTCCCTCATCTGCACTTGGGTTTGTGCAACTGACTGAGTCACATAGAATCCTGGCTGCGTGGAGTTTTACAACAGTTGGCCTCACAGTACAAACACCAAAGGCCGCTTTTCTTGAAGGAGACACCTTCCATGGAGAGGAGATTGTGCGTTGTGGAGCCAGGGTATGACGAATGGGCGAGGACCCAGGACTCTGGCCAGTAGCGGGCACAGAGTGGCTGAGGAGCAGAGGTAGGAGATGCAGATTCCCCAACCCGAGCTGTTGCCCTCACCTGCTCCTCATATCGCACACTTCCCTCCTTTTCTCCCAGTCCTGGATGTTCCGTCCTGGAGCTGATGAAACACCTGCGGCCAGGGTCTTGGAGGTCCACAGTGTGTGGAGGGTGGGGGTCCCGAGAGATGGCAGCCAACCCTCAGGCCGTGCAGCTATTTGATGGGAAAAGCTGGTTGTGAAAGAGCTGGCAGTGGTTCTGCAGTGTGTGGGGAGCGTATGTGTGTGTGAAAGGGGAACGGAGAGCAGGAGAACACAGAGGGGCCACGGAAGTGTGGCGAAGTGGCGGTCTTGCTTTATGGGGCTCTGGGTTAAGTTGGTGGCAAGGCAGAGAGGAGCCCTCCTTCCTTCCCTGCTCAGCCTAAAATGGCTTCTGGAAGAGCAAGGGCCGCAAGCTGCTGGTATCCCTCTGCAGCAGGTCCTGGTCAGTGCAGGCATGGGTGGGTTGGGTGGGGGATCTTCCTGACTACAGCTCCTAGCATTCCTGTTCCTGGAGTCTCCAAAACTGGGGAAGCAGAACTGAGCCATAGCTTCCCTGGTTGCAGCTCTGCTGATAGAGCACCCAGGTCTGCAAGCAAGGAAAGAAGGCCATTGGAGATGACCTGGGTTCACGCTGTGGCATTGGGAGATTCTTGAAATGTGATATCATGCTTGGCGGATGATTCCAGTTAGTCTAGCAGAGCCAATGGCATTGAGTTTACACCTGGCAACGGGGAGGGGAAGGTGCTCACCCTCCCTCCCCAGGCACCCACATCCCCTCTTTATTCACTAGAAGCCCACTCTAAGATGCTGCACCTTGGTATTTGTGTCACACACGATAGCCACCCCCAGGCCTCCCCACACCAAGGCCAGAGCCCCAGTGTTGACTGGAACCCATTGTGCTGTCCTAGCCCCTGTCCTGGCTTTACCTACGGGTGTTCTCTCAGATTCCATCCCCAAGTGAGAGGGAGACATTTGTGGCCCAGAGAAGTTCGATGACTTGGCCCTTGATCTAGAGTGGGAGATTTTGCCTTGATGGGTGCTGGGAAGGAAGAATGGAAACCCATCTTTCCATCTGCAAGTCTCTGAGCAGCCCCTGAAGCCGCGAGGTCATGGGACTGAGGGGAAGTCGTTAGCATACCCTGTGGGGACAAGCAGCCAGGCAGTGTGGTGCTTGCCATCGCTCTTCCCTCTGGCTGTAAGATGAATGGGTAGCAGGCTGCTCATCGCCCTCCAACCAGCCCCCTCCCCAGCTCCTCCCAGCAGGCCTTGCAGTTGCATGGGCATTCCCTTGTCATGGCGGCCCTGCCCCACAAGGACAGAGTATGCTGGTCCTCTTCTGGGGGTGGCAGATGAGGTGCGTGCCCAGTGACGTCCCTGGTCTGTGGACACTCTGGTTCTGGCCCTTTGAATTTCCACCTGACCGCAGGTTGGAGAGAGAGATGGGGAAAGCCTGACCTGGCCTTCCCTTTCTTCTTCAGCCTCAGAGTGCGTATCTCTCTCCCCCTATTGGTGAACAGAAGCAAAGCCATCAGCCCTGCACCCCAAGACCTCGGCCACCATAGCCAAAATGATGGGTGCTAAATGTACTGGGCAGGACCATGTGTTCTGTGGTTTTAAACTTACTTAGCTCTGAACTCTTTATTCAGTAAAATCCTACCAAGAAATACAGATACCAAGTTGATGAAATGGAGCACTTCTCAGGGCCCGTGCCCCGGTGAGGGAGCCCAGCGGTACCCCCAGGGGCTCCCAGGGCGTCCTTGGGAGGATAAGCCTTTTGTGCTTGCTGGTGCTGGGGCTGGGGCTGGGACCCAAGTCCTTTGATTCCTGAGCCAGAGCGCCACCTTTGGGGCTCTTCTCCCACTTCTGACATAAAAGGCTGCACTGTCCTCCCGAGTGGTATATAGGAGGTGACTTTGAGGAGCTGGTCAGCTTCCAGTAAGTTACGAAGAGCTCTGGATCCAGAGTCTCAAAGTCTCATCCGGATCCCAGGCCCAACACTCACGGTGAGTGACGTGAGCCAGATCACTTCATCTCCCAAGACTTCATTGATTCACCTGTAAAAGGAGATGTTTGAAACAGATGAATTTCAAGCTCCTTTTTATTAATACCTCACCATCATCACCGCTGTCATGAGCAAGCATGCAGCCCACACCAGAGCTGCCCCTGGCGCCTGTGGGTCCAGCTGGGATTCCCCTAAGGTGTGTCCTTTGCCTCCACCATTTTGCCAGGAGGGAGGCGAGAATGTCGGGTGTTCCTGGTTATGTGGGCATCGTTCCTTGGCTCGGGTGAACTGCATCTCAATGAATTGTGGAATGTGCTGGGTTAGAGTTGCCAACTTCTCTCTTCCATTCGCTGAGTGTTCATGGGGTTCTTTTCATTCCCCCGTGGGGCTGCACTTTCTCCCAGTTCTGCAAAGCAGCAGGAGACTTTGGGGACTCGATGATGTCATTTCTGGGACACATACACAACTGGATAGTGACAGATTCTCCAGGAAGCACAGAGCCCTCATTCTTCCTGGCCTGCTTGGCCTGCTTGGCCTGCTTGGCCTGCTCCCTGCATCTGCTTGCAATCCAGGGATGCTGGGCGCCTTTCTCCTCATCCCTCCAGACGCTGGAGAGCATCTCCAGTCAGAACTCCCCACCACAGTCCTGCAGGAAGTCCCAGGAGTGACAGCAGAGGAGGGGCAGGTTGGGGAGGATGCTGGCTGACATTCATTTCTTACCTTGAACCAGGCACTGTGCTTTTACAAGGATTATTTTAAGTGAATCCTCACAACAGCACTACGACGTGGGTATTGCTGTTCTCATTATTTGCAGATCAGAAAATGAAGACTCAGAGAGGTCAGGTAACTTGCTCATCTTCACACACTTGGTAGGTGGTGGGATGGAGATTCAACCTCAGTCTGATTCCAGAGCTAATACTCTGAACCAGTGAGCTGTGTTCTCCAGAGGTCTGCTTTGTTTGGAGGGGAGCTGGAGCCCTAGGCCCTGGGACGGCCTCTGTTCCCCATGGCAAGGCATGTGGCTGCTCCTGCTCTCTTCGGATCCCCAGATGCAGCAACCTGGAGAAAGGCCTTCCTGGGTCTGGTGGGGACTGCGGCAGGAGTGGAGGCTGCCCAAGCTCCCTGCACTCCACGTTCCAGCTTGGAGCTTTTTGGGTCTACTCTCCAAATCCTTCCCATCTCCCTGGAGAGTCTTCTGAGAAGTGTCTCAAATGCTCCTCTTCACTCAAGAGCCTCCTTTCTTTTTTTTTTATTTTCTTTTTCTTTTTTTTTTTGAGACAGAGTCTTGCTCTGTCACCCAGGCTGGAGTGCGTGGCATAATCTCTGCTCACTGCAACCTCCCACTCCCGGGTTCAAGTGATTCTCCTGCCTCAGCCTCCAGGATAGCTGGGATTACAGGCACGTGCCGCCATGCCTGGCTAATTTTTGTATTTTTAGTAGAGACAGGGTTTCACCATGTTGGCCAGACTGGTCTTGAACTTCGAACCTCAGGTCATCTACCCACCTCGGCCTCCCAAAGTGCTGGGATTACAGATGTGAGCCACTGCGCCCAGCCTTCAAGAGCCTCCTTTTTTTGAGAAGTTTCTTCAGAAGTTATCCATATAGTAGTACAGACCTAGCCATTATAGCACACCATCCTCTACTATCTAATGCGTTGATGCCCAGCCTTAAGAAGTCTCAATGTTGTACGTTTTTGGGGGAGTCCTCCATGCTGCCTGGAACAGGGAGGAGCACATTGTAATGAGTCGATCAGAATGGGTTGCTGATCGGTTCATTGCCTCTCTCTCTGCTGCAGGAGGAGGATCTCAGGAAGTCACCAGCATCTCATCTCTCCAGGTGGGCAGTTAAGGATGGAGAGGGTACACCCTCACCCCTGAGCGTGCCTTCTGCACCAGCATATAGCTTGCTGGCATTTTTGATCAAGAGACTTGAGATTGCCGAGAAATTTGTACCTGGTTTTTATTTGTTAAAATAATATTACATGCAAATTTTACAAACTCATCTGTGTTTCTCCCACCTAACAGAACAGCTTTTATTTTCCGTGCATCCTTCCAGTTCATCCATAGGCATGTATGTATGTATTTACCCATGGTTGTAATCTTCATTGTCGCATGCATGCATGCAGTTTGGTTTTCTGCTTCCTTCTTCTGAGAGGCTATTGTGACCATTTCTCCATCCTGTCATAGCGACAAAGCTGATGGTTTCCAGGAATGGCTGCATTGGGTAGGTGGAGCTTTCCACACTTGAGGGTGGGGGTTGGCTAATTACAGCTAGGAAGCTAGTGCACAGATGAAATGATGTTTGATTTTTCTGTTTTTCTCTCTGTTCAGTATCCCCTACCGGTAGAGAGGGGGATGTCCTTGAGAGTGGTCCTGCGGCAGCCCTGGTGCTACAGGGAAGTAACACCGCTCTGTGGAGAGGGCTGCTTTGTGAATTTGCCGGCTGGTAGACGCCGTGATCCATTCTATTGTCTCTTCATTGTTCTTCTCCTTGGGAGTCATTCCCATTCCAGATCCTCAAGTAAGAGCAAAGGAGAGCTGTGAGGCACCTGGGAGGTTATCCTGCCTACATCTTTAAACTCTTGACGGAAGCCGTGAAGGAAGGAATACATTTTATAACACAACTCAGGACACTTGTACAAGTATATCAAACTGATACAAAAGTTTCTCCGAACAATATTTACTCTTAACTACATGCAGTGAGCCTGATACTTTCTATCCTACTCTATTTGGTTAAAGGAGAACAACAACAAAAAATGCTGGTCACGACCCACAAATGCATTTCATGACCCATTAATAAGTTGCAGCTAGAAGTTAGAAAAACACTTGTCTCACCCAACCCATTATTAGACAAATGGGAAACCAAGCCCTTGGAAAGAGGAAGTGACTTGCCCACAGACCCACGTCTGGACCTAGCTGGAGGGCTGATGTTGCCTCAGTATTTGACTAACCTGGAGGAGAGGTGGGGCATGCTCAGGGATCCTGAGGAAGATGCTCGTCTCCTGTGTAGCGGGCAACAGAGGGCAGCACGGCCGCCGTCCTGGTCTCCAGCAGCTCTTCTCCTCTGGCTGTGGGAACACACTACTCCTTTGGTGCCACTCTGAGCTGCTGAGAGGCAGCCAAGTTCATGCACATAGTGCTCCCCAATTCTGTGGGATGGGACAGTGTCCCCAAGAGGACTCCCCTGAAAATCTTCTTAGTAAAACAAAAAGGGAGGTAGAGTCTCCCTGTGCAACCGGTGCACCTGTTCCCCCTATGCCTGCTGGTTTCCAGAAGTTCATTCGTATGCTGGTAATAAGAGTTGGTTTTGCTAGCAGTGGGACAGCAGAGACGGGCATGTGTGAGGTGTGTTTCCTGGTCTGAGGCCTATGGCAGAGGGAAGGGAGGACCGGGGATACTCGCCTGCCCCTTCCCTGACAGATGCTCCCACCCGGGCCTTTGTGGGCCCAGGGCCATGGGCCGGCTGCCCCACTTGTGTTATGAATGTCACAGGGGGGAGCTAACGAGGTTATTGGGCAGAGAAACACTCTCCTGTGACCCCTGTGGAAGAGACCTACAGCAGAGCAAGAGGCAGGGAGGCTGGCTTTGTCACACGGTTCATGGCGACAGAGAAGGCACAGGAGGAGCGGGTGGACAGCAGGAGTGGGCGCAGCACCATTATATACGTCCCTCGAGGTGGAGATGGTGAGAGGGCAATGGAAAAAAACCAAGGAGACAGGCAGATGGCCAGGTTTGCTCTGCATTCATGATGGGAGGGGAGGGCTGTGCTTGGCTCCGGGATCCACGGTGTCTAACAGTGCTGCTAACTTGATGCTGGGGTGATGGGCTAACCATTCAAAGAGCTGCTGCAGAAAATGTGTTTGTAATAGAGCGTGTACAGGAAGAAGGGGAAATAGGAGAGGGGCTGGTTTTTGTAGGTTTAACCTGATTGTTTTTGCTGTAAGTTGAAGGGTGACCCACGGTTCCTTGTATGCTGTGTCTCCTGCCCCAACGTGCCCCTTCCGTGTCTACACACAGTAAGCTCACTAGAGCAATGCTAAAACTAGAAAGAGTACACTTTGGAAGACTTGCTCACTCCAGGACCGTCACTAGGGTGATGGCTGCAACTATACCCACCCCAATGTCTGTCAACACAAGCAGGGGCAACTTAAACTCTCAAAAGTCTCAGGGTTCTCACCCATACCATTAGGGTGACGCTCGTGTGCACCTTCTGTGGCTGATGGGTAAATTAAACAGGACATAACGTGTAGCATACTGCATATGGTGGTCATTGGTAGCTGTCAGCAGCAGTAACAGGAGAAGTTGGCTGTCTTTATTTCCCCTCGATGGACCAAGCAGCTGCTGGATCATGGCCACCCAGCCCCTCTGAAGGAGTGCTCGAAGGAACACAAGGGGGCTGGTCTCCCAAGGGGAGCCCTCTAGCATGGCCGTGGACGGGGTTCAAGCCCCTCTGATTTATTATCCTCATTCTGCACTTCTCTGTAGCGAGTCACATTTTTTTCTCTTAGCAATAAAATGGGGCCTTCAGGCTCATGAGTCATAACATCGAAACCAAGTCACCCATCTGATTCGGATGCAATGATTAATCTTCGGTGCTTAGTTAGAGCCCTATGTTAGGGTTAGAATCCTCTGCCCTAATGTTCTGAGGGTTCTTGCTGTTGGCCTAGAGGTTGCGAACTGGGTGGGACTCAGCCCCCACTCGCCCACTCCCTGCATTGCTGCTTCTCTCATTTCCTTTTTTAAATCAAATCTTTTTTTGGGGGGGTGGGGGTCATATTAATCCTCGATGCCTGTCCAGAGACTATAACAAGATCCCATCTGAATTAGCATTCTGCATGGATTTTGCCCGTTTCTCCCACCTCCTTGTACTTTCCCTCCTTCTCAATCTGGAGCCCCTGGTCTGTCCTGCTTGCATGGCCCATGGGGTACCTTGTCTGCACTGGTCTCAGGCATTCTCTGCTCTGTTCCCACCATCACCTCTAGAGGAGACCGTGACTCGCTCACCGTGCTTCTCCCACCAGGGTCAAGAATGTTACCTCGGACATGCTTAATATGCCTGGGATTTGGGGATTGGGGACCTTGAATCTTCTGTGCATTCATTGTGTGCACTTAGATAAGCTGTCTTCCTTCCCTGCCTCAGCCTCCTTCGTTTAAATCTGGAACAGCCACGGTGATGGCAAATAAACACAGGCTCCTTGCAAAAGAACTCGAGGGAGGACATGCCTGTGGGGCACGGGGTCACTCGCGCCGCTGACCTGCTGCCGTCCTGTTTCGGAGTCTCTGCAGTCTCGGGAGCTCCGGGATCCAAATTCGTTCTGTGCCCTGACCTTCTGCCTCTCATTCCTTGCAGACTTTAAGTTTGCCATGTACCCACCGTCGATGATCGCAACAGGAAGTGTGGGAGCAGCCATCTGTGGGCTCCAGCAGGATGAGGAAGTGAGCTCGCTCACTTGTGATGCCCTGACTGAGCTGCTGGCTAAGATCACCAACACAGACGTGGTAGGTGGCCACCACCTTCTTGGCTAAGTCCAGATGTCTCTTCTCAGCTCAGGGAAGGAGATGACGGATTTGATTATGTTGTGTCAGAGGTATTGTTCTGGTTTGTTTCCTAAGATTGACATCCAAGGGAGTGCAAAGTTCAGCAGGTGACACCCCCTCTTAAGGTTCTGAAGAGCTGTGCACGGTAAAATACAGAAGAAAACTCAGCAAGCAGATGAAGGGGGTGGGGCAGGAGGGCTATTTACCGATGTTCCTTTATGGCGTGGGCTTCTCAGTGGGTCTGAATTGTTGCTTCATTGCCATATTTGTACACGCCGCCGGGCTGCCTCTGCCCGGCAGTGAAGAGCTGCCGTGTCTGCTTTCACACGCTGAGGCTGTGAGGCGCACAGAGGAGAAAGGAGAGCCAGGACTCAGCTGCAGTGGACGGAGCAGACACACAAGCGGTGCCCCACTGTGAGAACGGTGTCCGTCCCTGGCAAACCTCTCGACCCCTCCCCGCTCTCTCTTCCCTTTTGTTCAATGCAGTAATGGATTACAAAGTGCTTTCAAAAGACAAAGTGCCATACAAACTCAAGAAACTATTATTAGCTACGGAGCTTCCCCATTCTGTGTGCCCTGTGGACGGCCCAGAGGCTGTTAACTTCCTGTTGCCAGAATTTGGAGCTCCTGAGAAGAAAGGTTTCGAGAGAGACCAGGGTCAAGTGCGACTCTGAATTCAATCGGTAGGAAGCTGCAGTCCTAGCCCGTCCGAGCCAGGATGGTGCTAAGAGGTCAGAGAGGCAGTTCCTTCATTTTCCACGAGCAGGACAGGGGCTGAAGTAACCAGCCAGGAGGGGGGTGGGCAGTGGCTGAGCTGGGACTAGAACCCCCGAGCTCCGACTGCCCCCTGGAAACTTTCCACTCCACCCTTGCTGCCGCTCCTGGGATCTTTTGGTTTGGAAAAAAAAAAAAAACCTTGGGTTTAAAGTCAACCCGAGAGAGGGGCGTTGGCCCTGAGCCCTCATGCATCACCATGGAGAGGCTGAAGAATGCTGGGCACTTCACGATGACACCCTCTGGATGGTCCAGGGGGATTCAGATGCCCTCTGTGGGCTTTTATTGAGTTAAGGGATCATGTGATTTATAGGCCTATGGCTGAGGCCTGCACAAGGGACACTGGACAGATTAAACTTCAGAGAGCCCACGGCTGCAGCTCGCTGGCCTCCTCTCCCACCCACCTGGATTTTTCCTGGCATTTGTTCCCAGCTCAGAGAAATGGCGCGGGGAGATGCTGACAGAGCAGATCCGGGGTCCTCCTCTGAGATAGTTCTTAGATATGGTTTTAAGATGCGGGCTCCAAACATACGCTTTTTAAATGAGGACTCCAGAACACAGACTGAAAAGCTCCCTCCAGTGCAGCATGAAGAATGCTTTTCTAATCCTCCAGAGAAAAATCGTGGACAGGACTTAACGTTTATAGAAATGGTATGCTTTCCTCCTTTTCTGAATGTCTCCAATTAAGGCTGCCTTACAAATAGGACTCTCAACCAGTTTAAGACAAGCCCTTCCTCAATGCCTGGAGACAAAAATGTCAGCGACAGGAGTTTGAGCGGCCACCCCCCTCCTCCTGCCCCCAGGCATTGTAACCTTTTCCCCCCAATGTTGATAGACCTTCTCTGATGGGCTGACCACCCTACCGGCTCCAGCCTTTTCCCACCTCCCTTTGTCCCCACTTACTGATCTCACATGGACAGTGGTGTAAATTTCCCTCCTGGGAGTTGCTGCTAAGTCTCTTGGCTTTTCAGGACTGCAGGCAAGTCAGTCTGTCATCTCATCTGGAGAAACTGTTTGCCTTTTTCTGATACTACGTAGCCAATCCATTTAAGTCAGCTGGCCAACTCTGTTAAATGGATATGAAGTGGATACGAAGCTGGTTTAGGGGTGTCCTCCTATAAATCCTAACTGTTGGTCGAGTTGGTATCTCATTTCTATAATGGGCACACACTGTGTTTCTTAACTGGGGCTGCCTATGTATGCCTCATTCACACCAGTGGGCCTGGGTTGAACATTTTCATATTTAAAAACCAAGAGTGAACATAGTGAAATGTAAAATTCATAACACTTTTTCAAATAAAAATCTGAGACCTCAGGAAGTTCCAGGCTTACCTCTGGCACCCCAGAGGCTGGTTCGCTCTCCCTGAAAATGTTTTTAGTGGAAAGGTTCAAGCAGCTCTGGGCTAGGCTGTGTGTGTGTGTGTGTATGCACCTTCCCAAGTGCTAAATCTCCTCCCAGCCAGTGTTCTCCAAAAAGCTGACGCTCAGAGGGAAGAAAAATAAAAGGACTAGAATTTAGAACACATTAGCGTTTGGAGGGAGGTGAGTTGTGCTTCCTGAGCTCTGTTTACCATTTCACGAGTCAAGAAATGGTGTATTTCCTTCATTCATTTCTGGAAGTCTTTACTGAAGGCCCAGTTGTTGCTGGAAGTTGGGGTGGATGGTGGCATGTGGGAAACAGAGGATGAGATTCCTGCCTTCAGGGAACTGAGCAGTTGTATGATGAATCAAGAGTAAAGCATGCAAAACCCTAGCAAATTAAGAACATAAACGAAGGTGTGCTAAGTAATGTGTTATGAACACTAAATGCAGTAGGAAATCAACCCAAAAGAAGGAGCTCATGAAGCCTAATGTAGAGTGCCGGCCTCCCAGCAGAGAAAACTTGGTGATAGAAACTCTTCTTAGAGTAGAGAAGCAAAATGTATGGGCACGCAATGGAATATCATTCAAACCTTAAGAAGAAATGAAATTCCGATCCATGTTATAACATGGGCAAACCTTGAAAATACTATGTTAAGTGAAATGAATCAGACACAAAAAGACAAATACTGTATGATTCCACGTATACCAGGTATCTGGAATAGTCAAATTCGTAGAGACAGAAAGTAGAATAGGGGTTCCCAGGAGTCTGGGGAGAGGAGAGGATGGGGAGTTATTGTTTAATGGGTATGGAGTTTCAGTTTGGGATGTTGAAAACGATTCTGTAGATGGAGAGTTCTGATGGCCGCACAACAGTGTGAATGTACTTAATGCCACTGTACATTTAAAAGTGGCTGAAAAGGGAAATTTGACATTATGTGTATTTATGATAGTAAAATGTGTGTGTGTATATATGTATATACACACACACATACATAAATGGATATATATATATGTATGTATGTGTGTCTGAAACATCCTCGGGCCACACTATGAAATGCCCATAGGTTGATGTTGAGCTCTTCCCTGGAAAAGTGAAATACACAGGACCACATTTTGCCCCCTGGCCCTAGAGCATTGACAAACGGGAATCAGGAAGAGCTGACAGTTTCCCCCAGAGCCCCTGAAGTTATACATCAGCTCCTACACACCTTGCTGTTTCTGATTTCTTCAAGCTTGCAGTGCTCTCTGTTACTTTGGGGGTTAGGTCGTGGGTTGTCGGGGATCGAGCTGTTGAAAGAGGGTCCCCCTGATTCTTGTGAGATGGCCAGGCGAGTCTGTGGTTCATTGACCAGGAGCAGATAGCTTTGATATGAGGGACGCATGCGGCTCTGAGAAAGTCGGCCTTTGTTGCTCCGTCTGGTTGCCAAAATAAACCAGAACGCTTCATTCCAAAGAGAAAGCTGAGTGAGGGGCCTGACAGTTTTATAGGGAATAAAAGTCTCAGAGAGTGGTATATTTTAAATACTTTTTTCCTTCCAATCATAAGAGTTGCTGAAAACAGCCAAAGAGGCAGTTTGGCTGTAGGGGGGACGTCTATTGGGGGTGTCCAGTGCCTGGGTAGGTTTGAGAGGGGAGGGCGCCACTGGCCTGGGTCCCCGGTGACCATGGCCCTGCTTCCTTGGGCTGAATTGGGGTCCTCTTCCATCCCCTCTGCACACTAGTCGGGCTATGTGCCAGCATTGATCTCACTGCTTCCTTGTCTATAGAACCTCTTGAATAAGGCCCAGCTTTTCCTCAGCTCTTTATCCAGAGCCCCTGGCAGAGTCATTGGGAGTGATGCTTAAGAGAGGAAGGGAAGAGGAAGGAAGGAGCAAAGGACAAAGGCAGGCAGATGGGTTTCCAGCGCGTTTCCGATTCACTGGTCTGTCCATGTCCTTTGAAAATCTGTATCTTTTCTTTAACTTCAGTTCTGTGTCAGGGCCTTCCGAGCCTTCTGAGTTTTCCCCAACCTTATCTTAGAGTAGGTTAAACGAAGTGGCTTCATGTTCACATGAAGTTGCACAAATTCAGTAACGAAAAAATGGAATTGAGGCTCACAGGCCATAAAGATGTTGTGAAGTTATTGCAAGATACTTAACAGAAGAAAGACTCTAGTCATCTGTTCCTTATATTTATCCTTTTTTGTCTAAGTCACATCAAAACTCTTTGTCACATTCCTTAAAAAAAAACAAAAAACAAAACTTTAGATTCAGGGGATCCATGTGCGGTTTGTTACGTGGGTATATTGTGTGATGCTGAGGTTTGGGCTTCAGTTGAACCTGTCACCCAGATAGTGTGCACAGTACCTAATAGGGAGTGTTTCAACTCTCTTCCCTGTCCCTAGACACATTCTTAAATATTGCCCAGAGAAGATTCCAGGATATCTCTTCCTTAGGGTCATCCTGGCATTTTATGGTCCTGGTTATCAATGAGCTATGAAAAAGCAGGGAGGTGGAGGCGCCGTGGAAGAAGTCTCAGTTTCAACCACATGTGTGTGATTCATGGGGTTTAGCATTGTGTCTTTCTGCTCCGTAGCTGGAAGTGCCGGCGCCCTCGCCGCACATGTCATTGTCAAGGCTCCACTCTTACAGATTCTGTCTTCTGTGGACTCTTCAGGGCCTGTGGTCAGGAACCTTGTGAAGTGTTGCTGGAAGCTGGGGGTGGGGAGGTGGAATAGAATCGGGGGCTGATGCCTCCCTCTCCTGCCTCATTTTTCTGTGGGCCTCATTTGGTATGCAAGGAAATAAGCCAAACAGCCTGTGAAGAAAGGAAGAATGAGATAGTTTCCTAAGTTGTCTCTGCCTGAGTTGGCCGCGGGTCTGGGGCTCATTCAGCCCTTTGTCCCCCTGTTGAGTGCAGTGCGTGTGTGGTGACAATGGAGTGGTGCAGTTACACTGAGGGCTAATGGTAGGAGTTCCGTCAGCCCATTCATGGAGGCAGAGGAGGGTGCAGGGCGCGGAGCTCGAGCCAGCGAGCAGAGGAAGTCAGAGGCCCTTGTAAGGAGCTGAAGATCACAAACACTGCTGTCAGGGCTCCAGGCTTGGGGGCGGGGGCAGCCAGGAGGAAGGGGCAAGGGAGGGGGCCTATCATCAGAGAAGTTGGAGGTCTGCCCGACCTCCAGCGCGGTAGGGTACCACCTGTCCAGGCTGACAGACGAGCATTATGGCTTCCCTTTTAATCAGCTTAATTTGGGGCATCTTAACACAATGGCTGGTGCTTTGGAGGCTGCAGGAAAGCTGATGTCCTAGAGCCGCCGCACTTTACATGCGTGTAACATCTTTTGATTAGAGGTGCTTTCGTGTTTTTCTAGCCACTTGGGCTATGTCTCTTTTTCTTGGAGATTCTCTGGTCTGTATGTCTTTACTTAGAGCTTAAAAGTCGAGGTATATAGGAAAAAGGAGTTCGGAAATCGGAGGCTTGCCCTTTCTAAAGCCAGTCTGAGCTTTCAGCCAGATGTCACTGCGGAGCAAGCCATGTCAACTCTCCACACTCCATTCCCTAGCTGGGAAATGAGGGCATTTGGCTATTGGATTTCCAAAGGCCCTTTGGACCTCCAGATTCTCCAAGTCTGTGATTATTTATGTATGTCTTCTTATAATCCAGTCCCTTTGGAAACACTAACTCCACTCTTCTCTCAGCTTGATCCTCTAACAGAAGCAACTTGGTTGGATTTAAGGTGGAGGTCCTCCTCTCTCCAGGTGACTGCCCCCCTCCCTACCCCTACCCCAGTCGCATGCATCCTCCTGCCTTCCTGCTTTGGGCAAGACCCAGGCGATGTGGAGTTGGCATGTCCAGTTGCAAGTATCAGCACCACTGCACAGTCTCCTCTCCCTTCACCTCCCACCAGCACACAGAATTTATATGCCCTTCACAAGTTCAAAAAGGGCCCCTGCCATGCTAAACAAAGGTATTCATATGCAAGGTGTGAGCTCTGTCTCATGGAAGGGAGAGGCCAAGTTCTCTTTCCACCATCAGAGAGTAGTGTTCAACATCATTTATACAAGACGGGCTTTTGCCCTTTTAGTCTTGCTGAGCTAGAATGAGGGATTTGTGTAGTTGAAAGTCAAGCTGATCATTGTCAAGTTCCGTGGAAGTGGAACCTGAAGGAAGGTTAGGTGGAGACTGCAGAGAGGGTTAGCGTCTTGCTTTGTCACAAGGTAAGTCTAGAAGAGGGTGGGGAAGGGAGTTCAGAATTCTTCATTCATGGAGTACCTGCTTTGGTCATCCTTTTATCTTCCAGTCAGAGGGGTCATCAATCAAGAGCTGGCCAGGCTGGGTGTGGTGGCTCATGTCTGTAATCCTAGCACTTTGGGAGGCCAAGGCAGGTGGATCATCTGAGGTCAGGAGTTCAAGACCAGCCTGACCAATATGGTGAAACCCTGTCTCTATTAAAAATACAAAAATCAGCTGGGGGTGGTGGCGTGCACCTGTAATCCCAGCTACTTGGGATGCTGAGACAGGAGAATTGCTTGAACCCAGGAAGTGGAGGTTGCGATGAGCCGAGATCACATCATTGCACTCCCGCCTGAGTGACAGTGAGACTCCATCTCAAAAAAACAAAACAAAACAAAGCTGGCCGTAGTCAAGTCAGTGATGATTTGGATTGAAATTAAAATGTGACTAAAGAAAAGAGAGAATATGCAGTTTTGTCTATCTATGAAACCTTCCGAAGCTGTTTTATGTGGGACACCAGGGCACTCATTCTTGGCTGGAACTTATATAAAACGCTACTGTGCACACACGTCACCTCAAGTCCTGTGGCTCTGAAAGTCGAGTAGAAGTGACAGCCAGACATCCCAGTCCTCCCTGTAGGGTTTTCTCAGAACTGTTCCTTTAAGGTCTCAGGCTGCTGGAAGAGAAGGCTGATAGCAGAAAAAGTGGGGACACTGGGAACCCCAAAGGGAAGACGTGCATGGCCTGAAACCGAGTTCTTTCGCTTTCTGGAGCCTGGTCTCCCCGTGTGGAGGGTCTTGCTGGCATGGTTAATTCACCGATGGCCATGGAGTCCCAAGTTGGCCATATTACTGCAGTAGAAGATACATTAACCCAGATGACCTTGCCGGGGGCCAGAATAGAGCCTGTGAGGAAGGAGAGCAAGGCAGAACTGGCCTGGAGGCGAGAGGGTTTTTGTTGAGGAGCAAGGTCTTTCACAGGAACTGCAACTTGGAAAGTATTCACCAAGGGCTATGCCATGCGAAACCCTCTTTAAAGGTACCACATTGCTAGGCCTAACAGGCATTTCTTTTTTAATGTAATGGTTCAGAGCTATTGTCTACCACGCCTCGCATGCATGCGCACACACACGCAAGTTCCCTCAGTCAGCCGAGAATCCTGCCATCTCTTTTAGATAACAAAAGCTCTTAGGCCTTATGCTTTGGGTAGGATTTGTCTTCCACGGACAAGTATTCAGTTGGAAACAAGTATATAGTCACTGCCTCTGTGGTATGGAGATACTCTGATTTAGTCCCACTGCCTCTTGGAAAAAAAAATATTGTAAACATCCCCTTCAACAGCTTCTCGAGTCCCCGTACGGTGGAGGAACATTACACGTGAACTTCCTGGATTCAATGGATTCTTCTTTGCAAGAAAAAAACAAAAACAAAAAAAACAGAGAAAGAAGAAAATATCAATTTATATTGTTAGGTCCAATGTTTTAGTCAGTGAGTGAGCACGGGATGAGGGAGGATGGCTAGAATGTGGGGTTGAAGCTGCTGTTCTGGGTCTCAGCTCCTGCCCGTGTACTGTGGAATGAGCATCGCACACCACGATGATTCTGGCATTTAAGTCAACTCCTTCACACAGTGCTCAAGTGGAGAAAGGGCTGTCTATGTCTATCCCAGCTTAGAAGAAAAACTGATGGTATGAGACTTGCCATTCCTCTCTGATGTAGAACCTTCCTAAGGGACATTCCACAGTAGTTTTGACCGTTGTCACTTTTTGCCTTTAACCCCCACATTCATTTTGATTCTATATTTAGTATTAAATTTTTTAGATTATAAGGATTTAAGGTTTTCAAACATCTACTGAAATGCAAGTGCCCCTAGAAACGTTATACTTTTAGGCCAGGCTCAGTGGCTTATGCCTGTAATCCCAGTACTTCGGGAGGCCAAGGCAGGCAGATACCTGAGGTCAGGAGTTCAAGACCAGCCTGGCCAATCTGGTAAAATCCCATCTCAACTAAAAATACAAAAATTAGCTGGGCGTGGTGGCACGTGCCTATAATCCCAGCTACTCGGGAGGCTGAGGAAGGAGAATCGCTTGAACCCAAGAGGTGGAAGTTGCAGTGAGCCGAGATTGTGCCATTGCACTCCATCCTGGGCGACAGAGCAACACTGTGTCTCAAAAAAAACAAAAACAAAAACAAAAACAAAAACAAAAAAACAGAAAAGAAAGGAAACATTACACCTTAACTTTTCCCACCTAGCGAGTGGTAACCTATGAGGATAATGCTGCCACATGGTCCTTGAGGGAAGAACTTGGGGAAGAGCTGAACAGGGATGAGGCGGGTGAGCCCCATGGGATTTATCATCATTCATTCAGCTCAACAGGTCGGACAGGGTAAGGGATGTGACCAGGAGATGCCACAGGAAAGTGAGAGGTGTTAGCAAGTCCCAGAGGCCAGTGCCTGACTCCATTTCAGCCTCGTTCGGGGTGGCACGGAGACTCCTGCCGCTGGGTCACGTCTGTCATGTTCAGCACTCTCCCCAGACACACAGTCTTGACTAAAGATTGTCAAGATCTTGACACACACTTCACTAGTCTTGACTAAATGTGAATCTATACCTCATTTCAAAGAAATCTGAATTCTTTCAGGTTCCAGGACCAGTTTATTGTTATACATAATCACGATCATTTATGGAGCTCCACTTAGCACTGCACATATATCAGTGTCATCTCAGTTGCCCTTTACTCTGATTGTTTTGTGGGGAAACTGAGATCAGAAAAGTTAAGTAACTTAGGTGCCACCTGCAAGTATGGTGGGTGGGCAGCAAATACCACCCTTCCTCATTTCATTGTTCCAGGTGATATTTCGTCTCTGCCTTTGGCGTTTGGTCTGTGGTTGTTCCTAATCTTAATTTTCATTGAAAGCTGTAGTTTGAAATGTGGGATAGATGAGAGATAGGAAAGGAAAATTTAGGGGTATGGAAATTTTGTTCCTTAGTGGTTAGTTCCAGCTTTATTTTATTTATTTATATGTTTGTTTTTAAAGATGTGGAACTTGCTATGTTGTCCAGGCTGGTATTGAACTCCTGGTTTCAACTTCCCGCCTCAGCCTCCCAGAGTGCTGGGATTACGGGCGTGAGCCAATATGCCTGGCCAGCTGTGTTTTAGATCTTTGGGAAATAAAGAGAATGCTTTTGGGCTTGGCAAAATAGAAACCTCTGGGTGGGGAGAATTGCACAGTGAAAGAAAGAAAAGGGAAGTTTATATTAAACTATGAAAAGACACAGGGAGGTTCAATTTAACATATTTTCCTTATGTATGTGCTTCTTAAGAGAGTGCACAAAGGCATCTTTGCAGATGAGGCTAGAAAATGCCTGTTAGAAGCAACTCTACTGTTTGCACCCTCTTACTAGCACCAGCAACGGTCCCTGTCTAGTGATACCCATGACTTGTCATTGCATTGCCTGTCACCTGCCTAAGAGAAGCTCCTGCCTGGGGCAGACACACTGTCAATTACCCCTGCAATATAGACTGATACTAAAGCAATGCTGCATATTCTTGCTTATTCCCAAATTGGATGGCTCAAGGGTCCAGAATGTTGTAGACATTCTGCATTATATCTTTATGAGAGTTAAGGAAATGGTAAAGAAGCAGAAAAAATTGGGGATTTTTTTTTTTTAAGTATTTACAGTGAGGTGCAGTGGCTCGCGCCTGTAATCCCAGCACTTTGGGAGGCCGAGGCAGGCGGATCACAAGGTCAGGAGTTCGAGGCCAGCCTGGCCAATATGGTGAAACCCTGTCTGTACTAAAAATACGAAAATTAGCCAGGCATGGTGGCGGGCACCTGTAGTCCCAGCTACTTGGGAGGCTGAGGCAGGAGAATCGCTTGAACCCGGGAGGTGGAGGTTGCAGTGAGCCGAGATTGTGCCACTGCATTCCAGCCTAGAGGACAGAGTGAGAAAAAGTATTTACAGTTTATGTGAGGGTCAGTACGTTGGTTCATTGGCGTCCTTCTTATCTAGTTCTCAGGGGCTGAGTTTGCTGTCATAGCACTTCTAGTAGCCTTCCCCTTTTCTCTGCCACTTCCCAGCTTCCCCAGGCAGAAAGCACCTGGTTGGCCCCTTGATTACCAGGCATCCATAAGTGACCATCATTTAGGCCAGTGCTTCTCAGAATGCCAATCACCTGGGCTCCACTAAAATGCAGGTTCCGAATAGCTCGGCCTGGGTTGACTGAGATTCTGCGGTTCCAACAAGCTCGCAGGTGATGCTGATGCTGCCAGCCCATGGACCCCACCTGGAGTAGTGGGTTCCTTGGCACTTTAAGAACATCCCTCCTTTACTTCACATTTATTTCTACTGGAAACTAGCATAGACTTATGCAAGCTAAATTATGCATGTTTTCTCGGTAGGATGCTCTATGTCCTGTTCCTCTTACTAACAGCTCTGGTCTGGACCATTGTTCTAGGATTGTCTCAAAGCTTGCCAGGAGCAGATTGAGGCGGTGCTCCTCAATAGCCTGCAGCAGTACCGTCAGGACCAACGTGACGGATCCAAGTCGGAGGATGAACTGGACCAAGCCAGCACCCCTACAGACGTGCGGGATATCGACCTGTGAGGATGCCAGTTGGGCTGAAAGAGAGAGATGCATCCATAATCTGCTCTCTCCTTCTTTCTGGTTATGTTTTTGTTCTTTGTGTTTTAGGGTGAAACTTAAAAAAAAAATTCTGCCCCCACCTAGATCATATTTAAAGATCTTTTAGAAGTGAGAGAAAAAGATCCTACGAAAACGGAATAATAAAAAGCATTTGGTGCCTATTTGAAGTACGGCATAAGGGAATCCCTTGTATATGCGAACAGTTATTGTTTGATTATGTAAAAGTAATAGTAAAATGCTTACAGGAAAACCTGCAGAGTAGTTAGAGAATATGTATGCCTGAAATATGGGAACAAATTAGACGAGACTTTTTTTTTCATGTTATGAGCTAGCACATACACCCCCTTATAGTATAATTTCAAGGAACTGTGTACGCCATTTATGGCATGATTAGATTGCAAAGCAATGAACTCAAGAAGGAATTGAAATAAGGAGGGACATGATGGGGAAGGAGTACAAAACAATCTCTCAACATGATTGAACCATTTGGGATGGAGAAGCACCTTTGCTCTCAGCCACCTGTTACTAAGTCAGGAGTGTAGTTGGATCTCTACGTTAATGTCCTCTTGCTGTCTACAGTAGCTGCTACCTAAAAAAAGATGTTTTATTTTGCCAGTTGGACACAGGTGATTGGCTCCTGGGTTTCATGTTCCGTGACATCCTGCTTCTTCTTCCAAATGCAGTTCATTGCAGACACCACCATATTGCTATCTGATGGGGAAATGTAGCTATGGGCCATAACCAAAACTCACATGAAACGGAGGCAGAGGGAGACCAAGGGTGGGATCCAGAATGGAATCTTTTCTGTTATTGTATTTAAAAGGGTGATGTGGCCTTGGCATTTCTTCTTAGAAAAAAACTAATTTTTGGTGCTGATTGGCATGTCTGGTTCACAGTTTAGCATTGTTATAAACCATTCCATTCGAAAAGCACTTTGAAAAATTGTTCCCGAGCGATAGATGGGATGGTTTATGCAAGTCATGCTGAATACTCCTCCCCTCTTCTCTTTTGCCCCCTCCCTTCCTGCCCCCAGTCTGGGTTACTCTTCGCTTCTGGTATCTGGCATTCTTTGGTACACAGTTCTGGTGTTCCTACCAGGACTCAAGAGACACGCCTTCCTGCTGACATTCCCATCACAACATTCCTCAGAAAAGCCTGTAAACTAAACTCTGTTACCATTCTGATGGCACAGAAGGATCTTAATTCCCATCTCTATACTTCTCCTTTGGACATGGAAAGAAAAGTTATTGCTGGTGCAAAGATAGATGGCTGAACATCAGGGTGTGGCATTTTGTTCCCTTTTCCGTTTTTTTTTTTTTTATTGTTGTTGTTAATTTTATTGCAAAGTTGTATTCAGCGTACTTGAATTTTTCTTCCTCTCCACTTCTTAGAGGCATTCAGTTAGCAAAGAGGTTGGAGCAACAACTTTTTTTTTTTTTTTTGCACAATTGTAATTGACAGGTAATGAAGCTATTTGTTAAAATATTTGCCTTTTTAAGTAAAAAAGAAAAATCAGAACAGGGCTATTTGAAGAATTATTTTATACACAGATTCTGCCTTGTTTCATAGTATGAGGGTTGAAGACGGAAAACAATCTAAGGGTCTCTTATTTTTTTCATTTTGTTTTGTTCAGTTTGGTTTTTTTTTTTTTGCGCTGCTAAGAAGCTAAAATCATCCATCCTTATTCACATTGACAGTACCTAGCTGTAATGTTTCACAGAGTGTGCTGCTATTTTATAAACATTTTTATAATATATTATTTTACTGCTTAAATTCCAAGTCCTGAAGTAGATGGTTGAGATATGAGTTCTTCGTACTGGAAAAGCCCTTCCGTAGTTTGTTTTCTTCTGGTAGCATATTCATGGTTGTTGTTTTTTTTTTTTTCTTTTTTGGTTTTTTTTTTTTTTTCCTCTGATCACATTCTTCAAAGACGGAGTATTCTTTACCTCAGGTTTACTGGACAAAATCAATAACTACAAAAGGCAATGATTCACACTTTTGTTTTCATAATACCTCACAACCGTACAGTTTCTGCTTGGGAGCCCATTCGCGTAAGGAATACAGAAGCAGTGTGAGCAGGGCTGACTCCCTCTCAGGTGGAAGGCAGGGCGGTCTCACTCCCAGGGACCTTTTTGGTCATGGAGGCCATTGGGCTCCCATTTAGACCCCAGTATCCTCATCATGATGGAAAAAATACATTGAACCAAGGGATCCTCCCTGCCCTTCAAGGCAGACGTTCAGTACAAACATTTATGCAGTAGACTCAGATGTCGTAATTTGCACTTAGGTACCAGGTATCAGGAAACAGACTAAAAAGAATTCCACCAGGCTGTTTGGGGATCCTCATCTTGCAGCTTTTTCAGAAGCGGGGCTTCATCTGCAAAGGGCCCTTTCATCTTGAAGTTTTTCCCCTCCGTCTTTCCCCTCCCCTGGCATGGACACCTTGTGTTTAGGATCATCTCTGCAGGTTTCCTAGGTCTGAATCTGCGAGTAGATGAATCTGCAGCAAGCAGCGTTTATGGTGCTTCCTTCTCCCTCCTCTGTCTCTAACTGCGCAGGCAAGCACTATGCAAGCCCAGGTCCTCTGCTAAGCGGTACTAAATGGTCGGGTTTTCAATCACACTGAATTGGCAGGATAAGAAAAATAGGTCAGATAAGTATGGGATGATAGTTGAAGGGAGGTGAAGAGGCTGCTTCTCTACAGAGGTGAAATTCCAGATGAGTCAGTCTCTTGGGAAGTGTGTTTAGAAGGGTTCAGGACTTTGTGAGTTAGCATGACCCTAAAATTCTAGGGGATTTCTGGTGGGACAATGGGTGGTGAATTCTGAAGTTTTGGAGAGGAAAGTGGAGCAGCCAGCAAGTTAGCTAGCCAGAGTTTTCTCAAGAGCCAGCTTTGCTCAGCACACTCTCCTGGGCCCCAAGGAGTCCCACAGAATGGGGAAAGCGGGAACCCTGGAGTTCTTGGGAATCTTGGAGCCTAAAGAGAAACCGAGGTGCAAATTCATTTCACGGCGACTGACCCTTGAGCTTAAACAGAAGCAGCAAATGAAAGAACCGGACAAATAAGGAAGGGCACAAGCCTACCCGACTCTATTTACAGTCTGTAACTTTCCACTCTTCCTGTAGTCCTGAGGCCCCTGGGTCCTTCTAGCTTTTCTCTTTCCCATCCTTGGGGCCTTGTGTGATGGTGGGTGTGGGGCTGCTGATGGGAAAGTCGGGTGTTGTTAGGCTTTTCTGCCTGCTCCTGCTTAAACAAAAGAAGGAATCCTGGATTTTGCCCTCTCCTTAGATCTTAGTCTCTTTGGTAGGAGTTTTGTTCCAGAGGAGCTTTCCCCCTTGGATTTGAACTTGCTCTTTTTGTTGTTGTTGTTCTTTCTCTTCTTTTTCTTACCTCCCACTAAAGGGGTTCCAAATTATCCTGGTCTTTTTCTACCTTGTTGTGTTTCTATCTCGTCTTTACTTCCATCTGTTTGTTTTTTTCTCCATCAGTGGGGGCCGAGTTGTTCCCCCAGCCTGCCAAATTTTGATCCTTCCCCTCTTCTGGCCAAATCCTAGGGGGAAGAAATCCTAGTATGCCAAAAATATATGCTAAGCATAATTAAACTCCATGCGGGTCCATAACAGCCAAGAAGCCTGCAGGAGAAAGCCAAGGGCAGTTCCCTCCGCAGAACACCCCATGCGTGCTGAGAGGCGAGCTCCTTGAAGAAGGGGCTGTTCTTCCAGGAGGCCTTATTTTGAACTGCCTCAGGACCCCACTGGAGAGCACAGCATGCCTTACTACTGGGTCATCCTTGGTCTATGTGCTCTGTACTGGAGGCTCTGTTCTGCCTCTTATCAGTCAGGTCAGGGGCACACATGGCTTAAGTGACAAAGCCAGAGGAGAAGACAACCCTGACAGCATCACACTGCATCCCATTGCTAGCAGGATTGGCAACTCTTCAGACGGAGCTGCGCTTTCCTGCAGTCTAGCACCTCTAGGGTCTCTCCAGACTGTGCCCTGGGAGCTCTGGGACTGAAAGGTTAAGAATATTAGGCAGGATCAGATGACTCCTCTCAAAGAGGGCAGGGGAATTTTCTCTCCATGGGCCACAGGGGACAGGGCTGGGAGAAGAAATAGACTTGCACCTTATGTCATGTAAATAATTGATTTTCTAGTTCAAGAAGATAATATTGGTAGTGTGGGAATTGGAGGTAGGAAGGGGAGGAAGTCTGAGTAAGCCAGTTGGCTTCTAAGCCAAAAGGATTCCTCTTTGTTTATCTCTGAGACAGTCCAACCTTGAGAATAGCTTTAAAAGGGAAATTAATGCTGAGATGATAAAGTCCCCTTAAGCCAACAAACCCTCTGTAGCTATAGAATGAGTGCAGGTTTCTATTGGTGTGGACTCAGAGCAATTTACAAGAGCTGTTCATGCAGCCATCCATTTGTGCAAAATAGGGTAAGAAGATTCAAGAGGATATTTATTACTGCCTCATACCACATGGCTTTTGATGATTCTGGATTCTAAACAACCCAGAATGGTCATTTCAGGCACAACGATAACTACCTTCGTGTGTGTCTGCTTTTAAACTTGGCTGGGCTATCAGACCCTATTCTCGGCTCAGGTTTTAAGAAGCCATCAGCAAATATGTACGTGCATGCTGTAGCTGCAGCCTGCATCCCTTCGCCTGCAGCCTACTTTGGGGAAATAAAGTGCCTTACTGACTGTAGCCATTACAGTATCCAATGTCTTTTGACAGGTGCCTGTCCTTGAAAAACAAAGTTTCTATTTCTATTTTTAATTGGTTTAGTTCTTACTGCTGGCCAACTCTTATATCCCCAGCAAATCATCGGGCCATTGGATTTTTTCCATTATGTTCATTACCCTTATATCATGTACCTCAGATCTCTCTCTCTCTCCTCTCTCTCAGTTATATAGTTTCTTGTCTTGGACTTTTTTTTTCTTTTCTTTTTCTTTTTTTTTTGCTTTAAAACAAGTGTGATGCCATATCAAGTCCATGTTATTCTCTCACAGTGTACTCTATAAGAGGTGTGGGTGTCTGTTTGGTCAGGATGTTAGAAAGTGCTGATAAGTAGCATGATCAGTGTATGCGAAAAGGTTTTTAGGAAGTACGGCAAAAATGTTGTATTGGCTATGATGGTGACATGATATAGTCAGCTGCCTTTTAAGAGGTCTTATCTGTTCAGTGTTAAGTGATTTAAAAAAATAATAACCTGTTTTCTGACTAGTTTAAAGATGGATTTGAAAATGGTTTTGAATGCAATTAGGTTATGCTATTTGGACAATAAACTCACCTTGACCTAAATTATCTGGCCGTTTTTGACTTATTTATAAACCAGCAGTCCTCGGAATGGAATACACTTGTCTCATGTCAGAACTCTGTTTCATGCCGCTGCAACATTTGGCAGTGGCATAAAAGACATTCTAACCTGGAATGGAATCTACATGTGCCTCTGTGTTATGGCGGTACAAGTCATTGTTGACATTGCTAGGGGACGAGGGGTGCCCACACAGCCAGCTTATAAGCTAGAAGCCTCAGTCCACCTTCAGAAGGTGGGTACATCATAGACACTATGACTGGTCCTCAGAGGATCGCCCCGATTGTTGCCAGCTACTCATTCTGGGCTGTGAGGAAGCATCTCCTGGCATGAGAGGTACCAGAAGCCTGCGGTGCCATCTCCAGATTCTAGGGAGTCTGTGGGGAACCCTGCCCCTGCAGCTTTCCTGGCTCCTGCCTGCTGTTCTCTGTGGCTCCCACCTGATTTCTGATCCTTCCTGCACCCCTCCTCTGAGACACAGGCCACAACTACCCTTGCTGGAGTCTGGAGAAGCAGAGCCTGGGAATGGGATGTGACAGTCTCCGTACTGCTGAAATGAATTGCCAGGCCCTAGGCCCAGCTGCTCTTGGACCTTAGCTCAGACCAGCTTCTTTCCCAAGAGTGATGGGTGTGCAGAAGGCAAGGGCCTAATGAACACTGTTTTTGTGTTTTGTTTTGAAACAGGGTCTTGCTCTGTCCCCCAGGCGGGAGTCCAGTGGCACAATCCCAGCTTGCTGCAGCCTCAAACTCCTGGGCTGAAGCAATCCTCCTGCCTCAGCCTCCCAAGTAACTGGGATTACAGGCGCCCACCACCACGCCCAGTTAATTTTTTTATTTTTTGTACAGATGGGGTTTCCCTTTGTTGCACAAGCTATAATAGACATTTTGATGTTACTATAAAATTCATTTCTTCCAAAGTTCCTTGTCTGAAAGTCATCGAAGGCTGTTTTCCATTTTAATTCTGACCTGAGTTGTAAACAAGATTTAAAACTGGCCATTGGGGAAGTCCAGATTAATATATTCCGGGCTGATCTCAAGTAACTTCACTTAATAGGACTTTTAAGCGTACAAGGACCCTAGAAATTCCCCTTTGTTCCCATTCCCCTTGACATCCGCCATTCTTAGCGACAAATGGGGGTAACTTTTTTCTTGGGTTTCTGCCTAGTGAAGTCTGCTGGCCTCTTGGGAGTTTCAAGGACCTCTGGTTGCCATTCTTAACCATCCTTGGAATTCTCTTCGGCATGACAATGTCCAACTGGGTTCCTCTCCCTCCCTTTCCCCATCTTTTTGCTCTGTAGGATCAATGCTATATCTGTTTATAGGATGACAACTCCACTCCCTCTCTCAAATGCCACCCGGCAACACTGCTGGGCTTCCCCCATTCTGAGCAATGGATGTTTCAAGGGCAGGAAGAGCAGATGAAGCACACAGCCGAGCAGTGAGAAATCTGACTGCCCCATCTATGCTCTTTCAGACCCAGATCATCCTATAACTGGAAAATCTCAAACTTTGAAAGTGCCTTTCCTGAAAGTGGCCATTAAAAATGCAATGAAGACCTGGAAATCCCCGATCTTTTGTGCGTGTTCAAGGGAGCGCTTTTGTATCTCTAACGACTTTCTGAGATCTGGAGCTTGTATTCAATAGGCAGAGGTATCACCAAAATTCACCTTCCCAGTTGGCTTAGCAGTAATACTGTCAAAATACTGACACGAAGCCAGTACTCAAAAGCTGAATATTACACCAGATTACGTCCCTGCTCTGCTAGCAATTACAGCAACAGCAAAAATGCTGTGGGCAGAGTAGGGAGATCTGGAGTATCAAGGTAAGCCTAGTACTCCCAGCTGATGTGTATGTGGGGCCTGTACTGAGCCTTTAAGGAAAAGCACAGAAAAAAACAGGACACACAGGCCTATGAAGTTGCAGAGAGAAACAGCAGCAAATGCAAATGAATCTGGGGGAAAATCGATGTTAAGGTATGGTGGGGGGGTGGGGGGGGGCCTTGCAGAGGAACAGGTTTCCTCAAGCAAGTGAGTTTTAGGAAAACACTTTTGTTAGGAAGACCATGTGGGTCAGCATAGTTTGGAAACGGAAACAGAGTGTGACCTTTCCAAAAATAAAAGGGATGGGAAGTAATTTTTTTTTTAAATGAAGGGAAAACATTCAAATAGGCGGCTTGAAGAGCACACACAATTTAATAGATTTTAAACACTATAAACACAGATGTTAGGCTTGTGAAACAGGATAAGCACAGCCACAAACATTGATTTGGGATTACCACCCACCTAATTTCTCATGAGGCTTAAAGAAAGAAGGCTGGAAGCTTCGATGTGACTGGTGGCTTTCCTTGTCTTTGGGCTCTGGGGGCCTCCCTGTGCTGGAGGGGCGGATTCCATCCGCTCGGACCATAGGTTCAGTCAAACAGAACTGGGCGGCCTGAGAAAGCAAGACCAGCTCCCCTGCCTCTGTCTCATTATCCCCCTGAAGCTTTGAGTTTATGCTTCAAGCTTTGAGTTTATTCATCATTATGGTTTCTTTCACGCTGATTCGCTTGGACCCTGGCCGTTCTGCTGCTGTCACCGCCACCGCACTGCTAAATGACTGTCCACGTGGTTTCAACATAACAGTTCTTCCTGCGAAGTCCACTAGGTGGTGCTAATGCCACAGACAGGATCACTCACAAAGCAACCCAGAGCCAGCCAGGTGTAGGTTGTCTCCGCCCTGCAGGGAAGGGAACGCCTCCCTCCAGCAGACAGCAGGAGCAGCAGCCCCGCCTCCGCCATCTCCCCAGGGCAGCCTGGGGAAGGAACGTCAGGCCTTTCCCGTCCGCACCTGGCGCAGCTCCCTCACCTGGTTCTCTCACTACCGCCACATCGTGACTCCATCTGGGGTGGCTGGTGCTGATTCATCACCTTTCCTGATCCAGAGATGGCACACTGGCAGCTTACAGACCAAATCCAGCCTGCAGACATAATTAGCTCGACTCCCGCAGTGATTGAAATTGCCTTGGATTTACTTGCCAATACAAGATGAGCGCTTTCACATAAAAGTCAGGATTGTAACGACTCTTGGGAAATTTAAGTCCTGGCAACCACAGGCCTGTGAGGCCGCGAGGGCTGCAGCTGAGTGTGACTGGCCCCCTTCTCTACCCCCTGGCCACCCCACAACCCACTGAACCCGCTGCTCTCTTTTACAGCGCCTGCCAGTCGGCTTAGGGCTTCCAGCTCTTCAGCCTAATCTGTGTCTGTTTCACCTCCCTGGCCAGGACCCAGTAAGTCCCAAGTGGAGTCATCCTCCTCCAACCCTCTCCACCACAAACAGACCTGGAATACTCCCTTCAGTTTGTGGACCATAACCTCTCCTTCTCAGATAAAGAAAGACCTTACTGCCTCATGAAGCATTAAGATCTCTTTATGTCTTTATGAGTTTTTAGTTATCAGATTACCCCGGGGCTGGGCCAGATTTTTGAAATTCCTTTGAGATCCCAACATTCAGCCCCACGCCCAGGTCTGCAGGTAGGCCCAAATAAGGTGGGGTGGGTAAAGATCTGCTTTTTGTTTTTTGGTTGTCTTTTCTTTTGTTTCTGGAGATAGGATCTTCCTTTGTCTCTGAGGCTAGAGGGCAGTGGCGTGATCACAACTCAACTGCAGCCTCAACTTCCCAGGCTCAAGTGATCCTCCCACCTCAGCCTCCCAAGTAGCTAGGACAACAGGCATGCACCACTACATCTAGATGGTTTTAAAAAAATGTGTTATAGAAACAGGGCCTCACTATGTTGCCCTGGCTGCTCTCAAACTCTGGGCCTCAAAAGATCCTTCCCACCTCAGCCTCCCAAAGTGCTGGGTTACAGGTGTGAGCCACTGCGTCCAGACAGCTTTTCCTGCTTTTGTTTGTCTGGAGAGTCATTTTTAGTGCTCCTGGCACCATGGAGATTCCATGAGAAGACAAACCTGTGAGATTTCTAGATTTGTTGAAAAAGTGCAAATCTCTGTGGCTATGTTTCGGTCAACCCATTCACTGAAAATCGTTACTCTTCATCATCCCCTTCCCACACAGGGCTCCTGGGCACTGCTCGTTTATTCAACAAATGAGGGCTGGGTACGTGCCTGGTGCTCCGTATGGGATCCCTCATTCAACAAATGTGTCTCAGTACTTGCTTTTCCAGGGATGAGATCTCTGCTCTCCTTGATCTCAAAGGCTGAAGACAGAGACAGATAAAAAGACAACTGCTACTTGGTGGCTGGCCCAGAATACAAGTGCTCTATGCTCTGCTCTGGAATGCCCCCCGGGCCACCCACTCACTTTGTAACCTTGGGCTCATTACTGAGCCACCCAGTAACTCACAGTAAACTCAGTGACTTAGTTTTTTCATCTGTGAAGTGGGGTTTTGTAGTTTTGAAAGAGCTTTCCACAAGCCTCTCCTAGAATCCTTTTGTAACTCTGGTGAATTTGGTACCTTGTTTTGTAGCTAAGTGAATGGAGGGTCACATGGCTCACTTGGCTTATCACAGAGTTAGGCTAGGACTGGATCCCAGATGTGTCTGAATTCAAATATCATGCATCTTCTGCTACATTGGGCTACTTTATTGATCCATATTTTGCTTACTGAGCATTGAGCTGAAAGAGTGAGACTTTTAGCCCAGTGTGGGTTGGAAGGTTGTGGGGGGTGGGGTTGGATGATGACATCACTTAGTGAAATCATCAAGGGATAGTTTTTTAATGAAGACAAAGTCAATGAAGAAAGTAAAGGGCCTTGTAATCTAAGGAGGAGTTTGTCAGTGAATGTACACCAAGGAAGTAGCCTTTTCTTTCCAGCGTCTTTGCCTTGCCCCTTGGCTGTTCTTCATGCTCATTCCATTCAGGTTATAAATGAGTTGCTCATAAACTCCTGGGAAGGAGCCGTGGGTTCTGCTTTCCTCCCAAATCCCCAAGCCTATGTCAATTAAGAAAAGAATCACGGCCAGGCATGGTGGCTTATACCTGTAATCCCAGCACTCTGGGAGGCCAAGGTGGGCGGATCATGAGGTCAGGAGATCAAGACCATCCTGGCTAACATGGTGAAACCCCATCTCTACTAAAAATACAAAAAATTAGCTGGGCATGGTGGCATGTGCCTGTAGTCCCAGCTACTCGGGAGGCTGAAGCAGGAGAATCACCCGAACCCAGGAGGCGGAGGTTGCATTGTGTCGAGATTGCACCACTGCACTCCAGCCCGGGTGACACAGCGAGATTCCATCTAAAAAAAAAAAAAAAAAAAAAAAAAAAAAAAAAAAAAAAAAAAATCACACATCTCGTTTTCCCTATTCTTCAGGGACCCGCGAATATCTGTGTTATTATTATTTCTCCCCCAACGCTCCCTCCTTCCCCCACCAAGCCCAGAGAATCTCAGTCCAGAGGCAGGGAAGCCTTGCTTTTATCATCACAGTCTCCCAAGCCTTTGCTATTTAAAGATTCCTTTTGTCATCCTATAGAAAGAGATATTCTTTTTCTTGGTTTTTCGTGGCCACCTTCCTTGCCCCAAAAAAAGGGACACAGGAGGAAGGGCCCAAAAACATAGAGGAAAAGTACCGTAGGAAAAAATGCTGATTAATATTTCAAAAAATATTATTTTACCATGGATGCAATGACCTGAGGCCCTGCAAGGGTGAATGCTATACTGAGGGTCACCCAGCAATGTACAAATGAACAGTGAAGGAGAACTCCTGGCCTCTGCAGGCTTCCATTCATTGCTCAGCTCTGTGAGCCTCTGGACATCTTGGTGAATACTCTCGGAAAATCTTGAAGCACCACAGGTTTTAAAAGCAGTCACTCACTTATGTTTTTCATATGTCACTGTAAACTCATAATGAAGGGACTATGGAAGATTTGCTTCCATATGGCACTGCCTAGGTATTAGGGCCAGGACACCTAGGATTTTAGGGCCTAGTGGTCTTCTCTTTTCCTTAGCGTTCTGTCAGGGCTCTGGCAAGAACAAGAGGATTGGCCTTTCTAGCCGATGTCCCCCCCAGTGCCTGCTACTTGCCTGGAATATTATGGACTGTATCATACATTTCTGTATTACCTACAATCATTGTGACAGAGTCAGGATGCTGTGGTGGAAAAAGGCTTAGTTAAAAAGATGATCTGACTTTGAATCCCAGGGCTGCCACTTAGCTGTACAAGCTCTGAGTCTCTGCTATTCTTTTATAAAATCTCTCTGGATTATTAGAAGGATTAAATGAGGTAGTCTATGTAAAGTGCCTAATACATAGAAAGCTTTAACAAGAATCAGCTGGTCTGAACATATGCAAACACACCAAGGACTGCGTTAATTGCTTTTGCAGGCATTGTAGATGCAATGTTATTTTCCCAAAAAGTCAGGGGTGGAGGTGGATATGGGTTTTCTGTGGATCCTGATGAGACTACTGTCAAGAGCACAGCAGTGAAACATAAGCATTTACAGTTCTCATAATATCCCCTTGGTGCTGCTGCCCTTCTTCCAAACAGCAATGAACTTGGGCTTGGAGAGCGTTCTCTTCCCCACTAAGCAACAGGCTAACAGGCAAGGCATGAAAAGGGATTAGAGGATGCATGTATTCAAATAAAGGGGAGTTCCCCAGAAGCATGGCAGGCTGAGAAGGCATCTTTCGACTGTCCATCAGTAGGAAAGCTGTTTGACTGGCAGATATAATTTTTTTGGAACCAGCAATAATGGGGAGCTATTGGTGACAGATGTCAGATGTTGGCAGAGCAGCTGCCAAAACAAGTCTCCCTCCACCTTCAGACATCAAGCTGATGGGGGACTGGGAGTCCCTTCTCACTTGGATCATTGGTTACATTATTATTTCTCAGTCGCTGGACAAAGCAGATGGTTTACCATGTATTTGCGATTTTCTGTTGGCCTAGAAATTCTGTTCTTCCATCAGGGTACAGCATGTAATCAATTATGACAGTGGGTGGTGCAAGAAAATCCCTGCCAATAAAAGCCCAAGACTTTCTCTTTTATTAAGTCTGCATAAACCACTACAATTTCCAACTTCAAAGCAATAGAAGAAAAAAGCAAAGTAGTGGTGTTATAAATAACTTGGGTAATCACAAAAACCACAGTTCTCAGTTGGTCCCAAACACTCTCAGTCTGTACTATCTGATGTCAGTTTTGTTTGTCCATTTTTATTCTGAAACTTAAAATCCTCTTGTCTCTATTCTAATAAGTCTTAATAATATATATATATTTTTAGACAGAGTCTTGCTCTGTCACCCAGTCTGGAGTGCAGTGGCACAATCCTGGCTCACTGTAAACTCCACCTTCCAGGTTCAAATAATTCTCCTGCCTTGGCCTCCGAAGTAGCTGGGACTACCATGCCCAGCTAATTTTGTATTTTTAGTAGAGACAGGGGTTCGCCATGTTGGCCAGGTTGGTCTTGAACTCCTGACCTCAAGTGATCTGCCCGCCTTGGCCTCCCAAAGTGTGCCAGGATTACAGGCGTGAGCCACTGCACCCTGCCTCTATTCTGGTAAGTCTTAAAGAGCTTTATCTTAGAATCATAAAGTGACCTAATTAAAAATAAACAGAACAGATACCAGGAACATACTACTCCTCAACAAAGGTTTTTTTAAAAAAAAATTCTCAGCTGTATTCTATTACATAATAAAAATAGTAAGTTGCCTTGCTTTAGTATATATGAGTAGCCACATAGAACAGTTTATATGTTCTCCGTCACCCACCCTCTGGATAATTTTCTTTGTGAAAGACACCTTGCTTATTTGTATGCATGTGTCCCAGGAAATAAATTCTTTAGTAATAGAGCAGAACAAGCATTTTTAACGTTATAACTACCAAGTAGAGAAACCCTTGACATAAATTACACGTTTTTTCTTGTCTTTTAAAAATATGTATGCATTTTTTCTTAAAAATCAGGCTCATAAATGAATGGCTTTCTACCCTTTCTTCATTTAATCTCCTATCAAGGGAATGTTATCATACCATTCAATATTCTGTAAGAACATGATTTCTAGGGCTGGACACGGTGGCTCACATCTGTAATCCCAGCACTTTGGGAGGCCCAGGCAGGAGGATCACCTTAGGTCAGGAGTTTGAGACCAGCCTGGCCAACATGGTGAAACCCGATCTCTACTAAAAATACAAAAATCAGCTGGGCGTGGTGGCACATGCCTGTAATCCCAGCTATGTGGGAGCTGAGGCAGGAGAATTGCTTGAACCCTGGAGGCGGAGGTTGCAGTGAGCTGAGATGGCGCCACTGCACCCCAGCCTGGGTGACAGAGCAAGACTCCATCTCAAAAAAACAAACAAACCCCCCCAAAAAACCATAGATTCTAATGAATTGTTTGGGCTCCTACAATATATCTAGTACTAATCGAGACGCTGAAGACACAGAAGGGAACAAGCCAGTCCCCACGGTCAAGGAATACATATCCTGCTGAAGAAAGACAAGCAATGAACCTACACAAATGTTCATAAATGTAATTTCAGAATAAAATCGGATGATGGATAGTGACTGGGCAGGCTACTTTGCTTGAGGGAAGACCTCTTGAGAGTGGGACTTCTGAGTTGATACCTGAAGGCTGAGAAATGCAAATATCTTGGGAAAGAGCTCTGTGAGCAGAAGGAACAGAGAATGCAAAGATCCCGAGGTAGGAATGAGCGCATGGTCTACGAGCAGAGAGAAGCCCTGATGGCTGGAGCTGGATGAGGAGGGGCAGTGAAGAGAGAATTGCAACTGGAGGGCCAAGAGGGGCCATGCCGCATAGGCCTTGCAGGAGTTGGGACTTCATTCTAACTGCAATGAGAATTCAATAGAGAATTGTCCAGCAAGGGAGTGACACAATAGGGACATCTCTTCAATGGCTGAGTATCAGAGTAGAGGCAGCAGAGCTATGCCAACAGGCTATCACAGTAATCCAGACGAGAGGTGATGGAGGCTCAGCCTGGGACACAGTGAGACTCCAAAAG
Source organism: Pongo abelii (assembly GCF_028885655.2). Taxonomy (NCBI): domain Eukaryota; kingdom Metazoa; phylum Chordata; class Mammalia; order Primates; family Hominidae; genus Pongo; species Pongo abelii. The sequence continues at coordinate 4,345,257 of NC_071995.2, forward strand.
TGGTGGATTCAGGACATAATTTGGTGATAGACCCCATAAACTTTTGTTAAAGGTTTTGGATAGATAGCTTTTATCATTTATTTATTATTGAAGATATGTACAACAGAATAAATAAGCTTGCTTCAGACGTATATATAGAACTCTGTATCCAATAATGAGTGAATCCACGTTCTTCACAAGGACACACGAAACATTTCTGTGAAATGCCTGTGGGCTAGTCCACAAAGCAAGTCTCCATAAATTTAAAAAATGTATACCCTTGAAAATCTTTGAAGTCCTGGAGATTAAGTCTGCAGCTATCTTAGTCTTACTACCAAGAATAGCCATTAAGGAAAAAAAAAAACCTTTCAATAAAAAAAATGATAAACAAGAAGAATATAAATTTCACAGACTCCAGCTAACCAGCTTTTGGTGGTTAGTCAACAGGCCAGCTTTTGGTCACAATGTAATTAATTTCATTCTTAATGCATTGCTGAAAGTATTTAAATGCCTGGGGAACTGGCTCCAACCCACAATCTCCTCCCCTACCCTACATTCCAAATAGATCAGGCATTTTACACTTGGCTTATCTTCAGTGAAGACAGTAATTAATCTTTATTTGAAAACAAGATTTGGGAGGCAGAGGCGGGCAGATCACTTGAGGTCAGGCATTTGAGACCAGCCTGGCCAACAAGGTGAAACCCCGTCTCTACTAAAAATATAGAAAAATTAGCTGGACGTGGTGGTGTGCACCTGTAATCCCAGCTACTCAGGAGGCTGGGGCAGAAGAATCGCTTGAACCTGGGAGGTGGAGGTTGCAGTGAGCTGAGATCACACCACTGCACTCCAGCCTGGGTGACAGCAAGACTCTGTCTTAAAAAAAAAAAAAAAAAAAGCAAGAAAACGAGTAAAATCCAGCACTCATTGCATTATTGAGCCTACAGAAGTCTATGATGAATTTGACGGGGAATATTAGGATAGGTAAAGAATCAAGGGTTTCATGAGCAGTCAAGTGGAGGGTGTTACCATTTACTGAGATGAGAAAGACTTGAATATCAGCTGTTTTTAGAGGTAAAAATTAAAGGTTCTGTGTGGACAAAGTTAGCCTGAGATGTCAACTATAGACCCAAGCATAGATGTTGAGTAGGCAACTATAACAGATAAACGAATGAGGAGCTCAAGGGAAAGGCCAGGCTGGGGATATAACTAAGATCTATACATTGGATTAGATCACCTAGCTGACTGCACAGTTGAGTAGAGAAGAGAGCCAAGGGCAGAATCCTGAATACTCCAACATGCACAGGGTTTATGGGATTGTCTACCCCCCAACCATTCATGTGTCCCTCATGTTTCCCATCACCTCTGCAATTTGGTAGGCCCACGTGAGTGGCTCTGGACAATGAATGAAGGAAGCATCTAATGACTGGTTCAAGACCCTCAACTATTCTCATCTCCTGCCTCAAAAATCGTGAATTCTTGTGTTTCTGAAGTTAACATGTCTGTCAACCCTAGGTCCTGAATGAGTATGTGGCGTCAAGACCCTTTCTGATCCACGTCAGACATATAGCATGAAAGAAAAACAAACACTTGTGTGTGAAGCCATGGAAATTCCGGAGTTAATTTGTTACCTTGGCATAACATGGCCTAATCCAGAATGCCATCATATGATGTGCTTCAACAAAGCACCATTTTTCATTTTTTTAAAAAGGCATATGTGATTTGAGAGGCTGTCAACAAAATATATTGGTGGATGGCTGGGTATGGTGGTTCATGCCTATAATCCCAGCACTTTGGGAGGCCGAGGCAAGCAGATCACTTGAGGTTAGGAGTTTGAGAACAGCCTTACCAACTTGGTGAAACCCTATCTCTACTAAAAGTACAAAAATTAGCCAGACATGGTGGTGCGGGCCTGTAGTCCCAGTTACTCAGGAGGCTGAGGCAGGGGAATTGCTTGAACCCAGGAGGCGGGAGGCAGGAGGATCACTTGAGCCTGGGAGGCAGAGGTTATAGTGAGCTGAGAGCATACCACTGCACTCCGGCCTGGGGCAATGGGAGTGAAACCCTGTCTCAAAAAAAAAAAAAAGAACATATATGTATATATATGTATACACACACATACACACAAATACATGTATATACATATATATACACACATCCTGCTTATAAAATGAACAAGGAGTTCACATAAACTTTAATTCAGATAGAACCTAGAAACATATATATATATGGGTATCTCTGGCTTCTATCTGAATATATATGGATACACACACACACACACACACATATATACACATACATACATATATGGGTATTTCTAGCTTCTATCTGAAACACAGTTTAAGTGAACTCCCTGTTCATTTTATAAGTGGAAGGGCAATCCCTGAACCACTCAGTGAATAATGCAGGACAATGTCCACTATTTCGAAGACACCTCATTTTTCAGCCTGGTTTTTGCCCCTGATTAGTTTTTTGTTGTTGTTGTGTGTTTTTTTTTTTTTTAGACGTAGTCTCGCTCTGTCACCAGGCTGAAGTGCAGTGGCGCGATCTTGGCTCACTGCAACCTCTGCCTCCCGGGTTCAAGTGATGCTCCTGCCTCAGCCTCCTGAGTAGCTGGGACTACAGTTGCACACCACCACGCCAAGCTAATTTTTGTAGTTTTGGTAGACAGGATTTGCCCACATTGGCCAGGATGGTCTTGATCTCTTGACCTAGTGATCTGCCTGCCTCAGCCTCCCAAAGTGCTGGGATTACAGTCGTGAGCCACCGCACCTGGCCCCTGATTCTTAAAATTTATGAAGAATTGTTTTTTAATTTATTCCTTAGATAATTAAAAGAAATAGCATAGGTGGATGCTATGCAACTTTCTAAATTTCTCCTAAAACAGTAATCCTCTCCCATATGCCAGCTTTTTTTCATATGTATGCTTCATTAAACAAATTGATCATAACAGCTATTCTTCATTTGACAGATTTTAATGGAATCTCCACTGTGTTCCAAACATTTTCTTAGGAACCTAGGAAGTAATGAAACAGAGCCGGTAGTTACCCTCATGATTTATAGTTGTGAAACCTGGAGTATACTTATGTGGTCTCAAACTCAGTTCTGAGATCTTGAGAGATGGGAAATTAGTTTTTGTTTGTTTGTTTGTTTTTGGAGATGGAGTCTCACTCTGTCGCCCAGGCTGGAGTGCAGTGGCATGATCTTGGCTCTGCAACCTCTGCCTCCCGGGTTCAAGCAATTCCCCTGCCTCAGCCTCCCAAATAGCTGGGATTACAGGCGCCTGCCATCACGCCTGGCTACTTTTTGTGTTTTAGTGGAGGAGGGGTTTCACCATGTTGGCCAGGCTGGTCTCCAACTCCTGAGCTCAAGTGATCCGCCCGCCTCGGCCTCCCAAAGTGCTGGGATTACCGGCGTGAGCCACTGTGCCTGGCCCAAGAAATGGGAAGTTAGTTAACCTGTATGTGCCTTAATTCTTCATCTGTGAAACGGAAATAACTCCTACCTTGCAGAGTTATTGTGTGTATTAAATAAGACAAAATGGGAAGCTGTTTTTATTTAGGCGTTAGAAATGCACTTGGACCACCTTAAAGTGAAAGAGGTTTTACTATACAAACTGGAACCTTCAAGGTATCTGGTACTATGGCAGTTTGAGTGACTAGTGACTGGGTACTCTTCGCATTACTCACTTGTTGTGTCTGTGTCTCTCTGTGTTTCTCGTTACTTCTTCCATTGACTTTGCTTCTTCGTACCCTCTCCTCTGTTCTCTCACTTGTATTATTTATGGCTTCTGTTTCTTCACAGCTTCAATCACCATATGCCTCTTTGTAGCCCTAACTCTATCTTATGATTTCTTTCTGTGCCTTCTTTCTGCTTCAGCCCTCACAGATAACTACTTAATTTCATTTTTTCAGCTCAAACTTCCAGGAGAATCTGCTGGGATGATTCATTCCTTTGGGCATTCAGAACATGAACACACACACACACACACACACACACACACGATACCTGGGCCCCACTGTTAGGGCCCTCTGGATTATCCCTCCACTCTCATCCTGAAAATGCCTCCTGTTGACCTGCGAGCTGTTAGAGATGCTGAATTTGGTCCCCACTCCAATCTACTAACTCCGGAATCCACACTTTTACGCTATGCCCAACTGCTTTGTGTGCACGTTCAAGTTTATGAAGCATTGCTTTAAACTGCTAGCTCTCAGAACAGCCACTTTTATGTTGGAAACAGCTGGGAATTAAAAACATACAGATACTGCTGCCTGAGTCTTTCTCCCAGAAGTTCAGATTTGATTTTTCTGGGGTGTAGCCTGGCAAAGGTCTCCAGATTCTAATGTAAAGATAGGTTTGAGGACCTCTAAACTAGTTCTGTGTCACCACTGACCAGTTGTGTGAGCCTAGACGAATTGCTGTTTCTCTCTAGGCCATATTTCTCTCTCTCTCTTTTTTTTTTTTTTTTGAGATGGGGTCTTGCTCTGTCACCCAGGCTGGAGTGCAGTGTTGGAATCTCGGCTCACTGCAACCTCTGCCTGCCGGGTTCAAGCGATTCTCCTACCTCAGCCTCCCGAGTAGCTGGGACTACAGGCACGTGCCACCATGCCCGGCTAATTTTTTGTATTTTTAGTAGAGATGGGGTTTTGCCGTGTTAGCCAGGATGGTCTCTATCTCCTGACCTCGTGATCTACCTGCCTTGGCCTCCCAAAGTGCTGGGATTACAGGCGTGAGCCACCATGCCCGGCCATATTTCTCATCTCTAAAGTGAAGATAATGTAGCCTATCCTGTCTACCTTAGAATTGTTCAGAAGGCCAAATGTGATATTACATGTAAGATTGTTTTGAAATGTGTGCCTATGAATCTATCTCATTCATCTTTTCTCTAAACACATCTTTTCGTATATAAGTGGGGATTCAAGGAAACAAATGCATTATGAAATACAAGAATTTAGCTAACAGTGCATGGAAGACAATGTCACCTAGCTAACATTATTGTTACTTGTGTCACATTGCTAGGTACTGCTATCCCAGTTTACCTGTCACAAAACCCAGGGTTAGAGAAGTTAATGTTATAAATAAAGTTTCAGTGCCGCAAAAGAAACAGCACTCGAATATAACATTTTCTTTTTAATTCTCAGCAAGGCAAGGTACTTCTATAGAAGGGTGCGTCCTTACAGATGGAGCAATGGTGAGCGCACACTTGGACAAGTGAGGGGAAGGGGTTCTTATCCCTGACGCACGTGGCCCCTGCTGCTGTGTAGTTCCCCACCGCACAGGCTAAACTAATTCCGACTGGCTAATTTAAAGAGAGTGATGGGGTGAGTGGTTTGGCGGGAAAAACGGTTATGACAGAGCAGGTAATCTGAATGAGTCAGGGTGGAGTAGGTAATGGGAAGGAGTCAGAGTGGTGCAGGTAATTGGAATGAGTCAGGGTGAAGCAGGTAATCGAAAAAGGTGTGGCCGGGCGCGGTGGCTCACGCCTGTAATCCCAGCACTTTGGGAGGTAGAGGCAGGCGGATCACGAGGTCAGGAGATGGAGACCATCCTGGCTAACACGGTGAAACCCTGTCTCTACTAAAAATACAAAAAATTAGCCGGGCGTGGTGGTGGGCGCCTGTAGTTCCAGCTACTCGGGAGGCTGAGGCAGGAGAATGGCGTGAACCCGGGAGGCGGAGCTTGCAGTGAGCCCAGATCGCGCCACTGCAGTCCAGCCTGGTGACAGAGCCAGACTCCATCTCAAAAAAAAAAAAAAAAAAAAAAAGAAGGTTGCTTTAGGAGGAAGTTGAAAGTAAAAAGCAAAGAATTGAACATACTGACACATTGATTCTTTGAAAAGAAATTTAGAACTCATATCTAACATTAAGTAACTCCCTCAAGGTTCTGAAGGCTATTAAAGAGAAATTATTCATCTGAGGCTTGTTAAAAACGGCAAGACTTTACTCAAGATTACTGCAATAGGTGAGAGAGACTGAATTCGACTCTAGAATGAACCGGGACCAGTGGAGATTTATAGCCGGGGGCAGGATGGAAGGGATGAAAGAGAAGATGGGAAATTACCAGAACGTGGTAAGCTATCTAGGAGGACGGGGAGGAGGAACTTGACTAGATTATCAAGGGCCTTAGAAGAGAGCATCAAGAGTGAGGTCTCTCTTGATAAACAGGCTTAGCAGGATTCTTTACCGGGCTCAGCAGGCCAAGGATGCCGTCTAGTATAGAAAAGGCCTCAAAGGAGCCCGACTAAAGTTTGGTCAAGGAGGGCGTCTGTCCCGGCGGAGTTGGGGTGGGTGGGTCTAAGTCTACAGACCTTGCAGACGCTACATCCCTAAGGTTAGGGACTAACAGACCTCATAGAACACAGTCTGTTGGTCGCTGTACACCCGTGAGGGATTCATCACAGCGGCCAGCTATAAGACGAACGGTTGCATTCCAGCCTCAATCGGATCAACCACAAATCTGTGCGCCGGTTTCCTTATCTGCCCCGAACGCAGGCTGCCGGCTATCAAGGCAAGGAATCCTACCGCGGACTCCGCGGGCGGGGCCTCCCGCACCTGCCGCGCGCCAATCACAGGCCCGCGCGCAGGGGCGCAAGCGCCGCAGCCCTGGGCGGGGCCTCCGTGGCTCCCGCATCTCCCCCGCCCCGTCGGCCTCGCTCGGCCCTGAGTGGCCTTCGGGGATGACGTGCGAGGCCGCCTCGGCCTATGGCTGCGGAGCCGGCCGGCTGCTTGGCGGAAGTGGTGTGGGGGAGGTAGCCCGCAGTGCAGGGGCAGCGCGGCGCGGGGCCACTGACGGGACGCGGCTCCGGGAACATGGCTCGCTTCGCTCTGACTGTTGTCCGGCAGTGAGTATGGCTGTGGCAGGATGACTTTCTCTCTCTCTTCCTTGAGTGTGTTGGAGCGGGTGAAGGGAAAACGGGTCTACCACCCTCTCCCCTCCCTGCTCGCTCCAGCCCGTGAGGGCTGGCTTGGAAGCGCTTTTTCCGGGGCGCTTGCCCTGGGGCCGTCCCGTGTCGCCCCTCCTCTCACCCCAGCAGCCCCGAGGGACGACGGCAGGTCTTAGATAGCTTCGTCCCGTGTTTCAGATGAAGTGAGGCCCGGAGGAGCAAAGGATCGGGGTTCGTAGGCACTTGGTGGCTGCACCAAAAACGGTGCCAGACATGTCCACAGACTTGTCTGGGTACCGATTTTGCTCCCCAGCAGATTGCAAAGAGTTTGCAGAATTGCTCGTCCATGGCTGCTGTTTTTGATGCCGGCTGCCTTCCGCTATCCTCTCTGTTTCTGAGGTTCCCCCTCGTTTCCCCAGGCAGTCAGCCCCCCAGGCACATATATGAGACTTCTTTCTTTTCCCCAGAGGTTACAGTTCTGGGAAAGAAAAGAGGATCACAGCTCTGATCTCAGCAGACCGTATCATCCCAAATAAATGTTTTTATTATCATAACATTACATGGAGCTGAATGCTGATACGTCTTTATGTCTCTTATCTTTTCTTATCAACATGTATTTGCCAAGTGTTTACGGGAGGTGAAAATCAGGGTAGTTAAGAGCACAGATTTTTCTTTTTTCTTTTTTTGTGAGATGGAGCCTCGCTCTGTCACCCAGGCTGGAGTGCTGCTCACTGCAACCTCCCGCCTCCGGGATTCAAGCGATTCTCCTGCCTCAGCCTCCCGAGTAGCTGGAATTACAGGCATGCGCCACCACGCCCGGCTAATTTTTGTATTTTTAGTAGAGACGGGGTTTCGCCATGTTGGCCAGGCAGGTGTGGAACTCCTGACGTTGTGATCCGACCACCTCGGCCTCGCAAAGTGTTGGGATTACAGGCATGAGCCACCGCGCCCTGCTAAGAGCACAGATTTTTCAGGCAAGGTAGACCTCGGTTGGAATCTGTTCTCCAGCTAAGAGCCAGGTAGCCTGGACTTAAATTTCCTGATATGCAAATGATAGTGCCTATCTCACTATTTTAATGCGAGAATTAAATGGGGGACAGGTAAAGTGTACGATGCAACAGGGGAAGAAATATATCGCGAAATAACTTCTATAAAGAAAGCTCCAATAAAACTGCAGTTGATTCCCAAATACGAACGTACAGTTTAGCACACCAGCATTTTGAGTAGGTACTATGTGCCAGTAGACTGGATCATACAGATAAATAACATACCATTTCTGCATTCATGGAGCTCACAAAGGACATTAATATGATTTAACTTTGTCAATTGACTTTAACAGCTATCTTTTCTGGCCTGTCCTTCCGTTATAAGAAAGATAATCTTAAGAATCCTGTAAAATTGTCCGTTTAGGTTTAGCAGGATTTTAATGGCTACCTTAGAAATCTAGTTCCTCACTATCTCTTCTCCCACCCCTCTCGGTTGTATAGAATGCCTTGGGAGGATTCTTAACTTACTAAAGGTCACACAGCTAATTGGTAGCAGAACAGGAACTAGAGTCCTGATCAGCCTTTCTTCCAATGTTAGTGCACTTTCTAGATGCCTGACCCAGCCAGCCCAGTGTCATATTTATAATTGAAACTCAGACCATCAAGGTGGTTCACCCCTGTAATCCTAGCACGTTGGGAGGCGGAAGTGGGTGGATCCCTTGAGCACAGGAGTTCAAGACAAGCCTGGGCAACATGGTGAAACCTCCTCTCTACAAAAAAAAAAAGCCGGGTGTGGTGGTGCATGCCTGTGAACTTAGCTAATAGGGAGGCTGAGGCAGGAAGATCACTTGGATCACATGAGCCTGGGAAGTCAGGGCTGTAGTGAGCTGTGATTGGGCCACTGCACCCCAGCCTAGGTGACACAGTGAGACCCTGTCTCAAAAAGAAAAAAAAAAAAAGAAAACTCAGAAGTTGTAGAATATTTGGGGTAAGGCAACCCCTAAAAAGTAAGATGATTCTTATTTAGATTCTTAATAGACAATAGTCATATAAATGTGGATTTTATTCCCTTCCTGCTGCTTAGAAAGGGTTTGATTCCGGAGGCCCTCATAGGAATCATTTAAAAAATAAGTCTTAATAAATGATTATTTGCCAGGCACTGTTGTAATTAAAATCTGACAGTTTAGTGAGTTAAGGACTGAGATCCTCGTTTTTCACGTGAGGCAGCTGAGACAGAGACGCCTTGTAACTTGCTTAAAGTCACATGGCAAGTTGAGGAAGTAGTTTAACCAAAGCAACTTTACCACTCACCATCTTTTGTTTCCTACTTAATGTGTTAAAACCTGATATTTGTAGATTACTTGAACATCACCAGCCATTTTTGAGGCTACTTTTTAGTCTCTTAATATAATTGTGTGGAGTTATGACAATAGTTTATTTTGTTCTGTTTTATGTGTAGGAAGATGGAGTGAGAAGGCTGGTTCAATGCTTTCCGGTCTGGATCGGATATCCCTCTTCTTGCCTTCAGAGTTCTCAAAACCAAAACCTGGTGATTCTTTCAGGAAAAGAAGTGATTTTTAAATTTGACTCCTTATCACCATAGTTAAATGTAATGACTTTTTGAAGAGTTAGATAATTTTACTGGACTTACCTCTTCAGATAATGCAAAAAAATCTTTAAAGCAATTTAAGTTCAACAGAACCTGTTAGGAATCTTGTGCTGTTCCTATATGTGGTTTATCTTTCTTCATACTTTGAAATGAAAGTACCAGTGTGTTCATTTCTGGAACAGACTGCCCAAGATTCCAGAATTCAAGTCTATCATCATTGTCAGACTATAACTTCTCATGAGCTTATGGCACAGCATTGTTGAAAACTCCAACACGTGTAGGTTGGCATTACCATCACCTATCCAGCACTATTGAAGGGTCTGGTTCCTTGAAATGTTGTAGGTGTTTGCAGTGAGTCCCCGGCAAAACCATCCATTTAACTTCCTTTTTTTTTTTTTGGAGATATGTGTGCCTTTATTAGCTGAGCCACTACTTCAGGGGGATGAAGCGGGAGGAGTGGGTGGCCCCGATGCCGGGCCGGCAGTGCTTCACCGGCTTGTGGGTGATGGAGAACTCGCCCAGGTAGTGGCCGATCATCTCCGGCTTGATCTCCACCTGGTTGAAGGTCTTGCCGTTGTAGACGCTCACCGTGCTGCCCACCATCTTGGGCAGGATGATCCTGTCCCGCAGGTGCGTCTTCACCACTTCCGGCTTCTCCATGGGCGGTGCCTCCTTCTTGGCCTTGCGCAGGCGCTTCAGCAGCGAGTGCTGTTTCCGCCGCAGGCCCGGGTTCAGTTGCCGCTGCTGGCGCGCACTGTACAGCTGCGTCAGCTGCTCGCAGGACATGTGCAGCGGCTGGTCCAAGTCTGCGCCGCGGTAGGTGAATTTGCGGAAGGTCCGCTTCTTCTGCTCTACCTCGGCCATCTTGTCGGATCCTCAGAAAAGTTCACTTCCATTTTTAGGCAGCTCTTAAAACTTTAAAAATTTTTGGCAAACTAAATTTAATTTACTTTTAATGATTTAAAAATGAATTAGTAAAGTTGTTTTTGTTTTGTTTTGTTTTTTTGAGACGGAGTTTCACTCTCGTTACCCAGGTTGCAGTGCAATGGCATGATCTCGACTCGCCACAACTTCCGCCTCCTGGGTTCAAGCGATTCTCCTGCCTCAGCCTCCGGAGTAGCTGGGATTACAGGCATATGCCACCACGCCTGGCTACCTTTGTACTTTTAGTAGAGATGGGGTTTCTCCATGTTGGTCAGGCTGGTCTCGAACTCCCGGACCTCAGGTGATCCGTCTGCCTCGGCCCTCCAAAGTGTTGGGATTACAGGCGTGAGTCACCCCACCTGGCCGAATTAGTAAAGTTACTGATAGCAAAACTGATTTGTTTTTCTTACTGTACCTCTATTGGCAGTTACTTTTTGTGTAATGCTAATAATTGTTCTGTATATTAATAAAGCAAGCAAAATACTATTAGGTCATCTGTAATTTAGTACTTTTATAAACCTAATACTTTTAAAAAATTTTAATGCTTCTTTAAAAGTATAAAGGTACCTTGTACAGATACTTTACAAAGATCAAAGACAGCCAAAAGTCCTGTAATCCCAGCACTTTGGGAGGCCGAGGCGGGTAGATCACCTGAGGCCGGGAGTTCAAGACCAGCCTGGTCGACATGGTGAAACCCCGTCTCTACTAAAAATACAAAAAATTAGCTGGGCGTAGTGGCACACGCCTGTAATCCCAGCTACTCAGGAGGTTGAGGCAGGAGAATCTCTTGAACCCGGGAGGTAGAGGTTACAGTGAGCCCAGATCACGCCATTGCACTCCAGCCTGGGCAATAAGAGTGAAACTCATCTAAAAAAAAAAAAAAAAAAAAAAAAGACAGCCAAAAGTCTTGTGTTACTAGTTCTTGAAAACTTATATATTTGCAAATGGATGTATTAGTGTAAAGGAATTAGGACTAAGCTGTATTCGTGATATCAGGTGAGGGTTTACATTTTCATTTACACTAAAGAACAACTTTCCCATGATTTGTCCCTCCTTTGTAGCATGCTGAGTATTGTGTGTTGAATTTTAATTCCTTAAATGGAATTAAGGGAAATTGAGCTTTCTATATGATTTTTGAAGAAATGCTGCAGAGTATAAATCCAGGCTAACAAGATACAATGTCTTTTAAGAACTGTGAGATAAGCTACAAAATGAATGATGTATATTTGTAGGTCCTATAAATGGCTGATCCTAAGACTTAACATCTTGGCAGAAGCACTTGGATTCCTGCAGAGTCAGGTTTCTGTTTTGGAAATGGACCACACTGCAGATTTTGAAAATGAGTGGTGTTATTCCTGACTCCTTCAAAATATATCCCTCTGACCTTTCAGCTCCGTTCACCTTCTCTGCTGCTATCACAAGTCAGACTTGGTTAAGGGAAATAGATTAATAGTAAAACTGTTTTAGCCATCAACTTTCCTTTCCCATTCCCCAAACATACTAATTAAACAGTTACTTAAAGGATTTATATAAACCTCTCAATAAAGCTGATAAAAGCTGTACAACTAAATGTTTATGAAAGCTTTTGGAAAAAAATCTATTTTTGGATTCCTACTCTTTAATATTTATAAGGTGATTTGAACGCAAAAATGCCAAATAGAACTAAACTGAATGCTGTGATTGTTAATAATACTATTGAGTCTACAGCAGCCTCTGTTGATATACAGCTAAATGAATCCTTCATTATATCACAGTGGTTATGCTGCTTTCACTGAAAATCATTAGATGGTGGGGCAGTACTTTTATGAAACTATTAAATTTCTGGGATTCCATTTTTTATAAAATGACATTTTGACAGTATAAACCTTTATTTTAATTTGAATATTTCATTATCTACTTCGATTAAATAAAAATGCTGAGTTAATCTTTAGCAAGTATACAAAAAGTAATCATCTCTGCCAAATTTCTGTGATTTGTAAATACTGAGTTTTTTTGGTGGCTCTTGTGTGATTTCTTGGTTGGCAAATTAAATTTCTTCTCACCCCCTCATTTCAAAATGAGGGTGCTTCTTTGGCTTTGGCTGGAAATTGTATTAGCAACATATAAAAAGAAAAACTTTAGACAAATTAGACTTAGTTTATTTGAGCAAAGAAATGATTCATAAATCAGGCAGCACCTGAACCAGTAAAGCTTCAGAGTGCTCAGCCCAGCGACATAGGCAGGCAGTATTTATAGACAGAGAAAGGAAGTGACATGGCCAGGCGCGGTGGCTCGCACCTATAATCCCAGCACTTTGGGAGGCTGAGGCAGGAGGATCACCTTAGGTCAGGAGTTCGAGACCAGCCTGGCCAACATGGTGAAACCGTGTCTCTACTAAACATACAAAAATTAGCTGGACATGGTGGTGCTTGCCTGTAATCCCAGCTATTTGGGAGGCTGAGGCAGGAGAATCGCTTGAATCCTGGAGTTGGAGATTGCAGTGAGCCGAGATCACACCACTGCACTCCAGCCTGGGCTACAGAGTAAGACCTCATCACAGAAAAAAAAAAAAAAAAAGAAAGGATGTGACATATAGAAATAGCCTGATTGGTTACAGCTCTGCTTTGCCTTATTAGGACATGTCTGAGCAGCTTGCAGCCTATAATTGGCTGAAAGCTCAGCTGCCATGGTTGGCTGAGACTTGGTTTTTATTACAGGAATATACTCTCAAATTATGTTGTAGTTTGTATACATATTAAGTTAGGTGACAGCTCCTTAGGCATGGAGGCAGTTTTAGGCCAGGTTTAATTTAAGGGCTACAAGCCACTGTCTAGCGAGGATGTTACTTGTTTTGTTTTGTTTTTGAGGGTGCTATCTTGGCTCACTGCAGTCTCCGCCTCCTGGGTTCAAGCGATTCTTCTGCCTCAGCCTCCCGAGTGGCTGGGACTACAGGCACGTGCTACCACGCCCAGCTAATTTTTGTATTTTTGGTAGAGACGGGGTTTCACCATATTGGCCAGGCTGGTCTCGAACTCCTGACCTCATGATCTGCCCGCTTCGGCCTCCCAAAATGCTGGGATTACAGGAGTGAGCCACTGCGCCCAGCTGAGGATGTTACTTGTATTGAAATAACAGATATTTTATTCTTGGTCTCAGCAAGATTTTGAGGCTGAGACAGGAAGTGAATCCAATACATGGTAACTATTTTCTAGATTAAAAATGACAGGTTCCCCATCATGCTTCTGCTTTGTCCATCTGAATGCTTCTGCTTTATCCATCTGAATGGTAGAGGTTAATATCCTCTTTCATGCCCATTTTATAAGATTCTGAATGAATTTTGGAGTGTAGGAAATCTTTTTTTTTGAGACGAGGTCTTGCTTTTGTCACCCAGGCTGGAGTGCAATGGCATGATCTTGGCTCACTGCAACCTCCACCTCCTGGGTTCAAGTGATTCTCCCGCCTCAGCCTCCCGAGTAGCTGGGATTACAGGCGCCTGCCACCATGCCTGGCTAATTTTTGTATTTTTAGTAGACACAGGGTCCTCTACCATTTTGGCCAGGATGGTCTCGAGCTCCTGACCTCAGGTGATCTGCCCTCCTTGGCCTCCCAAAGTGTTGGGATTACAGGCTTGAGCCACTGCACGTGGCCTAGGAAATCTTTTATTAATATTAACAACAATGTTAATGGCAAATCAGTGCTGTTGGTTTTTTTTACCAAGGTATAAATAGTTCTGTGTATTTTTTTTTTTTTTTTTGGAGACAGAGTCTTGCTCAGTTGCCCAGGCTGAAGTGCAGTGGCATGATTTTGGCTCACTGTAACCTCTGCCTCCCGGGTTCAAGCGATTCTTCTGCCTCAGCCTCCCGAGTAGCTGGGACTACAGGCACTCACCACCATGCCTAGCTAATTTTTGTATTTTTATCAGAGACGGAGTTTCACCTTATTGGCCAGGCTGGTCTCGAACTCCTGACCTCGTGATCTGCCCGCCTCGGCCTCCCAAAGTGCTGGGATTACAGGCGTGAGCCACCGTGCCCGGCCAGTTCTGTGTAATTTTATTTCTTTATCATACGTTTATTTTTTAAGCTAATACATCTACATATTTAGAAATCAAAACAATTTTCCCTAGTCTTCCTATTCTCCCCCCAACCAATAGGTGACCATGTTTATTAGTTTCATGTTTATCCTTCCATTGTTTCTTTGTGCAGATCCAGATGTTTATTTCCCTTTCTAAAAGGGTAGCTTTCTTTTTATATTATTCTATACCTTGCTTTTTCTACTTAATCATATATCTTGGTGAGCATTCCATATCTTTACATATAATCTCTCTCTTTAAAGGACACATTTACATAGGATTCCATTAGGTAGATATGTCACTGTTTATTTGTTAATATAAATAATGGTTATTCTGGCCATAGTTAAGGAATGAGTTATGGACATTTGGGTTGTTTATAATCTGTTGCTACTAGAACTAATACTGTAGCTAATGTTTTTTTTTTTTTTTTTTTTTGTGAGACAGGGTCTTGCTCTGTCACCCATACTGGAGTGCAATGGTGTGATTGCAGCTCACTGCAACCTCTGCCTCCCAGGTTTAAACAATTCTCATGCCTCAGTTTCCCGAGTAGCTGGGATTACAGGCACCCGCTACCATGCCTGGCTAAATTTTGTATTTTTAGTAGAGATGGGGTTTCATCATCTTGGCCATGCTGGGCTTGAACTCCTGACATCGTGATCTACCCACCTCGGCCTCCCAATGTGCTGGAATTACAGGCATGAGCCACCACGTCTGGCCGCAAATGATCTTTTAAATATGAGTGAATTCAGTTATTCCCAGTAATTGGGTTACTGGATAAAAGGGTAAACAGATTTGTCATGTTGATGGGTATTTCCAGATGACCCTCCCTAGGTAAAAGTACATTCACTGAAGTTCTGTCATTTCCCAGGATTTTCTCCAGGCCCTGGGCATGTTGAGGGTATGCAATCCCTGCCTGTGCCTTTAAGGAACTGGAGCCGGGATAGACACAGAGCTAAGAAGTAATTAGCACACAGATGAAAACTTATGCTGGTGGTGCGAGGGGACCATGAGAACATAAAGTGTGGGTATTAAATAGAGTAGGTAGATAGGAATGGTACTGGGGAGGGACACTACCTAAAAGAACCAGTCTTGTGTTGGGTCTTAAAGAACATTCGTATTGGCCAAATCCAGCAACCTGTATCTTGGCAGAGGTTGGCATACAGCTGTTTTTGTAAACAAGCGGCAAGATTCCAGGCCGAGGCCTGAGTTTGTGATTCTGACTTCCAGGTCTGGTAGATTTTTTTTCTAGGTCTGAGTAAATCAGTCCTATGTGACATTTGAATTATTATAAACTAGTGCTTCACTTAAAAACAATGGAGCGATCATTTTCCATCGAAATCAAGGAAATGCAAATTAAAATTAAAGTGAGATGAATTGTTCAGGTACCAGATTGGTACAAATGGAAGAAACCTTCCATCACTGAATCTTGTTGAGGGTGGTATACCACACTACAGGGTGGTGTAACCTGCTATGACACTGGCATTACCTAATAAAGCTGGTATTTGCATACCTTATGGCCCAGCAATTCTAGTGGTAGGTTGGGTCAGCAAACATTTAATTAGCGCTCAAAGAAATTTCAGCTGAATTCTCCTTGATTCTACTTCTTATGTATTTGGAAGTTGCATTTATTGTTAACCTATCCTGCTGTCTGTCCAGTCTTACCCATGCACTTCCCGCCCTTTTCCCCCTCCAGCCTCCGTAACCCCAGTTATTTTGTGACAAAGTTTCCAGTTCTTTTACCCTTCCGGTTGCTTCAGATTGCTTTGATTTGTTTTGGTATTTTAGTTTTTAAAAGTGTAGTACTCAAACCTCAGTTCAGTGTGCAGTTGGTCTGCGAGATAGCTGTCAGTACTACAAAAAATAACTGCTGAAGACCTAGGAACTAAGAGAAGGCAGGGGGTTCTGAAGGTTTGTACACTTCTCTCCCATTCCATTCAGATTCTCTTTCACTTGCTCATTCAGTCCAGCAATGAATAGACTGACTCTCACATTTTTGTTCCTGCTGCCAGTAAGAGTAGTTTTGATCAATATATTTCTTTTAACAAAATTATTTGGCTAAAATGGTATTTGCATTGTATTTTTTAGTAGGATTTTCCACCTGCAATTCACTTAAGATTGGTTCCTGATCTACACGTTTTAGTTTGGAGTAGTTTGAAATTCTTAGCTCTTCATTAAAGAAGACAATTGCAAATATTAGTTTAGAATAAATTGTTTTTACAGGTTGGATTATGAAGTGTGTTACAAGTTTCATATGGTATTTTTATGAGTATCACCACACTTGATTGCTCATTTTTTTCCTGCTCTCAAAAATAGTATAATTTGGCTAATAAGGTTCTCCTTCTCTTTCTATTTTAGTGGAGAAACAAGATTTAACAAGGAGAAAATAATCCAAGGTTGGTATAATCCGATTGTTATTTTAGCTCTTACCCTTGTGTTAATAAGATGTGTGAGTTAAGCAGATTTGGTGGGGTGGGGTAGACTGGGGGCAGCACTCCATTGTGAATTGGGATTACAGAATCAAAGCATCATAACCACAGAAATATGATCAGGGCTGTTAGTAACCAGGAGGAATAAATCTCTCAAGTGAACTGGGTGTGAAGTACAGGTCTCCAAGTTATTCTTTATGTATGGCTTCAAAGTGGCTCTGTCAGCTGATTAATTATATTGGGTCTGGGTGTCTTAAAATATAAATGTCTGGATTTGAAATTATTTTATATTTGGAAACATGAGGTTTACTGACTGGTGTTAATGGTTTTTTTTCTGCTAAGATAGTTATTTTAATTTTAATAGTAATAACGGTTTAAAAAAAGAACTATTTTCACATGTGGTCATTACTTTATTCTGAAAGGATTCTTTCTCCCTTTTTCTGTTAATTTGGACTCAGATCTTTTATTTGCTCTGTGATCCAGCTAGTCTGGCTTTTTAAGAATATCTTGGGTGAACTTTTGGCTAGACATGCTATTTCTGTGCTGTGATTATAAAAGCATTTAGTTTTATTGTTTTGGTTAGGGACTTCTGGGGTTTACAAAAACTGATTTTCATATTCCATGTGCCTGACTCCCTTTTATGGACACTAACTGGTCTGATTCTCAAAGGAACCTTTGTTTTCAGACGAAATATGCCCCACCCAGGTTATCCTTTGGACTGAAGCCTCTTACCACCTGGCCTTTAGTATTGCTCATTTCTCTTATTTCCTAAGACATTGACAATGGAACAGCAAGAAAGTTTTTGACCTTGTCAAAACTTTCCTGACCTTGTCAGTTGGATGCTTTAGTTCTTTAAGTTACAGCCTTTTGTGTATAAGCATTCAAGGCTCATATATTTCTTTTTTTTTTTTGAGTCAGGGTCTCACTGTGCCACCCAACCTGGAGTGCAGTGGTGCGATCTCGGCTCACTGCAACCTCCTCCTCCCGGGTTCAAGTGATTTCTCATGCCTCAGCCTCCTGAGTAGCTGGGATTACAGGCACGTGCCCCCATGCCCAGCTAATTTTTGTATTTTTGGTAGAGATGGGGTTTCGCCATGTTGGCCAGGCTGGTCTTGAACTCCCGACTTCAGGTGATATGCCTGCCTCAGCATCCCAAAGTGCTGGGATTACAGGCGTGAGCCGCTGCACCCGGCCTCAAGGCTTATATATTTCTAAGTACTGTTTTTGTTTGTATGCCCATAGTTTTGACACGTGGTAATGTGGTAAGCATTCAGCACCAAGTATTTTCAATTCCCATTGACTGACTTCCATTATAAATGCTTTTGTGTTCTGTCAGTATGGTTTATTTGATGATACTTCTTTGAAATGTGTTAATTATGGTCAGTTTTTATAATTCTTCCATTGTATGCTTCAGAAAAATGTATAATCCGTCATTGTTGGGACTGGAGTTATATATAAAATAATCAGCCTTCTTGATTTTGTTTTTCAAATCTTATACACTTTATTACCTTTATAAATGCACTAGTTTGCCTGCATGTCCTAAATATCAATTTATGAGTGCAGTATTTTTAATTTCCTGCTGCGGTGGCCAGTTTGCCCTTTTTATACTTGGAATTCTCTCCATTTTTGGTTTCTATGTTCTGCTTTTGTATCGATTGAGGTTATTTTATTAGGCTTATACAAGTTTAAATGATTACATCTTCTGAGTAAATTGGATCATCGATCTTCTTATAGTGGTCCCCAAATCCTTAGTGAGACTTTTGTCATAAAGTCTTACTTTTCTGATAGTAATATAGCTACTTGAGCTGTTTTGGGGATGAAATTTCACTGGTATGTATTTTTCCATCTCATTCCTTTCACTCTTTGTGTGTACTCATGTTTAAGTGTTATCTCATAAATAGTATGTAGCTAAATTTTGGCTCTTTTGAAAATATATATAATTTGTCTTTTTTTTTTTTTGAGACAGAGTCTTGCTCTGTCACCCAGGTGGAGTGCAATGGCGCGATCTCAGCTCACTGCAACCTCTGCCTCCTGGGTTCAAGCAATTCTCCTGCCCGAGACTCCAGAGTAGCTGGGATTGCAGGTTCCCGGCACCACACCTGGCTCATTTTTTAAATTTTTATTTATTTGTTTATTTTGAGACGGAGTCTCACTCTGTTGCCCAGGCTGGAGTGCAATGGCGTGATCTTGGCTCCTGCAACCTCCACCTCCCGGGTTCAAGCAATTCTCCTGTCTCAGCCTCCTGAGTAGCTGGGATTACAGGCGTGCACTACCAGTCTCGGCTAATTTTTGTATTTTTAGTAGAGACGGGGTTTTACCACGTTGGTCAGGCTGGTCTCGAACTGACCTGGTGATCCACCCACCTTGGCCTCCCAAAGTGCTGGAATTGCAGGCATGAGCCACCGCGCCTGGCCTAATTTTTGTAGTTTTAGTAGAGACAGGGTTTACCATGTTGGCCAGGCAGGTCTCGAACTCCTGACCTCAGGTGACCCACCTGCCTTGGCCTCCCAAAGTGTTGAGATTACAGGCGTGAGCCACCACGCTTGGCCTAGAATCTGTCTTTTGACTGGCAGTAGTGACTGTTTGCCTTTATTCTGGTCACTGATGTGTTTCGATTTTTTTTCTTTGTTTTTTTTCCCCTTCTTTTTGTAGTCTTTCTTTTTTTTATCTTACCTGCTTTTACTTCTTAAGTGCTTAGTTTTTTTCTTGTTCCACACTTTCTTACTTTCCCCACTACCTTTGAAATGATGTACCATTTCCATTCTTTTCATGGTTATCTTAAAATTCTTACCCTCATACCTGTCTTAGCCAGGGCTGCTGTAACAGAGTATCATGGACCCAGTGGCTTGAACAATACACAGTTCTAGAGACTGTGAATTCCAAGATCAGGGTGCCATCATATCCAGTGTCTGTGGAGGACCTGATTCCTGGTTTGCGGACTGCTGTCCTCTGGTTAATATCCTCACATGGCAGAGAGATAGATCAAGAACACTTATAAGGACACTAATCCTGTTCATGAGGGCTCTACCCTAGGATCTAATCACCTCCCAAAGGCCTGCCTCCTAATACCGTCACACTGAGGGTTAGGATGTCAACATTTGAATTTTGCGGGGACACATTTACTCTGACAATACCTAATAAAGTATAATATTAATATCCCCTCTTCCAAAAAATACAAATAACTTGTCTAGTAGCTTAGTCCTGTCTTTTTTTAATTGTTTGAGGTGGACATTATTATCTTCATTTGTTTAGATGGCATTTAAATTTATGAATATATTTGCAAGTTTCTCTGCTCCTCATTTGTTTTCATCTCAGACCATTCCTGAAGTACATTCTTTGAAAAGTCCTCTAGTATGTGTAGAGCATTTGGTGGTAAACACAGTGGCTTCAGTCAGTACACACTTCTAATGATTCTCTCAGCACTTGGAAGATAGCATTCTGCAGTTTTGGTTCCATTTTTCCTGGTAAGAGGTTTCTATCAGCTAAACGGTGTTCCATGGTAGGAAATATGTCTTTCTCTGTAACTTCCTTTAAACTCTTTAATTTTGATATTCTTTAGTTTCTCATAATATATCTAGGAGGAATTTTTTTAAATTTATCCTGCTTGACGTACATGTGTTTTCTTATTCTGTGAAATTCTTAGCTATTTTCTTTTCGTATTCCTCTCCTTCATTTTTTCTATTGTTTTATTTTTTTGAGATGGAGTTTCACTCTTGTTGCCCAGGCTGGAGTGCAGTGGTGTGATCTTGGCTCTCTGCAACTTCCGCCTCCTGGGCTCAAGCGATTCTCCTGCCACAGCCTTCCAAGTAGCTGGGATTACAGGCGTGCTCCACCATGCCCAGCGAATTTTGTATTTTTAGTAGAGACAGGATTTCGCCATGTTGGCCAGGCTGACTTTGAACTCCTGACCTTGAGTGATCCACCGTCCTCGGCCTCCCAAAGTGCTGAGACTGCAGGCGTGAGCCACCACGCCCAGCCATTTTTTTTTCTATTCTTTTAGAGTTCCAATTAGATGCATGTTATAGACTGAATGTTTTTCTTCCCAGAAGTTACATGTTGAAATCATAACTCCCAATATGATGACATTAGGAGGTGGGATCTTCGGGCGGTTATTAGGGTCACAAGGGTGCAGCCCTCATGAATGGAATTTATACAAGAGACACCAGAGAGCTCTTTCCTCTTTGTGCCATGGGAGCACTGAAGGAGAAGTCAGCAGCCTGTAACGTGGCGAGGCCCTCACCAGAACCCAACCATGATGGTACCCTCATCTCAAACTTCCAGCCTCCAGAACTGTGAGAAATAAATATCTGTTGTTAACAAGCCATCCAGTCTGTAGTACTTTGTTACAGCAACTAAGACAATGCATTGTTAGGAATTCTCATTCTTTCCTTTAGAACTCTAATATATCTGTGCTATGTTCTATCTCCTTGTATCTGTGCTGTGTACTGGGTAATATCTTCTGCCCTGTCTTTGAGTTCATTAAACCTCCTTTCATCTGAATCTCTGTTTATCCATTGAGGGGCCCCCCAGCCCCCAGCAATCTTGATTTTTATTATTAAAAGATCTATTTGGTTATTTTAGAAAACTGTCTACTTATTTTTGATGCTTACTGTTAATTGCTTATTTTTGTGATTCTGTCTTTATGTTTTATTCATAGTTATTATAAAGTCCGTATTTGCTGTTTTCAATGTCTGAAGTCTTGATGGGTGGCTTTGGTTTATGATAGATTATTTTCTTGTGTGTTGAATCTTTGGCTAAACAATTATTTGTTCTAAATTAGTGGAAAACCTGTTAGCCTCTTTTGAGAATGATTTGCTCTGAAAAGGATTTGCATTTTATTTTACCACAGGCCTGAGGCTGCATTAAGTCTCCTTACAGGAGCCCTTGCTCGCAAGAATGTTGTGTTTAGTCCTCCCGCTTGCCGTCCCCTCCAGCAGGCCTCCTCTCCCAGCCCCACCAGCCTGTCCTCATAGTCCACCATCTTCATTTTTTTCATGTTGGTATTCACAGTTCAGCTCAGGGCTTTGGGGTTGCTTTACTTTGTCCCTTGGAGATTTTTTATGTGTTCTGTGGACCCAGCAATGCAGCACGCACACACAGACACACACACAAACACACACACACACTCACACACATCCACCATTTAGATCTTTAGTAGGAGGTCCCTTCAGAGTGTCCAGTCAACCGTTATCCTGGAAATGGAGGTTTCAAAGCATTTTTAAAATGAAAAAGAACAAGAAACAGAGGGAGGAAGGAGAGAGGAAAATTAATACCGTTATAATACTGAGCATTTGGATGATGGGAATAAAGAAGGAAAAAACTTGTAGGTGATGGTCCTACTGCCCCAACACAGTACCTGTAAGATCAGAGCCAATTAATGAAGAGATGGGCAAACATAAAAGAGGGAAAAGCTAAGACATTTCTATCTCATCATCACCTAATTCCCATTAGGCAAGCATTCTTTTGGAAAATAATTGAATACTTGAGTCTTTATAGACTTACAACTTATGTTTACTTGCTAATAACTCCCTGAAAAGTTACGTGGAAGAGTACTTAAAAAATCTTTCATTAAAATATAGATAAACGCAGCTTATATTTTCTACATGTGATTTATACATCTCTGATATGTAGTTTTGAATGTTATTGTTCCTCTTCTTAATATATCACAGGACAAGGAGTAGATGAACCTCTTTCAGAAACTGGATTTAAACAAGCAGCAGCTGCTGGTATATTTCTGAATAATGTGAAGTTTACTCATGCTTTCTCCAGTGATCTCATGAGGACAAAGCAGGTACATTTATTTATTTATTTATTTTGAGACAGAGCCTCACTCTATGCCCAGGCTGGAGTGCAGTGGTGCAGTCTCTGTTCACTGCAACCTCCATCTCCTGGGTTCAAGTGATTCTGATGCCTCAGCCTCCCAAATAGCTGGGATTACAGGTGTGTGCCACCACACCTAGCTAATTTTTGTATTTTTAGTAGAGATGGGGTTTTATCACGTTGCTGGTCTCAAACTCCTAACCTCAGGTGATCCACCCGCCTCAGCCTCCCAAAGTGCTGGGATTATAGGCGTGAGCCACCACTCCCAGCAACAGGTAAGTTTAGAGTCAAGGTCTAGGCTGATGTGCCAAAAGTCTCAACAATTGTATAATCTTGAAAAATCTGCTACCAGAGTCTGTAGGGAATTAAATCCCAAACAGACATGACCTTCCTCAACAGAACTTATTTATTTTAATTTTATTCTGTACTTTTTTAAAAAATTAATTTTTAAATTAGAGTAGCCTAGAAAAAAAAGTCCAGCAAGAATATAAATAAGCTATTATGAGAGAGAGCAGGGAGAAATGACAGGAGAAATTAACCCACCATGACATCAGGTATTAGGATTACCAGATAGAATAAGAAACCACTATGTCACTGTAAAGAAATAAAAGACTTGTTAGAAATATCTTCAGGGAACAGATGACTATAAAAATGTAAAGCCAGTTGGGCATGGTGGCTCATGCCTGTGATCCGTGCACTTTGGGAGGCCGAGGCAGGTGGATCACTTGAGGTCAGGAGTTAAAGACCAGCCTGGCCAACATGGTGAAACCCTGTCTCTACTACAAATACAAAAATTAGCTGGGCGTGGTGGTATGTACCTGAATCCCAGCTACTCAGGAGGCTGAGGCAGGAGAATTGCTTGAACCCAGGAGGCAGAGGTTGCAGTGAGCCGAGATCATGCCATTGCACTCCAGCTTGGGCTACAGAGCAAGACTCTGTCTTGAAAATAAAAAAAAAAAAGTAAAATAAAAACGAACCCAGTCTATTTCTAAAAACTCCATGGAAGGAGAGTTTTGTGACCAACTGTGAGTGAGCTATTGTTGGAATTTCATCTCCCCCAAAAACAATTAGAAAATGTGACAAAATATGTGAAACCACTGTTTTCAGACATTAGACTTTGGGCACTGTGGGCCTATGATGCCTGAATGAAGTGGAACAAAGAAGGTGAGCCCTAGGAGTGTCCTGGTTTTCTGGCTGAAGCAATTTCCAGACTCTGGTAGGGGAAGCCAAGTAGTGCTTAGAGGTCTCCGTGAGTTAAGGAGACAAAACTTGGAATTTGGGGAGGTTAATTTTTACATAACTAAAATTTGTGGGGCAGAGTACTGGAAGAAAGAGGTGGACAGAGAAAGAACTCTAGAAATATGTACAAGAATCTCCTTAAATTGAAACATTTCTTGAAACAAATGATAATGAACCAAAACCTGTGGGATACAGCAAAAATATTAGGGAAATTTTAGCTGTAAGTACCTACATCAAAAAAGAAGAAAAACTCCAAATAAACATCTAACAATGCATCTTAAAGAACTAGAAAAGCCACTTTGGGAGGCCGAGATGGGAGGATTGCCTGAGTTCAGGAGTTCAAGACCAGCCTGGGCAATACGGTGAAACACCGTCTCCACTGAAATAACAAATCAGCCTGGCGTGGTGGCAGGTGCCTGTAATCCCAGCTACTCAGGAGGCTGAGGCATGAGAATTGCTTGAACCTGGGAGGCAGAGGTTGCAGTGAGCTGAGATTGTGCCACTGCACTCCAGCCTGGGCAACAAAGCAAAACTTTGTCTCAAAAAAAAAAAAAAAAAAAAGAAAGAACTAGAAAAGCAAGAGTAAACCAAATCCAAAATTATTAGAAGAAAAATAATAATGATCAGAGCACAAATAATTGAAATTGAAATGAAGACTCCAAAAGATCAGTGAAATGATAAATTGGTATTTTGAAAAGATAAAATTGACAGACCTTTAGGTAGACTTAACTAAGAAGATAAAGATCCAAATAGGTAGTATCAGATGAAAAAGGAGATATTACAACCAATACCTCAGAAATTCAAAGGAGCATTAAGGGCTACTATCGGCAACTATATGCCAAAAAATTGGAAAATCTAGAGGAAATGCACAAACTCCTAGACACATGCAACCTACCAAGATTGAACCAGGAAGAAATCCAAAGCCTAAACAGAATAATAACAAGTAACAAGATTGAAGCCATTATAAAAGTCTCCCAGTAAAGAAGAGTCTGGGACCCGATGGCTTCACTGCTGAATTCTACCAAACATCTAAAGTACTAACACCAATCCTACTCAAACTATTCCATAAAATAGAGGAGGAGGGAATACTTCCAAACTTACTCTATGAGGCCAGTAGTGTCCTCATACGAAAACCAGACAAAGACACATTAAGAGAAGAAAACTACAGGCCACGATTCCTGATGAAGATTGATGCAAAAATCCTTAACAAAATACTAGCAAACCAAATTCAACAATACCATTAGAAAGATCATTCTTCCTGACCAAGTGGGATTAATCCCAGGGATGCAAGGATGGTTCAACATAAACAAGTGAATCAATGTGATACACTATATCAACAGAATAAAGGATAGAAACCATATGATCATTTCAATTGAGGCTGAAAAAGTATTTGATAAAATTTAACATCCCTTCATGATGAAAACCCAAAAACAACCTAGGTACGGAAGGAACAATATAAAACAGTACAATAAAAGCCTCAACACAATAAAAGCCATATGCAGTAGACCCACAGCTTGTATCATACTGAGTGAGGAGAAACTGAAAGCCTTTCATCCAAGGTCTAGAACAAGACAAGGATGCCCATTTTCACCACTGTTATTCAACGTAGTACTGGAAGTCTTAGCTGGAGCAATCAGACAAGAGAAAGAAATAAATAACATTTAAATTGGAAAGGAGAAATCAAATTATCCTTGTTTGCAGATGATATGATCTTATATTTGGAAAAACCTGAAAACTCCACCAAAAAACAATTAGAACTGATACATAAGGTTAAGTTGCAGGATACAAAGCAAGATACAAAAATCAGTAGCATTTGAATATGCCAACAATGAATAATCTGAAAAAGAAGTAATCTCATTTACAGTGGCCACAAATAAAATTAAATACTCAGGAAGTAACCAAAGAAGTGAAAGAGCTCCACAAGGAAAACTATAAGACACTGATGAAAGAAGTTAAAGAGGACAACAAAAAAAGGAAAGATATTATATATTCATGGATTAGAGGAGTCAATATTGTTAAAATGTTCATACTACCCAAAGCAATCTACAGATTCAATGCAATTTCTATCAAAATACCAATGACATTCTTCATAGAAGTAGAAAAATGCATCCTAAAATTTATGTGGAACTACAAAAGACCCAGAATAGCCAAAGCCATCCTTAGCAAAAACAAAATTGGAAGAATCACAGTATCTGACTTCAAATTATACAAAGAGCTATAGAAACCAAAATAGCACGGTCCTGACATAAAAACAGACACATAGACCAATGGACCAGAATAAGAACCCAGAAACAAATCCGTACATCTGCAGCAAATTCATTTTTGACAAAGATGCCAAGAAGATACATTGGGAGAGTCTCTTCAATAAATAGTGCTTGGAAAACTGGATATCCATATACAGAAGAATGAAACTAGACCCCTGTCTTTCTCCATGTACAAATATCAAATAAAATGGATTGAAGACTTAAATCTAAGACCTCAAACTATGAAACTACTACAAGAAAACATTGGGGAAACTCTCCAGAACATTATTCTGGCCAGAGATTTCTTGAGCAATAACCTGCAAGCACAGGCAACCAAAGCAAAAATGGACAAATGGGATCACATCAAGTTTAAAAGCTTTGGTGCAGCAAAGGAAACAATCAACAAAGGAAACAATCAACAAAGTGAAGAGACAACCCACGGAATGGGAGAAAATATTTGTAAACTAGCCATCTGACAAGGGATTAATAACCAGAGTATATAAGGAGCTCAAACAACTTTATAGGAAAAAATCTAATAATCCAACTAAAAATGGGCAAAATGTCTGAATAGATGTTTCTCAAAAGAAGACATACAAATGACAAAGAGACAGGGGGCGGTTCCAAGATGGCCAAATAGGAACAGCTCTAGTCTACAGCTCCCAGCGTGAGCAATGCAGAAGACAGGTGATTTCTGCATTTCCAACTGAGCTTTGAAGAGAGTAGTGGTTCTCCCAGCACGGAGTTTGAGATCTGAGAACGGACAGACTGCCTCGTCAAGTGGGTCCCTGACACCCAAGTAGCTTAACTGGGAGGCACCCCCCAGTAGGGGCAGACTGACACCTCACACGGCCAGGTACCCCTCTGAGACGAAACTTCCAGAGGAGCGATCAGGCAGCAAGCAACATTTGCTGTTCAGCAATATTTGCTGTTCTGCAGCCTCTGCTGCTGATGCCCAGGCAAATAGGGTCTGGAGTAAACCTCCAGCAAACTCCAACAGACCTGCAGCTGAGGATCCTGACTATTAGAAGGAAAACTAACAAACAGAAAGGACATCCACACCAAAACCCCATCTGTACGTCACCATCATCAAAGACCAAAGGTAGATAAAACCACAAAGATGGGGAAAAAACAGAGCAGAAAAACTGAAAATTCTAAAAATCAGAGTGCCTCTCCTCCTCCAAAGGAACGCAGCTCCTCACCATTAACGGAACAAAGCTGGACGGAGAATGACTTTGACGAGCTGAGAGAAGAAAGCTTCAGATGATCAAACTTCTCCGAGCTAAAGGAGGAAGTTCTAACCCATCGCAAAGAAGTTAAAAACCTTGAAAAAAGATTAGACGAATGGCTAACTAGAATAACCAATGCAGAGAAGTCCTTAAAGGACCTGATGGAGCTGAAAACCAAGGCACGAGAACTACGTGATGAATGCACAAGCTTCAGTAGCCAATTCGATCAGCTGGAAGAAAGGGTATCAGTGATTGAAGATCAAATGAATGAAATGAAGCGAGAAGAGAAGTTTAGAGAAAAAAGAATAAAAAGAAATGAACAAAGCCTCCAAGAAATATGGGACTATGTGAAAATACCAAATCTACGTCTGATTGGTGTACCTGAAAGTGACGGGGAGAATGGAACCAAATTGGAAAACACTCTGCAGGATATTATCCAGAACTTCCCCAACCTAGCAAGGCAGGCCAACATTCAAATTCAGGAAATACAGAGAATGCCACAAAGATACTACTTGAGGAGAGCAACTCCAAGACACATAATTGTCAGATTCACCAAAGTTGAAATGAAGGAAAAAATGTAAAGGGCAGCCAGAGAGAAAGGTCGGGTTACCCACAAAGGGAAGCCCATCAGACTAACAGCAGATCTCTTGGCAGAAACTCTACAAGCCAGAAGAGAGTAGGGGCCAATATTCAACATTCTTAAAGAAAAGAATTTTCAACCCAGAATTTCATATCCAGCTAAACTAAGCTTCATAAGTGAAGGAGAAATAAAATCCTTTACAGACAAGCAAATGCTGAGAGATTTTGTCACCACCAGGCCTGCCCTACAAGAGCTCCTGAAGGAAGCACTAAACATGGAAAGGAAGAACCGGTACCAGCCACTGCAAAAACATGTCAAATTGTAAAGACCATCGATGCTAGGAAGAAACTGCATCAACTAACGAGCAAAATAACCAGCTAACATCATAATGACAGGATCAAATTCACACATAACAATATTAACTTTAAATGTAAATGGGCTAAATGCTCCAATTAGAAGACACAGACTGGCAACTTGGATAAAGAGTCAAGACCCATCAGTGTGCTGTATTCAGGAAATCCATCTCACGTGCAGAGACACACATAGGCTCAAAATAAAGGGATGGAGGAAGATCTACCAAGCAAATGGAAAAACAAAAAAAGGCAGGGGTTGCAGTCCTAGTCTCTGATAAAACGGACTTTAAACCAGTAAAGATCAAAAGAGACAAAGAAGGCCATTACATAATGGTAAAGGGATCAGTTCAACAAGAAGCGCTAACTATCTTAAATATATATGCACACAATATGGAAGCACCCAGATTCATAAAGCAAGTCCTTAGTGACCTACAAAGAGACTTAGACTCCCACACAATAATAATGGGAGACTTTAACACCCCAATGTTGGCATTAGACAGATCAATGAGACAGAAAGTTAACAAGGATATCCAGGAATTCAACTCAACTCTGCACCAAGCGGACCTAATAGACATTGACAGAACTCTCCACCCCAAATCAACAGAATATATACATTCTTCTCAGCACCACACCACACTTATTCCAAAATTGACCACATAGTTGGAAGTAAAGCACTCCTCAGCAAATGCAAAAGAACAGAAATTATAACAAACTGTCTCTCAGACCATAGTGCAATCAAACTAGAACTCAGAATTAAGAAACTCACTCAAAGCCGCTCAACTACATGGAAACTGAACAACCTGCTCCTGAATGACTACTGGGCACATAACAAAATGAAGGCAGAAATAAAGATGTTCTTTGAAACCAACGAGAACAAAGAGATAACATACCAGAATCTCTGGGACGCATTTAAAGCAGTGTGTAGAGGGAAATTTATAGCACTAAATGCCCACAAGACAAAGCAGGAAAGATCTAAAATTGACACCCTAACATCACAATTAAAAGAACTAGAGAAGCAAGAGCAAACAAATTCAAAAGCTAGCAGAAGGCAAGAAATAACTAAGATCAGAGCAGAACTGAAGGAGATGGAGTCACAAAAAACCCTTCAAAAAATCAGTGAATCCAGGAGCTGGTTTTTTGGAAAGATCAACAAAATTGATAGACTGCTAGCAAGATCAATAAAGAAGAAAAGAGAGAGGAATCAAATAGACACAATAAAAAATGATAAAGGGGATATCACCACAGATCTCACAGAAATACAAACTACCATCAGAGAATACTATAAACACCTCTATGCAAATAAACTAGAAAATCTAGAAGAAATGGATAAATTCCTCGACACCTACACCCTCCCAAGACTAAAGCAGGAAGAAGTTGAATCTCTGAATAGACCAATAACAGGCTCTGAAATTGAGGCAATAATTAATAACTTACCAACCAAAAAAAGTCCAGGACCAGACGGATTCACAGCTGAATTCTACCAGAGGTACAAGGAGGAGCTGGTACCATTCCTTCTGAAACTATTCCAATCAGTAGAAAAAGAAGGAATCCTCCCTAACTCATTTTACGAGGCCAGCATCATCCTAATACCAAAGCCTGGCAGAGACAAAACAAAAAAAGAGAATTTTAGACCAATATCCCTGATGAACATAAATGCAAAACTCCTCAATAAAATACTGGCAAACCGAATCCAGCAGCACAACAAAAAGCTTATCCACCATGACCAAGTGGGCTTCATCCCTGGGGTGCTAGGCTGGTTCAACATATGCAAATCAATAAACGTAATCCAGCATGTAAACAGAACCAAAGACAGAAACCACATGATTATCTCAGTAGATGCAGAAAAGGCCTTTGACAAAATTCAATAGCCTTTCATGCTAAAAACTCTCAATAAATTAGATATTGATGGGACGTATCTAAAAATAATAAGAGCTATTTATGACAAACCCACAGCCAATAGCATACTGAATGGGCAAAAACTGGAAGCATTCCTTTTGAAAACTGGCACAAAGACAGGGATGCCCTCTGTCACCACTCCTATTCAACATAGTGTTGGAAGTTCTGGCCAGGGCAATCAGGCAGGTGAAAGAAATAAAGGGTATTCAATTAAGAAAAGAGGAAGCCAAATTGTCCCTGTTTGCAGATGACATGATTGTATATCTAGAAAACCCCATCATCTCAGCCCAAAATCTCCTTAAGCTGATAAGCAACTTCAGCAAAGTCTCAGGATACAAAATCAATGTGCAAAAATCACAAGCCTTCTTATACACCAATAACACAAACAGCCAAATCATGAGTGAACTCCCATTCACAATTGCTTCAAAGAGAATAAAATACCTAGGAATCCAACTTACAAGGGATGTGAAGGACCTCTTCAAGGAGAACTACAAACCACTGCTCAACGAAATAAAAGAGGACACAAACAAACGGAAGAACATTCCATGCTCATGGATAGGAAGAATCAATATCATGAAAATGGCCGTTCTGCCCAAGGTAATTTATAGATTCAATGCCTCCCCCTTCAAGCTACCAATGACTTTCTTCACAGAATTGGAAAAAACTACTTTAAAGTTCATATGGAACCAAAAAAGAACCCACATTGCCAAGTCAATCCTAAGCCAAAAGAACAAAGCTGGAGGCATCACGCTACCTGACTTCAAACTATGCTACAAGGCTACAGTAACCAAAACAGCATGGTACTGGTACCAAAACAGAGATATAGACCAATGGAACAGAACAGAGCCCTCAGAAGTAATACCACACATCTACAACTATCTGATCTTTGACAAACCTGACTAAAACAAGAAATGGGGAAAGGATTTCCCTATTCAACAAATGGTGCTGGGAAAACTGGCTAGCCGTATGTAGAAAGCTGAAACTGGATCCCTTCCTTACACCTTATACAAAAATTAATTCAAGATGGAGTAAAGACTTACATGTTAGATCTAAAACCATAAAAACCCTAGAAGAAAACCTAGGCAATACCATTCAGGACATAGGCATGGGCAAGGACTTCATGTCTAAAACACCAAAAGCAATGGCAACAAAAGCCAAAATTGACAAATGGGATCTAATTAAACTAAAGAGCTTCTGCACAGCAAAAGAAACTACCATCAGAGTGAACAGGCAACCTACAGAATGGGAGAAAATTTTTGCAATCTACTCATCTGACAAAGGGCTAATATCCAGAATCTACAAAGAACTCAAACAAATTTGCAAGAAAAAAACAACCCCATCAACAAGTGGGCGAAGGATATGAACAGACACTTCTCAAAAGAAGACGTTTATGTAGCCAAAAGACATGAAAAAATGCTCATCATCACTGGCCATCAGAGAAATGCAAATCAAAACCACAATGAGATACCGTCTCACACCAGTTAGAATGGCGATCATTAAAAAGTCAAGAAACAACAGATGCTGGAGAGGATGTGGAGAAATAGGAACACTTTTACACTGTTGGTGGGACTGTAAACTAGTTCAACCATTGTGGAAGACAGTGTGGCGATTCCTCAGGGATCTAGAACTAGAAATACCATTTGACCCAGCCATCCCATTACTGGGTATATACCCAAAGGATTATAAATCATGTGCTATAAAGACACATACACACATATGTTTATTGCAGCACTATTCATAATAGCAAAGACTTGGAACCAACCCAAATGTCCAACAATGATAGACTGGATTAAGAAAATGTGGCACATATACACCATGGAATACTATGCAGCTGCCATAAAAAAGGATGAGTTCATGTCCTTTGTAGGGACATGGATGAAGCTGGAAACCATCATTCTCAGCAAACCATCGCAAGGACAAAAAACCAAACACCGCATTTTCTCACTCACGGGTGGGAATTGAACAATGAGAACACTTGGACACAGGAAGGGGAACATCACACACCGGGGCTTGTTGTGGGATGGGGGGACGGGGGAGGGATAGCATTAGTAGATATACCTAACGTAAATAACGAGTTAGTGGATGCAGCACACCAACATGGCAGATGTATACATATGTAACAAACCTACACGTTGTGCACATGTACCCTAGAACTTAAAGTATAATAAAAATATATATATTTAAAAAAAAAAACAACAAATGACAAAGAGACATATGAAAAAGTGCTCAACATCATTGGTAATCAGAGAAATGCATATCCAAATTACAATGAGATATTTTACCCCAGTTAAAATGGCTTTTATCCAAAAGGCAGGCAATAATACATGCAGGCAAGGCCATGGAGAAACGGGAACCCTTGCACGCTGTTGGTGGGAATGTGAATTAGTACAACCACTGTGAAGAATTGTTTGGAGGGAGGTTCCTCAAAAAACTAAAAATAGAGCTACCATATGGTCCAGAAGTTCCACTGCTAGGTATGTACCCAAAGAAAGGAAATCAGGATATTGAAGAGATAACTGCACTCCCATATTGCAGCACTTTTTACAGTAGCCAAGATTTGGAAATAATCCAAATGTCCATCAGCAGATGAATGGATAAAGGAAATGTACACACACAAACAATGAAGTACTTTTCAGCCACAGAGAAGAATGAGATCCTGTCATTTGCAACAACATGGATGGAACTGGAGGTCATTATGTTAAGTGAAGTAAGGCAGGCACAGAAAAACAAACTTGCCATGTTCTCACTTATTTGTTGGAGCAAAAAATTAAAACAATTGAACTCATGGAGATAGAGAGTAGAAGGATGGTTACCAGAGTCTGGGAAAGGTAGTAGGGGGAGGTGTTGGGTCAGTGGGGATGGTTAATGGGTACAAAAAGAAAGAATGAATAAGACCTAGTATTTGATAGCACAACAGGGCAGCTATAGTCAATAATAATGTAATTGTACATTTGAAAATAACTAAAAGGATATAATTGGATTGTTCGTAACAAAAAGGATAAATGCTTATGGGGATGGATACCCTGCTTACCAGGATGTGATTGTCATGCATTGCATGCCTGTATCAAAGTGTCTCATGTGCCCCATAAATATATACATTTACTGTATACCCACAAAAATTAAAAATTAAAATACAGAAAAAAGCCAAAAAATGAAAACCTCAGTGGAAGTACTAAAGTATAGCTCACACATGGCTGAAGTGATCATTAACTTACAGATAAATATAATAACCTAAATGTAGCACGGCATGATAGATTTAAAATATGAGAGTTTAGCTGGGCACAGTGGCTGACGCCTGAAATCGCAGCATTTTGGGAGGCTGAAGTGGGAAGATCACTTGAGCTCAGGAGTTTGAGACCAGCCTGGGCAACATAGGGAGACCTTGTCTCTACAGAAAATAAAAAAGTTATTTCAGTGTGGTGGCACTTGCCTGTAGTCCCAGCTACTTGGGGGGCTGGGGTGGGAGGATCACTTGAGCTCAGGTAGTTGAGGCTGCAGTGAATCGTGATTGTGTCACTTCACTCCAGCCTGGGTGACAAAGCGAGATCCTGTCTCAAAAAAAAGTCCCTTTAAAAAATAAATAAAATATGAGAGTTCAGAAGACATGAAGAGCATGATGAGAAGTTCTAATGTCTTTCAGAAAGAGATAGCAGAGAGAATGGGGAATGGGGAGGAAGAGGTGATATTCAGAGGTTACAGTATATTGACAATTATACAGAACTGTTGAAAGATCCAAGAAGTGTACCAAATCCCAACCAGGATAAATAAAGAAACCCATATCTACATTCATTATAGCAAAATTGCAAGACTCCAAAGAATAAGGAGGAAAAAACTATCCTTTATTAAAGACCATTAGTTAGGCTGTCAGCACATTTGTTCATATTGATGATTTCTTTATTGTGCTGAGAAATAACAAGGATTAACCTAGAGTTTTATAGCCAGCAAGATTTTTTTCTGCTGTGTAGGTGAAATGACATTTCAAAGAGATCCTGAAGTAACTTTGAAAGGAAAAATGAAAAAGAGGAAAATAATTGCAGAAGGGAGATCTGAGTTTCAGAAAAGAATAGTGAACAAAGTTGGTAAAGGTATGGGAAAATACAAGGAAATATTGACAATACATATAAAACAGTATGATGATGATGTCTAATTTGTCGGGGAATGTGTTTTTAAGAAAGGCAGATCATGGACCTAAATTATTTCTACGTGACAGGGTCGCTTGTCAATCAAAAATCGCTAGACATACAATGAGAGAAGGAAATGTGAATAAAAATGAGCTAAAGATAACAGAAACAGCCACATGACTTACCTGATGGAGTTATCAGACATAAGCTTTAAAATAACTATATTTTTGTATAGGTGAAAGATGTAGAATTTCAGCAGAGAACTGTAATAAACTGTAAAAAAGAGCCAAATGCAAATTCTAGAACTAAAAATACAATTGGAATTAAGGCTCAATGGATGGGTTTAACAACAATTTAGACACATTTGAATGGCGAATTAAGGAACTAGAATGGCGATTAGTAAACATTTTCTGCAAAGAGCCAGATAGTAATTTTTTTTAGGGTTTATAGTCTATACAGTCTCTGTTACACCTGTTCAAGTCTGCAGTAATAGCAAGAAAGCAGCCATCGACCATGCATAAATGAATGCTGTGGCTGTGTCCCAATAAAATACTTTATTTGCAAAAGCAGATGATGGCCTGGATTGTGCTGACTTCTGAACTAGAAGATAGGTTAGACGAGAATATCAAAATCAGGAATGAAGAGACACGGATGTGCAGTACAGAGGGAGGCAACTTTTGCAAAGGAAAATCATTTCTAGTTTTTTTTTTTCTTTTTTTGAGATGGAGTCTTGTTCTGTCGCCCAGGCTGGAGTGCAGTGGCACAATCTCGGCTCACTGCAACCTCCGCCTCCCAGGTTCAAGCGATTCTTCTGCCTCAGCCTCCCGAGTAGCTGGAACTACAGGCGTGTTCCACCACATCCGGCTAATTTTTTGTATTTTTAGTAGAGATAGGGTTGCACCATGTTGGCCAGGATGGTCTCGATCTCCTGACCTCATGATCCACCCGCCTCAGCCTCCCAAAGTGCTGGGATTACAGGCGTTGAGCCACCGTGCCTGGTTCTAGTTCTTTTTTATTCACTAAGATGACATAGATTCTTTCAGGGCTTCCACCAGAATGGTGATTATTTAAAAAAAAAAAAAAACAATTGTCTTGATTTTCAGACCATGCATGGAATTTTGGAGAGAAGCAAATTTTGCAAAGATATGACAGTAAAGTATGATTCAAGACTTCGGGAAAGGGTAAGTAACTTATTTACATATTGTTCTTCCCCATAAATTATCAGTAAGCCACCTCAGTTCGTCACTTGGCTAAAAGTTAAATGCATTTCTGCTAGGGATTTTGAATCAGTGAAAATATTTAAGAATCTACCATATGACAGTCACTGTTACATACCCTCATATATAGGATCTTATTATTAAAATCAAACGAGACAAGCATCTTAAGGTATAAAAGAAGGTACGCTCATAAGAAACTTAACACAGTATAGAAGAGTTTAAAGTAAAGGTGTAAAATATGGATATTGCATAATTTATGTAACCTAGCTACGCTGATGGACAGCTAGGTTTTCACTAGACTCCCACTGATGTAAATAATGTTAAAATAAACATCTTTGTAGTTAATTCATTGTAGACCTATATATTTCTAGAAATGGACATTGGCGAGTGTGTACTTTTTTTAAGGCTTTTATATACATATTGCCAAGTTGCCTTCCAGAAAACCTGTGCCAATTTATAGTCCCATGGATGACCTAGGAGAAACTTTTGTTTTTTTACACCAACAATTGGTATTCTTAGACTCTGTGATTTTCCAATTTAATAGCTTAACAATGTTGCCGTGTGGCTGGCGTGGTGGCTTACGCCTGTAATCCCAGCACTTTGGGAAGTCAAGGTGGGAAGATCACTTGAGTTCAGGAGATTGAGACCATCCTGGTTAACATGGTAAAACACCATCTCTACTAAAAATACAAAAAATTAGCCGGGTGTGGTGGCACGCGCCTGTAGTCCCAGCTGCTCGGGAGGCTGAGGCAAGAGAATCGTTTGAACTCAGGAGGTGGAGGTTGCAGTGAGCTGAGTTTGCGCCATGGCACCCTAGCCTGGGTGACAGAGCGAGACTTCATCTCAAAAAATAAAAAGGAAAAAAAAAGAAATAGATCTCTCATGTTAGCGTCTCTGAAACTCAACTTCCTTATAACTATGGTGATGTATTTATTTAGCTATTTCATGGTACTGTCATTGGGATCAAATGCGATGGTATGTGTGGATGGGAGGTGGCTGAATTGGTACCTTGTGCATGTTAATCTCTAGTCCTACAATCTGTGCAATCTCTGTATTTGTTCAATAAATTCCCACCGTCTACTTGCGATAGCAAGTTCTTCTAAAATAACCCATTTGGACATAGTGTATAACGTAAGATTTCAATTATATTTTCTAAGGTTCATGGCCCTCTACTGAGTACATTCTCATTATCAGTTCAGAGGAGATAGAATAAATTAAGTGGAGGAGAGTTAGCTTATTCCTGGGATGAATGTTCTAAATTTGCCATAAACATAAACTTAATTGTTATATTGCAATTTCATTTGAGAAACTGTTATCTGTTGGACTGTTTCAGAAATACGGGGTTGTAGAAGGCAAAGCGCTAAGTGAGATGAGGGCCATGGCCAAAGCAGCCAGGGAAGAGTGCCCTGTGTTTACACCGCCCGGAGGAGAGACGCTGGACCAGGTATATGGCACTGCCAATGTCAGAGTGGTTGAATTAAGACTCAAAATTAGATATTTTGGAATTTTAGCTAAGCAGTTTGAAAGTTGCTTGGTTTATTCTCTTTTCCATTTTAAATTATCTATTTACTTAGCAAATTATTCTTTTCTATTTAAAATCTTATTTACTGTTCAGTTGCCTTTGTCATTATTGATAATGGACTTAGGGAAAGGTGTTATTAGATGGTACTTCTAAACAAGACCTTTGAATATGAAGCGGTGGCTTAGTGGTGGGAATGGAGTTCAAAGAGGGTGATCGGCAAGTCAGTCGAGGTGAAATAACTCAAAACATGAAGTCTTCAAGCCTCTGCTGCCTCCTCAGCTCTGTTCATGGTGGCATCCCTGTGCTTGCATTTCTTCAGAGTGTTCTGCTTCGAATTGCATTATTGGTGATTCCCCCTAACCCACCACCACCTCCTTAATCTTTATCTTAATTTTCTTGAAAATACTTTACATTACTTTAGTAAGGGAAGGATTTGTTGCTGCTGTTGTTCCAGTGGCACTGAAGTGCCAGAGACAGCTTCCTAGTTAGCACTGTTTTATGAGTTTCTGTTGGCTTGTAGATTTCCCTAACTAGACCGTGAGTGCTTTGAAGTCAGGAATTGGGAATTGGATCTTCTTCATCTTGGTGTCCATGGTGCTTTCGTAATTCCAGAAATGTGGTGGATACTTATATATGTCCGTGAAACTACTGATTGAACAAACAGAAATGTAGATTGAGATTCTTTTGCTTGTATAGTACTTGGCATTCAATATTAGAAAAGAATCCAGTCAGTTATGTTCTATGTTAACGTTTTAAGGAAGTCATTAATGTCACTTTATTTTGACTTTTCTTTTCTTGTAGGTGAAAATGCGTGGAATAGACTTTTTTGAATTTCTTTGTCAACTAATCCTGAAAGAAGCGGATCAAAAAGAACAGTTTTCCCAAGGATCTCCAAGCAACTGTCTGGAAACTTCTTTGGCAGAGATATTTCCTTTAGGAAAAAATCACAGCTCTAAAGTTAATTCAGACGGTGGTGTTCCAGGATTAGCAGCCAGTGTGTTAGTTGTGAGTCACGGTGCTTACATGAGAAGTCTGTTTGATTATTTTCTGACTGACCTTAAGTGTTCCTTACCAGCCACTCTGAGCAGATCTGAACATAATATGTCAGTCACTCCCAATACAGGGATGAGTCTCTTTATCATAAACTTTGAGGAAGGAAGAGAAGTTAAACCAACGGTTCAGTGTATTTGTATGAACCTACAGGATCATCTAAATGGACTGACTGAAACTCGCTAAGGTTAAATCTGCATCAATATCTAACCATTTTGAGCCTCTGAAGGGAGTGCCATTAGCTTTATTTACTTCTCTACTCTGCTAGTTCTGATTTGGAAACAGTTAAAAGCCAATTTTTAGCTCAAGTGGAATCATAGCCACATAAAACTTTAATGGACAACCATATAGAATTAACTTATTTTGTCTAAGTATAGTTGGCATTTTCCAGAATAATTTTACCACCCTGCTACGTGTCATCTCTGGATTGCCCGTGGATGATGAAGGAACTCAGCATTGAAAGCTGGGGGATTAGTAACCTTGTTACGACGGTTTCTTTTTCATTTAAGCCTATTTTAATGGCTATTGGTAAGATACTGTATGTTTTTAGTATCTCATCCAGTGCTTAGAAGAAAGAATGGTTTATAATTCCCAATACATGTTTATATTGACTATGTGTTATATTTTTTAAATCCTTTAAATAAAAAATCCTTTTATAAGTTTATGTAAAGCAAAATAACACTAACATGTTTTACATATGAATCAACTATTGGAATTTTTTATTCTAGAGGGCTTGAAATGTGGATGAATACAGATTATGATTGCAGAATGGTCTGGGGGAAGAAGTTAAAACGTTTGATTTAAATACAGTAAAGAAAGAATCTTGGAGCAGAAGATAAAAGAACAGCCTTTTCTAAACAATACCTTGCAAAAGTCAAGTCAATGGAAACCAGGAAAGCCAAAAAAATGAAGAATATCCACTTGCTTCTTACCTAACCTGTAGGCTGAAGAATTTCCAGTTTGAGGAAGGCTCTAAAGAAAGTAAACAGTTAACAGAGCACCACACAGTAATCTCAGAATAAAAGAGGGAACTTCTTTGTAAAGAATGGTGCTCTGGGCCGGGCCCAGTGGCTCACACCTGTAATCCCAGCACTTTGGGAGGCTGAGGCAGGCGGATCACAAGGTCAGGAGTTCAAGACCAGCCTGACCAACATGGTGAAACCCTGTCTCTACTACAAATACAAAAAAGCCAGGCGTGGTGGCAGGCACCTGTAATCCCAGCTACTTGGGAGGTTGAGGCAGGAGAATCACTTGAACCCGGGAGGTGGAGGTTGCAGTGAGCTGAGATTGCACCACTTTACTCCAGCCTGGGTGACAGAGGGGATGACAGAGGGTGCTCTGGGGGCAGGGAGGGGGGGTGGTTGCAGGGGGAGAATGGTGCTCTGATAACCACAGCTGTGGTTATTTTGTGGAAGGTACAGGTGAGGTTGCCTCTTCTTTCCACCAGATGGCACTGGAGAAAAGGGATTTTGATTAACTTAATTTTATACACAAGATTGGTCTTTCAGAAATCTTTATCTAAATGAAGAAACTGTTTTACATGTAGTTCGCTTTTAAGTCACCATGTTGCTAAATGCTGTGAGTCTCAACTTGAAAGAGGATTAATACTAAAGTTGTCAGTTAAGGCTATAGTCACATATAGTCAAAATTTACTTTGACATCATTTTAAATCATATGTAAAATTCAGTATTATATTGTTCTTAGTGTGTCTATCACTACCAGTTTTCTACCAGTATTGAAACAGGGCACATGTTTGAGCATGAGAGTAAGTATACTGTAAATAAAAATTTGAAAAATAAGCAAAAAGGACAGACTATCTCCATTCCCACCGTACTGAAGTCATCTTTCCATTTTTTTTTTAAAGAAACAAAACATAAAGATAAAAGTAGAGTTCTCTTTAACCCGCTCTCACAGTCCTGTTCCCTCCAGAGGCAGCCACTGCAGTGAGTCTGTGTATATGTTCATCTGTTCCTTACATTTTCACCTAGTGTCTGGAAGGAGATGGTACTCTTGGTGCTTTAAAAATAAATATCAAGCCATCTGTGTTCTTTATTTTTACTTATGTCTTGGAGGCATCTCTATGTTGATATATATAGATCTAGTTAATTATAACCACTGTATTCTATTAAATATAGCACATTTTTGTTTATTCTATTAGTGGGTATTTAGGTATATTCAGTTTTTTTTTTCTTTGCTTTTTTTCTTTTTTTTTTTTTGGAGACAGAGTCTCTCTGTTGCCTAGGCTGGAGTGCAATGGCGTGATCTTGGCTCACTGCAACCTCCACCTCTCGGGTTCAAGCAATTCTTGTGCCTCAGCCTCCTGAATAGCTGGGACTACAGGCATGCGCCACCATGCCTGGCCTTTTTTTTTTTTTTTTTTTTTTTGTATTTTTAGTAGAGACGGGGTTTCGCCATGTTGGCCAGGCTGGTCTTGAACTTCTGACCTCAGGTGATCCACCTGCCTTGGCCTTCCAAAGTGCTGGGATTGCAGGCATAAGCCACCATGCCTGGCCTATGATGCATTTTTTTTTTATATGTGTTCTTAATTTTTAAGACATACCTTATCCTTTATGGGTTTTTTTGGTGTGTATCTTTAAGAAGACTTCTCTACCATGAGGTCATACAGTAATCTCTTCTTACAGTTTTTGAGAACTTCTGAATGTCAGATCTTGAAATTGAAATTTGCTTTTTATAGTATAAGGTAAGAATTTAATTTTTTTTTCATGTGGTTGAAACAGTTATCCCAACACCATTATAAAGGCTGTTCTTTCCCAATTGGTTTGTGGTGTGTGCTCTCAGGCCTCACACACCCTCATTTGCTAGAGTCTGTGGAGTCTTCTATTTTAGTTATCTATGTATTCCCTTATTAGTGTCATACTTAGTTACTGTGGCTTTGCAGCTGACTATCTTAAAGGGTGGATACCTCCTCTTGTTCATTTTTAAAGTTGTCTTAACTATTTGTGCACTTTTATTCTTCCATATAAATTTTGGAATCAATTGGTCAGTTTCCAGAAAAATTCTGTTACAAATTTTATTGGAGTCGCATGCATCTCTTCATTTATGTAGTTATTCAATACATATTTTTTGAGCATGGCACACACATGTCAGGCTATTTTCAGAACTATTACAACTGTGATAAAGCTGTGAATATGTAGCAATGAACCAAAACACAAAGCCTCTGTCCTTGTGGAACTTTTGTTCTGTCAGAGAAGACAGTGTGTTGGCTCACATTGTGGTCAGTGCTGTTGAGCAAAATAGGGCAGAGTAAGGGGGATGGAGACTGGTGGGAGGAATGCTGCTTTATCAGGATGGGCAGGGAGGACTCGATGATGTCAGCACTGAAGGATGTAAGATCTGCCGCTCTGGGGAGAGGAGCAGCATGGAAGAAGTAGAGTGCAGAGGCCATGAGGAAGGATCAGGCTTGACTCCTTTGAGCAAGTGGGATGGGAGAGTGATGGGAGAAGAGGACAGGCCACATGGCCTGGTGGCCTGTGCTGAGGCCTTGGGCTTTTACTCAAGTGAGATGAGACGCCATTGGCCAATTTGGGCAGTGATGTGTTCAGACTTGTTTCAGTAGGACCATCCTGCTTGCAATGTGGAGAGCAGGCTGTAGGGGGTGCTATAGGAGCACAAGGTTGGAGGCAGGGAAGATGGCAGCACTGGCTATTGGGCCATTTGAAGAAGCAAGGCCAGAGATGTTGGCAGGGACCAGGCCAGAGTGCCTCCAATGACTGACTAAGGAGCCTGGACATTGAATTTCTAGGTTAGCTTAGGATTTCTCATCCTCCCATCTGTGAATGTCATAGATCTCTCATTTTGCCTGAGTCTTTTATCCAATGATATTTTATTTGTAATATTTTCCCTGGTTTTTGATTGTTTTTTAACAAATGAATTTTTTAAGAGACTTAATTTTTTAAGAGAAACTTTAATTTCCCAGCGAAAGTGAGAGGAAGCTACAGAGATTTCCCATCTATCCCCTGCCCCTACACATGCATTGCTTCTCCCACTATCAACATCTCCCACCAGACTAGTGCATCTGTTACCACTGGTGAGCCCACATTACACTGACGTATCAACATCACCTGAAACCCATAGTTTACATTAGGGTTCACTCTTGGTGTTGCATGATCTGTGGGTTTGGACAAATGTATGAAGACATGTATTCCACCATTATAGTATCATGCAGAGTATTTTCACTGCCCTAAAAGTCCTCTGTGTTCCATGCACTCATCTTTCCTGCCTTGTCTTGCCTGTTTCTGTTAGGTTTAGTCCCAGGCCTAGCAGAGGGAGTGGGCAGAAGTTTCCAGTTCCAGGCTTCACCCCAGGCTCACAGCTTCAAGCAGAGCCTGTCACTTAGGCTCCCTTGCACCTGGAGCCGAAACCATGGCTCCCATTCACCTGTCTCTTATTTTCCTGTCCTTCCCACTCCTCACTCAGCTACTATTCATCTCCATTTTTGGATGAGGATTCTCCTTTATTGCTTTTTAACTAAAAACCTGTTTTAGCTAGCATCTTTATTCTGACTAATTTCTTTAAATGTTATGTCATACTCAGCAAGGACATGCTCATATTAGGGGAAGCACATAAAGTAAGATATCCCTGAGAGAACAGTGCATCTCACACCCAATTCCATGGCTTAGGCTTATGCAGGAAGTGCAATATTTAGCCATATCACTTAAGTACATATGCTTATATTATGTATACTTGCATGCATATTACATTTACAAGTAGTTGAATTCGTGTAAGTTAAATGGTTCTATTATATGTCTTCACTATATTAAGGTCAGTCACAACTTAATTGAAATAGATCATCCTAGGTGAATCCACCTGGCATAATTATCAGCCCTGTTAAGCACAGACATAGGAGATGCAAAGGAAAGAAGTATTCAGTAGAGCGGTGGTGCTGGGCTGAGTACCTGCTATCAGACGCAGCACTTAGCAGTTTGGAAATTGAATGGGGCTCCTAGAAAACATCCTTGTTTTATGTAAATGTTGCCTTTTACCCCTATTTCTTTGGGCCCCATCAATTTGGAAGTACAGCTTTCAGATTGAAGTATGTGTCAGTTCCTTTGTCTCCAAACAAGATGGCCAAGTAGGTCGTCATGACAGGTAACTAACTACCAGTGCTTTAAAAACTTCAGGATTTCCCCCCACAGTTCTCAATCACTTGGTTCATTGTTCAGCAATATGGCCAAAGGGGGTGATTTGTTCATTGATAAGTGACAGGGCAGGGACACTGGAAAGATCTATTGTCAGAAGGCCTGGATTCAAGTTCAAGGCCTGGTTCTTAGTAATTTTGTGGCTAAGCAATCGCTGAGCTGTCCGGGCGCGGTGGCTCACACCTGTAATCCCAGCACTTTGGGAGGCCAAGGCGGGCGGATCATGAGGTCAGGAGATAGAGACCATCCTGGCTAACACAGTGAAACCTCGTCTCTACTGAAAAATAGAAAAAATTAGCCGGGCATGGTGGCGGGCGCCTGTAGTCCCAGCTACTTGGGAGGTTGAGGCAGGAGAATGGCGTGAACCCAGGAGGCAGAGCTTGCAGTGAGCGGAGATCGTGCCACCGCACTGCAGCCTGGGCGACAGAGCGAGACTCCATCTCCAAAAAAAAAAAAAAAAAATTGCTGAGCTACTGTATCCTCATAGAGAATAATTACAGTAACGTGTATGTGCATATGTTTTGGTAATCTTTTATTTTGGATTTATCAAACCTACAGAAAAGTTGCAAGAACAGTAGAAGGAACGGCTGTATACTCCACACTTATTCACCATTGCTTACATGTTGTCCCATTTGCTTTGCCATTTTTTCTCTCTCCCTCTGTTTTCCCCTGAAACATTGGAGAGTAACTTTGAGTCCTCATACTCTTCCCCTACAAAATTTCAATGTGTGTTTCCTGAGATCAAGAATGTTCTTATATATAACCCAGAATAAATATCAGAGTCAGGAAATTTGACATTGATATTGCCTATTAGCTAATCCTTAGACCATATTTAAATTCTGTCAATTATTTTGTTGATGTACCTGTGGCTTTTTTTTTTCTGAATCAAGAATCCAATCAATCCAGGACTGTGTGTTGTGTTGCATTTAGTCGTCATGTTTCTTCATGTCCTTCCGTCTACTCCTTTGCCTTCCTTTGCCCTTCTTTTTTCTCCCACCATCTATCTAACCAGATGAACTTTGTCTTTCTTGATCTTGTTACTTTTTTAAAAATAGGTGAGTTCTTGTGTTTTTTTTCCTGACATATCCTCATTATTAGATTTGG
Organism: Pongo abelii; assembly: GCF_028885655.2. Taxonomy (NCBI): domain Eukaryota; kingdom Metazoa; phylum Chordata; class Mammalia; order Primates; family Hominidae; genus Pongo; species Pongo abelii. Next base: position 4,389,639 of record NC_071995.2, read on the forward strand.
ATTGTATACTTTTGTCAGAAGCAGCCCAGAAAGGATGTGTCCTTGATCATGTCAGGAGGGACAGGATGTTGTATCAATATGTCTGGTTCCTCATTAAACTTGCAACTACTCTTTTAGCCTTTATTGTTTCTTTTCTGACTCTTTTTTTTTTCTTTAGCCAACTCACACCATGACTGTACTTTTGCTTCTGTATTTATTAGTTGGCATTCTGTACTAAGAGCTTTCCTTTCTTGCCTACTTATTTATGTCAGTATGAACTCAGAAGTTCTTATTCGGGGGCTTATAATATAGTACTTTTATTATTTTATGGTTACACAGTCCCAACTTTGTCCTGTGGGAACCCTTTCAGGCTGGCTCTTATGTTCTGGTGACATAATCTCATCCTTCTTTAAGTACTTTCTTTCTGGTATTAACAATACGCTCCAGACTCATTCTTCCTGAACCCCAGCCCCAGAATCAGCTTTTTCTCTAAAGAGCCCTGTTTCTTTGGAAATGAAATGAAAGATACCTGGTATGCATGGTATTTAGAAACCAAGATCTGGGTGCTGGGGTGCTCATTGCTAATTGTGCCTTTAAAAAAAATCACTGCATTGAATTCCAATGCATAAATATAAAACAGTTTGTTTATTCTTCTATTGATGAACACAAGGACCATTTCTAGTTTGGAGCTGTTATGAATAAAGCTGCTATAAATATTTTTACAAGTCTTTTTGTGGACATATGTTTTCATTTCTCTTGGGTAAATAATCTAGGAGTGGAATTGCTGAGTTATAGGTTATATGTTGGTGTATGTTTAGTTTTATAAGAAACTTGCCAGATCTTTTTCCGTGGTGGTTGTACCATTTCATGCTTATCAACAATGAGTTTTAGGTGCTTCACATCCTTGTCAACATTTGTTATTATCAGTTTTTAAAATTTTAGCCATTCTGATTGTTGTATGGTAGTATATCACTGCACTTTTAACTGATGATATGGAATGCTTTTTAATGTACAGTTCTTATTGATCATTCATACAACTTTCTTTGTGAAATGTGTATTAAACTCTTATCCATTAAAAAAATTGTGTCATCTTCTTATTTTTGAGTTGTAGGAGTTCTTTATATGTTTTGGGTATACAAGTTCTTTGTCAGGTGTGTGTGTGCATGTATGTGTGTGTGTGTGTGTATGTGTGTATACGCATGTATCTGCATATATTATGTATAATTTTATTCCAGTCTGTATATTTATTATAAAATATAATTTTATTCTACCATTTATCAATTTTTTTAAGTTGTTGATTTTCATAAGACTGATTTACCATTGTGTTTGTTTTATGATTATTGCTTTCTTTGTCTAAGAAATTTTTGTCTATCCCCTGGTCATGGAGACTCTTTTCTTCTAGAAGATTTGTGATTTATAAGTTTTATATTTAGGTCTTGATCCATGTGGAATTTTTGTGTGTGGTATGAGGTAGCAGGTTCAGGCTTATGGTTATTTACCTGGATATCAAATTGTTCTAGCAGCATTTGTTGAAAAGACTTTTCTTTTCCCTTGAATTTATTTGGTTCTTTTGTCATAATTCAACTTATTGTGTAAGTGTTGGTGTATTGCTGGGCTCATTTTATTCCATTTATCTTTTTGTCTATCCATATGTAAATATCACACTGTCCTGATTATTCTACATTCATAGCAAGTCTTGAAATCAAGTGTATAAGTCACCTGTGTACTTGTTCTTTTTCAGGGATGTTGTTGTTTTGGCTCATTGCAGGTCCTTTGTATTTCCACATAAATTTTTTAAAAATAGACTTTTTAGAGCAGTTTTTAGATTTATAGAAAAATTGAGACAATATGCAGAATTCCCATACACCTGCATCCAGTGTCCTCTGTTATTAACATCTTAAGTTAATGAATTGATATTGACACATTATTAACCAAATCCCATAGTTTATTCAGATTTCCTTAGTTTTCACCTAATGGCATGTTTCTATTCCAGAATCCCATCCAGGATACCACATTATGTTTAGTTGTCATGTCTTGTTAGGTTCCTCGTGTGTGTATGTGTGTGTGTGTGTGTGTGTGTGTGTGTATCCATTTCATTACCCTTGCTTTTTTAATGTGGAAAATACACATAGCAGAATTTACCAAATCAACTATTTTTAAGTAGACAGTTCCATGGCATTAAGTACATTCACATTGTTTTGCAACTACCCTTGCTTTTTTAAAAAATTGACACATAATTGTACATATTTGTGGGGTATAGAGTGATATTTTGATAAATGTATGCAACATGTAATGATCAAATTAGGGTAACTGGCATATCCATCACCTCAAACGTTGCTCATTTCTTTGTGTTGGGAACATTCAAAATCCTCTTTTCCAGCTGTTTGAAAATGTACAATAAAGTATTGCTAACCACAGCCACCATATAGTGCGACAGAACACGAGAACTTATTCCTTCTCTCTCACTATGATTTGGGGCCCATGAATCAGCCTCTCCCCATCCTCATTCTCCTCCCCTTTCCAGCCCCTGGTAACCACTGTTCTCTCTCCTTCTATTGGATCAACTTTGTTAGCTCCCACATATGAATGAGATCTTGCAGTGTTTGCCTTTCTGTGCTTAGACTCCCCTTGGCTGTAACAGCTTCTCAGACTTTCTTTGTTTTTTTAATGACCTTGGGAGTTTGAGAAGTGCTAGTCAAGTCTTTTGTATGATGACTGTCTGTTGGAATTTGTCTGGTATTTTTCTCATGATTAGACTGGGGTTATTGAAAAGTAAAGTTCCATTTTACTTCTTTTCTTTTCTCTCTCTCTCTCTTTCTTTCTTTCTTTCCTTTCTTTCTTTCTTTCTTTCTTTCTTTCTTTCTTTCTTTCTTTCTTTCTTTCTTTCTTTCTTTCTTTCTTTCTTTCTTCCTTTCTTTCTTTTCTTCTTTCCTTCCCTCCCTCCCTCCCTCCCTCCCTCCTTCCCTCCTTCCTTCTTTCTTTCTTTTCTTTTCTTTTCTTTCTTTTCTTTCTCTTCTTTTTTTGAGATGGAGTTTTGCTCTTTTCGCCCAGGCTGGAGTGCAGTGGCACAATCTCGGCTCACCGCAACCCCTCTGCCTCTTGGGTTCGCTCAAGCGATTCTCCTGCTTCAGCCTCCCGAGTTGCTGGGATTACAGGCGTGAGCCACCACCCGGCTAATTTTGTATTTTTAGTAGAGATGGGGTTTCTCTGTGTTGGTCAGGCTAGTCTTGAACCCCCGACTTCAGGTGATCCACCTGCCTCAGCCTCCCAAAGTGCTGAGATTACAGGTGTGAGCCACCGCGCCCAGCCTGTAAAGTTCCATTTTCATTACATCATATCAAGGGTAGATGCTATAAATATGACTTGTTTCATTTGATTGTTGATGTTGACTTTGATCACTTGGCTGAAATAATGTTTGTCAGGCTTCTCCGTTGTAAAGCTATTCTTTTTTTCTGTCTTTCCATACAGTACTTGCGGAAGAAAGTCAGGAAGTCACTGTGAACGCAGGGAGTCGGGATTTATGATCATTCCTTTTGAGGCGGGCGTATCTACAAGTTATTTGGAATTCTTCATGGATGATTTTTTTTCTTATTACCTTATTTATGTATTTATTTATTCAATCATTTATTTATATCATTTTGGACTTGTGAATAGTTATTTTATACTTTGGGTTATAATCCCATGCTACTTTTTATTGTTGTTTCTTAAATTGCTCCAGCTTTAGCCATTGGGAGCTCTTTCAGTTGGCTCTTGTGTTCCTTTGAAATACCCCCATCAACTTGGCTTGTTTTTATTGTTGTTGCTGTTGTTTTGACACAGGTGTACTTTCTGTCAGTACTAGACACTCTAGGCTCCTCTTGCATATTTCGTGTCCCATTCCTAGAACCAGCCATTTCTTCAAGGCACTGTGGTTCCTTTTATTAGAGAATGGTATTAAAAACCAAGATGAGAGCTAGGTGTGCTGGTTACTATTAAGGTATTGTTTCTTTAGGCCCTCTCAGCTGACAGAACAAGGAAATATATGTGTGTGTACTAATCCACATATGTATACATAGCTATAAATATTTCTATATGTGACTATCTGTATTCATCAATGTAACGCTTATGTGCAGTTCTTTTTGCCTTTAGTCTTGCAGACTTCACTCATTTCCAAAATTACTTAGGTCAGTCAGCACCTTTCCCCACCACCCCAGTGAGGTTGTTTATACACATGTAATATAGTTAGATTACTTTGTTCCATATACATTTTTAAGTCAGCTTGTTCATTTCTATTTTAAAAAGGCTGCTGAGACCATACTTGTGGAATAATTGACATTTTAACAATACTGAGTCCTCCAAATCAGTATATCTCTCGATATAATGAATTTTTCTCATCAGTGTTTTGTAATATTTATGTTTGACATTAAATTTGTCCCTAATTATTTTATGTTTTCGTTTGTTCCTATTTTATGCTTATGACCCTGTTATAAATTGAATGTTTACATTTTAATTTAAAATTTTACTTTCCAGTGTTTGCTGCTGGTATATAATTTGTGTGTGTGTGTCTGTGTGTGTGTGTGTAGCTAAATTTACATATTATTTTTAGCTTTAGTTGAGTTCTGGTAATTGCTTTGTGGATACCCTAGGGCTTTCTACATAGACAATCATGTCCTCTCAGAGTAGAGACATTTTTATATTTGTATGCCATTTGTTTCTTGCCTTATTGCACTGCCTAAGACCTTCAGCAGAATTAAATAAAAATGCAGGTTGAGCATCCCTAATTCAAAAGTTTGAAATCCTAAATGCTCCAAAATTCAAAACTTTTTGAGCACTGACATGAGACAGTGATACCTTTGCTTTCTGATGGTTTAATGCATACAAACTTTGTTTCATGAACAAAATTATTCAAAATATTGTACAAAATTACCTTTGGGGTAAGTGTATAAGGAATATATGAAACGTAAATGAATTTCATGTTTAGACTTGGATCGCATCACTAAGAAGATCTCATTATGTATTTATAAAATCTGAAAAAATAAAAAATTCAAAATGCTTTTGGTCCCAAGCATTTCAGAAAAGGGAAACTCAATCCATAATGAAAGAAAACATTTTTGCTTATTCCTAATTTCAGATCAGGTTGTGAGCTGTCTTAAGATATGATGTTAGCTGTAGGTTTTTCGTAGATGCATTTTATCAGGTGGAGGAAGTTCTCTTACATTCCTAGTTTGCTGAGAGTTTTTGTCATAAATACATATTAAACTTTGTCTAATTTTTTCCTGTGTCTATTGAACTGATTTTTTTTCTTTATTTTGTTAATATCTTGAATTACATTTTAAAATGTTAAATCAATCTTTCATACTACCTGGAATAAACTTGACTTGTATTATTAAAATTTTTATATATTGTTGGATTTGGTTTGCTGTATTTTGTTGAATATTTTTGTATCAATGTTCACAAAGATTTTTAATTTGTAGTTGGTTGGGTTTTTTTTTTTGTCATTTCTTTGCCACGTTTTGAAGTCAAAGTTGTTTTGTCATTATATAACAGGTTAAGAGGTGATGCTGCTCTGGAAAATTTGGGTAGGATTGGCTGAAATGTTTAGTAGAACTTGCTACTGAAACTGTCTGAATCTGGAATTTTGTTTGTGGGAATTTTTTGACAATTTAACTTTTGTAATAGGAGGTATTCAGATTTTCTGTGTCATCTTGTGTCTGTTTTTATAAATTTAGATTTTTCAAGTACTTTATCTTTCATTGAAATTATCAAATTTATTGTCACAAAGTTATTTTTAGTGTTCACTTGTCTTTTTAATTTCTTTCATGATATTGCCTCTGCTATTTTTCTTTTTTAAATTTTTAAAAATATTTATTTATTTATTTATTTTTGAGACATAGCCTCACTCTATTGCCCAGCCTGGAGTGCAGTGGGGCATGATCTCACCTCACTGTACCTCTGCCTCCCGAGTCCAAGTGACTCTCCTGTCTCAGCCTCCCGAGTAGCTGGGACTACAGGCACCCGCCACCATGCCCAGCTAATTTTTGTAATTTTAGTTGAGACAGGGTTTCACCATGTTGACCAGCCTGGTCTCGAATTCTTGGTCTCAAGTGATTCACTCGCCTCAGCCTCCCAAAGTGCTGGGTTATGCAGGCGTGAGCCACCACACCTGCCCCCCTCTGCCATTTTTCATATTGGTATTTTGTATTTTCTCTTTTCCTTAATATTCTTGGCAAATAATTTTTCAGTTCTATTAATTTTTTCTTGAAACCAACTCTTCTGTTGTTTGTCTCTTTTCTAATTCATTGATTTCTGTTCTTATATCCTCTGTCTACTTACTTTGGACCTAATTTGTTTTTTATGTCCTCCTAGAGTCTTAATGAATAATCTTAGATTGATTTTAACCTTCTCTCTTTTTATATATAAGCTTTTAAAATGTAGAGCTTTTCTAAGCGCTGCTTTAGCTGTGTATCATAAATTTTGGTATGTTGTATTTTTATTGTCATTTAGTTAGATGTACTTTCTAATTTTATTTTTGATCTGCTCTTTGATTCATGTATTATTTATAAATGTGCTATTTGATTCAAAATATTTGGGGATTTTTTTCAAATAGCTTGGTGATTTCCAGTTAAATGGTAGGAGAGAATATTCTGCAAGATTTTGAAATTTTTAGTTAATTGAGACTTCTCAGCCAAGCATATGATCTGTTTTGATGGATGTTTAATTTGTACTCAGAAAGAGAATGTATTGTGTAGTTGTTGGATTTAGTGGTCTACACATGTCAACTAAATGAAGTTAGTTAATAATGTTCAGATATCTGTATCCTTACTAATTTTTTGTGTATTTGCTTAATCAGTTACTGAGAGAGGGCTGTTCACATTCCTAACTAAGATTTGAACTTGTCTATTTTTTCAGTTTTGTCAGTTTTCTTCATGTATTTTATTGCTTTGTTTTTAGGGACATGAGCCGTTAGGATTTTTATGTCTTCCTGATGAATTGTTCCTCTATTTATGCGGTATTCCTTCACTTGAAGCCTATTCTCGATGATATTAATATAGTAAGTTCATATTTTTTATATTGAATGTCTTCACTGTGTATTTTTCCATTCTTTTCTTTAAGTGTGTGTTTTGTACAAAACAAATACTTGGGTGTTTTTTAAATCCCATTTGACCATTCCTGTCTTTAGTTACAGTGTTTGGCCCATTTATATTTAATGTAATTATTGATATAATTTGGTTTAGTCTATCATTTTTCTGTTTGTCCCATTTGATTTTTATTCTACTGCTCCTCCTTTCTTCCCTTCTTTGGAATAACTGAATTTTTTTAGTATCCTATTTTAATATGTCTATTGGCTTTTTACCTGCACCTCTTTGAATTATTATTTTTAAATTTTTTGTTTTTAGAGACAGGGTCTGACTCTGTCACCAAGTTGAAGTGCAGTGGCACGATCATAGCTCACTGCAACCTCTGCTTCCCAGGCTCAAGTGATTCTCTAGCCTCAGCCTCCTGAGTAGCTATGACTACAGGTGCATATCACCACTCCTGACTTATTATTGTGAGTATTTTAGTGGTCACTTTGGGGATTACAATATGCATCCTTAATTTATCACAGTCTAGAGTTAATATTGTAAGATTTTTACATACAGTGTTATCATCTTGTAACCATATTGTTTCATTTATCCCTCCCATCCTATGTGGGAGTTTTGCCTTATATATTACATCTATATATGTTACAAAACCTGCATACAGTGTTATAATTTTTGCCTTAAGCAGCCTGTTGGTGAAGTCAGGGAAGAAGGTATACAATATATATAGTTTAAATGTGTTCACACATTTAATGATCGTTTTCTTTCTGTAATTCTGAATGTCCATCTGGTGTTACTCCTTTTCAGCATGGCAATAATTTCTCTCCATTTTTATTCCACCTTAATTTTGAAGGATATTTTTGCTATGTGTGTAATTCTGGGTAGGTAGCTTTTTATTTTCTTTCAACCTTTTCAATACATCATTCCATTGTCTTCTAGTTTCCATTGTTACGATGAGAAATCCACCACTATTATAGCTGTTCCTCTATATGTAAAGTGTCATTTGTCTACAGTAGCTTTCAGATTTTCTGTTGATTTTTGATTTTTAACAGTTTGACTGCAATATACATAACTGTGATCTCTGCATTTGTCTTGCTTGGAGTTTTCTGAGCTTCTTGTATTAGTACACTTATTTTTAACCAATAATTGGGAAATTTTCAGCCACCATATCTTCAAATATTTTTTACTCCCCAGTTCTTTATGCTCCTTTCCTTCTGGGACTCAACTTACTCATATGTTGGACAGCTTAATAAGGTCTCACAGATCATTGAGTTTCTACTCATTTTCAAAAAAACTTATTTCTTCTCTGTTACTCAGATAAGATAATTTATATTAGCTTTATCTTTAGGTCATCTTACTAGTTTCTAGTGACTGCATTTTCTCTTGATTGTGCACATGTTTTTTTCCTATTTCTTCTCATGTCCAGTTATTTTTCTATTACTGATTGTATAGGATACCGTGTATTAAGTCTGAATCATGTCCTCTTCCTTTAAAAGGTGTTAAGTTCTCTTCTGGCAGTCAGTTAAATTATTGGCAGATCCTTGTAGTTTTGCCAGGATTGGTATAATTCTCACTTAGAGCAAGTCTATTTCAGTTTTGAATTTGGTTTTAGGATATAACCCCTGCCTCTGGGGCTTAGTCTTATAAGAACAGCCTTTTGAGTTCTGAGGCACTCAGTAAGGTCTCTTCACCCAGGTTTGGTTGGATTTCTAACGTGTTTCAACATTGCATAGCCTCTGGTATCACTCGCTATCTATCTCCTACTGCTGTAGCAGGTGATCTTTGTAGGACTCACTGTATCTTACCCCGTGCATGTGCTACCCAGTCTTTGGCGAAGGACTTGTAGTGAATGCTTATGCCCATATGTAAAGTCTCTCCTTTTCATAGTTCCTTCTGAAAGAAGGAACTCTGGGAACACCAATCTTGGAATGTAGATTCATTATCTTGGTGTCCTGCTATCAAATCTCACAGGACAGTAACACTGTGTATGTGTTAAGTGCATAGCATTTGGTTTACTGAGATACTGATGTGGTTGTGATGGTGTGTATTTTTCAAATAAAAATCCCCTCTTTAAAGAAAACACGGCTAGGTGCGGTGGCTTATGCCTGTAATCCCAGCACTTTGGGAGTCCAAGGCGGGTGGATCACAAGGTCAGGAGTTCAAGACCAGCCTGGCCAAGATGGTGAAACCCTGTCTCTACTAAAATTACAAAAATTAGCCAGGCGCGGTGGCAGGTGCCTGTAATCCCAGCTACTTGGGAGGCTGAGGCAGGAGAATCGCTTGAACCTGGGAGGCAGAGGTTGCAGTGAGCCGAGATCGTGCCACTGCACTCCAGTCTGGGTGACAGAGCAAGACTCCATCTTAAAAAAACAAAAAAGAAAGAAAACACTTTAGGGTTAGAATGATCAGAAATCCAATATTGATATAACTTAAATAATTCTGTCTAGATCAATTAAAATCATTGAGTCTGCTTATAAATGGAAGAAATCTTTGAAAATTTTAAAATTCTAAAATCTTTTTTTCAATTTTGCCTTCTCTATATTTCCCTAATGTTCCCCTCCCATAATCCTTTTTATTCTTATATTCCGACATGCTTTTAATTAGTATACAAAGAGGATAAGCTAACAGAAGCTGAGATAAATTTTATTTTTATTTTAAACAGAAGAAAGGAAAAAGGGATTACATTTTTATAAATATCTATAAATATAGAAGGATAGGCAAACTTCCAAATAAATAAATAAATACTGCCACGTGACGAGGGATATAAGAAATTGTAGGAGCTATTTTGGCTTTGCCATAAAGAAAACCCCTGATGGTAGTGTTGAGTTTGTGAGATTACAACCAGTTTTCCACCAAAATCCTTTTGGGATCTTTCACTGGGGAGCCTCCAATAGCTATTATGCAGGATAATATTTCCAACAGGAAATGAAAACAGAAATATTAAAATATTTGCCATGCATGGCTATATGCTATTATACATAGTTTTACTGTTTCAGAATAGGAACCAGTCCTTCAAGTTCAGCTTAAAACCATCAGGTAAAAACAGTTGCCCAATGTTTCTCTCATAACTAAAAAGAATAGATCAAAGTATAAGGTTAGTATGTGATGGCAGTGAGGAAAAAAAAAAAGGTGACTGGGAAGAAGCTGTTGTTGAATCGACGTTGCTTGTTAATATACTGTCCTTTAGGTGGTCATTTAAAGAGAGGTAGAAAAATGGAGTCCCCTTACAGGAAGAACTGCAGTAATGGGGTAAGGCTGGGATGAGAGCTGACCGTCAGGCCCACCTGCCTGGTGCTCCTCTGCTCCTCTACTGCTTGCTCTGTGAAGCTTTGCTTCCTCCAGATAACACTGGGGCTCCTGGGACTGAAAGCTGACTTCATTTAATGCACCAAGAATTTCCGAGGGGATTGAGACCCAGATGTGTCAGCCTAGGAGTGTTTTAACTAATCGAAGAGCCACTGCTGCTGCAGGGCCCTTGAGACCACAGTCAAGAGCCTGACCATGTGATTGTCTTTTCATAACTTCCATAACATGTCCCCTGATTATTGGATTTTTTCCCCCTGAGTCCTTGATGCCACTTCACTTAGAGAAAAGGACACGATTTTTCAGTCCACAGAAAACCTAACCCAGAGCAGTCCCAGTCTCTCAAAGTCCCCTTCCCGGTCACATTTTTGTAGTTTGTTCAGAATGGATTCCTACTCAACCTGGGAAGTAGAGCCTTAATTAAATGCCTCTTAGGAGAGTTGGAATTTATTTCCATTTTGAAAAGCAAATCCTAGCAGGGTAGATTTTCGTGAGCCAATATAAAAACTATTCCTTAGACCAAATTTTCAAAAACCAGAGATAGGGCCAAAAGGTGAGGCTGTATCATGAACCACTTGGGAACAGAGTGGGGCCGTTCTGGGCCCTCTGGCCGTGGCTGCATAAAGGGAGACAGCGAGACACAGGGTGCTCACCCTGTAGGGAGGCTGAGTTTTCTGTTATGATTCCTGCCTCATTTCAGCAAGCATCAAGTCTAGCTGTCAAGTTTTCACCAGCCTACCACCAGTCTTTTGACAGCTCTTCCCCAGAGATGCCCAAGGAAGAACGAAGGCTTGAAAGTAGTGTTTTCATCAACTTGCCCCATTCAGCTCTTAATCTCAAGGTTTGCACACTCAAATGCCAGTGGGATCGGGGCATCTAACATAAATGCATAGGGCAGTGGAGAAGCTTCTGGGATCTCCGGATCTCCTCTTCCCTACACCTTCAAAGTCTTGAGCTCAGGAACCCACTGCTATTTTTTTTTTTTTTTTTTTTTTTTTTATGCTTAAAAGTGATAAAGAAGAGAGGCACAAGGAAGAGAAATATGTTGGGAGAGACCCCTTCTCTCTACTTTCATGAAGGGGAAATTTCTAGTTTACCTGTTGTTGGGGTTTCCTATTCGGAAAGGTGTTCTATATGGAGTGAGGAAGGCGGGGAAACCCCGTGACTTGGGCCTCAAAGGTTGATTCTCACAGGACCTCCTGTGGAAGGGACCCCAGAGAAGCAGCAAATTCCGTGCATTGCCCCTGTCACCTTTCCCATCCTCGGAACGTCAAGGGACCTGGTCCTTGGGAAGAGCTGCGTTTGCTGAGGGATGGGTTAAAGAGGGTGCCCTTCCAGCGACCCTAGATGAACTTGGGGAAGGGGCGGCAGCCTTCCGGGCCCGTTCCCCCAGCGTGCGTGTTCACTCGACCGCCCCTGACCACCCCTAATGGGTCGCTGGCCATCGGGCTGTTGTCCTCGGAGCTCGGGAGCTCCTGTGAGCAGGAGGCCGGGGCCGGGGTCATCCGGGCCCGGGGCTTCAGCACTTTCAGGGGGTCCCGCTCCGAGTCATCCTCGGCGCTCCGGGTGTGCCGTCGTGGTACGGGGGTGTTGAAGTGAATTAGGGGGATCTCGTTCCTCCGGGACAGGAACTGGGAGTACGGGGGTGGGTTCATGCCTGGCAGGAAGGCTCTCTTCACCCGGCCCAGACTGACCAGAAAGTGATGCTGAGGAGAGTGGTAGACGTCATACCCGTTTTCCAGCGTCTGCTGTTGGAACCTGCAGTTCTCTGGGTTGAAATAGTGCTGGAAGGACAAGAGCGAACCACGTGAAGGCTGGCAGTGGGGGCCCCACCCACCCCCCAGCTCCTCCTGGGGTCACAAGCTTGAAGCCCTGCAGTTCTTAGGGCGTTGAGCCTTCACCCCTTTGTTCCCTGCTGGGGTAGAGTGCTTTTGATTAATGCTCAAGCCCTGACTATAGTTCCCCTTTTCAGAGACTGCGACTACTGGGGCCTCAGCTTACTGCCTGGAGGCCCGGGCTGGCCTGGCTTGGCCTGTGGTTTTCCTGGAGTAGGCACCACCTCGTCCCTCCAGCCTTCTACCTTTTCCAAGCCTCTGCTGGCTGAAAATTGGCTTGGGTTTGTGTCTTTACTGGAGAAAGGAGAGGGGATGGAGTTTATAGGGTCAAACATGAATGAGGGCACTGACGGGATTGGACACATGAACTTTGCTGACAGATGAGCTGGGTTTGAATCCTCTACCACTAGTACTGGGTTTTACTGAGTGTCCCCACGAAGGCCTTTGCCTGTTATTTCTTTTAATCCTCAAACCCCGCAAAGTAAGCAGTTTACGGATCAGGGCTATCTACATGCCTAGAGGGGTTACCAGATGTTTAGATAGTTATCTATATTTCAATAGTTGTTCAACAGATTTTTGTTGTTGTTGTTGTTTACCTACTCTAGCCAGACACTATTGTAGGGGCTGGGATGCAGCAGAAAGCAAAACAGAAAGTCTCTGTTCTTGTGGAATTTCTAGTGGGCATGGGTGGTGGTAAGAGACTCCTGAGATAAGCAGTCCTACTATTTTACTATCTCAAAATCCTCAAAAAGAGGCCAGCAGCCTTTAGTTTGGGAAATCCTTTGCTTACCAATCCGAATGAATAGCTATCACAATTGGGGCAGGGGTTATTAATTAAAAATCTTTAACTGGAGGGAGCTCCACAGGTCACGTGGTCTATTCCACTTCACTTTTTCCAAGTGAAAATGCTGAAGTTTGGAGAAGTGAGGAGATGTACCCAAAGTCATAGCTAGTCCCAGAATCAAGAAGACACCAATGGCTTTTCACCCTTTCTAATGTACTTTACAACGTGAATTGACATGACTTGAGGACCTACGACTACATACCAGGGCCTGTGCTAGATTCAAAATGGGTTCCAATGGGCAGTGCAGACTAGGGGCTGAGAGCCTGGGATCTGGAGCCAGACTGCCTGAGTTCAAACCCCAGCTATTAAACGTGAGCATTCAATACTTAGACTGCATGAAGTATCAGTGGAAACAGGTCACCAGGGTACACTGCCAATGGAATTGTTAAGCTAGAAAAGTCTATGTCGTGTCAAATAAGTTAGGTTAATTGTTTGCAAATGGTGACCAACACAAAAAAGAAACTCACTGATCCAAAAATGTTGCCTCTGAAATCCATGCAGAGGTATCTTCTGCTCATCACACCTGTAATCACCACAAAGCCAGCATCCTCTGATCTGATCATCAGGGCACCTATGGAGAAAACCAGGCAGGGCAAAGACTCATTGCGCATCCAATTCCCACCTTCAAGCACCTCCTGAAACCCACCTTCATGAAACCTCCCTGGATTGATTTTAAGGGTGGTGATGACTTCAACACCCTTAAATTCAGCCTCATTTCTGCATATTCAGCGTTTCTTCTGACATCCTCTCTTTCCCCCAACACGTATACAGTCATTCACCTCCTGCTTCATCTTGTTGCCTGTATGGGGACCTCTGAGCTCCTGGAATTCTTCTACCTGTGCTGAACACATGTTTCTCTCTCTCTACCTGGACCGTCTTTACTTTCCCTTTTGCCTTACTAATACCTTTGAATGTTTGTGGTGATAGTCACATTCTTCCGTGCCTTCTACTTTGTGATTTTTAAATCTATGCTGAGATGTCTTTCAAGGATCCAGCTTGCCATAGAGTCTGATTCTCCTCCTGGATGTCTGTGTAATTGTCTAATACATCAGTCAACACCCAGTATGTGTACAGAATGGTATTAGGCTTGATCTCCCTCTTCCTTCTGTACTTATTGAAGTCACTCACTCTTCAAGACCAGGCTCAGGCGTCACCATCTCTATGAAGACTTTCCTCATCTTTCCATTCAAAATCAGTTGTTCTTTCTTCTCAGCTCCTCAGGACAATGCCTTCACCTCTATTACAGCATGTATTCCATTTACCTTGCTTCAACTGAGTTTACCTATCTAGTGCCTTCCTTAGAGTGAGCTGCTTAGGGGCAGATGGTATAACTGTTTATGTTGAATCAATGTAAGTGACGGATGGAATTTTCTTCTTGGCTCTTCTTGGGTTGGTTCTTTGTCATTTTCTCACTTGGTGGTGACCCCTCCAGGTGCAGTCCCTCATGGACTTTCAGTGTTCCCTCTCAAAAACTAGTCTCTGACAAGGGCCTGAAACCCATTCACACGACCTTCCTCTTAAGTAATTGATAATGGCTTTAAATGTGCTTTCTGTTTTGTGGCAAAGGCACAACTAAATCATATACTAGTGTTACATGAGTGATAATTCAGCGAGACTTCTTCCCCGAATGTTATTTAATTACCTGACATTTTCTGTTAAAAATCATTACTTTAGGTCTTTGGGGCCACTTCCAGTTACCTATCACAGAATTTCTAGGTGCTTCTCATCTGACCTCATAGCCCCCAGGGAGGCAGCTAGAATCCCACGCAGGGATTCTAATTCCTCTTCTACAGCTGTAGCTTGGAGAGGTTGTAAATGCCCAATGTCTGTGCCTAGCAAGTGATGGAGCCTCGTGGGGGTGATTTAAAGCCCAAAGCTCTTCTCCCACCCCATGCAGGCGCAATACAAGGACCTTTGAGGAAAATAAGCAGCAATAATTAGGTACTAGCTGAGTAGAAATCATGATAGGGACTGAAATTGGACTGACGTGGAACAGAGGGAATGAGGGTGGAGACAAGCCCCAGAAAGGTGAGAAAGGAAGAGGGCCAAAGAGAGAAGTTAATTTGTTTCAAAGTTTGGCTGAGGGGAACCTTGAGGGAAGCTTCCCAGGAAGTGGACTGGGGTATGACAGGCGCAAAGGATGCTTAAATTCCTCCACAGTGGTGTCTGCCTATGTGTCTCAAATGTATGGCTAGTTTTGTGGTAAACCTTTGGAGAAATATAAGGAGCGTGTAAGAAATGGTTTTGGCTGGGCACAGTGGCTCATGCCTGTAATCCCAGCACTTTGGGAGGCCGAGGTGGGTGGATCATGAGGTCAGAAGATCAAGACCATCCTGGCTAACATGGTGACACCCTGTCTTTACTAAAAATAAAAAAAAAAATTAGCCGGGCGTCATGGTGGGCGCCTGTAGTCCCAGCTACTCGGGAGGTTGAGGCAGGAGAACGGCGTGAACCCAGGAGGCGGAGCTTGCAGTGAGCCGACATCGCGCCACTACACTCCAGCCTGGGCGACAGAGCGAGACTCTGTCTCAAAAAAAAAAAAAGAAATGGTTTCTGTTCTGGTGACTTTTCAGTCTAATTGGGAAAAAATTACATTTAGTAATGGTCTTTGAGTGGCTGCACTCTAAGCATTTACATATTTTAAATTCTCAAAACAAATGTTATATTGTCAGTACTAATTATTATTATTATTAGTAGTAGCAGCAATATCCTAATTTAAGTGATAAGGAAACTAAGACAGGATTGAAACTCAGGTCAGAGACATCTTCCTACCAGTCGGTAACAAGCCTCCAGCAGAAATCACTAAGAGTCTGAGAAGACAACATCAAATGCTAAAATACATGCTGCAGGCAGTGAGGACAAGGAGTCACGGCAGCGCTAAGGGCTCGGGGAAGGGGCACTGAGCCAGGCACCGAGAACTGGGGGACTTGGATTTTGGTCCCAATTGTGCCACTTGCTGACCCTGCACTAGCCTCAGTTTCTTCAGCTGTAAAATAGAACAATAGCTGTCCTGCCTACTTCATAGGATGACGATCAAATGGGATAATGGTGGTAAAAGTGACTCAAAAGTGTCGAGCAAACAGAGGACATCACGTGGCGTGTTCTGACCTGCTGTTTATGCCGGACCCATGCCTTGACAGGCGTGCTGGCCTGATGCTTGGGGTCAGTGTGGGCAGTGCGTATGGCACACACGCTCCTGGTCTCCAGAGCCAGTCCCCCTAGAAAACATCCGGCGATGGTTGAGGAACTGTGAGCAGCTGCTACGGAGGGCACACAGACTCTTCCATCAGACAGTGTGAGCCAATGTGAAAGTTTAGAAAATGTGAGAGAGTCAGAGTTTCTTTCCCTTGTGCTTTCAAAAGCCATCTTTTCGCAGTCTGCACAGATTCAAGGGAGAATTTTGCAGAAGGAAGGAACAAGCCACTGACTGCCGGAGCCACCAGCCCCGCCTGTTGGAGCTGAGCAGGCTTAATGGACTTTGCCTTCAATGACAGAGGTGTCTTCGTGTGTGACCTTGAAAGAGCATGGGATTTGGGGTCAAGGTGTCCTCTAGGTCTTTTACTACCTGTCTGACCTTCAGCCAGTTATTTACGTTCTTTAACTCTTGTTTTTTCACATATAAAATGACGACAGCAGAAACATTTACCTCATTTGGTCATCTTGACATATGAGATAATGTTTTTATCCTTTAGAAAGCACTT
Source organism: Pongo abelii (assembly GCF_028885655.2). Classification (NCBI taxonomy): domain Eukaryota; kingdom Metazoa; phylum Chordata; class Mammalia; order Primates; family Hominidae; genus Pongo; species Pongo abelii. The sequence goes on from NC_071995.2 coordinate 4,406,359, forward strand.
CCTAAGTGCTAGTAATTTTTACTATTACCACTTTGCCTCAACCTCTGCTTATAGAAGTAGAAAATTATCTACTCCATTCTACTCTTGCGGCCAGTAAGTGATAAATAAGATGACAGCAGCGAAGTGCTTTGAGCACCTCAAAAGAAAAATGTATGAAGAAGGCTTAAGGAGCCCAATGGTAACTCAGCTTCAATAAAGATAGTTCTTATGGGGAAGATGGAGGAAGTGAAAATAGCAGTATCTAGGAAGTGATATTACCAGGGACAATAAGCACCTCTCTTGCTGTTTCCATATAATGAGGATAAAGGGGAGTCAGAGGATGGCCTAGTTCATGGAAGGGGTGATAAGGACATCAGAGGGGTATCTGGCAGCAGCGCTTGTGAGTCCCAAGGGAGCTTGAAGAATCTGGTAGGCAGGGGATAATTTCATTTTGTCAAGTCCGATGACCCAAAGATGGGTTGTGCACTCAACTCTTCAGAATTTCTTACAGCAAAGTAATAAGATGAACCAGAATTCAATAGAAATGGATAATTAGGAGGGGAAAAAAATACCCCTCACATTTTAGATTTCCGTCAGCGTAAAAACATTGCTTAACAGTCACTGATGAGGTCATTACAAATGCTTCACCAGACATTTAATTAGTTGTGCTTCTTATCTACATGCATTAATCTTTCCTCTTTCTTTTGGGTAACTTTTTTTTTGAGACGGAGTCTCACTCTGTCGCCCAGGCTGGAGCACAGTGGTGCGATCTCGGCTCACAGCAAGCTCCGCCTCCTGGGTACAAGTGATTCTTCTGCCTCAGCCTCCTAAGTAGCTGGGACTACAGGTGCGCACTATACCCTGCTAATTTTTGTTTTTTTTAGTAGAGACAGGGTTTCCCCATGTTGGCCAGGCTGGTCTCGAACCCCTGGCATCAAGTGATCCTCCCGCCTTGGCCTCCCAAAGTGCTGGGATTATACGCATGAGCCACCACACCTGGCCTCTTTTGGGTAACTTTTAATTGTAGTGTTTAATTTTTTTCTGCACTTTTTTTTCCCATAGTACACATGATAACTGATTGAACAGTACAAAAAGTTATCTACATAGACTAGGAAAAGTAGGTCTCCCTCCTGCTACCCTGACCCTAAGTTCCCCTCCCTGCATTCAGGTTTAACTCTTTAAAGATACAATGTTTAGCTAGTGCCTGTGTCTGAGGAAACAAAATCACATTTCTATTTTTAAAAATCTGAAGTCAGTTCAATTTATTTTGCTGCTTCTCAGTCATTTTAATTCACTCCAACTAGCACTCAGTGATCCCTTGGGGCCTGATACTAGGTGGGCTTTCAAGGAAAAGGTCTACAGTTCAGACTGCCAGCCCAGAAGGTTGACTCTTCACACTCACTCCCCACCGTAGCCAGCCTGTTCTGTTCTACCCTAATTCTTGTTCAGGAAGAAACGTCTTTAAGGAGTTCCTTTCAGCAATGGGATTCCAGGATTCGAGACAAGTTGTATAAACATTCTCTAGTTGGATGCAGCCCTTTCCGTCTAAGAGAATCAAAATAATTTACCATAATCTACTATTCTGCCTTTTAAATCACATATAGTCCTTTTTTTTTTTTTTTTTTTTTTGAGATGGAGTCTTGCTCTGTCGCCCAGGCTGGAGTGCAGTGGCGCAATCTCGGCTCACTGCAAGCTCCGCCTCCCGGGTTCACGCCATTCTCCTGCCTCAGCCTCCTGAGTAGCTGGGACTACAGGTGCCTGCCACCATGCCCGGCTAATTTTTTACATTTTTAGTAGAGATGGGGTTTCACTGTGTTTGCCAGGATGGTCTCGATCTCCTGACCTCGTGATCTGCCCACCTCGGCCTCCCAAAGTGCTGGGATTACAGGCGTGAGCCACCATGCCTGGCCCATATATAGTCTTGAATTAAAGTAAGGGTGGCCCCTCCATATGAGGCGCAAAATTGCATTTCCTAAAAGTCTGGTAGTGAGCTGGCTGACAAGGTAGGATGACAGACCACAAGGTCCTTGAAGGGTTGTGTCTTAGTTTTCAGTCACAGCGCTTGGTAGAATGCCAGGCACATTGTAGATCCTATTAAATAGCCATCGAATAAAATGAACAACACTTCGGGTGCATCAAGTGTATCCAGATTTAATTGAAATTTTTGCCATAAGACTCAAACTTGGTTTCCAAGATGTTGACTCCTGAGTCTTACTATATTCTCTGGAGTTCTGGAACCTGTTTGGTATTTGGAGAGAACTGTCCTCTCTCCTTTTATCTCCTATCAATATGCATTTAGCACTTGAAGAGGTTAAACTGTCAATTTCGCATGTTATATATCTTGCAACTTAATTTTGCATGTTATATGTCTTGCAACCAGGTTTAAGGACCTTTGGTGCCTAGAAGAATAAATGCCTCACACACAGCAAGGCCACAGCAAAAATAATTAATTTATTTATTACAATAATAAAGGGCAAATCATAATTCCTATAAGACATTTTCTTTAGTTAGAGATTGTCTAACTAATTTTTCTTTCTTTTAATTTGAGCTGTATTGGATCAGTTTGCATTTTTCTGTATCCTTTGAGGTGTTTTCACATGTTTTCTTAAAATAGAAATCCCTGCTTCCACCACATTACCCCTTATATAGGTGCACACAAAGGGGCCCTCATTTGAATCATTGCTAATGGATTGATTATTGTGGATTGTGATCCAATTCTCCACAAATCTGATCTTTAAAAACATTCCAGTTGTTTCATGTTGCCAATATGTTTCTAACTAGCTTGACTTGGTACTGACTGGACACCTTTCAGTTCCACAGAGAAGAATCACCAACTCATACTGGATACCTGGGTACCTGGGTATCTGAAACACCCATTAAACCTGTTGGATGGATGGATGGATGCATGAACAAATGAAGGGTGGATGGGTTGTATACTTGGCCATTCTCACCAAGACAACATACATGGACAGTTTGTCTTTAATACATTTTTCCAAGAATTTTTATAAGGCCAGAGTTGGAAAGAGCCCCCAGATTTATCTATAACAATCCGGGTATGACCCAGGAATCTTCTTTACAACCTCTCTAGTTAACCCAGTCCGAAGTCCATGAGCTGAAACTTAGTATCTGTTGATCTGCCTGGCTTCTTTTTCTCTTAGGCTCCTTGCCTTTCTTTCTGTACATTTTTTGAATCTTTTGACGGGGCAAAGGGAACATGGCTCCTACTGTGGGAAGGGTTTTAGTTGAAATAAAAATTATTCATATTGAGAAAAACCAGCAAACACTAATTAGGAGAGTGACAGAATCTTCCCCTAAGATTTAAATACACACACACACACACACACACACACACACTCACACACAAAGACAATAAGTGGTTCCTGGGCAGAAAGCTAGGAGGGTTGGATTAGCCCTCCAGTCTAGTCCCCAACCTCCCCAAGCCCCCTGTAGATGGACAACAGGGGTGTTCCCCTTCTTCCCAGCCTGAAGCCCTACTCACTGTAGATGGTCTGATGGGGTGCGCCATCCACATGGCCATTCTTGTGGATCTGCAGGTGGTAGCTGTTCCTGGCTGTGGCTGTGTACAGGTGGATCAGGCCACCCCAGCTGGAGCCGAGCAGTGGGGAGGCATTGGGATAGGCTCTGAGGACGCTCACGCTGCAGACGCTGCACAAGGCACAGACCCAGAGCCTGAGGCGGGCCCCCAACATTGTGCCCTGCTCTAAGTGGCTGGTGCTGAGATTGAAACCTGACACTCCTGTCGGGACTCTCCTGGCCCAGGCCTCACTGGCCTTTTCCTTCTTCCTTGCAAGTAGCTGGTGTGAGGATCCTAGACTGGATTCCCTCCTTTCTGCCATCAGACTTTTAAAGGGTAGCAGTGTGACATCAAACAGGAAAAACTCCACTGTCCACATCCTCTGTGTTGTAATCAGCCCATTGAAAGAAAGTGCAAAGACCCCGGAGGCGCACGGAAGGCACGTCGGTTCCAGACACACACACCCCTCAATTTCAAGCCAACGCTCCAAAAAATGAATGACGTGTGGGCAAAAGTTATCTGCCACTCTGGGCTGTCTGTTGACCTGTCCCACTTCCATCAGGAAATGTGAAGGCAGCCAGCGGTTCCCAAAAAAAATCCAGCTTCAGTCAAGCAGTCAACCGACTCCTAGGCAATTAATCTCCCGTCGAGTTTACTTATTTTGGTTTTCTTTAAATTCCAATCAGCAAGTATGTATCCAGTGCTTAATCTGTGAGCAGGATTTGGTGGGTAGCTTGCAGGATACAGAGATACATGACACCATCAGGCAGATGGCATCCTCTGAGAACCCCCACTTCATGAAAGATGGGAGCTGGGAGCAGGGGCACAAAAGCCAAAGTTGCCATTTTGGGAAGATTTTGAAATGGAAGAAAAAGAAGCAAGACCTTGAGGTCAGTGAACATGCCAAGGTTCAGTTTCTCAGCTTCCTTAGTCTGGACTTCACTGAACATGCCAATGTTCAATTTCTCAATTTCCCTAGTTTGGACTATCGAGGGCAACTAAACTAGTAGTCTCTCCAGTAGTAAGGAGACTCATTCAGAGACCTCATGGGGATTGGAACAGCTGCTGGCTGAGCATCGGGGATCCGAGCCTCAGGACAGGGTGTCCCCACATTTAGTGTCTGTACATGAGTGCTCAGCTTGGTGTTGGATGCCTGCCTGCAGATGCTGTTCACAGTGAGCCCTCTGGGAAGCTACACCTGATGTTGGGGGGAATAGTCCTGGCACATACAGTCTAAAGGGGAGCAATCTACTGGAACACACACCCAAAAAAACACACAAGGAGACTGCTACTCTTCCAATTTCCCATGTACTGAGTATATGCCATGTACAGGCATCAAGCTAGACTCATGTACAGGTTGATATAGGAGACAGCAAGATGTGATTCCTATCTCGAGGAGTTCAAATCTAATGCAGGAGGCAGATAAAAATAAGTAACCATGATACAAAATGAGTGCAAGCATACAGGTATAGACAGAAAGAGATGGCATTTGTTACCCTACATTTGTACAGTTTTTTTTTATAGTTTACAAAGCATTTTCACATCTATTAGCTTATTTGAACCTCACTGCCACTCTGTGAGATAGGCAGTCCATGCATTATCAAGATTTTAATACTTTACATGAAGAAATGGGGATCTTAGTGTTTCCATGTCCAAAGGCACAAAGCAAATAAATGGTAGAGCCAGGACAAGGTCTTCTCCTTCCCTAGGCTGCTTCTCCAAAGAATCACAGCAACAACTAACACTCATGGAGAGCTTACTGTTCCACTTACTGCTCTAAGTGCTTTACTTGTAGTAACCCATTTCATCTTCAGAATAACTCTTGAGGAGATGCTGTTATTTTCTTTTTATAGATCAGGAAACTGATGCACACAGTTTAAGTAACTTGCCTAGAGATAGAAAGGTAACATGTGGAAGAGGTTGGATTTGAATCCAGGTCTGGCCCCAAGACCTCCTAAGCACTTTTCAAGGTGTCCAAACCTATACAACATGTTAGAGCTAAAGCCATGAGAGCCAGGAGCTTGGTAAGAAAGTGCAGGTGGCAAAGCAGTCCTCTGTTATTCTCTAAAAACCCCAGCTTTTACCCACGATGAATCTCTAGGACACATGGTGCTTGTCTCCCCAGGGTTGAATGGAAGAAGTATGACATGAAATGTTTATATGTAAAACAGTCTTCTTTCCTAATAGCCACAGAATGGATTATAAATATAATGCCACGTCTTAGCTAATTGAAGAAATAGCTAGCTTTCAGAATTGAGATGCAAATCACTTAGAAACATTTGCCCTGCATTTCTTATTCTGGTTGTGAAAGGTAAAGAGATGGGAAGTAATTACAAGGCAATCAGCAGCCATTGAGAACCTTCTCTGTGTAAGAGATGAAAGGGAGGGTGTAGGACTACAAAGCAGGACTAACTCCTCTAGGGGCTTGCAGTGTAATTGAGCAGGGAACATCTTTGTTCAATACAAGGCACTATGTGGGAGGAGCTTCGTTACTAGGAGCAAATTAGTGAAGATGTGGTACTATATTTATAAACCATCCTGTGGCCATTACTAAAGAAGCCTGCTTTGTACATAAACATTTAATGTCATACATCTTCTAAACAACCCTGGGGAGACAAGCACTATGTACCCTAGAGATTCACCCTGGGTAAAGGCCTGGGTTTCTGAGAGAATAACAGAGGAGTGCTTTGCTGCCTGCACTTTTTTACCAAGCTCCTTCACAAAAAAGAAAGGTTGGCCAGGCATGGTGGTTCACGCCTGTAATCCCAGCACTTTGGGGGGCCGAGGTGGGCAGATCACTTGAGGTCAGGAGTTCGAGACCAGCCTGGCCAACACAGTGAAACCCTGTCTAAACCCCGTTTAGTAGAAACCCTGTCTCTATTAAAAATACAAAAAATTAGCTGGGCGTATTGTGTAATCTCAGCTACCTGGGAGGCTGAGGCAGGAGAATCACTTGAACTGGGAGGTGGAGATTGCAGTGAGTTGAGATTGCACCACTGCGCTCCAGCCTGGATGACAGGGCGAGGATCTGTCACACACACACACACACACACACACACAAAGGTCATGGTGGGTGGATGCTGTGGTCAAGGAGGGCTTTGAGGGAAGGAGAGAACTGAGGGAGCTTTGTAGGATACACAGAGAAGGGTTTTCCCCAGCACCTGCCAAGCATGATGGAGAGGGAGCGCTGGTGTCTTGGGATAAGTCCACAGCCATTGGGTCATTCCCTTAGCTCCTAGAGGGACTGGGGAAGGGGCTCCTCTGTGGCTACTTCAGCTTGTCTTATTAGGAAAGAGAGCCCTGTGCCAGCTTACCCAGGTCCAAAGGCTCCCCTCCAAGAAGAAGCCCTGTGTGCTTAGCATCTGGCTCTAATGGCAGAGTCCAGCCCAGAGGAGTAGATTTATTTTTAAGAAGGATGGGAGGAGAAGCAGCATTTCCCACTTAGAGAGAGTAAAGGAAGGCACAAGAATCTCAGATTAATTCTCCCCATTTGAGATAGGGAAACATTGAGAGCGGAGATGAGGATTTGCCCATTGGAACATGGAGACGGCAGAACGTCCAGCTCCTGGCTGAACTCCCTACCAGTGGCTTCCGAATCTGGCTGCTCACTGGAATTACCTGTGGAGCTTTAAAGCCATAATTGCCCCAGGACTAATCTTAGACCTACTGAATCTGCAGGGGCAAAAGTCAGTTTATTTGTACTTTATTCAAAGCCACCTGGGAGCTTCTAATTCTCTACACCAGACATGGCTGATACTAAAGTACTTATCAATAAACAGGCTTTGAGCACCAACCACACATCAAGCACTGGAAATAGTACACAGAGACTAAGGCCCTCTTCAGTGGCAGGCTCAACTTTCCGTTCCCTTCTAGGATGTCCAGCCTAACTGCAGGTCAAGATGTAAATGGGCCTTTCTAGGGAATTTAGTACTGAATTCTAAATCGGTACCTCGTGCTGACAAGTACCCTGTCCTAGAGTCCAGTGCATGGTCTCCTCTGAAGCTTCAGTGGGTAAGAGAAGGGAGAGGCCAGAAGATGTCGGTTCCTGTCCTTTGCACCTAGAGGGCACTCCTCCGTCACAGTTCAGGTCCAAGGGTCTGGGAACCAGTGTGACCTCAGGAGCCCAAAGAGAAACACAGATACCAGCTGTGAGCAGGAAGCCCAGGGAGGAGGCCCTGGGTTTGTGCTGTTTGGATGTCACTGTCCTTGGTTCCCAGGTAGCTACCTGAATGCAGCAGATAGGCTGGTTCCATGGCAGGCAGGGAAACCTGTTGTCTCCAGCCTGGCTTGGAACCCACTTCTCTGGCATCAAGAGAATTTGCCCCAGGAGCTGTATGGAAGCATCAAGTCTAGTCCCTGCATTTACACTCATAGAATCAAGGCTGTTAGTATAGATAAGGGCCTATAAGAATCTGTATTCCAGCTGGCTGCAGTGGCTCATGCCTGTAATCCCAGCACTTTGGGAGGCTGAGGCAGGCGGATCACCTGAGATCAGGAGTTTGAGATCAGCCTGGGCAACATGGTGAAACCCTGTCTCTACAAAAATACAAAAATTAGCCGAGCATGAGTGCATGCCTGTAGTCCAAGCTGCTCAAGAGGCTGAGGCAGGAGAATTGCTCAAATCTGGGAGGCAGAGGTTGCAGTGAGCCGAGATTGCACCACTGCACTCCATCCTGGGTGACAGAATAAGACCCTGTCAAAAAAAAAAAAAAAAAAGTATTCCTGCAAATTCATTACTTTCCTTCATCTCCTGACTTCTTTTTATCAGCGTCTGCTCTGAGAAGGTACTGAAGAAGATTCTCACCCAGATCACGTTCACTCAAAGTAAAGACTGGGCAATAATTTTCAAACAATAACATCAACTTCATTGTCCTTAGCCATGATGAAAAAATGTCAGAGGAATCAAGGTAAAAAAAAAAGCTGGGAGATAGGAGAGAAGGTGGTCTTACGGTGGCTTGCAGCTTTCTTTTCTTTTTGAGACCCTGGAAGGACCTGGCAGGCCTCTGCTCCCTGTCCCTTTACTCCTCCTGAGTCTGTCTCCACCATTTCAGTAACGGTGTCCCTGCCCTCTTGCTTTCTCAGAGCATTACACATTGTCCAGACCTCCAGTGTTCAGGGAGATGGATATCTAAGCCATCTAGAACAAAATTTTTTTTTTTTGGGCTTCTTGAAGTTCTCTGGAGAGGTGCCATTCCTGTATCTCATCTGAAAATGCCATCCTAGTGTCATCTTGACAGCAAAAATATGCTTCCCTATAGCCAATCTATTCTCTCTTGCTTTAATGCATCCAAGCAATCAACACATAACTTTTTATGGAAAGCCTGTTATGTGGCTACTACCTTGTAGAAAATCTTTAGAGAAGTCTGAGAATGAAAAGGTACAGTCCTGATCTTCAGGGAATTTGCAGTCTACTAGGCAGAATATTCTTCGTATTTGTCTAGCACTTCACAGCCCATAAAGTACACTCACATCTATTGGCTCTACTGAGGCTCAAAACAGTCCTATGGGCTGGTCTGGGGGGTGTCGGGGACGACTTTCCCAAGAGCATCCTGTCTCCTGATACACACATTCTGTATCGTAGGAATTTAAAGAAAAGAGAGAAAAAAACCATTATTTTAAAAAAATCTGTTTTTATTAAAAAGTAGATCAATGCAGAAATGTATGAAGTAGAAAGTGAACATCCAGTATAGTTTGTACCCTCTAGAGGTAAAATGTTATTGAAGACAAATTATAGGTTTAGGGCATATATATAAAATATACATTATATTTAATATAATAAAATACATTAATATATTGCCAATAATACATGTTAATAAAATATATAACATATTAATAAATATTTAATAAAATATGTATATATTTATATTTATGTATTTCTAAATATGTATATATTTAACATTATATATTAATACTAAAGTGCATATTATATATAAGTATATATATATCTAAATATGCACTTTTATTTTAAAATTTTAAAAAAATTTTGCATCTATCAGCCAGAAAAATACGTACTTTTAAAAGACAAAATTGAGGGCATACCGTATATAATATATACCCACTTTGTCCGTTGAAGTCGATTTTGACCACCTTTCCAGGTCAGTATGCATATCTTTACCTCATTCTTTTAAATTATTCCATTCCATTGTATCTGAGAGTGGTCAGCTCTTCTGAAAGCCTCATTTCCTTCCAAGCTCTGCCCCAGAGGCTTTTGTGGTGGTTCCCAAGGCCACAGGACTTTATATTTACATTTATGTGTATGTACACATACACACCCATTATATACCTGTGCATACATACATATATACAGATACATACACACATATACATATAATAATGGCCCTGCATGGGATGGCACTGGTGGCTGGGGTTACCACAGTTCTCTGCTACATCAAGAACTTACCCCCTTTTAGTCTAGAACCAATACCTCCCATAGAATCAGTCTCCAGTTCCCTTCTTTCCCTCCAAATGACATGTTCCAATTTCTCCTCCCCAAGACAAAATTTCCAGCTTATTTTTGTCATGGCAACCTTTCCAAAATAAAGGCCCATGGCGGGGGGCTTGTCTTCAGGGCAGCCTTCTCCAATGGGCAAGGGAGGCTGGAATTCCAGCAGCGGAGGGACATCAAAGCTTGGAAAGGGGTTTGAATCCACAGAAAATGTGGAGGTGCTTCTCCACGGTTCAGCTGTGATAGTTTTCCCTTCTGCCACTATGGCCAATAAATCTCCACACTTGCAGTGATCTCATAAAGACCACACTTGTTAATTTATAAATATGGCCACTGATAGCTGGTAATGACTGCTGATGACAAGGTGACAAGGATGGGCATAGAAGTGCTATTTACTGAAGCCTTTGGAAAATAAGCTTTGATTTTCAAACATGTAATATAAAATTTTGCAACCTATTTTGAACTTAAAACAGAGCATAAAGTTTTTATAAGAACAGGAAATGTTTGAGGGTATTTAAATATGCATATCTGAGTATTTATTTAGAAGTTTAAAGTTATTCAAGAGTATAAAACGGCTATGCTGAGTATCAGAATTCTGAAGAACATTAGAAGAGAGAGGGTAACTGAAAAGAAACTGATGCAAAAACCATGCAAAAAGAATGGCTGCATAAAAAAGAATGAATTCATGTCCGTTGCAGCATCATGGTTGCAGCTGGAGGCCATTATCCTAAGCAAACTAATGCAGAAACAGAAAACCAAAGACCACATGTTCTCACTTATAAGTGGGAGCTAGACACTGGGTATGCATGAACATAAAGATGGGAACAGTAGACACTGGGGACTACTAGTAGGGGAGGGTAGGAGGGAGGAAAGGCCTGAAAAACTACCTATTGAGTACTGTGCTCACTACCTGGGTGATGGGTTTAATCATTCCCCAGACCTCAGCATCACATAATATGACCTTGTAACAAACCTGCACACAAACCCCCGATTCTAAAATAAAAGTTGAAAAAAAAAGTTGGGGGGAATGGCTGGAAACCAGCAGAAACAGAAAAACCAAAGGGCTAATCAACAGCAGGTGCAGATGAGAGAAGCCAGCCAGGAGCTAATTACGTTAGCCAATGACATAATTACAGGCAAGAGCATCACTGGCAAGTGCTGTGCACAGTGAGCGTGGCCCTGTAAGATGTTAGGGGCTGAAGCTGAATACGGCCGATACACTATAGACTGTCATTCATGGGTAGTTAGTTATCACTTCGTCCGCTGCCTGAGACAGCTGCACAACAGGAGAACTGAGCACAGGGAGGGCACACAAAGTCAAGGACTGGGGCACAGGGATGTTTGGAGCAGTGGCACGCTTCTGTACGATGCTGTGGGTACATGGCACTATGCATTTGTCAAAACCCGTAGAACTGTACGACACAAAGAGTAGACCCTAATGCAAACGGTGGATGTTAGTTAATAATAATGCTTCAATAGTGTTTCATCAGTGATTAACAAATGCACCACACTGATGCAAGATGTTAATAGGGAAAATTGTGTGCAGAGTAGGGAGAAGGAATATATGGGACCTCACACTTTCTGCTTAACTTTTCTGTAAACCAGTAACTGCTCTGAAAAATAAAGTCTATCAAAAAATGAGAGCAAAATTCAGCAAAATGGTGAGCAAAATGAGCAAAACGGTGTTTGCTCAATAGGTGTTCAGCATTTCATCACTGCCTGGAATTATTCATTCCAGGTTCACATCAGTGAGATGAGCTAAAACAGCATATATTTCACTGTGTACAGCCAGTTACCTTTCAGTCCTTTAAAACAAGACAAAAGAAAATTTCTCACCCATCCGCGTCACGTGGGTTAGCTTCCCCACATGATCTACCTGCCTCGGCCTCCCAAAGTGCTGGGATTACAGGTGTGTGCCACCATACCCTTTTAATTAATTAATTTTATTTAATTAAAACTAATGGAAAAATTAAAAATAATTCATTAAAAGTAATGGCAAAAACAGTTTTTTGTTGTTGTTTTTTTTTTTTTAGATCTGTATGTGCAGCCTTAGGCAAGTGACTCCCCTCTTGCACTTGCTCTCCCAGCCTGGAATTGGGGAGGTGGGACATGTGGATGAAATCACCTGTAAAGCTCCTCTCAGCTGCTGCAGTCTGGAGGTAGGATGCTGTCTCATCGTCCAGCTTCCCCAAACTGTTTGCTTTATCACCTGCTACACTTGATCATCTACACAAGAGTTACCCACCTTGTCCATGACGACTGGAAGTGTTTACATTCCCTGCTGGGAGATTTGTTTCCCTCTCTCTGCTTTGCTTAAAATGTCCACACTGGATTAGGGATAAACTTAAGGAAGGCATATTCCTTTAATCTAATATACATTATTAGATTATATATTTTTATAATGTAACATTACAGGTACCTATAATAGCACAACAGATTTCCTCAATAGCAAATCTAAATATATAAGTAGAACCTTCACCCTGCTTCCCAAAAGGAAATACACATGGCTTCTGTAATATTATGAAATCCATGGTCTTGCTCTCCCAACTTTGGTGCCCACAACCAGAAGCTCATTTTGCCAGGACAAAAAGAGGTTAAAGCATCTTAGGTGCCCTCAGCTGGGGAATCCTAGAAAACTGAAGGTTATAGCAGAACTTGAGAGCAAAGGCTGTTGAAGTCCAGGCCATTGATCAATAGCTGCAGCCTCAACTCACTTTTCCTTCCCTCTCAACCCCTCACCCCCTCACCCCCTCCTCTTTTCCGCCAACACACTCTTTTTCCTGGAAACCCTCTCCTGGCCTCCACCGCTGCAGCTTGTGGGAGATAAGACATGTGTCCCACGGGTGGGGGAGGCCAAGCCTGTGTGAGTGATTTTACAAAAGGTTCACTTTGGGTGATAAGAACAGGGTTATGACTGTTCTACTTAGAGCTAAGCCAGGGAAGAGGGGACAGTTTTGAAGGAAGGTTTCCCAGTGGAAGGTTTGTTCATTTGTTTCCTCCCTCCTGAAACCCTACAAATATTCTTACTTCCAGGAGTCTCCTTAACTCTCCTTTCTTTGTCTCCATCACTCTTTACCCTCCAAGAAAAATGTCTTTTCACTTTATATTAGAATGGTGCTTTTCAGCTTTTCAAAATGTTTTTGTAATGGTTGTCTCATAGAAATAGTCCACTTGGACAGGCACTTCCCCCAAGCTGTTCTTCCTATAAGTCATTGTGAAGCCAAGGCTCCTTTTGGCTGGCCAGACTAGGGCATTTATGGTGCTTACTGGAGGAACCAAGAGCCCCAGCCTCACTGTCCCCACCCAGGGCGCCCCCACATGTCTCCTCTTCGGGCCTTTTCGAATCAGAACCCCACCAGTTTTCTGAACTTGGGAGACTTGTATCCCCTCCCTCTGTTTCTTCTCCTTCCTTTGCCACCAATGCCCCCAAACCGGAGTGACCCAGGAGTCTCTTCTCCCCACCCTCCTCTTTGTATCAGCTGTGAAAACAGAATCTGAGAGTTGGATGTTGGGAACCCTGGTGATCATCATCCTAGCCTGTTTTTATGAGGTCGGTGCAAAAAGTAATTGCGGTTTTTGCCATTACTTTTAATTAATTATTTTTAATTTTCCCATTACTTTTAATTAGATAAAATTAATTAATTAAAAGGGTGCAGTGTCTCACACCTGTAATCCCAGCACTTTGGAAGGCCGAGGCGGGTAGATCACTTCAGATCAAATGTTTGAGACCAGCCTGGCCAACATGGCGAAACCCTGTCTCTACCCAAAATACAAAAATTAGCCAGGCGTGGTGGCGTGTGCCTGTAGCCCCAGTGACTCAGAAGGCTGAGGCATGAGAATTGCTTCAACCTGGGAGGAGGAGGCTGCAGTGAGCTGACATCAGGCCACTGCGCTCCAGCCTGGGCGACAGAGCAACACTCTGTCTCAAAAAAAAAAAAAAAGGAATGGCAAAAACTGCAACTTTTGTAGTGATCTAATACAAGAAGAAAACTGAGGTCTCCAGAGTGATTTGCCCAAGGTTACACGGCCAAGTTGAGGGCAGAGCTTAGAATTAGAATCAGGCTTCTGACCCTGAGCACAGAGGCCCTTCCAGCACCCCTCAGTACAGTAATTCATTTGAACACACTCACTGGAAGGGAATCAGCCACCTGGGCTCTGAGCCTGCCTCAGGACTAGCAGGTGACTTTTCATCTGCCCCATGCAGGCATCTGACCCCTCATCTGTGCCACCTGGAATACACGTGCTGTGAAGATCATGGAAGCCGCACTTTGGCACTGGAGGAACCCTTTGCACACAGACCCCTCCTGCCCTCCTTAGTCCTAGCACTGCCCAGGGAGCAGTGAAGCTTGACTTCCCGTAACTTCATGGCCCTCATCTTAGGGGCATGAACTCCTTTTAGTGCCTTCAAGGAAGGTTTTGGAATCATTTCTTGCACAATTGTTTTGTCTCCAGCCCTGGTCTTTCCCATACTAACTCACATCATGGAGTGGCAGGAGCTGAGCCAGGAGTCTTGGAATCCGCCTTCTCCCTCCCCTCTGTAGGTCTCGTTTCTGGCCTTTGTTGAATACGGGGATTCAACTAGCAGAGGTGTGCCTTCAGGCAGATCCAGCTCTGAAACCTGTGCGCCTCAGCCTCCCATCATGGCTGCACTAACCATTGCCTCAGCATTATCATCTCTAGACCCAGAAATCGAGCTTCTAGAGTTAAAAAATATATATATATGGCCTTCTTTAGAGATGTCTAAGAATTTGTGTCTTGGTTGAGGCATTCCAACAGTCTCTAGACACCTCCACTATCCTCAAACTAATCTCACTTTTTCTGGGGGTAGGACGGAGTTACTATTATTTTTAATTCTAAGGTAGAGCTTCCTGAACTGTATGTTCTGGAAGCTACCATGGAGGTAAGAGATGCATACAGGCAGTGACTCTCTGAGCCCGCAGTTGCTGGAATCTGGGCTGAGGGATTGCCTCTGGAGTCAGGAGTGGCCTCTGTGTCCTAAAAATATTCTGTTTTTTTTTTGAGACGGAGTCTCGCTCTGTCACCCAGGCTGGAGTGCAGTGGCGCGACCTCAGCTCACTGCAAGCTCCGCCTCCCGTGTTCACGCCATTCTTCTGCCTCAGCCTCCCAAGTAGCTGGGACTACAGGCGCCCGCCACCACGCCCGGCTAATATTTTTGTAGTTTTAGTAGAGACAGGGTTTCACCGTGTTAGCGAGGATGGTCTCGATCTCCTGATCTCGTGATCCGCCCGCCTCGGCCTCCCAAAGTGCTGGGATTACAGGCGTGAGCCACCGCCCCTGGCCAAAACATTCTTATTTTCTATGTGGGCCATGGTGTGAAAAGATTGAAAAGCTGTTGAACCAAGGTCCACACACTAGCTACAGGTGTAATAACAACCACAATGACAAAGTGCTTTTGCAGACCCACTCTGGGCTACATATAACCCCACAACACAGGCTGGGGCAGTATCATAACATGACATGTTTAAGTCACATGCCCAAGAGGACCTGTAATTGAAGCTGGGACTAGATCCTGCACCATAAGTCGCATGTAGTGACATCCCTTACATTTGCAAATAACCTTCCTAACCGTACACTTTTTACAGAGCATTCTCACAGGCATTCTCTTATTCTATCTTCCCCAAACCCCATGAGATACAAAGAATCCTCATCTTTCATTTGAAGAGACTGAGGAACAATCTGTGACTTGCCTAAGAGCACACACCTAGTATGTGGCAGAACTGAGAGTCGAATCCAGGTTTTCTTACTCTGAATTCAGATCTTTGTCAATGACCCCACAGCCCTCTTCTATGAATGTCCCTGTTTTCAAGAACGTATCTTCGGGACTGAAGCCACCAGGATGAGCACGTGGCAGGCCAAGGGCATGGATTGGGGGAGGGAGGGGAACTTGGTACATGGGGAACAAGTTCTATTCAGGGCGAGATTTGATGTTTCTTTTCTAGGTGGGGGACGAAGGAGCAATGGTTAGAGCCTTTGGTTCTTCTGCCTGCAGGGCTCAGCCAGGCTGCTGTCTACTCCTGTGAGCCCACTCAGTTCCTTGATCCCAAACCAGAGGGAAGGCAGCCATGCTTCCAAGGCTGGGATTCTGCCCAAGGAAGGAACAATGGAAACTTGGGACTGCAGAGGAGCCGTGTGTGTGTGTGTGTGTGTGTGTGTCCACACAGGCTGTCCAATCTGATTGGTGCTCAAAGGCTGCCCTAGAGGACCCAGCCCACCCTCTCAGGATGCCTGGGGCTTGTCACGCAGCCCACGTCAGGGAGCAGACATCCTGGTTCCCACTCACCTCGTTGGAGCCGGTGACCTAGGCCAGCCCACCACGTTTGGGACTCTGCACATCCGGACTGGTGTTATCTCGGGATCCTGGGACTCCTTGGCTCCCCTGCCCTGCCTCCTCCCTTCCCTGTGGACACGTAGCCACCACACACTTCTCGGAGGGCTATTTCTAGCCAAGGGGCCGGTCTCTCAGCCCCAGCCTGTCAGCTCCGGCCGTCTGTGTGCTGCAGCTGGGACGGGCGGCCTGACACATTGTGGGTTCAGCAGAATGCAGGATGTGGGGGCTTCCGGAGGCAGCATCCCCTCAGCCTGCTGGAGGTCAGGGTTGCTGAGATGTGGGGGTGGGGGGCAGACAGGATGCTCCTGCCGCGTGGTCAGGAGGAGCTGGGTGTCTATGGGAGAGGCTAGACCTCAGCCTCCTCACACCTCTAGCAGGTCTGTGACCCTCAGCAGCCCTTTCCCTGGCAAGAATCATTTATTTGTCTTTAGTAGAGCAGATGATGAATAGCCCTGTGGTTGAATGCAGGCCCTGGGTTAAACAATCTGGCTCAGAAGCCAAACCATGCCCTGTACGAGGCGTACCATCTTTGTCAACTCACCTTGCTTCTCTGAGCCTCAGTTTCCTGATCTGTGGCAAAGGGAATGATAGTACCTGCCTCATTATATTGTTGACAGAATTCAATAATATGACACTTATAATGCTTCATGTCACATGAAGTGCTCACGGAAACCTGCTGGGTAAGTGGTAAATGTTTATTGTTGTTTTGTTGCTGTTGCTGTTGTTATTGTTCCTTTTCCAAACCCCAACCTCCTATCACAACTTCAGGTCATTCCAACAAGCCCCTCACCGCTCAGCAGGATTCCTCACAGGTGGCCATCAGAATTACTGCTATTTCAGAGTGATTTCGGACGCCTGGCACATTTTAGGTGCTCCATAAGTTTTCACCAAATGAAGGAGTAAATTCTTCCCTTAGTTTGATATGCTGGAAAGAACACTGACCTTGCAATTAGAACAAAAACCAAAAACAAAGCCTGGGTTAGTCCTCAGCCGTGCCACTTGGCCAGTGTTGTGATGTGGCAGAGGAAGCTCACTCAGTGTCCCTAAGTCCCCCACCTAAGGCCCTGGCTCCCACCTAGCCTCTTTCCTGGTCGGGAGGACAAATGTGCACAGGGCTGGCACTGCTCTGCGAACCATACAGGGCTGTGCAGTTCAAGGCAGACTATTCTTTATCTTCAGCTGTTTCACATTTCAGATTCCCCACTCCAGAAAGATAGATCCGTATTTTTTTCTTTCTTTCTTTCTTTTTGAGATGGAGTCTCGCTCTGTCACCAGACTGGAGTGCAGTGGCATGATCTTGGCTCACTGCAACCTCTGCCTCCCGGGTTCAAGCAATTCTCCTGCCTCAGCCTCCCAAGTAGCTGGGACTACAGGTGTGCACCACCACACCCAGCTAATTTTTGTATTTTTGTAGTACAGACGGGGTTTCACCATGTTGGCCAGGATGGTCTGATCTCCTGACCTCGTGATCCACCTGCCTCAGCCTCCCAAAGTGCTGGGATTACAGGCGTGAGCCACCATGCCTGGCCGATAAATCTGTTTTATTTAACTTCCTTTCACGTCGCCATGTTCTCCACCAGCACTGAGGTTTGCCTTAATGGTGCCACAGTCTCTTCTGTCTTTTTTATCCTCTCCCTCAAAACATGGGGCTCCCTTCCTTCCAAGTTAAAGGAACTGAGCCAACTCACCCCATTAAGGAAGCCTTCCCCCACCAGCTTCACCCAAATCCAAGAACTCCATCCAACTCATCACCCAATGCTCCCTGTACAGAGGCATTGAGAATGATGTACTCTTTTCCTCTGAGTGTATTTTCATATTTTTGAGGAATTCATTCACTTATTTGACATAACTTTATGAGAATCATCTGGGCACCTTCCACCCTCCCTTGGTGTCTTTCTAAGCAAAGTCACCTGATCTGGATTGAACCTCACCACAACTATCTGAGGGAAGTAAGCCTAGCCTTATTGCCTTCATTTTCTAGGTGAGGTCATGGACACCTAAAAAGGGTGATTCACTGACCCAAGGTCTCATAGCCAACGCATTGTGCCCAGGTCTCCAGTTTCCGTGCATTATGGCTGGGGGATCCTGAAGGTGACATCGGGGATGTAACAGGGTTCTTCTGATGTGTCACCTGATGTGGGAGCTCCAACTTCATGTGTCATAGATTTGAAAGTTCCAATTCTCTTACTGGCTATCATCTTGGACAAGCTATGTGATGTCCCTGAGCTTAGTTAACATGTCTATAAAATGGGGATATAACATCTACCTCATATGCAACTTATCTGGCCCCTCATAGGTACCCAACATTTCCTCCCTTTCCTTCTATTTCCTCAAAGAACCCAACCATCCCTAAAAAGTGCATATTCATATTTCCATTCCCCCACCCTACCATTAAGGTCTTTCAAGGTAAGGTGAACAGAAGATTTATCCAATTATTCAATGAGTCTACACTTGGTGCCTAGTATATACAAGATGCTGTGCTAGATTCAGGGATACGTGGGTGAAAAAAAGACACCGTCCTTGCCTTCAGGGAGCTTACAGTATAATGGGGAAAAGCACCTGCTAAAGAGATAATTACTCTAAGTGTGATCTGTGCCGTGAAGGAGCGGGTGTTTGAAGGGCTCTGGGAGCCCAGCAGGAAGAGCCTCTAAATGGCCAGGGGAAGTGAAGTTGGGCTTCACAGAGGGACCAACAGCCGAGCTGAGTTTTGAAGGACTAAGAGTTGCCCAAACAAGCAAGGTATGATAGAGGGGAGAGTATTTTAAAAGGGGAGATCGTATGTGAAAAGGCACAGAGTCATGAAAGAATATGATATCTTGGGACATCTGTAACAATTTCAATATAAACACAGTGTAAAAGGAGGCATGGAGGCTGGGCGCAGTGGCTCACACCTGTAATCCCAGCACTTTGGGAGGCTGAGGCAGGTGGATCACCTGAGGTCAGAAGTTTGAGACCAGCCTGGCCAACATGGTGAAACCCTGTCCCTACTAAAAATACAAAAATTAGCCGGGCGTGGTGGTGCATGCCTGTAGTCCCAGCTACTCAGGAGGCTGAGGCAGGAGAATGGCGTGAACCTGGGAGGTGGAGCTTGCATTGCGCCGAGATCGCACCACTGGACCCCAGCCTGGGCGACAGAGCGAGATTCCATCTCAAAAAAAAAAAAAAAAAAGGGAGGCATGGAGTATTGGGAAATTGGGGGAAAGGTGAACAGAGTTGGATCACACATGGACTTGTGTGACATGTGAAGGGATTTAGATTGTAACTTTGAGCCTATAAGGACACCCTGGAAATTTTGAGCAGGGAATTACCGTGATTAGACCTGTGTTTCAGATGATCGCTGTGGTAGCCGTGTGGTGAATGAATTCAAAGGGAAACATGACTATATGCAGGGAGACCAATTAGAAAATTTCTGAAATATTTTAGATGAAAGGTGGTAGCAGGTTGAACTAAAGCAGGGTCATTTGAGGCTGGAATAAAAGGGTTATCCAAGATCTTCAGAAAGAAGAAGTCATGGGAATAAATGATTGATTGCACATGGGGTTGGGGGAGCAGAGAGGGAGGAGTGAAGCATGAGCTCCGGTCTCAGAGTTGAGTGCTTCTAGGAGGCTACAAAATACTAGAAAGGAGAAGGACTGGAAGCTGGAAGAAGGGATGAAGGGTTCAGCTTGGTTGGACTTGGAGTTCATTAAGAGATGTGTGGCTCTGGGGTAGAGATCAGGCCTGGTAGGAGAGAAATGAGAGAATGAGCTGTTTGCATAGAGGTGATAGTTAAAGAGATCTTAAAAAGAGATAATCCAGGGAGAGCACATGGACTTACGAAGGAGGACCCAGGATGAGAAATAGCAACATTTAAGAAGAGGATGGAGGAAGAGGAACCTGCAAAGGAGACCAAGAATTGTTGCGCAGCGAGTTTCGGCTGAGAAACCTGAGTGCCTGATTCCTGGATTAACGTTGGTTGCCGTGGATTCCTGAAGGCGAGAAGATGTACAGTAGATGTCACAGGCGAGTGTGCTGCCTTTGTCTTGAGCAGAACTTCTAGCCTGGTGAGCTCTGCTGGGTAGCGTGTGAATGCTAAGGGCCTCACAACTAATTTGAAATGCTGACCAAAGACAGACAGAAGGCAGCTTCTTCTCATCCTCTTTCCTCCAAGCTTCTATTCTACTCCTCACCCTTGGGGTTTTACCTTTCCAATTGCCAAAGGAGGAGATGAATACGTATATTTAAATAAATGAAAGATTGAGGCTTGTTTCCTAAAGGCTTGAGCAGAGCTAATGTAGCCTCTTCTCCCTCTACCCTCCCTCCAGCCCCATCACAGTGGGCTAGACTTCTAAGGAGATAGGGAAGGAATAAAAGAGATCTTAGTGGCTGAGAAGAGGGCATGGTGAGATTTACCTGCTGCCACTTCCATGTAAAGTTCATTTATTCCCCCTACTGAAAAGCTCCAGCTGAGAGTATCAGGACCCCAATGTATACCTATAAAAGGAAGAGGCCCATTTTTCTATTGACTCATATCGCCTCCATTCCCTGGAGGTGGAACTAAGAAGTCTTAAGCTCTCTTTAGAGCTCAGAATGTGTCCTTAATTATAAGGAATGGGGAAAGGAAAACAAGAGGGTAGGGTGTTAGGGAAGCCAGAGGAAGCAACATTTCCAGAAAGAGGACATAAGCAACCATGTCAAATGCTGAAGACAGGAGACATAGCTAAAGGACCAAATAATTTTTTATTTATGATTTTGCAAAGAGCTGTTTCAATGGAGTAGGATTGGGGGCCAGATTGTGTAGGTTAAGGACAGAATGAGGGATGAGAAAATTAAAATACAGAGTACAGACACGCTTTTGAAGTCTGGAATAGACAATAATAGGAAGGGACATAGAGTAATGTTCCAAGGTAATTAGTTAAAAAACTCAAAAGAAAAATGCTGTAATCATCAGACCACCAAAAGAAATTTTTTGGAGAAGTATTGCTTCATTTATTTACTTCCATTTTTCCAAAATTATTTGGGTCAGTTTCGGGAGGGTTTATAGGATAATTCATGACTGTCTTTTCAATCAGGGAAACGGAAAACTAGGAACTACATTTTGAGTTTAAAAATGATTTCCTGCTTAAAATGTCCATGTAACTTTTTTTTTTTTTTTTTTTTGAGACAAGTTTTTACTGTTGCTCAGGATGGTGCTGTCATGGCTCACTACAGCTTCCACCTCCCTCCCCAGGCTCAGATTGTCCTCCTACCTCAGCCTCCTGAGCAGCTGGGACCGCAGGTGTGCACCACCACACCCAGCTAATTTTTGTATTTTTAGTAGAGACAGGGTTTCACCACGTTGGCCAGGTTGGTCTAGAATTCCTGGGCTCAAGTGATCCACCTGCCTTGACCTCCCAAAGTGCTGGGATTACAGGCATGAGCCACCATGCCTGGCCCGGGTACCTTATAGCCTGACAGGTTTGGCAAAACCAAAGGATTAGACTTAGAAAATAAAAAGCAGTTGCTGTGTGCTGCTGTTTGTTGTCTTTGTTCTGTGATACAATTTCAACATATATATTCACTTAATATATATTTAGGCTGGGCACAGTGGCTCACACCTATAATCCCAGCACTTTGGGAGGCCAAGGAAGGTGGATCACTTGAGGCCAGGAGTTTGAGACTAGCCTGGCCAACATGGTGAAACTCCATCTCTACTAAAAATACAACAATTAGCTGGGTGTGGTGGCTTGCGCCTGTAGTTCCAATTACTCGAGAGGCCGAGGCATGAGAATTGCTTAAATCCAGGAGGTGAAGGTTGCAGTGAGCCAAGATCACACCACTGCACTCCAGCCTGGGTGACAAAGAGAAACTCTGCCCCCCCCACCCCCAAAAAAAGAAAGCAGTTGCTGTGTGCTGCTGTAGTCTCTGCTCTGTGATACAACTTCAGCATATATATTCATTTAGTATATATGTATTGGGTAGAGTTGCTTTGTGATACTTTAGCAATGAAAAGAAAAAGACAGATGTGGCCTCTGCTCTCAAAGTGACTGATGTGTAGAAGGGAAGAAAGACAATTCTATAAGTAACATTAAAATGTGATTAATGTTATAATAGGGGTAGAATTCAGCCCCATAAGAAGGTGTGGCAATGGGTCCTATCCAGACAGGCGAATCGGTGAAGAATCAGGAAGAAATGATGACGTCTAAGCTGACATCTGAAAGATGAACAACTCTGGAAAATATAGAAAAGTAGAGGGGTAAAAAAATCCATAATCTTTCTGAACATAAATGATTATTTGATAACAGCTTAGTTTATTTTCTTCTGATCTTTATTTATTAAATAATATTTTTTGTGAAAATAATACTCATAAATACTTTAAGAAAAAAGAGTAAAAAGAACAAAGTAAAAAAAAAAAACTCACTTGGCCGGGCGCGGTGGCTCACGCCTGTAATCCCAGCACTTTGGGAAGCCGAGGTGGGTGGATCACGAGGTCAGGAGATGGAGACCATTCTGGCTAATACGGTGAAATCCCTTCTTTACTAAAAATACAAAAAATTAGCCAGGCGTGGTGGCATGCGCCTGTAGTCCCAGCTACCCAGGAGACTGAAGCAGGGGAATCCCTTTAACCTGGGAGGTGGAGGTTGCAGTGAGCCGAGATCGCATCACTGCACTCCAGCCTGAACCACAGAGAGAGACTCTATCTCAAAAAAAAAAAAAAAAAAAAGAATACTCAGTGCCTTTGTTAGTCCGTTTTGTGCTCCTATAACAGAATACCCGAAACTGGTTAATTTATAAAGAACAGGTATTTATTTCTTATAATTCTGGAGTTTGGTAAGTCCAAGGTTGAGGAGCCTGCATCTGGTGAGGGTTTTCTTGCTGTGTTATTCCATGGTAGAAGGCAGAAAGGCAAGAGGGCAAGAGAGCATGGGGACAGGGGGAGGGAGAGAGAAAAAGAGAGGGAAAGAGAGAGAGAGAGAGAAGGAGGGAGGGAGGAAGAAGAAAGGAAGGGAAGACAGGAAGGATGGAGGGAGGGAGAGATTGAACTCACACCTCAAGCTTTTTTATAATTGGCGTTAACCTATTTATGAGAATGGAGCCCTCCTAGTACTGTTGCACGGGGGATTAAGTTTCCAACCTATGCTTTCTGGGGAACACATTCAAACCACAGCACCACCCATAAATATCCACTCTTGAATGAACATTATTTCATATATATATATATGTTTATGGATAGAATATTAGGTAAAAATGTTAACAGACATACTTTTATAAAAATGGGATCATACTATTTGTGCTATTTTTTAAAACAAATGTTTAATGAAATGTTCCTTGGATTTAACAGAAGAAAAAGAAATGGAAATCAAACTGAAGGAACTGGTGAAATTTAATTAAATTTGTCTTTTCTATTAAATGTGTCCTTTGCACAAGAGGTATTGTTTTAATAAAATCCTTCTACATTTAAGAAAACAGATATGAAAATATTATGAGAGCCATGAAGAGATTAGAATAATTGGCTATATATTTTTGGAAACTTATTTAGACAGTTTAAATTGGGTAAGCGCGATGAAAAATAAGATAATAAGCATTTCTCACATGTCCTCTCTCCTCACGACTCCCTAATTGTGTTAATTATATTGTTAATTTTACACTGTCAAAAGTTACCAGAAAATTGTCAAAGTTTATGTTGTTGAAATTTGTTCTGTAATCATAATTTCCACAATTGTTTAGTCTTCCTTCAGTATCTAATAGTTTCAGTACTTACCACCAGTACTTTTTTGACTGTTTCTCCTTTCTTGAATTTTTATTTGGATTTATAGCTTAATATATAAAATCTTATAATCAAGTAGGTATTTTTCCTCCAAGTATGATTCCTCGGTGCTATCTTTCTAGAGAAAGAACTTAGAAATTATTTTTTCTTTTCGCCTTTGTGTTAAATGACTTCTTGATGGTTATAATTTTGGGTGCCATTTTCTTTCCTCGAAACTTTGTAAATATCACTACATTGTTTTCTGACATTAAATATTGCTTTTGGAAGTCTGAGGTCGGCTTGGTTTTGCTCCTTGTACATTAATTGCTTTTGTGCCTAGCTTTTGTTCTTTTGTTTGTTTTTTAGGAAGGCCTTACTAAGTGCCAGGCACTGTTCTTTTTTTTTTTTTTTTAATACTTGAGTTATAGTAATTAATTTAACATTTTATATCATCTTCAAGATGCCTGAGGAATTCTTGAAGTTCAATACTTTAACTAGATATATCTTGGTGTTGAAGCTTCCATGTTAGTTTTTCATGAAACCAGTAAGTGTAGATTTGATTCTTTCTGCATTTCTGGGAAAATTCTTGTATTATATACCTTTAATGTTTCTAGTCCATTTCTTGGCTTCTTTACCTCAGTGACATGAAATACCTTATGTTGTGTGGTCTCTCACCATCCTTTAGATTTATTGTTTTTTTCTCTAATTGCTTTTAGTTCTTGTCTTTGTCTTCTGCATCCACTGGCACTAGCTAAAGCCTTTCCACTGGCAAATACATTCACATGAAGTGTA
Organism: Pongo abelii; assembly: GCF_028885655.2. Classification (NCBI taxonomy): domain Eukaryota; kingdom Metazoa; phylum Chordata; class Mammalia; order Primates; family Hominidae; genus Pongo; species Pongo abelii. The sequence continues at coordinate 4,431,164 of NC_071995.2, forward strand.
TCTGTTCTGCTTCTTATTTATTTATTGCTTTGCCTCCTTATTTCTTTCCTTAGCACTATAATTTTCCTCTCCTCCTCTCTCCCCCAGCTCCCTCTCTGGTTCTCTCTCTGCCTCTCTGTCTCTGTCTTTCTCTCTTTTGTTCTTATTCTATTGTTTTATCATCTTGTCTTTGAGTTTTCATTTTAATCAAATTCATGTTCCTTTAAAGATTTATTTTCTATTGTAAAACACTTGTGAAGAATTTCCTTCTTTTCCTTGGGTTATGTTTTCTTCCAGAATGGGTTCTTTGTTTTTTGCATGCTGTGATTCCTTCTTTGCTTTTACTTTGCTTTTTCTCTTCCTCTCTCACTCCCTCTATTCCTTCCTTCCTTCCTTCCCTTCTTTCCCTTCTTTCCCTTCCTTCCTTCCTTTCTTTCCCTTCCTTCCTTCTTTCTTTCCTCTGTAGTATTTTTGCATACTTTCCATGCTATTTCTTTGTATCTTATTCGTGCCTGGGCAGCTCTACGCCCACCTTCCGTTTGCTCTGGGTTTAGAGATGAGGCTGAAGAAAGCTCTGCAGAATCTATATGGATTTCTATTGGATTATTTAACTCTCCTTTCCCTTCTGAGATTTGGTAAAGTTTCTAGTGTCGTGGGTTACTCTATCTTCTGGATTTCAAGGCAAAAAACCTTTTTTAAAAACTGGGGTAACACTATTGTGGTGTAGTAGATCTGGTTCAGGCCAGGTGCAGTGGCTCACACCTGTAATCCCAGTACTTTGGGAGGCCGAGGCAGGTGGATCACCTGAGGTCAAGAATTTGAGACCAGTCTGGCCAACATGGTGAAAGTCCGTTTCTATCGAAAATACAAAAATTACCCAGGCATGGTGGCACATGCCTGTATTCCCAGCTACTCTGGATGCTGAGTGAGGCAGGAGAATCACTTGAACCTAGGAGGCGGAGGTTGCAGTGAGCTAAGATCATACCACTGCATTCCAGCCTGGGCAACAGAACGAGACTCTGTCTCAAAAAAAAATTTTTTGAATTTGAAAAAAAATTTTTCAAATTCTTCATTGTTCTTCCTGTTAAGAGACAAAGGCTATCTCTGCTCTGTCAAATCTGGATTGGCCTATGACTTGTTCTGGTTGGGAGATTATGGCTTAAGTGGCATCGCCTAACTCCCAAAGCTTAGCCTCAAGGGAGATGCAGCTTCTGCTTTCTTACACTCGGAATGCTCCCTCTTGGAAGCCAGCTATCACATAAACAGTCTAAATGGCCTGAGACCACCATGCCATGAGGAAATCCAAGCTAGCCACAGTGCCAGACATGTGACACCTTCTTGGACCTTTCAGCTACCAGCTAAATGCAAGTAAGTAAATGATCCCATCTGATGACACATGGAGCAGAAGAGCCACCCATTTGAGCACCATTTTGTCTCTTCACTCTGCTTCACAGAAGCCTTCTTTGGATCCAATCCTCTGTCCAAAAAGTGATGCTCAGTTGCCCTGCCCCTGGAGCCTTGAGAGCGGCTTCAGGGCTGGAGCACTCATTCGCTCATGGTAGTGTCAACCTCCACTGCCCGGGGACTCTGTGGAGAACCCTCCACCTCCATCTCCAGTGAAACGGGAGCTCAAGGGCTTTCGTTTCGAGGGTCCATGTGGTCTGAGAGGGGACAGGATGCTGTGAAGGGCCTGCCTTTATCAAGAGATGGGGACACAGGGTCCTAAGAACCAAACAGAGAACACCTGAAAATGTACGGGGACAGCCAAGAAACTGCGGGGAAAGAGGGGCAGCAGAGTCCAGGGGTCTTGGCAGGTGCAGAAACCTCAGGGCTAGCAGACTGAGGAAAAGAGTAGAGCTCTTTCTTCACTGAGATTCATGGAACCAGAAACTTTCCTTTTGGAAAAGTCACTTTCTTTATGCCATTTTTATTTTTTGCCATTACTTCCTTGTTGTTTCACCTGAAGACTTAGAAAAGTTTCTTTGGGAAATGCCAGCCGCCTCAGCTCTCCTGAAGAGATGTCGGGAAAAGATTTCTCTTTGGTTGGTTTGTCAACAGGACGGGTTGCAGTGGGGAGAAAACCCCATTGAGATGGCAAACACAGATAGAAAAATAAAAGTGTAGAACTTTGATCTCCTATCCAATTAAACATGCCACTCCCACTCCCACCTGCAAGCACAGGGTGGACCCACAGCTTGAGGGGCTGGGGTGGGTCTGCTCCTCTCCTGCTGCCCACTCAGCTCCTGGAGGCAGGGGTCTCCTTGTGTGTCCACCCCATGTAGAAGGTGGCCAGGTGTCCCTGGCCCTCCTCCAGCTTTCTGTGGGCCTGTGTGTTTGCTAGTGGACTCCCTCCCTGGCAAGATGGTCTCCGTGGAGTGGTTGTGGTTCCTGCCATGGTGTTCAGCTTCACTCCACCATCCTGTCCCTGAGAAATCTCCTAAAAATTTCCTAGGAAAAATCAAGATTCTTTTGACCCAACCAGAAGCACTTGCCAGTGAGTGTTTCTCTGGTGGGCTGTCCCATCTTCCAGCAGGCTGCTGTCCCACACCTCCTACTCCTCACTGACCTGTGAGCTCTCCGCCTTGAAGCCTCAGGAGCTACCAGGTCCTCCTCTGGCCCCGCTCTGTGCACCTGGCCTTCCCTAAAGTGCTGGTGGCCACCACACCCTTCCTTCCCAGTTGACTTTTAGTCCACATTGATGGGAGGGGAGACCAAGAGTGGGGCTGCTTTGGCTGCCTCTTTAAAGCCTTTAATGAGGGCTGGTGGTGGTGGTGGGGATATGGTTTGTCTTTGTGTCCCCCACATTTATGGAACTTTGAACTTGAGATAGACGATTTAGAAAGGAATTTCTAAGCAGCAAAGCATTCAAGAGGTGACTTGGGTGCTGTTAAAGGCATTTAGTTTTATAAGGGAAGCAGAGCATAAAAGTTCAGAAAATTTGCAGCCTGACAATGCAATAGAAAAGAAAAACTCATTTTCTGAGGAGAAATTCAAGCTGGCTACAGAAATTTGCATAAGTAACAAGGAGCCAAATGTTAATCCCCAGAACAATGGGGAAAAGTCTCCAGGGCATGTCAGAGGTCTCTGAAGGCAGCCCCTCCCATCACAGGCCCAGAGGCCTAGGAGGAAAAAAGTGGTTTCAAGGGCTGGGCCCAGGGTCTTTGTGCAGTGTACAGCCTAGGGACTTGGTGCCCTGCATCCCAGCCATGGCTGAAAGGGTCCAACATAGAGCTTGGGCCATGGCTTTAGAGGGTGCAAGCCTCAAGCTTTGGCAGCTTCCACATGGTGTTAAGCCTGCAAGTATACAGAAGTCAAGAATTGAGGTTCTTGACTAGATTTCAGAAGATGTATTAGGAAACACCTGGATGTCCAGGCAGAAGTTTGCTGTAGGGGGTGGCTCTCATGGAGTACCTCTGCTAGGGCAGTGTGGAAAGGAAATGTGGGGTCCCCACACAGAGTCCTCACTGGGATGCTGCCCAGTGGAGCTGTGAGAAGAGGGCCACCATTTCAAATCCCAGAATGGTACATCCACTGACAGCTTGCACCATGTGCCTGGAAAAGCTGCAGAAACACAACACCAGCTCATGAAAGCAGCCAGGAGGGGCGCTATACCCTACAAAGCCACAGGGGCAGAGCTGCCCAAGTTCATGGGAGCTCACCTCTTGCATCAGTGTGATCTGGATGTTAGACTATGGGGTCAAAGGAGATCATTTGGGAGGTTTAAGATTTCACTGCCCGGAGATTAAGACCATCCTGGCTCCACTAAAAATAAATATATATATAAAAAAATGAGCTGGGCATGGTGGTGGGTGCCTGTAGTCCCAGCTACTCAGGAGGCTGAGACACGAGAGGCGGGAGGCGGAGCTTGCAGTGAGCCAAACCCGGGTTTTGCAGTGAGCCAAACCCGGGAGGCGGAGCTTGCAGTGAGCCAAGATCGCACCACTGCACTCCAGTCTGGGCGACAGAATGAGACTCTGTCTCAAAAAAAAAAAAAGATTTCACTGCCCTACTGGATTTCAGACTTGCATGGAGCTTGTATCCCCTTTGTTTTGGCCAATTTCTCCCATTTGGAACAGCTGTATTTACCTAATGCCTGTACCCCCATTGTATCTGGGAAGTAACTAACTTGTTTTTTGATTTTACAGGCTCATGAGCAGAATGGACTCACCTTGTCTCAGATGAGACTTTGGACTCTGGACTTTTGAGTTAATGCTGAAATGAGTTAAGACTTTGAGGGACTGTTGGGAAGGTGTGATTGGTTTTGAAATGTGAAGATATGAGATTTAGGATGGGCCAGGGGCAGAATGATATGGTTTGGCTCTGTGTCCCCACCCAAATCTCATCTTGTAGCTCCCATAATTCTCATGTGTTGTGGGAGGGACCCAGTGGGAGATAATTGAATCATGGGGGCAGGTCTTTCCCATGCTGTTCTTGTGACAGTGAATAAGTCTCATGAGCTCTGATGGTTTTAAAAAAAGGGGGTTTCCCTGCGCAAGCTGTCTCTTTGCCTGCTGCCATCCATGTAAGATGTGACTTGCTCCTCCTTGCCTTCCACCATGATTGTGAGGCCTCCTCAGCCACATGGAACTGTAAGTCCATTAAATCCTTTTTCCTGTATAAATTACCCAGTCTTAGGTATGTCTTTATCAGCAGCATGAAAACGGACTAATACAGGGGGTGTAAGCCCCAACTCATTAAAAGCTTTCTTTCAAGTGTGAAGGTTCTTGGAGCCCCTTACTTGTACCTCTGGATTAGCCACAATTCTAGGACAACAGGAAAAGTCCCACCCAGCATGTACAGTATTTTAAATGAGACCATCCCAAACACTCCTCTACATTTGGTAGATGGCAGGAGATGGGCTGTAGGATGACATTGTTCCCATGGAGACACCCAGGTGCTGGGACTTCGGGACTCAGAAAGGTGGCAGCAGAATTGTTGCAGCTCTTGAGGCTCTAGTGTGATGGTCTTAGATGCAATGTGGAATAGGACAAGACCAGGAGCCCCAAGGCCTAAGAGCTAATGAGCTCTGGTAGAACCGAAAGCCTGAGCTCTATAAGCTTGACTTTAAGGCACATTCTAGGTTCATTTCCTGGTAGTTCTTCATTAGTATTTAGAAAATTTATGTTTAGTGTCAGCTTATTTCAAAATACTAAAAAGAATTTAAAGCTGGTGAGGGATTTTGTTTTTTTAATAAGAGCATTTTTAATATACCAATAGGTACACTATATTTTGGCTATGTATAATATAATATGTTGCCGTGGAGATGTCCTGTATTTCTGGTGACGACACTCGAAACACAAAAATCAAGATGCATTGAACTGTATGGACACACTTGTGGGGACAGTGGAAAAGAGTATTTAAGATTGGGACTGTCCTGGAAGATCTAGAACATGTGCTCATTGTTCCTGTGGAGTGCAGCCACCTCCCTTGACCCAGTCACTCTGCTGGGTTCTAGGCTGCCAGTACAAGGGATTTGGGAGCCAGAACAAAAACTGAATATTTAAGGTCTAATGGGAGCTTAGTCCCATTCTCAGATGGAGAAACTGAGGCCCAAAAAGAAGTGTGTTGTCTATAGTCATGTGGTTAATTAGATATTTAGATTTAATTCAGGGATATACACATTGACTATGCATGTCTATAAAAAACAGCCAGCTAGAAAGTGAAGGTAATTTACCCAGTCACTCAGATGTTTGGCCCACAAGATGTCCAACAACTGTCTTCAGACATTTTTTTGTTGTTGTTTTGCACTAGTTTTTTTTTTTTTTTTTTTTTTTTTGAGATGAAGTTTCACTCTTGTTGCCCAGGCTGGAGTGCAATGGCACAATTTTGGCTCACTGCAACTTCCACCTCCTGGGCTCAAGTAATTCTCCTGCCTCAGCCTCCCGAGTAGCTGGGATTACAGGTGCCCACCACCACACCCAGCTAATTTTTTATATTTTAAGTAGAGACGGGCTTTCAACATGTTGGCCAGGCTGGTCTTGAACTCCCGACCTTCAGGTGATCCACCCACCTTGGCCTCCCAAAATGCTGGGACTACAGGCGTGAACCACTGTGCCCCGCCTGTTTTGCACTAGTTTTTAATGGTTGTCATCATCTCTGGGTGTGAGAGTATTTTACAATTTACAAAACACTTTCCTATCTATGGTCTTCATCCTCTTAACATTTGTGCATCGTGGTGTATCAGGAATGCATTTGGCTGCAGTTATCAGGAAACCCAACAACAATGGCTCAAACTCAGAGGGGGCTATTTTTCTCACATAACAATAAATTCATAGATAGGTGTTTGTTGGTGATGGTTTAGTGGCTCAATAATGCCGTGGCTGACATCACTGTGATTCTTTACCCCATGGTTGAAAGATGGCTGCTCTAGCACCAGGCATCATATTCATTTTTCAAGTCAGGAATAAAAGAGAGGACGCAGGTTGCTTCCCACAGCCCTGAGAATTCTTCTCATTGGTCAGAAGTGTGTCACAGGCCCACCTCTGGCTACAGAGAGGCTAAGTAAGTGACTTTTGCCTGGAGTTGGACACATTGTGGGCCCAAGCAAAACTGAGTTCCATCAGTAAGGCAACCAACAGTGCCTGCCGTAGGTGGGCCTCAGCTGCTCCTTCTCCCCTGCCTGGTCAGCAGGGATGTTTGGCTTTGCTGCATTTTCATTTCCTTTTTCTGCACGAACCTATTTATATAATAACCTTCATTCCTCCTGTGATGACAGAGGAAGAAAATGCTCATTGTAAAGCCCTAGAAATTTCAGGAAAAAATAGAGAGCATATCATCTATAATCTTATACCTAAAGATAATGACAAATGTTAACATTTTAGAGTATTTCCTTCCTGAAATTTTCCCATGCGTATATAAATGATATTACATTATATATTTATGATTGTATCATGCTTTTTTACTCAATAGTATATTGCATGTTCCCAGGCCATTAAAGTTTTTCAAAGTAATAATTTTTTTTAATTTTTACCATTTTTCTGATCACCATAGTAACACATGCTTGTTGTAAAACATTAATGTTTAGCATATGAATATTCCCTATATTTCTTCCTCAAGAGAAAACCACTATAAACAGTCAGGAAGTTTATCAGAATTTTTTGAACTATTCCCACGTTATTGGACATTCAGGTTATTTCCAATTTTTCATTATTAAGGACAACATTTTATTGAATATCCTTATACATGGATTTCATTCACATTTCTGATTATTTTCTTTGTGTAGATTCCTAGAACTGGGATTACTGGGTTAAAGGGTATGAACATTTTCAAAGCTCCTGACGCATATTGCCAAATTGCTTTCTGGAAGGACTGTACAATTTATACTCTGACTAGTATTTTATAAGCATGCCCAACTTACTCCATACTCGCCAGGATTTCAGAATCTCTTTCGGCCATTTTGCAAGAAAGCAATGTGGCTTAGCAGAATGCATTGCAGTCAGAAGTTCAACTAATTTTGACTAGTAGTCAGAAATCCTGATTTTAAGTTCTGAGTATATCAGAACTTGTGTGTGACATTAGGTAGGTCACTTTCTCAGTTTACTTAAAAAATATTGTGTAGTGTAGTCGACATTGTTGGTTCCTTTTTTTTGAGAAGGAGTCTTGCTCTGTTGCCCAGGCTGAAGTGCAGTGGTGTGATCCCGGCTCACTGCAACCTCTGCCTCTCCGGTTCAAGTGATTATCCTGCTTCAGCCTCCTGAGTAGCTGGGACTACAGGTGTGCACCACCATGCCTGGCTAATTTTTGTATTTTCAGTAGAGATGGGGTTTCACCGTGTTGGCCAGGCTGGTCTCCAACTCCTGACCTCGTGATCCACCAGCCTCAGCCTCCCAAATTGCTTGGATTACAGGTGTGAGCAACCGTGCTCAGCTGGTTACCTTTTCAGTAATTACCTCCTCTTTATTTCATTGTAACAGAACCCTGATCTGTTCAGATGCGCACCTCTCCTCTCCATAGCCTTAGAGCTTCAGGAGATGCTGACCTCCGCTTTGACGCGTGGACACTGATTAATATCAGCAGAGCTCATCAGACTTTTTGGTCTCAGACCCCTTTACAATCTTAACAATTATTGAAAAACCTGAAGAAGATTTGCTGATGTGGGCTATATCTATTGATATTTACTGTATTTGATGCTAAAATTGAGAAATTTAAAAACTATTAATTAATTTAAAGATAACAACATATGGGAGGCTGAGGCATCCATATGGACCACTTGAGCCCAGGAGTTTGAGACCAGCCTGGGCAACATAGCAAAACCCCGTCTGTATTAAAAATACAAAAAATTAGCTGGGCCTGGTGGCACATGTCTATAGATCCTCCCACTTCGGGAGGCTGAGATGGGAGGCTGAGGTGGGAGGATCACCTGAGCCCATAGAGCCAAGGCCGCAGTGATTCAGCCACTGGACTACAGCCTGGGTGACAGGAGCAAGACCCTGTCTCAATAAAAAAAGATAACAACATATAAGCCCATAATATGTTAATCTGATTAACATATTTTAATGAAAATAACTATATTTTCAAAAAAATGTAGTAAGTAGAGCAGTACTGTTATGTATTTTTGCAAATCTTTTTACTGCTTGGCTGAGTAGAAGACAGCTGGATTCTCATATCTGCTTCTACATTCAATCTGTCGTGATCTCATACATCATGTAGTCTCTAAAACTTCGTTGTGAGAGAATGAGGAAGAAAAAGGGGATAATGTTATGAAAATAATTTTGGCCTCATGGACCCCCTTAAAGGATCTCCAGGGACCTGAAACCACACTTTGAAACAGCCATGGTGATCCCATTCCCTTTGCGAGTAATTGGTGCAGGAGTGGGCTAGTATGCTTTTCTTTGGGAGCATGAATTTTCCCAAAGCCCACCAGCATCCTCTCCTAATTCCTCACTGGTCAAAATGAATTTTTGCTCCCAAAGGAAAGCATAAGAAATATATATGTTATTTTGTCTGTATGTGACATCAGGAAATGCTTCAACAATTTTTATTCCAGCCTGAGGATGACGCCAGCCCATATGAAAAGCAAAGACTAGGGATGGTGTGCAGGCCAAGCTGGGGGCCATGCTTGGAGTCCACCCTCGTTGTGTGACATAGAAAATTGATTTGGAGAAGGCATGTTAACAAAATTTGGTATGAGGAAGTAGAGGCGTTACACGCACCATAACCTAAGATAAGGACTGGGATGAGTTGAGAAGGTGTCTCTGCAGGCAGCAGGAATCAAGAAGCCTGCTGTTCCAGGCTGGGAAGCTGGCGACACTGTTATGTGGTTGTGAATTAATGGATCCCACTATTTTCCTTTGAACTTGGAGACAGTAAGTGCCCATTGAGAGCACTAGGGGAAATGGTTTAATATTTAGGATATTAATATGCACCGGCTATTATTTTGGTGGCCTTTGGTAGATTCCTATAAGAAAGAAACAAACTTATGCCTGTCTTAGAGCAGAGAAAGCAGGAATCTTATCTGCAGGAGATATTGGGGCCCAGAAAATCCCTACTGGCCAGGTCTCTCTTAAACACCTTCCTCTAAGCTCTTCTCCACTGACACACTGGACAGGCTTTGACAAGATTAGCTTGTTGGTGGTGACCCCCTGCCTGAGAATATTTTGGACTGTCTCCAGGCCGAGGTCTTTAAACTAGCTCCAGGGAGATGGGCAGAGCACAAAGGCCAGTGACCAGGAGACTCAAAGAACATATATCCAGACAAAGTCTTTGACCCATGCTTAATAAGCCATAGAACTGACCAGAAACAAATTGATGGAAGCCTACTAACTTTTAAAAGCCATACTGTCAAAGAAACCCTCATCTTGGCCAAGAAAAGCCATGGTATTTTTACTCTGTAGGGCAATCCCCACACCTTGAACCTCTGGTTGCTAAAGCCCTTCTAATTAATTTATTATTATTATTATTTTGAGATGTGATCTCTCTTGCCCAGACTGGTCTCAAGCTACTGGGCTCAAATGATTCTCCTATTTATTTTTAATTTTTCTAAAACTTTTACAAGTTTTGAGAGGGGAGCTTCAGTTTTAATATTTTGAGATTTGCTATGTAAAGTCTGCATTTATCCTAATTATCCTTAATTATTTTGCAGATTTTGATATCATTATATCTCTGCCTTTTTCTTAGTACTCACTTTTTTCTAAGTCTTTTTAAACTTAGAACATGATCTGGCTGATCTCAAAGAATTATGGAATTCTAAAGCCAGAAAGGACCTGATATGACTGTTCTCGAGTATTGGTTAAGTGACCTGCCTCATAAACCTTAAAAGAGTGAGTTTATTTAGTATACTTCTAATACAACTTTTATGTACCAAAATTATCTTTGGAAGCAGTTTTCATGAAGACAGCTAATACATAAGCTGGTGTTAATCTGTGCTCAGTTGACGTCTGGTAACGGTCCTCTTTTTCTCCCCCTTTATGTCATCTTCCTGGTGAAACTGACCACCAGTAGAGGACAAGGGTGCACTCTCTTTCTGTAGTAGCTATATCCCCCTTCATAACTCTAACACTGGTCTGAGCACAGGAGATACTTAATGAATGTTTACCCATGAATGGGCTAAATGAATGGAGGCAGCCCAATGCCTGAGACTTGTCCTCCTTTATGGCAAGGCATAAATAACATGCAAATTCCAGAAACAGCAATAAGGATACCATTCCAGTAAAGAGAAGAAGAAACTTGTTTCCGGCCAGCATCTGCCAAAATTGGTCCAGGAAAGAGGACAGCAATGACGATTATTTCTCAGAAAATGTTTTGCCCAGGCATGGATACAATTGCCCTGGGAAACAAAACCATGTAGAGGTGCAGAGGCCGGGGGTCTTTCTGCCCACCTTCCTTTTCCCCTACTCCAACTTCTCCCCTCTCTTCCGAGGCATGCTCGTCAGCAGTGTACCCCAGTGTGTGGTTCAGATTCCAAGAAGTTTTGGAACTTGGAAAGGGTCTGAATCAGTAGGACAGAAGGAAAGAGAGGCAACATCCGGAGGTCTTGAATGTTACGCTGCAGACCTGGACTAGTTGTAAATTGTCTGTTTCCTTGCTAATGAAGAGAGGCAGAGGTATGGCTCATATGGAAAAGTAGAAGCTTCAGAAATCACATGTACAACACTTTGGGAGACTTTTAAAAGCATTAAGAGATGCTCTTTGGAGCACACATCTGCTGATGTGAAGTTTTCAACAGAAATAAATATAATGGAGGCTCTATACAAGAGGCCAATGAAGACCAGTTTATTCAATGTAGTGAGGTCTGAGTAAAAGAACGTAAAAGAAAGTCTCTTTGTTAGTATCTGGTTAACATGAGCTGTTTGATTTAGTTTTGATTGTTCAACAAGTTTTCTTGTCTTCTGAGTAAAGGCCATCAATTTGACCATTTCTGAGAGATTTGCTCATCCTGGCTGAATTAAGGAGGACGGTCAAGCATAAAAATCATATAGGAATCTGGACTGATTCCTAAGGAAGCCTCAAGTGTTGAATGAATCTATTGTAGACCACACTTAGCTGAAACCTTTGGCACTTGGGATGGAATTTGCTTTATTAATTAAGATGGGGAATGTTGAACTCTTCCAATTTTTTGTATTTATAAAATTATGACTGATACTAACTCTTTTCTCTCCTTCCCTTGTGGAGGGCTTGAAGAAATTAAGGGTAACATTTAGCTCGAGGCTGCATAGAGGGGAAAATAGTGAAAGGGCAGGAGAGTTCCTGCCCTCCCTTGAGTTCAAAGAGGAAGTTGAAGCTCATTATCATATAATTATAGAGAATATTGGGGGCAGCGCCAACACACTGCCTCAGAGGCTCACATGTGGGCACCAGATGTAGTTCCTATGAGATCTGAAAAGTAGTATTGTTCCTGCGTAGTTAGAAGTGACCTCAAGTTATTTATGCCCTCTGGGCCTCACTTTTCTCATATGCAAAATGAGAGGGCTGGCTGGGACTGTTTATTCTCCACTCAAGCTATACATTATATCACCTGGGCAGATGATTGAAAAATGATTCTGGATTCGGAATCCACAAATGACTTAAGTGGAAACCAGGCATCACGATTTTTTAAAAGCCCCGCAGGTGATTCTTAAATGCAGCCAGTTTCACAACCACCACCCAGGTGATCTCTGTGGTCTCATACAGCAAAAGCTTCCAAATTTTAGAGCTAATGGATAGCTGAATAACGGCACCTGCATTGCAATCATTCTTTCTGGTTTGTAATGGACCTCTGAAGGGATATTTGTAGGAATGTACTTATTTTATAACTGATGATGGGCAAGGATGCGCTTTTTAAAAAGTTCGGAGGGCCTTGATTTCAACTTGGGCCGTCTAGCTACATTAATCCTTTTCCATGTAGGGGTGTACCTATGAATATGCTTCTTGTGACCTGGAAAATGGTATGGCCAGGAAAGCATAACCGGTTTAAGAAAGGCTTGATAATTTGGTTAATAATGCAAGCAAGGAACCTTCAGGAATAATTCTCTAGCCTATCAAATCATCTACCCACCCAAAATATTTACTGAATGGCTGCTTTTTCTAGAAGACGCTGTCCCAGGTGAATTCTTTTAGATTGCTCTGGGAGCTCTCTTGAGCTCCTGTCAGAGAGATTCTACTGAACAGAGAAAGCCACGCTTCCGTGCTGGGATCGCTTTTCTCCTCTTCTGATATGGTTAATGTCTAACAATGAAGATAGCGTGGATCCACCTTCTCTTCCCACGCGGGCACTTTTGTCTCTGTAGTGTCAAAATAGTAGCAGCTGAAGTTGATGAAGTTCTTACTGTGTGCTGGGCATTGTGGTTTTTTGTTTGTTTGTTTCTTTTTTTTTTAATAGTTTGTATTACCTCTTTTTTTCTTTTTCTTTCTTTTTTTTCTTTTCTTTTTTTTTTTTTTTTGACAGAGTCTCGCTTTGTTGCCCCGGCTAGAGTGCAGCAGCACGATCTCAGCTCACTGCAACCTCCGCCTCCCAGGTTCAAGTGATTCTCCTGCCTCAGCCTCCCGAGTAGCTGGGACTACAGACACACACCACCATGCCTAATTTTTGTGTTTTAAGTGGAGATGGGGTTTCACTATGTTGGCCAGGCTGGTCTCAAACTCCTGACCTCAAATGATCCACTGGCCTCCATCTCCCAAAGTGCTGAGATTACAGCCGTGAGCCACCATGCCCAGCCTGTATTACCTCATTTAATCGTCCCAACCACTCTAGGAAACAGGCTGTATTCTATTATTACTCTGGACTGAATATTTGTGGCCCCTCCCCACCCAAATTCGTATATTGAAATCCTAATCTCCAATGTAATGGTGTTTGGGGTGGGGCCTTTGGTAGGTAATTGGGGTTAGATGAAATCCTGAGGGTAGAACTCCCATGATGCGATTAATTCCTTCATAAAAAGAGGAAGAGACACGAGATTGCTTGTGAGAACATAACTGGGAAGAGGGCCCTCACCAAGAACCTAACCATGCTGGCATCCTGATCTCAGATTTCCAGCCTCCACAACTGTAAGAAACAAATTTCCATTGTTAAAGCCACCCAGTGTATGATATTTGTTATAGCAGCCTGAGCTGACCAAGACAAGTTTTTATTTGTTTGTTTTGGTTTTTTCTGGGACAGCATCTCGCTCTGTCACCCAGGCTGGAATGCAGTGGCGTGATCACGGCTCACTGCAGCCTCAAACTCCTGGGCACAGGTGATCCTCCCACCTCAGTCTCCCAAGTAGCAGGGACTACAGGTGCACACCACCACGCCTAGCTAATTTTTTGTATTTTTTGTAGAGATGGGTTGCACCATGTTGCCCAGGCTGATCTCAAACTCCTGGGCTCAAAACAATCCACCTGCCTCGGCCTCCCAAAGTGCTGGGATTACAGGTGTGACCACCTGTAATTATTTTTATAGGTGAGAAAACGAGGACTTAGAGAGGTTAATTAACCCGTGCAAAGTCACAGGGTTAAGAAATGAGAGTCAAAACACCACCCCAGCTCTCCAGCCTTGCCTTGGGTGCAGGGACCAGGCACTATACTCCTTGGTGTCCTCCCACGGCAGCTAACAGTGCTGAGCACACAGTGGTACAGAGTCAGAAAATGAACTGGGGTGGGCTGAACGGAAAGGGAAAAGAGGCTGGCTGTGGGTGAACTCCTTCACCGGCGAAACTTCCGGAACAGGTGCCCCAAGGCAGCTGTGAGCAGCGTCCTGAGAACTGCTAAGAACTGAGCAGGTATTCGGGGTATGCTCAGCCTCCAGGGGAAATGCAGGCTTGTTGGCCCCTGTCGGTTCTTTCCAGCTCAAGGATTCAATATTCCGCTGATTTCTAGAACTGTTGGCTGAAAGGGAAATGTTTACGATCAACCACAGCACGCTACTAAAGGTGACAGGAATTGTGCGAGTGTTTGGCCTGATGCTTATCCTGTGGGCTAGCCAGTGATAGGCAACCATTTGCTAGCGTGTCATCAGCTGCACAGGGCTTTCCCCAGCAGCTTCCTTTCCAATTATTCACTCCTACTGTAAGCGTGGGAGAATGAGGGCACACGGGGGAAGGGAGCTGTCTCCCTGCAGCCATGGACGATGCGCACAGAAGGAGCATGAGCTGCCCAGAGCAAGTGTGATTTCTGGGGCTCTCAAAACGTCCGTGTTTGCCCTTTGTCCTCATGTTCTCTCTCCAATCACTTAAGCAGATTATTCCTACAAATGCAGGTGAGGTGAGGTAAGCAGAATCTGTCACTCCATGGCTAGAGCAAAGAAATTACTAATGCATGTCAAGAATATTCACATGCATCAATGGACCCTTAAATCCACACTGTGCAGTTGGTACTGTCATCTTCATTCCATATGAGTAAATGAAACTTGGAGAGACCAACTGACTTTCTACCAGCTGGGTATGGAGCTGAGATTCAAACCACATCTTCTCTGTATCTATTTCCTATTCTTTTCACTTATATTGACACTGCTTAAATTTGTAAGGATAAAGAACCAATATGGGGAAGGAAGAGCAGGAAGGAAGAGGTTTCTGAAGGGTGCAGACGGGCGTGGGGGAGAGGTCTATCAGGTGAAACACAGGACACCCAGGGAAACTTGAATTTCAGAAAAAGAATGAATTTTTAAAAATATAAATAAGTACCAAATATTCCATGAAGGCATACTTGTACGAAAACATTTTTCATTGTTTATCTGAAATTCCATAATTCAGGTACTGTGTTTCTGTTTGCTAGATCTGCAGCCCTACGCGGGAGTATGAGAAGATCCACAGTAAAGGATCCTGAAAGCAGACTTTATGGAATTCAAAGTTTGCGGTCAAGCTAAGTCCACATTTCTCTCCCCAGTGTGTGTGTGCATGAGAAACCGTGGCGTGTCTCAGGTCTGGGGTCTGGTTGTGTGTCCCGAGTTGGTTCCTTCCGGTGGGTTCGTGGTCTCGCTGACTTCGAGAACGGAGCCTCGGACCTTTGTGGTGAGTGTTACAGCTCTTAAAGATGGCACGGACCCAAAGAGTGAGCAGCATCAAGATTTATTGTGAAGAGCGTGGAATTTATTGTGAAGAGCGTGGAAAGGGGGACCTGAACGGGTTACTGCAGCTGGCCAGGATGGCTAGTTTTTATTTCCTTATTTGTCCCTGCCCATGTCCTGCTGATTGGTCCATTTTACAAACCTCTAGCTAGCTACAGAGCGCTGATTGGTGCGTTTTTGTTGTTGTTGTTGTTTGTTTGTTTTGAGACAGAGTCTTACTCTGTCACTCAGGCTGGAGTGCAGTGGCACAATCTCAGCTCACTGCAACCTCTGCCTTCTGGGTTAAAGCGATTCTCATGCCTCAGCCTCCCGAGTAGCTGGGACCACAGGTGCCCGCCAGCACACCTGGCTACTTTTTTGTATTTTTAGTAGAGATGGGGTTTCACTGTGTTAGCCAGGATGGTCTCGATCTCCTGACCTCATGATCCACCCACCTCAGCCTCCCAAAGTGCTGGGATTACAGGCGTGAGCCACGGCGCCCGGCCTGATTGGTACGTTTTTACAGAACACTGATTGGTGCATTTTACAAACCTCTAGCTAACTCCAGAAAAGTTCTCCAAGTCCCCACTCGACCCAGGAAGCCCAGCTGGCTTCACCTCTCAGTTGGAGGGAAGGAGAGAGGGACCTAAGAATTCGGTCTGCTGCCACAGCAGGCAACCTTGATGACACGGCACTAAATGCAATGAGCCAGACACGAAAGGACAGATATCGCATCATTCCATCCATATGAAGCGCCTGGATTACACACATTCATAGAGACAGGTAGTGGAATGGTGGTTGCCAGGGGTTGGGGCTGAGGGGCAATGGGGTGTTAGTATTTAATGGGGCAGAATTTCAGTAGGGAAAAATGAAAAAGTTCTGGAGAGGGATGGTGGTGACGATTACACCACATTGTGAATATAGGCAACACCACGAAACTGCAGAGTTAAACAAGATTAAAAGTGCAAATTTTATGTTATGCATATTTCATCACCATTATACACAAAAAGATTCCAGTTCAAGGTCCTGCCCTATCCTTAAAAGAGCTCTGTAGAGAGCGGCAGCCAGCTTGCCCCCGGGTTGCCCTGGACAAGAGAAACTCAGAAATACACATGAAGCTCAGGCTTCTCCTGCTGCTCAGCGTCCAGGGTGCAGGGGCCAGGCATTCAGCGCCAGCCAGGAGGGGGAGAGGTTTATGTGGCTCAGTGGAGGTCACACTGCAGACAGAGGCTCAGGGAACCCAAGTCTCCCAGCCTCCATGTGGGGCTCATTCCTCTGCCTTAAAGGGAGAGGAACACACAGCCCTCCTGCTGCTCCTCCTCCTGCTCCAACCGCTGTGCAATGAGCTAATCTCCGAAAAGAGCTTAGAGCTCTTCTCAGAAAGATGCTCTATAAATACAGCATCCTCTTGCTAACCAGGACTCCAGGGGTGAGGAACAGATCACCGGAGGGATCCAAATGGGGGGAAGGGGTCCCTGGGGGACTTAAATTTAACCCCAGAAACTGGGCTGAGGTCACTGACTGCGACAGCCCTGTGCCCTGTCCCCAGGAGAAACCATCCGGAGAATACTGTTTATTCTTTGTAATTTAGGGGCTTCCCCTGCCCCCAGTCACTGCCTAGGAGGATCATGGATTAATATGGGCTTTTGGATAGAATATGAATTTTTATCAGCAGCTGTTAGGACATCTTCCCTGGTCTTTGCTTTAGGGGCTCAGGCTCTGCTAAATTCAGACCAGACAGAGTTAGTTGCTTCTCAGACAGACCTTACAAGGAAGCAGCAAGGCCAGAGAGGCGTGGGGTAAACAATTTCAGTGACAGTTCTCAATCTGCCGTGGGAACAGATCACCAGGGGCTTCTGACAGCTTTCACTCAACCTTCTCCAGGTAAACAAACTGCTGCAGTCCTTCTCTCCCCTGTCACCCCAAACAGCACTTTTAATAACAAATATTTTATAACACTATCTTTACTATTTAAAGTGAAACTGATGGTCAATATAATAGTGCCTACACATATCACTTAAAAGATTAATAAAATGCCTTAACTGTAGAGAAAAAAGGGAGAAGGTAACTTAAAAGATTGTATTTCAAGATCTAAATGCTCAGGCACAGCCACATTAAGACAATGGAGGATTCAGACGCTCATAGTTAGTTATAATGAATACATGTGGATTTAAGAATGGCAAGAAAGTGTTCCACTAAAAACTATGTGCCGTTTTTGACATTTGAGATAGGATTAGGTGTGTCTGTGTAAATACATATAGTGAGAGAATCACTGTGAATGTGAGAGCTACAAATGTACTGATAACTGACTGGTTATCATGCTAGGGTTTTTCAAAGTGGTGCACTGTGCTTAAAAGGTTTCAAACAAAATACAGTCTTCCCTAGATTTATACCCTCGTTGGGAAACTTTGTGTTTTAAGGCGATAGAGAAAAACATTCTCTGCTTTATGTAAAGCAGTTTGATTCTAGGCTCAGATTTATAAACAGGTGTTCTACCGACGTGACATTCTGAAAGCTGAGCAATGCTCAGGACAATTCTTCATGATGGAGACTGTCCTCTGTGTTGCAGATGCCTCTCATCTGTGGCTTCTGTTCACTGATGCTAGCAGCATCCCCAGTTACTGTGATAACCAAACACCCTCCCAAACTGCCGAAGTGCTTCACTGAGAACAACCGATGCAACAGGGCTGAGTGCCTGGTCCTTACAGAGATATTCCTTCCCTCCCCTCCCCTCCCCTCCCCTCCCCTCCCCTCCCCTCCCCTCCCCTCCCCTCCCCTCCCCTCCCCCCTCCCCTCCCCCCTCCCCTCCCCCCTCCCCTCCCCTCCCCTCCTCCCTCCCCCTCCTCTCCCCCTCCCCTCCCCTCCCCTCCCTTCCTCTTTCCTTTCCCTTTTCTTTCCTTTTCCTTTTTTCCTTTCATCTTTCCATATGATTCTAAGAAGTGGGATCCAGGAAAGGGAGAAAATAACTCGGTCTTGCTGTGTGGAGTGGCTCAGGAAAAACCAGATGAGTTGACTGTGAGGGAACACTAGGGCAAAGGCCCTAAAGATCTTACTAGGAGTCCATTTTCTAAAATCATTATATTAAAAAGATACATTCACTCATATGTTTATCGCAACACTATTCACAATAGCACAAAGATATGAAATCAACCTAAATGTACATCAATGGATGACTGGATAAAGAAAATGTGGTACATGTGCACGATGGAATACTATACAGCCATAAAAAGAATGAAATCATGTCCTTTGCAGCAACATGGATGGAACTAGAGGCCGTTGTTTAAGTGAAACAACTCAGAAAGTCAAATACCACATGTTCTCACTTTTAAGTGAGAGTTACATAATGTATACACATGGGCATAGAGTATGGACTGATAGAAATTGGAGACTTGGAAGGGGGAGAGTGAGAGGTGGTTGGGTGATGAGAAATTACTTAATGAGTACAATGTACATTATTTGTATGATGGATACATTAAAAGCCCAGACATCACTACTAAGCAGTATATCCATTTAACAAAATTGTGCTTGTACTCCTTAAATTTAATCTCCTAAGAATCCATGAACAGTAGGGATTCTCATAAGAATCCATTTTCTTTCTTTCTTTTTCTTTGAGACAAGGTCTCACTCTGTCACCCAGGCTAGAGTGCAGTGGTGCAATCACAGCTCACTGCAGCCTTGAACTCCCCGGGCTCAGCCTCTCAAGTAGCTGGGCTACAGGCGTGTGCCACCACGCCTGGCTAATTTTTCCACTTTTTGTAGAGACGAGGGTTCACCACATTGCCCAGCCTGGTCTTGAACTCCTGGGCTCCAGCAATCAGCCTGCCTCAGCCTTCCAATGTGTTGGGATTACAGGTGTGAGCCACTGCGCCAAGCCAAGAATCCATTTTCATTCTACTTCTGTAAGTGATTTACACTTCACACAACTCTTTCCAGCATATCATCTCATTTGAATCTACACACTGATTCTGCTTGGCAGGCAGGGCAGGAATATAAGCTGCACTTAAGAGATGAAGACATAGAGGCAGAGCAAGCTTAAGTGATTTATTTATCCAAGGTTATTCTCTATCTTATCCCTGTGTATAGTTCCTTGCCAGCCCTCCCATGACATGAAGTAATGCTGTACTGTTGCATGGGAAACTCATGGATGTGTATACTCTCTGTTAGAATGAAAGCTCCCAGCAGACAACAGTCCGCTTTCTCTCTAGTTCACTGTTCTTCACAGGCACCAGCATAGTTATTTAAAGCTAGTAGGTTTAAGATAAATATTTATTTCATAAATGAATTAGCAGCCTCCTTGCTTCCAATCCTTTATTCTCTTCATAGAATTCTCCTCTTAAAATAGTCGAATCACCTCATGCCACATCATTGCAAAAATCTACTGTGGCTCACTGCTGTATAGAAGATAATTTTAAGCTCCTTAGCTTGGCATTCCAGCTCTGTCTTCAACTTCTGTTCCCCTCTGCGCCCTTAAATGCCATCCATACTCCAAAACAGCCTGCGTCACTTGCCATTAGCAGCTAACATTTATTGAACGCTTACTGTAGGCCAAGTACTGCCAAGCACTTTACGTATATTATTCTATTTAATCTTCACAAGGACTCTGTGAAATAGCCACTATTGTCTCCATTTTAATGAAAAGGGAAACTGAGGCTTAAATAACTTACCTAAGATCATGCAGCTCTTGAATGGCACACCGGGGCTTGAACCCCCACCTTTCCGCCCTCAAGTGCGTGCACTAAGTCCCACGTTAGGTTGAACTTACTCTGCCTTTACACCTTGGCTGGGGCCCATGCTTGGGTTCCTTGCTCGGGCTGGGATAACTCTTCTCTTCTCCACGTGCCTGCATCCTTGCTGTCCCTGCCTCAGTGGCCTTTCATCCAAGAGCCTTCCCATCCTACCCACTCTGGTGAGCCACTTTTTCCTCTGCAACACAATGCATTCTGATTTAAAGCAGTATTAGCTGGGCAGGAGACTGTCCTCCAGAAGGGTCTGTGAGCTCTTTTTAGGCAAATACTATAATCCATTCTTTTAAAAATTTTTTTAAAAATTACTTTATTTTTAAATTGAATAATTGCACATATTCAGTAATAATTGTACATGTTCATGGAGATACATGGTGATGTTTCAATACATATAATGGTGAATAAATGAGAGTAGTTAGCATATTCATCATCTAAATTTTTATCATCTCTTTGTGTTAGGAACATTTAACTTCCTGCTAGCTATTTGAAACTACATAATACGTTGCTGTTAACTATAGTCATCCTACAGTGATGTAGGATACTAGAACTGATTCCTCCTACCTGATAGCATTTTGTATCCTTTAACAAACCTCTCCCTATCCCTCTCCTCTAAAATCAGCATCCCAGTCCCAACTTACAATTGGTGTTCAATGACTCTTAGACAACTCAGGATGAAGTTTAGTGATGATGTTATTATTATTAAGGAAATAGCCACAAGGGGGCAGTACCAACGGGTCTTAGAATGGATTGCCCTCCCTGTTCCACCTGGGAGAGGGATGTTCTGCTCCCAACTCGCACCATGGCCCTGAGGGGCAGAGGAACCAAGGTCCAATATAATGAAGTGTGCACGACCAAAAGGTAAACAACAATGGGAAGCGTGGGAGGAAAATTGGAAGAAAGTTAGAAAAAAACCCAATTTTTTGGAAGCTCTTGAAAACTTTTGGAGTTTTAAAAACGTTCAGATAATATATGGATTATAGTTTTTATCCTGCAGAGTGTTATTTGGTTTTCTTCATACAATATTTATATCTTTAGTTCCCTAAACATAATTTTGTTAGCAGACTAAGAAACACATAACACATTTCGTGTTATTGAAGAAAACTCACAGTTCCATAAAGAGGGCTAAAAATGATTAATGCTATTTTCTACTGTGCTTCCTTAAATTTTCTATTGTTCTTTCTCTACCTTCCTCCTAATTGTTGTTTGTGGAGATTGTAAGTTATATCTTCACTCATTGTTATTGCTGTTTTGCCTGTTTTTTTTTTTTTTTTTTTTTTTTTTTTCCTAGTTAAAAAGGAGATACGTTCTTTTCTAGCCCTAATGGAACCTGCAGCTAATTCTGGCAAAAGATGGAGCAGGGCTGGGGGGAGAAGGATGGAGAAGGGCCACAGAGTATTGACGGGCCTTACGGGCCTGTGCTCAAAAATTCACGGGATTCGTGGGATTCAAGACCGGGCATAGTGGCTCACACCTGCAATCCCAGAACTTTGGGAGGCCTAAGTGGGCAGATCGCTTGAGCCCAAGAGTTCAAGACCAGCCTGACCAATGTGGCGAAACCCCGTCTCTACTAAAAATACAAAAATTAGCCTGGCTTGGTGGCGGGTGCCTGTAATCCCAGCTACTCTGGAGGCTGAGGCAGGAGAATCATTTGAACCCAGGAAGTGGAGGTTGCAGTGAGCCGAGATCGCACCACTGCATTCCAGCCTGAGTAGCAGAGTGAGACTCTATCTCAAAAAAATAAATAAATATGAAAAATTCATGGATTCACCCATATCGAGGGTTGGAAAATAAAAGGATTTTGAGAAGTCTTTCTGAGGGAAAGACTTTTCAGGGGACCTTTTAGGAAGGCCTGGAATAGCTTCACGAGTGAAGAGAAACTTCAGTAAGATCCCATGGAAGGCTTGACATGTGTTCCCGAAGCTGAGGGGTACCGTGGACCGCTCTGTGATGCCTACGTGGAAAATTCCAAGGCAGGAGAGAGTGTGTTTCCTGCTGCTGCAGTGCTAAGAGTGAAGGGCAGGCTGCCTCTGCCCTGGGCTTGGGCTTCATTCCCGGAGTTTGCAGGGACCCAGATTTTCTGCATGTTTCCCGGAGACCGGCCATGAGCCACACATAAGAGCATCCCTAGCTGCCACCCACCGCCTACTGCACAGCCTCCCCAGCCACCACCCACCACCCAAAACCCTCAGCCTCCCCAGCCGCCACCCACCACCCAACCCTCAGCCTCCCCAGCCGCCACCCACCACCCAATCCTCAGCCTCCCCAGCCGCCACCCACCACCCAATCCTCAGCCTCCCCAGCCGCCACCCACCACCCAACCCTCAGCCTCCCCAACCGCCACCCACCACCCAAAACCCTCAGCCTCCCCAGCCGCCACCCACCACCCAACCCTCAGCCTCCCCAGCCACCACCCACCACCCACCACACAGCATCCCCAGCTGCCACCCACCACCCAACCCTCAGCCTCCCCAGTCGCCACCCACCACCCACTGCACAGCATCCCCAGCTGCCACCCACCACTCACTGCATAGCATCCCTAGCTGCTGTCCACTACCCACTCTCCATCCCCAGTTGTGACAACCAAAAGGGTCTTCAGGCATTGCCAAATGTCCTGTAGATGTCAAAATTACCCCCGCTTGAGAGTAGCTGCCTTTGAGGGAACTGCGTATCACACCCAAAAGAATAGGCCCCCCAGTTAGGGCTACTTTTGATGATAGGAGACCACTTGGGGGCCTGGTAAATGCACCAGCTGCTGACTCCTGTCGTGGCACAGGAAATTAGAATGACACCCTGTGTGAGGGCAGCCTTCCCCAGATGGCAGCAAGGCACTGGTTTGGACTGAATGTGTGCTCCCCAAGTTCATATGTGAAAGCTCTGACCCCTACTGTGGCTGGATTGAGAGATAGGGTCTGTAAGGAAGTACATGAGGTTATAAGGGTGGGGCCCTAATCTAATAGGACTATGGCCTTATAGGAAAAGAAAGACACACCCAGGTGTGCGGTGTCTGTCCTTATGCCTGGAGGAAAGGCTGATTAAGGACACGGTGAGAAGGTGGCCTTCTACAAGCCAGGAAGAGAGGCCTCACGGGACATCCATCCTGCCAGACCTCGATCTTGGACTTCCAGCCTCCAGAACTGTGAGGAGGAAATCGGTGTCTGTTGTTGAAGACACTGTGTGTGGCACACTGCTCGGGGGCCCCAGCTCTGAGATGGCACTGGATGCGCATCTGTGACACCAGAGGCAGGCCCCAGGGGTCCCTGGCACCACGAGTAGCCGTGCCTCAAGGTGATGTGTGCCCACTCTATTGGACGCCATGTGTCCCACCAAAACCAGATGGGAGGGCTCTTGTGTTCTTTGTAAGAAAAATGAATGGCTAATATTGACATTTACAACCAACCCTTCAACTGGCCAGCCTAGTTAGACCCTGCAACCTCCTCTGCAGCCTAAGCCTCCCCAACGCTGCAGTCACCAACCTCCCTTCTCTCTTCACGGGAACCTCTGTAGGAATGTCAAGGAATGGAATATGCTGGTTGGTTGATTTTGAAAAAACAAACAGTATTAAACTTGTTGGGGGGTGTGTCCAAAATTTTGTGTTGAAAAATCTTTTTAAAGTTATGCATTCATTTTTAAATAAACATGCTTGTTAACTGAGTATTTTGCGGGTTCAGCATTTTCATCCTGAGCATCATTTGTCTATAGGATGATTGGACTGTAGATGAATACAGTATAGAAGTCTTAATGGAATATGGACACATTCCAGAATGTCCCTGGGATATTGTTTTCACGGTATCTGTTATTAGCTTGTTTTCTTGGCATTTTGGCTTTTTTTCTTCTAAAACCGGAGGAAAGGAGGAAAAGCAGCTGTCCTGGCCAAGTATCTGTGTGTGAAATGAGGTTGTCGTGTCCGTCTGCTTGTGTTTAGCACCATCGTGTTTAGTCTCAGGGCCCTGACAATAGACGGATAGCAGCAGGGCAGCAGAAGGCTTCTTGTTAGTCCCTTTAGGGGACGTGAATTGTCGGGCAAAGAATATGAAAGCTCTTGGGATCTCCCTCAGAAAATGGAGGGGCTGGTTCTTGTGTGCTTTAGAAGAATCCGATTCAGCCCAAGAGGCACTCCCTGGAGTCAGGGCTGTGCTGTGAGCCACACATGCGGACTTCTTTTTCTTGTTTTTTTTTTTTTTGTTTTTTTTTTTTTTAGATAGAGTCTCACTCTGTCACCCAGGCTGGAGTGCAGTGGCGTAACCTCGGCTTACTGAAACCCGGGTTCAAGCCATTCTTCAGCCTCAGCCTCCTGAGTAGCCGGGATTACAGGGTGAGCCAACATGCCTGGCTAATTTTTGTATTTTTAGTAGAGACGGGGTTTTGCCATACTGGCAAGGCTGGTCTCGAACTCCTGACCTCAGGCGATCCACCCACCTTGGCCTGCCAAAGTGCTGAGATTACAGGCATGAGCCACCATGCTCGGCCCACACATGTGGACTTCTTTCCGTCCAGGCGTCACTGCTCTCTCCAGTGCTGTCTCCTCTAGCCTGGAACACTCCTGTGTGGGAGCCTCCAAATTGTTCTCCCTGCACACAGGCTCACCTCACCTCATCATTTTACGGGAGACAGTTCTGATGATTGTTCTAGAATCCCTACCTGGTCTTGTTACTTTTTTTTTTTTTTTTTGAGACAGGGTCTTGCTCTGTCACCCAGGCTGGAGTGCGATGGCGCGATCTTGGCTCAGTGCAACCTCTGCTCCTGGATTCAAGAGATTCTTGTGCCTCAGCCTCCTGAGTAGCTGGGACTACAGGTGTTACAGGAAAGGGGTCCCAATAAAGACCCCAAGAGAGAGTCCTTGGATCTGATGTAAGAAAGAATTCAGGGCGAATCCACAAAGCAAAAGCAAGTTTATTAAGAAAGTAAAGTGGTGAAAGAACGGCTACTCCATAGACAGAGTAGGGTGTTCCCAAAAGTACGAGGAGGAACGTGTCCACCCGAAGTACAATACTCATTTATATATAGGATAAAAACAGATCATGGGGAGATGTGCTCTTCTATAAGGGTTTCTGATGAAGGATTAATTTTCTTAATTACTATATGTTGCAAGAATCAATATTATTATCTTTAAAGCAAAATTAGGAATGTTTTTGTTCTCAAGATATCAGGATATCAGGTCACTCTGATTCATCTAGTCTACTGTAGATGAATACACCTACTGTATTTATCTACAGTACAATCATCCTATAGACATCCTATAGACCAAAGTCTGCGTGTGTTTATTAAACATCAATCTGTTCCCTTAACCATAAACATCTGGAGGCTAGGAATACCTAACTTCCTAAGAATGCGGCCCAGCAGTCGCAGCCTCATTTTCCTAGCCCTCATTCAAGAGGCAATCACTGTGGTTCAAACACCTCTGACACAGGCTCATGTCACCATACCCGGCTAATTTTTTGCATTTTTAGTAGAGATGGGGTTTCACCATGTTGGCCTTGAACTCCTGACCTCAAGTGATCCGCCACCTCAGCCTCCAAAGTGCTGCAATTACAGGTGCTTGCCACCCTGCCAGGCTAATTTTTGTCTTTTTAGTAGAGATAGAGTTTTTCCATGTGGCCCAGGCTGGTCTCGAAGTCCCGACCTCAAGTGAGCCTCCTGCTTTGGCCTCCCAAAGTGCTGGGATTACAGGCATCAGCCACCATGCCCAGCCTGGTCTTGTTACTTCTTAAACCTCCCTAAGGGCCTCTCAGTGTTTTCAGATTAAAATTCAAGCTCCTCTAAAGAGACTGCATATTGTGTGACTATAGGAAATATCCAGAAAAGGGAAAACGACGGAAACAGAAAGTAGATCTGTGGTAGCTGGGGTGAAAGCAGGGAGGAGGGGATTAAATGTGCATGAAGAACATAATGAGCCCTCATCTCAAAAAAAAAATTTTTTTTAACTAGCTGTTTGTGGTGGTGCGTGCCTGTGGTCCCAGCTACTCAGGAGGCTGAGGCGGGAGGGTTGCTTGAGCCTGGGAGTTCAAGGCCGCACTGAGCTATGATTGTGCCCCTGAACTCCAGCCTGGGACACAGAGAGACACCTTGTCTCTGAAATTAATAAGTGCATAATTTAAAAAATGTGCCTGAAGGGTCTTAAAGGAGTAATGAGATGCTCTAAAACTGATTTATGGTGATGGTAACGTTACCTTAAATTCATTGAGTTACACAATAAGGGTGAATTGTATGATACGCAAAATTTTAAAAAATTCAAGCGTGTTAACATAGCTTCCCAGTGCTCTGGGATACAGTTCCTGTCCACCTGCTTGAGCTCCATCCTGCCCATGCTCCTCTCATTCTGGATACAATACTGACCCTGCTTAAATCCTTGAAGGGACCATGTTTTTCCCCAGCTCTACCGGCAAACACCTGCTGCATCCTTCCTTCCTCACAACATTCTTCCCCTGCCTGTCAGCCCCCTGTGTTTAGCACCATCGTGTTTAGCACCCTGCCCTAAATCTGGCTGGGACCCTTCAGAGCTCAGCTTTCCCAAGGATGGATTCTGTCATCCACCAACAGGAGGTCCTAACCCTGTTCTGTGCTCCCGTAATATACTTGAAGTTTCTCTTTTGTGCTGCTCATTACGTTTTGCTGTAATTATTTTATTTATTTATTTTGATTTTTATTTATTTATTCATTTAGATGGAGTTTCACTCTTCTTGCCCAGGGTAGAATACAATGCACGATCTTGGCTCACTGCAACTTCCGCCTCCTGGGTTCAAGCAATTCTCCTGCCTCAGCATCCCAAGTAGCTGGGATTACAGGTGTGCACCACCACGCCTGACTAATTTTGTATTTTTAGTAGAGACGGGGTTTCTCCATGTTGGCAGGCTGGTTTCGAACTCCCGACCTCAGGTGATCCGCCCACCTTGGCCTTCCAAAGTGCTGGGATTACAGGCGTGAGCCACCGCGCCCGGCCTTATTTTTTATTTTTATTTTTTCCCCCCTGAGACGGAGTCTTGCTCTGTCACCTAGGCTGGAATGCAGTGGCATGATCTCGGCTCATGGCAACCCCTGCCTCCTGGGTTCAAGTGATTCTCCTGCCTCAGCCTCCTGAGTAGCTGGGATTACAGGTAGCCACCACCAGGCCTGGCTAATTTTTGTATTTTTAGTAGAGATGAGTTCTAACCATGTTGGCCAGGCTGGTCTCGAACTCCTGACCTCATGTGATCCACCCACCTTGGCCTCCCAAAGTGCTGGGATTACAGGTGTGAGCCACTGCGCCTGGCCTATTTTGCTGTAATTGTTTATTTAATGTCTGTCTTCCTTGCCAGTTTATAAACCCATATATAGTTTTCACAGTGATATTCCCAGGGCCCCGAGTGGTTTCTGCTGCATAGTAGGGTGTTAGAAATATTAATTGCATAAATAATACAGGAATGAGGTGCAGAGTCCGAAGGACCAGGCAGCTCTTCTTCCAAGAGAACATAGATTTATTTGGAACCCAGAGTTGCTCGACTGAAGGCACATTGGGATCACCCCCAAAGATGGCATGAAAGGGGTGAGAGAGTGGGGGTGGCCACAGCAGGGACATGGCACAGAGATGACAGGGCTGATGACACGAAGCTCAGGAAGGGGGCAGTGTGAAGGGAAGGAGGAAACTCAGGAGGCTGTGGGATCCTAGTGACTTAAACTCTCTAGTCATCTTCTTTTTATTTAACCTATAAAAAGATGGCATAATTTATAGTCTCCCCCAGCTCAAATGTCCTGCCATCCCAGTCATCCTACTAGATGGGTGCTTCAACATCAGACCCACCTGGGATGTGTATTAAACGTGCAGACTCCTGGGCATCGTCAGAATATCTGGGAGTGGGACTTGGAGATCTGGAGATCTACGTCTTAACGTGCTCTTGGGTGATTTTTTGTAATGCAAGTTAATGAGAGCATGGGGACTGCGTCTACCTTGTTCACATGTGTATCCCAAAAACCTAGCCTAGTCCGGGGCAGGGATGAGCAACTCAGTATATCTTGATGGGTAAATAAATGAATGAATGAACTCTATAGTCACAGAAATGTGTATATTTGGTTTTGACCAAGGCAAAAAAGGAAGAGGGATGCTGCCTCGCTATAGTCTTCCATTGCTGTCTTCACCCTCCTGGGCCAATTTCCCCATTGGCAAGCTACAGGGCTGTCGGACTGAGTACGCCACAGGACTTCTTCCTGCCTTAATAATCAAGAGCACCATGAATCGGTGCTTTCGGTTTCTCTTTGCCTGCCTTCCTGCAAGGGGGGAAAGAATCAAGATGAAAATCAACGACAACCCAGAGATTTGTTGTCAGTTTTAATAGGAGGAGTGGAGTCAGAGTTTAGAGAAATGTAGAAAAAGACCTTTTACTTTTTGCTGGAACATGATATGGTTTGTGCATGGCACATACATATTAAAAAAATAGAGGTATCACATTTCACAATCACATGACCGAACAGCATCTGGGTTGTACTACGTGCTGTGCCTAAGCTGGAGGGCAGCTCTACCCTGGGACCAGCCTGAGGTACTCAGCGATTTACAGAAAGAGGAAACCACTCAGGACACAGCTCTCTGGTGCTGGAATTTCAGTCGTTCAATGAGGTATACAAACATGGTTCTGCGTTGGCTATCTGCATGATGGACCAGATTCAGGACCTGCTTGGGACATCATCACATCTTCCACCTGTTCTGGGAAGAGGAAGCATCAACTCAGATGTAAGCAGAGACTGGAGTATTTCTCTCTATTCTTCTGGCCTTGTCCCAAACATTCCTCTCTTTGGAGTTTTTCTGGGAGGTAGCAGAATGAGTGGCTGGTTCCTTCAGGGGACAAACAAGTATTAGAGACCCACTTTATAGACACAGGCATGGTAAGTGGCAGAGAATGCTTCCTCAGTGACAGCTGACCCAGAGTCTTTGAGGAAAAACATTGGATAGAAGGATGAAGGAGTTTTCTTTCTTTCTTTTTTTTTTTTTTTTGAGACGGAGTCTCGCTCTGTCGCCCAGGCTGGAGTGCAGTGGTGCAACCTCAGCTCACTACAAGCTCCGCCTCCCGGGTTCACGCCATTCTCCTGCCTCAGCCTCCCAAGTAGTTGGGACTACAGGTGCCCGCCACCACGCCCAGCTAATTTTTTTTTGTATTTTTAGTAGAGATGGGGTCTCACGATGTTAGCCAGGATGGTCTCGATCTCCTGACCTTGTGATCCGCCCATCTCGGCCTCCCAAAGTGCTGGGATTACAGGCGTGAGCCACCATGCCCGGCCAGTGAAGGAGTTTTCTAGCTTGTGTCCACATGAAAGGGGCAGAAGGAGATAGAGGACAGAGGGGAGATCCTCGTGTCTTGCAGCACATTGGTAGATGTGCATTTAGTAGATATGTTTGCACCAGTGACTGCTGCACAGGACGGGCGAAGGCAGTGGACTTCAACAGGGGGAGAGAGGAGAACTATAGCTCATGGACTCTCCTATTTCTTTTGTCTGTCAGGACTTGCATAGAACAAGAACTTGAAGGGTCTCAGGTCTAGGACAAGAAAGTGGCCCAGCGCCAGCATTGAAGGAGAATCGCAAACTGGCCAGTACAGGACGACGGTCACGAGAGAATCTGAGGCCTGGGTTTCCGGGCAGGAGAGGTATCTATATGTCTAAAGAGGAGAGAGGTTTGGCCGGGCGCGGTGGCTCACGCCTGTAATCCCAGCACTTTGGGAGGCTGAGGCGGGCGGATCACGAGGTCAGGAGATTGAGACCATCCTGGCTAACATGGTGAAACCCCGTCTCTACTAAAAATACAAAATATTAGCTGGGCGTGGTGGTGGGCGCCTGTAGTCCCAGCTACTTGGGAGGCTGAGGCAGGAGCATGGTGTGAACCCTGGAGGCGGAGCTTGCAGTGAGCCAAGATCCCGCCACTGCACTCCAGCCTGGGTGACAGAGCAAGACTCCATCTTAAAAAAAAACAAAACAAAAAAAAAGAGGAGAGAGGTTTGTACCCTGAATCAGAAGGCAGAAGAAAATGTTCTTTTTGTTAGGTCATAGACTGGCCCTGACCAAGGGCTTGGCATGTGTATTAGGGCACTGTGGGATGTGGCAGCAGAGGGGAAGGCTGTGGAGGATAATGGTAGGGTGTTAATTAGAAAATTACATGCTGCTTTCCAGAGAGGTTCAAAAATGTATGGGAAGTGGGAAGGGAAGGGGTGTTACAAGGCAGTGAATGATGAAACAAACATAATCAACAGCTTGAACAAGGCATTTGGAGTTTTCTGGTTTCCTATGAGGTTCATCCATTGCCCTGAAAATGGTGGAGGTTTTACAGGGAGCCTGAGGCTCCCCCATTGCTTCTAAGCTAACCTCTACAGCTGCAGCTGAGAAGTGTATCTTGAAGGGTGTGCAGATATGCTGCTCTCCTCTTTATTATTTGCTCTTGAAGAGAGAATAAAACAGCCTCTTGGCTCTTGGAACTCCAAGTTTGCATGGAGCTGCCAAAGAAGATTCAGGATGAAAGAGAGGTGAATTAGCTACAAAACTCTAGAAATCAGGCTCATTGCTCAGCACTTGGGGGATGGAGGGCCCAAGTCTTAGTACATCCTCATTGGGAAAGTGGGGTACACTCTGGTTCCCCTGCATATAGCAGTGTCTTCTGCAGCCTTTGGGAGCCAATGAGCCTGACAACTGAATTCAGGACTCAGTGGACATGTGACCAGATAGGAAACAACTCTCCATGCCCAGGCACAGAAACGGAAGCTGGAGAGAAGGGACTGAAATGCGTCCTGCTGATCTTACTCTGGTCTTGTCCCTTAGCTCACTTCTGTAGATGGGGATTGACTTTTCTTAAGCCTAAGTCACTTACAGGAAAACAGGAAGCCCTTGAGAGAATTCCTTTGCATGGGAAGAATTTTAAAGAGTCACCCACACATACCTGCATCCAAAGGTGGTATTCAAAATACTTAGCAACCAGCTAGGTGTCGTGGCACATGCCTGTAATCCCAACAGTTTGGGAGGCTGAGGCGGGTGGATTGCTTGAGCACAGGCGTTCAAGACCAGCCTGGCCAATATGGCAAAACCCTATTTCTCCAAAAATAAATACAAAAATTAGCTGGACCTGTAGTCCCAGCTACTTGGGAGGCTGAGGAAGGAGAATCGCTTGAGCCTGGGAGGTGGAGGTTACAGTGAGCCGAGATCACACCACTGCACTCCAGCCCGGGCGACAGAGTGAGACCCTGTCACAAACAAATAAACAACCCCCAAATACTTAGCAATTCATACAGCATGAGCCCTGGTACCAGTTAGACAGACACCCAGACCCTCATATCCAGTGCGGGTGCAACTGCCATGCAGTGGCTCAGTATCATGCGTGCTTGATCGTAGGCATTTCGTAGCTTCTCCTTCTCCCTCCTAGCATGAAAAATGAAAGTGGACATTTGGGGAAATGCCTTGCCAGGATTTGAGCAAGGTTATGATCCTCTAGAGAGATGAAGGACAGGGCTGGCAGCCCAAGGCTTTGGAGACTCTCTTGAAGATGGCTCCTCTCATGCCATGTGAGCTGAAAGATCTTGGAAAAAAGGAAAGTATGCTATGGGACCTAAAACTTCTTTCTCCTTTTTTCTCTGGATCACAGTCATGCCGTCCACCAGCCATCCCACATTCCAAGCTCCACTAGGAACTGATATGCACCTCAGGCTTGGGGTGCCTGCATTTCTGATGGACCCTGTTCAAGAGACTGATTGCACTGGACAAGACTCCCTAAAAAACAGTGGAGAGTTTTATCCCTGCCTCCAAGCAGACCTGCACTTCAACCTTCCACGGAATCAAGATGGACCAGTTTTCTCCCTTTTCTACCACATCCAAGGGTCTGCCGTGTGCACACGTGCTCTGGGGCTTCTACAGTTTCTTCCATCTTCATGTACCTGGGTGTGGCCTTTTCCTCCTCACCCACCACATGTCCTTCCTGACATTTGCAGGGCACAGGAGGTGGCCAGTAAGGTGTCTCCCCCTTTGATTGCCAACTTCCCATCTTCAGCTGAGAATCCCTCAACCCAGATCTATCTATAGATGGATGCAACTGCAAATAGCAAGGTATGTTGAAGATGAAGGTATTTGCAACAGATGAGGGATTGTCTTGCAGGCCGGGGCCCCTGAGAGTCGCAGAGGGCGTCAGGTCATTTTGTAACTTGATGGTTCACATATGCCAAAAATATTTGCACTCTGATATGGCTCTCTCTGGTTTCAGATTTAGGAACATTCCAATGGTTCAGGAATCTGAAGGCTCCAGGCAGACAACATTTATAGTCACTTGGGGAACCTCTGCTTTAAATATTCTCAAAGGACAGGAGGCAAGAAGGCATTGTGCAGCAAGGAGCTGCTTCAGCTTGGCTGCTTGACTCCATGGGATTATCACTCTCTTCTACTGCAGGGAGGGAGAGAGCACAAACTCTGGAGGTCACGGTGCCCATTCTGCTGCATCCAGGCACAATGCGTATGTGAGATGAGGATGAGCAAGAAGGAAGTGAGGGTATCAGATGAGAACCTGGGTGCGTTTCCTGGACATAGTTGGAGAGGAATTACCATCTGTAGTCCAAAGCCTCTCTACTTCCTTCACGCCCTATTTTGTCCCCCTACCCCTCGCCAAAGAGGTTGCCATTATTAGGATCCTTGTCATCTGAGGTTAAAATAAGACCAGTTCAAAGTGAGGAAACGTTATGGGCAGGCAGCCTGGCCCCTGCTTGTTCTTGGAGCCACACGCAGCCTGAGTTCTCCAGGCAGAGTGGCTCTCCTAGAACATCCAGTCCCTTCTGCTGCCTCCGCAAGCCTTCCTCAGCTGCCCTAGATGCTGCTCTACCCCTTTTCTCCAAGAAGGGAACCGCTTCTCCCCCAGCTTCCCTGACAGTTCATCCCAGTGTCCCCAGAGCCCTCACTGGCAGGAAGCTTGAAGTGCCTGATCACTCTCTTTCTGGTTTGCAGTTCAGCCTCACACCCTCTCACTCTGCCGTCTCTGCACTTTGAGGACAGCTGCTCCCTGCTGACCTGTGCAACCCCTGTAGTTAGTGGCCTCTGAATGGAAAGATGATTGGAAAGAGGCAGAATGGGAGCACACATCAATCCTGCTGGTTTGACAAGTGACATTCTTACAGGCAGATTCCTGCAGCGATGATGCTAGGAGAAAGAAACCTGATGCTTTGAAATGCCATTGCTCTGAGAATGTATATAAAGCTGTATGGATGTACGACAATGCACACAAAGTCCTACCCTGGCCTTGTCCTGTGCACACGGTCACATTCCACAAGTGTCACCGATACCTTCTCTCCTCGAGGGAGGTCAGAGCATGGGATAAATTGCCATTCTAAAGTTGCTGATTGCAGCCGTCGTTTGAATGGGCTGCAGGCCGTGGGGTCCAGTGGCCGAGGGAAACAACTGGGGTCTCCCCAAGCACAAGATGAGCCTGATTCAGAAGCCGTGGAAGGCAAGTGGTATTATTCGCTTGCGCAAAATTCCAATAAAACAGATGCTGCTTTAAATCTGAGCCTTCTTTCGTGGGTCCTTATATCCTGGGAAGGAAATGAGTGACAGTCATGATCGGGGACACCTTGCTGCCCCGCTTTACCCGTCCGTATTTGCTCAGGGCGATGTAGGTCCCTCGGTACAAGTCTGACTCATAGGCATTGTAATTGTTGGGCAGGAGGGTTTCTCTGAACTTGCATTCTTCTTGGAAGCTGGGCTGTGAAAGACACGGGCAAACAGCAGAGACTGCGTTAGAAATGAGGAGTGCTGCAGATGCCAGCTGGGCCGCAGAGAGTAGGCCCCTCTGCCAGGTGCCCTTCCCTTCTCTTTGTGAGACAACCACCGTGAGGTCTGAGCATCCTGGGTGAACAGAATGGTGAAAGGTTAGGATGGGAAGAGGCTGCAGGCTCTCATGGTTTCCTCTCACCTTCCCTCCTTTACGATAAGGAAACCAAGGCCCAGGGACACAGGGGATGGTTTGTGCCACATGGGGTAGAGCTGAGGCTCTACCACTCAGGTCTGACTTCCAGAGTAGTTTCTACTAAGTCCCTAGATGGTAACTTATTCCATTCAAAGAACAGACCAGGAAATGACACAAGCTGTTTTCTCAAGTTCACTGTGAGAGGGAGTCTACTGGAGCAGGGATGAGAGCCCAGGGTGCTATTTCGTGACTTTTCTACTTCCTAATTGTGTGACCTTGGGCAGGTTCCTCCCCTTTCAGCCTCAGTTCTCTTTTCTGCAGACTGTGTGTGGTGGGGGAAGAAGGAGAGGTGGTTGGTGGAGAGGGAGGGGGCACAAGTGATCTCTTAAGCCCTTTCCAGCACTGCCTGTCTCTTTCTTTCTGCTTTTGGTTCCTCAGTCTGTCTTTCCTGGTTTAAGTCCCAAGTTTTCTATCCCTCAAAAAGGCCCATTCTCAGTTTTGACTTTGAGTCTAGAAGAGGTCTGGTACGTCCTAGACCAGGGGTCCCCAACCCCCAGGCTGCAGACCCATACCAGTCGTGGCCCATACCAGTGCAAGACCTGGGCTGTACAGCAGGAGGTGAGCTGTGGGTGAACGAAGCTTCATTTGTTTTCCAGCCACTCCCTATTGCTTGCATGACCACCTGAGCTCCGCCTCCTGTCAGATCAGCAGTGGCATTAGATTCTCATAGGAGCAAGAACCCTTTTATGAACTTTGCATGTGAGGGATCTTGGTTGCCTGCTCCTTCTGAGAATCTAACTAATGCCTGATGATCTGAGGTGGAACAGTTTCATCCCCAAACCGTCCCCCCATGTCCCCATCACTCACCCTGTCCATGGAAATAGTCTTCCATGAAACTGGTCCCTGGTGCCAAAAAGGCTGGGGACTGCTGTCCAAGACAATCATAGTTTTCCAGGGACATGCATGAACAGAAATGGTGAGGAGCAGGAATTTTTATGGGGAAAAGGACCTGGTTCCCAATGTGACAGGTGACGCCAAGGAGCCTGGGACCAACAAAAAAATGGTCTTTTCCATGCTAATTTTGTAGAGTGTGTGTGGACCACCTGTTCAGAACATGAACGCTGGACTTCCTGTCACATGAACGCTGGACTTCCTGTCAGTCTCACATGCACAAATTCATTCCCAGTATATCACCCCAAGTCCTCCTCTTTCCTCTGCAACCTGCCTGGGTGGCTGCCCTAAGGGAGTATGCGGGGATTTCCTGCTCTTGTGGGGAAGCAGCTGGGTCAGGGCTAGAAGAACAGAGAGCGAGGTGGGAGCCAGAGACCTGGGATCTACTCTTGAAAAGAAATATAGAATGAGAAATGGGTGGAGGATAACTTCTGACTCCTTCTTGCTTGAGTATAAAAAAAAAACCCGCTCGATGGCTACTGGGCTTTGCCAGAGGTGTCCTCTGACCTTCTGTAAAGGAATCGTACTGCTAGTGTCCCATCTTGCTGGCAGTTTAGCTGGACGAGAACCTCTGAAGGGCTGGTTACTAGCTTGTTCCTCAGGGCCCCAAGACTCCCAGAGCCCTTTCAGTGGACCTCTCTGGCAACATTTAGAATAGCCATACTTTCTTTCCCAATAGGCTCCAAGATCCCGGAGATGAGGACTGTGTCTTGCTTGGTACATGATGCTGAGTGGATGGTGGTTTAATAGCAACAACATGGCTGGTTTCAGTGGCTCACACCTGTAATCCAGTACTTTGGGAGGCCAAGGCAGGAGGATCACTTCACTTGAGCCCAGGAGTTTGAGAGGAACCTAGGCAACATAGCAAGACCTTGTCTCTACAAAAGCTTAAAAAAAAAATAAAAATTAAAAAAAAAAGGGCAGGTATGGTGGTGCATGCCTGTAGTCCCAGCTACTCTGGAGGCTGAGGTGGGAGAATCGCTTGAGGTCGAGGCTGCAGTGAGCCATGATCGCTCCACTGTACTCCAGCGTGGGTGACAGAGTGAGGCCGTGTCTCAAGAATAAATAAATAAGTAAATAAGGACAGCACTGAAACATAAGGAGACCCCTGCATGGGTGGCTCTTTCAACGTGATGTGAGCGTGGGCGAGAGGACAGCCTTGCCTATGGGAACGTGGTGAAACTCCCCTCATACATTTTCCCCATCTTCTCCTCTCACGCTTGCAGCTTATTTACAAAGCACTTTCACGGATGTTAACTTGCTTGAGATAAATGTGAAGGCGTTCACCAGCCATGTCAACAGGTTAATGCCACACCAGGGGGATGGGTTTTTCATAAGCTTTCCTGTTTTCCTCGTTAGGATGCTCAGTGAACATTTGTGGAATGGATGAATGAAGGGATGTCCTAAAGGTAAAAATGATGAACTAATCAATGTAGGTCAAGAACGTATTTGTGCCACAGCTTTGAGGTTAGACTGATGACAATAGCCTCTTACTTAGCTACGTGAGCCTGGGGAAATCGTTTAACCTCTAAAGCTTCAATTCCCTCATCTGTGAAGTAAGAACAGTAAGAAAAATTGTGTCATAGAACTGGAGTAAGCATTAATTGAAAGAATGCATGGAAAGTCCTGGGAACAATGCTTGCTATACGGTAGAATTAAAAACAAATTAGTAGTGGTAGTATTCTTCTCCAAGTAAATCATGAACTACTTTACATTAAAAGCCTCAAAAGACTGCCTTACTCTGGATCACCAGTCCCATAAGACTTGCTGTGGGTTACTGGACAATTTAGCTTTTAAGCTCTGTGGTTTTTGACGGAGTGCCTGGGAGACAGTGAGCTTGCATGGAAGAGCAGGAAGCGAGAGGAAAGGCAGAGGCTGACACTGGCTCTGAACCACGGCCCCTCATTAGGAGCCTCTCTGGACCCTGGTTTCCTGCCCTGTGCACAGGACTTCAGTCGTTGGTGGGCAAGCTTGGGAGAAGCAGCACCAGGAAAAATTCACCTCAGAACTGAGTGAAACATTCCAAGTAAAGCTACACTAATGAGAAGTCCAGTACATGTCAATGAACAAAATAGAGTCCGGCAGTAGATCCCAACACATACATGGATGTAAAATGAAATGAATCTGAAATGAATATAAAGTAAAAGTGTTATTTTAAATCACTAGAGGAAACATGGTGTTGGAACAACTGAATGGGATTTTATTATAATGATAATAAAGTTTGATGTGTATGACTTTATCCCTTACATCAAAATAAATTCCAAAAGGAGCAAAGATTCAAATGTAAAAAAAAGAACCATTAAAATCCAGAAAAAGTTTTTTAATAAACTTAGAATGAGGAACATCTTTCTAAGCAGGACAAAAAAAATTAAAGCCATTTAAAAAAAGTAATAAATTAGTCTTCTACTTGAAAAATATTACCTTAAATAAAATAAGAACAGAAATGGCAAACTGGATGAAAATACGTACAATACACATATGTCAAAGAGTACATTTTGTTACTATATTCAGAACCCTAAACTCACTGGAGAATGAACAACATTTATAAAACAGAAAATTCCCAGGAAAGGAACTATCAATGGCATTTGAGCAGAAGAGAATATGCCTAATAAGAGAAATATAAGTTATAACCGTGAGATCCCATTTTTAGTGGCCAGATTTCAAAGAGAAAAGCGTTTGACACTATGCTCTCATTAGTGACAGCACAGAAACGAGGAATTCTCATGTAATGTCCTCTGATGTGTATACTGTTATAATCTCTACAAAGAGCAATTTGGCAGCATCTACCAGAATAAAGGATGAATATAGCAACTGATCAGCAATTCCACTCCTAGAAATTTATCTTACTGATATGTTCCCACACACGCACAAAAGTTACTACAGCATTAAATAACAAAAGACCAAAAACAACGTATCTATTAAGAGAGGAGTAACTGAGGTGGCTCATGCCTGTAATCCCAGCACTTTGGGAGGCCAAGGTGGGTGGATCACGAGGTCAGGAGATTGAGACCATCCTGGTCAACATGGTGAAACCGTGTCTCTACCAAAATACAAAAAATTAGCTGGGTATGGTGGTGCACGCCTGTAGTCCCAGCTACTTGGTAGGCTAAGGCAGGGGTATCTCTTGGACCGGGGAGGCGGAGATTGTAGTGAGCCAAGACCGCACTTCAGCCTGGTGATAGAGCGAGACTCTGTCTCAAAAAAAAAAAAAGAGAGGAGTAACTAACTCAATTATGGTAGATCTACATGATGGAATTCTATAAGCCTTGAAAAGATAAGAAGCCTCTCTGTACTGACATGAAATGGCCTCAAAGATACATTGCTAAGTGAAGACACAAGGTTTGAAAAAGTGTTAGCATAGTATGCTCCTGTTTGTGTGATTTTAAAAAGATGATACCGGTGCATGCATGTGTGCGTTAGCTATTTCTGGAACGATATACTGGAATGAAACACTGGTAACTGTGGCTGCCTCTAGGGAGGA
Organism: Pongo abelii; assembly: GCF_028885655.2. Lineage (NCBI taxonomy): Eukaryota > Metazoa > Chordata > Mammalia > Primates > Hominidae > Pongo > Pongo abelii. The sequence goes on from NC_071995.2 coordinate 4,469,641, forward strand.
ACTCAGTGGCTTCAAGACAATGGTAGGAGTGAGACTTTCCATAGAATATTCTTTGATACTTTTTTCTCCTTAAAACATATTCATGTATTACCTAGTCAAGTACGTAAATTATTTAAAGTGGGAAGGGAATTTAGGGTAGCAGATGGGCCAGGAAACGGAGCAAGAAAACATTTTGATCAGAAACTGGTGGTCTCCTCCTTGTTGGGTCACAGCCCCTCTCCACCCACCAGCCTCCCCCCTGTTCTAACTTTGTATGTCCCTGGAGAGTAACCCGCCCAGTCAGTTCCAGAGAATTTATTTCTGATCTGGATGGTGGTTAAGGGAGAGGTTTCATGTGTTGTTTGCAAGCTCTAGTGAGGAAATGAAATCTTGAGGTGGAGGAAGGGGAAGTGGGAGGAACTGAGTGACTTGGACAAGAAACTCTCAAGCCATTGCCCACGTCCCCGTGCCTAGAATGTGTCCATTTGAGAACCCAGCCTCTCCTAAATGTCTGGATCTCCTAAAACATGATTGTTTAAGCGTGCATGACCGTGGATGTGTAGATTGTACTTTGCTTCTCTGGTCATTCGATTTTGGATCATTCAAATCCACTCCCCCTCAACATACACACTTTTTTTTTTCTTTTTCTTTTTTTTTTTAAGTTTACTACTTTTTTTTTCTTTCCATTCTGCCCTTTTCTCTAACCTGTCTCATATCCCTGGACTTCCCCAGAATCCTGTACAAAACTGAAGTGAAAAAAGACAACTAGTAGATGAAGCTTGTGTTAGAAGCCCTAACCTTCCCCTTGCTGCTCTCTCTCCTCCGCCCTCAGCACCCACATCCGTGGGGTTTGGGAGGCCAGGAGGCCTGTGGCATGAAGGAGAGATAATGCATTTTCCCTGAATGCTTCAGGCTGATGGGATTTTCCCGCTGCCCAGAGTGATGCTCAAGACCCAGCCCCTTAATTCGTCTTCATCAGAGCCCTGAGCTTTGAGTTTTCATGGCTTGGGAATGTTGGCCCCCAGCTCTGGTGAAGAATGCACTCAAGTCAAGTGAATGCCATGTTCATAAAAGCAGCTACCGTATATGATTACTTGAACAAATGAAAATCATTCCACTGGGTCACATTTCCTGGGCCTGCCGGGCTCAAGCCCCAGCATGACAATGTCTTCAATTCCATGAGGTCTACTCAGACTTATGTGTGTTTGGCACTCACTATGGAGAAGGGCATTTCGCAGAGGAGCAAGCATATCCATGGGGTAGAAGTGCCCCAAAAGTGTGAGGCGGACAAGACAGCCACCCTCTTGCCTTTAGAGCTAAGTCATTTGGACCAATGAGGATCTAATCCTGCCTTTAAACATCTTCATCCTGTGACCGCTGGGGCCATTTGTCCCTGTTCCTCCTGGGAGTGTGTGTTGGATGGAGAAGGGTGGGGTGGAAGGATGTGGGCAAGAAGGAAAAATAAACCAACTCTTTGTCCTAAGACTTTCTTCTGCAGCCCCTGACTGCTTCTTTTCCTGTCTTTAGCTGAAATATTGTCAGCTCTGAAGATGCCTGCATTTTCCAACCCTTTTTCCCAGCACACAATTGCACTGTTGATTTAAGAATGTTGGAAAGTGTTTTCACCAGGTGTTTCATTCTTCTCACTCCAGTGCAGCTCTTTGTAGCAGGTGGGGATTTGTATGCAGAGCCTCAGGCCCTGCATAAGGGCACGTGCCTCCCGCTGCTCTCCAGCCCCATCTCCCAGCACTTCCTCATGGTGGGTGTCCTTCGCCCCATTCCCTCAGGAGTGCTGTTTTCTGCTAGCGTGGCAGCTGAGCCAAGGCAAGGCTGGTCCTCCCAGCCTTGTAATGCCCCAGATAATAATGTAATGCCCCAGATAATAATCAAAGGTCTCTGCAGGAAATCATTTTTGTCCTTTGCACAATTGTCATACTGTTGATGAAAAGGATGTAAATGCAGTTCTTAGTAAAACTGAGATCACTTGAAAGCATAACCGAATTGCTGGTATCTTTTTACTAGTATATATTTTTCTAAACTAAAGGATTCTAATAGAACCACTGTCAGGTGGAGATCCTTGATATTTTGTTTTCTGAATTTCAAAGGGGACCAAAGGGGCTAGAACTCACTGATTTCTGCCTCATCCTCAGAGAGCAGAGATCCAGGCCCAGAGAAGTTCAGTGACGTTGCCCAAAGTAAGATGAGTAGCTGGAGGGTAGGTTGGCCAGGAACTGGAACTCGGGTCACAGAGCCCTGAGACAGGGCTGCACACAGCTGTGGCTGGACGTGTGACCCTGGAGACCAGGTGTCCGCAGCCGCACAGGGAGGATGAAGATCAAATGCACTTCCTAGGGGTGCTGTGAGATCATGCTCGTAAAGCCCTCTGCAGCCTGTGAATCCTAGCACAAGGAGTAGGCTAGTGCTCAGGGCAGGGCAGCTGTTTATATTGTCTAAAGGGGGGCCTGGCAAACTGCCCTGAGCCTCCACACCCCTCTTTCCAGGAGACAGACATGTGTGAAGCCACTTCTAGCCAGGTTTCCTTGGCCCTTATTCTCTGCCCATGAGTCGAGTCGTTGCCTTGTTCCCCTCACCAACACCTCAGCCCCAGCCCAGTTTCCCTCCCCGACCCATGAGAAATCCCATGTAGTGGCAGTAGCAGCTGAGCCTGGGAGATGAGGCAGCTCCGGGGGCTTAAAAGGAAATAGTGTGAATGAAATCATCACCCAGCAGGAGTCTTCCTGGCTCCGGGGATCAGTTGGCAATTGTTTTTTTAGACTGTGATAACGGCCTCCGAGGGGCGGAGAGGGAGGGGTAGAAGTTGCTCAGGAGCATCTGGTCCTGAGCCACACAAAACATCAGGTGCCCCAGGCTTGGGGCACAGCTGTCCAGCCCCACTCTCTGTGTGCAGGCCCGGCTGGCCCTGAGGTCCAGGGAGGAGAATCTCCCTCCCTGGAGAAGATGCTCTTTGGCCAAATGCTACTGAGGGTGAAGGTAGGAGGGGTGGGAGGGCAGAGGTGAAGGGCGCCGGGTCTTTTCCCGGAAGTTTTCCGTTCTCCTGGACTCTGCTTATTTAGTGAGCCCAGCAGTTCATCAGCCTGCTTAACCCCCTTTAAAGTCATCAGCCAGTAATGGTGCTGCAGAGTGAGGGCTGGGGGTGGGGTGGGGGGTTTCAGGCATTAGGAGTCGGCCTCCTTTCCTTTTTGCTATTCTGAATGCTCTTCCCCGCTTTGTGGCTCTTTCTCTGATGGTTAAATCTTATATTCCCTTCCCCAGCCTTTCCCAGCTTCTCCTTCCAGGGCCAAGAGATTTAAAGTGGGAAGTGGGTAAATTTCCTCTATATTTGTGCATTTTCTCCTTCCCACAATTAAATTCCTTTCTGGGTAGGAAGAAAAAACTAATAAGTAGTTGGTTGATAAAGGTGACAAGGAGAAAGAAGAGTTTATGAAATTTATGCTTTCTCCCAGGAGATTTACTTGCTAAAACGTCCCTTGCTTGCATGGAGTCCCACAGCCAACAGCCCAAATTCCTGGCTCTCCCGACCCTGTGGGATTCTGGGCATTATGCAGGCTGGAAAGAAGGGGTTCTTTGGGATGCCCCACCCTACAGAGGGGAAACCTGCTCCACCAAAACATGGGTTGGTCCCAGGCCTCTTCCTGTCCTCGCCATCACTTTTCCAGAGAGCGGTAACAAGGATATGTCTCTTCTGTCTCATCTCACCAGGTTCTGGTGAACCAGAGCTGTCCAGCTCTCAGGTTCAGTGTAACATGGGCAGTGGGTGGTCCCCTGCCCTCCAGAGGCCATGTAGCCTGCTGACCCCCAAGCCTGCCTGTTCCTCAGAAACACCTGGCAAATTTAAAATACAAAAGCAAACGGATTTCCAGGCCCACATCCCAGCTCTGTTGAATAAGAATCTCCTAGGTAGGTACCTGGAAATCCATACTTTTAACAAGCTTCCAAGCTGATAGAGATGCAGACTGTCCACAGACCCGTGTGAGAGACCCACTGATTGTAATACATGCCGTATGTCCACATAAACCAACCCAGACTGAGAGATGTTAGCACTAAAGATTATGGGGTAGAGGCAACCTGGTGAACCCGTTCTTGTATTTCATAGACCTCCTCTGTTGGGACAGCTCCCCTGGGACCCAGTGCCAGTCCTGGATCTATTTCTTCACATCCCAGTCCTCAGTTTATCCTCCAAGGGGCAGTAGATCAGCCCTCCACACCCTCCCCATAAATAACTTTGATATTTTTTGAGGCCTGCTCTGAGGTCTTCCTTTTTAGCTTGCTTATTTCTGTCAAAGGAACTCTCCATTTCTTTAGCCTCATAGGGATGTTTGCCCAGCCATATTTTGTAATAAGCCAAATGATGGGCTGAGGGCTGCAGGAACGAGTAGGTCAGTGAGAGCAGAGGCTTTGGTCATGTGCTTAGAAACTGGTTGCATTAACCCAAGTGCCAGCATTGGCACTCCCAGGGGTGACCTATGGGGGTGGGGATGGGAACGGGTGGGACTGGAACCAGCCTAAAGTGTATAATGGGTAGCCTGCTTCTCTAGCTTATGCGATCGGAGACCAGAGGATTGAAAACCCTAGCGCAGAATCTCAGCACACTGATGAGGATGAAAATAGCCTCCCATTCCACTCCTCCTGCTGCGCACGAGGCTGGGGCGTCTTGCAGGGCGCGTGTCATGGAGCAGCACACCCAGGCAGAGAGACAGGCTTGCTCCCGGGGCCTCGCCAGTGCAGGGAATCACACCTGCCCACAAGCCTGGATGCCAGAATGCGGGTTTCCCTCTGGCCCACAGGCTCCCTGAGCTGTGGTTTCTGTTTAATCACACAGGCTCCATCCAGCAGGTGGGAACAGAAGAAGCACGGGCCAGGGCAGAGGACAATCACCCATGAGGCGGAAGAAGCACAAGCTGCAAGGCCCCTCCCTCTCACAGGCTCCTTTCACAGCCTTTCCTTTCCCATTTAGATAGTCACTTCTCTACTCAGGATTTCATATTATTTTCTTCAACTGTGTAAGCATCAAGCCTTGTAAACCTGGCACTTCCCCGGCCTGGTGAACTCACCGTTGCGTACAATCTTCCTTTACTGTTCATGGCAATGAAGAGGGCACTTCTCACTCCAAAGAGACTCACCACGCCTCGCTCCACGGTGGAAATTTCCAGCAGGCCTGACAAGGAAAGGGGGGCCACATTACCTAAGGCTCATGCAAATCAGAGTGGGAACCTGAGCCGACAAGGGCATCTCAGTCCATCCCCCTTCTCCTAGAAAGCCAGACTCTCCATCACCCCATCCATGATCCCTCTAACTCTAGGAGACCCTGGCTGCTGGACTCATCAAGTGCTGCCATTGTGCTGTTAAAAATCCAGTTCTGCAAGGGAAAGTTCTGATATCAGAGTTAGGGACTGCAATGACCACTTAGCTATCTATTTAAGATGAGCTTTGAATCTGGGCTTTCACTGACATAATTACTTGAGGTCGTTGACTTGAGTAAAAAAATAAATTCTGATTATTATTATTCTTAATGTGTACTCTACATGTTTCAACAAATCTCAACCCACTTAATCTTGAAAACACAGCAGCCACACCATGGCTGGTGACTTTCTTGGATCCTGCAGCCCTCATCCTTTCTTGGATAGGAGACTAACCATACAGCAAGCTGACAACTTGCAGGATAAGAACCTGGGGACAGAGGGAGACCATTGAAATAAAAAGAAAGGATGTGCTTCAGTTGGACATTTTGCAATTGAATTTCCTCTTTCCCCAAGAAAGAAGCTGAATAAAAATGAGCTTGTGTCAAATTTGATCCAAGTCTACTAACTGATTCTCCCTACCCCTGCCTTGGGGGCTTCCCAGACTAATGGTTCCTAGTGGTCTTACAAGGCGTCAGATGGGCCAGTAATGCTGAAATAGTTAGTGCCACTGAGGATCTAACCGAGGCGATGGCAAAGAACACCAGGATGCTTGGACCCCAGTATACTGAGCCTGCACCCAGGCAGGGTCTCATGGAATCATCTAAGTGGTGAGCAGCATTTCTACCCCCTTTATTGTGCATCCTGTCCACTAGAGCAGGGCCCCTTCACCTTTTAGCCCTGCATGAGCCCAAACCCCCAAGCATCCCGACTGGCTGCAGCTGGCACTCACTGTAGGGGTTCTCCTCGTGGGTCCCGCTGATCCGGCCGTCGGGGAGCACCTGGAGGTGAAAGCCGATGCCCACGTTGCAGTAAAGCCTCCGCTGCCGCTTGATCCCCACCAAATAGCCACTTTCCCAGTTCACCCCGGCAATCTCTCCAGCTAGCCCGGCGCGAGACCTGGACAGCAGGGTGCCCCAGCCCCTCGAGTCCAGCAGCGTGTTGTTGGCACGGGTGCCTGCAGGCGAGGGCACCACCATGCCCACTAGGATGCCTAGGAAGACGAGAGCCCACAGCGTGCCCTGCAGACGTCCTGCTCCCCGGGACATAGTGATGAACAGCCTCTGTCCCAGGGCCATCCACCTTGCCTCTCAGGCACGTGGTCAGAATTAATGGCCCTAAAAATACCGCCCTTCTTGTTTTTCTCCCTCCGGCATGGCGGCAGGGGCTTATTTTTGGAAGGCAGATGAAGGCTGCTGACATGAAACCAAAGCCTCCATCGGGCACTCGGGTTGAGAGCAGAGGGACCCAAGCTGAGCCGTGGCCGGTAGAGACCATGGCTCGGGGACGCTCTCTAGCTCACCCGCTTGCTCCGTCCCGAGTTGATGATATTTGATTTGACCTATCTTTATAGTTGCTTCAGCAGCCCGGCCCTCCCCTCCACCCATCATCACCCTGACGTCAACCCGCCCAGCTCACTTATCCAGGGCTGTAACATTAACCTGCTCTTGGGCCTGGCTGCCTCCCCAGACCCCCATCACCCTCCACACTCCCTAGGGGTTCTGGGAGCCACTGTCATTCCAACTATGAGGCAGGAATGAAGTGAGCAGGGAGCATCTCTGGGGGAGGGGGGAGCTGGCTGGGGGCCCAGGGAAAGAGAGAAGCGAGAGGCCACCCAGGACCCATATTGGGCAGAAGTTCTTTGCCTGGCAGCACTGGCTTCCTTATTTAGAGGGCAATAGGTAGAGGCAGGGATGGGAAAAGGCTCGTGGTAGTGATGACCGTAGCCTGCAAGTCACTCTTGAGATCTTTTCATGGAAACAGCTCATGGTGGAGGGGAACACTGAAAGGCCAAACCCTTTCAGCAGGAGGGCACAGACATTCTCAGGGGGTGGGGATGGGGGTTGTTCAGGGAGCTTTAAGATTGTGGAGGGAAGGAGGGCAAGGGCAAGGTTTGCCTGCTTACTGTCCTGGTCCTGACGTTCACCTGGGGTGGAAGTTGTGTCTGGCCTTTGACATAGCCCCCTGGCCATTCTCCTCCCTGGATTTATCCCTGGCATGTGACTGATATTATTCCCATTTCACAGATGAAGAAGTTGAGGCTTAGAGAGGTTAAATGACCTGCCCGAGTTATCACAGCTAATAAGTAGCAAAGCCAGAACTTCTAAGGTCTGCCTGAGTCTAAAGCCTGTGTATGTCTAATGCTTGCAGTAGAAGTTGGCTGGCCCATAGAATCTGTTTAGCTCCTTAAATGCCAATAGCACATCATAGAGTTATTTCAGTAGCATAAAATGATTCATTTGTTAAAAAAACTTGAGTGTCTTTGATGTACATGGGAACTTCTGTATTTGCAGATAACTTTTGCTGGGCTGATATTACACTCAGAAACTAGTAAAAATATTTCTGCCAGGAAGTTATTCCTACACTCATTTTTCTTATTCCCATATTACTTTTAAATAGATTACATGTCTAACTGAAGTGAGAAAAAAAATGTAAAGCTACCAGGAAACTCACCGCACAAATTGCTATACGATATAAGAAGGAACTATTAATACGTCTCTGAGGGTGAATAAGTTAACAAGGGTCGCCTGGGGAATTGAATTAACTTGAATTAAAAATCCTGTTTCTTGTACTTCAATCCAGGTCTTAATCTGTAGGTGAGACATTAGCGCTGATTGTGCCGGGATTGGAGGGAGTGTGTGGGGGGTGATGACAATGGCGTACAGATGGATTTGAGTGTCCTCAGCAGTAGAGCTGATCCCAGCAGGCAGCTCCCTTAGCCACACTCTGCACCCACGTTGCAGGCTGCAGGCAGCCTGGAAAAGCTCCTGGGGTGAGTTCCATGGCCCAAGGACTCCACTGAGGCACCACCGCCTTCCCTCTGATTCTAAACCTTCTGCTGTGCCCTGGGTCCCAGCCTCTGGTCTGTGCCTCTGCCCTTCTGCCTCATTCACTGGGTTCGATGCGTTGGTTCAAATTTCTGTCAAGCCATGGGTTTCAGTGTTACCCTAGACATGCCTTCTCAAATCCTGTGAAGCCCAGATGTCTGTCTTTACCCTCAGCTGGTAAACTGAATGGGGAGGGACATAGGCACCACTTGTTCCTACTGTCACCACGGGCCCCCTGACTTCCCCATTGGCTTCCTCTCCCTTCCACTGCCGTTGTGCCATACCCAATCTCATCATCACCAGCACTGCCATTTCCCATGAGGAAAGATGATGCCTTATGGGCTCAGATTGAGTCTACTATGTAGGCCTTTGTTGGAAAACTGTTTTTAAAAATCCTTCTGCAAAGTAAAAGGTTCATGAATAATCCGAAGACAAAGTTGTCAATAAAAAGAACTTCACTTTGGATTTCTAGCTGGGTTTCATATAGTTAAGCTTTCATGGATGCAAGAGCAGTGGGGACACTTTCTCAGTGATGTTGTTTGGAATCTTGTGTTAATTATGCTGGTGGTCCTCACTTAGGGAAGAGACAGTCCAGAAACATGTTGGATGGTAAGGAGAAGTCAGTCTGAAATTAACACTTGCCTTGGATAATCGGAGAGGTGCTCACCAGCAGAGCTCAGAATCTCTGTGGAATTTCTTGGAACCCATCCACTTTGGGACTGCCTTAGGAGAGAGATTAAACTATAACAAGGTCCATGCCATATACCAATAAAAATGGTGATGCTCCTTAGATTCACCTCATCCTGGATTCCTCTCTGTGCGGAGGTTGTGGCTGATGTCTCATAGAGCAATGGGCTTTGGAATGGGGACACCCGGATTTGAATCTCAACTCCACCATTTAGTAGCTGTGTGACCTTAGGAAAGTTCTGGACCTCTCTGAGCTTATTTTGTCATCTGCAAAATGAGATCATTACTTCCTAAGGTTGTTACAGTGACTAGCAATAATACATACAACTGGCCCAGTGCAGAGCTCAGTATAGTTATTTCCCAGAAATTTCCCTGAAACACATTGAAAATCTCTCACCCAATTAAAGAGGACAAACCCAAAGTGAGAAAGACCATCTCTCATCTCAGGGGGTGGGAGAGACACATGGGCTTCCAGTTCTTCATTGCCATCCGCCAGAGCATATGTTGTGATGGCTGCTAACATATGCAGAAGCAGGCAGCCCAGATTCCTCAAATGTTCTGAAAACCAGTGAGAGCCTTGGTGTCGTCCCCTGTTAAATTTAAAACTTAAGTAATTCATGCTATTAAAAAGCCTGGGTCTTATTTTTATCGGGTGATGCGATGAGGCCCTGTTCTAAATGCACCTCCCCTGCCTGTCTCTATAGCAACTTTACTGTGCTCATATAGGCATATATTTTTCCTGAAGGCTAATTAAGTTGACAACTGCTAGGTCTTCTTGGCTTACCAGATTTGCACTTGACCCTTCTCTTGGGGCTTAGGGACCCCTATGGATGTGAAGTGATAGAGAAAAGAGTAACAGGTGGAAGAGGCCTCTCTCCATGGACCCCTCTTGCAAATAGTTGTCCAACAGCCTTTGGGGATTGTCAATCACTCTCGCTGGATGAGCCAAGATCCAGTGGAGGTGAGTGGGAAAATACGTTAATGTCTGTCTCCTTCCACAACAGGGTCCTTGTCCCCAAGGGGGATACCACAAAATACAGATTTGTCAAATTTGGCAGTGCTTAGCCACACCAACCTTCCGCATCATCTGCATGGCAGAACTCCCTCCGTCACACCAGGTGGTTGCTCTGTGACTGCTGTGTGTTACATAATCAAGATCAAACGCCTGAGGGGTGACCAAAAGGGAAAGCACATAAAACTCAGATGAGCCTCATCCACGTGAATTGTGAAAAGCTGTGCTTACTTGTACTTTTTACATTTGGTTTTGAAAAACTAGCATTTGCCTTTTTCTATAGATAATTTGGAAAATGTGGAAAATGATAATGTGGAAAACAAAATAGCTGTTTGTGCTTAGTGTCTTTGTCTCTTTTGTCTCACAGTCTGTCCTTGTGTGAGCTTGGCACAGCGGCCTTGAAGCCTCCCTGTATCTCTCCCCCATCTTGCTCAGACAGGCAGCTCTGCACCTATCCCTGGTTTTTTAGTGGTAGAGATTGCTCACGGGATTTAATCGGCATGAGATGGACATGTGTAGAGATGAGGATCTAGGAAGGATTCCTGCCCTAGGCCTGAGCAAAGAGGGACATTTGTAGCTCGTAAACTTGCTACATGAGGGAGAATTCAAGAGAAACAGTTTCAACTGATCAACGGTGTCCAGGTTGGACTTCTACAAGGACGAGCCAGCCATTATCTTGCTAGCTATTCCCTGGGGAAACCTAAACTTTGTACTTTCCTAGTAGAACTCAACTTTTCCCAGGCCTCACCCACTTACAAAGTGGGAGCCATTAACAGTTATAATCCACATTTCCCTGGTTCTTGCTTCTTCCAACTCATGTGGAACTTCACCCCACTACAAATCACCCCTAAGATATTTCTGCAGTTTCAGAGCATGTCTCACATATGTTCACGAGCACGTGACTGCTTCTGCCTGGGCACATTGCCAGGCACCTGCGTGGATCACCCTGTTCTCCAGCCCTTCCACCTCCTGCTGGGCAGCCCGGGGGTGTTCCCTTTCTCACTACAGCTCAGCACCTGAAGCCCTCAAGGAGCCAGAACTGCTTTATGTTCTGTTTCAAAGCCAGGAAGAATAACTTAGTCCCTGTCTTCATGTTATACCTATTAAGGAAATACCTGGCCAGTACTACTCATGGCCTGGCAATCTGCTGATTTGAAGTTTTTTTCAGACTCCCTGCCCTGCAAAGGACTCAGTCTTGTTATGGGTTGAGCTGATCAGGTGGGATTCCCATTTCCTTCCATGTGGATTATTTTTCTGGAGGCCCCTCGACCCCTCAGACAAATACACTTCTGCTGGGGCCGGCCCATCTGCATTGTCTATATGTGTCTGAATCCTGGCTTGAGTTCAGATTGGAGACCCTGCCCCACTCCCAGAGACCCCTACAATGAGGAGGGAGGGAGCCCCTGAACATGCAGCTTTGTGGTCTGGTTGGTCACCAAGTATTTGCAGAGTTTTCTGGGAGAAAGATTCTCCTCTCCACACTAGCAATCATCTTCTTGCATTAAAGTGCTTCTTGATCCATCCCTTCAATCTGAGCCCCATGTGGCTGTGTCTCTCAGCATGACTTCCTATCTCTTAGCGCTGTCTTTCTTCTCTGTCTCACTCATGCTCTCCCCTTCCCCCTCCTTACTATGCTCCAGTCATAGATGCAAGTCTAAAGGCTCAGCCAACTGCCAAGAAAGCAGCGCCTCAGGGCTGGCTGACCACTACGGCCACACATCTCAGCTGAATCTGCAAAGGGGCAGAGGAGTCAGATAACTTTCTGGAACTTCGGAACCTAAGGGATTTTGGCTCCGCTCAGAGTTTTGCGGTTTCTCAGATTTGCCTCTCATGATCATCATCTAATAATACCTGCTGCGTGCTGAGGCGGGCATGCACCCTGCCAGCCACCATGCAAAGTTATGTAAAAGACTCAGCCCTTAGTGGCAGGCTCCCCAGTGTGACACAAAAAGGCCCTCCCTCTCCTGACCTCTCCCGGCCTCTCCAGCTCCATCCCCTGCCTGTCCCTCTCTGGGAATTTTTGCTTCAGCGACCTCAAATGGCCTGTTGTTCCCAGGCATACTGTGTGCTGTTTCTGCCTCTTGTTTTTGCTCAAACTGTCCTCTCTTTGCCTGGTGAATTGCTTCCGTCTTTAAAGAGTCAGCTTAAATGTCACCTCTGGAAGTAATCCCTGACAACCTTCCACCTGTCTCTAAACTGGATTCAGTGGCCTGTTCCCCTCCCTGCTTTCCCTGCCTCATTGATATTTCGCGTGATTATGTTTGTCACTGCCCTTACTGGGTTTATAACGCTCTGACAACCCTGCCTCATTGATATTTCGCATGATTATCTCTGTCACTGCCCTTACTGGGTTTATAACACTCTGACAAGGTGCTGACTTTGATAGTGAAATCCTTAAGGCACCAATGGCGTCTTACCTGTCTCTGTATCTTCAGAACCGAGCACTGTGCCCGCCATGCAATACAGTTTATGAAATGTTTGAATAAATGTTGTTGAATTAAAGGCTTTAAGTCCATGGATTTCACTAGACAAGTTATTCTCAAACATGGGCCAGCCCTCTGTAGAGGAGTGATCAGAATTTTGGTAGGAGTGGGATATTAATTTGAAAAAAGCACTTTCAATATAATGATTTGCATTTTGTCATTTAAAATAGTTACATTGAAGAATTCTGCTTTCACGATGATGGAGAAACTTGTGTTGCACTTGCACCCCATAATAAACAACAAGAAAACGGGACGAATGAAACAGCAGTTTTTAAACATTGGATAACAGGAAGCACAGGACTCTGACCCCTGAAAAAAAGGAAACAAATAAGATAGACCCCATAAGCGCATCTTCTTTCTGCCTGGAGGCACTCTCCAGACCTCAGAGCAGGAAAGGAGAACCTACACAGAGTGCAGGGGTGACCATGAGTGGAGGGTTCAGAGACTGAAGTTTGGCGAGGCTAAGGCAGTCACAATTTGCAAAGCAGAGGAAGCTGCGTAGAGAAAGGGCTGCAGAAATCGGTATATAGGTTTGCTCTTGTGTTTGTTGCTGAAAGCAAAGCCACACAAGTACGGATGAAACTCCATGAAATTAGGAAAAGCACTGCCAGAAAGCAGTGAGGTGAGCAATCCTGAGTGCTCACACGGGGAATCTTTGTTCAGACCAGCCAGGTGGAGAAAACTAGATGTTCTCAGTGGAGAGTATTCAGTAGAGACCCCAGAAGGGTCATGTCTTGGTAATAGGGATAAATAGGCTCTGCAGGAACTGGATTTATTCTCTTGTCCCAAATAACGAAAACATTGGAAAAATACATCAAAGAACAGTTTTCAAGACATTAGACATCAGGCAACAAAGAACAGTGATCCTTGAGAAATGAGAAGCTGAGATGAATCCTACACTTCTACCAGCTGACTGATTTAAGAGAGATTTCAGGCATGACGCAGGGAGGAGGAGCCTTGTTGGATCCTGGAAAACACCTTGAATTGAGGAGATGAAGCTGACTGAGAAAGACTAAGGCAAAGAGGGCTTTCAGGGAAGAGTACCAGAGAAGAGAGAGCTGCCCAAAAAAAGAAGCTAGAGATGAATTGAGGGACCCCCCTCAAGTGTTCACAGAGTACTGATTAGCACATGTGTACACTACCTGAGGCTGGAGAAGGAACTAGGGAAAAAGATTAGAGGGAGCAGTATCTGGAGCTCATACAAGACTGGAAACAGTACCTGTTCCCACCAGCCAGACTGGAAAATATCTTCATTCCTGGGGTGTTGGGTTGAGTCTTGCCTCGCTAGTGGGGAATAATTATCCTCAGACCAAATGCTGCTCTGATCCCACCTAACAAATACTATAAGCAAACACAAAAAGGATCAATCTGTTTTCAAGTATATTAAATGCACTCTAGGAAAAAATTCAAGAATATTTATAGAACATCGGGCCGGGTGTGGTGGCTCAGGCCTGTAATCCCAGCACTTTGGGAGGCTCAAGGCAGGCAGATCACAAGGTCAGGAGTTCGAGACCAGCCTGACCAACATGGTGAAACCCTGTCTCTACTAAAAATACAGAAATTAGCCGGGCGTGGTGGCGTGTGCCATAATCCCAGCTTCTCAGGAGGTTGAGGCAGGATAATTGGTTAAACCCGGAAGGTGGAAGTTGCAGTGATCTGAGATCATGCCACTGCACTCCAGCCTGGGTGACAGAGCGAGAATCCATCTTAAAAAAAAAAAAAGAAAAAAGAAAAAAGAAAAAGAAAAAGAAATAAAATACATACAGCCCTGAACAGGGCAAAATTTATACATTAAATTGACATATAGTAAAAAATGCCAAGTCATGCAGAGAGGTAGGATAATATGAGTCATAATGAGGAAAATAGTAATAAAGTTGAAACCAACCTGGAATTAACACAGATGTTAGAATTAGCAGACAGAGACATTAAAAAGGTTATCATAACTGTATTTAATATGTTCAAAAAGTTAAAGAGAAGATAAGAAATGTTAAGTAGAGACATGGAAGATGTAAAAAAGATCCAAATCAAACTTCTGAAGATAAAAAGTACAATGCTTGAAATGAAAAATACACCGGACAGGTTTAATGACAGGTTGGACATTACAGTAGAAAGCATTAGTGAAAGCGAAAACATAACCATAGAAACTTTTCAACATGAATCACGGATAAAAAAATAATCTAAAAAATGAACAGAACAGACTTCTGGGTTATGGTCTGGTATATAAGTAGCTTGAAAGTTGTCATTCGATCCTAACGACAAGTAAAAGCCCAAACACACTAAAAAATAATCAACACTTTTTCTCAGATTTGTTAGAGAGATGATGTCATAGGAGCTGTTGCTTGAAAAACTAGAGAGACAGACAGGCGAATACAAAGAATCACAACTTGCTGGAGCAGACACCCAGGAGCTGAAACCTCCATGGAAACCAGAGCTGGGGCAGGGAAACCTGAGCTGCAATTGATCAATTGTTGGAGGCTCAGTGAATAAGATTGAGTGATAAAAACTCCATTGGAGGGTGGTTGGGGGCGGTACACTTTTGTGACTTTTACCTCCAGAAGCTGTACCAGGTTCTCATGGTGGATATCAGAGAAATCTAGATCAAAAACACTGTAACAGAAATGAAGAATGCCTTTGATGGGCTAATTAGTAGACTGGACATGGCTGAGGAAAGAATCTCTGAACTTGAGGATATGACAATTGAAACTTAAAAGCAAAGGGAAGAATGAAAAAAACAGAACAGAATATCCAAGAACTCTGGGGCTACAGAAGATGTAACATATGCACAATGGGAAAGAAATAGAACCAATATTTGCAGCAATAATGACCGAGAATTTCCCCAAATTAACGTCAGAAGCCAAACCACAGATATAGAAAGTTCAGAGAACACCAAACCAAATAAATGTCAAAAACGACATGTAGGAAATTATATTCAAATTTCAGAAAATTGATGATAAAAAAAAATTCTTGAAAGGAGCCAGAGGAAAAAACACCTTACTTACAGAGCAGTATTGGGGCATACCCTGAAGTATGGTTCCTCGGCATGCTGATTACTTTGAACTGAAGATTGGAAAGGTCTCAGGAGCAAGGTCTTTCTGACCTTCTTCTGCCTTCCTATCTCCTGCCCCTCCACAAAGTGAGTCACAGGAACCAGAAAGAATCCAGCTGGGCAGGGTGGCTCATGCCTGTAATCCCAGCACTTTGGGAGGCCAAGGCAGGCAGATCAGCTGAGATTGGGAATTCAAGACCAGCCTAACCAATATGGTGAAACCCTGTCTCTACTAAAAATACAAAAATTAGCCGGGCTGTGGTGGTGCATGCCTGTCATCCCAGCTACTCAGGAGGCTGAGGCAGGAGAATCGCTTGAACCTGGGAGGTGGAGGTTGCAGTGAGCCGAGATCGTGCCCCTGCACACCAGCCTGGGCGACAAAGGGAGACCCTATCCCGCGCTCCCCGTCCGCCCCACCAGGAAAAAGAATCCTTCTTCCCCAAGGTGAGTCATAGAAACTAGAACCCCTCTCCCCCAAAGCAAGCAATAAAAACGAGGAGGGTCACTCTCTCCCTTTTCTCTTCTCCCTTGAAGACCCTCATTCCAGAGAGGTCCTGCTCCATTCCCAGGAGGAAGGAAAGCTACACAGAGAGGCCAAGAAAAATCTGAACAGACAAGCATTGCTGCGTTTCCCCTTTCCACTCTATTACCATGAGATCATACTTTTTAGTCCAATTCCATTTCTACATGGCTGTCCATTTTTCATTGCACATAAGCACAAAACAGAAAGTTTCCCCTGAGTCCTTGTGTCTTCATTTCTGAAGTCTTAATTTTTCTTTCATTTTTAAAGGATAATTTCACAGGGTACAGAATTCTAGTTTGGTGAATTTTCCTTCAACACTTTAAATATTTCACTCCACTTTCATTTGCATGGTTTTTGAGGATGCCAGATATAATTCTTATCTTTGCTCCTGTGGGAATGAATAGATGTGATACCTTTCCTCACAAATCACAAGGTTCATGGCCAACGAGAAAAAAAATGATAATAGCAACAATGTATTCAACTCTGTATGTTTATGTATGTATAAGATAATTATGTATGCTTATGTAGAAATGAAATGAATACTTATACAATTATACAGTAAGTGGGAGGCAAAAATTAGAAATGTTTTATTATAAGGTACTTGCACTATCTGTGAAGTTGTATTGTGCTATTTAAAAGTGAACTTGGCCGGGTGTGGTGGCTCACACCTGTAATCCCAGCACTTTGGGAGGATGAGGCAGGCAGATCACTTAAGGTCAGGAGTTTGAGACCAGCCTGGCCAACATGGTGAAACCCCATCTCTACTAAAAATACAAAAATTAGCCGGGTGTGGTGGTGCATGCCTGTAATCCCAGCTACTCAGGAGGCTGAGGCAGGAGAATTGCTTGAACCTGGGAGGTGGAGGTTGCAGTGAGCCGAGATGGTGCCACTGCACTACAGCCTGGGTGACAGAGTGAGACACCATCTCAAAAAAAACAAAAACAAAGAAACAAACAAACAAAAACACAAAAAAAGTGAACCTGAGGTTAGGCATGATGACTCACACCTGGAATTCTAGCACTTTGGGAGGCTGAGGTAAGAGGACTGCTTGAGGCCAGGAGTTTGAAACCAGCCTAGTCAACATAGTGAGACCTCATCAGTATTTAAGAAAAAAAAAAAAGAAAAAAGTTAAATAAATAAACAAAGAAAAGCAAAAAGTAAAAGTGGGCTTGAATTTATTGTCAATGTATATTGCAAACACTAGTGCAACCACTGGAAAAAAAGTAAAAAAAAATATAGTTGATATGCTAAGAAAGGAGAGAAAAGAGAATTATATAAAATATTCAATTAAAACTAAAAAAGGCATAAAAAGAGCAGACAACAAAAATAAGAACAAATACCAAGGACAATGAATAGAAACAAAGAAACAAATATGAGAGATATTAATTCAAATATATCAATAATCACTCTAAACTTCAATAGTCTAAATACACTAATTAAAAAACAAAGATTGCCAGAGTGGATCCAAAAACAAGACCCAACTACATGTTGTCTACAAGAAATCCACTTTAAATACAAAAACTTATATAGATTAAAAGTACAGGAGTGGAGAAAGAAATACTCATTAACACTAATCAAAATAAAGTGCGAGTAACTATATTAATTTCAGACAGTGCAGACTTCAGAGCAAGAAAACTTATCAGAGATAAAGCAGGACATCATAGAATGATGAAGGTGTCAATACTGCAGGAAGACACAGCAATTCTTAATAAATGAATCCACTATTATAGGTAGTGACTTCAGCACTCCTCTATCAGAAATAGACAGTTCCAGCAGGCAGAAAATCAGTAAGGGCATAGCTGAACTCAACAGCGACATCAATCACCTGAATATAATTTACATCTATAGACGACTCCATCTAACAACAGCAAATTTCACGTTATTCTCAAACATACGTGGGATATTCACCAAGTTAGACTAAATTCTGGGCCATAAAACACACCTGAAAAAATGTGAAAGAACAGAAATAACATAATGTCTGCTCTCAGACTGTAATGGAATTAAACTAGAAATCAATAACAGAACTATAGATGGAAAATCCTCAAATACTTAGAGACTAAACAATGCACTTCCAAATAACACACGGGCCAAAGAAAAAATTTCAAGATAAATGTAAAAATACTTTGAACTAAATAAAAATGAAAAGACAACTTACTGAAATTTGTGGGATTCAGTGAAAGCAGTGCTTTAGGGAAATTTACAGAATTGAATGCATGTATTTGAAAGGAAGAAATATCTAAAAATCAATAATCTAGGATTATTGATTTCACCTTAGGAAACTAGAAAAAGAATAGAAAATAAAATCCAAATTAAGAGAAAAAATAATTAAAATTATAGTAGAAATTAATGAAATTGAAAAGAGAAAATCAATAGAGAAAATCAACAAAATCAAAAGCTGATTTTTGGAATGGGTTGATAAAATATATAAGCCTTTTGCCAAGCTAACTAAGAAGAAAAAAGACACAAATTACTAATTTAAGAAATGAAAGAGGGCACATCACTACAAGTTCCAAGGACATTAAAAGGATAATAAAGGAAAATTATGAAAAACTCTATGCTCACAAATTTGACAACTTAAGTAAAATTAATCAAGTCCTTAAAGACACAGTCTGCTAAAACAAAAATAAAAAAAATAGACAACGTAAATAGGCCTATCTCCACTAAAAGAAATTGAATTAATAACTAATAATCTTCTAAAACAGAAAGCACTAGGCCCTTACAGATTTATCTGGTGAATTCTCCCAAACACTTAAGAAAGAAATTATACCAATTCACTACAAACTCTTCCAGAAGGTAAAAAGAGGGAATATTTTTAATTCATTCTACGAGGTCCACATTACTCTAAACCAAATCCAGACAAGGACATTCAAGAAAAGAAAATCACATACTAACATCTCTCATGAAAATCGATGCAAAAATTCTCAGTGAAATATTAGCAAATTGAATCCATTAATTTATAAAAAGAATTTTATACCAGAACCAAATGCAATTTATCTGAGGTATGCAAGTCTGTTTCAACATTCAAAAATCAATTAGTGTAATCCATCACATTAATAGGCTAACAAAGAAAAATCACATAATTATATCATTAAATGCAGAAAAAGCATTTGACAAAATCCAACATCTATCCATAATAAAGAAAACTCTTAATATACGAGGAATGGAGGAGAAATTTCTCAACTTAATAAGAACATTTACAAATGCCCAAGAGTTAACATCATACTTAATGGTGAGAAACTAGACGCTTTCCCACTACCGTCAGAAATAAGGCAATGATGTCTCCTTTAACCACTGCTTTTCAATTCCTACTGGAAGTTCTAGCTCATGCGATAAAACAAGAAAAGAAAAGGTATACAGTTTGGGTAGGAAGAAAGAAAACTGTCTTTGTTTGCAGATAATATTATTGTCTACGGAGAAAAACTTTAAAAAATCAACAAAAAATCTCCTAGAACTAACAAGCAATAATAACAGGTTGCAGGATACAAAGTTAATGTACAAAAAGTTCATCACTTTCCTATATGTCAGCAATGAACAAGTTGAATTTGAAATTAAAAACACATTATCGACTAGGGCGGTGGCTCACATCTGTAATCCCAGCACTTTGGGAGGTGGAGGCAGGCAGATCATGAGGTCAGGAGTTCGAGACCAGCCTGGCCAACATAGTGAAACCCCATCTCTACTAAAAATACAAAAAACTTAGCTGGGCATGGTGGCAGGCAACTGTGATCCCAGCTACTCGAGATGCTGAGACGGGAGAATCGCTTGAACCCGGGAGGCGGAGGTTGCAGTGAGCCAAGATCACGCCAGTGCACTCCAGCCTGGGTGACAGAGGGAGACTCTGTCTCAGAAAAAAAAAAGAAATTATTTACATTGGCACCCCTAAAATGGAAATACTTAGGTATAAACATAATAAAATATGTATAAGAGCTTTATGAGGAAAACTACAAAACTCTAATGAAAGGTATCAAAAAATAACAAATGGAGAGACACTTCATGTTCATGCATAGGAAGACTCAATATTATCAAAATGTCCATTCTTCTCAACCTGATCTGCAGATTGAATGCAATATCAATTAAAATCCCAGTAAATTGTTTTATAGATATCAGCAAACTTATTCTAAAGTTTATATGGAAAAGCAAAAGACCCAGAATAGCCGACAAAATATTGAAGGAGAAGAACAAAGTTGGAGAATAGACAGGACATCAAGACTCACTATAAAGCTATAGTAATTGAGACAGTGTGGTACTGGTGAAAGAAGAGATAAACAGATCAATGGAATAGAATATAGAGCTAAAAACAGACTGACAAAGTAGTCAATTGCTTTTGACAAAAGAGCAAAGGCAATATAATGGAGAAATGGCAATCCTTTCAACAAATGGTGCTAGAATACTTGCACAACCATGTGGAGAAAAATGAATCTAAACAGACCTTATACTTTTCACAAAACTTTACTCAAGATGGATCATAGATCTATATGTAAAATGCAAAACTATAAAACTCCTAGAGTATAACATAGGAGAAAGCCAATATAATTTTGGAAAAGGCAGTGACTCTTTAGATACAACAGGAAAGGCACAATCCGTGAAAGAAATAATTGATAAGCTAGACTTCATTAAAAGAAAAACTTCGGCTCCATGAAAGACAATGTCAAGAGAATAAGAAGACAAGCCACAGACTGAAAATACTTGCAAAAGACACATCTAACAAAGGACTGTTATCCAAAGTACACAAAGAAATCTTAATACTTAACAACAAGAAAATGAACAACCTGGATGAGAAATGTACCAAAAACCTTAACAGATACCCCACCAAAGAAGATATACAGATGGCAAGTTAGTATATGAACAGATGTTCAACATCATATGTCATTAGGGAATTGTAAATTAAAGCAATGAGATATCCCTACTTACCTATTAGCATGGCAAAAATCCAAAATACCACACAAAATGCCGGTGAGGATGTGGAATAATAGCAACACTCATCCATTGCTGGTAGAAATGCAAAATGGTATAGCTACTTTGGAATATTGTTTGTAAGTTTCTAAAAAGAACAAAACATATTCTCACCAGCAATCACACTCCTTAGTATTAACCCAAATGAATTGAAAACTTAATGTCCACACAAAACTTGCATGTGAAAGTCCATACCAGCTTTATTCATAATTGTTAAGACTTGGAAGCAATCAATATGCTCTTTAATAGGTAAATAGGGCTGGGTGCAGTGGCTAATGCGTGTAATCCCAGCATTTTGGGAGGCCGAGGCAGGTGGATCACGAGGTCAGGATTTGAGACCAGCCTGGCCAATATAGTGAAACCCCATCTCTACTAAAAACACAAAAATAAGCTGGGTGTGGTGGTGCATGCCTGTAGTCCAAAGCTGCTCAGGAGGCTGAAGTAGGAGAATCGCTTGAACTCGGGAGATGGAGGTTGCAGTGAGCTGAGATCACACCACTGCACTTCAGCCTGGGTGAAAAAGTGAGACTCCAGCTCAAAAAAAAAAAAAAAAAAAATTTAAATAGATGAATAAACTGTAGTACATCCAGACAATGGGATGTAAACAAACAAGCAAACAACAACAACAACAACAACAAAGAGCTATCAATCTATGAAAAGACACAGAGGAAACTTACACGCATATCACTATATCACTAAGTGTAAAGAACTCAATCTGAAAAGGCCACTCCTGTATGATTCCAACTATATGACATTCTGGAAAAGGCAAAACTATAAAGACAGTAAAAAGATTACTAGTTGTTAGGGGTTGTCGGGTGGGAAGGATGAATAGGTAGAGAACACAGGATTTTTAGGGCAGTGAAACTATTTGGTATGATACGAAAACAGTGGATACATGTCATTACAGATTTTTCAAAAGCCATAGAGTGTACACTACAAGGAGTGAACTCTTATGTAAGTTATGGACTTTGGATGATAACGACATGTAAAAGGAGGTTCATCAATTGTAACAGAAGTACAACTGTGGTGCAGGATGATGATAGTGAGGGAGGTTGCATGTATGTGGGAACAGGTGATACATGGGGACTGTACTGTGACCCTAGAACTGCTCTGAAAAAAACTAACATTTCTGTTGAACAGACCATCATTTAAGCAACCTAATATATGTGTAATGGGAGTCTCTAATAGAGGGGAAGGGATGGAAAAAATATTTGAAGAAATGGTGGCTCAAATTTTCCAAATTTGTGGAAAACTATAAAGTCACAGATCCAAGAAGCTCAAGTAGAAGAAGCATAAAGAAAACTATGAGGTGTGGGCCGGGCACGGTGGCTCACGCCTGTAATCCCAGCACTCTGGGAGGCCGAGACGGGCGGATCACGAGGTCAGGAGATTGAGAGCATCCTGGCTAACGAGATGAAATCCCATCTCTACTAAAAAATACAAAAAATTAGCCGGGCGTGGTGGTGGGCGTCTGTAGTCCCAGCTACTCGGGAGGCTGAGGCAGGAGAATGGTGTGAACCCAGGAGGCGGAGCTTGTGCACCGAGATGGCGCCACTGCACTCCAGCCTGGGCGACAGAGCCAGACTCCGTCTCAAAAAAAAAAAAAAAAAAAAGAAAGAAAGAAAACCACCAAGAGGTGTAACGTAATCCAATTGCTGAAAAACGGGGATAAAAAATATTTAAAAACTTTCACTTTTCTTTTTTGTATATATTTATTTTTATTTTGTATATAATTGATACATAATAATTATGTATGTTTGTGGGGTACAATGTGGTGTTTCAGTACACGTACACATTACATAATGATCAAGGCAGGGTAGTTAGCATGTCTGTTGCCTCAAAGCTTTATCATTTCATTGTGGTGATAACTTTCAAGATCCTCTTTTCCAGCTATTTTGAAATTTACTCTACATTGTTATTGGCTATAGTCACCACGCTATGTAATTGAACATCCCAACTTATTTTTCCTAGCTGTAACTTTATACCCATTGACCAGCCTTTCCTTGTTTGCACTCCCTCTCCTAACCTCTAATAGCCACTATTCTATTCTGTACTTCGATGAGACCAACTCTTAGATTTCACATGTGAGTGAGATCATACTGTGTTTGTCTTTCTGTGTCTGGCTTATTTCACTTAACGTAATGTCATCCAGGTTTATCCATGTTGCTTCAAATGACAGGATTTCATTATTTTATGTAGCTCAATAGTATTCCATTGTATATATATACAATATTTTCTTACAAAAAAATCTTAAAGCATTTGGGAGGGCGAGGCGGGTGGATCACAAGGTCAAGAGATCGAGACCATCTTGGCCAACATGGTGAAACCCCGTCTCTACTAAAAACATAAAAATTAGCTGGGCATGGTGGCATGCACCTGTAGTCCCAGCTACTTGGGAGGCTGAGGCAGGAGAATCACTTGAACCTGGGAGGCAGAGGTTGCAGTGAGCCGAGATCGTGTCACTGCACTCCAGCCTGGCGACAGAGTGAGACTCCATCTTGAAAAAAAAAAAAAAAAAAAAAAAAAAAAAAAAAAAAAAAAGAATCTTAAAGCAACCAAAGGAAAAAACAAAGTTGAGGATGACCATACATTTTTGTAGGATATATTGAAAGCAAGAAGACAGGGACCAACATCGTTAAAATACTGCAAGAAAACAGTCAATCTAGAATTCTATGCCTAACAAAATATATTTTAAAAAGGCAAAATGATGACATTTTCAGCCAGTAAGAGTTAAATATTAAAGTGAGTCCTTTAGGAAGAAGAAAAATGATGCCAGATAGAAATGTGGACTACATACAGGAATGAAAAGCACCCAAAATGGTAAATATGTTGGCAAATATATAAGATTTTTAAAAAAGTCATTTAAGTATATTTAAGAGATAATTGATTAAACACAAATAATAACAATGTAGCGTAGAGTTTATAATACATGTAGAAATAGAATTTATGACAATAGCAGAAAGTTCAGGAAGAGACAAATGTTTTAAAGTTCTTATGTTATACAGGAAGTAATAGAATGACACTTGAAGGTGGAGTGTGATAAGTTAAAAATGTACTATAAACTGTAAAGCAACTACTAAAAGAATAACAGGCTTACAGTTAATAAGTCAACAAAAATGGGATGTTTAAAAGTACTCAATTAACTCAAAGCAGAAAAAGAAGAAAAAGGGAACAGAGATAAGACAAATAGAAAAATAGTGATGTTAGATTTAAACTCAGTCATACCAATAATCATATTAAAAACAAATAGTACAAATATGTCAATTAACAGCTGAGATTGGCACATTAGATAAAACAGAATTATGATGTATGCTGCCTAGAACAAAGCCATTGTAAATATAAAGATACAAATATCTCAAAAATAAATCAAGAGACAGCTTGAGTGTCTAAAAGCTGGAGTGCCAAAATAGATTTCAAAGCAAAGAATGCTATAAGCAACAAAGAAGGTGATTTCATAATGGAAAAAGAGTCAAATAATAGAAGCGAGCATAACAATCATAACTATTTATGTACCTGACAGTAGAATTTTAGAAAACATGATGCAAAACTGATATAATTACAGAAAGAAACAGACAAATCCACAACTACAGTCAGAGATTTCAATACTCTGTCTCAATAAGTCATAGAACACGTAGACTGAAAATTAGTAGGGATAGAGGTTATCAAAAATCTTACCTAATATAAATTTCAAGAACTCTCCATCCAATAATAGCAGAATACTCATTATTTTTAAGGGCACATGATACATTTACCCAAGTAGATCATGGATTCACTGGTAAATTTTACCAAACATTTAAGGAAAAAATAATATCTGTTCTACACAAACTCTTCCAGAAAATTGATAAAGAGGATACTTCTCAATTAAACCAGCATTTTTACCATACCCAGATAAAAACATTAGAATTAAAATAATAACAGCAAACAACAGCAATTATAGCCCAATATCTTTCATGAACATAGATGCAAACTTTTTTTTTTTTTGAGACAGAGTCTTGCTCTGTTGCCCAGGCTGGAGTGCAGTGGCGGAATCTTGGCTCACTGCAAGCTCCACCTCCTGGGTTCACGCCATTCTCCTGCCTCACCCTCCCGAGGAGCTGGGATTACAGGCGCCCGCCACCATGCCCAGCTAATTTTGTGTGTGTGTATTTTTAGTAGAGACGGGGTTTCACCATGTTAGCCAGGATGGTCTCGATCTCCTGACCTCGTGATCTGCCTGCCTCGGCCTCCCAAAGTGCTAGGATTACAGGCGTGAGCCACCGCATCTGGCCAGATGCAATCATTCTTAATACAATTTTAGCAAATCAATTACAACAGTATATAAAAGGATAACATATCATAACTTCATGGGATTTTTCCCAAAAATGCAGTCTTAGTTTAACATTCAAAAATCAATGTAATTCACCATTTAACAAACAAAAAAAATTATGATAATTTCAATGTACACAGAAAAAGCATTTAACAGAATTAATATCCATTCCTAATGAAAACTCTCAGAAAATCAAGAATAAACTGGAAATGCCTAAGCTTGGTAAAGGGCATCTGTGAAAAACCTAAGCTAACATTATACTTAATGGTTTAAGATTAAATACTTTCACCCTAATATTTGAAACAAGTCAAACATATTTGCTGTCATTACTTCTATTCAACATTATACTAAAGGTTCTAACCAGTGCAATTAGGCAAGAAAAAGAAGTAAAAGTCTTCTATATTGGAGAGAAAGAAGAAAAACTGTATTTGCAGAGAATATGATTCTCTGGAGAGAAAGTCCCAAGGAGTTAACAACAACAACAACAACAACAACAACACAAAAAAGTTGGTAGTATAACGAACAGCCTACAAGTGAAATTAAGAAAATAATTCTATTCACAATAGCAGCAAAAAGAATATAATACTTAGGAATAAATTCAGCCAAAGACATTCAAAACTTACACACTGAAAACTACAAAGGATTGCTGAGAGAAATGTTAAAAGATCTAAATAAATGCATAGTCATTTGTGATGGTTAATTTTGTGTCAACTTTGTTGGGTTACGGTGCGCAGCTATTAGGTCAAACATTATTCTGGATGTTCCTGCGAGGCTGTTTTTAGATAAGTTTAACATTTAAATGGGTAAACTTTGAATAAAGCATGCTCTCCTCCATAATGTGAGTGAGTCTCACCCAGTCAGTGGAAGGCCAGAATAGAACAAAAGGGCTGACCTCCCCTGAGCAAGAAGGGATTCTGCAGCAGGTGGTCTTCAGATTAAACCTCTACCTCTACATATACAAAACCAACTATGTATACAAGACCATATACAAAAATCAACTCAAAATGAATTCAAGACTTAAACGTAAAACCCAAAACTATGAAATTACTATAAGAAAACATAGGGGAATTACTTCACAAATTGGGTTGGGTAAGAAGTCTTTAAATAAGACCTCGAAAGCACAAGTAACAAAAGCAAAAATGGACAAATGAGACTATATCAAACTAAAAAGCTTTTCCAAAGCAAAAGCAAAAATAAAAAAAAAAAACAGAGTTGAGACAACCTACAGAATGACAGAAGACATTTGCAAAGTATACATCTGTCAAGGATTAATATCCAGAATAGATAAGGAATTCAAAGAACTCAACAGCAAAACAACAACAACAACAACAACAAAGCAAAGCAAAACAAAAAAAGGCTGATTTTAAAATGGGCAAAAGACCTTAACAGACATTTCTTAAAAGAAGACACACCAATGGCCAACAGGCATATGAAGAAATGCTCAACATCACTAATCATCGGGGAAATGCAAATCAAAACTACCGTGAGTCACCGTCTCACTCCAGTTAGAATAGCTATTGTAAAAAAGGTGAAAGAAAACAAGTGCTAGTGAGGATGTGGAGAAAAGGGAACACTTACACATTGTTGGTGGAATTGTAAACTAGTACAGCCATTATGAAAAACAGCATGGAGTTTCCTAAAAATATTAAAAATAGAACTACCATATTATGCAGCAATCCCACTACAAAGTATACGTCCAAAGGAAATGAAATCAGTATGCCAAAGAGATATCTGCACCCTCGTGTTTATTGCACCACTATTTACAGTAGCCAAGATATGAAGATATGGAATCAACTTAAATGTCCATCAACAGATAAATGGAGAAAGAAATATACATATACACACACACACAATGAAATACTACTCAGCTATAAAAAGAATGAAATCCTGTCATTCATGACAACATGGATGGACGTGGAAGACACCATGTGAAGTAAAATGAGCCAGACACAGAAAGACAAATACTGCATTATCTCACTTATATATGGAATCTAAAAACATAAGAGTTGATATTATAGAAGCAGAGAGTAGAACAGTGGTTACCAGAGACTGGGAAGGGGAAGTGGAAGAAGCAGATGAGGAGAGGTTGGTCAATGGGAGCAAAGTCGCCATTGATGGGAGGAATAAGTTCTGGTGTTCTATTGTATGGTGGGGTGATTATGGCTAATAGTAAAATATTGTATATTACAAAATAGCTAGAAGAGAGGCTTTTGAATGTTCTCACCACAAAGAAATGATAAATGCATGAGGTGATAGATGAGGTGTCATTAGAGAAATACAAATAAAAACTACAATGAGATATCCTTTCACACCCACTAGAAAGGCTCTATAATAAAAAACATAGACAATAACAAGGGTTTGTGAGATTGTG
Organism: Pongo abelii; assembly: GCF_028885655.2. Classification (NCBI taxonomy): domain Eukaryota; kingdom Metazoa; phylum Chordata; class Mammalia; order Primates; family Hominidae; genus Pongo; species Pongo abelii. The sequence goes on from NC_071995.2 coordinate 4,497,246, forward strand.
GAAAAGAAAAAACTGAAACCCCCATATACTGCTGGAGAGAAGGTAAAATGACACACCCTTGAAGAATAGCTTAGTGACTCCTCAAAAAGCTAAGTGTAAATTTACAGTATGATCCAGCATTTCCACTCCTAGATATCTACCCAAAATAGATAGATAAAAACATGTATCCACACCAAGATTTATATAGGAATGGTCACAGCAACATTATTCATGGTAACTCCAAAGTGGAAACAATAAAATGCCTGGTGAATGAATGAACAAAATGTGCTCTATCCTTATGGGGACTACTGTTTGGCAATAAATGATACAAAATACTAATACATGCTATACAGTGGAAAAACTTTAAAAGCTTTATGCTAAATTAAAGAAGCCAGGCCCCTAAAATCACATATCGTATGTTTCTATTATATAAAATATCCCTAAGAGGCAAATCTATAGAGACAGAAAGTAAATTAGTGGTTGCCAGAGACTACAGGTGAAAAAGGGTGGTTACTCTAGATGAACATGAGGGATCTTTTGAGGATGATGAAATGTTTTAAAATTGAATTGTGGTGATAGTTGCACACATGTAAATTTACTGAAACTCCTGAAATTTTATATTTGAAACAAGCAAATTTTATAATATGCAAATTATACTTCAATCAAGCTGTCTAAAAACACAGGAGAGCTTTTTATCGAAATTGACAATTTGACTCTAAAATGTATAGGAAGTGGAAATGTCCAAAAATAGTGAAAACAATTTCGAAAAGGAAGAACAAAGTTGGAAAACTTATGTGAAGATTTCTATAAAGCTGCAGAAATCAAGAGGGCATGATACTGTTGCAAGACAGATGTATAGATCAATGCAGCTGAATAGAATCCAGGCAGAGATTCACACATGAATAGACAACTGCTTTCAGCAAAAACAAAAGGGTAATTCAATAAATGATGCTGGAACAATCCACAGGTGGGGTAGACAGAATGATGCTCACCTATCCCCATCCCAAGATGTCCATGTTCTAATCCCCAGAACATGAGGATGTTACCTTATATGAAAAATAGGATGTCGCATGTATGAGCAAATGAAGGACTTTCAGATGGGGAGATTATCCTGGATTATTGAGGTGAGCCCAATCTAAGTAAGAGAGTCCTTAAACATGGGAGAAACAAGGAGGAAAGAGAGGAAGATGTGACTACAAGAGGAAGGCACAGAGTAATGCAGTGTTTCTGCCTCTGAAGATGGAGAAAAGAGGACATGAGCCAAGGAGTAGAATATGGGTGGCATCTAGAAGCTGGAAAGGCAAAGAAATGGAGATTATCTTGTAGAGTATCCAGAAAAGAACATTTATGACTTTGGTTAGGAGACGGTTACTTAGGTACTATACTAAAAGCAGGATCTATGAAACAAAATACTTTTAAATTAGATGTGTTTTTTGAAGACCAGAAGTTTTAAAAAATTAATTAATATTTATTTATTTATTTTTTGAGACAGAGTCTCACTCTGCTGCCCAGGCTTGAGTGCAGTGGCACCATCTCAGCTCACTGCAGCCTTCACCTCCCAGGTTCAAGCGATTCTCATGCCTCAGCCACCCCTGTAGCTGGGACTACAGGTGCTTGCCACCATGCCCAGCTAATTTTTGTATTTTAGGTAGAGATGGAGTTTCACCATGTTGGCCAGGCTGGTCTTGAACTTATGGCCTCAAGTGATCCACCTGCCTCAGCCTCCCAAAGTACTGGGATTACAGGCATGAGTCACTGCACCTGGCCAGAAGTTTTTAATTTTGATAAAATTAATGTTGTTAAGAAAATAAAAAACAAGCCACAACCTGGGAGAAAATAATTGCAATACATATTTGTGAGAAAGGACTGATGTTCAGAATATATAAAGAACTCTTGCAGCTCAATAATATGACACAACTCAATTGAGCAAAAGATTTGAGCAGACCCTCCATAAAAGAAATACACAAGTGGTCAATTAGCACATGAAGAGATGCTTAACATCATTTTTGCCTGGAAAAGGCAGATCGATACCACAATGAGATGCTATTTCATACCCACTAGAATAGCTAAAATTAAAAGATATGAGAATGCCAAGTATGGATGAGGATGAGGAGCAACTTGGAGCTCTCAAACACTGCTGGTGGGAATGTAAAATGGTACAACCTTTTGGCAGTTCTTATAAAGCTTAAAGTATACTTACTATATAGCTCAACAATTTCATGCTAGGCCTTTGCCCAAGAGACATTCATTTCATACAAAAACTGTAAACTTGTACATGAAAATTAAGAGCAGATATATACATAATTGCTCTGAACCGGAAACAACTCACATGTACACCAACCAGAGAATGATTGACAAAATGTGGTACATCCATACAATGGACAACTGCTGAACAATAACACTGTTATATGCAGTAACATGTATGCATCTCAAAACTGTTTGCTGGGCCCAAGCTACACAAGAGAGTTCAGACTTTATGATTCAATTTCTTAAGAAATAAAATGCTAGAATAGGAAAAAACCCCAAAAAACCCAATACTGACAGAAGGCAGATTAGTGGTGCACTGACCCAGGAGTGGTGGGAATTGAATGCAAAGGGGCGTGTGGGAACATTTTGGGGTGATGGAAATAATCTGTATCTTGACTGTTGTGATGGTTGCACATTTTTCAAAATGTATTAAATAGTATACTTAAATGACTATATTTTATTCTATGTAAATTATATTTTTAAAAAGTTGATTAAAATATGATTTTGAAATTCCAAATAAAAAAGGAAGGTGAGACAATATTTATTCTATGTAATTAGAAGCACTGACTGAAGATATTTGAGAAATACAGGGGCACATAATCTCTAACGTCACATTGGCTCTGATACTCCATGACTTCAGTAAAGAGGTTGAAAGCCTAGGAAAACAGGTTTAGGCTTGACATGAGGAAGAAATCCCAGCAATAAATATAGAACAATTGATTTTGGAGGAGGGAGCTTGGTTATATTATGCTAACTTTTTATCCTATATAGGAATGCCTGTTATAGACTCTTTTATTAGGTTATTGTGGAGATCTACTTTAAGCCATCACTCGGCAAAGCAAATCCATTATTGGATTATACTAATTGTTAAAAAAATTATTAATAGGATTAAACTGGGAATCTTTTTCTCCTGGTCACTTTTACCCTTGGATCTTAGTCATCCAATTTTGAATTTTACTGTTATGAGAAAAAGTCATTTGGGGGATGTCTCTCCTGGAATTCACTTCAAGGGCAGGAGAGATGAGCTGCCCATCTACATGGCAGTCAGAGAGTGACGGAGGCAGTTCCCAATTAAAAAAACCCCATTGGGCTCGCATAGTTCCTGTTACCAGTTAGAGGCTCAGGGATTGTCCTCCAAATAGCTTGGCCTCAACTTTTTACATTTCTTATAAGTCTGTACTTAGACCAAAAGGCTCTGTCACATATGCAGGGAGTCCATGCTAACTTACTACAGTGAAAGGAAATCTTGGTGGTTAGCTATGTTCCCCGGATGTGCTAGAAGGGACACAAACATCAGATGGAGGCAGGACTTGGTTATCTTTAAGACCCTCTGATTCTAGGGAAGTTACAAGTATACTCTTTCAGATTACTGAATTCGGCCTCATGTTCATATATTGGGTTTCTGTGGCAAGACTGTTAGCTGGCTATCCAATAGAGATTCCTTTCTTTTTTCTGCTTTCACAAGCAACTTCGTAAGTATGAAATGTGGGCTGTGGCAACCATCTTGTGATGAAGAGGGAAAAGCCAAGAAAACTGCAGAAAGATTTAATAAGAACCTGATATCATCAAGCTGCTGAATATACCAACCCTGAATCCTCCCACCTTTAGATTCTTTTTTAAGTGAACAAACACCATCGCTTAAGCAACATTAAGTTGGGTCTTTTTTTGTTGTTTCCTTTCTTCAAGTACATTCTAACTAATACAAATTCCTAAGCCATCCTAATAGACAGATGCTGTACTGAGAGCTACATCTTTTAGCTCTCTTTGATATTATGGTGCTAGGTATACAGCTTCCAAGATGGGCCCCAATGATCCTTACCTACTGGTATTTCCATCCTTTGTTGGCCTCCTTCACACTGAATCAGGGATGGGTTTTGTGACCGTAGATTATGGCGGAAATGATGGTGTGTGACTTCCGAAGCTTGCTGATGAAGGACATTGAAGCTTCTGCTTGTTCTCTTGAATTGCTTCCCTGTGGGAAGCTAGCCACCCTGTTGAGAGGACACTCAAGCAACCTGTGGAGAGGCCCATGTGGAGAAGAACTGAGGCCTCTCACCATAGCCAGTCCCAGCTTCTCAGGCACGTGAAGGAGGCCCTGCAGCTCTGTCAAGCCTGTAGATGACTGCAGTCTGGCTGACCTCTGACTCTGCCTTATGAGAAACCATGAGCCAGGCCACCTGGCCAAGCCATTCTGAAATTTCTGACCCATAGAAAATATTAGAGATAATAAATATTTATTTTTAAGTCACTAAGTTTGGGTAAAATTGTTACATAGAAATAGATAATTAATACCGGTAGCAAGTTCTTTTATCTTAGGACCCACATTTTATTCCTCAGTTCTTAGTCACAAGTGCTTTCCTTACCATTACTCAAAGCTCTACTTGAGGCTTTCCTAAATTTATCCAAAAAATTACCCACACTAGGATTTTTACTCTTTGTGTACCCAGGTCGTAGATCCAGATGCGTCAGGTCGTCCCTGTTCTGAAAACAGCTACAGTTATTCACCGCCTCTTCCTCTTCTTCCTTTCTGTCTCCATCCTTCCTGATTCTGCAGTTACTCTAATAGTTGCAAGATTTTTCAGAACTAGGTCCTTACAATCACTCAGAGCAGGAGTCAGAAAACTACGGTCTGTGGGCCAAGTTGGACCTTCTTCCTGTTTTGGTAAATAAAGTTTTATTGCACCATAGCCATGTTTATTTGTGTACATATTGTCTATGTCTGCTTTTGCAGTACAATGGCAAAGTTGAGTGGTGGTAACAGAAACCATATGGCTCACAAAACTTAAGTTTGCACCACCAGAGTTAGCGTTTCTAATATTTCATATTGTGTACCAGCCTACCTGGGGCTTCTGTTGCAAAACTCCTGGGGAGAACTGGGCACAACATATCACCATGTGGCAGCATTCACCTTCACAATCTGGGGAGTCTGTTATTCCAGGTTCTCATTTTCTGGCCCACAATAACCATCGGTAAATCACAACTCACCCCACTTCAGTTTTTTGGCTTTCTTCATACTAGAGTTCTCACTCCACACTTGAAGTTGTGGGATGGGCGCATGGTTCTTTCTATTCTCCCTTCCTTCCTTTCTTTCCTCTCTCTTTCTTCCTTCCTTCTCCCCAAAAAGGATGGGCAAGATGGCAAAATCATTTGAATTCATTACTCATGAATTGAGAAACAGTGCAAGGAGATGGGAAAATTTTGGCTGTGGGACACACACGCACACACACATACACACACACACACAAAACCAGAGCTGGGCGAGTTTGGCATGGAGATGCCATCCCCTGACACATAATCACAGAGCACTTCTCAGCTCTGACCCTTCAAAGAGGAAGAGGAACAAGGGTAATTCCAGCTATTACAGGTTCTTGGGCACCAAATGAAATACTCTGTTGTAAATTGCATATAATCAGAGAGGAAGACTTTTATTTCTCTGTGGTTATGAATGGGACTTTTCCTTCCTCTTGTCTAGGAGGAAAGGAACTGGTTTAGATCAGTCTGGGGGAGTTTCCTTTGACGGAGATGACCAGAACTCTCTCTGGATCCTAACAGGGTTCCTGTCCTATATTGAGAACATGTGTCATGGAAATTCTTATGTCTCTTTTATTATACCAAAATCTCCCTTCTCCTTACCACACAATTTCTGTCCTTAGGACCAAGTACATAAACTACAAGACGGTGGAAACTTTCAGATGGTTGGAAGTGATGGATACAGATTATAGGCTCCTGCTCATTCTATAACGTTTTTGCAACTCTATCCACATAGTCCGTGTCCTCTGGGAGCTCTCTGTTTTGTAGGGGAGACAATTATTTGTAGGAAAATACAGAGTTACAGAGGTCTGACCCTCAAGAAGCACAGAGGGGAATATATTTCACATATTGCATATATTTTTTTTTCTGTGCAAAGGCAGGCTGGACAAGTTTCTGCTATTTTATGCTTTTAGAGAGGACTCTTCCAGGAGTGACTGGTGATATCCTACAGGTGATGACAGTGGCATTTGGAGATTGTTGTGCCCCTACTGGTCCAACTTCTATATCAGGACTGTCTCGCAACACATTTTCTCTTAGCCTCACACTGAGTAGGATACTAAGAGTAGAGTGGTAGATCCACTCTCACTGGGGACACAGTCTTCTGGAATAAAGACAAAGAATTTCATACACAAAACCATTAGAAAACCAGACAGAAGAAAACAGATTTCTGAACTGTTCAGAACAAAGTGTTCCTAACTGAAGGAAGAGGACAACATGGTCTAGAAGTTGGAGAAGACAGAGCTGAGCTAGTGGAGGTGGGGTGAGCAGAGAGGAAGGGGCAGGGCTAGGACAGCAGTCTCCCCCATCCCACATACTGAAGCCATTTAATCCCCCCTGACCTAGTTCTTACCTCCACCCTCCGTTTTGTCTTCCCATTATGACTTTTTTCCATTTAGCATTTAGCACTATTTTTTATGTATCATTCTGAGCTTATCATCTATCTACATTAGTTGATCTCTCTCAGTTTCATCAGCTCGTTTTTGCCACTATCTTCTAGCTCTATTATATTTTCATTGTGTGACATATTTACTTCTCAACCTTGTCATTTCATATCTATTTCCCTATCTATTCTCTGTCAAATAATGTATTTCTCTATCCCTATTTATGATCATCTGTTTTTACTTTCCTGTCCTTTCTCTATTATGTCTAAATGGTTATCTGCCTTAAGTCTTTCATTCTAAGAAATTAAACTGTTTCCATTTTTAGATGACACAATCTCATATATAGAAAACCCTAAAAACTCCACCAAAAAACTTAGGACTAATAAATGATTTAGTAAAGTTGTGGGATACAAAATCAAGATAAAAAAGCAGTAGCATTTCTACATACTAATATCAAAAAACGGAATCAAGAAAACAATTTTATTTACAATAATATCAAAAAATATGTAAAATGTAAACAATTAAATACTTAGACATAAATTTAATCAAACAGGTGAAAGATCTGTACACTGAAAACTATAAAATATTGATGAAAGAAATTTAAGAAGACATAAATAAATGAAAAGATATCCTGTGTTCATGGATGGGAAGAATTAATATTGTTAAAATGTTCACACTACCCATAGTGATCTGAGACTCAATGCAATCCCTATCAAAATTCCAGTGGCATTCCCCATAGAAATATCAAAAAAGAGTTCTAAAACTTATATGGAAGCTCAAAAGACCCTGAATCACCGAAGCAATTTTGATTGAGCACAAGGAACAAAGCTAGAGGAATCACACTACTTGAACTCAAAATCTACTATAAAGCCATAGTAATGAAAAATGCATGGTACTGCTACAAAGATAGACATTCTAGACCCGTGGAACAGAACAGAGAGCCCAGAAATAAGTCCATGGATTTACGATGAACCAATCTTCCACAAAGGTGCCAAGAACATACAACCCAGAAAGGACAGTCTATTCACAAAATGCCGTGGGGAAAACCTAATATCCACATGCAAAAGAATGAAATTGAAACCCTATCTCACCCCCTATATAAAAATCAACTTGAAATGGATTAAATGCTTAAATGTAAGACCCAAAAATCTTCTTGACATTGGTCTGGCAAAGATTTTATGGATATGACCCCAAAAGCACAGGCAATAGAAACGAAAATAGACAAATGGGCTTTCATCAAACTAAAAGCTTACACGCAGCACAGGAAACAATCAACAGAATAAAGAAAAAATCTACAGGATGGGAGAAAATATTTGGAGATCATACACCTGACAGGGAGTATGCAAAATATACAGTGAACTCAAACAACTAGATAACAAGAACACAAGTAATCTAATTTAAAAAGGACTTGAGTAGCTTTTTCTAAAAGAAAAAAAAAAAGACATAAGACATATAAATGGCCGAGTAGATGAAAAAAATGCTCAACATCAGTAATCATCAGAAATGACATGAGAAATGTCATCAGAAATGACATCAGAAATTGAAATGACAATGAAATGTCACCCAACACCTGTTAGGATGTCTATTATGTATCAAAAAGATAGGCTAACAAATGTTGGTGAAGATGTGGAGAAAAAAGAATCCTTGCACACAATAAAATGCAAGGAATATAAGAATATATATTCCCATATTCACCATGGAATACTATTCAGCCATAACATAGAATTGTGAGGAATATAGGAATATATATTCCCGTATTCACCATGGAATACTATTCAGCCTTAAAATAGACAGCAGTCCTTCCATTTGCAACAACATGGATGAAACTGGAGGACATTATGCTGAGTGAAATAAGCAAAGCACCGAAAGGCAAATACTGCATGATGTCATTCATATGTGGAACCTTAACAAGTCGAACTCATAGAAGCAGGGAGTAGAATGGTGGTGGTTACCAAGGGCTGGGTGAAGGGGAAGAATTAGGCAGATGTTGGAGAAATTAGGGGGATAATTAGGCAGATGTTCAATTAGACAGAAGGAATAAGTTCAGGAGGTCTACTGTACAACATGGTGGCTACAGTTAATAAAAACATATTGCATACTTCCAATAGCTAACAGAGTCAATTTTAAATGTTCTTACGACAAAAAAGTAAGTATGTGAGGTAATAAATATGTTAATTAGCTTGATTTAGCATTTCCACCATGTATACATCTATCAAAACATTTGTAGGCCATAAATAGTATAATTTTTGTCAATAACAATTAATTTTTAAAAGTCTTGCATCCTTAATATTCCCTCTATTTTTCAGGTTTTTCTCTTCATTACTCGTAAATCTTTCCCTACCCTTGTTTCCACCCAATAGTCCTTACAGGACAATACTCCACCACCCTGTGCCAATGATTTATTTTTCTCTCATTTATTAATAGTAACAAGCAAACCCTTATATAGCTCTCCTTATATGACAGGCAGTGTTATAAGTATTTCATGTATGTTCATTCATTTAGTCCTCAGAACAAGATCATTGATTCTCATTATCCTCATTTCAAGGAAACCCAGATAGAAGTTCAGTGACATGCCCAAGGTCAAGGCTCAATTCCAGGTAGTCAAGCACCAGAATCTGTTCTATTAACGACTGCGACATACAACCAGTTTTGGGGAATCTCTGCTCTCTCAGCTTCAGCTTCCACTGCTCCCAAATAGTCCCCTTTCTCCCCTCCCCAAATATAATCCCAACACTGAGTTCAGAATTCCTAAAACAGAAGTCAGGAGAGGATTTTAGATTAGCTTCCAGTACTGCTTAGGCTAGGGAACACAAACGTCTGGCCATGCTTTTGGCATGAGTGAGGAAAAATACAAGGAGAAAAATATACAGATTATTATTTCAATAAATTATCCCACTTCATGGATGAGGTGAGAATATCATGGAATGGAGGTGGCACTGTGACCTATTCTGGCCCAGGTCCCCAAGCCTCTGAGCCTGTTAGCTTGCTTCCATGTCCAATTCTATATCACACATAATCATTCCTGCTCTTGTAGCTAGGGTAATCTGCTTGAAAAACAATTTTATCCCATGAACCCTTTGTTCAGAAACATTCAGAAAGATGTTATCTGTTCTGGAATTAGATCATGGTGATGGTTACATAACTTTGTGAATATACTAAAAACCACTGAATTTTACACTTTAAAAGGATGGGTTTGATGGTGTGAATTAAAGCCTAATTTTGAAAAAGAGGAAAGGTATTTTATCATCTCTCCCTTTGGAGTTAAATTCTGGATCTTCAAGATCTTCCACAATATGATCCTTCATTATCTCTCCAGTCTAATTTCATCTCCCACTATTCAGCTGTCCTTTCCACTCTCCATACCCAGTCCTCCTCCACATCTCTGGTCATGTCGTTTCTCTTAATTAAAATCCCTTTCTCCTTTCGTTCATCTTTATCTCATACTTTCCTCAAGACCAGTTCAAGCCCTACTTTTCTGAAAACTAGTCTTTGTTAATTTCTTTGGACTCTAAACCCTGTTTGCTTTTATAGTATTCCTACTTTGGCATAAATTTTAGTATAATGACAGTTCCTTGAATGAAGAGACCCTTCTTTTTCATCTTTATAACTCAGCATCCTGCACAGTGCCTGGTACTGAGTATACACTTTGAAAAGTGAATGTATAAACTGCATTTTTACTAATTTCTAAATGGTTCATATGTGCTTGTCTTGTTTCTTCAACTTGACTGTAAGGTCCTGCAGAAAGAGTCTACACCTCTATTTGAGATTTAGCACAAGTTCAGAACAGGACATATGGTTGACCCCTGAGTGAGTTAGACCCTTCAGCTGCTTAATTACCTGATGTCTTGGCAGAGAGAGTTGTGCCTTTGACATTTTACTGGTGGTGCACTGAAAGGGAGGACACTGAACTGGCGGAGAGAGTCCCCAGGATGCCTGGCTGAATGGTGGTTGCTCCACCCTTAACCACAAATGGTTCATTGTCCACCACTTTTGGCATTTGCAACAGTATGTGGAAAGAGATGTAGCAATTTCCCCCCCAGGGCTTATTTTTAAAGTCAGTGGCTGAGAGTGCTTGTCGGAAGTGGGGTCAGACAGGGCTGAGGGCTCTGAGCTGCCTGGTGGATGGGATGGGTGCTGCTCAAGAAGAGATATAGTGGTTGGTCCTTAATTTTGGACCTCTACTGCCCTGGGAGAAAAGTCCAGGCCAAAGGAAAGGGATGACTTGCCCAAAACAGATCACAGCTTCCATGGAGATACAACTACACAGTCAGGCAGTGTTTTGCCAACCCTAAAGTTTTAAGACTAGGGCTGGGTCAGCCAGAGGGCTAGTGGGCTTCTACTCACTCAATGAGAAATGTAAGTTTTATTGAGGGCTCTATGTGCCTGGTAGTAGTACTCTGCTACGCACTAGAGATTAAAGTGTAGACATGGCAGTTTCTGCCCTTGAAAAGATTATAGACAAATAGAGAAAGCCAGACAAATGAAAAGATAAATATATTAGTGTGGTAAGTGCAACAATGGTGGTAGAGGGATAAAGACTCTTTAGTTCCTTAAAGAAGTGGCATCCAAATTGAGGCCTGGTGGTGAATTGAAGGTAACCAGATCAAGGAGGGAGATATTTCAGAGAGTAGATTGTGCAGTACTCAAGAAATGAAAGAAAATGTCATCTACACAGATCTGGAGGTAGTTCAGTTGTGTAAAGCAGGGGATCATCATATAATAGCCCATGAGCCAAATCCAGCAAGCCATCTGTTTTTGTAATTAAAGTTTTATTTAAACACAATCCCACTCATCCATTTGCATATTATCTATGGCTGCTGTTGCACTACAGCTACAGAACTGAGTAGTTGCAATGGACAACACATGGTCCTTAAATCCTAAAATAGTTACTGTGCTGGTCTAGAGAATATTGTTTGGGGGAAGGAGTTGGAGAGTGTCCAGAAATGAGGCTGGAGAGGTAATCAGGAGACAGACCAAAGAGTTCACTCTTTATTTTAAAAGCAACATAGGAGCAACTGACATGTTTGAAGCAGGAACACAGCATGATAATATTTGAATTTTAGATAATTATGGTGAGATTAAGAAAGAAGAAGAGGCAAAACTGGAGTTGGAGAAACCAGTTTGAAAGATGGCATATAGGCAAGAAATAATGGCACCAATTATTTCTTAAATTATGAAGGCACCAATGGGATGGAAATAAATGAACAGATTTGAAAGATGAGGATTTGGTGATCAGCTATGGAATTGTGTGAGAGGGATGGTACTTCAGGCAAACTTTCCATTTGGAATTTTTCTAAGATGAGGAAGAAGCAGTAGTGACCCAATAGCTCAATGATACTATTAGACTGCTCTCATTTACATGAATGTTTCAGTCTTTCTTGTCTCACAATATTGTTTTTCCCCAGTCTACTTAGACTCAATATTACCACTTCAGTGGAATGTAGAAACCTTGTCGCCATATAGGTTTCCATTTACATTCTAGTTGTTCTTTGCATAAATATGTTGAAAATCTCATTATATAATGTTATAATTTTTGCTTTCAATAATCAAACATACTTTAAAGAACTCAAGAGGAAAATATTGTATTTACTCAGGCATTTACCATTTCTATTCCTTTTCCTTCATTCCTCATGTTCCAATTTTTATCCTGAAAGTCATTTTCCTTTTGTCTGAAGAAATTCCTCTAGCAATACTTCCTTTAGCAGGTCCGCTGGCAACAAATTCTCTTAGTTTTTCTTTCTTGGAGAATGTCTTTATTTCCCCTTCATTCCTGAAGAATTTTTGTACTGGATATAGAATTGTGGATTGACAGTCTTTTAGCACTTTAAAATTGTTCCACCTCCTTCTGGCTTCCACAAGTTTAGATGAGAAATCTGCAGTCGTTCAAACTGGTGTTTCCTTATGAGTAATGCATTGGGTTTCTCTGGCTGCTTTCAAGATTATTTTCTTTGTCTTTAGTTTTCAGTATTTTGATTATTCACTAAATTTGGAGAAATTTCAGCCAACATTTCTCCAAATATATGTTTTCTCATCACTACATCTTTTCTCTTCTTTTGGGACTCCAATGTCATGAATTTAGAACTTTTTGTTTTTCCCATACAGCCCATGAGGCTCAGATCATTTTTTCATTTTTTTTCCTCTGTGTATTCAACGTGGAAATTTTCTATTGATCTATTTCCAAGTTCACTGGCCATTGACTCTTCTCTTTGTCATCTTGATTGTGCTTCTGATCCTATCCAGTGAGTTTTTTTTTTAAATTTTGGAGATTGTTATTTTTTATCTCTAAAATTTCCATTTGGTTCTTCTTTAGATCTATTTCTTTGCTAAGAATTTCTATTGTTTTACACATTTCAAACGAATTTTAAAAGGGCTTTTATAATAGCTGTTTTAAAGTCTTTGTATTATAATCCCAACATGTGCCATCTCAGAATTACTGTCTATGGATTGTTTTTTGAGAGTTGAGTTTTTTTCTGATTCTTTGTAAGGCAAGTAATTTTAGATTGTATCCAGGTCATTTTTACTATTGTTATGAGACTCTAGGTTTTAAATCCTATGGAGAATGTTGATATTTTTCTCTAGCAGACAATCAACCAGTCTGTTTCAGGCCACACATTCAGACCGACCTCTCGTGGGTTATGGTTTCAATGTCATTCCCATTTTCAAAGACTTTGCAGTGTTATCTGAATTTGTCTTGCATGTGTGTCACTCAGTGGACAGTCTAAAATCTGGGTGTAGTCTAAGCTCTCAAAAGCTTTGGTATGAAGTTTAGAATTAGATTCATGCTGGCACATCTCTAGTGTAAGCCCAGGAGTTCATAAACAACTTTATGGGTTGGCTTTCAAACTCTCCCTTTCTATAATTTTCCTTGTGTTTACCTTGTGTCTCCCATTTTCAGCTTTCTAGACAGAAATCCAGGGCTTTAGTTTCCCACACTCAGTTGTGTTCATCCTGTAACTCCTGCTTTTTGGTTTTGTTTGTTTTTTGTTTTGTTTCCTCAGCCTGGGAAAGCAACTTCCTCTACTCTTTATCTGGCTAATTGCTACCGATTTTTCAGGTCTTAGTTTAAATATAATTTCCTCCTAAAAGCTTTGTCTTATTTGCATATCAATTATATTCCCCTTGTTATTTTCTCACAGGACCCATAATAATCTATAATTACATATATAGTTGTTCATTGATTTTAATGTCTCTTCTGCTAGACAGAGGATGAGATTATCTGTCTTATTCAGTATTATGCAACGTTTCCAGTATCTAAAACAATGCATGGTACACAAAAGATGCTCAATAAATATTCATTTAATGCATAATTATATTCTTCCTTTCGTCCATGCATCCAACTTTCCATGCTCTGCCTCATCCCCAAAAAAATATGAAGATTGTCACATTCAAATATGAACCTACTCTCAATGATCAAAGTAAACTATATCTTCTTGTAACTTTATAATTTGTAAAGCATTCTTATTTTTTTCGTGTGGTTTTATGAATTAGAGAGAGGAAAATGTATTAATCGTACTTTATGGGCAAATTAACTGAGATTCAAAGAGATAAAATAATTTGTCCTAGTCACAGCTAGTAATGAAAGTGATGGATAGGGCTTAAATGACAGGTTAGTTAGTTATAAAATTTTAAATTGGCAGTTATTTTCTCTTAATGCTTATCATTTTCTGGTGCTTATTGTTGCTGTTGAAAATTTGTAGTCTTTAAAATTGTCATGCAAATCTCTCTTTATTTGATTCTTAAAAAGTTTTTTAGAGACTTTTAAGATTTACCTTTGTTTTAGGTGTTCTGCAATTTTACCACAAAGGGTCTAGCTGTAGATTTATTTTTCTTTTTCTGCTTAGATGTCTACCTGCTTCCTGAATCTGAAGATTCATGTCCATCAATTTTGGGAAATTTTTAGTTATGTTTTGTTATTGTCTTCTACCTGTTTCTGTCTACAGCCCTAATAAAATTGGATGCTTACCTCACAATATTCAAAAGTGAATCTCAAATGGAATAAAGGCCCAAATAAGAAAAAGCAAAATGTTAAAACTCATAGGAGAAAACATATGAGTATTTAGCTATGATACTGGGGGTAAGAAACAGTATCTCAAGTGAGACATAAGAAGTTTAAACCATAAAGGAAAAGATTGATATGTCACATCAAAATTTAAGACCTCTGTGAAAATAAAACATAATAAAAAGTAAAACAACAAACCATAGCCTGGGAAAAGAAAAGAGGTTTTCAAGAATACCGAATAAAAGTTTAATATTTGGGGCCAGGCGCGGTGGCTCACGCCTGTAATCCTAGCACTTTGGGAGACCGAGGCGGGTGGATCATGAGGTCAGGAGTTCAAGACCAGCCTGGCCAACATGGTGAAAACCTGTCTCTACTAAAAATACAAAAAATAGCTGGGCATTGTGGTGGGTACCTATAATCCCAGCTACTTGGGAGGCTGAGGCAAGAGAATCATTTGAATCCAAGAAGGGGAGGCTGCAGTGAGCCAAGATCACGCCATTGCACTCCAGCCTGGGTAACAGGAAGAGATTCCATCTCAAAAAAAAAAAAAGTTTAATATTTGGAATATAGAAAGAATGTCTGCAAATTCAATATGGAAACGGAAAACAAGGGAAGAGAAAAAAATGGACAGAGGATTCAAACAGACAACTCATGAAAAGGGAAATCCATGCGGGGAGTGGTGTCTCACACCTGTAACCCCAGGACTTTGGGAGGCTGAGGAGGGCGGATTACCTGAGGTCTGGAGTTCAAGACCAGCCTGGTCAATATGGTGAAACCCCGTCTCTACTAAAAATACAAAAATTAGCTGGGCATGGTGGTGCACACCTGCAATCCCAGCTACTCGGGAAGCTGAGGCATGAGAATCACTTGAACCTGGGAGGCGGAGGTTGCAGTGAGCCAAGATTGTGCCACTACACTCCAACCTGGGCGACAGAGCAAGACTCTGTCTCAAAAAAAAAAAAAAAAAAGAAAAAAGAAAAGCGAAATCCAAATGGCCAACAAATGTGCCATGCTGCTCAACATCGCCACTAACCAGGGAAATGCAAAATAAAACAGTAACGAGATACTATTTCATACTTATCAGAATGGTAAGAATTAAAATTTCCAAAAATTTCTGCCCAGTCTATATGAAGCAAAAGGAGTGTTCATACATGCCATTAGAAGGAAAATTTGGTACAACTATGGAGTTAAATATGGAATTTATTAAATTTTAAGATGTCAATAATCCAGAAATTGTTTTCAGAGATATAAATCATGGAAAAACTGTAACATATGTACACAATGATACACGTACAAGAATGTAGTTGCTGTGGCACAGTATGAAATGACATAAAAGTAAAAGCAACCTCACTGTCAATAAATAGGAGAATGAATAAATACATAAATTGGACTATAGGCATATAATTCAGTCTTCAAATATACTGCAGCCAAAATTAGTAAAGTAGCTATATGTATATTAGCGTGATTAAATCCCAAAAGCATGATATTGGATTCTTAAAAATGCAAATATTGAACGATATGTAGAAGATAAAGCTTTCAATACAATACTATATACATCTTATGGCTACGCTCTGTAGATATGCATTAAAACTATAAATTAACCTATAAGAATGAATAACAACAAAGTCAAGATAGTGGTTACTGCCAAGGAGAAAGTATGACACATTGAAGACAAAAATATTCCCAATCCTTCTCCTTATCCTGTGTTCACGCTCTTTTCAATGTGACTTTTTAGCACTTCTCATCAAAATGAGGAGTCTATTACCCCACCTCTTGAGTATGGGATGGCTGTGTGAACCAGATTTAATCAACGACAGAATGTAGTGGAAGTGATGGTGTGTCAATTCTCTTTTCCAACTCTACTACCACTATGTAAACACGTCTGGGCTAGCCTCACGGAGGATGACTCACGGTGAAGAAAAGTCCAGTTGTGCCAGCAGAGGTCATCTATTCCAGCCTACAGCCAGCCAACCCCCAAATATGTGACAAAGCCTAGCCCAGATAATCAGAGTGGCCTACTCGACCCACCACTGACCAAAGACTTAAAAATGAGCCCAGGCGAGACCAGAACTGCTGAGGTGACCACCCGTAGAATCGTAAAGA
Source organism: Pongo abelii (assembly GCF_028885655.2). Taxonomy (NCBI): domain Eukaryota; kingdom Metazoa; phylum Chordata; class Mammalia; order Primates; family Hominidae; genus Pongo; species Pongo abelii. The sequence continues at coordinate 4,513,986 of NC_071995.2, forward strand.
ATAAATGCTTATTGTTTCAGCCACTAAGTTTTGGAGTGGTTTGTTCCTCAGAAGTAGCTGATACAAGGAGAGACTAGAGCTACGGGAGCAGAAGAGAACCTGCATCTGTGATCTTTTATGTGATAAAAAAGAGAGCCCTAAAGCAAATGTGGCAAAATTTTAAGCTTGAACAAAAATAAGTAGTAGGCACATGGTTATTTGTTATAATTTCTCTAACTTCTTTTTATTTTTGAAGTATTTCACGATAAAAGGAAATTCAGACAGCAGAGTCAATGTGCTACACTAGCTGAGACAGCCAAGATGATTTTTAAAAAGAAAAAGTATTTATCCTAGTGCCCCTCCCCCATCCTCATCACCACACACATAAAGTAGACTAAATAGATTAGTGATTTCTAAGTTCTGATCCTCTTCTCTCATCCCAGGACATCTCCTGTATACCTTCCTAGCATCTAATCCTCTTGCCTCAGTTGCTCATCTGCAAGACAGCAAACACATGATCAGCTTGCTGACAAGAGGGTCATAAGAGTTGAACCAGGAAAGCATTACAGGGACAAGTTGTTCATTCGGTTGCTATGTGGGTAGCAGACTTTAAATTCCATAAGTACCTCATACTATTGTTATTTCTAAAATCTAGATTCACTTCATATAAAAAATATGATAGTCCTTCCTGCTCTACTCAAATACAGGGTTAGTCACCTACCCTGTGACTTCCTCCTGACATTCAGATCCTTTGTATCTGAAATTGTTGCCATTGCTGGCACAGATGGCATTCTGCCCATCTTCCAGGAGGATTTGTGCTTCACCTGTTGAGAATAATGAGGGTTCAGAGGATACTCACTCAGTGCCAGAGAAAGGCAGGGATAAGCAGTCTGCTTTCAAGGGGCTCAACATCTCTCTTGGCCCAACGTATGCTAATGTTTCTATTTTGATTTCCATAGCACTCTGTGTATGCTTTTTTCTGCACTGACCGTATACCTCTAGTATATGCTGGCTGGTACTGTGGTTACTGTGTGTTCTCTTACCAACTCAATTGGGCTGCAAGCTTCTTGAGGACACGGTGTCTTAAGTGACTTAGCATCCCTTCTATCTAGTGAAAGGAAGAAAGGGAAGAAGGAGAAAGGTCAGACAGGAAGGAAGAAAGGAAGGAGGAGACAGGAAGGAATGAAGGAAGGAAGGATAATAGCAGCAAATATTTATAGAATGACTATATGCCAGGTAATGTGCACTTCTTATGCAATCCTTCCAACCATTCAATGAGGTAGATACTATTATTAATTTTCCCTAGCTTACAGATGAGGAAACATGCTTAACCGGATTAGGTAATATGCCCGATGTAATAAGCCACAGCAAATAAACTGAGGAGTCAGCATTTGAATCAGGCTTAACTTTAGAGACTGTGTTCCTGATCTCTGATGTTATATTGTTGCTCAGAGTAGAGACTTTTGAGCACAGATGAGTTGATACCAGGAAATGAGAATTTATTATAAAGAAAGAAAAGGAGAGAAGGCTAGAAAGTGGGGGAGAAAGAGGGAGAGATGCATCAATACATTCTCCTCCTGCAGATGTCACACCTAACGTATGACAGATGACAGTACAGTTTCTGCTTAATTCCTGAACATCTCCAGAAAGGATCTGTTTGCATCTTTGGTAATGTGTTCCAGGTTTCATTCTCTATGCACCAAAGATATCTACAAATAGCTCTTACACCCTCGACGGTGAGGGAAGACACATACAGTCGACTCTCACAGTTCACAGTAGTTATGTTCGATAAAGTTGCTGTGAACCCTGAATTAGAGAATACTAAATCACTGCTCCCAAGGGAGATAGAGAGTTAAATTCCTGCAAGTCTCGACCACAACATTCTCATAAGCTCATCAATATATAATCTCGTTTTATGTGTGCTACTGTTGAAAGACACCTTATTTAATACACATCACTGATTCATTATCATTGAACTTTTGACAAACAGCACTACATTGCATACCTGGACAGAGCTTATCTAGACATGTGTTGTCTTCATCAGGGACATCACAACTTTCTTGCACTTGGGAACACCAGATAGCACTTGAGCACTACACTTGGACCATTTTGAACAACAAAATCACCACAAAGCAATGGAAAAAAACATGGTGCTAAACAGACCCATGAAAGGGACATTTATTTGCACTGTGAAAGCTAAAATAAGGCAGCAGAGCATCACCTTGCTCCATCTGAGCTGGGAACATATGTGTTGGGCGACTCAAACATTTTGGTGCTCTGAACATGCCCACAGATCACCTGAAAGTGCTGCCAAAGGCCCTGCTTTTTATTCTGTTGGCCAGTTACAACATCTACATGACTTTGATGTGATGAATCTATTGTCTTTGTAAATGACTGTATGCTTTTGTAAATGTCTTTAACAATTTCGGAGTTACAAATAAATTTTAGTGAATAGGTGATTTCATAAATATGGTATCTTCAACTAATGATTGACTGTATATAGTATGAAGTTCAGCCAGCCTTAGATTTGGATATATGAGAAAGCCTCATATGTCTTCGATTTGGACATATCCAGAACCATTTTCCTGTAGGAAAACAGGAAATGAACCGCAAGAGAGATCTGAAGTATATGGTAATTTTATCTGTGCATATTTAAATAGGACATTATAAGCACATATTGGTCCTGCAGGCAACCTCAGGAGGTTACTCCTCCTTTCCCCTGCTTTAGCTGAAATTTTATTTTCGTTATTAGAGATCATCAGCATCACAGATTACAGAAAAGCCTGCCAAGTCTTCTGTCTTTACAAGTCCCATTGCCTTTGTATAACCTTCTAGGGGCTGAATCTTGCTTGCACTATGCCTTTGTGTATAGAAGAAACTCAGTAAACACTGGCTGTTTATTGAACGAGATTCTCAGGGTCAATCTGCTATTTATGTTTTCTTGATCTCTGCCTTCCCTTTGTAACATACTCTCATGTAAATATTTCTGCCCAAGGTTGTGGTTCCCAGCTTGGGGTTCCTGGAATTAGTGATCCTTCAAGATGTTATTGAGCTATTTAAACAATCTCTCAAAAAATACATTTCACTTGGATGATGTCCCACAGGTTAAGTCAAACACCAAGGCTTTTTTTTACAAGTTTGCCTGGAATTACACAATGATAATTCTATGTATTTTATGTGGTAATACTATGCATGAGAATGCACGGTGATAATTGTAGGTGATAATGCTATGTACCATTTGCTAATCAGAAGCTTCTCTCCAGACATACCTGTCTTTGATTTAGTAAAAAAGATTGCTCAAATAATTCCAATTGTTTATGTTCTCAAAACATTTCGGACAAAGATGGGATGGATAATGAAAGGTTCTTGAATAAAGGATAGAAAACCACTGATTTAAAAGGTTCTGAAAACATGGTACTTTTTCCAAATAGGTGTTGTATTCTTTTTGCTTCACATTTATAATGATTTTTATACTTCTATTACTCCTACTGAGCAAATCAGTCCAACTTCATATAAATGGAAAAACTTAAGTCACAGAAAAGCAGCCATTTTCACCTAGAAACTGAAAAATAGAAAATAAAATAAAAAGAAACTGAAAAATAGGCCTGCAGCTCCAGTCTCTAAATTTGGTGGGTTCTTTCTACAGTTCTGTGAATTCTCCCTCAGAGCTTCTAGAAAAGAAATATTTCTGTGATTTCATCTTTCTTTTGTGAAACATGTTTTCTTCTTGTGAGAATCAGCCAGGATCCAACTGAAGTGACACAAATGATGGTGTGTACTGTGCCAATAAGAGATCTCCCAACTCCCAGGCAAGCTCAGTTTCTTCCCGCTGAAATTCTTTTCCATGCATTTCTTCCATTCTGGTCACACTGTCATGCTGAGAAACAGCGGGTGCCACACTTCTAGATCAATGGCTTTGCTTGTGTGGTGCTTTGAGAGCAGAAATGGGGGAAGGAGGAGAAAGAGCAGCACAGAATGGAGACCTCAGGTTCAGTGCCTCTGCCTGATTTCCAAAGCACACTCTTAAGGCCTTGAGGGCCATTTAGGAATATGTAACTGTTTATACAAACAGAAAACGTCTAACTCACAATCCTCACCAATGTCAATGTTTGTGCTAATCTCCCCATCCTCAAAGACTCTTGTGGTCAGCTCCTCTCAACTTATTGGCCATTTACCACTGCCTCCATTCTATTTCTGCTCCTATCTGCGCCTTACTCAGTTGTCCCTTGGTGTCTGCAGGAGACTGGTTCCAGACCTCCTGCCAATATCAATATCCCTGGATGCTCCAGTCTCTCATATAAAGTGGTGTAGTAATTGCATACAACCTACACACAGCCTCCCATATACTTAATTCATCTATACATTACTTATACCAAATACAATGTAAATGTCATGTAAACAGATGTTACATTGTATTTTTAAAATTTTTATTGATTTTTTTTTTCAGAATATTTTCCATCCACAGTTGGTTGAACAGAGTGCCACCTGTACCTAGAATGCGGTCGCAGCCTAAGGTAACTTCTTCACATCATTCATGGAGCGCTTTAAACCACTCCCCTCCAAGAAGCCCTTTAGAACACTCAGAAAAAGATCCTCATCTCATAATTCTTGGTCCAAATACAAAACTCCAGACTCTTCAATTACTGCATCACTAAAATTCCCACCACTTAAGTGCATATAATTAGCTTTTTAAGTTATATATTTATTATTGGCTTGGTGTTTGTGTATTTCCATCAGTGGTAACACTATAAACATAATTCTTCCATTTTTACTACTTCTATAACAGTTGCATGTGGAAAAAGGACATTCGATAAATTTATCCTGATTTCATATGCCAAATAGTACCTTTACACAGCCCTCAGTTAAAGCCACCAGTTTATAAGTAACTTAGTGGAATGGCCTAGAGGTGACAAAGGAAGAGTTGGACAGCAGCATTCAACAAACATCCGTGAATGAAACTCTGCTCCTCCATTCCGATACCTGGGCTGCACTGATCTACCACTCTCCTGGTTTCTGCCTCTGTCTTCCCTGCTTTGCATTAGAATCAGTCTCAGTGATAACAGTGGTGCCTGAAAGACAATTTCTCCAAGAGAACTGTATAGGCTCTAAGGGCAAAATACCTGCCAAGAAGGCTCCCTGACAAATAATTTGGAGAGTTTGAGTGTCTAATGGACATACCGCTGGAGTGGGTGTTCTCCTTAGGGTTGTCTTTAGTGTTGTTACCTGGACAAACCTTTCCCTTGAGTAGAAAATTAAGACACATTCTGTTATAGGAAAGCACTCTGCTTGCCAACAGAGTTTCCATAATAATTATTACACTGAGGCATGTTAATGAAGCGTGTTTTGTTTCTTGTCATCAAGACATGCCATCTTATGACACCAAATGCCCTCCATTTCATTCTTGTGGCCAGTTACAATATCCACACAACTTGGAATTGATGAAACTATTGCTTTTCTAAACACCCGTGTGCTTTTGTAAATGCCTTTGTTTAATGGCGTTACTACTCATAGAAAATGTTATAGATGGGACAAATATATGACATGCAGCACCTGAGAAAGTAGTACCATAAGGAAAAACAATGGAAAAGGAGGGGAAACAGAGAAGAGACAGAAATGGGGATACATTTATCTGCAAAGAAAGGCAAGAGGTAGAGGAATGGTTAAGCAAGCTGAGAACGCAGGGAGGACAGAAATATAAAAATGATCTTCCTTGTCTGATTGTCACAATGTTGATGAGCACTAAAATACTGCCAGGTGCTGGTTTAGACTAACTCGACATCAAGCTTGCAAAAAAGAACACTATTTCCCCGTCCATGAAATGTTATTAATATGCGAGTGCAAGGTCACACAGGGAGGATGAGAGAGAGGGAAAAAATCCAAAACGTCTTCTGACTCTAACTTGTACATCCTTAGAAGGGGTAGATTAAAAAGACGGTTCTGAAACAGGAGAATTTAAAAGAATAAGCACATTTGTCTTATACATTTGTGTTTCTATAAAAAGATTTTCACAGGAAATTTGTACTTGCAATGTATATTTCAGTGCTTTTAAATTTTGTTTTGGCAAATAGAGTAAAAGGAAGATTTTTTTTGTATGTTTAATTAAGGCTTGCACCTGCGACAAGTCAAGCCTCTTGAAAAAGTCAAATGCCTCCATGTAAATATAATCAAGTTTCCTTTCGCAAATGTCCATGTGTGATAAATAAAAAGTTTTAGATTACTAATATTCAGAGGTAACACAGAGAAGAAAAAAAAGAGAAATTCATAAAGAGACTTGAAGTGTTTAAGTTAGGGGATGATCACTAGTTTGTGCAGTATATAAATTTTTGGAATGGTTTCACAGACATGTATCCTGATTTGTGGATTGAGTTGCAAGTTCTCTTTCTGGGCATCTTTTGCTTGACAGATTCCCAGCATAGCACAAGTTCCTGGAGAGTTTAACAATCATCTTCTGCCAGCATGTCAATCTATAAGGGTTTAGTGCTTGGATGTCAGAGTGAGTGTTGATGATACTCGGAAGATCTGGGGAAGCATGTTACTAAGTTGATAAAACATTTCTTCAGAAATACTCTGTAAGAGGAAAAAATAATAATTGCACTTGTTAAATCATCATTGATTTAAAAAATAATTTTAGAAGTATTTTAAAATATGGACCTAGTTCTACTAGGAATATGTGAGTACAGTATGTGAAAATTATCTTTCGTGACTGATGTAACTGCATGGCCATGGACAAGGGCTGGTTTTCTGGCTCCATCTTCTGAGAACTTATGTCATTTCTGTCAAATAATATGTTTGAGTAATAGAAAAACCTCTAGATAACACTAGTGTAATCAGTAATAAAAAACCACTAATTTTGCTAAGTTCTTCACAGAATACAGAATCATCTGCTAATGTCATTATTTAAGAATCCTTTATAATCTATATAATACAAATATGGAGAAAAACAAAGGAATGATGAGTCAAGTTTTGTTCAGGGGTTAAGTAACAAATCCCTTGAGTGGTAGACGCTAATATCTTTGACAATACACTAAGTGCCTTTATCACATCCAAATACTTCTCTCCTTAAAAAACAGAAAGCGATTAGCCTTTTGTGTTGTTTTTAGGATTTTAGAGCAGGATGCCTAGCTGTATCTGTGAGAAATCTAATAAAAGAGATTAAATTGGGGTGAGATCTATTCAGATAACATACCTGTGGTACTAGAAATTGCACTGTCCTAGAAATTCCTCCATCCCATGAAGCCATTTCCATCATGAAACCTAAAATAGAAAAACAGATGTTGCTGCATAACAAGTTCTGGCCTTCAAACCTACCAGTCACTTACTGAAATTAACTGAATTCTCACTGTGGGGCTTCATGTCTTGATTTTTTAGGTAGCCATTTGCTCGTAGGATAGGCTACGCCTAAAGGACAGATAAATGTTTGCAATTCCTAATTCTTCATGCCAGGGAGGTTTAACAGAGTTTTGTCAACATGCTCTTATTTATGATTTCTCAAATCAAATTTAGTCTCCATATAATGAAGCCAAGACAGTTTATTAAAAGTTAATAAATATGTGGCTCTATTTTTTTTCGTTTTAAGAGAATAAAGGTAATAGCAAGCTGGCAGCAGAACAAAATATAAATAATGTCTAAATAGCCTTGTATTTCAAAGGGGCTGGAGACTTATTTTGTGACTAGAAAAATAAAACTAAAAAAGCCTATTATAAAATATTTGCTTGCTAAACTATCTAACTGAGGCACTAGATTACAAGGGTATCTTTCACATTCTCTCTTCTGGGTTGCTCTACTTTCAATATTTGGGAGGAAACACAGGTGGTGGTTGTCAGAGATAAGATTATGCTCACCTTTGACACACTTGAACACAAGTTCCGCTCTCCTTAAGCACCAGGGTATAGTCATTTCCTAAAAACAGAAACGAAACATAAGATATGTTTTTCATAGAACTTTGTATAAAAAATAAAGTCAGATCTTTATTTATCTATAATGTTGACTATCCATGTTGTGAACAGATTTAGGCAACTGTTTGCTAATCCCAACTGGATTTCCTCTAGTTTTTAGGCATGCAGCTTCTTCCAGCTGTTAGACTATACTTGTGGAATACAAACTAATTTAGTTAGCCCCCTAAATACAATTAAAAAAAAAATATCCTTAATTTTTCTGGATAATTCTAAAGACAAATATAAATGACACAGGAACTCTACCTACTACTCTCAATGTTAGCATGAATAATTCTATTACACTGTATATTTGCATAAGCAATAAAATGTTTTTACTGTATAATACATTATTACAAATGAGTGGAAATAAACAAATGCCCCATCCCAGCCACCTAACAAAACAAATGCATTCATTTTTCTATGTTCCTTTCTAATCTTCAGTCAAATATGGACATAAGTGTCACTGTCAGTCTATAACCAAAACATTGATAATTTTCCACAGTATGATTAGCATGTATGCCATTTAAAAATCTATTCCCCTTCACAAACACCAGAATTGTTTTTCCCTAAATCTTCATAATTATAACTATAAAACATGTAGATTATTTCATTATTGTGATTCTCAAACTTTGTGGGTCTCAGGATCTTTTGCACTCTTAAATATTAGCCTGGTGCAATGGTGCACATCTGTAGTCCCAGCTACTTGGGAGGCTGAAGCAGGAGGATTGCTTGAGTCGAAGAGTTCAAGTCCACCTGGGCAACATAGTGAGACCCCCTACTCTAAAAAAAATTTTTTTAAATCACTGAGGACTCCAATGAGCTTTTCTTTATGTAGATTATATCTCTTGATATTTATTGCATTAGGAATTAAAACTAAGAAAACATTAATTTAAAAACAATAAACCCATTCATGTTAATATAAATAACATTTTAATGAAAAATAACTATTTTCTAAAACAAAAAAAATCTTAGTAAGTGTAATAATGTTTTAAATTTCTGCAAATCTCATTAAGGCCTAGCCTAACGGAAGATATCTGGATTCTTATATCTGTCTCTGCATTCAATCTGTTATATTATCACACAGCACATAGCTTCTGAAAAACTCACTGGACACCCGTGCAAGAATAAGAATAAAAAGGCAAATAATGTCTTCCTTAACAACTACTCAGTCTTTCATCTTTTCTAAGTAGGCTTCCATCCCATCACTCAACTGAAAATTCTTTATGTGAGATCATCAATGATTATTAATTACCAAACCTTTTCTCAGTCTTATTCTAATTGCCGTTTACTTATTGTTGTAATTCACATACCTGGTGACTACTCCTTTTCATCCTGACATTTTTCCCCCCTCTGCCCTGGGGCTGATGTATCATCAAATTATTCCAGTTCTTCACCTATCTCTGAAGGTCTTTGTGACCTCAAGGCTAGTTACCGCTATGGCTTCCTACCTAGTGTCCTGAATTCTAGTGTTTCCCCTCTAAACCACTAATTTTGGCTATTTTAAGTACATTTCTGATCATATTATACTCCTGTTTTAAGAACTTACAATTGCTTCCTACTGTCTCACACATAATATGTAAGCCTTTCTTTTACTATTTAAGGCTACATACTTTAAAGCCAAAGCTACTTTAAGCTTCTGTGACTTTTAAATTTTTAAAAATGAAGGTTTCATTCAAGTATATCTGCTCACATTTGCCTAAACATGGTCTGCAATGCCTGTCACCCACCTCCCTCCATTCTTCCTCAATCTGTTTCTTCTACCTACAATGCCCTTCTCGGTAATTCCATCTATTGAAACTGATCTTCATTCTTCAATGTCCAGCTGAATTGCCGTCTCCTCCATGCAGTACTTCCTCTTTGCCCAGCCACAAGTATGTCTCCATTTTCTGAACTCCCAAAGTGCTTTACTGTTCTTTTATCTCAATGCTCACATTTTTATCCTGTCGTTTTCCGGGAGGAAGGCAGAGGAATGTGCAGAAGGATGGGATTTATTCTTTCTCTTGATTAAGTTGTGTGCTCTCTGAAGGTAGAAGCCACTTTTTATTCACCTTTATTACCTTTACAATGCCTTCTATAATACTGAGCAATACACATGCTCAAAAACATAGGTTGAGTGAATTAGCTTTTATCCATGGACATTTAAAAAGAATGCGACTTTCTCTGTAGCCAGAAATAGGGTTTAATAGGAAGCTACTTTTAAATTTGTGTCCAAGACACTTTAAGATTGATTAATGAAAGAGGTCTAGTTTTTTAGTTGGCTAAAAAGTAAAGAATCCTCTTGGGTTAGGTTCTGGAAGCTTCTAAAAATTCACTAGAATTTTCTGATATTCAACTTTAAGTTATAACACTTTGGCTTCAAAGTTGACAGAAAGAAGAGTATTTCCTTGTAACTGCAAAGGCTGCTGCAAAAGAGCTACAGTGGTCTTATGGAGTACACACATGCATGGAGCGGCAAGTGTTTGGTTTTTTTGTCTTACTTCCTCCTAGTGAAAAGATGATGTACAGAGAGAACAAGGTGACTAAGAAATGTCTACAGCTGGCTGGGAGTGGTGGCTCACAACTGTAATCCCAGCACTTTGGGAGGCCGAGGCAGGCGGATCATGAGAGGTCAGGAGTTTGAGACCAGCCTGGCCAACATGGTGAAACCCCGTCTCTACTAAAAATACAAAAATTAGCTGGGCATGGTGGTGGGCGCCTATAATCCCAGCTACTCGGGAGGATGAGGCAGAATTGCTTGAACCTGCGAGGCGAAGGTTGCAGTGAGCTGAGATCAAGCCACTATACTCCAGCCTGGGTAACAGAGCAGGACTCCGTCTCAATAAATAAATAAATAAATAAACAAATAAATGTCTACAGCTACAGAGCAATGCTGATGGCCCTAAAAACTACAATAAAAATGTCTTATGTTTACATGGAACTTTACAATATACATAATCTAACAAAAATAACCTTTATAAATTAAAAAAAAAAAAGATGCTCAGAGAGGTACAGTGAATTGCTCATGTGACAGCCTGAGGCTTGAATTTTCATTTTCTTATTAGCATCTTTGATGAGCTAAAGTTTTGAATTTTAAAATATAATTTATTATGTTCTTCTTTTATGGCTTATGCCTTTCTGGCCTAACAAATTTTAACCTGCTTAACCTGACATCATCAGGATTTTCTTTTATGTTTTCCTCTAGAAGTGTTATAATATTAGCTCTTTTGTTTAGGTCTGATCCATTTTAAACTAATTTTTATATATGATATAATGTAAGGGTTACGATTGTCTTTTCTATATGAATATCCAGTTGTTTCAACAACACTGAAAAGATTATCCTTTCTCCCACTGCACTGGCTTGGCATCTTTGCTGGAAATCAAATGACCATATATGTATGGATTTATGTCTGGATGCCTTATTATGTTTTCTGATCCATAGTCTATTCTTTTGCCAATATCACATTGCATTGATTACTGTAACTTCATAGCAAGTTTTGAAATTAGTTAGTGTAAGTTCTTTAACTTTGTTCTTTTTCAAAATTGTTTTGGCTGTTTCAGGTCCTGTGCATTTCCATATACATTTTAGAATTAGCTTGTCAAAATCTCAAAATTACCTTATAAGAATTCCAATTGAGATTTAAATCTATAGATCAATTTTAGAACTATTATCTTGACAATATTGAGTGTTCCAATCCATGAGCACAGTATATATTTCCATTTATGTAGGTCTTTTAAAATATCTCTCAGCAATGTTTTATAGTTGCCAGGTCATTTTTCATAACATCTTTTTACTTGAAGGCATTTTAAGCTTGTCTTCAGTTCTTTAAACACAGTAATCAACTATTGTATGGTCTGTGTTTTATAATTCCAGTGCTTCAAGTCTTTGTGCATCTGTTTTTATGTTCAGACGTTTCTGCTGATTCTCATTCATGGCATCTAATTTCATTAAGGATCTACTTATTCACTTATGTTAAACATTGTATTCAAGAACCCATATGTAGGAATAAATACTATTGTATAACTGAGTATTTGTATCATCTTAAAATATTACTCTAAAACCAATCATTTTTTGAAATACTATGATAGTAATCAGAATCAAGGAATTAGTACTATTTATACTGTTTTAATGAAGCACTCATTTTTAAATATAAAAAAGCATTTTCTGACAGTAACTTTTCTTATAATCTAGAATTTACTGACATCTATGATTAGCCTTGAATTATTTCAGGCTAAGGTCAAGTCTAAGCACCACTAGTCACATGAGGACAACTAATATGAACTGTAAGCATAGAGCTTATTGAAGGGCTAGTTTTGAACACCCACAAATAGAATACATATTCCAATGCATTAAAATTAGGATACTAATGGTAATAATGAAAGATTGTAATGAAAGTTAAAATAGGGATGGGTTAAATGGTATGACCAAAAGTAGGTAGGGGAAGAGTAATCAAGTTAATTGTCCCACTTGTCCAAAGATCATCAGATTTTCCTCATTAATACCCTGCTTTCTTGCTTTGTGTATATGTGTGATTAATAGCATGGTCTAGGGCAAGTATTTGTGATACAAATTAAGAACTTCACACTTTTCAGAATGGTGTGAATTAATGACAAAATTTCATCAATGCTATTTAGAGAATATACCAAAATACCAATTTGTGACAGGACCCCAGGAAATCTTTGAAGTGACCGACATATTTTAAAAATAAATTTAATTCTCAGATGATATAAACTCTCATATTCAGTATACTTTAACTTAATGCCATTTAGCAGCGTATGACTCTAAGAGGAAACTAGACAGCTACCTGTATATGCATGTGCACGCACACAAACACACAGACACATATGTCTGAGTTGTTTTCAAATCTTCCATGTGCCTCCATAGAGACTCCACCGTAAGCTTAAGATAGAAGCTTGCAAGGTTTTTTAATCCTGTCATTTTGTCTCTGATTAAAACCAGCACCTAAAAAGAATGGCTTTGGGTACTTAGAAAAAGTAAACTGTAAGCTTTAGAATTCAATAAGGTCATGAGAAGAATGACTTATTCAATGTCATCACGAGTTGTGGTCAGCAGTTTCACAAGGAGCTCACTTCTGGAAACAAATCTTAGTATATATGATATAATAGATGGTATAGACAACATAGTGGGCCAGGTAACAGTATAGAAAGTTTTTGACCATAAGTTCTAAATAATGGAAAAGTGACTAAATCTTAGTGACATGCGTGTGATAATGCACTGTTAGAGAAATCCAATGAAGCTGGAAGGATCAGGTGGAACACTATAGACTTTATAACTGGCCAAAAATTGGGCCCTACTGTCACACTTTAGATGACACGTGCACAGAAGAGATTCTAAACCTATGAAAATGAAATTGAAATCTCAGTTCTGACTATAACTGAGACAACGCCTTCTATCTAAAGCTCACTGTTACTCAACTTGAATCCTCTCATTAGGGTAAGGCTGAACTGCAGAGTTAGCCAGTATGTTCTTTGAAGTCTTCACTGTATGTCTTGGAATTCAGATATAAGAATTATTATCTGAGTTTATGCACCAATGGGGAATATTCCAAGATTATTCTTTACTTCTCAAGTATGTGCCTCTGAGGTACTTGAAACACTTGTGTTAATAAGTTTCACAGTCCTTATAAGACGAGAAATAGTTTGGCTTTATTTCTTATTTTTTGCATTCAATATAACAGCATAGGTACAACCACTTTGAAAAACTATTTGGCATATCTACCAAAGCTAAACATAAATATACCCTGAGACCTAACAATTCTATCCCTAAGTATTTTGACAAGCTAATTTTCAACAGAAATGTCAAAAGATGTCTATTGGAATGTTCATAGCAATACTACTCATAATAATAAAAATCTGGAAAAACTACCCAAATGTTCATAAATAGTAGAATGTATAAATAATTGTGGTCTAGTCACACAATGAAATAATATATAACAATAACAATGAACAATCTATAACCATGCACAATATTATGGATAGATCTCACAAACATAATATTGAACGAAAGAAGCCAGATATAAGATAAACAGCAAAAGCAAGCCCAACTAATCCATAATTTTCAAGATGGAGTGGCTACCCTTGAGGAGGGAGTGTGGTTTAAGTGACTAAAAGGGAGGTGGCTGCTGGGTACTGGTCGTGTTCCGTTTCATCATCTGCATATTTGTTATATATGGATGTTCAGTCTGTGAAAAGTTGAGCTGTATACCTATGTGTACCTTTCTATATGTGTGTTATACTCCAATATAGAAGTTAAAAACAAACAACAAAACCTTCATTAGTAACCAACAGTTACAAAACTAAATAATTTGGTAAGCCCCAAATTATTCAACAAGTTAACAGCAAAAATAAAAGGAAGTTGAGAATTCAGTATTCTTGACTTGTAGCTCCTCATTCCATAAGACTAACTCCAATAAGACAGTATCTTCAGATCACAAAGATCTACTGAGATAAAACTGATACGTCTTTCTTCTTGCTGATAGGTTATTTTTCCTTTATTCTTTTTAAACTGCAATTAATTTCTATAGCTCTTTTATCTGACATAGGACATGGGCTGTTTCAGTCATCTTCATTTTCTTGCACACACTAAAACATGGTAACTGAGTGTCTAACAATTCTGTTAGAAGAGGAAAATGACACCTGAAAATGCTTTGGGATCCTTGCACCAAAGCTAAAACAATATTACCTCTATATCCTGTATAGTGTTGTCTGAGTTTATAGAGTAAACTTCTTGACCTGAATGGATGTTTAAATACAACAAATGGGAGAATCATAGCTCAATATACTTTTGTGAATTAAATTGGACACTTTGGAAACAAACAATGTTCTGCAGCTGGCCTTCCCAATTTAAAACATGTAACTTTTGTAACATTGTGGGAGAGGGAATGCTAGTAGTATCAGATGTCTGGAAGTAAATCTGAACTTAGTGACTTTTGGAAACACTGTTTTTGAGGTTGTTTCCCACCTACATATAACCATTTTTATAAACTGGCTAACCAGGAGTCCAGCTGCAGGAATGTTTGGATGAATTTCTTGTGGTAGGAATTCATCATAAACTTTGTTACTCCCCAAAGACCCTTTTATAGATAGACTAGTTAGTGATGATGATTTAACAATAGCTAAAAATTCCTGATGGAACTAAAACTTTATAAAGCTACAGTGGGGAAAAAAATGTCCATCTCTCTTGATACCATATTAGGTATGACTGAGGCTACAGAAGTGAATGGAATGAGAAATTAGTAAGTCTGATGAAGCTTTCATAGGATAGTGCCAGGATTCTCCTAATCAAAACAACAACGTGCCTGGTAAAAATATACCAGCATAGATTATAAATGGGAAATCATTGAAAATCACCCTGTCTTGGAAGGACAAGAATTATTTTTTTGTGTTTATATAGCAGCAGGCCCCAACCTTTTTGGCACCAGGAACCAGTTTCATGGAAGACAATTTTTCCACAGACTGGAGTTGGGGGTGAGGGTGGGGATAGCAGGGATGGTTTCAGGATGAAACTGTTCCACCTCAGATCATCAGGCATTAGATTCTCACAAGGAGCACACAACCTAGCTCCCTCGCACATGCAGTTCACAATAGGGTTCACGCTCCTATGACAATCTAATGTGGCTGCTGATCTGACAGGAGGCAGAGCTCAGGCAGTAATGCTTGCCCTTCGATGCTCACCTCCTGCTGTGTGGCAGGTTCTTGGCCTGGCGGTTTGGGACCCCTGTTATACAGGATACGAAATTTAAAATGAGGCCTCTGTAATAAAATGAATCTAAGTGGGGACTTAGTCTAAAAAGTAAAACATAAAATCTTTTACACTGTCCTTTACAATATAGCATTTTTCTTTTGGTAAATAACGATTTATAATCAGTAATCAAACTTCCTTCCTGACAATCACAATCTCCGCTTCCCAGTCAGTGATTTTTTTAAGAAACACAGTTTCAGCATGTCGCTCAGGCTGGTCTTGAACTCTGGGCTAAAACAATCTTCCTGCCTCAGTCCTGGGAGGAGCTGGGACTACAGGTGCCAATTTTGCTTTTTAAAAAAATGCGTCCTCAAAATAAGCAGGCACAGAGTTGTTGACAGGAGTCCTTCATCACCAAGTTAAGCACTGGCTCTCCTATGACTTGTCTGGACCTGTTTGGCTTGAGGCTCATTTGTTTCTCCAGACTATGTAAAGTTGAATTTTAGTCTTTATATTATTTCTACAGTGTATGCCTTCTAACCAGTTTCTATGTGGGGGAAGGAAGAAAGAGGAAAACCAGTCATGGAAAGAGACTGTTAAAAATTAAATTATAGTACATAACCAAATGGAAGAATGATTATGCTACATCTTAATTGCAGAACTGTATTATCTAAAAAGAACCCTTGAGGAAAATGTTAAACTAAGGCTGGCTTCTTCCTGTCATCTAGCATCTTTTTCCATTACCTATTAATGCAAACTCAGAAAATGCAGACTAATTTTCATGGCAGCCTAAGCCAAATATATGTGTATGTAAATCTAATGCTACTTAAGCCAAAAAGAAGAAAGAGGGGTAAGAAGAGGGGGAAGGGGAGAAGGAAGACAGGGAAGAGGAGGAAAAAAAGGAGGAGAAAGAAGTGTAGGGGCACATGCCTTATCCAAAGCTAAATATTATTTTGATTTTCTAGTTTATTTACTATAGGACAACGCTATAGCTCTCTGAACATAAATGGTTAAGGATTATTCACCATTTTGTATTATATTTCACTCGATTCTACTAATCAGATAGGAGATGCAAAAATCCATTAGTTTAAAAAAATGTAAAGTGGATTATTATACAATATTGGGGGTTAAATCAATATTATGATTATGTAAATCATAAAATTACAGGATTTTTCTATCTGCTTACCTCTGACATATCATGTACCAGCAAGAGAGGAATGCTTATTGTTGTGATGTCATGGGTACAGCAAACTTTCAGTATATTTCGGAGTCCCATAATGGCAGGATCACGAGCAGTGATGTTTCCCGATTTCACATGGTCATCCACACAAAGATGGAAAGCAACATGGATTTCTGAGAGGTTAGAATGCCGTGTAATATAAAATTCCCCTGTGAACAATAAATACAATCATGATTATCAAATGCCTAAGTCACATTCATTAATGGGCTTTATAAATAAGTGTAATGGGCAATCAATGTGTTGAACTAGTAGGGGTGTATCATGAACATTTACCGGATTCAGGAAGCAACTGTGATTACTGCTCTTTAATTCTCGGAGAGAAGGTAATGAAAATAAGAGACAATAGCCAATTATGCAATAGGTTCATAAATTGGTATGAAGTGACCACCAAGTAGTAAATAAATCAAATGAGTACTCATCTTTATTTTGATGTAAATGCCTAAGATGTCAAATTAATTAATTAATTAATTAATTTTGAGATGGAGTCTTACTCTGTCACCAAGCTGGAGGGCAGTGGCACAATCTTGGCTCACTGCAACCTCCAATTCCCTGGTTCAAGCAATTCTCCTGCCTCAGCCTCTCGAGTAGCTGGGATTACAGGCATGTGCCATCATGCCCAGCTAATTTTTGTATTTTTAGTAGAGATGGGGTTTCACCATGTTGGCTAGGATGGTCCCCATCTCCTGACCTCATGATCCGCCTGCCTCGGCCTCCCGGAGTGCTGGGATTACAGGCGTGGGCCACCGCGCCCGGCCTAAAATGTCAAATTTAACACGTAAAAAAGGTTACTTGTTTTTTCCATGCCCTAAATCTGCTGTTCCTCATCTCAACTTATGAGACCAATCTGTCCAGTTAGTTGCCCAGGACAGAAAGATAAGTGTCCTTAATTCCTTTGCTTTCCCTCAATGCCTATCACCCCATCCACAATCCAGTCTACCACCAACTATTTTCAGTTCTATCTCCAGAACAGCCCACATCTGAGTATTCCACTTTCATTGGTGTCACCCCAGTTCATGCCACTGTAATTTCTCACCTAGGTTTTTGTAACATTCTCTTAATTGATCTCCTTACTCCCTACTTGTCCACCTACAAACCAATTCTTCATGCAGCTATGACTTAAATATATATCATATTATATCTCTCCCCTACTTAAAATCCATACCCTTTATTGTGGTCTAGAACAAGGGTCCCCCATGGACTGGCACCGTCCATCACCTGTTAGGAGCCAGGCTGCATAGCGGGAGGTGAGTGGCAGCAAGTGAGTGAAGCTTCATCTGTATTTACAGCCGCTCCTCACTGCTCACATTACTGCCTGAGCTCCGCCTCCTGTCAGATCAGCGGCAGCATTAGATTCTCACAGGAGCCCAAACCCTACTGTGAACTGCGCATGTGAGGGATCTAGGTTGCATGCTCCTTATGAGATTCTAATGCCTGATGATCTGTCACTGTCTCCCATCCCCCCCCAGATGGGATCATCCAGTTGCAGGAAAACAAGCTCAGGGCTCCCAACTGATTCTATATTACAGTGACTTGTGTAATTATTTCATTAAATATTGCGATGTAATAATAATAGAAATAAAGTACACAATAAATGTAATGCACTTCAATCATCCTCAAACTTCCCCAACACCCGGTCTGTGGAAAAACTGTCTTCCATGAAACTGGTCCCTGGTGCTGGTGCCAAAAAGGTTGGGGACCACTAGTCTAGAAGGCCAAGATGACTTGGACCCTGCATCTCCCTCCAACATCATCTTGTCTCACTCTTTCCTCACTCCAGTTACACATGCTTTTATTTAGTTCTTCAAACATGCAGAGCTTGTTCCCAATTCAGGGCTGCTGCCTGGAGGACTTTTCTCCAAGATTCTCACAGGGCTGACTTCTTTTCATCAATCACATCTCAGATCAAAAGTCACTCCTCAGAAAGGTCTTCCTTGACTATCCTATCTACTAGTGGTCTCCTCCACCCTTTACTCTTTCACCTTATTCGGTTTTATTTTCTTCTTAGCACTGAAATTCTTTTATGTACATATTATGTTAAAGAGACCACTGTGTATGTGCCATAATTATAGGGATTTTATCTTGTTAAATGTTCTATCTTTAGCAAGCAGAACAGCACCTGGCACATAGAAGGTACTCAATAAATATTTGTTGAATGAATGAGTATTTAAGGCTGAATGCTGGAGCAGGCTTTCTCAAACATTAAAATCCATGCTTCCTACCATCACTTTTTTCTGTGTAGCTCTACAAACCAAGAAAAATCTCATCAGCTTGTATTTTCTGTAGTTCCTATCAATATAAAGAAATAAAATAGAAAACATAGAAAGGATATGTTCTTACCAATACACAGACCTCACTGGAAATTCTGATAAGTCCTTCTAGGAAAGGTCTGCGTATCTCTACTCTTCCACTCTTAACCTTTGCCCTCACAAATTCTGCTCGCCCTTGTAGCAACATCATTATCTTAGGATCTACTTGTAAACATACAGTATACTTAAAATACTTAATATACTTTAGCCCTAAGGTTAACATTTCAAGTTGCCAGTGTGCATCAGCTGTATCCACAGATGCCTCTGACAGGTCCCAGGCAAAGGTCTTTTTATTTTTTATTTTAACTTGAACAAGATAAAGGAATTAGATAAACAGAGAAGGAAATTAAAGAAAGGACAGCAACAAATATATCACAATAAACTGGATAAAGTGAAAGTAAAAAAGAAAATTGGTGAGGAATAGTTTAGTTATAATTTTCTAGGAAGGCAACAAAAGACACAGACTGTTTATCAGAAACTCAGTGGACTATATGATAAGACAATATCCTTCTGGCCCAGTGAAGTGTATTACCTTCTAAACTGCTACTGATAATTCAGATGATGGAAGTCATAGCTTGAGATATGGGCCATGATCCAGGAGTGTAGCAGGATGACTTAGTGAACAAGTCAGGTGCTCCTAATCCCCAAATTGGCACTGCTTTCTTTGACCTTAAATGACTTGTTTCTTGGCCTAATTTTACCCATTAATAAAATGGGGGCCATGGGGCTGGCAGTATTAATCAAATTAATATGATATAGTAGAAAAAGGACTAGATTGTTAAGAAGATCTGATTTCTAGCACGTTGGCTGAGTGATCTTGGGCAAATCAATTCAACTTATTGATACTCTGTTACTTAGTGTATGAGATGGGAAAAATAATGCTGATTGCTTTCCTTACAAGGTTATTATGAGAATTAGATGACATAAACTGTAAATACTTAGATCACTATTAAGTAAACTACGACTGGCTTACAAGTATATAAATAAAACTGTTTTTCTTTGCAATTTAAAAATTAATTTTTGATTTAGATTTTTTTCATCTACTGTAAACATCCTGGTTGTGTAGGTATACTTTAAATGGAAATTAAGATGCTATTATCTCTAACTGAATAATATTCCTTTTCTAACTCAGACTTACGATATATCCTCCTGATTTGGTTGTAGTACACAGATAAAGTATACAAATAAGAGAGTCCTTGTTATGTTCTGTGATACAAACACTACTAAGGGTCATCAGAGTGAATTCAATCAGAAACAGGATTGAGAGACTGAACTTCCAGTTGTTAAACAACTTATAGGCTTTTTCCAAAAAAGACTAAGGAAGGAAATACATTAACAACAAAGAGTTATGTTTAAAAAAAAAAAACAGACATTGGTTCTTCCAGAGTAGTAATAAGATTGGCAAATTTTAAGAAAGCCACAAAATACGGATGATTTAAATTGTGGATCCATGAAGAGAAATACAATAGATCCTTCATTGAAGGCATTTTTAGATGAAGAGGAGGATGGTTTCCTGTTCCACACAGTGGAGGAAACAGCATGTGGTGATTCTAACATTATCCACCGAGGTGGGATAACTGAAGGTGGGAGGAAATTTCGAGGCTGATGACCACAGGCTAACGGACTGGGCCTGACAAGATGAATACCAGAAACGGGTATAATATTTGTTTAGATTAAATGTAATGTGCTCCAACTGAGTGACAGTGGCTTAGTGTGTAGGTTAATGTGATCTACATGTCAAAGATTTGGGGAAGAAAATGTGAGAAAATCACCTTAGAGGAGAATAAAAACCATCAAGAGATGGCTATTTCTGAAGCTGTAAAATGTACCACTCAGTTAAAAAATTTTATAAAGTGTACAAATAGTCCTTGCTATGCTCTGTGATACAAACACTAAGGGTCATCAGAGTGAATTCAATCAGAAAGAGGATTGAGAGACTGAATTTTCAGTTGTTAAACAACATATTCAAGAATAATAAAGGAAAAAAATGGAAAGCAGAAAAATGTAGGGGAAGTGAAAATAAAATAAATGAGATGATCCATTCTCTTTATATTTAAGTTCAACTGTTTATATCTCTGTGTACTATTGTTCATATATCACTTGATTTTAGCTATAAGGCTGAGAAGTGTATAGTTTATATTCAGAGTAAAACTTATTTTTTGGTTTATTTCTTAAGAAACTAAGAGAAGATGGCCGAATAGGAACAGCTCCAGTCTACAGCTCCCAGCGTGAGCGACGCAGAAGACGGGTGATTTCTGCATTTCCATCCGAGGTACCCTCTTCATCTCACTAGGGAGTGCCAGACAGTGGGCGCAGGTCAGTGGGTGAGTGCACCGTGCGCCAGCCGAAGCAGGGGCGAGGCATTGCCTCACTCGGGAAGCGCAAGGGGTCAGGGAGTTCCCTTTCCGGGGGTGACAGACGGCACCTGGAAAATAAGGCCACTCCCACCCAAATACCGTGCTTTTCTGACGGGCTTAGGAAACGGTGCCCCAGGAGAGTATAGCCCGCACCTGGCTCAGAGGGTCCTACGCCCACGGAGTCTCGCTGATTGCTAGCACAGCAGTCTGAGATCAAACAGCAAGTCGGCAGCGAGGCTGGGGGAGGGGCGCCCGCCATTGCCCAGGCTCGCTTAGGTAAACAAAGCAGCCTGGAAGCTTCAACTGGGTGGAGCCCACCACAGCTCAAGGAGGCCTGCCTGCCTCTGTAGGCTCCACCTCTGGGGGCGGGGCACAGACAAACAAAAAGACAGCAGTAACCTCTGCAGACTTAAATGTCCCTGTCTGACAGCTTTGAGGAGAGCAGTGGTTCTCCCAGCACGCAGCTGGAGATCTGAGAACGGGCTGACTGCCTCCTCAAGTGGGTCCCTGACCCCTGACCCCCGAGCAGCCTAACTGGGAGGCACCCCCCAGCAGGGGCAGACTGACACCTCACACGGCTGGCCAGGTACTCCAACAGACCTGCAGCTGAGGGTCCTGTCTGTGAGAAGGAAAACTAACAGAAAGGACATCCACACCAAAAACCCATCTGTACATCACCATCATCAAAGACCAAAAGTAGATAAAACCACAAAGATGGGGAAAAAACAGAGCAGAAAAACTGGAAACTCTAAAAACCAGAGTACCTCTCCTCCTCCAAAGGAACTCAGTTCCTCACCAGCAACGGAACAAAGCTGGACGGAGAATGACTTTGACGAGCTGAGAGAAGAAGGCTTCAGATGATCAAATTACTCCGAGCTACGGGAGGATATTCAAACCAAAGGCAAAGAAGTTGAAAACTTTGAAAAAAATTTAGAAGAATGTATAACTAGAATAACCAATACAGAGAAGTGCTTAAAGGAGCTGATGGAGCTGAAAACCAAGGCTCGAGAACTACGTGAAGAATGCAGAAGCCTCAGGAGCCGATGCGATCAAATGGAAGAAAGGGTATCAGCCCTGGAAGATGAAATGAATGAAATGAAGCGAGAAGGGAAGTTTAGAGAAAAAAGAATAAAAAGAAACGAGCAAAGCCTCCAAGAAATGTGGGACTATGTGAAAAGACCAAATCTACGTCTGATTGGTGTACCTGAAAGTG
Organism: Pongo abelii; assembly: GCF_028885655.2. Classification (NCBI taxonomy): domain Eukaryota; kingdom Metazoa; phylum Chordata; class Mammalia; order Primates; family Hominidae; genus Pongo; species Pongo abelii. Next base: position 4,536,693 of record NC_071995.2, read on the forward strand.
ACGGGGAGAATGGAAACAAGTTGGAAAACACTCTGCAGGATATTATCCAGGAGAACTTCCCCAATCTAGCAAGGCAGGCCAACATTCAGATTCAGGAAATACAGAGAATGCCACAAAGATACTCCTCGAGAAGAGCAACTCCAAGACACATAATTGTCAGATTCACCAAAGTTGAAATGAAGGAAAAAATGTTAAGGGCAGCCAGAGAGAAAGGTCGGGTTACCCTCAAAGGGAAGCCCATCAGACTAACAGCGGATCTCTCGGCAGAAACCCTACAAGCCAGAAGAGAGTGGGGGCCAATATTCAACATTCTTAAAGAAAAGAATTTTCAACCCAGAATTTCATATCCAGCCAAACTAAGCTTCATAAGTGAAGGAGAAATAAAATACTTTACAGCCAAGCAAATGCTGAGAGATTTTGTCACCACCAAGCCTGCCCTAAAAGAGCTCCTGAAGGAAGCGCTAAACATGGAAAGGCACAACCGGTACCAGCCACTGCAAAATCATGCCAAAATGTAAAGACCATCGAGACTAGGAAGAAACTGCATCAACTAACGAGCAAAATAACCAGCTAACATCATAATGACAGGATCAAATTCACACATAACAATATTAACTTTAAATGTAAATGGACTAAATGCTCCAATTAAAAGACACAGACTGGCAAACTGGATAAAGACTCAAGACCCATCAGTGTGCTGTATTCAGGAAACCCATCTCAAGTGCAGAGACACATATAGGCTCAAAATAAAAGGATGGAGGAAGATCTACCAAGCAAATGGAAAACAAAAAAAGGCAGGGGTTGCAATCCTAGTCTCTGATAAAACAGACTTTAAACCAACAAAGATCAAAAGAGACAAAGAAGGCCATTACATAATGGTAAAGGGATTAATTCAACAAGAAGAGCTAACTATCCTAAATATATATGCACCCAATACAGGAGCACCCAGATTCATAAAGCAAGTCTTGAGTGACCTACAAAGAGACTTAGACTCCCACACATTAATAATGGGAGACTTTAACACCCCACTGTCAACATTAGGCAGATCAACGAGACAGAAAGTCAACAAGGATACCCAGGAATTGAACTCAGCTCTGCACCAAGCAGACCTAATAGACATCTACAGAACTCTCCACCCCAAATCAACAGAATATATGTTTTTTTCAGCACCACACCACACATATTCCAAAATTGACCACATACTTGGAAGTAAGGCTCTCCTCAATAAATGTAAAAGAACAGAAATTATAACAAACTATCTCTCAGATCACAGTGCAATCAAGCTAGAACTCAGGATTAAGAATCTCACTCAAAACTGCTCAACTATGTGGAAACTGAACAACCTGCTCCTGAATGACTACTGGGTACATAATGAAATGAAGGCAGAAATAAAGATGTTCTTTGAAACCAACGAGAACCAAGACACAACATACCAGAATCTCTGGGATGCATTCAAAGCAGTGTGTAGAGGGAAATTTATAGCACTAAATGCCCACAAGAGAAAGCAGGAAAGATCTAAAATTGACACCCTAACATCACAATTAAAAGAACTAGAAAAGCAAGAGCAAACACATTCAAAAGCTAGCAGAAGGCAAGAAATAACTAAAATCAGAGCAGAACTGAAGGAGATAGAGACACAAAAAACCCTTCAAAAAATAAATGAATCCAGGAGCTGGTTTTTTGAAAGGATCAACAAAATTGATAGACCGCTAGCAAGATTAATAAAGAAAAAAAGAGAGAAGAATCAAATAGATGCAATAAAAAATGATGAAGGGGATATCACCACCGATCCCACAGAAATACAAACTACCATCAGAGAATATTACAAACACCTCTACGCAAATAAACTAGAAAATCTAGAAGAAATGGATAAATTCCTCAACACATACACCCTCCCAAGACTAAACCAGGAAGAAGTTGAATCTCTGAATAGACCAATAACAGGAGCTGAAATTGTGGCAATAATCAATAGCTTACCAACCAAAAAAAGTCCAGGACCAGATGGGTTCACAGCCGAATTCTACCAGAGGTACAAGGAGGAGCTGGTACCATTCCTTCTGAAACTATTCCAATCAATAGAAAAAGAGGGAATCCTCCCTAACTCATTTTATGAGGCCAGCATCATCCTGATACCAAAGCCTGGCAGAGACACAACCAAAAAAGAGAATTTTAGACCAATATCCTTGATGAACACTGATGCAAAAATCCTCAATAAAATACTGGCAAACAGAATCCAGCAGCACATCAAAAAGCTTATCCACCATGATCAAGTGGGCTTCATCCCTGGGATGCAAGGCTGGTTCAATATACGCAAATCAATAAATGTAATCCAGCATATAAACAGAACCAAAGACAAAAACCACATGATTATCTCAATAGATGCAGAAAAGGCCTTTGACAAAATTCAACAACCCTTCATGCTAAAAACTCTCAATAAATTAGGTATTGATGGGACGTATCTCAAAATAATAAGAGCTATCTATGACAAACCCACAGCCAATATCATACTGAATGGGCAAAAACTGGAAGCATTCCCTTTGAAAACTGGCACAAGACAGGGATGCCCTCTCTCACCACTTCTATTCAACATAGTGTTGGAAGTTCTGGCCAGGGCAATTAGGCAGGAGAAGGAAATCAAGGGTATTCAATTAGGAAAAGAGGAAGTCAAATTGTCCCTGTTTGCAGATGACATGATTGTATATCTAGAAAACCCCATTGTCTCAGCCCAAAATCTCCTTAAGCGGATAAGCAACTTCAGCAAAGTCTCAGGATACAAAAATCAATGTACAAAAATCACAAGCATTCTTATACATCAATAACAGACAGAGAGCCAAATCATGAGTGAACTCCCATTCACAATTGCTTCAAAGAGAATAAAATACCTAGGAATCCAACTTACAAGGGATGTGAAGGACCTCTTCAAGGAGAACTACAAACCACTGCTCAAGGAAATAAAAGAGGATACAAACAAATGGAAGAACATTCCATGCTCATGGGTAGGAAGAATCAATATCGTGAAAATGGCCACCCTTCCCAAGGTAATTTACAGATTCAATGCCATCCCCATCAAGCTACCAATGACTTTCTTCACAGAATTGGAAAAAACTACTTTAAAGTTCATATGGAACCAAAAAAGAGCCCGCATCGCCAAGTCAATCCTAAGCCAAAAGAACAAAGCTGGAGGCATCACACTACCTGACTTCAAACTATACTACAAGGCTACAGTAACCAAAACAGCATGGTACTGGTACCAAAACAGAGATATAGATCAATGGAACAGAACAGAGCCCTCAGAAATAATGCCACATATCTACAACTATCTGATCTTTGACAAACCTGAGAAAAACAAGAAATGGGGAGAGGATTCCCTATTTAATAAATGGTGCTGGCAAAACTGGCTAGCCATATGTAGAAAGCTGAAACTGGATCCCTTCCTTACACCTTATACAAAAATCAATTCAAGATGGATTAAAGACTTAAATGTTAGACCTAAAACCATAAAAACCCTAGAAGAAAACCTAGGCATTACCATTCAGGACATAGGCATGGGCAAGGACTTCATGTCTAAAACACCAAAAGCAATGGCAACAAAAGCCAAAATTGACAAATGAGATCTAATTAAACTAAAGAGCTTCTGCACAGCAAAGGAAACTACCATCAAAGTGAACAGGCAACCTACAAAATGGGAGAAAATTTTCGCAACCTACTCATCTGACAAAGGGCTAATATCCAGAATCTACAATGAACTCCAACAAATTGACAAGAAAAAAATAAACAACCCCATCAAAAAGTGGGCGAAGGACATGAACAGACACTTCTCAAAAGAAGACATTTATGCAGCCAAAAAACACATGAAAAAATGCTCACCATCACTGGCCATCAGAGAAATGCAAATCCAAACCACAATGAGATACCGTCTCACACCAGTTAGAATAGCAATCATTAAAAAGTCAGGAAACAACAGGTGCTGGAGAGGATGTGGAGAAATAGGAATACTATTACACTGTTGGTGGGACTGTAAACTAGTTCAACCCTTGTGGAAGTCAGTGTGGCGATTCCTCAGGGATCTAGAACTAGAAATACCATTCGACCCAGCCATCCCATTACTGGGTATATACCCAAAGGACTATAAATCATGCTCCTATAAAGACACATGCACACGTATGTTTATTGCGGCATTATTCACAATAGCAAAGACTTGGAACCAACCCAAATGTCCCACAATGATAGACTGGATTAAGAAAATGTGGCACATATACACCATGGAATACTATGCAGCCATAAGAAAGGATGAGTTCATGTCCTTTGTAGGGACATGGATGAAATTGGAAATCATCATTCTCAGTAAACTATCGCAAGAACAAAAAACCAAACACCGCATATTCTCACTCATAGGTGGGAATTGAACAATGAGAACACATGGACACAGGAAGGGGAACATCACACTTTGGGGACTGTTGTTGGGCGGGGGGAGGGGGGAGGGATAGCATTGGGAGATATACCTAATGCTAGATGACAAGTTAGTGGGTGCAGCGCACCAGCATGGCTCATGTATACATATGTAACTAACCTGCACATTGGGCACATGTACCATAAAACCTAAAGTATAATAATAATAATAATAATAAAAAAAAAAGAAACTAAGAAATAATGTATAAGAGAAAATTTGCCATAGCAAACAATGATAAAACTTATGCAAATTCTTGAGCAATTTTTCTTTTATGGATCTAGAAAAAAGTGAGTACTAGTATAATATTAATAATTTTTAGGCCAGGCATGGTGGCTTACGCTTGTAATCCCAGCACTTTGGGAGGCTGAAGCAGGTGGATCACGTGAGGTCAGGAGTTGAAGACCCGCCCGGCTAACATGGTGAAACACCATCTCTACAAAAAATACAAAAAAAGTAGCCGGGTGTGGTGGCATGGGCCTGTAGTCCCAGGTACTCAGGAGGCTGAGGCAGGAGAATTGCTTGAACCCGGGTGGCAGAGGTTGCAGTGTACTGAGATCGCACCACTGTGCTCCAGCCTGGGCAACAGAACGAGGCTTTGTCTCAAAATAAACAAACCAACAAAATAATTAAGTTTAACACTGGAAAACATCTGTGAAAGTGTATTATAGAAGTACAAAGTGTTGTTTCAAAGTGATATAATGACATACTAAAATCATAGATCTAAAACATAAATTCCTATGGTGTGCATTATAAAACACCTTTTGGTATAAGAAAACAGTAATTAAGAAATACTTACCAGGTAAAACATTTAAATAGTTCCTCTCAGCATTCTTAGTCTTATCATCATTTCCTCCATTTTGGTTTCCAGAATCTATTCATAAGACAATGCAATATGAAAGAACATAACAACATATGAGAATATGTTACTATGACTGCTCCCAAAAGAATCACAACAACAGCAAAAATTCACTAAGGGCATCTATGCGCCAGGCATTCTGCTATATGCTTTATATGGATGATGTCATTTAATTCTTACAAAACCTCTATAACCACAGCCCTGGGAGGTAAGTCCTACTACTATGTTCATTTTATGTATGAGGAGACAGAGGCTTGGATGGGTTAAGTAACTTAACCAAGTATGCACAGATAAATAGTGGAGCCAGGTCTTTAATGCACATACTCAGATTAGAAGTCCTATGGTATTACCCATATTAGACATGCCAGTATCCTATTTTTCATCTGGGAGGTTCAGGGCACCAAGTTAACCATATATAAAATAACTTCATTAGATAGTTGTGGTGTGGCCATCTTTATTTTTAGAATCTGAGTCACTGTTGTTGATATAACTTGTTCAGGGCTACAAATAAACGGCTAGTGGGACCAGGAATCACTGTATATTCACCCCACTCCTAAAATTTATTTCTTACCTGACATTATATACAATTATAACAGATAGCTGAAACTGTTTCAAATGAAACATTTTTTTTCAGGTATTTAAGTTTTTCTTCTTTTTTGAAGGCACGTTATTTCTTAGAAGAATAAATGTTGGTAAAATAAACATTATGATTGAACATACATTATAAAGACTGAATGCAAATTATTTTACATATATTTTATTAAAAGAGACATCTAAAGTTTATAAGAAATTCCATCAGAACTCACAAATGCAAACTGAATATTAGCCTTCAAAGTAGCTATCTTGAAGAGATTGCATATTTATTCCAATTAAAAACTATTTTGGAATCTATTTTGGAATGGCCTTTAGCATCAGAAAATCACATGAAAACAGACCTTCAAACAAGTAAACAGCAAATATCAAAATGTTATAGTTTTAAAAGAGATCTGAATAAAAGTAACAATATTTTTATCCAGTGACTTTGATAAATTGATTTGTAACACCGTACTCTGTAAATGCACACATTTTATAAATCAAGAGTCAGAGAGATAGAAGGCTCTGATGCTAGAATCCATATTTAATGAATTATTGTTTCTAATATAGAGCCATGTGATTTGATGGGGTTTGAATAGATGTCTAATCGTAGCATAGATTATAAGGAACAATGAAGAAGGACTCTAATCTTGTTCACATGGAGTATGAACAAATAGAATCTCTGTTAAGTAAACAAGAGAGAACAGTTCATAGTCCATTTCCCTTTCCATGTTTTCATGGCAATACCTTGTTTAGTAATAGTAAGAAGATGGCTAGTTTTATTTTTTTTAAATGTATATAAAATGTGCATAAACATTTTTGGCTTTTTATCGTGGACCATAGAAATATGAAGATGTTAATATAACAACCATAGTAAGAAAAATAATGGAATGTCTTAGAATAAACAAGTAATTGCATATCAGGATGTAAATGTGCAGAACACACATGTAGGCGTGCACAGAAAAAGATGGAGAAGGTATTTTCACAAAGTTCTTCTATAACAACATGCAGCTTTCTTTAAGAAAGTCTTTTATAAACCTACTTACATCACTGACTCACTGAAACCACAAAGTAGTTGCTTGAACAAGAACAAAATAAAATCATGATATACACACACTGCCTTAGCCGTATGTGGTTTAAAAACTTCCTGTCATTAACTGCACACTTTCTATCTCTCATAAATATACTTAGAATCCTCCTCCTCCTTCCACACCTGTCATGATCTCAATCTTCATGCTTTTAGTCACTACTAAGAATAATGTTCAAATGTTTCTGATCACATCACTGCTAGTTTGTATAAGAAGAAGGAAGCTATTTTTACGTAATATGGATATGAGTTCTTTTTGCGAGGTTGATAAAAGTAATAACAATTGGTAGAAGAATAAGAAGGTATACCGAGATTTTCTGAAAGGTTTTGTTAGGATATACTTCTATAGGGATTTTCTAATACTCAGCTGGCTCTGTTATATACAACACATATTGCCACAGCAAAGCCTCAACTGCCTTTAGTGGGAATATAAACTGGTAGAAATACTATAGAGAGTAATTGCCAATGCTATGGAAAATTATAAACGTATGCGTCCTTTAACCTGGGAATTTATCTTTAGGAATCTCTTCTGTAGATATGCTTACTGCTCACACACATGCACAATTATTCATATGCAAGGTTATTTACAATTAATAGGCATTACTACTTATAATAACAAAAAATAAGGAATAGATCAAATGTCTATTAGTAGGAGACTGATTAATAACAGGATATCCTGCAATGGACTACTATGCAACAGCATAAAAGTATGAGGATGGTCTTTATGGACTGATACGAAATGACCTCCAAGATAAATTACTCAGTGAAAAAGGCAGAGTACAGAATAGTGTTATGTAGAAAGCTGCCATTTATGTAAAAAAGGAAAATAAATAAGTACACACATACACTTGCTTATACATACATAAACATCTGTCTGGAAGGTACATGTGAGATAGCACTGGGTGCCTCTGAAGAGGGAAACTGGATGGCTGGGAAAAGAGTTAGGGACACTTTCACTGTATGCTCTTTTGTACAGTTTGAATTGTGAATCTTCAGAATGTTTTACCTATTTAAAAAATGATTAAAAACATATAAACCATTTTTTAAAAGTTTATTGAATAGATAAAAGAAACTGCAGTGAATCCTAGTCAAGTTATGACTAGATAGCCACATTCTAGCTACGGGAGAAAGGAAGGAATTCTATAATTTCTGGGAGAGAGGAAGATGGGAGACGGGAACAAAGACCCTTCAGAAAGGTCTTCCTTATACCAAGCAAAGATATAATATCTCTCTGCTACTGTACAACAGAAAATATATGCACCTAAAATACTACAATGGTTTCTTTAAACACAGCAGGTGCAAACAAAAGAAAGAAATAAAAAAGCATTCAAAAGTACCGAACACAGATTTAAAGGGGCAAACAGCCTCAATTTTAAAGCTTACCACATTTTATTTCCTGGGCACCAACATCAGGTTTTTATAAGAAATAATAAAATACTTGCCAGGTGCAGTGGCTCATGCCTGTAATCCCAGCACTTTGGGAGGCCAAGGCGGGCAGATCACATGAGGCCAGGAGTTTGAGACCAGCCTGGCCAACATGGCAAAACTCCGTCTCTATTAAAAATACAAAAATTAGCCAGGCACGGTGGTACATATCTGTAATCCCAGCTACTCAGGAGGCTGAGGCATGAGAATTGCTTGAGCCCAGGAGACAGAGGTTGCAGGGACTGAGATTGCGCCACTGCATTCCAGCCTAGATGACAGAGTGAGACTCTGTCTCAAAAAAAAAAAAAAAAAAAAAAGGAGAAATAATAAAATACTGTGTATGCATTCAAGCCAGACAAGAGGATGTTTGTGAATTTACATCCATGATATATGAAATATAAGAAAAACACAACTTAAAAAATATTTGAAATGACTATTACCCTAATATTTAGGTCCTAACTAAACAAACCTACGGTACCAATTTAATTTACAAAGAAACCACTTTAAACTTTCATTTTTCAATTAAAAAACAGCTGAATTACTCAGGGATTTGAGCCAGAAATTTTTCTTTTACCTGCCTTCCCTTAATCCTCTTCCTATGTGTAGATAGAAAGCTTCTAAAGAAAGATGCCATTAACTTTTTCAATAGCTTTAAAAGCCATTTCCAGGATGGAGGTTTCTTAAAAAATTAAAAACAGAACTATCTTATGATCCAGCAACGCCACTTTAGTGTATATATCCAAAGGAAATGAAATTAGTGTCTTAAAGACTTCATTTTGGCATTAGTCACAATAATCAAGATATTAAAAACACACCTAAATGTCCACACATACACAAACAGACAAACAATGGAATATTATTCAGCCTTAAACAAGAAAATCCTGCCATTTGTAACAACATGGATGGACCTGGAGGACACTAAGCATCCTGGAGGATGCTAAGTGAAGTAAGCCAGACACAGAAAAACAAATATTATATCATCTCACTTATACATGGAACCTAAAATAGTTGAACTCACACTGATTGATAGAGTAGAAGGTGGTTACCAGGGCTGGGTCGGGGGGAAATGGGGAGATTTTGGTCAAGGGGTACAAAGTTTCAGCCACACAGATGGTTAAGCTCTGGAAATCTAATGTACGACAATGTGATTATATTTAACAATATTCTAGTGTATACTTGAAATTCATTAAGAGGACAGATCTTAAGTGTTCTCACCACGGACACAGAAAAGTGGTAACTATCTGAGGTAATAAATATGCTAATTCGTTTGAAGTAATTATTTTACATTATCTGTGCACATTGAATCATCAAATTGTATACCTCAAATATATACAATCTTTAATTGCCAAATACATCTCAATAAATCAAAAAATTTTTTCCTGTAAATTTCCTAAACAGAAAGAATGTTATGTTATGGATAAATATAGAAAAAGCAGTCATTCAAGGATACAGTGATTTTTTTTTAAAAGAACCAAAAATAATTCATTTAACTGACTTCATGCTACTTAAGCCAGTCAAAGATATAACATACAAAAAGTGTGTATTTTGTGCTACCTTTTAGTCCATGTTTCCAATCCCCTCTGTAGTAATAATTACGTCCACTTTAAAGATATAGAACTTGGATCAAAAGATCAGCAATCTTCCACTGAGTGCCTACTTCAAGTATAACTACAGTACTGAAATTTAACAATAGTTTTCACTCAGAACCTTGAAGAAAATCATCCTCTTAAAAAAGAAAATTAGGCACAGAGTCCAAGCTTCTGAAGATCTGGGTATATATCCAAAAGAATAGAAATCATTCTATATAAAGATACACGCACACGCATGTTCTTCGCAGCACTATTCACATTAGCAAAGACGTGGAATCAACCTGAATGCCCATCAGTGATAGACTGGATACAGAAAATGTGGCACATATACATCATGGAACACATGGTATAAAAGGGAATGAGATCATATCCTTTGCAGAGACATGGATGGAGCTGGAAACCGTTATCCTCAGCAAACTAATGTAGGAACAGAAGACCAAACACCACATGCTCTCACTTATAAATGGGAGCTGAATGATCAGAACACATGGACGCATGGTGGGGAACAACACACACTTGGGCCTGTTAGGAGAAGGGAAGAACATCAGGAAGAATAGCTAATAGACGATGGGCTTAATACCTAGGCGATGGGTTGATCTGTGAAGCAAACCACCATGGCACACATTTACCTATGTAACAAACCTGTGCATCCTGTACATGTACCCTGGAACTTAAAGTAAAAGTTGAAGGAAAAAAAACCCCAAAAAACCAAAAATACATTTTGATGTTCTTTTTAAATAAAAAAAAAACTTTAAAAAAATCTTAAATTTTGTTTTTAATTTCCTTCTATCTTCCACCAATATAATTTTCTATATGATTTTAATATTGATCCACACACTATTACAGTGATTACAGACAGAATATAATAAAATTGAGTTTTACCCACCAAGTGATTCTTTCAACTTACTCCTGCGCTGGGTTCTAGCATAAAGTACCACCTGTTGGACAACTTCTAATTGCTCTTCAATTCGGGGGAAATGGAAGTCAGTGCATTCTTGGCAAACTGTGGCAAAATCTAAGGGACCCAAAACATTTACAAACTTCTAAATGTGAACTACGAAATATTTAGTATTTACTTACAATGAGATTTAGTAGAAACAGAAAATAATGCTTATTTTTCTTAATGAGATTTCTTATACTTGTGTTTTAAATAATTATGCCTTAAGTTAGGGCACAGCAATTTTGTTTTGATTAGAAACTTAACCTCTCGATCACTCAAAAGAGTTAATTATATTAACATTTCTTTGTGAATGTAATTCCAGGTCTTCTTTAAATAATACTTTCATCATAATCCACCCCAAAAGGTGCTATAAAATATAAGCAGGTTCTTATATTTATGAGGGGAAATAAATTCTATTTAAGCTTCTTTCAAAAACAAGTATACATTTCATATATTTTATATATTTTACATTTTACATATTTACAAATTTAGAAATAATCGTAAAAAGTGAGTTGTAGTAAGAGGGAAGGTAGAATTTTACCTAGCAAATTTAAGAGGTAGGTTATTAAAAAATATATATATATATAGAGAGAGAGAGAGAGGGAGAGAGAGACAAATGGATGAGCTAAAAATCACCAAGCCAGGATTTGCTTCTAAACTGAAAACATGTGATTGCTCTTTTTGTTCTACCTCGTAATGAGAATTCTATAAAAACATTATTTATAATATAATAGCATTTTAAGAAAAATAAATATCATGAAGCACTCTATCAATGCTACAGTTTGAAATAAAATAACTATGGCTGGGTATGTTTGTTTGGTCTACTTGAATGTCAAGGTGATTAAAATTTTTTTTCATTTTCCCCGTAATTCCTTTCTTTGTAAGAATGGTGTTACAGGGTGAAATTCAACAAAATAAATGTGTATGATGTTAACTTACCTCTTTTAATACCACTATATGAATTAATTCGATTATCTACTAGTAAAACCAGGCCACAGAGAGATGTAGAATAAAGTGACAGAGCTGTTTGCAGCCGATGAAGTTTCACACCACTTCGATGATTTCTTTTATGCTTACAGAAGTCCAGCATATCTGCTCTCAGCAATCTCAAATTATGCATGGTCTTCAACTGGGCTCCTGGGGGTAGGCAACAGTCCAGGAAAGATACTTAAGCAGCTACAAAAAGTCCAGTTTAACAGGATGCAAATCTCTATGGCAAGAATCCAGATAAATCTGTATTCTTTAATACATTATACATTATGTATTATGTATACATATGTATACATATACACAAATGTATACATATATACAAATGTATTCTTTAATACATAATAATTAAAAATGGGCCTTGCAACTTCCCATTTTAATGACTATTTCAATTTAATCTATCTGCAAAAAACATTATATAAATATACAAAACTTAAAGCCAACAAAATATAGTCTTTCTTAAAGTAAAACATAATTTGGAATTAAAAATAACATAGGTACACTCTACTCATGTTAGGGATTTTTCTCTTACAGCATATAAAAAAAAGTTTCAGCGGCCAGGCACGGTGACTCATGCCTGTAATCCTAACACTTTGGGAGGCCAAGGTGGGTGGACTGCTTGAGCCCAGGAGTTCAAGACCAGCCTGGGCAACATAGCGAAACCTTGTCTCTATTATTTTAAAAAAATAATAATCAAAAAATAGTTTCAGAAGTTACAATAAATTATAACTGCAAAAAAATTAACACACTTACCTAAGTGAATGGTAAAACTTTCTTCTAACTTTCTCTGTTCCTCATAAATCCTTCCAATTGCTTCTACAGATTCTCTGAACTGACTTGGCTGAACTTTAATTTCCTCACTAAAAGTAATAAAATTATTGATATACTTTTATGTTTGTCAAAAACTTTTCTTAAAGGAAAGCTTTATAATGAGAGAAAACTCAACAGCTGAAAGTCTTGCTTAATTTTTTCCTAAACTCATCCTTAATCCACGGTGACAAGTAAGACAGATAAGCACCAACAAGTTCTAAAATTCCCACTTGTTCTTTCATTTCCTCACAATAAATAAAGCAGATTATTATTTTCAATCATTATAATGTCAATTAATATATTGCCATTTAACACTTTTAGCAGCCTAAGAGAATGATTAAATGAAGCGATTAACTTATTACTTTAAAATCACATTATATTTTAAAATACATAATACATCCTATACCAGGGCTAGCCCTAGGCAAAATTAGAAAATAGATGAAGTGATAGCAATAAAAATTTAAAGTCAAATAAAATAGATAATAAAAAAGATGAAATTCATTTTGACGTATACATACCCTTTACCATTTCTTGTTTGTTTTGTTTTTTACCTCCAGCATTCTCCTCCCACTAAACTGCCTTTCTCTTTGCTCTCCTCTTTATAGTTCCTGAGAAGACTTCCACAAAACAGCAATAACTGTATCACTGTTCAGTTCAAACAGTGGTATATGCTGAGGATGATACAAGTCTGTACGAGTCATCCATTTCCCTGACTAAATTTTTGGGGCTAATCCCAACAGTCCCATTAGACTCAATGACTGACTTCATTAGTAAATACGGTAAATTCAAATCCAGCCAGACAATCTACAACAGGGGACCCCAATTCCCCATACTGGCCTGTTAGGAACCGGGCCGCACAGCAGGAGGTGAGCATTACCACCTGAGCTCCACCTCCCATCCGATCAGCAGCAGCATTAGGTTCTCACAGGAGCGTGAACTGTATTGTGAACTGTGCTGCCAGCGATCTAGGTTGTGTGCTCCTTGTGGAACAGTTTCATCCCCAAACCCTCTCCACCTCTCCTGGAAAAAATTGTCCTCTGTGAAACTGGTCCTTGGTGCCAAAAAGGCTCAGAGGACTGCTGATCTACAAAATCATACTTTTCTGGAGTCCATCAATGATTTGTGATAATAAGGCAACCTAGTAAACTGAATTCCAACTGTGACATAACCCTCCAAGGACAGACAGGATACATAAGGAGTTTCATCTTCGTTACAGCATAGCTGAAATAGGATGCTGCCATGCAAGGGGGTAAAAAGAAAGCAGCTAAAATGTGAACAGATTCTTGAAGGCCAAGGGGGCTGGCAGCCACAGGCACATGAACTTGCAAACTCTTTTCCACTGGCCTCCATTCAGGTATTTCCAGAAAAGACTGAGGGCAGGAGACGAGAGCCTTCTCAAGGGCACAGGCAGAAATGCTGGGAATCAAGATACATGAGGCTTGACCAAACCGGGAGCTGACAAAGACAACAAAGATGGAGAAGAGCTGAACAAAGTGACCTTCCTGACCCCCAACTATGAGCCTAGATTCAAGTAACAAGTAACAAGCCTACTGCTGGGAGGCAGAGCAAAAGTATGGAGACAGACTCCACTCTGCAGCTCTGGCATGCGAAGACTGCTGAAAGCAAGGGATGGAGCAGAGAGACGGAGAAAAATCCTCCTGGACCCCTAAGTGCCGTTCTAAGCACAAAGCAGCACCAGTAGAAAATGAAGCTGGTGGTACACTGAAGGTACTGACAGACACGAAACCAAACTGGGATAAAAGTGGGGTAAAAGACTACACATTGGGTACAGTGTACATTGCTCGGGTGATGGATGCACCAAAATCTTAGAAATCACCACTCAAGAACTTATTTGTGTAACCAAACACCACCTATTCCCCAAAAACCTACTGAAATAAAAAAATAAAAAGTTTTTAAAAAAGAAACCCATAAAGTCTACAAATTATATGAAAGCAAGATCTCTAACAAACTTGCCATGCATTTTCAGATTTCTCCAAGCATTGTTCCAGTGAATTAGCTAATAAATAAAGTCTAATGCAAAGGGAAAAAAAAAAGGAAACCAAACTTACCTCAACTGCTGATAAGATGTGCACAACCTTCACATTAATATTGTTCATTTCTGGACATAAATACTATTAACCTCAGTCTCTTCTAATACTCACAATAACCAGTATTCAGTTAAAAAAAAGAAAAGAAGAAAAATAGGCTGGGTGCGATGGCTCATGCCTGTAATCCCAGCACTTTGGGAGGCCGAGGTGGGGGGATCACGAGATCAGGAGTTCAAGACCAGCCTGGCCAACATGGTGAAACACTGTCTCTACTAAAAATACAAAAATTAGCCAGGCGTGGTGGCATATGCCTGTAATCCCAGCTACTTAGGAGGCTGAGGCAGGAGAATTGCTTGAACGCAGGAGGTGGAGGTTGCAATGAGCCAAGATCGCAGCATTGTAGGCATTGTACTCCAGCCTGGGAGACAGAGAAAGACTCTGTCTCGGGGCAGGGGAGGAGAAGAAAAAAGAAGAAGAGACAACCAGAAAAGCAAGAAAAAAACCCAACCCACTGTCAAGAGATAAAGCAATCAACAGAAACAGATTTAGAAAGGATCCAGATATTGGGACTAAAAGAAAGGGACTTTGAAAAACTATAACCAACATGTTAAAAGATCTAGTGGAAAGGTAGACAACACACAAGGAATTTTAGCAAAGAGCAAAAACAAATGGAAATACTAGAAATCAAAACATTGTATCAGACTGACGACCACAGATCAACTCATTTTACAGTGCCCCCATTAACCTGACACCAAAACCAAATGAAGATGTTATAAGAAAAACAAACAAACTATACACCAACATACATGCATAAATATATAGGTTGGTGGATATATGTCACATACATATATGTGTGTGAAACAATGTATATCATGACCTATATGTGAAACCTAAAACAATAAAACTTCCAGAAGAAAAAACACAGGATAAAATCTTTGTGATCTTCCATTAGGCAAAGATATCTTAGGCAAGATAGAAATCATTTAAAAATAGATAAATTGGCAGAGCACAGAGGATTTTTGAGTAACAAAACTACTCTGTATGATACTATAATGGCAGATACACGTCCTATACATTTGTCCAAACTGACAGAATATACAATGGCAAGAGTGAGCCCTGATATAAACTATGGACTTTGAATGATTATGATGTCAATATACGTTCTTGATCATAACAAAGGTACCACCTTGCTGGGGGATGCTGATAATGGGGAAGACTATGCATTTGTAGGTCAGGCGGTAAATCTTAGTACCTTCCTCTCAGTTTTGCTGTGAACCTAAAACTACTTTGAAGAAATAAAGTCTTTAACTGATAAACTGCACTTAACTAAAATGAAAAACTTCACTCTCTGACTGACACTATTAAGAAAATGAAAAGACAAGCCACAGAGTGGGAGATTGTAAAATACATTATTTGATGATGGACTTGTATCCAGAATATATAAAAAACTCTCACAACTCAGTAAGAAGACACATTTTTCCAGCACATGAAAAAAAGTTAACATAATTAGGCATCAGGGAAATGCAAAGTAAAATTACGAGATATCACTGCAAAACTCACTAGAATGTCTAAATAGCAATATTGAGTGCTGATGAAGATATGGAACATCTGGAACCTTCATACATTGGTGGTAGGAACGCAAAATTGTATAGTCACTTTGGAAAATAGTCTGGCAGTTTCTTCTGAAGTTAAATGTACACTTACCATATGACCAAGCAATCCCATTCCTAGGGGAGAGGGATTGCATATTTATGAAAGAGAAATCAAAACACATGTCTACACAAGACCTGTTCATGAATGTTTATAGCAGCTTTATAATTGCTAAAATCTGGAAATATCCAACATGTCCATCACTGAGTAAATGGATAAACAAATGGATGATAGAACAGTACTGAGTAATAAAAAGAAACACTGATAAACACAACAACTCAAATGAGTCTCAAAAGTATTATGCCACATGAAAGAAGCAAGATACAAATTGCTACATACAGTTTGATTCCATTTATGTGACATTCTAGAAAAATCAAACTACAATGAAATAAAACTACCAAAAAGGGAAATTCTGTATTTTGATTGCAGTGATGATTTTATGACTAAGTTTGTCAAAATTCATCAAACTGTACACCTAAAACAGAAGAATTTTAACTTTATGTAATTTATTCCTCAACTGACCTGACTTTAAAGAAAAATAAAGCAAAAATAAATTTTAAAATACCACTTTTATCAATCTCTTATAAGGGTTCCATATATAGTTGTGTTGAAAACAGATCTCTCCTGCCCAAAGAAACATCTATCAAAAAGAAAAGCAAAGTAACAAAGTCACAATAAAAACATTATTTCCTAGGAATACTTGATTTTTAAAAGCAGCATCAGCTACAGGCCAATATTTACACAATGAAATTGATTCTACACTTTTACACTGTTGGTGGGACTGTAAACTAGTTCAACCATTCTGGAAGACAGTGTGGCGATTCCTCAAGGATCTAGAACTAGAAATACCATTTGACCCAGCAATCCCATTACTGGGTATATACCCAAAGGATTATAAATCATGTGCTATAAAGACACACGCACACATATGTTTATTGCGGCACTATTCACAATAGCAAAGACTTGGAACCAACCCAAATGTCCATCAATGATAAACTGGATTAAGAAAATGTGGCACATATACACCATGGAATACTATGCAGCTATAAAAAAGGATGAGTTCATGTCCTTTGGAGGGACATGGATAAAGCTGGAAACCATCATTCTCAGCAAACTATCGCAAGGACAAAAAACCAAACACCGCATGTTCTCACTCACAGGTGGGAACTGAACAATGAGAACACTTGGACACAGGGTGGGGAACATCACACACCGGGGCCTGTCATGGGGTTGAGGGAGGGGGAAGAGATAGCATTAGGAGATACACCTAATGTAAATGACAAGTTAATGGTGCAGCACACCAGCATGGCGCATGTATACATATGTAACAAACCTGCACGTTGTGCACATGTACCCTAGAACTTAAAGTATAATAAAAAAAAATTTTTTTTAAAAAGAAATTGATTCTAAACATTGAATTTCTGAAACTCTAGCAGCAAAGTAAGGGATAACTTTTTTTTTTTTTTTTTAAGAGTTTCTCACTCTTGTTACCCAGGCTGGAGTGCAGTAGCATGATCATAAAGGGATAACTTTCACAGCAAAGGGCTTTCACAGCTTCCTTAAATCAGTGGCTTTCAATGTTTCTGACTACAATATACAGTATATATTTTACATTTTGGCTCAATACACACATTCATTTATAGAAAGCTTCACGTATGATGCACCCTGATTTTTTTTCCTATCGTTATTTTTAAAAGGCTGGTTGGAAAATAAGGGATGTAGAATGGTTCATAGCAGGTTGCGACGAACAGTGTGGGGAAAACGGTAAGGCAAATGAAAAACTGTAATATTTAGATAAGAGATGATACAGACGTCAGGTAAAGATTTTAACAATAACCTATCCATCTGTCCATCCATTCATCCCATAGATTTTTACTGAGCATGTCTTATGTGCTAGTGTCAAGAACTAAACACTTGGCAAGGAACTGGGTATACAACGAAAAAAAAAAAAGACATGAGACTGACATTATACAAATAAAATGCTATTTTAAAATATTTATAGCATACACTGGCATATGCTGGAAATAGGATTATTATACTATACTCAGTATATTTCCAACTGAATATACTTTAGGATTTGAAAAATATTAATTCTCAAACATAACAGATACATAGCCAGGAAATAACATGGGCATGGTCAAGCTCTAAGGGAATATGTGAAACACAATTTATCTAGGCCAAGAGATGCCACACAAGTTATAATTTATGAGAAATCCTTCCTGCTATTTCTGTACCTTCTACATGCTTCTGTTACTGCACATACCACTCTGTGCAGTATTATTTTATTTATAGATCAGTCTCTCTTTCTAGAATATAAGCTCCATATAGGCAGGTTTTTTGTTTGTTTGTTTTTCTGCTTAGAGAGTGTTTGGCATTCAACCAATGTTTACTGCATGGAGTGGAAACTAAAGAAATAAAGATAGTATTTAAGTATTTAGGTGTATGTATCTAGAACATAAAACTAAAGTTCTATTTCAAACTAACCAATAACCATTGCCCCCCAAATAACCCACATAAAGCCTATAATGCAAAAGGTGGTAAAAGCACAGCATAAAATTGTCTTGAACTTTCACTAGCAAATTAAAAAGACATACAGCTAAAAGGTTTAATTTTGCAGTAAACATAAACATTACTAACAATGGACTATCATATGAATAAGAACAATACATAGTTAATACCTAAGGGAGCTGTTGTTGGGGTTTTTTAGGTCTTGGTGAAGTTTTATTACCCATTCTTGATACTCTTGTTTTTGGATAGCAGTTGATTGTTTTAATTCATTCGACCATTTATTTTCTAGGTCCTAAAAGAAACAGTGTGCCAACTGGTTAATTTTTTTAACAAAAACAAACAAACAAAAAAACAAAAGAAAATGCAACTGCATACCTAAAAGTCACTGTATTTCACTTACTTGCTGGGATTCAAAATGCTGAGCAGCCAGTGAATTTACATCTTGATCTGTCAGTGATTTTCCCAATTCCTGCATCACTTTTTCCATTTCAATACCTTGCCTAAAACACAAATAAGCAAATCAGGGATATTCATCAAACTTTCAAGGTATATGATCCTTCAGATTCATCGAACAAGCTCTATAAAGTGAAAATAAAACATTTATTTTATAGAAATGTGTCCACGAATGAGAATTGTAACTGGAAAGTACTTAGAATCCTTGGAAATGGAGACTAGCCAGTAACGATGATAGTGTCATATAATATCAACATCATTTGTGCAGCTAAATTTTCATCTAAATTTATTGCACAGATGAATGCAGTCAAAATCTAAGTTACCTTTCAATTACCATGGCTAATGTTAAAAACTCTGGACCCCTTTTCACCTGTAAATTTCCTCAAAGAAGAGGCTCTGCAATTTCAGCTTAAATGGATTTTCTATTTGTATATGAACTGAAGTGACTTCAACCTCTGAAAGTTAGTTTACATTATATCCAGAAGCAGACAATTAGATCCTGAGTCAAATTACTATTAAGTCATAAAATTTACAGAGGGATGTAAAATACAGTCTGAAGATGTTAGTCACACCTTCTGCATTTATCCAAAGAAATAATGTGTAAAAATTAAAAATGGTTTTTCCTACAGGAAAAACTAACCAATGGTGTTAGAAGTACAGATAATGGTTATTTATGAGGGGAAGGGTGAAGGAGTAGAGGGCATGAAAGAAATATTCTATTTCTTGATCTGGGCAATGGTTACGTGGTCGTGCTTAATTTGTGAAAGTTTACTGAGCTGTACACCCACAGTTTGTTGCCTTTTCTGTGTGTATGTTATATTTTAATAAATAAGTTCACTTAAAAAATTGAAATTAAAGATTATCTTCTAATACAAATGTATGCAAAAAGTTTGTTCTAAAACAAATTTCTAACAAACTGGGAAAGAACAAAACACAGATATAAACTAAAAGGATTTTATCGTCCTAGTTAATTCAGGTAAATTGCTCTTAACAGTGAATTTTTGGCCGGGCGCGATGGCTCAGGCCTGTACTCCCAGCACTTTGGGAGGCCGAGGTGGGCGGATCACCTGAGGTCAGGAGTTCAAGACCAGCCTGGCCAACATGGTGAAACTCCATCTCTACTAAAAATGCAAAAATTAGCTGGGCATGGTAGCAGGCGCCTGTAATCCTAGCTACTCGGGAGGCTGAGATAGGAGAACTGCTTGAGCCCAGGAGACTGAGGTTGCAGTGAGCTGAGATCGTGTCACTGTACTTCAGCCTGGGCAACAGAGCAAGACTCCATCTCAAAAAAAAAAAAAAAAAAAGAGTGAATTTATACTTATTTATAGCACCGATTAAGATACTTATATATATATATATGATAAATTAAATTCAAGCAAGTTACACATATATACATTTCTATATATACCTTCTGGTAGTAAATATTCAATATCATTTAAATCCCACTTAGTTCTAAGGCAGATGACTCCATTAACTTTTAATAACTACTACGGGTCAAATGAAAATTATGCTTGCAAGTGAGATTCTTATTTAGAAACAGAAATAACTGCTAACCATTTATAAATACAAACTTAGATATAAATATATATTACTATTTTACATTACACATGTTCCCTCTAGTGGATAAAAGGTATCATTGCCATTTTTAAAGTTTAAAGAAATATCTAGAATCTGGTTTGCTTAAAAAAAGAGCACATTTCTTGTGAAGAAAAAGAAGACAGATAGAAATTCAACAAATAAAATTTCATGAACATTTATTTCATCCTAAATATGTCCAAAAGGCAACTAGCTAATCCTATACTTGATGATACAATATATATTTTCTATGATTAAGATAGAAGAAAATTTTATTACGTCTCAGATGAAATACTAAATATAGCCTGGCTTAGTATGTCAGATGTGACAACTCTGGCAACCTGTATATTATCTTGAAGATACTTAAAGAAAAAAAACATTATAACTTGTATTATTGATGCTGTGCCAAGAAACTGTCTTTTAAAGATGTACAATGGCATTAAAATGAAATAAGAAAATGTGTCATTTCTGCTCATGAAATGGATAAATAAATTAAGCATCAAAATTTTGGGTCAACCTCCACAGACACTAGTGAATTTCAACTTAAGTCATACTGTTCACCTTTGCAATAAATATTACCTACCACAGGAATACAGCTTATTTTTCTTTTTCAAGCTAGCGGTTTGGACAGGTTAAAAATAAATTACAAAACTTTTAAAAATAGATGAATTGAAGTATTATTTGTATGTTTAGAAAGAAAAAAGGCCAAACCCCATCAAGAAATATGGCCAAATATGATTTCAAACAATAAAATAAGCCAAAACAAACCTCTACTAAAAAACTATTCCATGAAAAAAAAGTATGAATACCAGTAAATGCAGGTAATTAGTAAGTTAACTGAACTTCCCAAAAGATAAAGAATCATGTAGAACACAAATCTTCTTCAGATTTAGAATAAAGAAGCATTATAGACTGTGAATAGCTAGATATAGAGTTTTCTGGGGGGTATAGGCAGCAAACTATGCTGCAAGTTACAGTCACTCAACAACTCAACGAAAGTACTAGGAATGGAAGTATAGGGAGCCAAAATGGGAATTTATCAATATACCCAAAGAGGCAGAATGAGTATAGTCACAGAAAACCTGACGGCTAATAGCAGATTCAGGATGACTTGAAGGTTATATTATTTGAAGGCCTAGGAGGAAAAATCAAACAAATGAAGTTCAACAGAAAGTAATTAATTAGTATTAGGTAATTCTACTTTTACGTATTTTTAAAAACCTAATTCTATATTTTGTTCTTCTTTTTAAACTATATTCACAATTTTATGGGCCACATAATAAAGAACTAGAAAAAAAATTTTGTCTTCCCCAGGGAAATATGTTTCAACTATATAGCTAGCGGCAACCACTCACTGCAGGTATCTCATCAAAAAGGAATAAACTGCCTCAATACAGCTGGTCAAGAAACCAAACCTATAAACAGTGACAAATATCTCAAAACATCACGTTCTTTTTGACAAAGAGATCATTCTAATATTTTACAAACTATGAGAATAAGTGGTCCAGAGGAGTGCAATTGTTATGAAAATTTACAAATCTATGCAATATAATAAAAATGCTAATTTGGTACACAGAAGAGAGTATCCCTCAGGAACAATTATTAAATACATTTCCTTATTATTTTTCTGTACTTAAAATCTTCTTAACCATGACAATGCTCCAAAGATTATTCTCATCTTGCTAGCCTTACTGTTTTCTAATGGGAAGCTAATAAGAACCAGGAACAAACCAGAACATCTTTTTAAATTTACTCCTTTGGGACTATTAAATCAGTTACACACACACACACAAAAGTGATTTAGTCCTAATATACTCTCACAATCAAAGCAACACTAAAACTATTATCTTAATGGCATATACACCCAATGTCTTAAATAAGTGTTTTTAAGATAATAAATATTATTAGATTCTGCTAAATTACAATGGATTATCTAGAAGGACACATCCTGAATTCCTATCACAATTTATATAGAGTTACTAGAAAGCAGTCAGGGAAGCCACTTATTACTTTAAAATAAATAATGCTAGAAGTTTTTTACATACTCTGAAGAAAAGATAAATAATAAAAACGTTGTTTGTATACTGTGTTAAGTAATCCATACAGCAGGAATTCAAATCTAATTACAACTTCTTGGAACAATACTAGTGTTATTATTTTTTTCTAAGGTACTTGAGCGTACAAAATGAACTGAAAGAGCCATGGACATAGTTAGAGCAGGGCAATACAGAGGTTCTGAATAGGGAGACAGAATGGTACAGTGGTTAACAGTTCTTAAGTCAGATTTCCTGGTTTCAAATTCCAGCATGCCCTTGGACAAGTTACTTATTTAAGCAAAAACTTCTTCATCTGTAAAATGGAAATAATAGTAGGGTTATGGTAAAGATCAAATGAGACAGGGCATCCAAAGCACTTTGCACAGTGCCTGGAACAAAGCAAACCTTCAACAGAAGAAATCTATTCCTCTTATTAGAGATAAGAATATATAAGGCCCACCGGTATCATTTATTTAGTTAAACCACTTAGAAGGTGTATAAACCTATGAGGACCCTCCCAGTTGTAGTTACCCATTTAAACATACAAGAAAATTAATTCTAATATTGAAGTATTTTTTTCTATCTTATCCTTTTTGTAAAAAATAAAAACAAGTTGTTCTGCAGGCCATCTATTTGACAACGTAACATTTAATTCTGATAATGCAAGAAATTTGAAATACCTCTCTCGTAATTTTTTCAGCTCCACATCTCTTTCACCAATCAGTTCTGAGATACTAACAAAGTAATTATGTTCCAAATTTAAGAGAGTTTCAGAGGCAGGAGAATGAATTAAGTCATGGTACACATCTGCAAAATCTTCATCCCAGCTGGGTTCTTCAGGCCTTGCATGCTCTAATGTGGTCTACAAGATAATACACAGACATTCTTAAATCATGATCTAGTATTTTTATTCAACACACTACTAGAAAAGTATGTATGATTCCATTTTTGTACTTCAATGACAGAAAGACCCTCTTTTTTATATATATATGTGTAAATATATGTGTGTGTACTATATAGGATTGTCTAAGCACAGAAAAAAAAAATGTGGAGAGATACAGACTAAGTTCTTAATATAAGTTACCCGGAAGCAGAAATGAGAAGGAGGCACTAATGTGGAGGAAGGGACAGGAAGTGTCCACAATAAGAGCATATGCTGTGACCTCATTTCTGTGAAATCTCACATACACACACACACACACACACACACACACGATCAACAAAATGCTAATGGTGGCTATTTCAGGACAGTGGGATTTCTGATAGCCTTTATTTATATTCTAACATACGGTATGGTAAAATAACTTGCATGCATTAGTTACATAATCAGAGAAAACTTTTCATTATTAAAAAAATACTGTTAAAGTAGGTTACATATTTAAAAAATAAGGTGATCTATGTGGTCACCTGCGAATGAAAGCCAAATCCATGTATACCTATATCAAGATAAATGTGTAATTATGCATTTAGTTTGACCTTTTCTAGTGTTACATTTTCTTTTTAAAATATCAGCAGGCTTTTAAGGATATAAAATGGTAGCTATTAAAATGATGAAGGGACTGAGTAAACGCTGATAGACAAGAAAAGCAGAAACAGGGAGAAACGAAATGGGAATGCCCTCAGCACACACAGATACATCCAGGGAGGTACAGATGCCTATCCCAAGGGCTGCCTCCTCAACTCATCGGAGGAAACTGATACTGAGAAGTCAAAGATCATATGATTTAATGGCATGAAGTGGAAATAAAACAAAGATTTTGATGTTTTTTCCATTATAGATTTTTGCAAAAGATACCTGTAAAAAAAAAAAAAACTAAATTCTTCCCTTTTCTTACCCACGAAAATATTAAAAACTGGAATTTATAATATGACTTGAGTAATAATTTACCTTAAAACAAACGAACACATCACATAAACAGGTATCTTGAACTCAGTCAGTCAACAGGAAAACTTTTCTAGTTTGTTCTCTTTCACTTCAATCAGTTGCCACATCAGAAGGCAGGAGACTAGCTGAACCTAGAACTACGATTTCATATACTCTATGCCTCTGAAACTCCAAAACTGTTCTGATAACTGTTCATCTTTAGACGTGGGACTGCTGTAGGAATTATAACCAGCCTACGGGACTTAACTTCTGTTTAAAATTCACTTCAGGGCAAAGTTGAAATTTTGTAGGGAGGAGCTACTGTAAGACTGTAGGGATGTGCTTGGCCACACATAACACCAGATGTTCAGCAGCCCCACTACCAGATCATCTAACTACAATAATCTGCAGCATTAATTTTAAACTCTGCCTAGGGGAAGCCTTATGAATAGGTAGAAGATACCTACGTGAGAAGAACTAAGCATAGTTTTTTCCTTGACCTAATTTACGCCACTCCCTCAGGACAGATGCTACTAGAAAGGGGACTATGACAGCTGAGAGGAATGGGGCACTGAGGAAGTGACTGCAGAGAGAAAGCGATTCCATGTCCAGGCCATTATTTCTCCACCTCCACTTTCAGGCATAATGCCTGACTTCTTTGAGGTTCAAACCATTCAGCACCCCTTATCTTTCATGGCCATCATTATCTAACAACCTACCTGTCTGTCACTCACCCTCATTTCTGTAAAGCTTTGGCACCAAGTTCAAAGACTTCCTCTCTGCCCCACATCCTGCCATCAACCTGGGTTACTTGGATATCCATGTGGATAACCATCCAAGGCCCTGCCTTCTTACTTTCCCGAACTCTACAATCTTTACTGTGGAGTCCCAATTAGGGAAAAGGAATCAGCCTGACAGGACCAGGGGAAAGCAAAAAGAGAAAGCAGATAAGCTGTAAGTGTGCCTTTCTTCATGGTCCAGACCAAGCTTGTCCAACCTGTGGCACAGGATGGCTTTGAATGCCGCCCAACACAAATTCATAAATAGTGAATTTTTGTTTTGTTTTGTTTTGTTTTTAGCTCATCAGCTATCCCTCATGTTAGTGTATTTTATGTGTGGCCAAAGACAATTCTTCTTCTTCCAGTGTGGCCCAGGGAAGCCAAAAGATTGGACACCCCTGGTCCAGGCCATGTAGCCCTCCTGCACTCACCTTTCACCAGACACCTGCAAGATAGCTGCCAGACTGCAGCTCACTGCAATCTTGGGGTTATCAGTACTGCACGCAGCACTCTACAGCATACAGCATAAACACTGTCCTATAAAATCTCCAGCAAGCCTTTGTTTCCTTGAAGTCAGCTTCTCTTCTGCTGGCCTGCCCATTGCCTCCTTGCAACGTATTTTCCTGCTTTCTCTAATAAATCTACCTTTCTTTATCTACAACTGTCTTGGGAAATTCTTTTACCCCTGTACCACCAGCCCAGATAGTCACATTCATCTGCAACATTTATTAGTTCTCCACACCACCTCAGCCATCCATTTAGTAACCTCACCAGAAACTCAGTCCATCAGTATTCAAACATTCTAGTCTCTGACTGTAAACTCCACCCAAGATTTCTCACTCAATAATTCCCAGGTAATTGATATTTAGCCTAATCAGGACCTCCACTTCATAAGTTTCTCAATGTTTTCTTTTTTTTTTTTAATCAGCCAGCAACTGCCACTTAGCTTCACTTCCTTCCCTATGTAGCTTACATTTTGTGATCTAGCATTCAACCGCTGTCTTGCCAATATCCTCAACTCCCTTGACTGATGTACGTTATCTTACCCACCTAACAAAACCCTCATCTTATTCCTCTTCTCTACGCCTGCAGTCAGGCTTTAGAGAGCTGTAGCAGAAAAATCACAAAACTCTATAAAGTTTATGGTGACAAACTGGTGCCACTCTTAATCTTGGCCTCAATGATGCCTGGCAATCCTATCATTCCCTGCTCAGTTTTCTCCTTAAATATCCAACAATCTTATTATACCTACTGCCTCATCTAAACAAATAACCTGTCTTTCCTTAAAGTTGAAACAATCAGAAGAGAATATTCTCAACTTCCTGCTACCAAATTAATAAAATTATCTGAATTTATATCCAAACTTTCCTGTTTCTCTTTGGCTACAAGTGGAGAAGCATCTGTCTTCCCAGTTACGATTAATTCTCCATTTGAGTTCTGGATTCTATCCCTTCCAGTCCTAAACTCTGCTGCCTTAAAAAACAAACAAACCTTTGACCTTGTGTTCCCATTTAGCCAGTGCCCCATCCTTCACCTCTTTATATTCAAACTTCTTCAGTTAGTATCCTAATTCTTCCTATTTCCACACTCCCACATTCTTAAAGTCAATGAAATCTCATTTCCACCACCACCAACTTACTGAAACTGATCTTGCCACAGACAAGATTACTTGATAAACGCAATGGATATTTTTGAGTCTTTTCTTTGCCTCTTATACTTGATGTCATCTTGGCATTCTCTCATAGTTTAATTTGCAGTGCTCTTTCTTAGTAAATAAAATCATTTGTGGTATACCTAATGGCATCTTAGACTTTATGAAACAGGGTATATTATTTAAATAGAAAATGATATTATGTGACTACACAACAGTAATGAAGATAAGTTTATAAAAGTAAACCAAAGGTTAAATGAATACTATTGCTGGTTTAGGGTTGCCAGATAAAATACAGAACACTCACTTAAATTAGAATTTCAGATACATAGTGAAAAATTTTTTAGTATAAATATGTTCCATGTAATATGTTATACTAAATGATAAAATAAATGATATACTAAAAATATTCATTTACCTGAAATTCTAACTTAACTGGGTGTCCTATATTTTTAATTACTAAATCTGGTGACCCTATGCTGGTGAGATATACGCAAGTAGCCTCTTGTTTTACAAAGGTATTACATAAAAAACATTTTGTCTTATGTGCTCACCCTGATATAGGAAGCACAGAAGCAGCAATATATATTATAGAATATTGGTATATGGAGAAAAAGGATCTTATAACTATTTCAGGATTACCATAGCATTTTAAAAATTTTCACCAAAATCCAGAATATCCTTGAAATTTACAATCTGACCTATTTTCTTACCTCAGCATAAGCTTTGGCCCATGTACTTGCCAGCTGATGTAAATCTACTTCACCTGATTTCACAGCTTCCAGGGATGCTTCAGCATCTCTGTCATAATCGCTCAGGGATTCTTCTTCTATAAACTGAGTCAGAGCTTCTTTTAAGTCTGTTACAGGGACATCAAACACCATCATCAGCAAAGTCCAGGTATAAATAGGGAACATTTTACTTGGCTGAGAGTTCCAATGTGAAATCTTATTTTTAAATTTTTATTTATTTATTTAGAGATGGGGTCTCTGTTACACAGGCTGGAGTGCAGTGGCATGATCACAGCTCACTGCAACCCTGAATTCTCGGACTCCAGTGATCCTCCCACCTCAGCCTCCTGAGTAGCTGGGACCACAGATGCATGCCACCATGCATGGCTAATTTTTGTATTTTTGGTAGAGACAGGTCTCACCATGTTGCCCAGGCTGGTCCTGAACTCTTGAGCTCAAGTGATCCACCTGCCTTAGCCTCCCAAAGTGCTGGGATTACAGGTGTGAGCCACCTTGCCCGGACATGAAATTTTATTTTATCAAGCTGATACTCTTAATAGAATCTCCAACTAAAACGAAATCAGCTTAGGGGATCATTTAACTAATTTCATGATTATTTTCCTTTACTATTACAGGCTATTGCAGACAGAAAGGTCAAAAGTCTTAACTCTTATGTATTCCCTTGATACTAGTAAAGTAATGTTACTTTCTTAAGCCTGATATTTCAGTTTGAAGCCAAGTGGGTATAAGTACATAAAGAAAATGCTACAGATTTTGAGTGTCTGAACATTACTGTATTTACATTAAAAAGAGTTTTCCATGTAACTTTAAAGGGTACATTGTTACATCCTTTGAAAGAGAAGTTAAATGACTAGCTTATTAAAACATTTAACTCAGATGACTGACCGATTTCAGTTTTACAGACACCACTTAGAGAATGATATAATCGAAGAGCACTGAGAGAGAAGTTAGGACACCTGTGTTCTGGCTTTGGCTCTATCATTATCACTATGTTCGCCACTTTAGACGGTGGTTCACAACCTTAAGTGTGCATTAGAAACCCCTGGAGGCCTTATTTAAACAGACTGCTGCATGCTACCCCAGTTTCTGATTCAGCAGGAATGGGATGTAGCCCGAGAATGTGCATGTCTAACAAGCTCGCAAGTGATGCTGTTGCTGCTAAATGATTAGAAACCATATTTCAAGAACCACTGCCTTGGGCAAATAATTTAACCTCTTTATGTTCCAGTTTCCCTGTTTGTACAATGTGATTGGGCTATAAAGCTTCTAGGTTCTCTTATAACTCTAACCTGTGATCTAACATATTCTGAATTTTAAATTTTTCCTAGACTGTGAGATAGAACACAGACCTTTAAAAATGGTTTAATACATATAACTTTATAAAACTAATTTAGGTAAGCAAAGACTATTCAAAAATTAGTACACTTTCTGTTCTACGGTATCTCAGAAATTAATGACCAGATTATTAAAAGGGTAACCAATTTAGCACTATAATTCTATTACCACGATTAGCGATAGCTAAACTGCCTTATAACTTCACCCAACTAAATTCAGAAGAGCTCCTCTAATTCCAAACTTTGTAGCTAATTTTTCATTATAAAATCTAATTTGTATACTTTATAAACAACTACCACTTATAGGAAAAAACACTCAATAAAAGAAAGCTCTGGAGAAATGTTTTTATTTTTGGAATCAGTTCCTATGTTGTGGCTGTTTCCAAAGCTTCTTAGGTTTATGCTTTCTAATATGAAACTTCTAATGACAGACTATTGAAACTAATAAAGTGGTGTTACTTAAAAAAAAAATCAGTCCTCACCTTTTTCTATAAAGCACGGTAAACTGTGCAGCAGCATCAGACGTCCATGTAAATGACTGGCATTCTCTTGAACAGGAAATCTGAGTGGCACTCTCAGTTCTAAGCACTGACTTCCTACTTTAAATTTATATACAAATTCTCTCTCTCTATTGCAGAATCTTTCTCTGTTTTTCTTCATATTCTTTGACAGGATTTCTATAGAACTAACAAAAAAGCAGTAGGTTATAAGTCCATAAAGAAATTATGTTTCATTATTGCTGTCCCACTTCTAAGAAAACATTCCACCATTCAAGAGATTTTGTCTATGAGCCAATTACTCTAGTTTTTGCCAAGTGTTTATCCCTGTACTTCCATCTTCATGATGAAAACAAAGTGCTTCTTAAAAAAAAAAAAAAAAAAAAAGACACTTTGTTTTAAACTTGATTTAAGAAAAAAAATTATGGCCATAAATTACTTTAAAGTCCAAGGCAGGGTTCTCAATAACAGGGAAGGACCATGGAGAGAAGAGGAGAGAGAATTCTTAGGGAGAGTTCATGGGTGGGGAAATACAAAGCTTATGAAACCGTTGGTAAAAAGAAAGTCAAAGAAGCAGATCAGGGATCAAGCAGTGATCCTGGAGAACTTAGAGGTTGTGGTTATGAGATCCGATTTGGGGAAGGGGAGTAAGAAAGTGTAAGAAAGATTTCCATGTGGGAAGAAGATACACAGAAAAGAGGGAGTACAGGACCTCCACTTCCGGCCCACACCCCAAAGGCAAACTAGACACTACTAAGGAAGAACATCTAGTTAAAGGGAGTAAGTATCAACATCAATTAAAGATTAATTTATTCATCAGCCTTGTAACTGGACTTACTATGGCTAGACTTTCTCCCAACAAATCAGTTCTCACATTATTTTCTACACTGAAGTTATAGTAATCTTTCTGTTAAAAAAAAAAAGGAATAAACTTATCTGATCATGTTGTTCATCCGCTTAAAAACTTTCTATGATATTCCATTGCTCTCAGGATAAAATGTAAACTCCTTATCCCAGTTTACAACACCCCTGCTTATATTTCCACTCTTCTCTCAGAAACTGCACCTCTCCTTCCTAACACACAAATTCACAAATTTTATTTTCCAGCCATTCTGAACTTCTATCAACACCAAACTTCTCTTTCCAAGCTGAATTTTTTTGAATGCCTTTTCCTTTGCCTAGAGCACTCTTACTGATCTTAATTTCCTTGGATAACAATTGTTAATTCTTCAGGTCTCAGTTTAGCCTCTAGGAAGACTTATCCAACACCCTAAAACTGGATTGGGTCCCGACAGGCTCTCTCATATTAGCCTGGACTTATTTGAATCATGGCACTTATCACGCTCTATTTCTTACTCTTGCTAGAAAACAGTCTTCTTGAAGTGGAAGGAATACTGTCTTGTATTCCATGTATTAGGCAGGATGTTGGGAATGGCAAGAACTAATAAATCATTGTTGGATTGTATGGCATTTTTATTTTATGGTGCTCACTGGAAAAATAAAGAACAAGCAATTATTCATACCGTTCTTTAAAAAGATATCACCTAAAATATAAAAAAAAACTCAAAGGATTTTTGTACGTGTCGTGGGGCGGGGCTAAGTTGAATTATCCAGACTATATTTTCAAATCTGTGTGTAGGCTATACACAAAAATCTTCGTCTATTTCACCATAATGCAAAGCGATAGGGTATGTTGAAAAATGTTGGAAAAAAAGGCAAACACAAAAGCTCTGGTTCAGCATTTAGACTTGTGTTTCAAGAAACTGATAAGTTTAGTTCTTTCTCCCCTCACTCTTTTTTTAGACTAATGGTCTATCCTGAAGCCTTGGCTCAGTTTTAGCAACCGTGAAATCCAGGAAGGTTTCCCATAAGAAAACGGGATGGGAGGAGGGCTGGACCGAACACATACAGCTAACAGAGCGGAGGCTCTGAGGCTCACATTAGTCAGGGAAAAGGAAGGCAGACGGTCGAGCTGAGAAACTTCAGCCGGGTGAGGGGACTAATCCCTCTGCAACGGGTGTCAGTCTGAAAGGGCGTCCTCACTCGGTTCTGGGCTCACCTCGTCCAGTTCCGAAGTCCTGAGCAGTCCGCTCACTCGAGCTGTCAGCGCGTCCTGCACTGGGAAACCAGCTGACTTGCCGACATACTTTTTCCACCCCGCGGATCCGCGACCGTAGATTCGCCACATCATTTTCTATTTCCTGGCATCTCGCAGAAAATTTCTCAGTCCAAGTGCCCCTATGTCCCAACCTGTTTCAATTTGACCATTTGAAAAGTGCAATAAGGTGTATTTCTATTGTTATTCTGTATTTCAGAGACAGAGCAAATCCGCCGTTGACGAAAGTGCAGAGACAAAGCACAAACTCGGCTCTGGTGGACCGGATACGGAAAAGCGGTGCCTTGGGAAGGGCGGGAGCAAATTCGCTTTCCCCACAGCGCGTGCGCCGCCGCAAGCATGGCTGGTGATGATTGGACGACTGGTAACAGGGGGCGGAGGGCCCCGAGGTCTGGTTTTGGGCGGGAATTGAAACCGCCGCTGAAGCCAACAAGAATTTGAGAACTGTAAATACCAAGCCTTGAAAGGGACCATGGTGCGGCCTGTGAGGTGGGTAGTTGCTGACATTCGTCGGGGTGGAAAGAAAACTAAGAGAAAAGGCATGAGACTAAGGGGAAAGGATCGAGTAAGACCGGAGGGCAGCGATGGTGGGGTTAGGATGGACGGTTATCAAGAACCCAGACTCCAGTGAGAGCCACCCGTTGCTCAGAAGTATCCTAGCATCGTAGCTTTTTCCTTCTCTTTGCCTCCCTCACAGCCGTCGCCGTTTCTTTTACCAAGACCTTGTTGTTAGCTCGTTTCACCGAGCGCCCAATTATGTGTTATTTTATTTGTTCATCACTGTAGTTATTTGATATAGAAAGAGTAAGCATTCCTGTTTTATTGATTTAACATTTCTACCTATAGAGGGTAAGTTATCTGAGTCATACAGCCCAGTAAGTGGCAGGGCAATACTCAAACCTAAGTCATCCCACTCCAGATCCTCTGTGCTTTCCATTGTGGTATTAGAAACGATTCTTCAATTTACACAGTTGAGTGCCATGGAAGCCTACGGTTAGCCATTCATTTAGTAAAATTATTGAATATATTCACTTCTTTAATGTACGAGGTGCTGGAGGTTACATTCTAGCGGGAGGTGAGGTTAGGGGGCCGAAAATAAGCCTCGAAATATGATAAGAGTGCGAAAGAGGAAAGCACTACTTTGAATATAGTAGTTAGTATGTGACTCTGAGGCGATAATACATGCACTGAGTCATGAATCGGGGTAGAGGGAATAGGAGCCAAGGCCCCATACTTGACCATATTTTAGGGACAGTCTAAAGCTGTAGGATTAACAAGCAGTGGGGAGAATCATAGGGGATTAGGCCAGAGAAATAGGCAGGTGCCAGAACAGATAGGGTCTTGTAAGTCTTAGAAAGGAGTTTAGGTTTTATTTTAAGTCAATGGGAAGTCAGTGGAGGGTTTTAAGTAGGGGAGAGAAATCTAAGTTTGCTTTTATAAAGGTCACTGGCTGCTGGTGGAGAATAAATGATGGATGGGGTGACCAGAATGGGAGCAGGAAAATCAGGCTATTATATCATTGGAGAGCGGTTTGGGATAGGGTATTATCAGTGGGCATGGAATGGAACAGATGAATTTGGGATGTATTTCGGAGGCACTGCAGACAGAACTTGCTGATGAAGTAGATGTACAGGTAAGGGAAAGAAAGAATCAGAGATGACTCCACAATAGTTTTGGTCTGAGCTACAGAATGGATGATCTTTGTATTAAGATAGGGAAGACTAGGAAAAGGAAGGTCAGGAGGTGTGAGGGATCAAGATTTCTGTTTCGAACATGCTGA
Organism: Pongo abelii; assembly: GCF_028885655.2. Taxonomy (NCBI): domain Eukaryota; kingdom Metazoa; phylum Chordata; class Mammalia; order Primates; family Hominidae; genus Pongo; species Pongo abelii. The sequence goes on from NC_071995.2 coordinate 4,570,453, forward strand.
ATTTGAAATGAGTTTTAAGCATCCAGGCAGTGGAGTCATAATCCCTTTGTATGGAACAGCAGTTGTTAAAGTATGGTCTACAGACCTCTGGGGGTCCCTGGAAACTTCTCTAGAGGTCTATGAGGTCAAAACTCTTTTCATAACAATACTAAGACATGATTTGCCTTTTTCGCTGCTTTGTCATTTGCACTGCAGTGACGATAAAACTGCTGGCACCTCAGAACAATTAAGGCAGTGGCACTAAATTGTACTACTAGTCTTTGCAATGTTTACTGCTGTACTCTTAAAAGTAAAAAAAAAAATTCATTTCAGTTGAGAATATGCTTGATGAAGTAGTGGAAATTATTATATTCATCATAGCTTAACCCTTAAGTATACTAATTAAAAATAGGCTATTGATTTTATTTTACTATTATTCAAGTTCAGAATTTCTAAAGGGGTTTTCACATTTTATTCAGCTCTAAATTCTTTAACTCTGAAGAGTAAGAGAGTAATATGAGTGCACTTCTTAATATTTTGCGTGAGGAAGTACACATAAAGCACTTCTACATACTGATGTGTGATAGTTTTCTCAAGGAAAAGCACTTGTGAGATTGTCTGAGTTGTGAGCTGAGCTTACCTCTTTTTCATAGAACATTCTTTTTTCTTGAAAGAACAACCAGCTGACAAATTCACATTTAGCCATTTGGAAAAATATAGAAATAAAAACTAGAAAAACATTTTATTTAGTACCTAGAGGAGGGAGGAAAAAATTATTTTTTTCACTTTGAATATCATTTTCTTTTAATGCCCTCTGAAGTAGTACAGGTTGAGCATCCCAAATTTGAAATGCTCCAAAATTTGAAGCTTTTGCAGTATCTACATGGCACTCAAAGGAAATGTTCATTGGAGCACTTCAGATTTTAGATTTTCAGATTTGGGATGCTCAGCTGGTAAGTATATAATGCAGATATTCCAAAATCTGAACAAATCCAAAATTCAAAACATTTCTGGTTCCAAGCATTTCAGATAAGGGATACTCATCTCAGGTGGCAGGAACAAGGTCACTCACCATTTTTAAGTGTCCATTGCATAAAAATGTTATTTGGTATTGTGGAGAGATTGAAAAAAAAGAAAGTAGCTTTTAGTGTCAAGACATTTATAATCTAGTAAGAAAGATAGAATGCACACACAAAACAGAAGAACACGTACAACGGGAACTTACAAATGCCCAACAGCAATTAAACAGTATAGCAATTATAAATGTTAATTATATAGATTATTGTTTGTAAATTATCTGAATTTTTTTCCTTTATCATATAATTGAAAAGCCAACAATACCCAGATATATTAGGTATAGTTGTAACTATTTTAGCTAATGATAAATCCCTGTGGTAAAATGCAAATTATGTTTAGAGTTAAATATTCTTACATGAACCCAAACACATTTTCATTTATTCAAACACATTTCATTTATTTAACACATTTTAATTTATTTTGTTTATTTATTCATTAATTATTAATAAATGAATAATATTAAATAAATAAATAATATTCATTAATAGCCTTAAGTAATAGAGGTAAGAAATTGACATTTGTGTTAATGAAAAAATTCTGTTTTGGTCATAGACGTAAGAAACCAGTCAATTACTCACAGTTTGACCACTCTGACAGTGATGGTAAGTAAAGCTTCTTATTTTTGCTCTAAAGATTTGGAAACTCATTTCCTCAGAATTTATATGGCATATATAGCTCAAACACTGACTAAATTGCCCAGTTGCATATGAGGTAGGTCTGGAAAGATAGTTTTCTAATCATTTGGGATAATTATGCTGATAATTATACTGATAAAAATTATGTTAGTAGGTGATAAATGAACAGGCCAGGTGAAAAGTCTCTTTAGATCTAAACTACTCTAAGTCCATAGTTGTCACATAGAGGTTTGTCTCCTATTCCATCCCTGAAGAAGGAAAACACTGTCTTTTTGAGATACAAAGATGTTACAGCATATTATATAAAATTCCTATTAATGATACTATAAAACAAGACCTTGAAGAAAGGTTAGACTTATGTTATGCCTTTTAAGCATTAGTCATATGTTTACTTGACTCTGCTATGATTGAAAAGTTTGAGGAACATTGCATTAGATTATGTTATACATTGAAGTGGATTTAATATTTCTTTCTTAGACCACTAGAGTTTTCTGTAAGTCAAATATTTAGTAAGTCTTCGGTTTGAAGGAGTCTGTTTTTGCCTTGAGCACAGCCTTAACTGTGTCTACCACTTGGGAAAAAGAGTGTACAATATAACATCTAGCTTTTTTTTTTTTTTTTTTGTCATCAGTCTGTCATCAGATACTTAGAAATTGCCAGGTGTGTAGTAGTAGGTGGGGGGTGGCAGTAGGTGGGGGGAGTCATAAGTTATCTTATTTTTACATGGGGAAGCATATAAGAGACAACAAGTATTAGTGCTTGCTGAGTATGTGATTAAGACTACATAGACCCTGAAGGTATGCATGTATGCGTTGTGTGCATGTATGCGTTGTGTGCATGTATGTGTTGTGTGCGTGTATGTGTTGTATACATGTGGAAAAGCCACAGTAGTAGTTTTACGTTGACAGTCAAGAGTAGAACTACAACAGTTCAGAGGATTGGTAAGACAGAAAAACCTGTGAGAAACAGTAATGGACTGGAAAAGAACATCCTTTTGCCAGAAAATAAGAAGTTACTTTGGTAGGATCTTAGGAAGATCATTATGGTAATGGAAAGAGAAAATACTACTATTGTAAAAATCCTCAAATAGCAGCTACTTTCTCTTCCCCCCATAATGCTTCTTATTTGCTCTAGCATGGTTAATGTACTAGGAATAGGTAATGGACTTTTTTTTTTCTTTTTTCTGAGACGGAGTCTCACTCTCGCGCCTAGGCTAGAGTGCAACAGCGTGATCTTGGCTTACTGCAACCTCCACCTCCCAGGTTCAAGCGATTCTCCCGCCTCAGCCTCCTGAGTAGCTGGGATTATAGGCGTCCGCCACCATGCCTGGCTAATTTTTGTATTTTTTAGTAGAGACAGGGTTTCACCACGTTGGCCAGGCTGGTCTTGAACTCGTGACTTCAGGTGATCTGCCCGCCTTGGCCTCCCAAAGTGCTGGGATTACAAGTGTGAGCCACTGTGCCTGGCCCAAGTAATGGGCTTTGAAAAAAGATATTTGGCTACATTGTGAAGTTCCCATAAAAATAATTTATTTCCACTTTTCAATGTGATTAAATTCTACCAATTTTTCTAATGGTTTTACAAGTTTTTAATCATTTTTTCTTTGACATTTATATGCTGTCTTAATTGCTTTTGCAGTTTTTAGTGAATTGGTTTTTGATAGACTGATATTTTTAAATATAAAGGGCACAAAAACAAAAGTCGAAATAGATGAATGAGAATAAAGATAAACAAAATACTAACGATGATTTTTAAATTGTGGAAATTAAACAATCTGCCTAGCCTATAAAAACTTGAACACACATTGTAATGATTTTCATTTACGAAGAAAATAATATTTTTCTTTTGGTTTTAATTCACACATGAATAGATGATTTTGTTTCTGCAACTGTACCTTTAAACAAGAAATCCAGAACAGCACCAAAGGAGTTAAAACAAGATAAACCAAAACCTAACTTGAACAATCTCCGGAAAGAAGAAATCCCAGTACAAGAGAAAACCCCTAAAAAAAGGTGAGAGGTAAGACATGCAGTAAATATGTGATGTTAGATGCGTTAATTTTAAAGAGACACAGATTCAAACGCTTGGTTTAAATTAGAACTTGAGCAGAGTCATAGGTCTTATTTTACTAGGTGCATGTCAGAAAACAGGACGTACTATTTTTTTCTGGCTTTCTGACTTAAAGAAATTCACAAACATACAAGGAAGTATCATTAAATATTAAGACAATAATGATTGTGGAATTCAGAAGTTATGACTGGTTTTGACAGGACCCGGCACTTGTCTCTGAATTCCTCAAATCATACGAGACTACTTTGTTAAAAATGACATTAGATGACTTAAGATGATTAAGACACAAGATGACTTAATATGAGGACAGTTTTTAAAATATAAAACCATGTATTTTTTTGCAGAAAAAGATGTCTTCTCCCCATGTTGTTAAGATTTATCCAGCAGTGAGAAGTTCCCATAGTTTCTAGACTAACCATGGAATTCCATTAGATAGTACCAAGAGGCAGAAAGGAGTGAAAGAAGTCCTTAGAGACCCAAAACTTGCAGTATGGAGAAGAGATGGGTGGAAGGGGAATATTAACAAATGGAACATGGCATATATAATGTTTTACTGCCACAAGTTTCTCTATGAAAAATGAGTTAGCCTGGAGAAACTTACCTCATGTCATGCTCTTTTTTGCTTTTTTTTTTGGTTTTTGTTTGTGAGTTTCTTGTATTACATTTTAAATATATAGAAAAAGGAACCCACACGTGGGAGAAAATATTTGTAATCAGATAACTGATTAGGGACTGTATCCAGAGTATACACAGAACTCGTAAAACTCAACAGTAAAAAGACTAACAACACAATTTAAAATGTGCAAAAGATTTGAATAGACTTTCTCCAGAGAAGATACACAAATAACCAATAAACACATGAAAAGATGCTCAATATCATTAGCTGTGAGGGCAATGCAAATCAAAATCAGAATGAGATAATACTTCACACCCACTGGATGACTTAATGAAAAAGACAAGGAATGTGGAGAAATTTGAACCCTCATATATTGCTGGTGGGAAAGTAAAATGGTGCAGCTAAATTGGAAAATGGTTTAGCAGTTCCTCAAAATGTTAAACATAGACTTATTACATGACCCAGCCTATGTATGTATCCAAGAGAAATGAAAACATATGCCCACACAAAAACCCATACATGAATGTTCATACCAACATTATTCATAATAGCTAAAAAAATTGAGGCAATCTAATGTCTCTCTGCTAATGAATGGATAAGTAAAACGTGGTATCCACAAAATGGAATATTTTTCAGCCATAGAAAGAAATGACTACTGATAACTGATATATACTGCAATATGGATGAACCTTGAAAACATCATTCTGAGTGAAAGGAGCCAGATATACAGGTCACATATTACATGATTTCATTTGCATGAAATGTCCAGAATAGTCAAATCCATAGAAACGGAAAGTAGATTAATGGTTGCTGGGGGCCGGGAGAGGGGTAAACAGGAAGTGAGTGCTAATGGGTATGGGGTTTCTTTTTGGGGTAATAAAGATGTTCTGAAATTAGGTAGTGATGGTAGTTTTACAACTCTGAATGTACTAAAAACTGCTGAATTGTTTACTTTAAAAGGTAAACTTTATGATATGTGAATTACAGCTTAAGAAAACTGTTACTCCAAAAAAATAAATTCTTTAAGGTACATCTCAGTGCTTCTTCCTTTATATAACTTTTCCTTATCTTTCTTTGATGTTTTTTTCCTCTTATACTCCATAGCACTTTTGACCAGCTTGAATAGGACTTTATAATCTGCCTTTTATAGGATAATTATTAGCATGTCTTATTTCCCCACCCTCCTCCTTTAATTGCAGACTCCCTGAAGGTACTTTTAGTATTCCAGCTAGTGCAGTGCCTTGTACAAAGTAAGTGCTTGGTAAAATATTTGTTAAAGTCTGGATTGGGAGGAAGAGATGTAAAAAAATGATAATAATTTTAATTTAATGTAAGAGCTAGAATATCTGCTAAAGGGGAGTGGGTGAGGTCAAGGAAGAGTTTTAAGTGGAAGTGATGTTTGAACCAAGTCTGTTTTGGGTTGAGTAGGGTGTTTCCCACCTGGAAACAGCTGGTAGTAAGGTGACACATTACAATGAAAGGGAACAGTCATTGCAAAGAGGCACATGGTCCTCCTATTTCAAACCTCTTATTCTGTATGTAACACGATACTGTGACATTTTAGGAGTCTTATCATCAAAGGTCTGTTAATGATGATGATTGTTTAAAACATTTTTGCGAAGTTAGCAACTCTGGAATAGTAATTTAGAGAAATCTCAAACTTTGCTCTTTAGTTGAGATTGATATTTTGAAGAACTCATTATTACTTGTGTATCTATTTTAGGATGGCTTTAGATGACAAGCTCTACCAGAGAGACTTAGAAGTTGCACTAGCTTTATCAGTGAAGGAACTTCCAACAGTCACCACTAATGTGCAGAACTCTCAAGATAAAAGTAACTTTATTTTCTGTATATTTCTATTTCTATTTGTATAAAAACCTTTTCGGTGCTTTTGTAATTATTTGTTTGGGTGGGCCTTCACAGAGGAAAGAGGTAAAATGTGAATACTTTGCACTAAAAATAGACCCATTTGCAGAGAATACGATTGGATTTAGTTCTTAATTCAGCTGCCTAAATCTCATACAAACAGACATACATCTCTGCTTAACACCCAGCGTAAGCTTGAGGGCATGGACTGTGAGCCTCAGTGTTCAAATTGTATGTTGTTGTACAGTGAACATTTAATTTCTTCATCAAATGAATTGATCTGTACAGTCCTAACAATCCATCTCCATTTTTTCCAGATCAGTTGAACATACCCTAATTATGGTAATTTTTATTACTTGCAAAGGTCAAAGGTATTAACTTGGTTAGCAAGCTCAGTAGACTTAAGAGAATGGCTTTTGGATTTCTCTGTTGATTTTCTCCTTTGATTTTTCTGGCAATATATTAATATTCTAGAGAGGCAGAAATCATTATTCCTGAAAAAGATACTCTACTGCTAAAATGCTTTTTGGCTTAAAGTTTTTATGTTGGGGGATATTTTAGCTTATTATCTTATTTAGGGGTATACATGGAGCTTTTTTTCTTTGTTTCCTAAATCAGTACTACCTCCTTATTTATTTATTTATTTGAGACGGGGTCTCACTGTCATCCAGGCGGGAATACGGTGGCATGATCATGGGTCAATACAACCTTGACCTCCTAGGCTCAAGCAATCCTCCCGCCTCAGCCTCCTGAGTAGCCCGGACTACAGGCATGTGCCGCCATGCCTGGCTAATTTTTTATTTTGTAGAGAGGGGTCTCACTATGTTGCCCATGCTGGCCTCAAACTCCCAGCCCCAAGCAATCCTCCCGCCTCAGCCTCCCAAAGTGCTGGGATTACAGGCAAGAGCCACCTTACCTGGCTGTCTCCTCTTTAAAAAGAAATGAAAGTTTGATTAGGAAGACTTTTAGTAACCGAGAATCAAAGAAACATCAAAAGAGAGTTGTCATGAATTACATTTAAAATGGAGGTACTGAAATTCATCTCTCTCTTTTAAGACATTGTAGAATGTATAAGGGGATTTCCTTAGAAGTATTAATATTATACCACTTCTTATTAAATAATGCATCTTATAGCATTGGAATTTAATAGTACCAATTATTGTGTCTTAAAGTCCTCTTAGAATGCTTTGGGTCATTTTAAGGTTATTGTAACGATTGGAGAGTTCTTAACGTTAGTAAAAGCATGGATTTGCCTACACAGAATTGATAGTTTATTGACCATTTCCTGCGCATTGGGCACGATAATAAGCAATTCCTATGTGAGATCCACATTTGGTCTTCTGTAATACCACTGGGTAAGACACTATTTTTATCTCCACATTATAGATGAGGAAATTCAGTCTTCGGATAAGCAACTTGCCCATGGTCATATAGCCAGTTTACGTGGTAGAGCCTGAATTTAAACATAAGTATGTTAGATTTCAGAGCCCAGACTTCTAACCATATGTTAACCTCTCTGAATAAAATTATTGTGCTAGTTTGAGTTTGGGATCATTTATTTATATCTAAATGCTATTACATTTTAGTACTAATTTTCCTATTTCTAGACATTGATTAAGATATATCTGAATTTTCTTTCTTATTCCTTATATTTAGGCATTGAAAAACATGGCAGTAGTAAAATAGAAACAATGAATAAGTCTCCTCATATCTCTAATTGCAGTGTAGCCAGTGATTATTTAGGTAAGTTTTTTATATTAATAATTATTCTCATCAACAATGCTATTTTTCTGACTTTTGTTTAAATTGCTGAAATTGTGGCTAGAAGCAAGTTCTTTAAATTTGTCAAGACTCTCTTGATGTCATGGCCTTTATTTCTTTGTGTTTTAGTCTCATTCTGTCGTACTGCAGACACACACTCTTCCCTGAAGGGTCATAACTACCCATGGCTTCTAGTTGGAGCAACTGACCTTTGAAGAAAGGGGCTGCATATTCCCAATTCTAGTTTGAAAATTTTGGGGGAAAGATTATCTCTGTTTGGGTCTTGGATTTATCCCTAAAACTAGAGGTGTTCCCAGGGCAATGATGTACCATGGTTGACCCAGATTGGGCTGGTAAATAGTCTATTACTAGAAGTAGGGGAGGGATGAACCTGGGCAAATAAAAACAATAGCTGTAATAGAGTCTGCTCTGCAGTTCTTGAAATATCAGCTGTCACAGAAAGTTTTCCATTGATTTTTATGCCTCTTCTGAAGATTTGGATAAGATTACTGTGGAAGATGATGTTGGTGGTGTTCAAGGGAAAAGAAAAGCAGCATCTAAAGCTGCAGTACAGCAGAGGAAGATTCTTCTGGAAGGCAGTGATGGTGATAGTGCTAATGACACTGAACCAGACTTTGCACCTGGTAGGTTTTATCCTACTTTGAAATTCATTCTATGGGAATTCAGTCAAAAAAGTTCTTGGAAGCCATTAATTGTGCAAAGCACTGTGTTAAACCTTTGGGGTGTGCAAACTTCAGGGACACACAGAACAGTTCAATTCAGTGATAGCATTTGGGGAAAAAGCTTTTTCTACGAGTTAACCTTTAAGCTATGCCTTGAAAAATGAGTAGCGTTTCAACAAACTAAAGGTGTAAAGTAGCATTTCTGACTAATAGAAAGGCATTACCTGTGGAATAGACAAATGCTCTATTTGTCTCTAACTGAGGCTTGCTGGGATGAACGTGGAAGAGGCTCAGGAGGGAGGCTGGTACTAATCATGGAGGGTCTCAGACCCACTCGAAGAAGTGTAGGCTTTTTTTTCCTGTAGGTAGTAGAAATCTATGAATTATTCTGAGGCAGAAGTGATATGAAATCTATATTTTATTATGATGGTTTTTAGACTCATTTAGAAATTGGGCAAATGGAAAGTGTAGTGACCTTGACAGAACATTATAACATATTAATTAAAAATTTAAATTCATAAATGCATAAATGTAGGCCAAATCAAGATACCATATTTTAGATTTTGATATACTATCAACAAACAATAACAGATTTGCTCATCGTCACCTATTCGACTAATATTTGAATGCTTTTTATGTGCACTATATTCTAGATACTAGGGATACAATAGTGAAAAAAACAAACAGCTCCTGTCCTTGTGGAACAAAGGAAATACATGAAAAAAGACTGTTTTGCATTTATTTTACTTTGGGAGGGCCTGGGAGACAGGAAAATGCAAAGACACTCTTTGAGCGCCAATGTGATGCTCCAAGGAAATACTCATTTGAGCATTTTGGATTTCTGGAATTGGAATGCCCAGCTGGGTATAATGCAGATGTTCCAAAACCCAAAGAAAATCTGAACCCTGAAACACGTCTGGTCCCAAGCACCTCAGATAAGGGATACTCAGCCTATACTATATGATCTAGCAATCCACTCCTGAGTATGTATCCAAAACAATTGAAAGCAGGATCTCAGGGAGATATTTGCATACCCGTGTTCATAGCAGCATTATTCATAATAGCCAAGAAGTGGAAGCAGCCCCAAAGTGACATTTCAGTTTTCCCCCTGCATTCGCTTGTCCTGGATGAGAATAGAAAGGACCATGTGTGACCTTCATTAGGGAAAGAAAAGAGAAAATTGCAGAGAAGATAAGTCTTTTCTCTAACAGTTCCCAAAATCCGTAACTGAAGTGTTTGGGCCTTCCAGATTTTCCTCTATGGGATGGGAATGACTTGGAATTTTGGGAACTCCAACTCCCCATCTCTAATTTTATTTAAATTGCTTTCTCAGTTGACTATTGAAGATTAGTTGGACCCCATTTCTGAACAAGCTTGTTAAACAGAAATGTAGCCAGCTCCTACTGTTTATCCTCTTGAGCCAAGAAGAGAATCTAAGTTACTGAACACATGCAGTGTCAGAGCTATTGGATACACAGAAAGTTTTGTTCTAGATTATATATTCTGAAAGTTTGGAGAAACTTCCTCTACCACTTGCCTTCTTTGGACGGAGAGCCTCTTAGGATTACTTGAATTTGCAGGCTACATTTCTAACAGCCTTCATGTGATCAGCTGGCCTTTTTTGGGCTAATTCTATATAGCACAGGAACCATTATGTGAATATGTGAGTTGATTATTTTTAAAATTTTGTGTGGGAACAATGATAGAATAAGGAAATTGCAATTTGAAGATCATAATGACATTGTTTTTTGTTTTTGTTTTGTTTTGTTTTGTTTTCTGAGATGGAATCTCGCTCTGTCGCCTAGGCGGGAGTGTAGTGGTACGATCTTGGCTGACTGTGGCCTCTGCCTCCCAGGTTCAAGCAATTCTCGTGTCTCAGCCTCCCAAGGAGCTGGGACTACAGGCATGCGCCGCCATGCCTAACTAATTTTTGTATTTTTAGTAGAGATGGAGTTTCAGCATGTTGGCCAGGGTGGTCTTGAACTCCTGACCTCATGTGATCCACCTGCTTTGGCCTACCAAAGTGTTGGGATTACAGGGGTGAACCACTGTGCCCAGCCCATAAATGACATTGTTGATTTAGGTAAAGGTCATCAATGGAAGGTTGGTAAGGATCTTTACAATGATGAATTCAGGCTGGCATCACCTGAACCACCTAAGAGAGGGACAACCACACATTATATGATTTCTGATGTGATGTACTATGAAGTACAGAGAATGTACCTATGAAGTATATTCTTGCCCTCCCCCCTACCCACCCCCCCCAAAAAAAAGTGAGCCTGAATCCACTCAAGCCTTGAGACCAGAATTCCAGCTCACATAAAATGCAAGAATATGGCCGGGCATGGTGGCTCACACCTGTAATCCTCGCACTTTGGGAGGCTGAGGTGGGCGGATCAGTTGAAGTCAGGAGTTCGAGACCAGCCTGGCCAACATGGTGAAACCCCTTCTCTACTAAAATACAAAAATTAGCTGGGTGTGGTGTTGTGTGCCTGTAATCCCAGCTACTCGGGAGGCTGAGGCAGGAGAATTGCTTGAACCTGGGAGACAGAGGTTGCAGTGAGCCAGGATTGTGCCACTGCACTCCAGCCTGGGTGACAGAGTGAGGCTCCATCTCAACAAAAAAAAAAAAAAAAAAAAAAAAGCAAGATTAAGTTAAATGACACCATGAGCTAGAAAACAGACAAATCCAGAATTTAGGACATTCTACAGGACAATTGACTCAACTGCTTCAGCAAGTCAGACACGAGGACAGGGAGAAGTTACTGCTCTATATTAAAAGAGATTAATATAGACTGAATAGAAGATGATACCAAGAAACTAGTGTTGGTGTTGCTAGATGTAATAATGGCATTGTTGTGTGAGAAAATGCTCATGTTTTTTAGAGACACATTCTGAAGTATGTAGGAATGTAATGACGTGATGCCTTGATTTTATCTTAATATACAACAAAAGGGAAGAGAAGAAGAAAAGCAAGATAGATGAAACAAATGGAGCAAAATGTTGATAATTGTTGAATCTGAGTGGTGGTTTATTACTGTCTACTGTGGTGTATGTTTGAAAATTTTATATGATTTTTATTTTACATATAGTATTTCATATAGATAGGTAGATATTAGTATGTGAGGACAATAGTGGTTATCTCTGAGTGGCGAGATTACAGAGTAGATTTTCTTTAATAAAGTTTTGTATGGTCTGTATTTTCTACAATAAGCATGTACTGTTTATTTTTCATTTTATTTGTACATTTTCTGATTTAAGCATTTTCTGCAATAAGCATGTTCATAATATTAAAAATGTAAAAAAGTTTTATATGAATATAGGACTAACCCTATTTACGCTTAGTTTTCAGAGTTCATCTACAAGGCATGGTTTTCTGATCCTAACCCCCTCAAAAAATAGAAAGATCATTGCTTAACTATCAGGTTAGGACATGCTTTTTTCCAGAGCAGCTGTAGCACTTTCAAAATTAGATCACTGGCTTATATTTTCCCATGAAGTGCAGAAGAGCATTTTTGAGAAATAAAGGTTTGTCCCAAATGAAATCAGCTCTAGGATTATCTGCTAAGATTGTTGTGTATGGTTATCTCAATTCTCATTTGGTCTGTTCCAGAATGCTGAAGTTTATGTGATTAAGGGAAGGCTCACTATTACCATAAATGTCACTGTTTTGAAAGACTAGTTATTGTCATAGCCTACCATTCTTTTCAAAAGTTACTGAGTTAAAATGGTAAAATCTGAAGTAAAGATTACTGATGGGAAATTTATAGTGATAGTGGTAATAGCAAACAATTTTATTTTGCTCAGTATATGCCAGATGTTATTCTAAATGCATTATATATATATTAACTCATTTAATCCACGCAACAACCCTTTGATGGAGGTTTATGGTTATCCCCATTTTCTAGGTGAGGAAACTGAGGCTCAGTGAAGTTAGTGACCCTGTCTGAGGATGCAAACCCAGGCACCCACAATGTCAACCACTGCAGTGTTGTGCTACTGGAAACAGTGCAGCACAAGGGTGCATAAGAATCTGAAAGCTGTGGATAAAGTTAAGGCAACAGAATCCTCATTTTTTAGAGCAAAGATGAACTATGTAATCTTCTGTTTTAGGTGAAGATTCTGAGGATGATTCTGATTTTTGTGAGAGTGAGGATAATGACGAAGACTTCTCTATGAGAAAAAGTAAAGTTAAAGAAATTAAAAAGAAAGAAGTGAAGGTAAAATCCCCAGTAGAAAAGAAAGAGAAGAAATCTAAATCCAAATGTAATGCTTTGGGTAAGCTTGGTCCAAAACACTTAATTTTATAAAGGAAATGTATGTGGTTTGTTTGCTGTATTTTTCTTATTTTTGCCTTTGTTCTCTTTAACATTTTCCTAATGTCCATTTCTCATTAAAATATGTAAAAGGAAGGTAGGGGTGGAGAAGGGAGAAAAGCAGACAAGAATGCTGACTGCACTACCTATGCTAGGACTTACTATATACGACCTCACTTTGGTACTCATGGCTGCCTTCTGTGGTTAGCTGTTGTACCTGCATTCTACAGTGAAAAACTGAGTGTCAGAGAGGTTAAATAATTTGTTGGAAATATTACATCTAATAGGTGAAGGGCTAGAATTTGAACCCATGTTTGTCCATTCAGAGTCTAAGCTGTATCTTGGACCGTATTTTCTCCAGGCAAAACAAGGAAGTTTGCATAATTCTAATTTTTTGCTTTTGTGCTTTACTTAGTCTGATTTGAGAGCTCTTTTGCCACATGTTTAGGGCCCTTTTTTTCATTTCCCCAAAACAAATTCCATTAGAAACTACTTTTATGATGAAACGTTTAAAATTTATGATGACTCGAACATGGAATACCTGTTTCTTGTGTAAAAGAAGTTAGGATATTTCTGAGTTCATAGTATATGACAGGTTATTGCAAAATATAACTGTCATTAACTGAATTTGTTTTATTTCTTGATAATCATTTTTATGTCTTGGTTTATTTAATATATATGCTATTGATATTAAAAGTTCCATTATTTAGTCTTTCCATTTATTCATAGGAGCTGCTGTCACCTTAAATAGCCTGTTGCTGAGTACTTACTAAAAATTAAAGGAGAATTAAGTACTGATTGAGTTATATTCTTCTCTCTCCTGTATTTTGAATTAATGAGGTTTTTTAATTAGAGTGTTTTTTTTTTAATTGATGACTTCATCTGGGTAGAAATTCTGAGTATCAGAAGTCGAAAGTGGTTCTCACTGGGCTAAAATCAAGCAGTCAGCAGAACTGTGCTCCTTTGTGGAGGCTCTAGGAGACAAACCACGTTCTTGCCTTTTCTAGCTCCTTGAGGGTGCATTTCTTGGCTTTTGGCCTCTTCCACCTTCAGAGAGCAATGGCAGGGACTTTCTCACATCATGTCACTCGACTCTGACTTTCTTCCTGCTCACATTTACTTATAAGGACCCCTGTGATTACATTGGGCCCCTCCAGATAATTCAGTGTAATTTCCCCATCTAAGATTCTTAATTATATCTTCAAAGTCCCTTTGCCATGTAAGGTAACGTATTCACATGTTCTGGCAATGACAATGTAGACATCTGAGGAGCCAGTATTCTGCCTACTACAAGCTATAATAGGAAAAAGTTATTAACACCATGAATAAATTTTGTATTTTCTTTAGATGTTTGTTTATGCTTCTTCACCAAGACACACTAATAACTAAAAATAAAACTCCAGTTCCCAAGTTGGAGTTTACCATTTAAAATCTTTTCTCTATCCCTTGGAGCAAGTTGCTTCACAACTGAGATTTAATATACAACATTAGAAATGAAATTTAACCATTAAGTGATAGGATTAGGAATTAGGAAAAATGGATTATATTTTTAGTCCTACTAGTAATGTATTGGGTAAACTTTGAGAATTGTGTCTAGCACATGTTATAATTTTCCCTTGATAGAAAAAATGTTGAGAGCTATGCTGTCCAATATGGTAACCTCTAGCCATGTGTGGCTATATTACATTTGAATTAATTAAAATTAAGTAAAATTTAAAAATCAGTTCCTCTGTTTTGCAAGCCACATTTCAAGTGCACAGTAACTGTATATGGCTAGCGGCTACTATATTGGACAGTGCAAACAAAACATTTCTATAATCACAGAAAGTTCCATCAGACAGTGCTGATCTAGAGGATGCAGATGTTAACATTAGGAAGAGTATATGGTGAAAATGTTCATATTTATATGTGTTGAAATACCCCTAGGTATCTCAAAACAAGCACTATCTGAAAGTGAACTTAATGCCACCTCTCCTCCCTCCCCACCACCAAAAAAATAAATAAATAAGAACCAAAACATACTTCCAGGCGTGTGTTTGTTCTCTAGATAAATGGCACCATCAGACGGTGTGCGCATGACAGGAACTTGCAAGTCATGGATTATTTCTTCATCTCCATTGCTGCCTCCCACCTATTTTTGCCAAAACATATCTAATGTGCTGTTTTCCTTCTATTCTCCACCTTAGTAGGCCCCCATTTCCTCTTACCTGATTACCATAATAACCTTCTAAGTGGCCTACTTCTCCTACACTACCACCAGAAAGATGTTTTTAAAATACAGATCACTCCTGAGAAAAATATATGCATGATTGTGACTAGCCAGACTGTTGTACATGGTCTGCAAAGCTCTTCATAAGTGATCTACACCCAGTGTCTATCTCTCACATTTTCTACCCTTGAGATTTCTGCTCCAGCCATATACTGAACCAGTTAGTACTACTGATTCTGGAACTTGGTGCATCCTCCATCTTTGCACACTGTACTCCGTCTGCCTGGAAGGCTTCTTTCAATTCACCTTTACTCTTCAATCTTGATTTGGTTCAGACCATCCTCACTCACCTCCCTCTAACTTTAAAACACATACCCCCAGATTGTAGTTTCCTTTTCTACTTGGCGTACCTCTAGAGTCTGCCATATCCCTTACCACACTGCATTTTACACATCTTTACTTTCCTGTTCTTCCCACTAAAGTCTGGTGACTAGACCTTAAAGTCTTTGCGAGCAGGAGCCATGAATGATACTGTTTCTAACCCTAGAGCCTGACACATAATCTCACTGACACATACTCACGAGACACTATTGTGTAATGGTTGGTTACAAGGGTGGGATTTTGGAGGAAAATCTGGTTT
This sequence comes from Pongo abelii, assembly GCF_028885655.2. Taxonomy (NCBI): domain Eukaryota; kingdom Metazoa; phylum Chordata; class Mammalia; order Primates; family Hominidae; genus Pongo; species Pongo abelii. The sequence continues at coordinate 4,586,305 of NC_071995.2, forward strand.
CTAAGCTTAGACGCTTACTAGCTGTCAGACTACAGGCAGATTGCTTAACGTCTCTGTTTCCTTCTCTGAGAGTGGGGATAGTAATATCTGTGTTGGAGTTGTTGTAAAGAGTTAGAGGTAATGTGTGTGATATGCCTACCACACTGCCTGGCATATTAATGCTCATAAAAGATGGCTATTCTTAGGCTCTCAATAAATGTTTGTTGATTAATAAGTTTAATTTTTATATGATTATGTAACTTTATAATTTTTACACATGTATGCTAGACTTACTTTTTCTTCCTACATGACAAACATTTTTACTTATATTTTTCAAATAAGTGACTTCTGTGGACTCTGCTCCAGCTGCCGTCAGATCAGAATCTCAGTCGTCGCCAAAAAAGGTTTCTCTTTCTTCAGATACCACTAGGAAACCATTAGAAATACGCAGTCCTTCAGCTGAAAGCAAGAAACCTAAATGGGTCCCACCAGGTATGGCATATTTACCATCAAGGACAGGAGCTTGGAAAATTATCACTGGTAAATTTTTTTCCTCATACGAACGTCATGTGTGAGCATTTCCCCATATTATTACATAGTCAAAACCAAAGTTTCTGGTTGCTGCATATATTCGTTTATTTAACCATTCCTTATTATTGGACATCCAGGTTTATGATTTTTTCAGTGCTATAAATAAGATTGCAACAAGTGCAAATGTCCTTATTTTAGAAATCTCTGAGCATATTACTGATTATTTTCCTAGGATAAAATTTCTAGTAGGAAAATTACAGTGTTAAAAGGTATAAACATTTGAGATTCCTGATGTATGTATTTCTGGCAGCATATCTTTTGCTCAGGACCTGCTGACCTCCACAGTCTGACTGAAGCCTTGGGATCTATATGTGGCAATTCTAGCATTTAACAAATGCCCTAGCAAACTCAGCCTCTTGCTTTTACAAATTTCACTTCTCTTTGTTTTCTTTTGCTCCACAGCCAAGTCTCATGAGTCCTTCAAGAATTCTTTGACCTTCACCCTTCTTGACATTACTAAAACCCTAATCCAGGCCCAAATTGTTGCTGCCTTTCCTAAGCAGTCCTGTCTTTACTTTCATCCACCTACATGAACCCTCCACTTCAGCGAAATAGAAACACTTTTTGTCTCTCAAACATGTTGTATGTATGCCTCTCTCAGGGCCTCTCTTTATCCTCCTCTGCCTGGTGTGTCTTTCTTCATGTGTCTCCTCTCCTTGCCTGAGCGCTTCCAATTCTACTCCTGTTTTTCTTTTGAGGGGCCTCTCTTGATTGGTCCACAGTGCTCACTCCCCTGCTGACTACTATTCATAGATTTAGGCATGAGCTGTGAGGCTGCATGATTACTTAACTTACAGAGTCTTCATTTCATCATGTGAAATATTGGGAACAACTGTAATCTTTAAAGTCCATTCTGGTTTACAACTTCTAAGATTTTTAATGAGGACTTAAAAACTTTTTGGAGAAGGAAAGGAGGGAAGATTAATTACTTGATGTCATATCATTCAAAGAGTAATACTTAGTATATTTCTAAAAATAATTAATGCTTCCCCAATGAAGGAAATTTAAAAGAAGTGATATAACTATAGAAATTTAAAAGTAGCATAACCAAAAAGATACAAGGAAACAGTGGAATGATGGATAAAGAGTTAATGTCATAAAGCACAAAGTGCTTATCAAGTCAGCATGTGACAGTCAGGCAAGTGATGTAAATGAGTGAATTGGGCCCATGCAGTAGACTTGTGTGGGTAGGAATTTTGTTGGACTCAGGAGCGCGTACCCACTTGAAGGAAGCAGCTGCTACTCAGCTCCATCTTATTGTTTCCATGCAAGATTATGGGCTTGGTATTTCTAGATCTGATTGTTGTTTTCAAGAGAAGCCAGAAATCCAGATTTTAATATGAAATCCACTAATTTTTGTAAGTTGATCTTTTTTTTTTTTTTTTTTTGTTAGCACCATGTGAACCAAAACAATATATCTGAGAGCTAGATTTGGCCCTCAGATTGCCAGTTTGTTACCTATCTTATACAACTGGAGAAGACCACCAAGACCCCAAAAGTAAAATTAGCCAGTGGCATAAATATACCAGTGTCCCCAAGAACTATTAATACAACTAGAAAATATGAAGAGTTTCAGTCTCACTGGTAATTAAGGAAATGTAAATTAAAATAAAATACTATTTTATACCTTTCAAACTAGAAAACAATAAAGGAGTATAGTCTGAGTTATAGGGTAGCAGGTATAATTATTTATTTTAAATTTTTAATACTGTTGTGTAGGTGAGCAACTGCAATCACCATCACCTGTGAACATTAATGTGGATAATTTTGAAATAGATGGAAATAATTGCTACATTAGGGTAATAGTATAATGAAACTAATATAAATAAATAACTATTTGCCATTTTTAAAGGTATTTAATAATTGAAAAATAGACTCAAGGACTACTTGTAAAAATTGCAGGACCTTAAAAATGCATTTGCGTTTTCTATTACTTTAGAAATTATAATTATATGCATTTTTGTATGCCTTTACAACTAGCATTATTTGTTCGCAGCCTTCCTTTTTCAGCTTTCATGGTGAGGTTTTAGTGTTATTACCTTGACTTCTGGGATGTTTGGAAACAGGCAATACTGTATTAATTTCTGCTCTTTAGAACATTCTGTTCTTTTGATCTAGTTTATTGCTTGATAGACCCTGGAAAGCAGAATAATGCTTAACTACCTTTTTTTGCTACTTATTTTATAAATTAATCTTTGTTAAGAGATTTCTGACATCATCAGCATCACATCATATGTTTCCTTTCAGCGGCATCTGGAGGTAGCAGAAGTAGCAGCAGCCCACTGGTGGTAGTGTCTGTGAAGTCTCCCAATCAGAGTCTCCGCCTTGGCTTGTCCAGATTAGCACGAGTTAAACCTTTGCATCCAAATGCCACTAGCACCTGAGTGTGGTACCAGAGGAATGTTTGGTTGAGAGTCACAGCTTTACAAGGGTGTTTATATTTGATTTGTGTTTATATTTGAGGCAGGTATTGTAATATAAAGGAATCCATTACCATGTCCTATAAATGACCTCTAGCCATTTTATGATTATGTTCTCTGTAAAACTCTTCAAGCCTTCAATGAGAAGTTTGTTTATAAGAATTATCTTCTCATACCTTTCCTTGTGAAGAGCGTATTCTGTTTTTCTATTAGTTCGACATGAAGTCCACATCACATGCTGTTCTTTTCTAGTTACATGATGTGCCTTTCTAGCTTTGTCTAGTTTATAGCACCTTAACTTTAACTGTTCAGTTTTATCTGGCAGAGGGAAACATTCTTATTTCTTTCAGAAGACATTTCTGAAATCTTATAAGCTACTTAAGCTTCATTGTCAGTTTTATCGCAAAGATGTTTTGTATTTTAGCCAAATCTTTTTATAGTACAAACTTAGAATTATTTTACACACTAAAATGGTTGCAGTTTTATGGCATGTGTCTCCTATTTAGATGGTTATTCTCTAGAAAATAGAATTTAAAGACATTTTATGAAATCTTCATTGTCAAAACCTTTAATAAAAGTGGAAATATTTTGAAATGCCCTTTTTCTTGATACCACTCATCCACGTGTTCCTGATTGTCCACATTTCATGATAAAATGAGAGCTCTGCAGAGAATGTTAGCCTTTTTGTTGTAATATAATCTTCAAGTAGTCATTTTTTGTTAAGTTCTTTAGAAAGTAGTTGTCAAGTACTTAGTCATCCCCATTATGATATTAGATAATACAGCTTTTCAGGAAGCTTAGATCTGAATTTACTTTGAAAAACAATTATAATGAATATTTTATATTTACATTGAGAATTTCAACTAGCTTCTGATCAATTTTTAATAAAATTTCAAATCATGTTAACTGTTAAAAAATGTATAATACTTAACTCAGTTTTTCTTGGTTTATGGAAATATCTATGTTAATGTGAAAATAATTAATTTAGAATTGTGATTAAAGTGAGCATTTGTCTATTGCTGTTGTATACTTCTTTTATCTAACATATATTTTTATAGTGTCATATACCAGCCCCCTAACCTGCCCCACCTGTCCACTTTTTAAAAACATATTTTTCAGTTACATAGCATTGAGGTACTCTATTTGGTGTAGATCAACAATAAACATAAGAGCCTACTGTATATTAGGTACTGATATAATTGATTAATCATCTGGCATCAGCTTAATAACCTGTTTTTGCTATGTTCTTTATAGTTTATCGGGGGGGTTGAAAATTACCTCAAAGTATGTTAAACCCAGCCTGGCTGAAAGCACTGATACCTTTATGTTGCCAAACCCAGTGTACAATTTTCTCACCTAATCTTATACACCCTATTCATTATACTCTGATGGAAACATTTGATTTCCTTGGCTCATGTGACACATTTCTTTGTCATTTTCTTCCCATCTCCATGCCTACTCTTCATTATTTTGCAGCTTTCTAATCTGTTATGTCACCTTTACCTACTTGTCTTACCAGTTTCATGTTCTATGCAAACTCTAGTGGTCACTTACGTGACAGTGACTGCCAAGTCAAGATCTTTACCCTACACCTTGCTCTTGACAACAAAACCTGTGGATGGTCCACTGACAATTTGATGTAGCAGATCAGTTGTTAAATTCAGTGTCTCCTCCTACCCTTGACATCTCTCCTGTGTTTTCTCTTGGTAAATGAATGGCACCACCATCACTGCGGGTGCCAAAGGTGTAATCCTGGGATTGAGTCTTCTCTCGACTTTCACATCCAGTCACCAAGTCTTACTCCGTTTCCTAAATTTCTCAGAACTACTCTTCCCGTGTGCTCTCCCTTACTCTGAAACATCATCACTCACTATTTCTAACAGGCATCCTTGCCTTGATTCTTAACCTACTCGGTCCTACCGCCATTGTTATTGCCACAGAGGGTTTTATAAAATAAAGTCAGCATGAACACCCCTCTGCAGTCCACACATATACACCTTACCCTGGTCAAGTTCATAGGCTACTTGGTGTCTGACTCGCCCCTTCCTGCTGCTTCAACCTTGTCTCTGCCCCACTAAACTGGGTGCTGGCACAATGGTACCAAGCTTTTCAATGGCTCTGGCCTTCAGAATAGGACTTGCTTCCTTTACGTAGACAACTACTACCTGTCCTTGAAGACTCAGATTCAACTCAGCTCTTTCAGAAAGCTTCATTTGAATGTCTTTTCTGCCTGGACCAGACTGTGCACCTCCAGGTCAACCTACTGTCACTCAATTACAAATTTCCCTTTTCATGCTTTCTACAATCTGTGCAGAGTAAGCACTCAAAAAGTGTTCAGCTGATAAATGGATTTTACCCAGAACTTTTGCTATGTACTTACTTTTTTTCTTTTTCTTTTTTTTTTTTTTTTGAGATGGAGTCTCCTTCTGTCGCCAGGCTGGAGTGCAGTGGCACGATCTCGGCTCACTGCAAACCTCCACCTCCCGGGTTCAAGCGATTCTCCTGCCTCAGCCGCCCAAGTACCTGGGACTACAGGTGCGCACCACCACGCCCCGCTTATTTTTGTATTTTTAGTAGAGATGGAGTTTCACCATGTTGGCCAGGATGGTCTTGATCTCTTGGCCTCGTGATCCACCCGACTCGGCCTCTCAAAGTGCTGGGATTACAGAAAAACATGTCTAAATAGAGACGGGGGAGGGGAGGTATCTCACTACTTTCAGCAGTTTGGTCTCGAACTCCAGACCTCAAGTGGTCTGCCTAGGTCTCCCAAAGTGCTGGGATTGCAGGTGTAAAACCACCGCGCCCGGCTAGAACTTTTGTGATGTAATTCTGATAACCACATGCTTCGCTTGAAGAAGGGGAGAGAGTAGGGATAATTTCATGTGTCTGGTCTGGGCAACCAACTTTAAGTTCTTCATGCTGGGATTTTGTTCAATTCTTGCCCTATACTTTAAAGAACTGGGGCAAGAGAATGCGAGTAGGAGGACGAGAAGTATGTTGTTCAGGCTGCTGCTCTGCAAGGTGGTTTGGGACCATAGCCTGAGAGAGCCCCTTCAGCTCTGGAGTCACAGAAAGGGCGGAAGCCGTTTCTATAGCGACAGGAGGAGGGCGTGGCCGTTTCTATAGCGACAGGAGGAGGGCGTGGCCGTCCCTTGCACTCTGCCGGGCTCTCCCAGCCTCCCGCAGCGGCGGGCGGTCAGCGCCAGCCTCATGCAGCTCCTCCCGCAGCCTATCCGCACCGGAACAAAGTAAGGGCCGCGGAGGCTCGTACTTCACGAGCAGTCAGGCGCGAGTACGAACCAGGCGACGAAGCTTCTGGTCGACGGGGTCGTGGGGGAGAATGAAAAGCGTGCAGAATGCAAGAGTTGACTGGGGAATGTGGGTCAGAGAGAGGCGGGGTGTGGTGCGCAGACAAGAAAATACAGTTGTAGTTTTTGCAACAGCTGCATCCCCGGAATCCAACATCAGTATACTTTTATGTTAAGTTGCTGTTGCATCGCCGACTCCAGCTGAGTGCAGGACAGGGAGCGAGGGGTTCTGAGGAACTCATCAGACCTATCCTGGAACTGTGCTTCCAGCCCTCATTGGGACGCGAGACTTTCTTCCTCCCTTTCTTTCTCTTCTTTACTGAATGCCCTCTTGGTAGTCATAAGTGGGTCCACGACCACACGCCTCGCGTTGATGAGGCTCTGGCAGGCATTACCCATGTTCCCACCCAGCCCATATGACTGGGCACCTCTGTGCTCAACCAGGGCCCAGCCCCTGGCAAAAAAAGCACGCGAAGGTGTGTGTAGGTCACACACCCAGAGCTGCCACTCTGAGGAAATTCCCAATATTAGCAAATCTTTCCTTAAAAAAGAGATGAACAATGCACAATTTGAGGGCTTTTTAAAGGCTCTTCTGTGACATTTGCTGCATTTGAAATGTCCAGCAGCCCCTCAAAGCTTAGGAAAATTGTGACCCCTCTGACATGTCTTAAGCAACTGACAGCATCACCAATATTAATTCAAGCTTCACTGTCCAGGCTTAAGTGGAGACTTGGCAAAAGCAGCAGGCCATTTAGTGGAAAAGTTCAAACGGTGGAAACGACAAATGAAAATGTCCTTTGTCTTGCTTGAGCGATTTGATCACCTACATGTGGTCGGTATGTAAAACCTAGGAGTTCTAAGAAATTCTTCAAACATGGACTCTACCTGATTGGTTCTGTTACTTAAATCTGTTGTTTCTCTTGTTTGTTTTGGTCCTTATGGAGAAAGCAGAGGTAAACTGGAAGAGACTCTCTAGCAATATGCCAGCCACTCTTCCCTGACTTTGCTGTCTCCAACTCCACATATTGTTGCCTACAACTTGGCTAGAATGCATAGTTCTGAAGCGTGGGGAGGACGCAGCGCTGGGAGTTAGTGGTTTTAGCTGACTCTAAGCCCATCATGAGTGTGTTGTGATGGCTCCCCAAAGGGCAAATGCTGGTGGAGGCTGCATTAATAGAAATGCAATGACCACATCAAAGGATATGGTCTTGCTGCCTGACTTAGCAAAGAGTAGAACGTAATCCAGACTCTAGAAACTGTAGCTACTTTGAGATCATAAAAAACTAGAAAATAGGAACAACCACAAGGCAGGCTGTCTCTGTCAGGCCTGGATATGCCATCACATGAAATCAGGTTTGAAAAAACTTCACAGAGTGCCTGGAGATGAGGAGGTGCAGGGGAGAGAAACAAGCTTTTTTCTACTCAACTTTTGAACATTCAAGAACTCTTGAGTAGAAAACAGGTAGATTTGTTCCTTGGTACTCTGCAGAGGATAGCAAGGATCAGTGGAGGAAATTTTGCTCAATATAGTTTATTCTTCCAAGAAATATCAAGTACCAACCCTATGTAAATTAACAGTTGAGTGTGAAATGGGTTCCCTAGAAAAACAGTGCACTCTGTCATAGAAATATTCCAGTACAGACAGAGTGATTGCCAGGAATACCATAGAAAGAGGATTCTTCCCCAGGGTGGGAAAATGGATGAGATGGTCTCCAAAACCTCTTCTAGCTCTTTAGAGTCTGGGAGTCAGTGAACCCTCAAGAGTTTCAGGGATATATGCAGAGGGTCCAAGGAATTCTCTGGCAGAAATGAGTGTGACTTAAAATACGGTGAGATAGAAGAAATAAGACCTAGTGTTTAATAAATCAGTAGAATGACAATAGTAAACAATAATCTATTGTATATTTCAAAATAGCTAGTAGAGAATAATTTGAAGCCCTGACTTGATTATATATTATATAAATATAAATATATACATCTATTATATATCAATTAAAAAATGAATGTAACTTAAATTCATTAAAAACATTATCACCTATTCACAGAATGCAAACGGAATCCCTGCAAACCCTGCACTGCCACACTTTCTGCCCCAAAGACAGCCCCCAGGGCATAAAGATCAAGCTACTGGCAATTGCAGTAGAAATCCTAAAATCATAACAGGTAAATCTCAAAAGACTTGTTTCCTTTCTGGATATTGAAGTACTCTATACATAGATAATGTGTATATATTAATATAAAATACTATGCAGTGCAGTAAGGCTGGCACCTCTGTGGATCTCTCTTGCCCTTGAGACTTCGAACTCCTTGAAAACAAGGATTCTGTTTTATTTATCTTTGAATCCTCCATGCTTAGCACAGTAGCGGGCACACAGTTGATGCTCTGGAATTTTTTGATGAATTAATCTATTTTAGATTTCTCTTCCCTCAGCAAATTTGTACCAAGTTTTCAACAGACAAGTCATTGTCCTTACCCCAAAAGGAATTTTTAAAAAATGCAGGCTCACCATCTATGTCCCCAAAAGACTAGCAATCAATATGAGACAAAAAAATATATACACCTAAGATAATTAAGTGACACTAAAGCTCTTGACCAAGTGAAAAAATGAGTTTCTTAGGCAAACGCATCATTGAACGCTCGAGGAAAGAGAGGATGGGGAAGGAGAACTCCAATCTGCATATAAGATGAAAATGAGAATGGCCAAACTTTTGGTTTCAGTTCTCAAAGGAACATTCACTCTAGTTCTGAGCTGAGTTTATTAGTTATCTTCAATCCTTCGTGTAACAAGATACGAACGAAATATAAAAAGTATTTTAATTCTTTTCCACATCGCTCACCACATATTTTGAGGATAAAAAGGTAGCATTTGCAAAGCTTTGAGCAAGGGTTAAGTTGTACTGTTGGAAGCCAGAGTTCATGCATAAAAAAAGAAAGGCACAAAATAGTCTTTAATAATCACAGAATTATCCAAGGGATGGCAAAGTTGGAATAAGTCACAACAGATTTTTTTTTCAGTCTGTCAATATTTTTGTAGAATTAAAGAAATTCAGACCCCAAAGGGACTTTAGAAGTCACCTGCTCCAGTCTCATCATTTTGCAGGTGAGAAAACTGAGCACAGAGAGGACAAATGGCTCATTCAAAATCATGACACTGTGTGTTAGGTGGCATTGAGACAAGACTCCATGATTCCTCAGCATATCCTTCAGTGTTTGCTCCTTCTCTGCCTCCAGAGCTGTCAGAGCTGAACAGCGGAAAGGGCTCCAGTTGTTTGGAGATTTCACATTTATTTATTTATTTATTTTTTTAAGATGGAGTCTCGCTCTGTTGCCCAGGCTGGAGTGCAGTGGTGCGATCTCCGCTCACTGCAACCTCTGCCTTCCAGGTTCAAGAGATTCTCCTGCCTCAGCCTCCCGAGTAGCTGGGATTACAGGCGTGAGGCACTGCGCACGGCTAACTTCTTTTGTATTTTTAGTAGAGATGGAGTTTCACCATGTTGGCCAGGCTGGTCTCGAATTCCTGACCTCAGATGATCCACCCGCCATGGCCTCCCAGAGTGCTGGGATTACAGGCGTGAGCCACCATGCCCATCCCACACGTACTTTCATAGTCTCCCACATCTCTGTGAAGTAAAGGAAGGCAACACTCGACACAGAGTCTTGGCAGGAAAAATTTTTGTATTCATTTTTGCCCAATGTTGAGATGTGACAAATCCCACGTCCAGTTGATGGCCAAAATTCCACCTGTTCTGTCTCCCAAATCGTTCCCTAGTTCATACTTCTATCCTCACTGCCACTGCCTTGGTTGAGGCTTTCATTCACTCTTATCTAGACACCCAAAATGCCTTCCTAGTTCCTGCAAATCATGCTTCATGATTTTGCCAGAGAAATGGTACCAGAATACAAATCTGATCTTCGGCCCAGATTTAGCGTAGCCACGTAGGCTCCAAGACTCTAACTTGGACTATGTGTCCCTTTACCACCTAATCTACCTCCCTGGCCCTGCACCAGCAAGGTCCAAGGACAGTGCTCAAAATTCCTGGAAAGACAATGTTCTTTCATATTTATGTTCTTTGTGTGTCTTCCTCCGTCTGCCCTTGACACTCCTGCCTGCCCTGCTCATTCTTCAGAGATAGTTCTACCCTGCTCAAGCGTGAAGGCTTCCTCAGCATCCCCAGCCGACTTAGTCAACACCTGGAAGCATGCTCTGGGAGCTGGTTGCACAAGCCTGTATTAATACATCGATCACATGCATTGTCATGATCTAGTTTCTTCTATGTACCTCCTTTCCTGGATACGGAGTTCTCTTTGAGGGCAGAGACCATGTCTGGTTTATCAGTGAAATTGTCTCAGCAAATGTTTATAGAAAGAAAGGAAGAGAAGGAAGAAGTGAAACTATGATGATCATAAGCAGAGAAGTTACTGGTAATTTTTGTTTGCTTTTGTGCAGGATTTTTTCATATTGTATGTATGTGTGTGTATGTTAAAGTTAATGTTCCTACTTACCTCCCTCAGCCCTACTGAGAAGAGGTCACTATTACAGTTCATTTCTTCTAGATCTTTCGATATGCCTGTATAAAGACATGCAAGCATTTTGTTTTCTGTTAAATAAATATAGAATTATATTACACACACGTTCTACTGTTTTTGCTGAATACATTATGGGCACATATAAAGATCTATCTTATTTTTTAAATGGCTGCATTATATTTCATAAAACATATGTGTGCCATGATTTTTTAACTTCCCATTATGGACAAGTTCTGATTTTTCAATAGTTATGCTGCAAGAAATGTTAGCATGACTTTTCTTTAATCCTCTGAATACTTTCAAAGTTGTGGTGCCATCATCATTTACATGATGTCTGCAAGAGCCTGCCAGTGGAGTGATTTGCAGAAGCTGTCATAACATTTGCATTGGTTCCTGTTCTGCCCCTGTTTCTTGTATTCTTGACTCCCTTGGCTCTTGGCTAAAGTTAGAAGCTGAAAAGGGACTTGCAAAGGACACAGAGCAAGCGGTTTCAGCTGTGCTCTGCTAATGTAACAGGGAATGTAGGTGTCCTGAGACCCCTCTGAGACTCACCTTCCACTTATAGAAATTACTGCTTACACTAGATTCCATAAATGTGTGCAGGGTTTTTTTTGTCTTGCAGTAAGTTAAGTATTAATAGAACTGTGCTCTGAATGAAGAAGATGCAAACATGGCCAAATGAGAGTTAGAGGAAGTGTTTCTACCAATTGTCCCCCTTTTCTTTTTCTATCGGCATTAAACTATCTAAGTAGCCCACGAATACGCCCATCCTGTAGGGGGATATTATGTTTGTGGCAAAAGCATGAGGTTTACTTTCCAGTTAACTAGGGGAAATGGTTTTTTTCCCCTTGGGTTGTCCAAACTGCTAATCACCTGATTATCTCTTCCTCCTTGCCTGGCTTCTGTCTGACCTCCTGACCTCATGTGACCATCAGAAGGGAAGCGAGGGAGAAGCAGGGACCCTGCTCCTGCTTTTAGGCCTGTTGCCTTCTTTTCTTCAAACCTGCCTGCTTTCTTCTGTCCCTGAGTGTGTGGGCCATTACTTAGATTTGACTCCTCCTGCCAATTTATTTTTTACTTTCCCTCTTGCAGGACTCAAATGGATGCTAAAAAGCCAAGGAAATGCGATTTGACTCCCTTCCTGGTTTTGAGAGCAATAAAGAAACAAAAGTTTACCTCTGCAAAGGTAAAGATCCTTGAATTTTCACTGGGGAAGAGAGGTATCATTGCGAGGACCTAGGGACTCAGGACCCAGTGCTGATGGTTGTGCCCCAAGCACCTCTGGGGACAGCGCAAAGGGAAATGTGTGGAGGATCACGCTGATTGGCAGGGCCAAATCTGGGTGGGTGTGGAGGGAAAATCAGCAGAAGGGCAAGGCCTTAATTTAACAGGTAAGCTGTGTTCCAGAAGACCCTGGATGAGTGCATCCATGGTATCTTTTATTCTGCTCTATGTATGTGAGATCCTACTGGAAGTGTCCTGGAATAGTTGAAGAACATTTCCAGAAAAGATCTGCTTTTTTTCTTTTTTTTTTATTTATTTGAGATGGAGTTTCACTCTTGTTGCCCAGGCTGGAGTGAAACGGTGCGATCTCAGCTCACCGCAACCTCCGCCTCCCGGGTTTAAGCAATTCTCCTGCCTCAGCCTCCCAAGTAGCTGGGATTACAAGCATGCACCACCACGCCCGGCTAATTTTTGTATTTTCAGTAGAGATGGGGTTTCTTCATGTTGGTCAGGCTGGTCTCGAACTCCCGACCTCAGGTGATCCGCCCGCCTCGGCCTCCCAAAGTGCTGGGATTACAGGCGTGAGCCACCATGCCTGGCCAAGACCTACTTTTTTTCTAATACAGACATGGTGTCTTTCCTTTCACTCTGCCTCAAAAACTAGTAAAATGCCACTGCACTGAAGTTAAAATTGTGATGGGATGACTTTGTGATAACCATCTATGGGATCAACTTCCAAATCAGGTGTATTTTAAAAATCTAACACCACTCAGTTTGAATTTCTTAGTTTGTTCAAAAGATCATATTGTTTGGGGTCTTTGTCTTGAAAGTTTTGCAGCAAACTTCAGCCCAAAGCATTCGGGTTTGACTTCTGAATCCTGCCTGCATCACTGTTTGGGAGAACTGGAGTTCAGCAGCCTAACCCAAGGCCTAGCAAAAATTGTTCTCCTATAAATCACATACACTTTCTTAAAATTATGACTTTAGGTTTCCTCTTCCAAGTACTGTTCCTGATTTAACTCTAGTGTCGTCCCCCTTGGGATTATTATAACTCATACAAATGGACCCTAATGCAAAGTCCTTTGCTCCACCCCGCTACCCGTGCCACTACCATGTATAACAAAACACGTTTATTTTGCAATTTATAGGTGCAATTTTTAATACCTAAAACAAACTTATTTTGACAAAACAAAAATTACTGTAAAATATTTGAAATAATAAATCTCTAGCAAAACATGCTAATATAATAAAGATGGCATTCTTTTCAAATGTTAAAATATGATGGAAACAAAACAGTCTTGGTTATGATTTTATTTTAGCAAAATCATCATGAGGTTTGCAACTTGCATTTTTTTAAGCCGCATGAGCGCACATTTATTGAGTGCTGAGGTGACTCACACATGCGCCTTAGCAGCAAGTGCTATTGTTATCCCCAGTTTTACAGAGAAGGAAATTGATATACAAGCAAGGCCATTTAGCCCATGGTCATAATGCCAGTGAGTGAAGGATGGAATTCAAACCCATATTCTTTTTTAAGTGTTATTTAAAAAATTTTTGAAAGTAGAGACAGGGTCTCGCTATGTTGCCCAGGCTGGTCTCGAACTCCTGGGCTCAAGCAATCCTCCCACTTCAGCCTCCCAAACTGCTGGGATTACAGGTGTGAGCCGCCACACCTGACCAAATCCATATTCTTAACCACTCTCTTCCACGTCTCTCTGTTGCATAATGATAGCTCTGTTAAATGTTGTTCTGTAAAGTTCCTTATACATTTCAATTAATTTTAAAGAAAGCAAACTCTGTTGCAGTTACAATGACAGGAATTGTCAAAAATAAAATAAGTCTGGGGTGTGATGATTCACACCTGTAATCTTAGCACTTTGGGAGGTTGAGGTAGGAGGATCATTTGAGCCTGGGAGTTTGAGACCAGCCTGGGTAACATAGCAAGACCCCGTCGCTACAAATAATAATAATAATAATAATAATAATAATGATAATAACAAATTAGCTGGCTGTGGTAGTGTACGCCTGTAGTCCCGGCTACTTGGGAGCCTGAGGTAGTAGCATCGCTTGAGCCCAGGAGGTTGAGGCTGCAGTGAGCCGTGCTTGCGCCACTGCGTCCAGCCTGGGCAACAGAAGAAAACCCTGTCTCAAAATAAATAAAATTAAAAAATAAAAATGTCACATTCAAAATTGATTTGATTATGTTGTATTTTACGTAATTACTGGCAAATTCACAGTATCATTTAAAAATACTCTTGAGCTCTCCCTATCCCTATCCCTATCCCTATCCCTCTCCCTCTCCCTCTCCCCACTCTTTCTTCGGTCTCCCTCTACTTCTTTTTTCGGTCTCCCTCTGTTGCCGAAGCTGGACTACTGCCGTGATCTCGGCTCGCTGCAACCTCCCTGCCTCGGTCTCCTGTGATTCTCCTGCCTCGGCCTGCCGAGTGCCTGGGATTGCAGGCGCGCGCCGCCACGCCTGACTGGTCTTTGTATTTTTGGTGGAGACGGGGTTTCGCCGTGTTGACCCGGCTGGTATCCAGCTCTTGGCCTCCAGTGATCTGCCCGCCTCGGCCTCCCGAGGTGCTGGGATTGCAGACCGAGTCTCGCTCACTCAATGCTCAGTGTTGCTCAGGCTGGAGTGCAGTGGCGTGATCTCGGCTCGCTACAACCTCCACCTCCCAGCCGCCTGCCTTGGCCTCCTGAAGTGCTAAGATTACAGCCTCTGCCCCGCCGCCACCCAGTCTAGGAAGTGAGGAGCGTCTCTGCCCCGCCGCCCATCGTCTGGGAAGTGAGGAGCCCCTCTGCCCGGCCGCCCCTTCTGGGAGGTGAGGAGCCCCTCTGCCCGGCCGCCCCTTCTGGGAGGTGAGGAGCGCCTCTGCCCGGCCGCCCCGTCTGGGAGGTGAGGAGCGCCTCTGCCCGGCCGCCCCGTCTGGGAGGTGAGGAGCGCCTCTGCCCGGCCACCACCCCGTCTGGGAGGAAGTGAGGAGCGCCTCTGCCCGGCCGTCACCCCGTCTGGGAGATGAGGAGCGCCTCTGCCTGGCCGCCCCCTCTGGGAGGTGAGGAGCGCCTCTGCCCAGCCGCCCATCGTCTGGGAGGTGAGGAGGGCCTCTGCCCGGCTGCCCCGTCTGGGAAGTGAGGAGCACCTCTGCCCGGCTGCCACCCCGTCTGGGAGGAAGTGAGGAGCGCCTCTGCCCGGCCACCCCGTCTGGGGAGTGAGGAGCGCCTCTGCCCGGCCGCCCCGTCTGGGAAGTGAGGAGCACCTCTGCCCGGCTGCCACCCCGTCTGGGAGGAAGTGAGGAGCGCCTCTGCCTGGCCGCCCCGTCTGGGAGGTGAGGAGCGCCTCTGCCCGGCCGCCCCGTCTGGGGAGGTGAGGAGCGCCTCTGCCCGGCCGCCCCGTCTGGGAAGTGAGGAGCACCTCTGCCCGGCTGCCACCCCGTCTGGGAGGAAGTGAGGAGCGCCTCTGCCTGGCCGCCCCGTCTGGGAGGTGAGGAGCGCCTCTGCCCGGCCGCCCCGTCTGGGAGGAAGTGAGGAGCGCCTCTGCCCGGCAGCCCCATCTGGGAAGTGAGGAGCGCCTCTGCCCGACCGCCCCGTCTGGGAGGTGAGGAGCGCCTCTGCCCGGCAGGCCTGTCTGGGAGGTGAGGAGGACCTCTGCCCGGCCGCCACCCATCGTCTGGGATGTGAGGAGCGCCTCTGCCTGGCCGCCCCGTCTGGGAGGAAGTGAGGAGCGCCTCTGCCCAGCCACCCCGTCTGGGAAGTGAGGAGCGCCTCTGCCCCGCAGCCCCATCTAGGAAGTGAGGAGCGCCTCTGCCCGGCCGCCCCGTCTGGGAGGTGAGGAGCGCCTCTGCCCGGCCGCCACCCCGTCTGGGAGGAAGTGAGGAGCGCCTCTACCCGGTCACCCCGTCTGGGAGATGAGGAGCGCCTCTGCCCGGCCGCCCCCTCTGGGAGGTGAGGAGCGCCTCTGCCCAGCCGCCCCGTCTGGGAGGAAGTGAGGAGCGCCTCTGCCCGGCAGCCCCATCTGGGAAGTGAGGAGCGCCTCTGCCCGACCGCCCCGTCTGGGAGGTGAGGAGCGCCTCTGCCCGGCCGCCCTGTCTGGGAGGTGAGGAGGACCTCTGCCCGGCCGCCACCCATCGTCTGGGAGGTGAGGAGCGCCTCTGCCCAGCTGCCCCATCTGGGAGATGAGGAGCGCCTCTGCCCGGCCGCCCCGTCTGGGAGGTGAGGAGCGCCTCTGCCCGGCCGCCCCGTCTGGGAGGTGAGGAGCACCTCTGCCCGGCCGCCCCGTCTGGGATGTGAGGAGCGCCTCTGCCCGGCCGCCCCGTCTGGGAGGAAGTGAGGAGCGCCTCTGCCCAGCCACCCCGTCTGGGAAGTGAGGAGCGCCTCTGCCCGGCCACCACCCCGTCTGGGAGGAAGTGAGGAGCGCCTCTGCCTGGCCGCCCCGTCTGGGAAGTGAGGAGCGCCTCTGCCCTGCAGCCCCATCTGGGAAGTGAGGAGCGCCTCTGCCCGGCCGCCCCGTCTGGGAGGTGAGGAGCGCCTCTGCCCGGCCGCCACCCCGTCTGGGAGGAAGTGAGGAGCGCCTCTACCCGGTCACCCCGTCTGGGAGATGAGGAGCGCCTCTGCCCGGCTGCCCCCTCTGGGAGGTGAGGAGCGCCTCTGCCCAGCCGCCCCGTCTGGGAGGAAGTGAGGAGCGCCTCTGCCCGGCAGCCCCATCTGGGAAGTGAGGAGCGCCTCTGCCCGACCGCCCCGTCTGGGAGGTGAGGAGCGCCTCTGCCCAGCCGCCCTGTCTGGGAGGTGAGGAGCGCCTCTGCCCGGCCTCCCCGTCTGGGAGGTGAGGAGCGCCTCTGCCCGGCCGCCCCGTCTGGGAGGTGAGGAGCGCCTCTGCCCGGCTGCCCTGTCTGGGAAGTGAGAAGCGCCTCTGCCCGGCCGCCCCGTCTGGGAGGAAGTGAGGAGCGCCTCTGCCCGGCCGCCCCGTCTGGGAGGAAGTGAGGAGCGCCTCTGCCCGGCCACCCCGTCTGGGAGATGAGGAGCGCCTCTGCCCGGCCTCCCCGTCTGGGAGGTGAGGAGCGCCTCTGCCCGGCCGCCCCGTCTGGGAGGTGAGGAGCGCCTCTGCCCGGCTGCCCCGTCTGGGAAGTGAGGAGCGCCTCTGCCTGGCCGCCCCGTCTGGGAGGGGAGGAGCGCCTCTGCCCGGCCGCCCCGTCTGGGAGGTGAGGAGCGCCTCTGCCCGGCCGCCCCGTCTGGGAGGTGAGGAGCGCCTCTGCCCGGCTGCCACCCGGTATGGGAGGAAGTGAGGAGCGCCTCTGCCTGGGCGGCCCCGTCTGGGAAGTGAGGAGCGCCTCTGCCCGGGCGGCCCCGTCTGGGAAGCGAGGAGCGCCTCTGCCCGGCCGCCCTGTCTGGGAAGTGAGGAGCGCCTCTGCCCGGCTGCCCTGTCTGGGAGGTGTACCCAACAGCTCTGAAGAGACAGCGACCATCGGGAGCGGGCCATGAGGACGATGGCGGTTTTGTTGAAGAGAAGCGGGGGAAGTGTGGGGAAAGGAAGGAGAGATCAGATTGTTGCTGTGTCTGTGTAGAAAGAGGTGGGCATAGGAGACTCCATTTTGTTCTGACTAGGAGAAGTTCTTCTACCTTGGGATGCTGTTGATCTATGGCCTTTCCCCCAGCCCCCTGCTCTCTGAAACATGTGCTGTGTCAACTCAGGGTTAAATGGATTAAGGGCGGTGCAAGATGTGCTTTGTTAAACAGATGCTTGAAGGCAGCATGCTCTTTAAAGAGTCATCACCACTCCCTAATCTCAAGTACCCAGGGGCACAAACACTGCAGAAGGCCGCAGGGACCTCTGCCTAGGAAAACCAGAGACCTTTGTTCATGTGTTTATCTCCTGACCTTCTCTGTACTATTATCCTATGACCCTGCCATATCCCCCTCTCCGAGAAACACCCAAGAATGATCAATAAATGCTTCATAAAAAAAAAAATACTCTTGAAGCTTAAAACTACTGTGTTTGTATTGCTAGTTGTTCTGATGAGTCTTAAATGTCTTTTCAACATCTATTGGCTTTCCTCAATGGATTTCTCATCCAGTTGAATTTAATAGGTTTAAGTAAGGAAATGCAAACAACTCAGTAACTGGCTTCTGCACATGAAGTCTTGGGTTTCAGTGGACAGTTATGATACTAATTGGAGAAAGAAAATGAATTGTATGACTTATAATCCTTTCATCTAAAAAACACTGAAGAAGAGACAGCTGTGGATCTCACCATGTCTACTGCCCCAAGCAGGTGTTGAGAGGACAACTTATTTAAATAAATTAATCATTATTTATGTTTTTCACAATATTTAAAATTATAGATTATAAGTGTAATATTTATAACAATCAAGTATTCACATATTTTAATTTGGATCTTGGTAACATTTCAGCCAAGGGAAATTTTAAAATGTGATTTCACTGGACTTTAAGACAATAGTGTGGCTCTCTCTCTAGTAATCTGGAGTTCTTTTCAGAATGCCCTATTCATTTGGCTAACACGGAGTAAAACCTTGATGCCAGTGGAGGGTCCCTATCCTTTCTGCTTAGCTGGCAAGGATCGAAGAACTCTCAGGAAAATGCTCCGTGTTGTATTTATCGTAACTGCCGGCAGGGGGAACAGAGGCCCTTTGGTCCTCAGTCATCTCAACCAAGTAGGCTTGAGGACATCTGGCTTTTCTGCATCTCAGCATTGCCTCAGCTGGTTTCTGGGACTCGAGGAGCTAGCTGAGCTCCAGGATCACAGGTTAGGCTGTGCCAGGAAGAGAACCTGGGAGAGAGTCCTAGGGAGGGAAGCTGTTAATTTAGGATATTACACTATGGTCTCCCCGACAACTACAAGATGCTACAAAGCACATCCAGAATCATACTGAAGACACATTTCTATTTCAGCACCAGAAGCACAGCTACTTTTTCTCTGTTAATTTCTTAGATCCTTTCAATCATTCACTTGCTGAATATCACCTCCTTAGAGAGGCGTTCCTTCCCCACGCTTTCTAATTACACATCTGTTTGTTTACTTGTTTATTGTCTGTCTTGCCCTCCAGAACTGCGCTGTCCAATATGGTAGCCCTTGGCACATGGCCTTTGACATTTATCCTACTGGGGGTGTGCTGTGAGTGTCAGACACACACCAGATTCCAAAGACTGGATGTGAAAACAATAAATGTAAAATGATGTATTAGTAATTTTTATAGTTGGGTTTATATGTTGTGGTATTTTATTGTATTTTATTTTATTTATATCATATTGTAGTTTATATTTTATCGTATGCCAATTAATACCCAATAAAGTTGTAAAATAATTTTATACATTTGTATGTTAAAATAGTATTTTGAATATAATGCGTTAAATAAAACATATTATGAAAATTAATTTCATCTGTTTCTTTTTACCTCTTTAATGCGGCTACCAGAAAATTTAAAATTATACTCATGACTCACATAATGTTTCTATTGGACAGTGCTGCTCTAGAATGGACACTGCACAATGGCAAAGGTTTTACTGGACTGGCTCAGTGCCAACTCCCCAGAACTTAGGTCAGTGCCTCACACAGTCTAGCAGTTGATGTGTACTTGTGGAATAAAAACTAGGAGTGTGTTTATTCATTTGTTTCCTCTACAAGTATGTGCTGTCTACTCATCTCAGACATTGTTCTGGGGACTAGGGATGCAGTGGAGAACAAAACAGGCCATACAACTCTCATAAAGCTTAAAATTGGGATTCTTTGTAGGAAGATCAGATGTTTTGGTTAAATGCTGAGAATGGTAATGACTCACCTTCATTTTTGCTGGCAGTTAAAGAGTTGGAACTGAATAGACCAGTGGTTTCTTAGCCTGGGTTGTATATTGGGAACACCCGGGGAAGTTTTAAAGACTAATGAAATCAGAATCTTTAGGGGTCATGGACATTTTTGTTTTTTTGAGACAAAGTCTCTCTCTGTCGCCCAGGCTGGAGTGCAGGGGCGCGATCTCGGCTCACTGCAAGCTCCACCTCCCGGGTTCACGCCATTCTCCTGCCTCAGCCTCCGAAGTAGCTGGGACTACAGGCGCCCGCCACCACGCCCGGCTAATTTTTTTGTTGTTGTTGTTGTATTTTTAGTAGAGACAGAGTTTCACCGTGTTAGCCAGGATGGTCTCGATCTCCTGACCTCGTGGTCCGTCTGCCTCGGCCTCCCAAACTGCTGGGATTACAGGCGTGAGCCACCGCACCCGGCCTATGGAAATTTTTTAAAAAGTTCTTTATTATCATGTGGGGACAGGTGTCCATTTCATCACCAGGTGTGAGACCTCAGTTAGGTCATTAAGTCTCTGACGTTTTACTCTTTGTGAAACTGGAATAATTATTCCTACATCCCCTGATTGCAGTGGTATTAAAGGAGGTAAGAGAATGTGAGCTCTCCGGGCGGCACATGTTGGAAGCCCGATAAGTATTGGTTGCTTTTATCTTCCCTCTGTCTCTCCATTTAACAGAAAGGGGCTTCCTGTAAGAGACGGGCTTATCAGTGAGTGTCACACAGTGGAAGAGGATATCCGAGGGTCATTCATTGTCTCATTTCCGTGTCTCATCAGCACTTCCTATACAAAAAGCAGGAACAAAACAAAATCCTGATCCGACCATTTGGTGTTAGGCAAAGGAATGGAAATCAGTTCAAGCTGAAGAGACAGCAAACAGCAGAGATGTTAATTGCTAGTTCTGTCTATGTTTTTAGGTTGGCACACTATTATTTATGGTGATGCATTCACCTGTTAAATGCAAATGGAAGACTCGAACTAGAAGAACTTGTAATGATCATTGCAAGTTAACATTAAAACGTTTAAAATAAAACCATAAGCAGCCAATCTAGAATCAGTGGCTCAATGAAGATAGGCATTTACTTCTATATAATATCTACATTTGGAATGGATTTGGGGCCCTGAAGGAGAGTTTTACATACTTTTCCCCATTCTTTCCTAGGGCCCCACTCTTTCTGAGTTCTACATGGTAAGTACCAGTTCCTTTGTTCTGTGTGTTCATTGGTGCTTTAATTTCCCATCAAAGAAAGGAGAACAAAGATTTGAAATTACCTTTGGTTTCTGTCAAAGGAATGTGAAGTGAGCAGGAATTGGCGGGTGGGGGGCATGTCTCTGAGCACAAGAATTAATCAGAGCAATAGTTACTTCTATGGAAAGCTTCTTCAGGCCATGACAAATAGAGTATCAGTTCGACGTTGGAGTTGGGGATAAGGAGATGTTCGGAATGCAATCCCTGCCCTCCCGGTGTGTGTTATAGCGGTGTTTGTTCGCTTCTTTCAACATTGTTGAGGGGGTCATCACCTCCATTTTACCGAGGAGGAAACTGAGATCCAAAGAGATTTATACAGCAAGGCACCTGAAGTCGTTCTGGGAATAAAAGCTGAAATCAGGATTCAGATTTTATTCTGTAATTCATGAATGCTTTTCAAGAAATAATTTTTATTATTAAGTGTTGAGTATATATAAAATAATATTAAAGAAATATGTGTAAGGTATAAAGAACGATACTGCAATACAATGATCACCCTTGTGTGTACCCAACACAAGTTTTTAAGAAAGCAGTCCCAGGCCCTGCGCGGTGGCTCACGCCTGTAATCCCAGCACTTTGGGAGGCCAAGGCGGGTGGATCACAAGGTCAGGAGTTGGAGACCATCCTGGCTAACATGGTGAAACCCCATCTCTACTAAAAATACAAAAAATTAGCCGTGCGTGGTGGCAGGTGCCTGTAATCCCAGCTGCTTGGGAGGCTGAGGCAGGAGAATTGCTTGAACCTGGGAGGCGGAGGTTGCAGTGTGCCGAGATCGTGCCACTGCACCCTGGCCTGGGCGACAGAGCGAGACTCCATCTTAAAAAAAAAAAAAAAGGAAAGCAAGCAGTCCCATGTGTGTCCCTCCCCATGGTATCTCGTCCTGTTCATTGTCTCCTCTGAGATAACTACTCTCTTGAGTTTTACATCTATTATTCCACTAATTTTCTTTATCTGTTTCTAAACCTTCTAAACTATGTATTGGCTCATTTTGCATGTTTTTTTTTTAATATATATGGAAACATACTGTTGAGTGTTCTTCTGCAACTTGCTTTTTATGCTCAGTGCAAAGCCAGGGTACACTGGTATAACATTTGGCTGCTTTCACTGGGATTGATTAGGCCTCTTCTGAGTGATCATTACCTGTGCCCCGAGTCTTTAAATACTATGAATATCACCTCTGTTCTAGGAACACTGGTTCTCAATTAATTTAACTGCCATGTTTCATTATACGGGAACACTACATTTTTTATCAGTTTTACAATTAATGGACTTTTTTTTTTCTTGTGTGTTTGCTATTTATTTATTTTTTATTCAAAAGTTTTTTTTTTTTTTAGACACAGTCTTGCTTTGTCACCCAGGCTGGAGTGCAGTGGTGTGATCTTGGCTCACTGCAGCCTCCGCCTCCCCGGTTCAAGTGATTCTTGTGCCTCAGCCTCCCCAGTAGCTGGGATTACAGGTGCATGCCACCATGCCCAACTAATTTTTGTATTTTTAGTAGAAACGGGGTTTCACCATGTTGGCCAGACTGGTCTCTCAAACTCCTGACCTCGAGTGATCCACCAGCCTGGGCATCCCAAAGTGCTGGGATTATAGGCGTGAGCCAACGTGCCCGGCCATGTTTGCTATTGAAAATGATGCTGCTATGAGCATTCTTGTGCATGTTTCTTAGTGTGTCTGTCTAGGTATTTCTAAGGTGTCTTCCCAGGAGGGGAATTGCTGGGTAACAGGATATGTGAATGCTTAACTTTACCAGATAATGACAAACTGTTTTCCAAAACACTGGTGCAAATGTACCTTGTCACCAGCAGTGTGCATACATTTCAGTCATTCCACATCCTTTTTATTACCTGATATGTGTGACATTTTAGTTTGCCAATTTACTAACAATAACTTTTTTTTTTTTTTTTTTTTTTGAGATGGAGTCTCGCTCTGTTGCCCAGGCTGGAGTGCAGTGTCATGATCTCAGCTAACTGCAACCTCCACCACCTGGGTTCAAGCAATTTTCCTGCCTCAGCCTCTTGAGTAGTTGGGACCACAGGTGCATGCCGCCACACCTGGCTGATTTTTTTGTATTTTTCGTAGAGATAGGGGTTTCACTATGTTGGCCAGGATGGTCTTGATCTCCTGACCTTGTGATCCACCCGCCCCGACCTCCCAAAGTGCTGGGATTACAGGCATGAGCCACCACGCCCAGCCAATTTGTTGTATTTTAATGTGCATTTTGATGATTGTTAATGATACTGAAACTTTTTAAATATATTTATTGGCCATTTGTGTTTCCTCTTCTTTGAAATCCTTGGTCATGCCTTTATTGTTTAAATATTTTTCTGTTGTGCTGTTTGTCCTTTTTTATTGATTTATAGAATATTTTACGTATTCTGTCTACTAATCCTTTGTCAGTTGTATGTGCTACAAACACTTTCTCCTAGTTGTTGGCTTGTCTGTTTTTTATTTACTTAATTTTTAAAGAGCAGTTTTAGGTTCCCAGAAAAATTGAGCAGAGAAGTACACTTTCCATATACCCCATTCCTCTTTACAGTTTCTCCTATTATTAACATTTTACATTCATGTGTAGTTGGCACAATTGATGAACCAAGATTGATACATTATTATTAGCTGATGTTCATAGTTTACATTAGAGTTCCTCCTTTGTGTTGTACATTCTAGGAGTTTGACAAAGGCATAATGTCATTTACCTACTATTATACGATGATATAGGATAGTTTCACTGACCTAAAAATACCCCATTGTCATCTATTCATCCCTTCCCCCCACAATAAAACCCCTAGGTCACCTAGATTTTCTTCTATGTCACCTTCTAGAAGTTTTATAGTTTCGTGATTTCTATTTAGGTCTATGAGCCATTTTGAGTTAATCTTTGTGGAAGGTATAAATTCTGTGTCTAGATTAATTTTTTTATGTGGATGTCCAATTGTGCCAGCACTGCTTTTGTTTGTTTGTGATAGGTCTTGCTACATTTCCCAGGCTGGTCTCAAACTCATGACCTCAAGTGATCCTCTGGCCTCAGCCTCCTTGAGTAATTGGGACTACAGGTGTGCACCACCATGCTGGGCTTAGTACTATTTGTTGAAGAGATGCCTTTCTCCATTGAATTGATTTTGCTCCTTTGTCAATGATCAGTTGACTGTGTTTGTGTGGGTCTATTTATGGGGCCTCTATTTGTTCCATTGAACTATTTGTCTATTCTTTCTTCAGTGCCACACTATCTTGATCGCTGTAGCTTTATAGTAAGTCTTGAGGTTGGGTCATCGGTCCTCTAACTTTGCTGTTCTTTAGTTTTGTGTTGGCTATTCTAGGTCTTTTCGTTTTCCACATGAATTTTAGAATCAGTTTGTTGATGTCCATAAAATAACTTGCTAGGATTCTGATTGGGATAGTGTTGATTCTACAGATTAAGTTGGGAAGAACTAATCTTAATGATATTTAGTCTTCCTATCATGAAAATGGAAAATATCTCAATTTATTTAGATCCTCTTTGATTTCTTCAATCAGAGTTTTTTAGTTTTTCTCAGATAGATCTCATACATATTTTGTCATATTTATAGTTAAGTATTTCAATTTCTTGGGAGTGTTAATGTAAATGGTATTACACTTTTAATTTCAAATTCCAATGGTTCATTTCTGTATATAAAAGAGCAATTGACTTTTGTATATTAATGTCTTTTATCCTGAAGCTTTTATATAATCTTGGGTTTTCTTTTTACTTTCTTTATGTTGTTTTTAGATAAACAGAAGTAATTAATTAAAAGTAGGTAAATTTATGGTATTCACTTTTTGTCTTAATAAATCATTTCCTACTCTGAAGTTATACAGGTATTGGCTTCTAAAAGTTTTATAATTTTGCCTTTCATCAGTTCTGAAAAATTCTTCTAGCCATTTTGTCATTATCTCTTTCATACTCTTTCTCTTCTTCTGAAACTCAGATTAAACATATGTTAAACCTTGTTTTATCCTCTACGTCTATAATCTCTGACCAGATTTTTTTATCTCTTTGTCTCTCTGTGCTGTTTGCTGGTTAATTTCTTCAAACCTGTCTTTTCCAGTTCATTCATGCTCTCTTTGGCTATGTATAATATGTTATTAAGCCCATTCATTTGGTTTTTAATTTCAACTGTCATATTTTTTAGTTTTGAAAATTCTAATTTGTTCATTTTTAAATGAACAAATTTATTTGCATGGAGTCTTACATTTTACTCACATTTTTAGGCTCTTTAATTTCTTTAAGCAAGTTATGCATAGTTAATTTATAAGTTTTACCTGATAATTCCAATACCTGGATATTATATTTGGAAATATAAGTATTCGGAAATATTGGGGGTGATCTGATTCTGGTATTTATAGTTTTTGCTAATTCTCACCCACAGCACCTTGTTGTCTTGTATCTTTTAACTTTTTACTAGTCTTGTTTTGTGGAAAAGGCGGCTGAGCCTGAGAGAGCATGAATGGTTTGCCAAGGCCACACAGCCAGCAAGTGGCAGAGTAGGAATGCCAGTCAAAATCTGTCTGACTCTGAGGTCTGTGTACTTTTCTCTATCCTGTGAGGCCTAATGACCCTTGACTGATGAACTCTTTTATAAATCATCCCATACATGATTATTGAGAGCCAAGCATTGTTTTTGGTGCTGGGATACAAAAATAAACATGCACATCTCCTTTCACAGTATGCACAGTCTAGGGTGACATAAACCGCAAATGGGCCAGGCGCAGTGGCTCACGCCTGTAATCCCAGCACTTTGGGAGGCCGAGGTGGGTGGATCATGAGGTCAAGAGATTGAGACCATCCTGACCAACATGGTGAAACCCCGTCTCTACTAAAAATACAAAAATTAGCTGAGCGTGGTGGCGTGCCCTGTAGTCCCAGCTACTTGAGAGGCTGAGGCAGGAGAATCGTTTGAACCCGGGAGGTGGAGGTTGCAGTGAGCTGAGATTGTACCACTGCACTCCAGCCTGGCAACAGAGCGAGATTCTGTCTCAAAATGATAATAATAAGCATGATAATAATAATGATAAATAAATAAAAATAAAAAATAAAACACACAATGGCCAAGTGACACTGAGGCATGGGAGTGCTCTCATGCAGGTAAAAACAGTTCTCTGAGAGTCTAGACAAAGTTTTCTTAAGCCATTGGTTAATGCCCAGCATACCATTTCATGCTTCACTGACATGCCAGTCATTTTAGTACTGTCACATGGCATGAGTTACAGGGCTCTTTATTCATATTTTCATCTAAATGAATCATTCCCCCTGGAGTTATGCAAGGACTGGAGGGAGGGCATTTCAGGCAGAAGAAATAACATATACAAAAGCATGCAAAGGCATTCTACCTAAATTGATAGAAATAGAGCCTTAGAAATTATCTACTCAAACCCTCCTACATGAGGCATAAATCCACTTTATATTATAGGAAATTTAGTGTCTAATTTATAGAAGAAATGCTTACTTTCTGAATGTCTCTATTGTCAACTGAATTCAGGCACTATCAGAATAAAAGCATGATCTTATTCTTAATTAGAGACCTTTGGAGGGGAAGTTCTTTATAATCCCTTGTCACCCGGTTTCCTGGCAGAACACAAAGAGGTCAGAGGAGATCACTGGGTGGCAGCATGAGACAGTAAAACGACGCTAGAGGGCTTACGTTCTAGACGGGCTTGCTGCTGTTAATTGTGTTATCTTGGACAAGTCACTTGGATAACCTTTGCCTCCCTTTCTCCATCTGTAAAATGAAGGCATTATACTACACATGCCCTAAGGTCACTTTCAGGATCATGATTTACCAAGGTGCATTTAACAGAAGTCCAGAAAACAAAGAATCTCCCCAAGGCCCTGTACTGAATGCATTAGTAATTGACTCCAGCTGTCTGGACCTCCAGGCTCTTGCCCTATCTCAAGGATGGCAGGGCCTCCTCTTTCCACCTCTACTAGGGACAGAGCTGGTGGGTAGGACCCCAGGGAGGCTACTACATCAACGAGAGGAAAATCTGGTCCTCCCAAGAGGCTGGCCACATTCGTCCCACTAATGGGTCTCAGGGGTGCAGCTGTGGCTGTTGGTGTGATTTGGAGGCGACTCCTCTCCATCTAGGCATCCTGGGCTTCCTCATGCACAGCAAAGGGGCTTTAAGGGCAGACTCTTAGCTTCAAATGGCAGTGGGAGAGATGCTGTGATTTGTTCAAGGTCTGTAGCAGCCAGGGTAGCTTAATCCCTTAGATGGGGACCCTTAGGAGCCCAGACACCTCCCTCCCTCCCTCCCAGTTCTTTGTGATGCTCTGCTGAGCCTAATCGTCTAACTAGTTGCATTCTGCAGAAAATCCCTAAAGAGTTTGTTTCTTTCTCCTGGTCACACCCCCTCCCTGCATGAATGCATTTATTTTTAACTCCTGGTAGTTCTGGCCTCTGGGAAGGGATGACAGAGCCTGTAAGGAAGAAGCTGTGAGCTGATATCACAGAAGTTGAGCTTCATTCGCCCGTCCAACCACCAGGCACTTAGGGATTTTTTTTTTTTTAATGGGAAAGAGGAAGAGGCAAGGAGGAGTCAGCTGAGAAAATAGGAAAATCGCCTGTGAAGTATGACTGAGGCGAGATGGTGTGATGGAGGTGTGCCTTTCTGAAAAGGCTGGGTAGCCTGAGGCCTGCAGAGAGTCCAGTTGCTATCTTCCCTGAACAGCCCAGCTGAGGACATCCAGCATTCGGTCCAAGGTAATAAGATGAGCCAGTGCTTCTAGAGTTCTGCTCTAACTAGCCCTAAATAGGGACCAGTCCTATTATCCTTTGGGTCTTGGTGTGAAAGGGCAGGACATATACTCCCCTGTGGTCCTTGGGTAAACTGAGCTTTATACCCAAGGTGAGAGAGCCTGTGCTTGCTGGGGGTCAGGGCCTGACATGATGAGAATGCAGAATAGAGGGGAAGGCAGAGCACCTATGGACAAGACACTGAAGTGAGACATGGGACCGGGAATTCCACCCTTCAGGGTACCTCTTTCAGCCACTCTGACACAGAGATTATGTGGTCAGGTCAGTGCAGTTTGTAATGGGAACGGGCTTCTGCCAGACAGGTTCTTCTTTCCTACCATGAACCATCTCTTGTCTCCTTTGAGTAGCAATTCATTTATTTGGAACAAAGCGCTTCCTTTTCCAGGCATTCTCTTTGAAATTGCAGTTGCCTTTGAGAGGGGGCATGAGCAGAGAAGATTCTCTCGTGTGAATTCGCTGATTAGAGGCTTTCCTTCCAAAAGAAGGGCCGGGGAGCAGGGGAGCACTGATTCCTGCTGGGGATAGAAGCCACTAGCAGTGAGGAATGAGGCTAGAACAGGGCAAGGATGGACTGACCACCAGGAGGGGGAAGGACTGAAGTCAAGCCTCAGCTGTCTCCCTGGACAGCCTAGAGTTGTCTCAGATCTTTCAGGACAAGTGCTGGGTCCCGAAACGTCCTGCTCCCTCCCTCCCTCTCTCCTGTCCTTCCCTCTCGCCTTCTTTTCCTCCTCCTTTAGCAGATATTTAAGTGCCCACTACAGGTTGAGTATCTGTTGTCCGAAATGCTTGGGACCAAAAGTGTTTTGAGTTTCAGATGTTTTTAGATTTAAGAATATTTGCATATACATAATGAGATGTTTTGGGGATGGGACCCAACTCTAAACACAAAATTCATTTATGTTTCATATACACTTTATGCACATGGCCTGAGGCACATTTATACAGTATTTTAAATAATTTTGTGCATGAAACAAAGTTTGTGCACGTGAGTGGTGTCATTGTCGGCACTCAGCAGTGGAGCATTTCAGGCTAGGGATGCTCAATCTGTAATGCAAGATATCATGTCAGGCTTTGAGATAAGACCTAGGTCTTTTAGTAAAGAGTCTTGGCCGGGCGCAGTGGCTCACGCCTGTAATCCCAGAACTTTGGGAGGCTGAGGTGGGAGTTTCACCTGAGGTCTGGTGTTCGAGACCAGCCTGACCAACATGGAGAAACCCCGTATCTACTAAAAATACAAAATTAGCCAGGCGTGGTGTTGCATGCCTGTAATCCCAGCCACTCGGGAGGCTGAGGCTGGAGAATCACTTGAACCTGGGAGGCGGAGGTTGCAGTGAGCCAAGATGGCACCATTGCACTCCAGCAATAAGAGTGAAACTCCATCTCAAATAAAATAAAATAAAATAAAATAGAGTCTTATAGACCAGAAGAAGAAACCAGTAAAACAACCTTGTCTAACAAGCCTTTGCAGGTGCTGTGATAGAGTACAGAGCACGGGGTAGCGAGTGGCTTTTACAAATATTAATACAAGAGGGAATGGTCACAGAGGCTTCCTGGAGAAAGCGCTGCTATGGCTGGGGCCCAAATGCGGGTGAACGATGGGGACATGGACTGGGTGACATGGTGGTGGGGTGTGTGATGGGAGAACATTCCAAGCAGAAACAGAGCAGGAGCGAAAGTGCTGAGACGTGGAACAGTGCCGTGTTTGAAAATGGCAAGATTTGCAATGGCAGGAGCCACAAGTCAGGGGCAGGGCCATGACGAGGGTTGAGGCTGGGGGCGCTTTGTGAACCAGGACTTCTGCCCCCTGGGAAGTTGCTAGGAGATGGAGGCAACTTACTAATGTGATCAGATGCTCATGTTTAATTTCTGAGGCCACTCAGGAGGAAGGGTAGAGGATGGGATGGACTGGGGAGAGGCAAGAAAACTGCTTAGGAGACCATTGCAATAGGTGCCTGAACTAGGGACGTGGTGGGTAAAGAATGGTGAAAGGATATCTTTATTGTCACATAATTATGCCGCTCACAGTGAGAAATCGTGATAATTTGAAGTTTGAAAAAGAGACAGAGTCTTGCTCCATGACCAAGGCTAGAGTGCAGTGGTGCCATCTCAGCTCACTGCAACCTCCACCTCCTGGGTTCAAACAATTCTCATTCCTCAGCTTCTACCCCTGCCTTTTGGCTCCTGCCCTTGCAAGTCTTGCCATTTTCAAACACGGCACTGTTCTGCATCTCAGCACTTTTGCTCCTGCTCTGTTTCTGCTTGGAATGTTCTCCCATCACCCACCCCAACGCCATGTGACCCAGTCCATGTCCCCATCGTCCACCTGCATTTGGGCCTCAGCCATAGCAGCACTTTCTTCAGGAAGCCTCTGTGTTCCCTCTTGTATTAATATTTGTAAGCCACTCGCTACCCCGTGCTCTGTACTTCAGTCACAGCATCTTTGCTGGGACTACAGGCGCCTGCCACCACGCCCGACTAATTTTTGTATTTTTAGTAGAGACAGGGTTTCACCGTGTTGGCCAGGCTGGTCTCCAACTCCCGACCTCAGGTGGTCCACCTGCCTCGGCCTCCCAAAGTGCTGGGATTACAGGCATCAGCCACTGTGCCCAGCCTTGACTCTCACTTTTGAAAGTGAGATGGTTGTCAGCTTGTGTTCATTAATATGAATTTGCAATTGAGGCACTTCCCTCTGACATCATACAAAGAAGCAGTGTCAGGGAAGATGACACTCAGTGAAATTCTACTCCCTCCTGAGACGTGCAGCAAATCCACGGTTGGCTCTGGAGCTGGTCCCAGCTCACTTTGCGTTCTTGTAATTATGGCAGGGACACTGACAGGCAGCGTGGGTTCTGTAGGACCCGCTGATGACCCAGCCAGTGGGACTGGTCTTGAAGTTCCAGGGCTGGCACATTGTGGAAAGCCTAATGTTTGTTGCCATGGAATTTCCTGGGGGAAGATGAGAAAAATTTGTAAAAAGTTAGAAAGGATACATAAACATCAATGACACAAAGAAAAACAAAAGTTCAGAGGTGGGAGAGACTAGTTCCAAAGGAGGGGATTATATTAGAATGTGGCTCCCAAATCTGCCTGCACAGAACTCACTTGGGGAAGCTTAAAATACAGGTTTCTGGGCTCTACTGCTAGGGAGCCTGGACCGTGTGATCTGTGCTTGGCACACTGCTTGGTAGGCACGTAGATATGTTCAGTAAACACGTTAAGAATGAATGCATCTCCAAGGTCCATTGCAACTCAGTGATTCTGTGCATCCTTCTGGCTTGGGGAAGCAGAAGGGAGCTCTTGCTGGAAGAACCTTTGAGGCAAGAAGAGCAGGATCACAGGACTGAGTAAGGGGAAGGAACAGTTTGGCATCTTTGTAGCTATTTTGCATAAATGCCAGGTGCAGAGTAGGGGGCGGGGTGCGTAAGCTGGGTTCAACTTTCCCCCTTCCTTTTCTAATCAGCTTTTTTTTTTTTTTTTGAGATGGAGTCTTGCTCTGTTGCCCAGGCTGGAGTACAGTGGTGCGATCTCGGCTCACTGCAAGCTCTGCCTCCCAGGTTCACGCCATTCTCCTGCCTCAGCCTCCTGAGTAGCTGGGACTACAGGCGCCCACCACCACACCCAGCTTATTTTTTGTGGTTTTAGTAGAGACGGGATTTCACTGTGTTGGCCAGGATGGTCTCGATCTCCTGACCTCGTGATCCACCCGCCTCGGCCTCCCAAAGTGTTGGGATTACAGGCGTGAGCCACCGCGCCTGGCCTCTAATCAGCTTTTAAGCTGAACTCAGTTTCTATTGGAGAAGGGTGAGCTAGCTGAAACATAAGGATGGAGTTTGCTGTTTTTCTTCTGAGAAAACAAAAGGTGTGAGAACCCAAATGCTTAGCTAGCTCAAAACACAGACTCACAAGAGGGCAGAGGAGGGGCCCTGGGTCAGGACTTGAGACTGGAGCACCCCTCACCTGACATTGGCCTGCCTGTGGCATGTCACCGCAGTGTTCAGATCCTGTGGGTTTATCTCCTAGTGATGGCAAGCACAGCCGGAGACCCCAGGGAATCCCAAGACTCCAGCATGGGCCTATGTGTGAGAGAATCTTAATGGCCTCAGCCTACTTGTGAGCCCAGCATCTCCTGTCCCTTCTCTTGATTCCCACCATTGCTGTTTCTATAGACTGAGGCTCTCCCAGCGTAGTTTCCTTGATGCCTCCTTCTAGAGCCCATTCCACTCTCTCGAGGGTCTCATGGAGAGAGTGCTGCTGCATTTATCATTGCCTTCTCCTCCCTTGCATTGCATGGAACCATTTATAGTTATCTGCTATAATATCTTTTGCTTTTAAACAATGGTATACTATGCAGCCATAGAAAATGATGAGTTCATGTCCTTTGTAGGGACGTGGATGAAGCTGGAAACCATCATTCTCAGCAAACTATCACAAGGACAAAAAACCAAACACTGCATGTTCTCACTCACAGGTGGGAATTGAACAATGAGAACATATGGACACAGGAAGGGGAACATCACACACCGGGGACTGTTGTGGGGTGGGGGGAGGGGGGAGGGATAGCATTAGGAGATATACCTAATGTAAATGATGAGTTAATGGGTACAGCACACCAACATGGCAAATGTATACATATGTAACAAACCTGCACGTTGTGCACATGTACCCTAAAACTTAAAGTATAATAATAATTTTAAAAAATGGTATTTTTAATGATAAAAGCAGTACATATTCATACAAAAAGTGTGGAAGATAAAGAAACTTCACAGTTTAGTTCTGGCTGTTTAGAAGGCTTCTGAGAGCTGTGATGGTCACAAAAAGGGGAACTGAAAAGAACTTCAGCTGGGGGCATGATGGTTCATGCCTGTAATCCCAACACTGGGAGGCCAAGGCAGGAGGATTGCTTGAGCTCAGGAGTTCGAGACCAGCCTGGGCAAATAGCAAGATCCTGTCTCTACCAAAAATAAAAATAAAAATAAGAATTAGCTGGGCTTGGTGGCATGCACCTGTAGTCCCAGCTACTTGGGAGGCTGAGGTGGGAGGATTGCTTGAGGCCAGGAGGTTGAGGCTGCAGCCTGGGTGACAGGGCAAGACACCATCTCTAGAAACAAGAAAACGGCATTGGCTTTCGCTGATGCCCTTTCTTCTGATCTGTCCCCTCCAGAGGCTTCACCCAGCCATTCTCCAGTGCCCAGGTCTTGGACTGCACAGGAAGCACCCCCATGCTCTGGACCCCTGTGAATAAAATCTTTTGTTACATAGGAGATTCTAGATGTAGATACAGAGCTCAGGACTATTAAGGAGATTCCTGTTTTATTGGCTTAGAAATAACAATGTCATGAAAGCTCACTTTCTTCAAGAAAAATCCTGTCTTGCAGCTGTGAATATGGGAGAGCACACCCGCTTCCTCTTGCCTCCGAGTGATCCCTTGGTCGAATTAAGTGTTGTTATGGGGCATTGTGTGCCTCTTGAGGAAGCTGCTGAAAGACAGCCAACAATCAGCAAGTTCATAAACTTGTGTGACCTATGGGTATTTGAGAATGGAGTACAAGTGTGCAGAGATGTAGAAGCCACCAGTCCTCAGGGTCACTTGGTCACCTGGGGCTGCTAAACTCCTGGGCTGCGTACACACACACACACACACACACACACACACACACACACACCTTTGCTCTGTCAGCTAAGCTCTGAGTCCGTGGTTTTCCTGTTCATGGGAAATGAGCAAAGATCGCTCTCTCCATTTTGCAAATAAGGAAAATGAACTCTGGCAGACAACTTTAGCATGTGCAAAGCACTTTACACATATTAACTCCCTTAATCCTCACAATGTTTTGAGGTTGGTACTAATATTATCCCCACATTACACGAGGATAGGCTAATAACTTGCCCAGGTTCAAACAATTAGTAGTGGAACCGGGAATCAAAATGAAAGAGTGTGATTTTAGAGTCCATACCCATGAGCATTATTTTATCACATTGCTGCTAATGGGGTCTTTCTGAAATACTGCTTTGCACATGCAACCCCCAGCTATACAAATTGTTAGTGGTTCACTGTTGCCCACGGGATAAAGACCAAGCGTCTTAGTCTTTCAGTGCTTTCCATGCCCCATGGTCAACCCCCTGCTCCTGCTTACCCAGCATGAGCAGGGAAGAGCCCTGGAGTGTGCCTGGATGGTGTTGTTTCACTGAGCAAGCATGCTCTCTACCCGTCCTCTCAGTTTAAGCCCAGACCAAGCCTCACCCATTCAGAAGAGCACCCCCTTTACCACCATCCTCCTGGGCTGATTGCATTCACAGTGATCTTTTCCTTCTTTGTTGATACTCACTGTTCATGCCCTTTGTTTCGTATTTAGTTTGGGCTGTATTCTGTTAATGTACCTTTCATTTATCTGTCCAGTCTCCCTACCGCATCCTCAATGTCAGCCTGTTATTGACGATGCTAATGAATATTCATCCCCACAAACCTACTTGATGAGAAATTGAGACTCTGAGATTTGCAATTGCAATATTTGCTCAGATATCATTTTCCATTCAATAGTGGAATCCTAAATATAGCACACTAGCGAATTAACGTGGTCTGAGACCATGCCCCATGTTCTATGCAACCCTCTCTCCCTCAGACTACCTCCCTATTCCAGGAGGTCAAGATTGACTGTCCCAAATAGTCCTCATCATTACTGTGCTGTGCAGGACTTAGCTGTGCTGGATGATATTAAGTGTTGTACCCAGTTGTTATTTCAATGTGGCCAAATGTTTACAGAAGTGGGTCTGATACCAGCTGTGTGTCAGCTTTGGATAAACATCCTTCAACTCCATAGGGGAGGTCTGGAAGAAGGAGAACCCCTGGTTTGGCTTCAAAGACCAGAACTTCGATTCAAGCTGTAGCCTGTTGTTTGCTAGACTTCAGTCATTTGAGTGCCAGCTTCACAGTTTTTGCCACGCCTACGCCTACATGGTCCTCACACTGTGTTTTATTTTATTATTGTTTTTTGTAGAGACAAAATCTCTATCTGTTGCTCAGGCTGGAGTGCAGTGGCACGATCATAGCTCACTATAACCTGGAAATCTTGGCCTCAAGTGATTGTCCCACCTCAGCCTCTCAAAGCACTGGGATTACAGCTGTGAGACACCATGCCTGGCCTTACTTTTTTTTTAATTTAAAGTTTAATCTCATCCTAAATAATAACAACCACAACGTTACAAGTTCAATGTGCTCATTACAGTTTTTCAAATGGATATTACAGTAAATCCATCCCCATTAGATAACTCTTTATCTGCGTACTGTACACATTACGCCCCCTTCCTCTGCGGGGTGCTTGCCACCTTCTGGGACACACTGCTCTAGTATTTTGGTCTTCTCCTCCTCACCCTTTCTAGGTGTGAAGTCTCTTCTGATCAGGGCACTGGTGTCCAGGCTGGGTGCCTGTGTTCCACTGGGTGGGTTCCACTATGCCACCTTCAGAGCCACGCTCAGGGTGAAAAGACTTCCAGGCAAGGCAATGGCCATTTTCTTTTCTAAAGAGCAAGAGCAGCTCAGCTGTTACTCCTTACCGTAACCAGGGTCTCTGGTTAAGATTTCGTTGGAAGAAAAGGCCATATTGATTTTTTTAAAGCATGAACACCATAGGCCAAACCCATCCAGGATGAACACTTTGGGAAATATCATTTGTTTGGATAATCATCCATTCATACATTCATTGAGTACTTATTGGAGCCTCTCTTGGCTCTTCCTAGCTTGGGGGTCAGGAGAGCTGGCCTCAAGCATAGTTTGTTTATTGTAATGTAACAAAAATATGCAGTGTGGGATGAAGCCATGCCAAGCACTGTTCCTATTTTCTTCCACTTGATCCAGGTTGGAAGTAAACCTTCGGTTCAAGTCCAGAAGCCACCTTCCAATATCAAGAACTCCAGAATGACCCAAGTCTTTCATAAGGTAGGGAGTGATGGTCAGCTCCTTTTCTCTAGGAGAGAATGAGGAGAGGTGGGTGGCCAGGATAGCTTTGAACAGGCAGTTTTGGCCAGTTTATCATAACATGTATCATAACATGATGACAACACTCTATCCACATCACCATGCCCCATCTCCACATGATTTTTTAAAATGTTTTTATTTTAATTTTTGTGGGTATATAGTAGGTGCATATATTTATGGGCTACATGAGATGTTTTGATATAGATATGCAATGTGTAATAATCACATCATGGAAAATGGGGTATTTGTCCCCTCAAGCATTTATTCTTTGTGTTACATACAATAAGATACAATTAAATTACTATTGATCATAGTCACCCTGTTGTGCTGGCAAACACGAGGTCTTATTCAGTGTATGTTTTTGTACCCATTAACCATCCCCACCTCTCCTCTGACCACTACCCTTCCCAGCCTCTGATAACCATCCTTTTAATCTCTATCTCCCTTAATTCAATTGTTTGGATTTTTTAGATCCCACAAATAAGTGAGAACATGTGATATTTCTTTTTCTGTGCCTGGCTTATTTCACTTAACATAATGATCTCTAGTTCTATCCATATTGTTGCAAATGACAGGTTCTCATTCTTTTTTATGACTGAATAGTATTCCATTGTGTTTAAGTATCACACTTTCTTTATTCATTCATCTGTTGATGGACACTTAGGTTGTTTCCAAATTTTAGCTATTGTGACCTCTCTCCTGATTAATCAGTCAATCAATCCGTGCAGGAAGGCAGGGATCCAAGTGAGTAGGTCAAGCCAATAATGTAGTCATAGAGGAAACAGAAGCTTATGTTGCACTGAGGAAGATTTGTGTGATGTAACAGGAAGAACTTCCCTGCCTTAGGGTGGGAAGATATTGGAGTAATAATAATAATGGCCAGCACTTACAGAATACTCTCTATATATTGACTCATTTACCTCACAAAAGCCTTATAAGGTAGGCCCCATTTTTGTTCCCGTGGTAGTGATGAAATAATTGAGATTCTGAGAAAGAGTCAGTGTGAGCTGTTGAAAGCCTGCAGGTAGTAAGTAGTAGAGCAGGGACTCAAACCCAGAGCCCATGTGTTTGTTGACTCTGCTGCTCTGGAATCTGCATTTCTTGCCAAGAACTTTAAGAATAGGTTTATGTCCAGATTGGGGTTAGGCTCATTCTTGTTGGGGAATTGGGAAGGGAGGCTGGAAGAAATGACCCCTGGAGACGTTTTCTTGCCTGAGGCTTTTGTAACGTATGCAATTTCTCTTTCTACAGAACACCAGTGTTACTTCACTCCCCTTTGTGGACACCAAGAGGAAGAAGAATATGGTAAGCTTCCCACACATTAGTAAGAAAGTCCTGCTGAAGTCATCCCTGCTGTATCAGGTGAGTGCAGATGGACTGGACCCTGAGAAGGCAGGTGAAAGACCTGGTTTTAGTCCAAAGCCAGTTTTAGAAAAGCCCAGGATGGTGGGGAAAAGCATAGTAGCCGCTGAAGAGTTGAGTTCTAGTCCTGTTCTCATTCTTTATAATGACTGTAAGCTTGAGCAAATAAGTCCTTGACCTTTTCTTAGCTACAAAATGGGCCCTCTCTAGAGCTGTCAAGAGGATTCATTGAGGAAAGGAAAAACGAAGTGCTGGTGCATAAAAGGTGGAACCATACAAAATATTAGTTTCCTCCCATGTCCTCCTACTTCTTTTGTTTAGGGACCAAATGAGATAATATGTGGGAAAGTGCCAACTGAAAGAGGTGTCACCCACACATAAGTCTGTGTGCTCCTGGGCAAGTCACTTTGTCTAGTTGAGAATTCACCTTCTTAAGAGTAGCAGTGAAAAACTGTTCCCATCTCTTCCCATAGTGAGATGTTGCTGGGGTTGTCAGTAGCATACTGTAAGGTACAGGGGTCTCCCCAGGAATAGTGTGAGTCAGACAGATGCTTCCTTTGGGAGAGAGGTAGGGAGAACCTACTGTCTCTTAATCACTGTTTTCTCCCTGGAGAGATAGGTAAAGAGCCTGGCTGAAGGTGGGTGTCTTTGGTTAAATAAATGGTTTATGGTCCCCAGGAGAGTCCTAAGTAGTTATTTATTGCAAACCTCTTTTCCTGGACAGGAGAATCAAGCTCACAATCAGATGCCGGCCTCAGAGCTCAAGGCTTCAGAAATACCTTTCCACCCTAGCATTAAAACCCAGGATCCCAAGGCAGAGGAGAAGTCACCAAAGAAGCACAAGGTGCCTCTGACAGCCGCAGGTATGCCTTTGGGGCAGTAGCAGGGTGGGGAGGTGGTTATGGAAGGTCAGGGTGTTAAGAGCTAAGCTGCGCCGGAGTGAGCTAAGCTGCCAGGTGTCAGAGTAGTCAATGAAGGCAGCCAGCCAAGAGGAAAGTAGAAGTTAAGCGTTGAACCTCTGACTGTGGTAGTATAAGCAAGAGGCTGAATAGGAGGCTGAATTTCCCCCATGGAGTGGCTCTGGGCAAGGGCGGGATGTACCAATGCAGACAGAAGGAAGTGTCTCATTTGCCTAAGGAGCCCAGACACAAGGCTCCTGTCATTTTATGGACCCAGGGGCCAGGGGGAAGGCAGAGAGAGTGGAAGAGCTAGGATTGGAAAGGTACTGAATACTGAGAGCAGAGCACAGGGTGCTGAAGCTTGCTCCTTCTTCTTGATAAGGAGGTGTTGGAGAGGAGCCTCTGTAGGGGGATCTTGGTTAGAAATGCAGACATGTAGAAGAGCATGGCCAGCCAGGGGTCTCAGTCCTTGGCTGTAGCTTCCTCCGGAGACTGCAATGCATTGGCTGTGCACCAGCTCTGGTGCAGGGAGGGCAGCTTTGCCAGTGAGGCTTGCCAGGTGAAGCCTTTGTGGATTGCCTTGTGGTCAGGCCTGAAAGATTACACGTGGGTTTTTGGCCAGTAGCTAGACTTCTAATGGGGTTCAGAGGCTCATAACCTATTAGGATGCAAAGGAAGATAACCCAAATCCACCGAGCATCCACTATGTGCGTCATCATCAGATGCTTTACAGCTCTTCTGCCACAGCTTAGAAACTGAAATTGGTGCTTGTTGTTCTTAAACAACTCCGGGAACTATGCATGAAGAGGTAATTTCAGTCCTGAGCTAGTTCTGCCTTTACAGAGCTGCCATCTGCCCCCCTGCTATCTTATGCCTTGGCTCTGTCCTCTGGGCAAAGAATATGCCTTATTCAGCTTATACTTGACTGCCCTTCACTTATATGAAAACAGAAGTCTTGTCCCCTATAAGTCTTTTTTCTTTTTCCTTGCAGTTCCTTCTCTAATGCTTCAGCAGTTTGTCAAATAATATGGTACCCCCTGTCCTAATCCTAGTTTCTTTTCTCTGAGAATGCTCTAGTTCATCAGTTACTGTGAATTTTACCCCTGACCACGCAGCAGAGCGCCGATGTGATCTGGCCGGTGTAGAGAAGTCCTAACTCATAATCTCTCCTTGCAATCTGAGGTCCTTCCTGATTCAGCTGCAGATTTCAGCGTGAAGCCTCCTGGGCCTTTAATGTTGCCTTTATGTTACCTGTCTGGCCCTGCAGACATCACAGTTCTCAAAGCCTCTCAAGACAGACTAATTATAGCTTAATTTCACATTAACTTGGGCAACTTGCCACCTAAACTATATACTAGTGTTGACACTAATCTTACTCCTGGAATTTTTACCCACGCTGCTCTAACCCCCAGGTGTTTGGGGACTGAGCTCTCCCTTTCCCCGTCCTTGTGTTCTTTTCTTGATTTGTTGAAATAAATACAAGACCTTGACATTTATCCTTGTCATACTTCCATCTTGTGAGATGCCAGATGCAGGGTCCTCAGTGAGCCACCCAGCTGGGGAACAGGCTGAGGGCTCGTGACCTGGAAGGGATGCCATTGTCTGCATCCTGGGAAAATCCCATGCTGCCTCAACTTAACTCACAATTGTAGTGTTTTTCACGCAGAGGCCCTAAAGCTTTTTAAGAACCAGCTGTCTCTATACGAGCAAAGTGAAATCCTGGGCTACGCGGAGCTGTGGTTCCTGGGGCTTGAAGCCAAGAAGCTCGACATGGCTCCTGAGAAATTGAGCAAGACGAGTTTTGATGATGAGCATGGCTCCTATCTGAAGGTGATGGCGGTGGGGGCCATGGGAACCTGCAGGGGCCCGGGGACAAGAGGTAGTCTAGAAAGGAAAAAAGCAGGGGTATTTTGTAGTATTTGGGGCTGATATGTTGAAGACTAGATGTCCTGAAGTATTCTGGTAGTGCCAAACCAAAGAAATACCATGTTTGAAAATGGGGAAACATGCAATTTAGTATGCGAAATACTCTACTAATGGAAGACAGATTTTCCCCCAAGCGTACTTGGGGTAGCCGGTTTGCATCCTGGGTGAGCTCCCACAGGCTCCTTCCCTGCATAGCCCACTGGAAAAGGCCAGACTGAAATAAGGAGCAGTTTTCCCAATATTCCCTTTTTTGTCTCTTCAATACAAGCCCATACATGGACTCTTTTCTATTTTATAGTAGATGTCACTTCCTCCACAGACAAAAAAGCTTTTGTCATGTAGACCCTGGTGCATAGAGCTTAATTTCATTCTGTTTTTTTAAAAAATGATCCCAACAGCTCCTCTTCCTCCTCCTCTTCTGACTGTAGCCCTTGGCTTCCCCAGGACAGTGCCTCTTCCCAGCCTTAAGGTGAAAGCTGAGCAGTGATTCCCAGGGCTGAGCATGTTGGGATGTGTGCTGCTTAGTCCACTAGGCTGTGGACTGTCAGGAATTTCCTCTTCTGAACATTTCATCGCAACTTGGATTTAAGAGACAAGATGAGTCTGATGGATCATAGAAGAGGCAGATTTTATTAACAGCATTTAGGGCCGTGTTTGTCTAGCATTACTATGAACACAAACCACTTGGAGGATCTTGTTAAAATACAAGTTCTTATCCAGCAGGTCTGGGACTGGGGCCTGAGCTTCCAGGTGATGCCTGTGCTGCTGATCCTTGGACCACACTTTGAGAAGCAAGGATTTCGTTTCTGTCACACAGCTGCCTTCTAGAGCCCGTTTTCAATATTTTCGGCCAAGCATCCCTTTGGGAGCCTGATAAAAGCTATAGGTCCTCATCTCAGAAAGGACAACCTGCGCATACATAAAATTATAGGGGGTTAGTGGACCCTTGGTTAGGAATCTCCAATATAAATATGTATATATATTTTTTGAGATGGAGTTGCCCAGGCTGGAGTGCAGTGGTGTGATCACGGCTCACTGCAACCTCCACCTCCTGGGTTCAGGCGATTCTCTTGCTTCAGGCTCCAGAGTAGCAGGGATTACAGGCGCCCGCCACCATGCCTGGCTGATTTTTGTGTTTTCAGTAGAGGCAGGGTTTCACCGTGTTGGCCAGGCTGGCCTCAAACTCCTGACCTCAGGCGATCCGTCAGTCTTGGCCTCCCAAAGGGCTGGGATTACAGGTGTGAGCCACTGTGCCCGGCTGGGAATCTCCAGTATAAATCTTAACTCTGATTCAGCTAGACCTCCGCAACCCCTCCCTCCCTGCTCCCTCCTCTGCTCCACCCGACCTGAGTCTAGGGTCTCTGGGGAATTCCCTAAGGGTGTCAGTACTACTTTTAAGTTAATTCATTGGAACTCAGTTCTTCAGTCTCAAATCTTAGAAAAGGCTTTTTTTTTTTTTTTTTTTTGGTGGGGGCATTGTGGGGAAGAAAGGGACAATGTGTGTTCTCTGTAAGCTCAGAATCACCATCCTTATTGCATTCCAGTACACACACAAATACATACTGCACACAGCCAAATTCCCAAGCAAGCAACGTAGCTGCATTCTCACTTTATTTTGTCAACAAATGTTAATTGTTGAATGCCTATGTTTTGATAATCTATCACAAACTTGGGCATCTATTAGACTCTGGAAATATAAAGGAAGCTATCACAAATGAATACAAAATGGTTCTTCCTTTTAAGTAACCATAATCAATGTCAAAGTTGACATGCGAACGAACAATTATGACACAAAGTGGTAGTATGCAGAAGGCAAGCACAGATGCTAAGAAAACACATATGTAATTTTATAGCAACATGTGTGTGGATCCTGTCCCTGTCCTTTTCCCATACATTCTCATGACAGACCCTTACAAGTAGACTAACCTACATCCATACATCAGGAAAGTTGTACGTGTTCAAATTCAGTCTTGATTCCTCCTATATGAACAGACACCTGGCGCACATTCTCAAACACATCCCGAGGACTTGTACACAAACAGTCCTTCACCTCTTCCAAACTCATGAGTGTAACACTAGACATTAGAGACCCACAGAGCTTGAGGACCTTCGAGATAATCTTATCCAGCATCTTCAGTTTACAGACAACAGCACTGCAGCTCAGAATGGATAAATTGCTTGTCTAAAGCTGAAGTCTTTTTAATAGAAAATTTCTTGTGGTTTTGGTTAACCCCCTGCTCCCTAGTTTCCAGCATAGGGAGAGACATGGGTGATTCTGGCTCTTGAAGTATTTCTCTTCACCAAGAAAGGTCCAAGTTCTGTACCGCTAACTCCAGGATAGGATTAAATCCCAGTAAGTCCAAAGGAGAAACAAATTTGGCCAGGAAGAGGCAGAGGAGACCTAATGCCTTCTCTAATTGATAGAGACACATCAGGGGTCAGAAATAAAACTTTCCCAAACCAGAGATGCTGCTTAACTTCAAGAATCATAAAATGTCCAAATAAAAGGGACTTTCAGGGCCACTTTGTCCAACCCTCTTACTTTATAGGTCCTAAAACCTGCAGAAAACGAGAGGACTAGAACTAGAACTACAATACTGGCACTAGATCCCAAGTTTCCTAAGACCATCCAGTGTTCTTTGTGCTGCTTGACATGGATCAAGCCTGTGGGACTTTCCTTGGCACCACATGGGTGGCCAAAGAATCCAGGCAACAAGCTCCCCATTGCAGTCGCAATGAGATGAGGGCGAGAG
The DNA here is from genome assembly GCF_028885655.2 of Pongo abelii. NCBI lineage: Eukaryota > Metazoa > Chordata > Mammalia > Primates > Hominidae > Pongo > Pongo abelii. Next base: position 4,629,091 of record NC_071995.2, read on the forward strand.
TTGCACAAGTGCCCAGTGTAGTTAGAGCATTCCTCCAGGACTGAGCCATAATCTGGGGATGGGAATGCCGGGGCCATGTGCCAGGAAGGCCTGGGAGCCCATGGCTTTGCTCTTCACCTCCGGTCTGGCTTCCACAGGTCCTGCATGATCACATTGCCTACCGCTATGAAGTTCTGGAGATGATCGGGAAGGGGTCCTTTGGACAGGTGGCCAAGTGCTTGGATCACAAAAACAATGAGCTGGTGGCCCTGAAAATCATCAGGAACAAGAAGAGGTGTGGCTTGGGGGATGACACAGGCCACAGAGGAGGGACTGCGTGACTCTGGCCCCTGCAGAAGGCCAGCCCTTCCTGACTGTGCCTCTCCCTCCAATCTTCCCTTTTGTTTTCCCTTTTCTGTTTCTACCCATCTTATTCCATGAGGGGGCAAAGAGGAGGTGAGAGTGTGGTGTTTTTAGTGCTTCCTGCCACTAGACAGTCTTGTTGGGGTCACGGGGAGGGACTGACCGCTGCAGCGGGACCTGACACTGATGTTTCTGTCCCCATTTCCCACCCTGCCTGCCACTCCCAATCACCTCAGATTTCACCAGCAGGCCCTGATGGAGCTGAAGATCCTGGAAGCTCTCAGAAAGAAGGACAAAGACAACACCTACAATGTGGTGCATATGAAGGACTTTTTCTACTTTCGCAATCACTTCTGCATCACCTTTGAGCTCCTGGGGTCAGCTGCCTTTTCTTCTTAACTCATTTTCTCTGGAAAAGTTACCTAAGTGATAGTGTTTGAGGTCAGAACACTAGATTTCTCTGGATGTGAATATTTAGTAACTAGAATGGACATGACAGTCACTCAGTTATCCAGAATGCCCAGGAGCAAGGAGGCTGGGATGAAAGCAGGCCATCTTGGTATGCCTGTCACCTGCCAGCATACCTGTGATGTACTTCCCTGGTGCTGGGTACTAAGCCAGGTGACATGACCAAAACAAGGTCTCTTTCCTCAAGAGCTAAACTGAAATAGTCAAAAAGGACATTTCTTTGTTTGCGATCATTTTCCCCACTCATTGGCTTTCTGGCCTGATTGTGCAGAGGCTGAATCCCAAAGGAACAGGAAGCTGGCTGCTCAGAGTGGGAAAAGGGTTTTGATTTTGAGTAAATAAGGATAACAGCAGATATTTTTGGTAAGAGAGCAGAGCCTGACTTAAATAGATTGGCATGGCCTGGCTGAATATTGGAGCTGACAAGGCATGCTAATTGCAAGGGCATGCTAATTTGATTATTTTTCTCTCTGGGAAGACCATCTGATGCAATTTATATAAAACTAGAAATCCAGAATGCATTTAGCAAAGGAGAATAATCAGGGGAGAGCTCTCAGAGTGTTACTGGATTCAGCAAGCTGGTAGCTCAGTGCTCCCATGACACCATTGCTGATGGTGAAATTCTAGGAACCAGCTACATTTGAATTAACAGGTAAGGTGACACTCTCCTCACCATTTCTGGTTATTACAAAGCATGGTCGAGTCTCTGATATGCAGAGGTAAATTATCTTCTCTGTGGCCAAATGGACAGCTCGGTCTGCCTTTCTTGGCCATGAATCACAGTGCACAGTTAGGATGTCATTGTGCTTAAAAGAGCTCTGGGAGGTCAGAGGGCCAGGGGTGTACAGGGGGAATCCAAAGCCCAGAGAGATGAGGGAGTTGCCCAGGTGACTAGTCAGGATGGGGCCAGAGCCAAGACTCACATCTCCATTGCAGCCCTTAAGAATGAATGGCGGCCAGGCGTGGTGGCTCGTGCCTGTAATCCCAGCACTTTGGGAGGCCAAGGTGAGTGGGTCACTTGAGGTCAGGAGTTCAAGACCAGCCTGGCCAACATGGTGAAACCCCATCTCTACTAATAACACAACTGTGCTAAAAACCCCATCTCTACTAAAAACCCCATCTCTACTAAAAATAGCTGAGCGTGGTGGTGCCTGCCTGTAATCCAGCTACTCAAGAGGCTGAGGCAGGAGAATCGCTTAAACGTGGGAAGCAGAGGTTGCAGTGAGCTGAGATTGTGCCACTGCACTCCAGCCTGGGCAACAGAGCAAGACTCTGTCTCAAACAAACAAACAAACAAAAAAAGAATGAATGGCTCTGACGGTATGGTGACTCACACCTGTAATCTCAGCATTTTGGGAGGCCAAGTTGGGAGGTCACTTGAGTCGAAAAGTTTGAGACCAGCCTGGACAACATAGCAAGACCCCATCTCTAAAAAAACATTAAGAATGAGTGGCTTGCTAAATACTACCAAAGCTAGACGATCTTAGAAATGGAAGATGAGGAGGAACCAGTAGAAGTTTGCTGCAGAGCCATTTTGGGGTCATGTTCTTTCCCTTCTCTCCCCATCTCACAGCTTGCACAGAGGTTGCAACTGGCAGCTCACAAATAAATGTTTCTTTTTCAAATGCATTGTATTAATATTAGTTTCTAACATTCATAAGTCTGTAGACGTCATATAATATAGTAGACTTCTGCCACCCTAGAGAATTTAAGATTCTCTGGCAAGAGCGAGCTTTCATTTCTCAAGGGAACAGTTAGGTGGGACCAAACAGCCACACTTTGGGTGGAGCAGGGGCTCCCTTTGGCCTCAGCCCCCATCTGCCCACTCTCTTGTTCCTTACTTGTCAGGAACCTCATGTCCTTAGACAGCCCTTACTAGGCCTGGGCAGGAGTGGCTGCTTGTTTGAGTGACTGGTGGGCTTCCTGGGTCCCTCCCAAGGGCCTGAGGAACTATGACTATTTCAGAAGTTTGGGACAACCTCTTAACCCACCTGCATAACAAAGTGCTTCAGTGGCCTTGTCACATAAGAAATGAGGGGACATCTTAGAGTCTGACACAGTTTCACCCTGGGCCCACCATGATTCAGTGGGAAAGCTGAGTCTATAAGGGCATGAAAGCCCTGCCTCCTGGTCTGAGGCTTGCCTGCTACTAGACAGAAACCAGGTGATACAAGATTGTTTGCAGGTTCAAACTCAGCCTTATATATTTCTTTACACCCATATGCATCACTTTCCCCCTCTTCTCCAGAATCAACTTGTATGAGTTGATGAAGAATAACAACTTTCAAGGCTTCAGTCTGTCGATAGTTCGGCGCTTCACTCTCTCTGTTTTGAAGTGCTTGCAAATGCTTTCTGTAGAGAAAATCATCCACTGCGATCTCAAGCCCGTGAGTACCACCTCCGTCCTGCCATGGAAACACTCTGGAAATACCCATTCTATTCCCTAGGCTGCATAAGAATCACAAACTCCAATCGAATCATTGCCTTTGACTTTTTTTTTTTTTTTTGGTGCTCTACTGTCATAGCAGTATGTCAAGGGAGGGCATTTAATGGGAATGTTGAACAAATTCAGTCAATGGCATTTCTAAGGCCATGCAAGCAAGGCCTAGAACCAGGTGCCAAAGAAGATAAAAGCAAAGTCATAATCTTCAGGAGTTGCAGAATCAATAGGGGGAAAGTGACAAAATATATGCAAAGGAAACTCTGAAAAGCAGTGACTATGAGGTCCAAATGAGAAACGCCGACCACAAGTCCAGTGGAAAGTCAGAGGGGAGGATGATGGGATTTTGGAGAGGATGTGGGAGGAGGCCCATGGAGGTGGTCCTATTTGAACTGGGCCCTGAAGGATGAGGAGCATTTAGGTAAGCAGAGGGCCCAGGGCAGCATTACTGTAGCTTGACCTATGTCTTTTCTTCTCTCCAGGAAAATATAGTGCTATACCAAAAGGGCCAAGTCTCTGTTAAAGTCATTGACTTTGGATCAAGCTGTTATGAACACCAGAAAGGTGGGTCCCATGTCAGTCCCATCATCTGAGTTTTCCTGTTGCAATTTCTCTCCCTTCACATACAAGGTCATCCGGCTTCTAGGCTGCGCTCAGCTAGCACCACTACCAGTATGATTTTGAACAAGGTGCTTCGCTTCTCTGAGCCCAAGTTGCCTCATCTATAATTTGAGAAAGTTGTATCCAAATACTATAAGGGTGCTTTCAAGCTCTCATATTCTGTAGATATGGAATTATCCTAGAACAGTGAGCCCCAAAACTAACTAAATGTGTATCTGAATTGCTTTGGGGCTCTGAAAAATTGTAGTTTGTTCCTAATCCAAATTTCTGGGAAGTAGCTAGGAGTCTGCACTTCAGAAACCACAGTCATTCTGAAGTTTGGAATTCACTGCCCCAGATCCTCTAGGTTTTATACTTTTTCAAGCTAGGATCCAAAAAAGTAGCTCTGGAGTACATTTTCACAGCATTTACTGAACTTTATTTAATATTGTGTTCTTTTGGCTTCTATCAGGTTCACTATAGAGAATATGTACCATTCTATAGACATTTATGATCTGTTTTGTGTCAGTCACTGTCCTGGGTACCAGGAACAATTAGTGAACATTCCCTGTCCTCAGGTTGCTTACTATCTAATGTAAGAGACAGAAAGATAAAATAATATGGTGAATACAATGATTAGAGATATACACAGGCTGTGTTAAAGATACACAACACAGGGACTTTGGGACCAGCTTTTAAGGTGGCAAGAGCTGTCAGAGAAAGCTTCCTGAGGCTGAAGAAAGGACTACTAGATGGTTGTTTCCAAATATTTGGCGTATCAATTTTTTTTTCAGGGAAACACATTTACAAGTTTATTAATAAAGAATATAATAAAAGACACAGATGAAGAGATACACAAGGCAAAGTATTGGGAAGGGGTGTGAAGCTTCCATGCCCTCTTGGGGGCACGCCACCCTCCCAACACCACATTTCCCATACCCTGGAAGCTCTCTGAATCCTGCAGCTTGGGGATTTTTATGAAGGCATCATCACATAGTCATTGAAGTTATTAACTCAGTCTCTAGCCCCTTCCCCCTTCCTAGAAGAAAGGAGTTAGAACTGAAAGTTCCTAGCTTCTAATCATGGCTTAGTCTTTTTGGCAACCAGCCCCTATTCAGGAGCCCATCAAGAGTCATCTCATTAGAACAAAGAGAGTCCTATCACCTAAGAAGTTCCAAAAGATTAGGAGCTCTGTGTCAGAAGCCAGGATAAAAAGTCAATTATTAGAACAAGAGATACATGTAGAACCCCTATCACTCAAGAAATTAAAAAGGTTTTAGGAGCTCTGTGCCAAAAGCTAGGGGTAGAGTCCTATATCTATTTCTTATTATGTCTCACACATGCTCATATACAAGCATGTATATTATTAGTTTGAAGAAAAAAATAAGTCGATGCACCACATACAGTGTTAGCCATTCACTCTCACACATTGTTGGAGGAGCTATAAATTCATATTATCTTTTGGGAGGATACTTTTGCATCTTTAACCAAACATTTCACTCTAAACCTTCAAAAATTATAAATTCCCCTCTGAAGAACCTCTCCTACAGATTACAGATGTTCCCATAGAATGTACATCTTCACTACTGCACTGTTAACTAGCACAACATTGGAACCAACCTAAACATCTACAAATGAAGAAGGGTTTAATAAATTAACGCTGTAATACCACGCAGCTATTTGAAAAGAGAGATTTAAATGTAATGGCCTAGACAGATGTCCATGATGAAGTAAGTGAAAAAACTGAATAATGAAACTTTTGACATGTAAATATATAAATATAAATAAGATATAAAAGGATTTGCACCACACTGTTAAAAGTGGTTATCACTGGAGATGAGCCTGGAAGAGCTTAGGGTTGAGTTTTCAACTTTTAGTTTACATATATATCTTTTTTTTAGTAAGGATATGGATGATTTTCAAAATTTTCTCTTGGATTTTCAATTTTTAAAATTTTTTAAAATTAAATAATTTGGTGTCTTTAATTTGCTAAAGATTTGCATAAGATTTCTGTATGTCTAGTCTTAAGTGAGACCAGTCTGTAGGGTTTGTGTGTGTTTGTGTATGTATCTTTGCCCTGTTTGAATACCAAAGTTACATGTTGAAAAAATGAATTGATCGTTTTCTATTTTCTGTTCCTTCAAAGTCTGAACAAAATAGGAATCATTTTATTTTCACAAGGCCTCTTAGAACCTAATTGGAAAGTCATCTGCATGTTGCATCTTTTGCAAGGGTAGTTCTTGAACCACTTTTCTACTTCTTTCATAAGCTGATATCCAGACTCCCTTTTGTAATGAAGTTCAGCTTTCATATCTGTATGAACTTATTTTTCAGAAAAGTTTTACTTATTCTGCTGTTCATGTCTTCAATCTGCTTTGCTTGTTGAATTCTCCTCATTTCTAAGACCTGCTCTCTTTTCTTTTGCAACCATGCTTTAAATACTATGTCATTCTCCCTCTTTTTTTCTTTGTCTTCTTCTATTTTCTGTTGCTCTTCCTCTCTTTTCAGCTTTTCTCTCTTTTGTTCTCGTTTTTGTAGTTCTTTCTGTCGAGGGGAAAGACAGTATGTTGAGGTCACTGATGAGATACGTGCAGACTGTCCTGATTAGATTTCCCATTCCCTTTACTTCGATCTGAGCTGGCAGCAGAGCTTGGACAAGTCTTGCTGTTGAGTGGTGGGATATAAGCCAACTTGTAAGTGGAGGGATATAAGCCAATGGCTCTCCTGTTGATGAGTGAGTGGCAGCATCAATCTTTGCTGCAGAATCTTCTTTCTTGATACCACTGACACAGGAGTTGGAATATCTGGGTAACAACTGCTGAGGGTCATTTTCTGTACTATTTGCATTATTAATGGGAGGCAAATACCCCTGACTCTTCAATGTCTTGTAAATTCAGAAGTTCAAATTTTCCATCTCTCTCTACCAGTATTGTCCTATCCTTGTTTATTTCATAGCTTCCATTAGTAGGTGACAGGAGCACACTTTCTTGTCCCAAATCATTGGAAATACATCACTGTGACAGTTTCCCAAATATATTTCTTTCATTTTCAAAATAACTTTTGTAAGTATTAATGTCTTTTAGTGGAGGAACTTTCAGATCAACTAATTTGCCGTTGAGCTTAAGTTTTCACTCCCTTTTACCATTCATGGGTTCTTGATTCTGTAGAAGCTTGTTAGCTTGCACAATTTTCTCTGTAATATCCCCTTAATTCCTCATCCTCTTCCTCCTCCAAGTCTTTCTGGCTTTCTAGTTTGGACTCGTGGAAAGAGTTTTCACTATCTGAATCTGATATGGGATCCAAAGGTTGAATACTCGGTACCGAAATGAAGTCATTTCTTCTTGGTGAGACCTCATCCTGCAAAGATTTGTCAGGATCAGAAAGCTGTTTGGTGTGTTCTATTACTGTTTCATTCTCTTTTAAGTCTTGGTTAATATTCTCTTCCTTCTCACAAGCCATCTCTATTATGCTGGCATCACTTTTTTCATTTTCATTAGTTAACCACTCCAGGTCCTTTTCAGAGTCATCTTCGTATTCTTCACTTTCTTTTGAATCAGTATCTTTATTTTCATTCATTTTCCTCTCTCCCACCATTAATATTTCCGCTCCGCATCATCCTTCCCTTCTCTCCCTCTGTTTCCCTCCTGGCTGTGTAAAATGTGGCGGCTGGGGTGACAGAGATGGCCAGGGGAGTTCTCCTCTCCTCCTCTTTCTAAGCTCTTCACATTGAGGCAAGGGAGACCCTGGCACCTGCCTCCGCAGCAGCCAGGACCACACTGCCATGGCAACCGCATGCCTCTGTGTCCTCCATCCGGGCCTCTCTCTGGCAGATCAATTTTTGAGGACGTAAGACCTTTATGTCTTTTATGTATGAATCCTATAAGAAATTCCAGCTAGAAAGTAATGCTTCCCACAAAGCACTTGTTTTCCCTTCGCAGATGTTGAAAGCTGTGTAACTTATCAGTTTTCATTTATCGTGGCTGCCAAGGTGCTCGGAACTGAATTTGTAATTATTTTATTCTTGGTTTCTAGCAGTCATTTCCCCCTTTGCATATTTTCTGACTTCTTTTTTATCTTTATTTTAACTGTGAGGCAGTATCTAATATTGATACTAGAATTGGACTGCCTACTCTCAAATCCCAGCTCTGTCACTTATAGCTGAGTAACCTTGACATTTTAACCTCTGTATGCCTCAGTTTTCTCTTCTTTAAATTGGAGGCAATAATACTACTTGCTTCACAGAATTAATGTAAGGGTTGAAAGGGCTTATCTATAAAAGTACTTGGAATCGTGCCTGGCACATACTAAACATAATGTAAATACCATTAAATCCATGTTCTGAAATACTCTGTGCATATGTACTTTGCAAAGTACTACAAATACATTTGGGAAGCAGGCAGGATATAAACATTACTTTTATTAAATCTCTATTTTGTTTTAAATCACAGAATTATGTTCTGACAATAACCAATTTAAACAACAGAAAAGTGGTTACAAAATCCCTGCCCCTCCCCAAGTAACCAGAAACCCCAGTTACGTGGAAATAACTACCGTGTTCCATTTCTTCGACTTCAGTCTATTCATCCTCATCTGTTGAGATTTTTCTTTCACAATAAGTGCACATGCTATATTGAATATAGACTTTGCATGCTCCCTTTCTAACTTGATATGCCTCTTCCCTTGCCAAGTCACAAGACTCAGAAGCTGTCTACCCCAAATTAATCTGACAGTTTGAAAACTTAGTCTTATATTTGTCTTATGTTTTGTTTGTTTGTTATAAACTTGGCTGACTTAAATTCACTTTCCTACAACAATGCCTACGTTGGAGTTTGTTATCAATAAAGCAGGGACAATAACACCTCCTTTATAATCAGATTGCTGTGCGGATTTGATGCTGTGATGGTGTAATGAGAGTTGTTAAGTGCTGGCCAGCTGGACTTCCCTTTCACTGCCAGCGGAGGCGCAATCTAAAGGAGAAGGTGTCCTGGGGGAGAGTGTTGTGGAGAGTAAGAAGTTTTCCCCACGAGTTTTCTCTTACTTTGCCTCCGCAGTATACACGTACATCCAAAGCCGGTTCTACCGATCCCCAGAAGTGATCCTGGGCCACCCCTACGACATGGCCATTGACATGTGGAGCCTGGGGTGCATCATGGCAGAGTTGTACACGGGCTACCCCCTGTTTCCTGGGGAGAATGAGGTGGAGCAGCTGGCCTGCATCATGGAGGTACGGGGAGGGCTGGCGGTCCGCTCCCACGGAGACCATGGGCTTGGCCCTCAGACACTGGGCTGCATCAGACTCGCCCAGGACCATGGCCTGCATACTTTGTTGTTGTTGTTGTTGAGTGTTCCCTAAAAGTAGTTTTGAAATTGTGTACTCCCTTGTACTTGTCAAGTCGACATCTAACGTTTTTATCATAAATTTAAATAGTTGCAGAGGATGTCATTTCCATCATATTGTAAATAGTGACATTTTAAAATAAAACTGTTACACTGCTCTTTCAAAAATATCCAAAAGAATGCAAAATCAGACTGACATGACACCCATTAAAATCTATCTGAAAGTATGTGAACAGGTTCTTAAGAGTTGTGCAATTATTTTACTTTGTTCTTTTTCCTTTTTGTTTCTACTCTTTTTTTCTACTTCCTCCATGGAATTTTATTCTAATTTAATATACATTTATGTTTAGAAACTTCTATCATCATTATAGCTTTAAAAATTTCCTGATACCGTAAGCTTCATGTGTAAAAATTTCTTTCTGGTAAGTTACCATTAAAATATATCTGGTGTGCAAATTTTGATAATTATTGAAAATAAAATGTGAAATCTTATTGGGCATACAGCTCTTAGAAAAATGAATAGAGCTGGGTTTTTTTTTTTTTTTTTCAAATTAATGCCTGTATCCATAGGTGAATAATGCTTCTTGCTAGAATGCCCAGGCTCGGGATCAATGCGATTCCAATTGCTTGGTGGTGTAGATGTGAACCCAGTGAGGAAGCCTGTTCTATTTAATGTCATCTAATTCAGTGACTCCTTTTGAGTTCTGTGTAAGAATCAAATGGTGATCTGTCATCTAAAATTTTGTTTACCAACCTGTCAGCTGACAACCCGCTTAAAATGTTGAAAACAAAGAATTGGAAATTTTTTTACTTCAAAACATGTGTATTGTTCAGGCATTAGTCATTCGTTACGGGAAATGACAGTTTTCTGGGAAAACTATCTCCTAATAGCAAGGCTTTACCAAGACTCATTATATGATTATTAATTATATCAATTATGCTTTCACTTGAAAGCCATCTTGTTATGGAAATAAATTAGACAAAATAGAAAAATCACCTTAAAAATTTAAAATTTTACATTTTAGGATTTTCCCAGTGAACAAATATATTTTGTGTGCAAACACTAAGCTAGCTGGCAGGCTGGCTATCTATCTATCTATCTATCTATCTATCTATCTATCTATCTAATCTATCTATCTATCTTTGCCAAATTTCTATTTTCCAGATTGTCTCAAAGTTACAGAGAAACGCACATAGCCTTGAGAATGACTAAACATAGATAATTTCATTTCATGATTGAAACTAATAATAAAATATTAAAATAACTTAGGTAAAAATAGCTGTGGTGGAATGAACACTGGCCTGCGAGTCATTAAACCTGGGGTCTTAGTCCTGGCTCTGTCTTTTTGACTAGTCATTTCCTGGCTCTGGACTATAAAGTGAGGGGAGCAGAGAAGATGGCTTCTAAGGTTGATAATGAGTGATTTTATAAAGCATCCCCAGACCATTCCTGCTTCCAATACCAAAGAGAACGGGGCCTATGTTTCAACTTTCCTACAGCCCCAGAACTGACTCAGCTTCCTCTTGACCTCAGTGTCAAGGGGTCTGAGGAACAGAAGAGCAGGATAATGGATGGATTATGGGTGGGAACCGAGCAGCAAGGGTAGGTGACCCACACTGTAATTTCCTTATCTCTGTGTGCCCCTCTAAGTTGCAGTAGGAAAAGATGAACAAGTAGGTGGTACACTTTTCTTTTCAAGAAGGTATTTTGTCTTATAATTGTCTGATGCTCATCCGGTGATTTTCATCTTTTCTTCTCCCTTTCCAGTACTCCATGGTGGGATATATCATTCTTTAATTCCGACATGGCAGCCTGTATACTAGTTTATTTGCTTTGACAATGACATCTGGCTGCTATCAAGGGTGGTGGCCCACCCCTAGTTGGTGCTGATGTTTGTGTAGAATAACATGGCCAGTGTCGATTTTTAGGATATGAAACCAGCCCTGGATTAGGAGTTAAAAGGCCCAGGCTCTGGGTTTGCTCTGCTACTGACCTGATGTTATTACTTAATGCTTTGAATCCTTATCTGTAGAAGGCAAAGCTTGGCCAAAGTACGCTCCACCCCTCAGCCTTTGAATCTGTGATCCCACAAAGAATGAACCAATTGAATTATCTTTATTAAGGTGCTGGGTCTGCCACCAGCTGGCTTCATTCAGATGGCCTCCAGGAGACAGACATTCTTTGGTAAGTCCTAGTGTGTCTAATGAGGTGTCACAGGCCTTGAAGACACCTGCCATACCTTAAGGCTCATTTCATTCTTTTCCCCTGGCCACATACCAAAGGGCTGTGATTAAGAGCGTCTTTCAGAGAAGTAAAAAAGATAATGAGCAGGGGAATCAGATAGCATGATGGAGATGGGATGGGGGAGTCACAATGGGAATGGGGTCTTGACAGTAAAAATGTTCAGGAGGAGGAGAATAGCCAGGTCTCTGCTCAGAAGAGCTATCAGCAAATATTGCACCCTCAAAATATTGTAACTGCATCCTCTCCTGGAAGTTCTCCCCACTGTCCCAAGCAACTTGCCCTCTCACACTATGCACTGTGCAGGGAAATCAAAGAGCAGAAGCTTCATTTCAAGAATAGTGGAAAATTCCATTGCGCATTATTGTTTCCCCTGCTAAAATTCTTCTTATCCTCCAGACCTTACTGTGCCAGGTTCATTGCCAATGGTTAAGCAAGGACTTAGTTTTGCTTTAATGTGTTGCGGCTGGTAGTTGTGTATGTGTCATCTGTCTGATTGTTGGGAGTAAACTTTGTCCACAGTCCAGGCTGCCCCTCTCCTCATAATTCCCAGAATTCTGGATTTTTATGATCTTCTACCTTTCTTAAATAAAGTGGTCCTATACAAGATGGAAGGATGGGTCGACAAGGTATCAACTGAGGCAGGGCTTTCAACGCACATGCACCAAAAAGACGCAGCAAGTCTCATACCTAAAATCCCTTTAAAGAACCACAGGAAGCTAAGAGTCCCAGATAGAAACAGCCAGAGTGGCCTGAAGGTCAGCAAAGTGGAGCAAAGCCAAACAGGAGGAAAAGGGAACTCCACAGACAGGGACTCCCTGCTACCTGGAGTGACATTTCTGACCAGCCATTGTTGTCGGGTCTGTTCATGGGCTCCCTCTGACTACACAATCCCAGACATTCCTGGCCCTCCCACCTCTGATTTTCAACTGCAAGCAGCTTCTGAGTGTGTATGCAAATCACACAATTTCTGTTCACAACTTGTCCCATCAGTAGGAAGGTCCAAGACACTCTCACGGGGAGATCCTTTAGGATAAAAGGGTTTGGGTCATGCTGGTCAGTATGAACTGATTCAGCCATGTGGGGGTTATAATTTGTCTATTTCTGTACCATTTGGTAAAAAGCCACAGCCCTAAGCCCTGCTACAACTTCAAGCTCCCTGGCCCTCTCCTAGGGCTCCTTAAACTCTCCATGATCCAAAAACCTAAAAGCGGAAGGCCAAGCAAGCAGAGGTGCTCTACGATCCTACTCCAGTGCCAGGGCTGTCTTCCATTCTGATTAGTCGGTTCCATGCCATTCATTCCAAGGTTAATTCTTTTAAACATCATCTTGTAATCATGGCTGGAGCTTTGGAGACCTTGCCTCTCAGCAGGGCAGTATCCTGGTTGCCATAGCGTGGTGCCCACCCATTAACCGAGCAATCTGGCGGTAGGCAGAGAATCTGGCTGGCTCCCCAGTATAATTTACACGTGGAGCATGGGAACTGGTCTTTGAATCCCAAATATACTTTTTCTACCCACAACTTAATAATTCAGTCTTTTGGATTAGGCAGAGTCATTGTGGGAAGACATAACTCTGAACTCATGAGGTAGCATCTAGGTGGGGACTAGCAGGAAGGGAACACAGAGCATCTTCATAGGAACGTACTAAAGACATAGGCACGTCTACTTCATAGAGTTCCTTATTTTTACCATCAGCACTAGGCTTTAGGATAGTGACGGGATTTTGGCAGCAACATCCGTGTCTTCGCTTCCTGCGAAAGAAGGAATGTTGCTGAGAACTGCATCTTCGTCCGTGTTTTCCAAACTCTATCTAAACATAAGAATCATTTGGGGACTTGGCAAAAAAGCTAATTCCTATGATTCTCTTCTATAAGCTATGCTATGGGAAGATTGAGATAGGACCCAGGATTCGACATTTTTAATGACAGCTCTTTGTGATTCTTATGACAAAATAAGTTTGGGAAACACTGTTGTCCACTTCAGTTCTTGACTGTTCCTTTCCCAGGTTTGGGCTGCCAACTCCTCCTCTGCCCCTGGCGATTCCTAGTTAATACCCCTAATTAGCAGCAAAATGGTGTTGCCTCAAGGCTGGTAAGATATTATACTTAGGTGGCCCAGGTGGCTCAGGTAGTAAGAAGGGGATGGAGGGAATGATTGATGTAGGCTAGAGTGAGAAAAAACAATTACGTGATCATGACTTTAGGAGCTTTGTTATTTATAAGACTGTGAGTTTGATTCTTCTTTGGTCATTGGTAAAAAGGACAACGTAGGATGAAGTGGGAGGGCTAAGGCCATGATCCAAAAGGAAATGGATATTTGTACAATTTCACAGGACCTTGTCACTTAAGATTTACTTTACCATTTTTATTATTATCATTAGCATTATTATTTTTTCTTGGTTAGTGTTAAACCATTTAAATTATTTGTTTGATTTGGAGAGGAGGTAGTGGGAAGGAAGTTCAGAACATACTGAATAGTAGGAAAAAAATCAATTTTTAAAGTAAATTGTATTCCTTGGGTAATCTACACATGGTTATTTCAAACTGAGACTGTGTGTGTGTGTGTGTGTGTGTTTACTGGGGTGTAGCATGAGGCGAGTGTGTAAGACAGACAGCAAAAGAGCTACAGAGGCCACTCTAAGCAGCAGCATGATGTGACCACTAAATATTTACACCTGAAACTAAGTACAGAATGTTGTATCTCTACAGATTCCAAAGGTTTTCCTAAAAATATAACCAACAACAGGGGGAACAAAAGATACCCAGATTCCAAGGACCTCACGATGGTGCTGAAAACCTATGACAGCAGCTTCCTGGACTTTCTCAGAAGGTGTTTGGTGTGAGTTTGTTGGGATATCTCTGTTTCTGGGTTTCCTCTTAAATGCTATACTTTGACACACGTTTGCTGGTGAAAGTCTAAGGCTGGGAGATACTTATAAAAGTAACAAGAAATGCTAACAATAGAGCCTTAAAGTCTACAAATTGCTTCCACATGTGTTGTCTCATCAGACATCTCTCCCTACTGTGTGGTTGTCAGGGCAGATGATTTGCTCTGTTTTGCATGTATGGAGGTTGGGGTTCAAAGAGATTAAGTGACCTGCCCTGGAATACGCAGTGTGTGGTAGAGTTTGTCATCTTCTTGGCCTCAAACTGCCTGGCAGTGAGACTGTAGGCCAGTCCTAAACGTCTTCTGCTCTGTGAGCTGAAGCCAACCCCCTAAGTGCTTGTTGTAATGATTTGTATACACATCCAGTGTAAACTGGTTTCAGGGCCTGTCCCCCTCCCCCTAGGATTTAGTACCCAAATCCTCTTATATTAGGGAATTAGGGGAAGGTGAGCTGTAAACCATTTATTATGTACAACTTTTTACAATCTATATGCATATTTTGAATCTTAGAAATTAGGTCTGTACTTAAGTCGTAGTACCCAGCACAGTGCCCAGTTTAAAAGGTGTTTAGAAAACGTTAGCTATTCTTATTATTTTACGACTATTAAAGAGGTAAATCTATCTCTACAGAGTGGCAAGTAGATTATCCATGTGATACTTGAAAAGTCATCACTTTTGTCTGGGCCTCAGTGTTCTTTCCTATAAAATAGGGTATTCCTAAGCTCCCTTCCAGTTCTATCAGTCCTGTAATTTAGTATTTTTAGAAGACCATATCATTACAGTCTCTTATTCTTGCAGTTGGATGGAGTAGTGTTACCAAAATACTCTTCTGGCATCTGTGATCTCCGGAATTTCAGTACTAGCTCAGAGGGTGAACCGTGAGGTAGTGATCAAAGTATTCCCGTCGTAGGGAGTCATGCTATTCACTCATCAGAATAATCAAGGTAGAGAAGGTTCTTGTACCCCATCTTTACCCCTACCTTAACAAATGACAGAAACCAACTGCTGAGACAGATGGGTTATCCAGAAACCTCGACCATCCAGAACACAGCTCAGCACCAAGGAAGGCATTATTTTCTTCTTTAGTGCAAAGGACTGATTACTTACAACTTGCAAGAGGCAGTCGGGCTGATGGGGACTGTTACCTTATATATATATGTAGCTAATTAGAAAATCTTTGAGACTAAAAGTTTTTGAGCCAAGTTCAATAGGCATAAACGTAAAGCCCTGTGTCTAGACTTTGTAGGCTAACTCCAAAAGTCCAGGAAAGGAGAGATGTTGTTTAACAGCAATTCATTTGACACAGAAATGAGAGTTTGAGCTGTTTTAGGACCTTGATGAGTCTAGAATGTTTATACTGTCTCCCTGCAGTTATAGAAGCTATTCCTACCATGATGGACACCAGTCAGACAACTGCTACAATATCCTTATTTCAGAAGGTGGTCAGATGGTGAAAACCATATCATATGATCATTAGTTAGTAGCGATGTAAATATTTTCAGATGGTTGAAGGACTGAACCATAAAATAAGGATTAGTTATTTTGTATGATGGTAATGCGTTGATGAATTAGGACCTGGGTAAAAGTTACTGGGAAGCAAACCAGTTTTGGCACAATAAAAGTCAAGAACTTTTAAAGAATCAGAGTTTTTTCAAAATTGGAATAGATGGTTCTGTGAGTTAATGTCTTGTCACTAAATAACTTAAGAATTGCAGGGTGATTCCATGATGGTAGTTCGGTCAATGTAGTCTGCTACTGAATTACGTGTTTGATTGGATTATATCCAAGTCCCAATATTCTAGAATTCTGTAAATCTCCTTGCAATATTTTTGAAGCCCCAATTCTGTAGTCTGGAAATTGAAATCTTTGTTTTTAATATTCTTAGCTTACCAAACCCTAAATCCTATTGATTAAGCTTTTGTAAAATAATATTTCTTATAAGGAAATTTCTAGGAATGCTGGAAGACTTGGACTGTAATATATATTCCCCAGCTTGTTATACACATCTTCTAAAAAGATTATTTCCATTAGTTGTTTCCAGGTACTTTTAAGTTATATGCCATAATCTCTGTTCTATGATGATATATCTTTGAGATATCAACATAGCTTAAATAGAAACCTTTATTGGGTTTTAAAAATGTTTTAATATATTAAAAGGAAATAAAACAATAACCCATGCGGGGCTTTGTTGGGGTGCAGATGGGAACCTTCTCTTCGCATGACCCCGGACCAGGCCCTCAAGCATGCTTGGATTCATCAGTCTCAGAACCTCAAGCCACAGCCCAGGCCCCAGACCCTAAGGAAATCCAATTCCTTTTTCTCCTCTGAGACAAGGAAGAACAAGGTTCAAGGCTGTCATCACTCGAGGAAAAAAGGTACAGCCTGTCAAATAACCAGTCCTATTCCCACAGTCCAGGAATTAATATTCTAGAATTCTGTAAATCTCCTTGCGATATTTTTGAAGCCCCAATTCTGTAGTCTGGAAATTGAAATCTTTGTTTTTAATATTCTGTTTAATATGCTGTGTAAGCATTTCTGAAGGACTTGCATGTCAATTTCTCTAACCTCAACCTGGGATAATTCTTGTGGCTACATCATGACTAGCCTGCCATTTCTTACCTTTGGGATTTTCCTTTTCCGGGAAATTTGCCATTAGCCTGGATCTTTTTTGCCCCTTATTAGGATTTTCCATTTTTCTCCTATAATCAATTTCCTTTCTCCTCCTCCCCTTTTCATTAACTGCGTCCACCCCTTTATGCCCTATAATTACCTTTACAATTTCTGTCAGTGCCAGATTATGGCATTATGCAAATTTTTATATGCAATATAGCCTAGTGGTTACGTACATGGTCACAAGAGTCAGGTTACCTGGGGATTAAATTCTGGTTCTACTACTTATCAGGTGTGGACTTAACCTCTCCATAGCTCAGTATCTCCATTTATGAGAATGAGAATAATGCCTATTCTCCAGGGTCGCTGAAATGATCAGATGAATTAGTAAACGTACAGTGCTTAGAATAATGCCCGGTACATTGAACGTGCTTTACAAATGAACTGTTTATGTATCATCACAGTCATGGTTTCCACTAAGTGATGTACAACCTAAAGGACAATTAACATATAATCCATATTTGAATCTTGTTCCCTTCTGTCTTCTCTCTCCTTCAGCAGATGAGATCACCAAAGAGACTACAGAGAAAACAAAAGATGGCCCCATGAAGCATGTTCAGCATTCAGGTGATCAGCAGGACTCTCTCCAGCTCGGAGCTGACACTGTTCAGCTGCCTCAACTGGTAGAAGCTCCCAAGAAGTCAGAGGCAGCTGTTGGGGCGGAGGTGTCCGTGACCTCCCCAGGACAAAGCAAAAACTTCTCCCTCAAGAACACAAACATTTTACCCCCTATTGTATGACCTTTGCTGAGGGTATGTCCTGCTCCTTTCCACCAGTGATTTGTATTAAGACAGCACTTATATTGTACAATACTTCAGACTGTTTTTTTTTAAATACATAAAAGTTTATTTTAAAAAACTCTATTAAATATGGCCAATTGGCATGACTGCTCTTATGAGGGACGAGGGAGGATGTCCTTGCACTTAAATTCATTCCATATGTGTCTGTGTGTGTAGAGGGGTGGGTAGTTTTTAACTCTCAGTGTTACAGCATCATTAATGGAACTCCAAACAAAAGAAAAATTTTTTTCTTCTTGCCCATGACTGCCAACCTATGTCAGGATTTTTGTTTGAAAATGATAGAAGCTGAATTCAAAAGCAGTTTAAACAATGGAAGACATTTATTGACTTACATAATTGGGGAATCAGAAAGGGTAGATGTAGTTTCAGGCACAGCAGGATCCAGGAATTCAAATTAGGTTGTAGGGCTCAGACTCCCCCTTCATCTATTAGGCTTGCTTCTCACTATGGTTAACTTCATCCTGATGACAGGCCTTGCTCAGAAGTTAACCATCAACATCCAGTCAAAAGATACAGGCTTCCTTGCTAACAGGGAGTCTCCAAAATGACTGTGACACAGAAATTGTGACTGGGGGACTGGGATGCTTGGCCAGTCTGGGCCCCAAGCCCACAGTGATGGTGAAGGCACTGTGACTGATGCTTCTCTAGACTAGAGCGAGGGATGGAAGGTTTCCCAAAGGAAGGGAAGCTAGGTAAACAGGCAGGACATGTTCACTCATCTACCATACACCAAATCTAAGTATGTCAAGAATTCTTACTTCCCTTTCTAATCCTCATCTACACAAATACATAATTTTTATGTAGCTGTCATGGGACAGATAGAATTTTACATGAAACTTAAGATCATAACATCAGAAACAACATAGAATATATAAAAATAGTTTTCTTTTTTACTTGCCATTTGGAATAAACTGCCCCCAATACAGTTTTCATTTTAATTGTTGCATAATATTTTATGAAGGGGGACACCAGCCCATTGAAGCAATGGATTTGGACGTAATCTCCCAGGAAAAATCTTGAGTTAGAATAGCAGAGGGTTGAGAGAAAGTCCCAGGGAAGACAAATATATAAGGAGTTGCCAGAGTTGAGGAGGTCCCCCAAGAGACCCAGAGATACAGAAAGAAAATTAGAAGCCAATGAGAAGTTTCTAGAAGGAAAGAGGAGTCAAGATAGAAAATTTCCACAGAAAATCCAGGATAAGAATAGAAAATATTTCTTAAGTGGGGTGATATGGACATTAAGTCAGAGCAATGTTAGAACAGGTAACTTATCCAGTTTCTATAGCCAGAAAGCCACAAAACCAGCAATAGAACTCAGATCCTTGGGAATATTCTCGACACGATCTTCAACCATGGATGAAATTGGAGGTGGACACTGTTCTGCAGCTCTACAGATAATAAGAAGCCAAGTCTTCAACATTGTAATCAGGATGATTTTGATTGAATATTCAAAAGTATCTTCTGATTTTCATCATTATAAAAGGTTAAAATGAATTCTTGATAAACTGTGGCTTATTTTAAGAGAATAGTTTAAATAAGGAAACTGCAAATTGTGACACAGACAGGGGACAGGCTGAGTGACCTTCAGCAGGGCCTCTCAGTCCAGCTCTGTTGTACCTCTAGCATTCATCTGGTTATTTTTTTCATTCCTGGGATTTCTTTACCTGATTGTCCCATTGGATCCCAAAGAAACAAAACATGTGGAGCCCTTTAATTGTAATTTAATTGTAATTTTACGTCCTTGCTCGCATGGACGGGAAAATCTGCAAAATCCAGTGACTAGCATAAGATGACATGTCTTTGATGAGAGTGGTAGGAAGATAATGTTAGGGCTCTGTGAGGATATAGAAGGGGAGATATGAAAGTGAGAAAGAAGGGCGGGGATAAGGGCCGGCCCTGCTGCCAGAAGAGGGGAAAGCAGTGGGGTTGCCGATCACAGGTTCACCATCAGCCAGTCCAGCAGCTGCAGCGGTGTGACATTCCCCACCGCCTCATTCAGCTGGCGCTCCTTCTCATAGCGCAGCACCGACTGCAGAACCTCGCCCACGCTGCATCCTTTGTCCACGGCAGCAGCTGAGAGCTGAAGTAGCTGTGAAAGGAAAGAAAACACTAGTGGTGAGGCACAGCATCCCATGGCAGGCCAGATGGAGCCTGCCAAGGCTAGAGCAGAGAGGCCAGGCAGACCTTGGGAAACTGCAACACAGACTTTAAAGTTTGCTGGCCTGTTTAACAGAAGGAGGTTGGAGACATCATTCTTAGTTTAAAGAAGAGATGTTAACACCCACCTGCCCATGATCTTCCTCTCTAAGAATTCTAAGGTTCTAAGCTCACCCTAATATCATAAAAGTCTCCATCATTGTCCTAAGACCAATAAGGCAAGATGGAAAATATCCAGTGGACAAATGTGGATGCTGCTTTCCATGCCCCATACGCCACAGAATCCTAAAATGTTAGAGCAAAAAGGCACCTCAGAGATCAATTCAACCCTCATGAAAATGTTTCCCAGAGAAGTACAGAGATTTGTCAGAATTAACTGCTAGTAATTAGCAGAACCAAAACTCATTGCAGGTATTGGATCCTATCTTTAGCTCTTTTTCCAAGTACAAAATGAGAAAAGTTAGTTAAGCAACCATTCTAATATAAATACAACACTGTCTTTATTAATGGAATCCTAAGGGCAACAAACTGTCTCAAGTAATCAGATTTTTATTTTGTTCATTTTGCTCTTGACTTTTTACAACAAAGGGCAGGCAACAGATCAAATATTGAGAGCCTCTTCAGAGAAAGAAATATCCATGTGAGAAACTGAAATAGAAGAACCAAATGGAAATTTTAGAACTAAAACTTACCAACAAAATATAAAATAAAAACCTATCAGATGGGCTAAATAGCAGAACGTAAATGAGGGAGGAAAGTCAGTAAACTTGAACGTAGATCAATAGAAATTATCCATGCTGAACAACACATGAAATTGATTAAACTTATTTCAAAAAACATTTAAAAAATAAACAGAGCCCAAGGACTTGTGGGCAATACCAAAAACTTTAACATTTATGTTATTAGAATACCAAAGAAGAGAAAAGCGATGATGCAAAACATATTTGAAGAAAAATAGATGACAGTATTCCTAATTTGCCAAAAAGTTTTAAACCTATACATTCAAAAAGCTCAGGGAACCTAAAATAAGACAAACCCAAACCCAAACCCAAAGAAATTAACTCCAAGACCTACCATAACTAAATCGCTGAAAATTAAAGAAAAAGAAAAAAATCTTAAAAGCATCCAGAGAAAACCATTTATAGGGGAACTGCAAGTCAAATGACAGCCAATTTCTCATCAGAAACCATAGAGGACAGAAGAAAGTGTCACGTCTTTTAACCGCTAAGAGAAAAAAACTTGCCAAATTAGAATTCTATATCCAGCATAAATTATAACTCAAGAATGAAAGTCAAATAAAGACATTGTCAGAATAAATAAAACTGAGAGAATTCATTGCCAGAAAATGTGTTCTAAAAGAATTGCTAAAGGAAGTTCTTCAGAGAGAAGGACGATGATATCAGAAGGAAACTGGGAACATTAAGAATGAATGAAGAGCAACATAAACAGTAAAACTCTCAGTATAAATAGTAGGCTATCCTCTTCAGTTCTTAAAATATGTTTTAAGGGCCAGGAGCAGTGGTTCACGCCTGTAATCCCAGTACTTTGGGAGGCTGAGGCAGGAGGATCACCTGGGGTCAGGAGTTTGAGACCAGCCTGGCCAACATGGCAAAACCCCATCTCTACTAAAAATACAAAAATAACTGGGCGTCATGGCATGTCCCTGTAATCCCAGCTACTCAAGAGGCTGAGGCAAGAGAATCGCTTGAATTCAGGAGGCGGAGGTTGCAATGAGCTGAGATCATGCCACTGCACTCCAGCCTGGGCAACAGAGTGAGATTCTGTCTCAAAAAAAAAAAAAAAATGTTTTAAGGTTGAAAGCAAAAGTAACATTGAGGGTTTTTTCAAAGTATGTAGATTAAATACATAAAGCAACTCAACTATAAAGGGAAAAGGATAAAGGAACCTTATATGGTAGTAATATTTCTACATTCCAGCTTAAGTGGTAAACTATTGACGCTACATGGATTCTGAGAAGTTGGTATATATATTGTAATCCCTAGATTAACTACTAAAAAAACTACACAAAAAGATATAGTCAAAAATGCAATAGATAAATTAAAATGGAATACTAAAACATGTTCAAATAGTCCAAGAGAAGGCAGCAAAGGGAAAACAGGAGGAAAAGAGAAGCAACAAATAATAAAATGGTAAACTTAAATCCAAACATATCCATAAATTGGGCTAAGCATAAATGATCTAAACATATCAAATGTCAGAATGGACAAAAAATATAACCCAAGTGTATGCTGCCTACAAAAAACCTCACTTCAAATATAAGAAGTTAAAATTATAGGAAAAGATGTCCCATGAAAATGCCAATCAAAAGAAGACTTGAATCTAACATTTATGGTCAATAGAATTTTTTAATAAAGGAGATGGATAATTCAGAGGGGCCAGATTCCCAGTGGTCTTTTCAACAAATGGTGCCAACATAAGCTTCATATCTATATGCAAAATACTGAATTTGGACTCCTACCTCAAAAAAATTAACTCAAAGTAGATCATAGACCTAAATATAAGAGCTAAAATTATCAAGCATGTAGACAAAAACAAGGAGAAAATCTTCATGGCCTTGCATAGGTCAAGGTTTCTAGCTCTCAGCACTCCTGGCCTTCTGGGTTTGTTGTGGGGCTATTTTGCTCATTGCATGTTGTTTAGCAGTATCCTTGGCCTCTACCTGTTTGACTCCCGTGGTAACCCCTTTCTCTGTTGTGACAGCCAAATACGTCTCCAGACATTGCCAAATATCCCCTGGGGGGCAAAATTGCTCCTGGTTGAGAACCACTGGGTAGGCAAAAATTTGTTATGACACTAAAATCACAAGACATAAAAGTAAAAAATGATAAATTGGATGTCATTTAGTTAGAGAGACTTCATTTTGCTCTTCAAAAGACTCCATTAAATAAAAAGAAAAGCCACAAACTGAGAGAAAATATTTGCAAAAATGTATCAGATAAAGGACTTGTATCCAGAATATATAAAAGAGCTCTTATAATTCTAATCAAGAAGAAAACAATCCAACCAAATTATGGGTGAAAGAATTGCACAGATATCTCACTAAAGAATATATATGAATGGCTAATGAGCACATAATAGAATAACGTGCTCAATATTTTTCATCATTTTAATGTATGTATGCCAAATGAAATCCACAATGAGATACCACTATAATTATTACAATAAATGAAAGAATAATATTGACCAGGATGTGGAGAAACTGAAACCTGTGTAAATTACTGGTGAAAATGTAAAATGCTACAGCCACTTCAGGAAATAGTTTGGCAATTTCTCAAGAAATTACACTTAACCGGTCAGGCGTGGTGGCTCATGCCTGTTTTCCTGGCACTTTGGGAGGCCGAGGTGTTCGGATCACTTGAGCCCTGGAGCTTGAGACCAGCCTGGGCAACATGACAATACCCCATCTCTAAAAAAAAATACAATTAACTGGGCGTGGTGGGGGGCGCCTGTAGTCCCAGCTACTCGGGAGGCTGAGGTGGGAGGATCACTTAAGCCTAGGGAGTCTGAGGCTGCAGTGACTATGATTATGCCACTGCACTCCAGCCTGGGCAAGAGAGGGAGACCCTGTCTCAAAAAAAAAAAAAAAAAAGAAAGAAAGAAAAAAAGAAAGAAAATAAATTACAAAATTACATTTATTGAATTACACTTATTGTAACATGCTGCAATTCCATTCCTCATTATCTGCCCAAAAGAAATGAAAACATATAACCACACAGACTTGTATGTGAATGCTCATAGTCGCATTACTCATAATAGCAAAAACGGAAACCATCTAAATATCTATTAACTGATAGGTGGACAAACAAAATGCAGTATATCTACATAACGAAGTACTATTCAGCAATAAAAAGAAATAAACTACTGATACATGCTACAACACAGATGAACCACAAAAAACTTACACTAAGTGTAAGGAGCCTGATGTAAAAGACCACATACTTTATGGCTCCGTTACATAAAAGGTCAAGGAAAGACAAATTTATAATGATGGAAAGGTTAATGGCTGCACATGGATGGGAGATGAAAACTGAGAAATGTAAACACGAATAGCCTAGAAAATTCTGAGGCAGAGAAATAAAGAGTCTCCAGTCCTATCGGATATTCAAAAATATTATAGAATTACAGTAATTAAAATAAGATGCTATTGGTACAAGAGTAGATGGACAATTCAATGGCACAGAGTAGAAAGTTTAGAAAAAGAATAGGAAAATAATTAGAGATTGTGGCCAGACGCGGTGGCTCATGCTTGTAATCCCAGCACTTTGGGAGGCCGAGGCGGGTGAATCATGAGGTCAGGAGTTCAAGACCAGCCTGGCCAAGATTATGAAACCCTGTCTCTACTAAAAGTACAAAAATTACAGTGTGCCTGTAATCCTAGCTACTTGGGAGGCTGAGACAGGAGAATCGCTTGAACCTGGGGGGCGGAGGTTGCAGTGAGCCAAGATCGCACCACTACACTCCAGCCTGGGTGACATTGTGAGACTGTCTCAAAAAAAAAAAAAAAGATTGTAACTCTAATTCGTACCTTATATAAAAATGAATTCAAAATGTATTAAAGTCTTAAATATATTTTAAAAATCATAAAAGTACAGTCATACACTGCATAATGCTGTTTCAGTGAACCACAGACTGTACATATGATGGTGGTTCCATATGCTTATACTGGACCTGAAAAACTCCTATTTTCTAGTGATGTCATAGTTATCGTAAAAGAGCACAACACATTACTCACTTGTTTGGGGTGATGCTGCTGTAAACAAACCTACCGTGCTGCCAGTTATATAAAAGTCTAGCACACACTATTACATATAGTGGATAGTACTTCATAATGATAATAAATGAGTACATTACTGATTTCTGTATCACTGTACTATACTTTTAGTGTTATTTTAGTCTACTCCTTCTACTTATTAAAAAAATTAATTGTAAAACAGCCTCAGGCAGGTCCTTCAGGACAAAGGCATTGTCATCATAGGACATAATAGCTCCATGAGTGTTACTAACCCTGAAGACCTTCTAGTGGGAGAACATGCAGAGGTGGAAGGCAATGATATTGATGATCGTGACCCTGTGTGGGCCTAGGTCAATGTGTGTGTTTGTATCTTCATTTTTAATAAAAAGTAAAAAAATTAAATAGAAAAAAGCTTATAAAAAAGAATATAAAGAAAATATTTTTGTATAACTGTACAATGTGTGTTTTAAGCTAAGTGTTATTACAAAAGAGTCAAAAAGTTAAAAAAATTAAAAGTTTGTAACGTAAAAATGTTACAGTAATCTGCTAACTTACTATTGAAGAAAGAAAAATATTTTAAAATATTTATTGTAGCCTAAATATACAGTGTTTATGAAGTCTACAGCAGTGAACAGTAATGTCCTAGGCCTTCACATTCACTCGCCACTCAGTCACTCACTCATCAAGAGCAACTTCTAGTCCTGTGAGCTCCATTCATGGTAAGTGACCTATACAGATGTACCATTTTTTATCTTTCAAACCATATTTTTACTGTACCTTTTCTATATTTAGATATGTTTAGATCCACACATACTGTGGTGTTACAATTGCTTACAGTATTCAGTACAGTAACATGCTGTATATAGGTGTGTAGCCTAGGAGCAATAGGCTATACAATATAAGCTAGATATGCAGTAGGCTATACCAGCTAGGTTTGTGTAAATACCGTCTATTATGTTCACACAATGAGGAAATCGCTTAATGACACACTTCTCAGAACATATCTCCATGACTAAGCGATGCATGACTGAACTAGAAAAAAACATGGGAAAGTTTTGCTAATATCGTAAAGTGGAGAATGTTTTCCAAAATATAACATAAAACCCAGCAAAAATAAAAGAAAAATGTCTCATATTTGATGACATTTGTATAGCAGAAACAAACTACAACAACAACAAAAAAAACACCAATCAAAAGACCAATGGCAAAGGAAATATTTGTATTTAATATCATAAAGGTTGATTCCTTGTAATATATAAAACTCTTATAGATCAATAAGAAAAAGGCCTACAATGCAATAAAAAAATGGGCAGAACATAAAAAGAATACCTAGGAATACAGCTAACTAGGGAGGTGAAAATCTCTACAATGAGAATTACAAAACACTGCTCAAAGAAATCAGAAATGACACAAACAAATGGAAAAATATTCCATTCTCATGGATAGAAAGAGTCAATATTGTTAAAATGGTCATATTGCCCAAAGCAACTTAAATGTTCAATGCTATTCCTATTAAACTACCAATGAAATTCTTCACAGAACTAGAAAAAACTATTTTAAAATTCATATAGAACCAAAAAAGAGCCTGCCAACAGCCAAGGCACTCCTAGGTGAAAAGAACAAAGCTAGAGGCATCACATTACTCAACTTCAAACTATACTACAGGACCACAGTAACCAAAACAGCACAGTACTGGTACAAAAACAGACATATAGATCAATGGAACAGAATAGAGAGCCCAAAAATAAGGCCACACAGCTACAACCATCTGATCTTTGACAAAGCTGACAAAAACAAGCAATGGGGAAGGACTCCCTATTCAATAGGTGCTGGGATAACTGGCTAGCCATATACAGAAGATTGAAACTGGACCCCTTCCTTACACCATATACAAAAATCAACTCAAGATGGATTAAAGAATTAAATGTAAGATTAAAAACTGTAAAAACTCTGGAAGAACACCTAGACAATACCATTCTGGACATAGGAAGCAGCAAAGATTTCATGATGAATACACCAAAAGCAACTGCAACAAGAGCAAAAATTGACAAATGGGATCTAATTAAATTTAAGAGCTTCTGCACAGCAATAGAAACTATTAATAGAGTAAACAGACAACCTACATAATGGAAGGAAATATTTGCAAACTATGCATCTGACAAAGGTCTAATGTTCAGCATCTATAAGGAACTGAAACAAATTTGCAAGAAAAAAACAACCCCATTAAAAAGTGGGCAAAGGACACAAACAGACTCTTTGCAAAAGAAGACATATGTGTGGCCAAAAAGCATATAAAAACAAGCTTAATATCACTGGTCACTAGATAAATGCAAATCAAAACCATAATGAGATACCATCTCACACCAGTTAGAATGGCTATTATTAAAAGTAATGGCAAGGATGTGGAGAAAAGGCAACACTTATACACTGTTGGTGGGAGTGTAAATTAGTTCAACCATTGTCAAAAGCAGTGTGGCAATTCCTCAAAGAGCTAAAAACAGAACTACTATTCAACCCAGCAATCCCATTACTGGGTGTATACCCAAAGGAATATAAATTGTTTTACCATAAAGACACGTGCACATGGATGTTCATTGCAACACTATTCACAATAACAAAGACATGGAGATAACCTAAATGCCCATTAATGGCAGATGGGATAAAGAAAATGTGGTACATATACACCATGGAATGTTATGCAGCCATAAAAAAGAACACAGCCATTTCCTTTGCAGGAACATGGATGCAATTGGAGGCCATTGCCATTGGCAAATTAACTCAGGAACAGAAAATGAAATAGAGCATGTTATCAGAAGTGGGAGTTAAATGATGAGAACACATGGACACAAAGAGGGAACAACAGACACTTGAGGGTGAAGGGTGGGAGGAAGAAGACACTCAGAAAAAAATAACTATTGGGTCAGTACTAGGCTTAGTACCTGGATGACAAAATAATCTGTACAACAAACCCGTGTGACCTGAGTTTACCTATATAACAAACACACACATATACCCCTGAACCTAAAATAAAAGTTAAAAAAAAATGGGCAGAAGTTATGACCAATTTATCCACAGAAGAGGAAATTCAAATGGTCTTAAATATATGCAAAGATACTCACCCTCATTGCTAATAAGACAAGAAGTAAAGCAACTTAGCAAATTAAAAATTTTAGCATGCACTGTTGGTTAAAGTGTGAGGAAATAGTCCTCTTACACTGTTTTAATAGGTGTGTTAATTGGTACAAGCTCTATGGAAGGCAATTTGGAAACATGTATCAAATTACACAAATAATATTCTCAGTGACCTTGAAATTCCTTTCCTAGGTGTATAGCACATGTGAATACATTTGAATCTGTGCAAAATTATGTATATTCAAGGATATTCAGTGTAGCATTGCTTACAGTGCAAAATAGTGGCAACTGAAATATCCATACATAGGGGAGGGGTTAAATATATAAAACATATATAAAACATATATGATATATGAAATGGCTTCATATATTTTATAATACATGAAGCCATTAAAAAGAATGTGGCAGCTCTATATGTTGCAGAAGAGGATATATATATAAAAAATAATAATTTGTGACTTTACGTGTGTGTGTGTGTGTGTGTGTGTGTGTGTGTGTGTATTTCTGGAAGGATAAATAAGAAATTGATCCAAATGGTTTTTTTTCTCCAGGGAAGGCAACGGGATGGAGCACACAAATGAGAAAACAACCCTTAATTTTCACCGTGCATCCTTTTGTACTTTTGAATTTTGAACTATGCACACATATTATTTATTCAAAAATAAATACAAATGTATTTAAAGACATCGGGCTCACAGACATCCCAGTGACAGCAGGTTCAATCACCTGAATCAGTATGATAATATTTGCATACATTAATCTCTTTTCAAAAAGTCATTTTTAGGTAGTTTCTTTGGTGTCTATGTCATCCCTGTTCTTAAAAATATACTAATATTCAGTGCATCTATTTATTAGTTGAAGTTTGAGCATGCTGCTTCTCATTCCTTCTACTCTTAGAGGGAGTCAATAAAATAGATGACTGTCTTTATCTTTAGAGTAGACAAAGGTGTGTGTGTGTGTGTGTGTGTGTGTGTATAAAAGTGGGGGACTGCAAGTCTATTGTCCTATTTTAGATACATGTTTCAATTTAAAATAATCTAAAACAACACATTCCAATACAAAAAAGTCTAAAGCCAGAATGTATTATGTGTGTTATATATGATGGGTTTGATTTCAAAGATGGCTACAAAAGGCTTTCTCACACATTATACACATGAAGGCTATGCTTGTTTTTAGATTTTTTTCATCAGTTTAAATTTTCTTCAGAATATAGCCTCCCACTCCCCACCTCTGCTAATTGCTATATACTATAAAATAGTTGTCTGTTTTATGGATTGGAAACCCTGCGTGGAGACAGAGCTTGCCAACGACCCTTAGGAATAGATCTAATATTGGAAGTTCACATTGTCTTCTAGCCTAACTTGAATGTGCACACAGCTCACTTGGGTATTTTGCTAAGATGAAGATTCTGATTCAGTAGGTCTGGAGGGAAGTGTGAGATTCTGCACTTCTAAAAAGTTCCCAGGTGATGCCAATGTTGTAGGTCCACAGACTACACTTTAAGTAGCAAGTGTAGTCTTGCTAAGACCAAAGTCAAAGACCATACAGTTTCTTGTTTAGCCTTGATATAGCCTAATCTGGATGCTCTGTAATCGTGTGTCTTCCCAGTCATCAGAGAAATGTAGCGACCCAGTTGCAAGCGTTGCTAATACCATGTAAATACCACTTAATTAAGCAGAGAAAGCCTCTTTTTCCTTATCTTCTGATTTCTATGATGATGAAATTTTCTAAATAATTCTAGCCTCTTGTGCCACCCTTTGCTACTTAATGATTAACAGCAGTTGGTCCACTTTTCTCAATCAAGAGGAGACAATCAAAAGCACTGAGGAAGAGAAAATGAGAGAGAGAGAGAGCGAGAAGGCAGAGAAGAGAGAGAAGGGAAGGTTGTAGGGATGGTCTTTTTAATTCCCGCACTTCAGTATGAAGCATCTTGGGTAAGTGTGCGTGTTCTCCAGACTCAAACCCTCCCTTTGGCGAGCAGTTCTGATGCTTACTGGGCACCTTGGGTGGAGGACAAGAACTTATCAGGCACGTTTACCTTTATCAGTAATAACAGTGATAAGTTGATTTCCCATCTGCCTTATGCTTTAGTCTTACTTGTCAACTGATTGAGAGCTAAGGGTAGGGGGAAGAGGGGTGTTATCCACTGAATCCTTTCAAATCCCCAAAGCCACCTAGACAACCAGCTAAGACAGTAATGGCATGTTTGAAAAGGTCATAAATTCAGACTCTGCCTCTTCCCTAACACATCGCAGGGCTACTTTCCAGCTTCATCTCATCCTTTGAGCAATGCTGTCCTATCCAAAACTCAGCCTAGAGCCCAGACCTTAATCTGATTCTTTCACTAGGTCTCTTGGAGGTTCATCATCTGTACACTCCTACTCCTAAATGCAGAAAACAGAAGCATATCATTTATCCCCCTTTTCCCCTTTGATATGCTTGTATTGGGCAAAAACTAATTTTACTTTATCCATTATCTCTGCCAAAAGGCATGATCTTCAAATCCCACTGTTCCCATTTTACCTTCTCTGTGGCTATCTTCCCATTCAGAAAGAAACCAGAACTTAAAGCTCTAGTTAAATCTTAATAAAGCTTCCAAATTCCTCTGCCTTTGTTTCTTACCTTCTCCTGGATCCCTTCATCATCACCAGCAAAATACAAAATAGGGACATTGAGCTCAGAGGCAGCTACCCATTGAAGGACGGCTTGGAGTTGCTTGTTCTGAACTGTATCCGTTAGGTTGTGATTGCTGACAATCACCTTGGGTGCTGCACACCCTTCAGGGGGCTGTCCTGATATACCTCTCATTTCATTATGGATAGCTTGATAGGCATTCTGCAGGAGAGCTTCTGCTGACCCTGTGCCCTTGACTGGCAAACACTCATATAAACTATCTGGGAAGGCCGAAGTTAGCCTACTGGCATCTCCAGACTTGTCATCTCCCAGCTTGTCATCTCCCAGCTCTGCCAACGAAGAATCACAGGACTTAGCAATGATGACACACAGCTTCATCACTGAGTTCATCAGATGTTCTACCATCTGCCCACTCATGTGGCTATCTATCTGGTTGACAACCACCTTGGTCAGCCCAGAAAGGGCACCAGGGGTCTCATCATCTTCATGTAGTCTGGGGGGAGAAGAGGCTAACGGTCTTTCACACAACTTCCTATCTTCCTTAACTGGCTGTTCCGGCACCTTGGGTTCAGGGCTCTGATCACGCTTGAAAATGGTCTCACTAAGTAAGCTCCGGATGAAATTGAAGAAAACACTCCTTAGGTCCTTCTTTTCTGCTTGTTCTTGGTCACCTACAATGGGAGCAGACTTAAGGCAGGATTCATCAGGAACTACAGGAGGCTCATTGGCAGGAAAGTTGGTGGTGCCAGCAGCTTCAAGGAAGCTCTGCACATCCCTTCTTCCTCCCTGGGCCAGGTGATATTGAATCAGAAGTAGGGCAGACACGATCAGGTCCTTGGCCCAGGAGTCTGAATCATACATAAAATTCTCAGGTTTCTCTGGGGGATATGGAGGAGGGCCGAGGTTGCCAATATCTTCAGGGTACTCAAAGGAAATGTCTGATGCAGGCTTACACTGTGTGTTGGGAGCTTCAAATGCTGCATGCTGGAAACCTAGAGATTTACATTCTTTCTGCTGACTTTTATGCCACAAGGTAAGCCCCTCTTTGATAATGTGCTCACCCAGAGTTTTGGCACAAGTGTCCTCCTCTGATTTGGGTTCAGAATACATTTTTTCTCTCAATTTAGTTTCAGATTTCATGGCAAAGTTCACATTTCGGTTTTTAGGATCACCCATTCCTTTCATGGAGATGAGGGAATAACTCTCAGCCTTGTCTTGGGCTTTCCTGACATGCTCAGGGACTTTCTTGGCAAACATTACATTGTACAGCTTCCTTAGCATGGCATCCATGATATCTGTGGCCTTTTGGCTTCCATGAGAGAAGACAGTTCTTTTCACAGCCGAGACAAACTGTGTGTCAGTCATGAGGGTCCCTGTGACGCTGTGGAGGTTCCTCATGAAGGAGTCGATGAGATCCGAGACCACCTCTTTTGCATGCTTGAGCAGAACCTTCTTCAGTAGGATGGTGGCAATGGTTGTGTCTTTCACTTGGATCTTCAGTGTCTTCATGATGGAGACCATCATATCAGACACCACACTGTTAGCGTAGGTCATGATCCCTTCACTAACAGAAGCCGTAAAGTCATCAGGCCTTTCCTGCCCTCGAAATCTCTTTCTCTCCCGAGGAAAGAACCTTCCACCCTCTCTGGCATAATCTCCATTACGAGATTCAAACACTTCCTTATAGAAGAAAGACTTCTTAGAAGCAGGCTTGTCATCTGGACTCTGTCTTTCTTTGGTGCTCTCCTTGATCTTCAAAGTGGACTTGTATTTCAAATTTGGGGGACTTTGTGATGATCCTGAGACTCTGTCTCCAGAGCCAGGAGCCTTGTCTGGGGCAGCATTCCTGGAACATGCAGAGACGGTCTCATTCACAAGCTCTGATGCTATCTTACTGAGGCTTTTGGTGGGTGTGGGTTCATTCCCCATGTACAATGACTGATAGACACATTTGTTTTCAGAGCCATCGATCTTCTCATTGATCTCTTTGCGGGCCATGGCTATGACTAGATTCGTGAGGCGGTTAGCATAGAAGGAAACTTCATCTACTGAACTCCCGTTGCCAAGTTGGGCCCTGGGGCCCTGGCAAGGATTCTCTTTGTGAGTCATCTCAAAATGCAATCTTTCTGGAGTGCCCTTGGTGGTGGTGTTGTAATAGTCTACAGAGAAACCTTTGTGTGGGTCTCCGGAGTTGGACGTTTCCCCACCAAATGATTCTCCGGGTTTGAACCTAACATCTTGGAACTCTGCTGTACTTTTCTCCAGGTCTCTGCGGAGCCAGCTGAGCACTCTGACAGGATCCGTGGAGGTGTCCTTAAAAATAGACAAGGATTCATCTGACTATAACAAAGTAAAGATACGGGATATTCAAGACAACCTCAAAGTTCAGTTACAAATGTCATCAGCCCTCTCAAGTTTGCTCCATCTTGGCAATAAAAGTAACCATTTATTGAGTACTCACTGTGTATCAGACATTGTTCCAAGTATTTAAAGTCTATTATCTCATTTAATTATTCTCATAATAAACCTGAGATTTAGCTCTCTTATTATCTTCTTTTTACAGAGGAGGAAATTGAAGAAGTGAGAGGTTAAGTTTGTAACTTACTTGAAATAATACAGCTAACCATTGATGGAGCAGAAATTCTAGCCCTGGCAGTCTGACTCCACAGCCCGTGCTCTCAGCTAGTATATTATATTGCTTCTAATGACATATATCTTTAAGATCGGATAGTCTGCTAAGGATAATGGCCTCCAGCTCCATCCATGTCCCTGTAAAGGACGTGATATCATTCTTTTTTTATGGCTGCATAGTATTCCATGGTGTATACATACCACATTTTCTTTATCCAATCGATCATTGATGAGCATTTAGGTTGATTCATGAACAGAAAACCAAATACCACATGTTCATACTTATAAGTGGGAGCTAAATGATGAGAACACATGGACACACAGAGGGGAACAACACACACTGGGGCCTTTTGGAGAGTGGAGGTAGGGAGGAGGGAGAGGACAAGGAAAAATAATTAATGGGTACTAGGCTTAACACCTGGGTGATTAAATAATCTGTACAACTACTCCCATGACACAAGTTTACCTATGTAACAAACCTGCACATGTACCCCTGAACTTAAAATAAAAGTTAGAAAACAGATCTGACAGTCATCAGCTAGATAGGAGAGTTAGCATTTGAACTGAATCAGATTTTTTCTTGTTTTAATATTAATTGCTATTTTCTATGGTTTACCTGTTTTTATTTAGGTCTTATTACAAGTATAGTTTCCAAAAAAATGAGAAAATTCAGGGAAAATTGTGGATAATTAATCACTTTACCAGGCTGCACAAACACTATCTGGATATGTTAAATGGCTTCCAATGGACTGACATCATTTAAGTTAACAATCTGATTTATAAGTCAGGAGTTAATATGTATGGGCAATTTATTAGTTTTGTGTGAATACAGATTCTTTGATGGACACTAGCTGTGATAAGCATATGAACATGTTTATATGTTTATAAATTGTACAATCTGCATGTGGGAAAAACTCTGAAACACAGGATAAAATAACATAATATATACGAAAGTCTCCTATTTATTATCAAATGTAAAGAATCACTGTAATTATTGGAGTTCATATGTCTATCTGGGAATGACCACAAACATTACCCACCTTTAAAGAACAATTTGGTATTTTTATTACCAAGTGTCATATAGTTACTAGTTACTATTTGTGAAGTACTCGTAATGTTTGCCAGGCACTGTGCTAAATGCTTTATAGGCACTATTTTGTTTAATCCTCATATTCGTCTAGTAAGATAGGTTTTACTCTACTAGTTTCACAGGTAAGAAAACAGAGACTTAGAGAAGTTAAATAGTTTGCCAGGCATCTCACAGCTAGTCCATGGTGGGGTTTCGTATTCAGATGCAATTCTGATTCTAAAATCTGGGCTCTCCACCTCTACAATATCCTGCTGTGCTTTGACTACTTGGAAAGAAAAGAAAAGAAAAGTAGTTGTGCTAGTTATCTGCAGGACTGGTTTAAGTGGCTTGTTACCATGTCGGAGTTAAGATCCATTGCGCTTGGTTCAAAATTCTCCCAAATGGTTCTCCTAATTAGAATAATAGCTACTATATGGGGTATTTTGTGCTTTAGTGGAAAACTACACATCATCTATAGCATACGCTTCCACATTATCTGATTCTCATTCCCTTGGAGCTATTTTACAACTCTGTTAACTGTAGACAACTGACATCAATGCAATATAATTCTTGTCTAGACACCTGTAAGGGGAAGGTCGACTGACTGCCTCTCCCACTGTAGAGAAGGTCAGTTTGCCTCCAATGGCACGTTTACTTCAATATTTCCAAGCTATATGTGTCTTTTGAACCTCACCACTTCCTTGTTAATGAGTTAAATAAAATCTTTGACACATATTCATTTTTATATATGTATGGGAGTCATTATTTTGCCCTTCTTTGAAAATTATCTTTTAATGGTTTTGGAAGTCTTCCATCAAGATGCCCAATAGATCCACCTAATGGAGATAAATGTCCTCATGAGACAGGTGCACTAGGTGTGTCTTTTCTCAGCCCTCAGAGTAGCAATAGGAGTCTGCAGATACTCGGTTTTTCTAGTTTTAATTTTCCTCTCTACTAATTTTGTTTTTGGTTCTCACTTCGGTTTCTTTATGGCCAATTGGTGGCAGCAATGATTGGAAATTTGATTTTATGTCTAACCATTTGGTAATCTCTTTTATGGATTAATGATTTGTAGAGTTATATTCTCTGTTGGGTGTGAGGCAACAGAAAATCTGTTTTGACAGCATTTTTTGTCCATCTTAAGCTCATCAATTAAGATGTTTGTGCTCACTTGGAAGGAGAAGTGCTCTTTGATATCCGGACAGGTGAGTTTTATGTTTCTGGTTTATTTTTGCCACAAAGTGTGGCTGAAAGTTTAGAATTGAAGCTATAAACTGTCTCTATCAGTGTCTGTATCACTATGTGTCTGTAACTCAGAAAATGTTAGGTGTAAGCAGCAATGTCTTCCTCCAGAGAGCATTAATGTGTTATACTATGAAGTCTCTTAAAGGAAGTTTATTCTGATTGGTGCGTGCTCACACACACACAGGCACACAAACACACACTTATGTAAATTACATATTCTTGTATCCCCAGAAAATAAGGAAATCAAGCTCCTAATACTTAAAATATTCAAAGGGAATGCTAAGAAAACAAAGTATTTTTACGGAACCTAACTCAGAAACACTTTAGAAACCCAAATTCACATAAATTAGGTAAATCTTTGGCAAATAATACTAGTTTGATAATTTTGGTTTAATAAAAACAGCTATATCTTTTCTTATTTATCAATGTTAGATATTATACAATTGTATGCTTTTATTTTACTTTGATATGCTTTTCATAAACTCATACAGGTTTATAGATCCAAAAAAGCCAGGATTACTTCTATTTAATGTTTAAGATTATGAAAAATGTAAATTTGCATTTAACCAAGTTGAATAATCATTCTGACAAACTTTATTTCAACAGTTACTATGTTTTACTGTATGTTAGCCTAATGATAAGTTTCCAACATCTTTATATAACTTAAAACACTGGAGTGGTATTACATGGAGTTAATGCATATTCACTGGATATGTAAATCATTTCTAAGTAAGATGGAACACTGAGACATTGATGGCTAAGTGTAAAATTTATAAGCTTTTGCTTATTATTTTTATCACTTATAGAAAGGCTATATCTTTAAATCTGTTAATGAGTGTGTTCAGCTTCTCCACTTAGAGAGGTGGTATAAGGGGTGTATGTGACTGTAGGAAGTCGTCTTCATGTGTAGTCATGAGTTCTACTCATCAGCATTTCAGCTGGTTTGTGATGTTCCCAATTATATACCCCTCACCCTAGGTTTTTTGTGATACAGAAAGAGTGTATATTCTTTCATAATCATAACTGTTAACTTTGGGTTAGCAGTTATGATTAATATTAGTGGTTGAGACTATAATCAGGAACAAGAGTTTCAGAGAAGTCTAAATGTATACCTGCTTGTTTTCCTAGCGACTGCAGGTGAAACCTGGTGGAGAGTGTTTCTTAGGCTTGACTTCCTAATCTCAGGACAGTAAATAACAGAGGGCTTTTTTTTTTTTTTTTTTTGATACGGAGTCTTGCTCTGTCACCCAGGCTGGAGTGCAGTCGTGTGATCTCAGCTCACTGCAAGCTCTGCCTCCCGGGTTCATGACATTCTCTGGCTTCAGCCTCCCAAGTAGCTGGGACTACAGGCGCCCGCCACCACATCTTGATCTCCTGACCTCGTGATCTGCCCGCCTCGGCCTCCCAAAGTGCTGGGATTACAGGCATGAGCCACTGTGCCCAGCCCCCTTTGCCCACTTTTTAATGAGGTTTTTGAAAATGATAATGTATTACTACCTAGTTATTTACGAATAAGCACATTAACTTGCAAATAGGTGTGTTTCCATAAATGGGCTGTAACAGTACAGGAAAGCCTTACTATAGTGCAGCTGTGGAGTTTATTCTTTTACCCTTTTCAATTTAAAAAAAAAAACCCAAACCTGTTGGGTGCAGTTGCCTGCAGTCCCATCACTTTGGGAGACCGAGGAGGGCAGATCTCACTTGAGCTCAGGAGTTTGAGACCAGCCTGGAACAACATGGTGAAAACCCATCTCTACAAAAAATATATTTTAAAAGATAAATAAAATTAAAAAAATAAAAATAAAAAACCAAACCTACAGCACAACATAGAGCTTTACAATGGAGTCCACAGAACTGTGTTAAGTTACTGTGTTTATGGATTTTTAATGTCTATATATTTTTAAACCTAAAATGTGTGTACCCTATGTCTATTATTCCCGTCTATCCACAAGGATTTTGCAAAAGGGGTTAATCCAACTGTAGTGACTGAAAGACTAAGTAGCCACATTTCCTTTCTTATCAATGCAGTCTATAACCAAACACTCATCTCTTCAAACCCCCTTGCCCTCTTGCAAGCTTCCTCTTCTTACACAATAGTATTCTGAGCAATTAGGGAAGGAAGATGCCAAATTATCTCAGTATTTCTGAATCCTGGGGGCAAGTTTTCATGTCCATGAAGGAGAATATAAGAAGAGGTCATGGGTTTTATTTTCTCTGCTCAGCATCTTTTGCTTCAGCAGTTTTAAGTCAGCTATCTACCTCCCTGTTCTATTTCTCTTCTCCACCTTTGTCTCAATTAAACATACCTTATAAAATTTTCTCTGACCACCTCCCATTTTGAAATGATCAATTCTTTAAACACCTATAGCAATTATTGTCTAGAAAATACATTTGACAAATAATCATGAACTGCTTTTCATTAGTCCAACAGTTATTCAGAGCTTTCAAGTGTCATTTCTATATTCTTTTTTTTCTTTTTATACCACTTTATTCA
Organism: Pongo abelii; assembly: GCF_028885655.2. NCBI lineage: Eukaryota > Metazoa > Chordata > Mammalia > Primates > Hominidae > Pongo > Pongo abelii. Next base: position 4,666,992 of record NC_071995.2, read on the forward strand.
AACCTGAGCACCTCAATATAAAACTAAACACTGGTGACCCATTTTCCTAATTCTGAATTATTGTAAATGTACAAGTTCTCCTAACAGTCCAACACTTAAACAGATTAAATCATCTCCGACACATGGTAGCTCTCATGTAAGGAAAATACCTAAAATAATTAGTGCAATATACTGAATTGATCAAAATAAAATGAAGGTTGAAACACAAGGCTGCAAGATTGTTACTAACATATTGCAATACTTTATGTTACAAATTACAGGCACATTGTTCCTTATGGTTCATGAGCCACGGAGGAACAACTGAAGCCCCTTCCTGTCAAAGGGGGAGAGAGAAATCATTGGCTGTTTTAGTAACTGTACATTTTGTATACTTTTAAGCAACTCTTAAATATTACAGAAAAGTAATACATGTATGGAGACTATAATGCAGTACCCTATTGACAGTACAGCTGAAGGTCGAATTTAAAATAATCAAGTTTAAATATACATAATTGTTAGTGCATTGACTACATTGTGTCACAAGCGAACAAAAGTCCCCTCCCTGCACCAAACAACCAAACCTATGTAATGGCCAGCGGTGATTAATTAGAAATCACAGACACCTGGTTTATTTCATTTTTGTTAAAGAACTCACATGTTTGAAAGGAACACTATCCATTAAGATGCATTTATTAGTTCTCAAATTCCTAAAACAAGATGGGATTGCATTTGATTATTTTTTACCCCATTAAAAAAAAAAAAACACAGGACTGGCTATAATTTAGATGCCATTAACGCTCTTTCCACCCCCCACCTTGTATATGTGGGATTATTTTCTTGTGGTTCATTTATTAAAATATGGAATGTTCATTTTAAATACTGATACCAGGAGAAATGAACATTTGCCTGAATACTATGGCTAAGCATAAATAACTTTAGAATCTTCTTCTACAAAAAGAATGTTTTTGAAAAGCCCAAATTAGTAAATTCTATTTTTTTTCCACAGATGACTACTGTACCAGTGTGGAGAAACGGGCTGGTTAACTGTGTGGGTCCAGATAGTCATTTGTCTATATTCCTAGTGATGAGAAATTATTCCCCCTAACCTTCCAATGAAACAAGTATACACATAGTTCTCCTTTTTCCCTATTGCTGAAACATTAGTAAGAGGGACCCATGCATGTTATTAAAAATTAAGTTCAAAACACTTAATCTGCATTAGAAACTTGACTCTATCATAAGTCTCTTTTGGAAATCATACTGGGCTGGTTAAATGGTCCAATTCCATTGTTATTAACATTTAAGAAGCAGAAGACTATTCCAGCTAGTTCAAACTGGAGGTTTAGTTACTACAACACTGACTCCTGTTTGGTTGTGTGGGTTCAGTAAGGGCTACTCCTCTTCTTCTGGCAGAATCTGCTTCTGGATTTTGCAGTTCGTTCTTTGGCAATTTTTTAGCTATTGCCATGAACATTTCATTTACATTCACTGATGTTTTAGCTGATGTCTTCATGAATGATAAACTATTGTCATCTGCATAGGACTGTGCTTCTGGAAATCTACTGCTTTTTTATTTGCTAGGTCAGCCTTGTTTCCTGATAAAGCTACTACAATGTCAGGACACGCTTGCCTCTGAAGTTCTTTAACTCAATTTTTTGCTCTTGCAAAGGACTCCTCATTTGTGATATCATATACAACTATGGCTGCTTGTGCTCCTCTGTAGTACATTGGTGCTAGGCTACGGTATCATTCTTGACCAGCTGTATCCCATATTTCAAACTATACTGTAGTGCCATCAAGACACACAGTTTGGGTTAGAAAATCAGCCGAATCTGTAGAAGCACTTTAACTTATCCAAAACATCTATTTGCTGGCTAAGAACCACCACTCTTAGATCTCTTCATTTTGTCTTCACTTCCATCACCAGCACTAGCAGTTGGTTTTCTTTTTGGGCCCAAATTTCACAAAGAAACAGCTTTTACCACTTTGAGAGTTACCCCGATGGTACTCTCTCGAAACTCATGAAATTGGCCTTTCACAGAACGAAGCACTAGGCTTGATTTGCCAACAGCAGACTCTCCCAGAAGTACTAGTTTGAACTGGCATATTTTATTTCCAGTATTTGGGCCACACGGTCTTGGTTGTGCCTCGATTAGCCATGTTCACATGTGAAATAAGTCCCTAATTTCAGACTCTTCAATGAACTTCCACAATTCAAGGGGTCAATTTTCTTCTTTCTGGAGGCAAAGAAACCTGAGATGTGGCAAGCGGAGCTGTGGGCTGAAGCCCCAGGCATGGCCTGTAGGACGAGAGTGTGTCTATGACGGTGGTCGTGGTGGTGGTGGTGGCCGTGGCATCTGCTCTTCGGGCCGCTCGCTACCCTCACCGACATTTCTACTTTGATATGTGTGTTTTTTATTCTCCGAAATGAATGATAAGGCTCGGAGGGGCAGTAACTGTTATATTCCTTTTTGTTTCTCACTTAGTAAAAAATCACTAAGTTCATTTGATTTAACATTGAAACTGATCTGCCTTTTGTTTCTCCAAATGAAAGGGCAGAAGTAAATCAAAGATCTAGTTGAAGCAGTTTTGGTTGGCCCTTACTCTATAGTAATTGAATATTTATTATCTTTATGTCTTAATGTCTTATGTAGATTTGTTAATATTTTCTCTTTAAAACTTTATATAGATCGACCAGATTTGGACAAATAGAAGAGGACGGGTCATTTGCATTTGATTACATGCAAATAAATGTCTGATAAATGTTAACTTTTTTTTTATTTTGAGACAGAGTCTCACTGTTGCCCAGGCTGGAGCGCAGTGGCATGGTAATAGCTCACTACGACCTCAAACTCCTGGGCTCAAGTGATTCTCCTGCCTCAGCCTCTCAAGTTGCTGGGACTACAGGCGTGTGCAACCACTCTGGCTAATTCTTTTTCTAGTAAAGACAAGAGTTTTGCTGTGTTGCCTGGGCTGGTCTCCAACTCCTGGGCTCAAGCAATCCTCCCGCCTTGGCCTCCCAAAGTGTTAGGATTACAGGTGTGAGCCACTGTGCCCAGTCTGATAAATGTTGTAATAGGATAGAGTCTATTAATAATAGTGATTCCACTAGATTATGAGATCCTTAAAAGGAGAGAATCCCAATTTATTTTTATATCTCTGACCCTGACAGTCAGGACAGTGTCTGTGCCAGTTATTGACTTACTGTCTCTCACTCCAAATCCACCCTTCTTTGCCTTGCTTTGTGATACCAGAGCTGAACCCTAAACATTTCTCCTTTGCAGTTGGCATTGTCAACAGAGGGTACTGGGGGACACTGCATGGTCAGAGCAGGAGGAAAGGGCTTCCTTCTGGCAAGTTTCCTGTGGCAGCCACATTCTCTCCAAAGAGATGGGAAGCAGCTTTGGTTGAGGTAGAGCGAGCTCTTGTGAGTATTTACTTAGTTTCTTCCTTGTTTATGTAATTCTCAGCCTGGGGGTAGTAGCTGCTTTCTGCATTTGTTATTTCTGGGATTCCTAGAGTCCTCTTTTATGCCTGTTAGCAGTTAACTACGTTTTATTAGTAAATAATTTTTAAATGTTAAGTTACTGGTATGGTTTCTATCTTCTGACTAGACCCTGACGATACATTGCCTGATATTAAGTAAGCATTTAATACATGTTTGTTGAATGATGAAGGCAGGATGACAATGTTACTTAGATGAGAGTTTATAGTTCTGAGAATTTTAAGGCATCCTACATTTTAGAAAATATTTTCTATAAGCCTTGGAGACATTTATCTCCAATTCCTTTCTGTTTGAAAATTAAAATTTTATACCTGTAATATACAGCTGACATATACATATATATTTATATATACATACATGATATATGTTTTACAGCTTATATGTACATATATATTTCATTAATTATAGTATATTAAATACCATAGGATGGGAATTTTTTCCAGAAAACTATAAATGGGAATGTTTTGTTCTATAAGGGCTGATTTCCCACCTGCCTCAATAATCCCACCTTGAAAAATAAGAGGTTGGTGGTATGGTGGAGAGAATAAGGCTACTCTTAATGACAGCCTCCATATTCTTAACCTAGTGTTTATCAAGAGGTTGACCCTTACCATTTTCCAGTCCTGGGCTTGGTTGTCTCCAGGAGAATAGACATCAACTTTGCATACTCCATTTTGGCTTTGTAACCAGTCAACCTTTTCTGACATCTGGAAGTAGGGGAAAAAAATGAGAAAGGGTCATCACAAGGGCAGATTTTATGAAAGTAAGAAGAAATGTGGTAAAGGGCTAAAGTATGGGAAAGATGAACAATGCCTTCAGTAGAGACCTTCCCTAACAGCCACTTCAGACCCACTCCACTCTGAATAGCTTCATCCTCAGCTCTCAACAGAAGGAATATTTCTTAAACATATTTGTACCTCTAAGGAAGAAGCTGGTGCCTGGTATCTGCTACAGGTGCTTAACACATCTTTGTTAAATGAATGAACCTGGGCAGCCATGTCCTGCCCCTTTATGTCCTTGCTTGGCGACCCTACCCCTGCACTCACAGGATTTTCAGTAGACACTCAAAACTCAAGATGACCAAAACAGAATTAATTTACTGCTCCTTTGTCTGTTCTTGCCCCACCAACTTAGCTTTTAAGTAATTGTTTTATTTTTAATTAATTTCTAAAGCTGTTGCTTACTCATACTAGCAGTAAGTCTGGTAGCTCTTTCTTAAGACCAAACCCTCTTCATTAGCCAAGGATCCTGGGGGAATTCTCAGCCTCTAGGGTTCAGCTAAATTTCTGAGTATCAGTCAGGACAAAAGAGATGTCATGTGTGCCATTCAAAGGGCTTTTGTCCATGGATGCAGCGATTTCCTTGCTGATGTGAATTTGTTCACAACCTTCCCAATACTTTGCTCTATTCCCTAATCTCAGTAATGGCACCACCATTTACCTGGGCTTCTAAGCCAGAAAACTGAGATTCATTTTAATTGTCTTATTCCACCCCAAGCTTCCCTCTAGCTACTATTTCTCTCTTTTTCCATTTGCAGTCATTTTTCTTAAACATATTGCTTATACCTGCTGCTTTCATTGTTTCTCCTCGCAAATGAGTATTATATGTACATACCTATTATATGTACTCCTTTGGGCTTTGGCCTTAGTCTCACACACTTTCCACACCATCATATCTTACTTGCTAGTCTTTGAAAACATGGCCAACTCTCATGATGACTGAGAGTTATCCACTGATCATCTAAAAGTATGAGAACCTTCTCTTTGCCTTCTTTTTCTATGCCAGACTTCCATTCCCAGGCTTTCACACTGAAGTTTCCCTTCTTATGTTCTTTGCTCAGCTCACCCCTCCTTCCCTCTTCATCCCTTAGGCTCGGTTGGCATTAAAAAATTTTTTTCTTTTGGGGGGTGCAGTAATATTTTATTTTATTTTATTTTTTCTTTTTTTAAATTATACTTTAAGTTCTAGGGCACATGTGCACAATGTGCAGGTTTGTTACACATGTATACGTGTGCTGTCTTGGTTTGCTGCACCCATTAGCTCATCATTTACATTACGTATTTCCCTAATGCTGTCCCTCCCCCATCCCCCAACCCCACGACAGGCCCCGGTGTGTGATGTTCCCCACCCTGTGTCCAAGTGTTCTCATTGCTCAATTCCCACCTATGAGTGAGAACATGCAGTGTTTGGTTTTCTGTCCTTGCGATAGTTTGCTCCGAATGATGGTTTCCAGCTTCATCCCTGACACTACAAAGGACATGAACTCATCCTTTTTTATGGCTGCATAGTAGTCCATGGTGTATATGTGCCACATTTTCTTTCTTTTTTTGTTTTTTTTTGAGACAGAGTCTCACTCTTTCACTGCAGGCCGGACTGCAGTGGCACTATCTCAGCTCACTGGAAGCTCCGCCTCCTGGGTTCACGCCATTCTCCTGCCTCAGCCTCCCAAGTAGCTGGGACTACAGGTGCCTGCCACTGCGCCCAGCTAATTTTTTGTATTTTTAGTAGAGACGGGGTTTCACTGTGTTAGCCAGGATGGTCTCGATCTCCTGACCTCGTGATCCACCCGCCTCAGCCTCCCAAAGTGCTGGGATTATAGGCATGAGCCACCGCGCCCAGCCTATGTGCCACATTTTCTTAATCCAGTCTATCTATCATTCATGGACATTTGGGTTGGTGGCGTTAAAAAATTTAAAAACAAACAAACAAAACTCCGCTCAGATCTATACTTCTCAATGATCAAGGTGGAATAAGATAGCCTATTTCTCCTCTCCAATGCCTCAAACGTCTTTATGAAATAGAATATCTCTGTGCTTTGATTCCAACCAAACACTGGTTTAAAATACTGTTAAAATCAAGCTCAACAGCTTATCCTAATTTTTTATAGTGAAATTGTGTTTTATGAAGAATTGCTTGAAATAAGTGAAGCAGTATTAAGGCATGAACATCTGGTTAACTGGAAATATTTGTTTTAAAGGACTGTGGACTGTGGTGAGGGTAGACGTCCTCCCTCAAAATAAAACCAACACAGATTAAAGAAAGATTAAATACATCATTGCAACTTATATAAGTGGATATGTCATTTTTGTTATACGGGGTGTTTTAGATAATCATTACAAAGAAAATACAAGATCTTTTAAGAGCTACTTATTCTTTGCTCCCACAAGGATTTGTACTCATTTTCACACAGAAATCACTAACTCAGATTACTGAGCTAAGGAAGCAGTTTATTTTAATATTCCAGGCACTCAAATACAATGGATTCCTTAGGTAAACAATGGGTTTTCCATCCTAATTAGACATGAGCATCACCAAGAGAACTGTGTAAAGATACTGAATCCGAGTTACCACCCCCCGAAAATCGTATTTCAATGGTTTTGGGTTGGGGAAACTTAGGCATTCTTAACATTCTTAAATGCTCTCTGAGTGATTCTAAAACACATCAAAGAATTGAGAATTCCTATCAAGAATTGAGAATTCCTAGACCAGGGCTTATCTGGAGAGACTCTGTGAAAAAGACTGGGTAGGTCCAGAAAGATAATTATTTACCCATTTCTTTAAAAATTTTCTCTGAGACAGATTTTCTAACTTCCATTTTTTTTTTTTTTTTTTTTTTTTTGCGACAAAGTCTCACTCTGTTGGCCAGGTTGGAGTGTACTGGCACTATCTCGGCTCACTGCAACATCTGCCTCCCAGAATGCTCACCACAACCTCCGCCTCCCAAGGGAGTATCTAACTCCTTTAGATATTCCAGCTCTGTCTGCTAACATCCTGGAAGCTGTGAAATTTTCCCATGGCCAATAGAAGGATTGGATTAAAATGTTCCTCAAAAATGTTCATGTGATGATTACCTGCCTCAGCCTCCCAAGTAGTTGGGACTACACCAGGCGCTCCACATCTGGCTAATTTTTGTAATTTTAGTAGGGACAGGGTTTCACCATGTTGGCCAGGCTGGTCTTGAACTCCTGACCTCAAGTGATCCGCCCGCCTTGGCCTGCAGGTGTGGGCCACCGCACCCGGCCAGATTTCCTAATTTTCTTTGGTATCTTATGTTAATGTTTTGTTATCTTAACAAGGAAGTTGTTAATGCCTTGAAGTTAAACTCTGTAATGTCCTCTGCATAAACATACATACATATAAATATTTTTATACTTGCATCATTACTATAAAGAAAATAATGAATGCTACTATTATTTGGCCAAAGAATTGGAAGACTCAGAAGCAGGTTGTCCTAGATTATTGATAGTACAAGTGAGAGCCAGAAACACAATCTCCTAATCTTCAGTGTATATTTCATCCAAATGAGTTACTTCTAATAGAAAATTGTGACAAAATCAATAGGATCTATTGCTTTATTTAAGCTATATATAATTAAAATGCTGACAATTATGTACAAAAAGTACAGAAATTATGTGATCACTTACTCTTACTGAGGATAGGTTCTGAGATATGAGGAAAGCTCTTGATTAATTTACTGTTGTCTTCACTATCCCTCAGTTTACCCCCCTCCTGCCATGTAATATAAGGAATCTGCAATGGAAAGACACAGATAAAAATGACTAATTTTACAAAAGGAACTTATTGCTCTTATTACCAAATAATGATTTTGACTTGTTTATTATTTTTCACGTGTGCATTTAAGTAATGAGCTCAAAATGACATTCAGATTTCATGAGTGCACATCTTATTCTTGATGCAGTCTAGCAGTTGCAAGATGACAAAAAAGGTTGCACTTTTGGGCCAATGATTTCTTAAATGACTATTGTTATTTCTCACTTTCAAATCACTGGTATACAGTCTTTTTAAACAATGAAGACCCTAAAAATTTTTAGCTTAATTTTAAATTTGCTTAAATAGGAAGTTGGAAGAAAAATAGCTGGAATGAAGAATAAGCACCCTGAAATTATGGAACTGAAAACACTTTGCAAGCATCTTTGAGGACTTGAGAGAAATACACACACTCAAGTTATAAAGGGAGTTCATAGATATCTTCCAGATAAATTAACTTCCTTGTTTTAGTTCTACTAAGACATTTCAGTGGAAGACATTAGGGCACTGTACTCTCTTCTTGAATATCCACCCAGCCCCCCAGTAATGGCTCTCTAAATTCTACTCTTACTTTTTAGCCCAGGTCAAGGGCTACCCCATCCATGAAATATTTTCTAGCTACCTAATGAATGTGATTGCTCCCTCACTGAGGTTTCCATCATATTTTGTTTCAACATGTACATTCTATCTAGTATTTTAATTGCTCCCATATATTTCATTTTCTTTATTGGATGACTTCATAAGGGGAGAGGCATTTTCCTATTCATCTTGATATCTCTCATAGTAGCTAGTATCTTAAAATTAGAGCTCAATAATTATCTGCTGAAAGAATGAATATGCACAGTCTGCCCATTTTCAGATAGCTCATTTTTTCTTTTGGATTGGAGAATCCAAGGACAAAAAAGAGACAGCTTGCTCAAATTTACTATGGTGGTAATCCATATATTCAAGCCTTCTTGAAGCTTGACTCCTTTGGGAGATATGTTCACCGCACAGACTTAGTCAATGATTTACTAACAGACCTTCCTATTCCACTAGTACAAATAAATCAACATCTTAAAAGTGCTTTTGTATTTTTTTTTCACAGAAAGCGTAACTACTAGTCAAATATATTCAGCAAACACTTCACTTAAATATATTCTAATGTTTTAATTCTATTTTCTAGGTCCTATGTGTGGGTTTATCTGCATCATGAAACTTGTTTTGGACTTTTAAAAATTCCTAATTGTCTGTCCTAGATGACAGCATCTATAAAGAGGTACTTTAATACTTATTAATGATAACGACATTCAGATTTCTAAATCAATGTTTCTCATAATAAAGTGGAAAAGAAGAAAGATCTAAAGAGTTTAATGAAGTCAGTGAATGGATTAATAAATTGCTGTAAGTTTAAAAGCTGGTAAATAATATCCTGGAGTTAGGGTAGGAAAAAAAAAGAGAAAATGATACTTTGTGTTATCTATTAAAGATAAATGGACCTTAGAAACCATATTTTCTAATACTCTCAGCTTATAGATTAGGATATTGAGGCTCAGAAAGAAATACTAGAATCAGCAGATATATTCCTTTAGATATTCCAGCCCTGCTAACATTCTGGCAGCTGTGAAATTTTCCCATGGCCAATAGAAGGATTGGACTAAAATGTTCCTCAAAAATGTCAATGTGACGATTACTTCAAGTTGAGGAGGAGTGCAAATCTGAATGCCAGTCATGAAGGGCATAAGCAACATAGGGGCTTGGTTATGGTCGTTATATCCTAGACCACAGCTCCATCTCAAGGTAGTTTTCTCCTGTATCCATTTTAAGTGAGAGGCCCCTGTTTACCCAAAGTTCCTAAACTCATGTAAAAACTCAGATTGCAGAAGCGAAAGCGTAAGTAAAGTTCTTGCAGGGTTGCTAAGTACTTGATCGAGTTTTGAGGTTCATTCAACCAGGTTTTATTACTAGTTTTGAGAGGGAAGGGTATGTTTCTTACATCCGTTTTCTTTTACTGCCTTCCTTTCTGTAAGTGCCTGCTACATTGTAGAAGTTCAATAAACTTGGTTGCTGATTAAATCAGAGTTTCAATCCATTTTCTTTAAATAAAGATTTGTGTGTGTGTGTGTCTCAATGGCACCATTCATTGTTAAGCTTTCCGGTGGAACGTCTTTATTTTTACCTTCCCTAAGTAATAGGTGCTTCTTCTAGTCCCTGTTAGTATAGATACTTTCACTACATAGCTATAGATATCCTGCCCTTTCCCAGTTCTGTTGTCTAACCAAGACTTCAGAAATAACAGTGAGAGGATAAAAGTGTATGAGAATTGGACTCAGGGTTATACCAGTTCTATTTCGCTCTTGGGGTACTGGAGAGGAAATAAATTTAGGAATGGCCACACAATGAATAGGAAAAGTCAGTGGGTAGTCAAGCTTCTACTCTATCAAATGGGGAAGCAGGAAGTAAGGCCCCTCATGTCTCCAAAAGGATGGCTGAGGAGATCTTGTCAAATCTGTAACAAAATCACAATGTCAGCAGCAAAGATGGTAGGTTTGACTTTAAAGCTGCTGAAGGAGAGGTTCACTTATTTCCAGAGGATTCACAGGTAAGATTAAAATTGGCTGAGCAGGCCGGGCACGGTGACTCACACCTGTAATCCCAGTACTTTGGGAGGCCGAAGTGGAGGGGATCCCTTGAGGTCAGGAGTTTGAGACCAGCCTGGCCGACATGGCGAAACCCTGTCTCTACTAAAAATACAAAAATTAGCCAGGTGAGATGGTGGATGCCTGTAATCTCAGCTACTCGGGAGTCTGAGGCAGAGGAATCACTTGAATCCAGGAGGTGGAGGTTGCAGTGAGCCGAGATTGCAGTACTGCACTCCAGTTGGGCAACAGAGTGAGACTCCATCTCAAACAAAAAAAAAATTGGCTGGACAGAAGAACAACGCTAAGTTGAACATAACAAGTTTCCTATCACTTGTCACTGAATTCTCCCTTCCAACCACAGAGGATCAGAAAATGGGCTGTTATATCAGTCCAGTAAGATTACCTACCTCTGTAGTACTGGAATAGTGAACCACAGAAGACTCCAGAATATACTTTTAAAGTCAATGAAGATGCTGGGATGTTCTTGCTCAGCTCAAGATCTTGTTTCTTCCTGTGGCCTTCCATGTACCTCCCCCTTGCTGGGACCGGACAGTGACATCAGAATCACAATTGGTGATATCACTGCCTCTATAGCAACAGTAGTGAGGCTACCAGAAAATGAATGGTCAAAAGGACAAAGAGGAGGGGTGAAGATATACTCCAAGGAGCTGATGTTTAGTTTAGAAGGACTGGGCTTTATTCTGATTAATTCTCTCTTTAGAGCAGTGGTCCCCAAACTTTTTCACACCAGGGACCAGTTTTGGGAACGACAATGTTTCCATACATGGGAGTGGGGTGGGAGTATGGTTTCTGGATGATTCAAGCACATTACATTTGTTGTGCGCTTTATTTCTACTATTATGCCATAATATAGAATCAGCGGGAGTCCTGTCTTCCTGCAACTAGATGGTCTCATCTGGGGATGGTGGGAGACAGCGACAGATCATCAGGCACTAGATTCTCATAAGGAGTGCACAACCTACACTTTTCACAATAGGGTTCAAGCTCCTATGAGAATCTAATGCCACCACTGATCTGACAGGAGGTGGAGCTCAGCTTTGCTCACTTGCTCACCATTTACCTGCTGTGTGGCCAGGTTCTAACAGACCATGGACTGGTACCGGTCCATGGCCTGAGGGTTGGGGACCTCTGCTTTAGAGTGTTTAATATAGGTGGGGGAATATGGGAGGGGGACATTTTGCCAACGGATTCCACTTAAAGCAGCAGAGTATTATGTATTAACAAATCTAGAGGGCTGCAGAGGAAAATGAGAAATAAAAGAATTGAGGGTCTAAATTTTATGCAAAGCCCATGGAATCACTTCATTTTGTCAGATCCAGCCAGGACTCTTCTTATTTACAAGCATCTTGCCTTTTGTAAAAAAATTATTTTTAGGATATTTTGCCTAAACTGACCATCTCTGGGTTAAAATTTGTCTTAGATGCTCAGAGATACAATAACCCTATTTTATCGTTTGCAATGCCTGACCTGAGAAACTGTAGTGGGAAAAATCAGACCAAGAGGCATTTGGTTAGCTACTCTTTCTGTGCTTTATTACTACATTCTCTGAAAATGTTACCTCAGCTACTCTGTAATTAATAATTAAATATAGGACTAGTATATAGTTTCCATAGAGCAAAAAGAACTTCCAAGCATGGCCACGAGATAATGATGAAAATTGCCACAGATTCAAAAGTGACTGGTTTATTACAGGGTTCCTTCAAAAAAGTTATTTATCGCTGGGCGCAGTGGCTCACGTCTGTAATCCCAGCACTTTGGGAGGCTGAGGCAGGCAGATCACTAGAGGTCAGGAGTTCAGGACCAGCCTGGCCAACATGGCAGAACCCTGTCTCTAATAAAAATACAAAAAATTAGCCAGGCATGGTGGTACATGCTTGTAATCCCAGCTACTCGGGAGACTGAGGCAGGAGAATCGCTTGAACCTGGGAGGCAGAAGTTGCAGTGAGCAGAGATAGCACCATCGCACTCCAGCCTGGGTGACAGAGTGAGACTCAAAAAAAAAAAGTTACTTATCCACTGATGATCTTTTATATTGTCTCAAGAGCTTTTGTATTCTTTTCACAGAAAGTGCACCTACTAGTCAAATTATATTTGTCAATATATCTCAGTTTCTTTTTTTCTTTTTTTTGAGACAGTCTCAACTCTCGCCCAGGCTGGAGTACAGCGGGCACGATCTCGGCTCACTGCAACCTTCGCTTCCCAGGTTCAAGTGATTCTCATGCCTCAGCCTCCTGAGTAACTGGGATTACAGGTGCACACCACCACACATGGCTAATTTTTGTATTTTTAGTAGAGGCTGGGTTTCACTATGTTGGCCAAGCTGGTCTCGAACTCCTGACCTCAAGTGATCTGCCTGCCTCGACCTCCCAAAGTGCTGGGATTACAGGCATGAGCCACTGCACCTGGCCTCTTCGTCTTTGAAATAATGGGGCTTGCTGAGCTCCTAAAATCTCTTCCAGCTCTAACATTCTATGATTTTGATATTTCAGTGGTATTTGAATAGTACTGCATGGACCTACATATAGCACTTTGCGGTGACAAAGCATCTTTGCATCTATTACGTCACCCGATTCTCATAATAACCTTTTGAGGTACCAGGGTAGGTTTTATTTACCCTGTTAGACAGGTGTAGAAACTTGTCCAGGTCACAACTAATGACTGATAAAACTGGGAATGGGATCTACTATTCTGGGTGTTAAAAATCGGTGTTCTTTCAGCCGGTCACAGTGACTCATGCCTGTAAACCCAGCACTTTTGGAGGCCAAGGTGAGAGGAGGTCTTGAGCCCAGGAATTTGAGACAAGCCTGGGCAATATAGTAAGACCTCATCTCTGGGGAAAAAAAAAGTCAGTGTTCTTTTAATTACATCATGCAACCTTGAAACTAGAACTGAGAACGTGAGGCAGTGTTTAACTTAGAGATTTTAAATTATATAATTGGCAGTGTTATACAGGAGTTAGCAGGTTGCTGATGACAGTCAGGATCTGTTGATCTGAACAAGGAAAGTATGTTAGTATCCATATTGGTCCCAAAATCAAGTATTAGCAAATTGTGTTAAGTGAACATAGGATAAGGCCAAGAAATATGACAGTGTAGCAATACTACTAAGCTTCTTGGATGAAATTCAAGGTTTTTTTCTCTCTTCCAATTCAATTTGGTAGGCGACACTTCAGTAAACTGTAGGGGTAAGATAGAGTGGAAACAGCCAAGATTTCAAGCCTAGAAATAAGCAACTTCTACATCCCTACTCATCACAGGCCTTTTTGTCTATCTCAGAAACACATACTTTTCCTGAAAAAACAAAGCACTAGAAGTATTACCAAGTCTAGAAGGAACCCGCCCTCCCCAAACTAGGTGGTTTTCTGATAAGCCTAAGGTATGTTTCACAGGATCACTGGTTGCTGTCTCCTACCCAGGAATCTGGAGAGGTTGACCAGAATAAAGTATTTTAAAATCCAAGCGCTTAGTCTAACTTGGAATTTCCTCAGTTTCTAGATGGCTCTTTGTAGAACAATGCAGATTCTCAAAGGTGTCCACAGTTAAAGAAAAAATTACAAGCCATTGCGCTAGAGAGAGCCATCTGCAGTTTCCCCTTAGACGGATGTTCAGATGGCACACATGGCCACTAAATTTTACATAATATTTCAGGAAGTTCACAGATTTCCCGAAGCCCACTCATGAATCACACTTCTGGTTAAGAACTCCTAGATTCATATGCCAGTTGGTGATAAGTGCTTTGGTATCTAAACTTAAACCAAAAATTGGTGGAATAATTACCACCTTGGATAGGATGGTCAGAGAAGTTTTATCCGAAGAGGTCACTTTTGAGCAGAGACTTGAGCTGGTGCAGACACCTGAGTGTGCATTCCAGGAAACGCGACCAGCAGGCGCAAGGGTCCCTATGAGAGAATGTGCTTGGCGGGCTCGACGTACATTTATTTACTTGGGACACACCCTATTTTGGTTTCTCTTCTCCACTTTTCCCCTCGTCCTTGTCCCCCTTTTTCTCTCTCCTGGGCCCTGGACCTCCTGAGCGCAGAGGGCTACGCCTCCTTCTTCCTCCGGACTCACCAGGGCTGCCAGCTTAGCTGACATTTTCAGGGAACAGGAAACTGAGAGTCAGGAAAGGTGAGCTCTTCTACCTCGGGTCTTGCCATTTTGCATGTCCTGAGTCAGTCACTGGTTAACTCTGAACTTCAGGTTCCTCGGCAACTAGAGATTATAAACAGCCTATACAGCCTATTCCAGATCTGAGATTCCAACAGCCAAAGTCTTTTCACTTCCTTTCTTCCCCATCTCCTTCACTTTCCCAGCTTTCTTCTTAACCAACAATCTACCCGAAACCGTCCTTTCTTGGTTAGCGCTTGCGCAGACAGGCGAGGAAAATAAGTTTTGACCCAGCTTAGTAGCCGTAGTCAGCCTGGAGCGCTGTCGTGGGGGATTGTGGGAAAAGATGGCGGCTGCCGCACAATCCCGGGTTGTCCGGGTCCTGTCAATGTCACGTAAGTGTCACCGGGAACGGCGGCCCCTGATCGGGATTCCGAGACGGGGATCTAAGGTTTTGGGAGTGGCACCGTGCTGCAGCGGTCACGCCAACTTCCTAGGCACTGTGGTTTCTCTAGGTTTGGAGCTGCCTCAGTCTGGTTTCTCCTTTTGCTTTCCGCTTCCCCGGCTCACATATTCAGTTGTGCACCACCTTGGGAGGGGACAAAAGATCTTAAGCAGCTGTAAGCGAAGAGGAGAATGCGGGGGACACGTTAGGGATCGAGAGAATCAGAATTCTGATGTGGTTGTAAGGGTTTAGGGTTATGAGAAATATTTGTATGGGGCGGGGGGAGAAATGTGTAAGGGAGCGGAAAAAAGGCTAGTGGCGAGAGGTTTTCTTGGATTGACTTTATGACCTTGTGCAAACCCTTAATGGGTCTCAATTCATATGAGCACAATGGAAATGATAATATTACAATACAAGGGAGTCTCTGATAAGATTAAATGAGCTAATATTTATAAAAGCATCCTTTTACCCAAAAGCGTCTGTACGGATATAGAATGTGTTGGGCAAAGTGCGCTGGGGTCTGGGGGAGAGAGTGATGTTTGAGGAGAGAAGAATCAGGAGCTTGGTGGAAAGGAAAGTGAAGAATGAAGGCTATGTTAGAATTTGTTAGTATTATTTAGTTTCCCTTCTGTTCTGATTGGATCTGCTCCCACTCCTCAAACTGAAAACATACATTTGTCCTTCCACTCACTAAAAAGCAAGGAAATTAGAAATACGGTTACACTTCATCATTGTTCTTTCACCCTCTACTCTTCCACAAACATATTCCAATCAAACCCCCAAAGTTGTATTTTTCTTAGTGTATTTTAGTCGTTACAGAATATCATTTGCTTTCAAAATCGGCTCATGTCAGAATCACTCGTAAAGCTTTATAAAAATTAGAAATGAGGACTGAGTGTAGAGCTATTGAGTCAGAATTTGTGAGATTAGCTCCTTGCACCTTTAATTTTTAAAAGCACCACAGATAGGTTTGATGTTCAGCCTGAGGCAAGAATTAGGAGTGTTTAGAGGGTCCTTTTTTTTTCTGTTTTCCATCTTGGGTAGAACTCCTGCATACCACTGGGAAGGTGGTGGTGCACATCACTTATAGTGGATGGTTTTGTAGTCACAATGTCTTTGCAAAGACATTTGCTGGTTCTTGTTAAACTGTTACAATTGTATGACATAATGTAGATTGTGAATGGTAATCACTATTTATTGAGTACCTGCTATCTGCAATCTCCAGTTCTAGGTATTTTTATTAATTTTCTCTTTTAACTTACTTTCCTCTGACTGACACCATAGTTTGTGTTCTTAACCACTCTGCGTTATTGTCTGGTAAAGTAAGTTTTTGAGTAAATTCTGTAGAGGCAAGTCTAGTATGTAACATAATCCACACACTATAGGACAGAACTGTGTAAGACAACTATATATAGTTAAGTGTGGCAAGACTAGTAAGTATCACAGGAAATCATAAAAGGGAAAGATTAGTATCATTTGAGGTACGGAGGGATGATTGGAAGACCAGTGGAGAATTGTAGTGCTCCCACTGATCTCTTTAGGGCTGTTATGATCTGGAAAGTCCTCTGGTAAAGGCAAGTGGATGAGAATGGAGTCATGAGGTATTCAAGAGGCAGTGAAATGACTACCTGTATATCTGGGATAGTGGAAAAGGAAGTTGAATGTGTTAGATGGGATCAGACAATGGAGACCTTTGAAAGCCAAGCAGAGCTTAGATCGGTAGTCTCCAAAGGGAGTTGTGCAAGAGGACCTAATAAGTTGTGGAAATATAATATTAGAACTCCTAACAATTGCTTTCTATAGTAATAATAGCTAACACTTATGTAGTTTAAACTGTATGCCACACACTATTCTAAGTAATATATGATTTATAATGTGTATATCATATTGGTACTACATAGAACATGCATATAATTTTTAAAATAAATACTTAAAAAAATTAATGCAGTGTGCAAGCAAATATGTCTGGACTTGGTTTGGGTATTGCAGTAGGAAACTAGGTTTTTAAGCAGAGAAATGTAATGAATATATAATTAATAAAGAATATCGTTCTTCTAATAGTACTCATAATAAATGGAAGAAAGTGGAGAGGCTGGAACCAAAGAGAGTAATAATTTATATTTATCGCACCTACTACTTGCAAGGCACTGTGACAGATACTTGCCCATATGTTATTCTCATCAACCCTTTAAACTGTGAGCTTCATGAAGCCAGGGTTTTGCATTTTACTGTGATAGTCACAGTTTCTAGAATAATTCTTGGCCCATAATTATTAAAAAAACAAATAGCCATGTGAGGTTAGTGTGACATTACCTTCTGAGAAATTTCAAAGTAATAAAAGCAACTATTATTCATAGAATGCTTAATGTGCTCTAGGTAATGTGCTACATGGTTTATGTATGTTTAATCCTCTTAACAGTCCTTTGAGGTATTAATTCCTTAACTCAAGTAATTCTTCCCAGTTCATTGACTCTGCCATCTTTTGCTTGTCTTATCCTATGTCCTCACTTCGTTACTCATCACTCTTATCATTCCCTTTTATGCATTCTCAGCTCCCCAGCCCAACTCCCATTGTCGTAAACATTGACCCTGATTAAACAAAACTTTCCACGTAATTTGCTGCCTGCCACTGAGCAATGGAGAACGGGGCTAGGGAAAACTTCAAACTAATTTAAATTCATGAATACAAATCTCAAGTAGATTTTCAGTGCTACATTTTTCTAGGAAATTTGGTTTCCTTGTCTCCATAATCATTACTTAACATAGCGAGTTTCCTAAAACCTCTAACATGTGCTTTTGTCTCATTCTCAGCTTTACAGAGAAATCAAAGGAATCAGATGAGAACAGTCATTTTCCCACCATAAACTCTAATAGTTGATATGTGATAATTCTTTGCCTTTTCTCTTGTTACAGTGGGTGAGCTCCTTCTGTTCCAATCTGTGGCCAGTTCCTTCACTTTGCATTCAATCTCATCCTCTCAACTATTCATTCCCTTTCCTGAATCAGTAATTTTCTACCTCTACCGTGGAAATCATGTCATTTCCATCAGCACATAAATGTTAACTCGTATTTAAAACAAACAAACAAACAAACCTATCCCTGTCCTTGTTTCTCTAGTCCCATTTCTCCTTTCTCAGAAGGATTGTCTATACTCCTCATCTACTTCCTTGCCTCACAGCCTCTCTTGTTTGCTCCAGTCTGGCTTTCAGTCCCACTAATCCAATAAAATTGCTCTTATTTATGCCACCTACAGCCACATCCTCCAGCTTCTGTGGTCCTTTGTCCTCTTCCTACTTCACTTTCAGCATTTGGTAAAGTTAACCATTCTCTCCTTGAAACACTTTCTTTTTTTGGGGTTTTAGATTCTGTTTCCTTCTGAGTTTTTCTCCGACCTCATGGGACTGCTTTTTAATCTCCTTTACTAGTGCTTTGGGCTAGTCGCTAACCTTATCCATAAAGTGGTGATAAAGATAGCATTAAAAAAGATAATACCTATGCAGCACTTAGAATAATGCTGGACACCTGCCAAGAGCTCTGTAAAGGTAGCTGTTAATATGATGTTATTATTTTGTTATTATGATGTGTGTGGTCCATGATGTTTACTTTTAATTTCTGTCACTATCAGTGAGCTAGGCTATTTCTCCAATTCAATACTTTTGGATAGGGAAGAACAATGGCCTTTGGGCAGAATGCCACCTGAAAGTCATCCCTAGAAACAAACACAGATTTTCTAAAGAAAGTCCTGTTTGTGTCTTTCACCTCTCCCAGTGTACAAAGCACGAATGCTAAGCTCTGAAGTTTGTTGATTGGAGCAGAAGTGCATTAGCACTTTAAACCTTTTTGTTTCTACTTACATGAAAGTTGAGCAGCTAACTCTAAAATTCCTTTCTAAGGAGTTAGAAGTAACTTGAAAACTGGAGTGTATCCAAAAGAGATTCGCATTCCTGCCATATGAAGAATATTTGACAGGACGGGAATGTTTAACCTGGAGAAGAAGATATTTAGTGGGGCTATAATTGCTGCACTTAATTGTAGAAGAGGGATTAGACTTGTTCTTCGCCATTCTGGAGGAACACAGGGATAAAAACTTCTGGGAAGCAGTCACTGATTTCCCCTTGTGGTAGAACTTTCTTTCTGTTAGAATGGCTCAAAGCAGAATGGGCCGCTACAGGAAGTAGTGAGTTTCCCAACTCCACAGGTGTTCAGGCAAAAGCCAGATGATTTCTTTGCACACATGCTGTAGAGAAGATGTAAGCATTGGTACATGAACTTTGAGGGTTCATTCTAGTACCAAGAACCTCAGTCGATGAAAAAGAAATGGTGGAATGTTTGACAAGTCTCTTGCTGTTAAGCTTTCTAAAAGTCAGAACATCTTTTCTCAAGCACTTCACTCCTTTTATCATTATTTGTGATGTTCTTCAGTGGTTTTATAGTAAGTCTGAACTATTGAACTGCATTCTTTCTTTTTTTAATGTTCTGTACTAATAATCATCTGCTTCTGACCAATATCATCAACTTTGTTTTTCATTAGTCACCAGTTTCAGATTCTGTTCCAGGAGAGTCTTTTGCTGTTGCCCTGTGCTGTAGGCTTATTCATTCTACCTCTGCATTGTGATGTGTTCCTCATGGGATTCTGTCCTTTCTTTTTCTTTCTTCTTTAAGACCTTTCTCAAAACATTTTATCCAGGAATACTTCCTCATGGTAATGTGATTTATTGCTCCTTTATTACATATTCTCAGTTCCTTTTACCATATAGGCTTATACTTTCCTACTTTGTGACTGTTTAATGTGTTTTTTAAAAAATGTGACTTATCTTCTTAGGTAAGTTACATTGTATAGGGTAGGGAGTATATTTCCTCATGTCCTCTGGATTCTATGTTGTAGTAGTTTGTGTTTATTATTGCCCTTGATACTTAAATTGCTAAAGTACTGATTGCAAAATAATGTTACAAGTTTTTAGGGAAAGGAGCTATTTGTGTTCACAGTTTTAAAAATATTAATATTTGCCATGCTTGTATACTTTGGGGTTTTGTTTAAGGTTCTGCCATTACTGCAATAGCCACATCTGTGTGTCACGGCCCACCCCGTCGCCAGCTTCATCATGCCCTCATACCTCATGGGAAAGGTGGACGTTCCTCAGTCAGTGGGATTGTGGCCACTGTGTTTGGAGCAACAGGATTCCTGGGGCGATATGTTGTCAACCACCTTGGTAAGTAAAGTTCCTTGAGTTCATATGCTCCATTGCCATTGATCAGGATTGCCTGATGAGAAGCATGAGCTATGTTTCTCTTCATTTTAACAGTATTATGAATTACTCCTATCTTGGATGTATGTAGTTTTTATTTGTTGTGACATGAAGAGCACACTCATGCTCCTATATAGGAATTATTAGGATAGGAATAAGGGACTTTGAAAAGCTATGGCATCTTTAGCATGGCAAAATATTTTTTGTCAAATATAATATCAATTCACATACCATACTAGAATTTAAATATTTACCAAGTCACAATTGTATAATATATCCACATTATGTTAATGTTGATCCTTTTTTCAATCCATTCTCTTTTAGGACGCATGGGGTCACAGGTAATCATACCCTATCGGTGTGATACATATGACATCATGCACCTTCGTCCAATGGGTGACCTGGGCCAGCTTCTGTTTCTGGTAAGGGCCTTTATGACAGAATGAAGTTGACAAATACAAATTACTAAGATCATTTTTAGGAGTGATAGGCAGTATAATAAGGCAGTAATTTCTTCCCAGAATGGACCAAAGGCATCCTCTATTCCCAGGTCATTCTTTCAGCTAGGTTCCGGCATCTCCTTTGTCATGCAAGCTCTAGATTGGCAGTTGGCAAACTTTTTCTGTGAAGGGACAGATAGTAAATACTTCTGGCTTCGCAGGTCGTAGAGTCTTTGTCATAATTACTCAGCTCTGCCTTTGTAACTGGAAGTAGCCATAGACAATATGTACACAAATGGGCATGGCTGCATTTCAGTAAAATTTTATTTACAAAATGAGGCTGCAGGCTGAATTTGGCCTATGGACTATAGTTTGTCAATCCCTGCTCTAGACCTGTGCTGTCCAGTGTGGTAGCCACTGGCCACATGTGGCTACTGAGCACATGAAATGTGGCTAGTCTGAATTGAGATATGCTGTACGTATAAAATATACACCAGATTTCAAAGACTCAGTATGAAGAAAAGAATATACAATTCATCATTAATAATTTTTTATATTTGTTACATATTAAAATAATATTTTGGATATATTAGGTTAATTCATTATTAAAATGAATTTTACTTGTTTCTTTTTTACCTATGTGCTTCATGTTATATTTCTATTGGATAGTGCTCTATAAACATAAAAAAGTCACAAATAGGGTGTTTTATAACTTGGTTGTTTAGTATAGATTTAACTTAGAACAGTCCTTTCTGAGCATTCCCTTTGTCGTTCTTTAATCTACAGGTTCTTCCTTTAGGGCAGTAGTTGCCAATGGGGTGAGGCAGGGGAAAGAGGGTAGAGGAGGGCCATTAAGGGAGTGATTAATGGAACTCTTTGATTGTCACAGTGATTGGGGAGCAATCCTGGTTATTAGGTACAGGCCAGGGATGCTAAATATCCTACTGAGCACAGGACAGTCCCTTTCCACAAAGAGTTGTGCTGCCCCAAATGCCTGCAGCTAAGCTATTGATTGCTATACTCTCTGGGCCTTGATGTTTAAATCTACTGATCTTATAGCTGACTTCCTACTTGTTTTGTCCTGTAAGGAATGGAGTTACATATTTTCCCTTTTAAAAAAGATGTGCTAAACATCCTTACTATCTCTGGTAATATTCATACAGATTATTTGTAATCCCTTTAAAGTTTGATTTATTTTCATTTCATTTTCACATTTTCATTTATTCTTGACTCAGTGTTCACAAGCTAAGTATAATACTTATATCAGAAATTTCTTATTTCCAAAATGTTTTTCTTCTCCAAAATCTTACTATTAAGTATCTTCTTGGTATTAAAGTTACAGAAGCTTAGTTTATTCCTAGTTCTTTGTCCCTTAAGTTTGTTGGTCACCTTGTCAGAGCCTCAAAATTGAAGTATTTAAAAAGTGATGGGTGAAAACTTTTGAACCATTGGAATTAAACCAAATGACGTCTATTGCATTATTTCTGCAGAGATTTATTTCCTGAGTGTCTGGCATTGACCTGTGCTCTGAGCACGTTGGATGAGCAAGAGCACAGGAAACTCAGAGGCTTATATGTTTAGTGTTTGTTTATGTGTTTATTTTCAAGAAGGACTATTTGGGGTATGAGGTGCTGATTTCCCCACTTTAGTCTTTGTTTGCAACTGCTGTCTGAATGTCCATTTGGTTTGCCCACCTGACTGTGTGCCCTTGGGCCTTATCCCTGAAAGTTTGGTTTCCTTTTATTACATCATTCATTGCTGTAGATTTTATGTATATTTCACTTAATCGTCATAATAACCTCGTGAGGTAAGTTGTGTTTTCTAATTTTACTTGGGGCTTGAAGAGATAATTTGTACAAAGTTAGTATATGGCAAACTGGGATTCGCATTCCTGTCTGACTCCAAAGCCACTGTTTAGACTGTGTCTTTTAACCCACTTTCTATCATCAGTCCTAACTGGTTCTTCCTGCTGGGGCTTCATCTTTTTGTTCTTGAATCTGATTTTATAGTTTGTTTTCTCTTTTCTAAATTAAACAGGCATTTTAGTTCTCTCTCTCTCTCTTTCATCCCCACTTTCTTTCTCTTTTCCCTTCTTGTTCTGTCTCCTTCCTATTGCACTGACTCATGCATGTGCACTTATTATTTGGTGCTAAGAAATTCTTATTACTTGTTATCTTCCATTGAAATGCTTATAGAAACCTGCCCTTGGCTCACCCTGAAGTTTTAGGTAGTTCTTTTTGACTCTTGTTTTTATGTTGTTAATGGAGAAATTACTAGATCTGGGGTTATAAAAGAGGAAAGAATTAAAAAGAAATAAGGAAATAGTCGTGAATGGCCCCAACTGACACTAGCCTTTAAAAGACACTCTTCCTATCTTCAGTCTGTAAGTGGTTGCTGTCAAAAAGGGAAAGTCTATCTCCTTAATGCTCCTTGCTTCTTTGGCTGTATTTCCGGATTGGAGACTTGGTCTCCTGGGTTTCTTTTGAAACTTAGTAGGGAGTAGTTGGGTGGACAAAAACTAATATGCTCCATTAAAAATCAATAGCTTCCTTTTTAGCTCTGTCATTTGATTACCTGAGTAAAGTGTACTTTTACCTGTTTGTCTCCAAAAGAGTGAGGGAATCAGCAGGGAGTTTCAGACGTCATTTCTGTGGTAATAAGTGGAGCTTAGATGAAATGGCACCATATTATGACTACAGCAGATGGCCCATTTTGAAACTTGCGTTGAGGAGGCTGCAGAAGTGTTGAATGCTGAGGTATACCCCTATGTTTTCATCCGATTGCTTTCTGCTATCATAGGAATGGGACGCGAGAGATAAAGATTCTATCCGACGAGTAGTACAACACAGCAATGTGGTCATCAATCTTATTGGACGAGACTGGGAAACCAGGTAAGTCTTTGACTGTCGTTTCTTCTTTGCTTAAGTCTTAGTTAGGGCTTAATAGACCTTCGTTGGGCACCTTCTATGTGCCAGCTATCACAGTGACATTTTCAATTAGTGAATAAGGGTTGGTTGAACAACCGCTTGCATACCCAGTGACACCCCTGAGGAGATGTAGCTGACATTAAGTCTGGTATAAGTCAGCAGTGTGATATACTGCCCATAAAAATCCAGTAGGTGGTATTGTTGTGGCTGGTGTTGGTCCTGTGCTTGGATCAGTCCCTATGGGATGGGGTTAGGAAATAGGATTTTGCCTGTTCTGCTGTTTAGCAAGCTGAACTTTGGTTTTTCTTGTGTAGACAGTGTTCTAGATGTCTTTTCTGCATTATTAATTGGAGATGGCGCGGGGACTAATTTGAACAGTTCTTTGTGTGGATTGTTTATTAACAAATAATGTTTCAGTCCTATAGTCCACAACACTTTGTTTACACCTCTTTTTTTAGCGTTAAAGTTTGACTTAGTTTTCTAATATATGTCTGTTTTATAAATTATTTGATGACTTGGGGGTCTAACTCAACTTTTTATCCCCCCTAATGATTAACATAGTATATTGTACAGAGTAAACATTTAGTTAATGTTACTGAATGAAATTGTTGACTGACTTGTTTTTAGTTTCCTTTTTTTTCCCTTGCGGGGAACAAAGTCCCGGGGTAAGAAGTGATTCCTAACACTTCAGCAACCAGTACGGCCAGGTTTCTTTAAAGGGCTTCAGCCTCAGGATTCCCTGATAATGCAGAACATGATGTATACTGGATTTCTAACTTAGAGTAGGCCTTAAATTGTGTAGAGTAATGACAGTGCGCAGAGCTGTCAACTTTTTTTAAAAAATAATTTTGGCTTAAAAAAATTTAAAAAAAATTTTTTTTTTTTTTTTTTTTTTTTTTTAGAAATAGAGACAGGGTTTTACCGTTTTGCCCAGGCTGGTCTTGAACTCCTGGGCTCTAGTGATTCACTCGCCTTGGCCTCCCAAAGTGCTGGGATTACAGGCATGGGCCACCACACCCGGCCAAATTTAGCTTTAAGTTAAATCATTGCTGTTTAAAAGTTTAAGTAGTATGAATTTCAGTACTGTTACGAAAACCAGCTTATCACTTAAAGCTTTGAGATCCTGTGTGTGGAGTTCTTAACCAATCCTTTTTTTTTTCTTCCAGAAACTTTGATTTTGAGGATGTTTTTGTGAAGATTCCCCAAGCAATTGCTCAACTGTCCAAGGAAGCTGGAGTTGAAAAATTCATTCATGTTTCACATCTGAATGCGAATATTAAAAGCTCTTCTAGATATTTGAGAAATAAGGTAAGTAACAAATTGATGTGGGAAGTGGTTCACAGAGCCAGAGTTTCTTGGCCCATTTGAAACATGATTTCAGTGAGAAGGGTTTATCACAGACATATGTAGAATTAAAAGGTTTTCTGATTCCCTGCATCCAGAACTAGGGGTGTGTGTGATGTTTTGACATTTTGATTGTGTGCCTTCTGTTTGTAGGGAACTGTGCTAAGGGGCTTCAGAGTTGGCTAGACCATGTTACTATTGGCATTCAGATACTTAAAGTTTCTTTGGGGCATCATTGAATTATACAGAAACCATCACAGATTTCTGCCAAAGGAATCATACCTGTGTCATCTACCATGGTTAAAGGACCATCTTTCTTTCTCACCCCTTGCACTGTAGTGGTTTTATGCCACTCTTAAAGGGGTGATGCGAAGGCTCAGAATGACAGGGATTAATATTTGCCAGGGAAGATGCCTATTCACACAGTACTTATGCTCCTTTTACTCCCAGAAATCCCATACCTAGAGACTGACCACTGTAGTTTGGAGTCAGTCTGTAACCTAAGTGAAACGTGTTCATTATTAGGGACTCAGAAGGGATATCAGTGTCTGGCAGTGCGCTTAACATTGGGATTCTGCCATATGGAAGCCTGTTTTCAATCATACTGATAAGGACAACAGAGTTCCTTGATAATGGTTCCAAGTTTTTGACTCACCACATTAGTTTACTGGATAAACTATTCATTAAGCACCTACTATGTATCACATATTGTGTTAAGCACTGTGGCTACAGTAGTAAATAGAGAGAAAATAAGAGAGAGGATACTTGTGCCTGCCTCTGCCCAAACATTCATAAAATCATCAGAATTTCATGACTGGAAGGGAATGGGAGGTGTCAATGGTGAGGAAGAGAGAAGAGTCAAAGATGTCCAGCCCTCTGGCTGAAGCCAGTGGGTAGGTGATAGTACTGTTGAATCAGATGGGAAATACTTGAGAGGGACTAGGCTGTAGGGCAGTGACTCTTAGCCTTAGTTGCACATTAAAACCACTGAGGGAGCTTTTAAAAATTCTGATGCCTAGGCTATGCTCCAGACCAATTAAAACAATTTCTGGGGTTGCAACTTCAACACCAGTATTTTTTAACTCTCTGTAGGTAATTCCGAGTACAGCAAAGATTGAGGAGCACTATTTTACTTGAGAGAATGGAAGATGATTGAGTTTTGGACTCACGTTTCAGGTGCATTTCAGATGTGTGTCGATCTGGAGGTCAGAAGAGAGGTCTGGGTTGGAGACAGAAATGTGGGAGTTACCAGCATTTGTTGTTAATTGAAGTAATGACAGGGGAGAAGATGGCTGAAGATTGAGAAGGGAGTTTCAGATTGGGCCCAGAACATACCAATGGTTAGTAATCTGGTAGAGAAGGAGGCACCTGCAGAAACCCAAACCAATCAAACAGAAAGACTAAGCAGGACATGATAAGGCAGAAGGGAAACCAGGAGAGTACAGTGCTAGGGAAGCCATGGCAAGACAGTCTCACAGGAGGAAGTGAATACTTACGAATGCTATTGAGAAGTCAAGCAAATATTAACTGTAAAGTCACCTTGGATCTACTGACATGGAGGTCATTGGTGATCTTATCAAGAATAGATTCAGTGCAATGGTTGGAGCAGAATCCAGAATGCGAGTGCGTGAAGAGTGAGTTGGAACTGAGGAAGTGGGAATGGTAAGGGTAGGTACATTTTCAGGTAGCTTGACTGGCAAGAGGAAGATGAAAGACTGAGAGGATAGAAGCTGGAGGGGGATGTGGAGTTGGTATTTTTTTTTTAAGTTAGAGGATCTACATTGTTTACATGCTGGTAAAAAGAGTGAGGCTGAGGATGTGGAAGAGAGAGTAAATTGGACAGGTTCCTGAAAAAGTGAAAGGACCTGAGCTCTAAAGCATTGAAAGAGGCACTGTTCCTCCCATCAGGTAAGAGAGGAGGAGAAAATTGTGCTTTATATACCAGAGTTTGTAGATTTAGTGGTGAGAACTAGAGGTGGTTTTTCCTCTACTGTCTTATATTTTCTCTTTTATTAGAAGGCAAAGTCATTTACTGGAAGGAAGAGAAAAGAAAGGGATGTCTGAAATTTGAATAGAATAGAAAATGTTTCATATAGTCTTGTGGGAAGGTAAGTTAATTAGAGGAAAACACGGTTTTTGGGAAATGTTGAGGGCCCGGTTAAAATTGGAGGCATGAGTTTATAGTGGTACCAATTCATGATTTTTATTGACTCATTTTCCTGCCAGCTGCTCAAGGCAGTGGGAGTGCATGGCCCAAGGGAGGCAAATGGAGTTCTTCTAGGATTAGAATTTTGCCTGGTGGCTAGAGTAAAGGACAAAGGGACAAGGTAGTTTACAATGTTGGCAAGAGAGTGGTGAGAAGATGGTCTTTGGAACCTAATCTGGAATTCAGAGAGAAGAACAGGAACAGTCGGAAGAGTTGATACAGGGGAAGCAGAATCAGTGCACTAGAGTTCTTGAGAAAGTTGAGAAACAGGTATCCCAGGAGCAGATGAACAAAGAACAGGCAGGCTGGAAATTGTAGGAAATGGACATCTAAGAGTAGGATGTCTTCATTTAATACCTCAGAAGAAGAGCAATTCCAGATGCTGATATAGTAGGTGGTGTAACTGAGTTAAGAGTGGTAGAGGTGGAAGGAAGAGGAGGTCATTGGAGTTGAGCAGCTCAAGAACCTGAGAAGTCCAAGCCCACTTGGACATCATGTCACCCCCAGTGGTGGTGGAAGTAGAAAGGAAGACTGAATTAGGTGCTGATATTTTCATCGAACAAGAAGACTTGCCTAGGAGGCTAGTAGATGATAACAAGTAAGGATGGTACAGCAGTTGAGATTAGGAAGATTAGTTACTCTATCCCCAACCTCCTTTGGATATGTAGGTACTGGTGACACTTCCATTATTGTAGCCTGCTGCCACCATACTGTCCTTTTTCTAACAGGCTGCTAGATGATTGACACAAACCAGAGAATCTGTAAATAGAAGGAAAAATGGAGGCTGAAAAAATTCTACTTTGATTTTTCTGCTTCTTCAATGTAAGCTTCCTTTAAAATAAAAAACGGGAAGAGACCCAACCAAATCTGTAAGGTGCAGGACATTTTTGTGGATTATATTTTTTAAAAGTTCTGTGTAACTGAGTTTTATGAATTACACGATTACCTTTATCTGGAGGAAAATATCACCTTTGAAATACAAGTCATGTTTTAATAGTGGAAAGAATGGATGCTTTATTCACTTGTCTCTAAACTCAAAACAGGTTTGTTTGGTTATTGTTTAGGCTGTTGGAGAGAAAGTAGTGAGAGATGCATTTCCAGAAGCCATTATCATAAAGCCATCGGACATCTTTGGAAGAGAGGATAGATTCCTTAATTCTTTTGCAAGTACGTATTCTTTCTTAATGGTAAAAGAGAGGGATACTGATTAACCAAGTTGAAGTTGCTCAAGCTAACACTTTTCTCTGATTGGCAGACTAAGGATATATTTTTTCTTTCCCAGTTGCCTTTTTCTCCCCTAAGTTTATATTTTCATAGTCAATGTAGTCTTTGTTATATTCCATATCAAAAGAAGCAACTTAGATTAATGGAAAGAGCATGAACTTGGGAGTCAGAGACTTGAGTTTAAGTCTTGGTCCAGCTAACTCTGTGACCTTGGCAAATACTCGAATATCACATGGAATAGGTTCTCTATCCTAAAATCCCCTGTGTTATATGTATTGATTCTTACTCTCCTACCCACCCGCAACCCCAGACAACCACTGATCCTTTTATTGTCTCTATAGTTTTGCCTTTTCCAGGATATTATATATATGGTCAGAATCATGCAGTATGTAGCCTTTTTAGGTGGACTTCTTTCACCTTCTTTCACTTAGCAATATGCATTTAAGGTTCTTTCATTTCTTTTCATAGCTTGATAGCTCATTTCTTTATATTAGCTAAATAGTATTCCATTGTGTGGATTCCATTGTATTGGATATTGGTTTATCCAATTTAGATGTTTCTATCTTGTTTTTCCCCCTGTTGTTTGTGTCCACCTAACTCTGTAATAATTCTACTTAAAAAAATGTGTGGTAAAATATACGTAGTATAAAATTTCCTGTCTGCTGTGGGCTAAATTGTGCCCCCTCATAATTCATATATTGAAGCCTTAACACCATTGTGAATTTATTTGGAGTGAGGACTTTTGGAGGAAATTAAGGTTAAATGAGGCCATAAGGGTGAGGTCGTAATTCAGTGGGATTGGTGGCCTTATAAGAAGAGGCACAAAGAGAGATCTCTCTCTCCCTGTGTGCACATACTGAGGAAAGGCCATATATGAGGACATAGCAAGAAATCTGCTGTCTACAAGCCAGGAAGAGAGCCCTTACCAGGAACCAAACTGGCTGGCACTTTGATCTTGAATTTGCCAGCCTCCAGAACTGTGAGAAAATACATTTTTATTGTACAAGCCACCCAGTCTATGGTGTTTTGTGATGGTAGCCTGAGCAGACCAAAATAGATTTTGGTACCAAGAAGTGGGGTGCTGCTGTAACAAATACCTAAAAATGTGAACGTGCCTTTGGAACTAGGTAAAGGTAGAGGCTAGAAGAGTTTTGAGGTACCTAGTAGAAATATGGACATTAAGGGTGATTTTTGTAAGGTCTCAGATGGAAATGAGTAATATGTCATTGGAAACCGGAGGAAAGGTGATCCATGTAATAAAATGGCAAAGAAATTGGCTGATCTGTGTGTGTTCTAGTGGAAGGTAGAACTTGTGAGTGATAAAATTGTTTATTCAGCTGAGAAGATTTCTAAGTACAAAGTATTGAAGAAATGCCTTGGTTCCTCCCGACTGCTTATAATAGAATACAAAAAGAGAGAAAGATGAAATGAAGAAGGACTTGTTAAGCAAAAAGGAACCAGAACCTGAAGATTTGGAAAATTCTCAGCTTACCCATATTGCAAAAAATGAGAAAGCTTGTTTTGAAGAGAACACTAAGAGTGTGGCTGAACAACCATCTGATGAAGAGATTGTGGACGCGACTCACCAACTAATAAGCTATCTTGGCAGAAGCCAGGAATAGAGATGAGATTACATCAGCAAAGTCACCACCAGTTTGAACTAGAAGGGGCAGAATGAAAGAAGCCTGTCTGACTTCTGATATCCTAGAGGACCAGACCACAGAGCTATTTGGCTGTGAATTTG
This sequence comes from Pongo abelii, assembly GCF_028885655.2. NCBI lineage: Eukaryota > Metazoa > Chordata > Mammalia > Primates > Hominidae > Pongo > Pongo abelii. The sequence goes on from NC_071995.2 coordinate 4,697,348, forward strand.
AACTATTCTTCAAGAAAAGGGAAGAATGACCCCAAAAGTGGTTCAGAGATGTTTAGAACTACCTCTTTGGTTTCAAAGGATGGGGCCATTGCCTCGGTTTAAACAGATCACACGGTCTTTGTCAGAGGCCTTGGAGGTGGGACCACCCAGAGTCTTGGAGGTACAGCTGCCTGATCCTTGGGGCTACAGCCCCCTGGAAACTTTGAGATGTGACCCTCTGCCCAGCAGAGCTATTGGGGTGGGACTGCTGCCCCAGTAGGTCCTGGAAGTTAGAACTACCGCTTCAGTGGGTCCTGAAGGTGAGACCACCACCTCTGTGAATCTAGAAGGCAATGCATCTAGGCAAAGAAGATTATTCTTGATTTTTAGTAGCCACCCTAATAGGTGGTATTTCATTGTGTGTGTTTTTTATTAGATTCTAAAATCTAATAGAATTTACCTTGCAAGTTTTGGACTTGCTTGGGACTTGTTACCCTTTCTTCTTTCTTACGTCTTCCTTTTAGAATAGGAATGTCTATCTTATGCCTGTCTCACGGCTGTATTTTGGAAGCACATAACTTGTCTGGTTTCACATGTTCATAGTTAGGAATTTTGCCTCAGGATGACCCACACCTTGAGTCTTATCTATATCTGATTTAGATAATATTTGGATGTGACTTTGGAGTTTAGAGTCTTAAGACTAAGACAAGATTAAGACCCTTTTAACTATTTATAAGAGTATAGTTCAGTAGTATTAAGATATTTACATTGTTGTACAACCAATCCCCAGAACTTTTTCATCTTGTAAAACTGAAATTCTGTACCCCTTAAACAACTCCCTGTTCCCTCCTTCCCCCCAGCCCCTGGCAACTACCATTCTGCTTTTGGTTTCTATGAATTTGACCACCTCATATAAGTGGAATCATACAGTATTTGTCTTTTCGTAGCTGGCTTATTTGACTTAGCATAATATGCAAGGTTCATCCCTGTTGTACTACGTGATGTGATTTCCTTCCTACTGAAGGCTGAATAATATTCTGTTATATGTGTATACCACATTTTGTTTAATAAGCCATCCATCAATGGATACTTGGGTTGCTTCCCACTTTTGGCTATTGTGAATAATGCTGCAATGACCATGGATGTACAAAATATAGCTAATTTAAGTTATTTGGTGTATGTACTGAGAAGTGGAATTCTGTATCATATGGTATATCTATTTTTACTTTTTCGACAAGCCACCATAGTGTATTCCATAGTGGCTGCACCATTTTACATTGCCACCAACAGTGCACAAGGTTTCCAATTTCTCCAGATCTTTGTCAACATTTGTTATTTTCTGGTTTTTTGATAATAGCCATCCTAATGGTTGTAAGGTGGTATTTCATTGTGTGTGTTTTTTTTTGTTTTTGTTTTTGAGATTGGGTCTTGCTCTGTCACCTAGGCAGTGATACAATCACAGCTGACTGCAGCCTTGAACTCCTGGGCTCAGGGGATCCTCCTGCCTCAGTTTCCTACATAGGTGGGACTGCAGGTGTGTACCACCACACCTGGCTAAAAATATTATATGTATTTTTGTAGAGACAGGTCTTGCTCTCTTGCCTGGGCTGGACTCAAACTCCTGGCCTCAAGCAGTCTTTTTGCCCCAGCCTCCCAAAGTGCTGGGATTATAGGCATGGGCCACCATGCCTGGCAACAATGTGGTTTTGATTTATGTTTTCCTAATGATTAGTGATGTGGAGCATCTTTTCATTGCTTTTTGGCTACTTTATTATTTGGAGAAATGTCTATTCATGTCCTTGGCTAATTTTTTAAATTGGGTTGTTTATTTTTGTTATTGAGTTGTAGGAATTTTTTATTTATTCAGAACATTAAATGCTTATCAGATATGTGATTTGTAAAATTCTCTCATTTTTTAGTTTGTCTCTTCACTCTGTTGTGTTCTTTGATGCACAGACGTTTTTAATTTTGATGTAGTCAAGCTTATCTATTTTTACTTTTGTTGCCTGTGCTTTTAGTATTGTAGCTAAGGAGTCGTTGCCAAGTCCAATGCCATGAGGCTTTCTCCTTTTGTTTTTGTCTAAGAGTTTTAGAGTTTTAGCTCTGAGGTTTAGGTCTTTGATCCATTTTGACTTAGTTTTTGTGTATGGTATGAGGTAAGGGTCCAATTTTATTCTTTTGCATGTAGATATCCAGTATGTTGAAAAGATTGTCTTTCCCCATTGAATGGTCTTGGTGCTTTTGTTGGAAATCATTTGACCATGTATGCAAGAGTTATTTTTCTCTGTTCCATTGCTCTGTATGTTTGTCTTTATGCCACTGTTTTGATCACTACACTGTTTTGATTACTGTGCCTTTGTAGTAAGTTTTGAAATCAGAAAGTGTGAGACTTCCAAAAATTTGTTCTTTTTCAAGATTGTTTTGGCTATTTAAAGGAATCCCTTTAAACGCCATGTGAATTTTAGAATGGAGTTTTCTATATTTCTGCAAAAATAAAAAGCCATTGGAATTTTGATAGAGGTTGCATTAAATCTGAGATTGCTTTGGGTAGAATTGACATATGTCTTAGTCCATTTTGTGGTACAACAAACGTTGAGTAATTTATAAAGAAGAGAAATTTATTTCCAACAGTTCTGGAGGCTGGGAATCTCAAGATCCAGGTGCTGTCATCTGGTGAGGGCCTTCTTGCTGTGCGCTTACATGGTGGAAGGTGGAAGGGTGAAAGGGACAAATGCTATGTCCCCACATGGCAGAAGAGGAGAAGAGCAAGCTAGCTGAATGCTGCATGAAACCTCCTTTATGAGGGCCTTAATCCCATTCATGAGGGAGCACCCTCATGGCCTAATTATCTCTTAGTTCATATCACACTGGCGACATCTGAACTTTTTAATATTTAAACCGTAGCAACATCCTAACAATATTAAGTCTTCCATTCCATGAACTTGGGATGCCTTTCCATTTAATTGTGCCTTTAATTTCTTTCAGCAATGTTTTGTGGTTTTCAGCATATGTGTGTTTTGCCACTTTGATAAAGTTTATTTTTAAGTATTTTATTCTTTATTGTACTGTTGTGAATAATTTCTACTCTTTTTTTTTTTTTTTTTTTTTTGAGACAGAGTCTCACTCTGTCACCCAGGTTGGAGTGCGGTGGCACGATCTCGGCTCACTGCAACCTCTGCCTCCTGGGTTCAAGCGATTCTCCAGCCTCAGCCTCCCAAGTAGCTGGGACTACAGGTGTGTGCCACCACACCCAGCTAATTTTTGTATTTTTAGTAGAGATGGGGTTTCACCACATTGGCCAGGCTGGTCTCAAACTCCTGACCTTGTGATCCACCCGTCTTGGCCTCCCAAAGTGCTTGGATTGCAGGCATGAGCCACTGTGCCCGGCCTAATTTCTACTCTTAAATGCTATTTAAAAAAAAGAAAAACAAACAAACAAAAAAAACAAAAAAAAACTTTTTTAATCTAACATTTAAACTACTTGGGATTTGTTTTAGTTTATGGTGAGAACTAAAACATTATCTCACATTTTTTTCAAATAGCAGAGTAATTGTGCCAGCACCATATATCAGCTAATATTTCCATCAGGCCCTTTTTCTGGGTTACCTGTGCTGTATCACTCATCTGTTGATACAGCAGCAGAACTCATCTAGATATTAACTAGATAGACAGCTCATCTGTTCTGTTGCCATATCAACAGATAAGTATCATAAGGAGGAAGAGTTCTGTGTTTCTCCTTAGAATGGGTGCAACTAGAGTCCAGTCTTGGGCATGGCAATGCATTTAGCATTGCAGAGCAGACTAGTTTTCAAGGCATTTGACCTCTTTTCTTTGTTCTTCATGGTTTTAAACGTTTGGCCTTTTTATTTTCCGAGTTTGTTATCTGAAAAACTAATGACTGCCTTTTGTAAGTGCATTCATTTCCTCAGAGTCAGCTACATTCATTATATTATTTCTGTTATGCACAATAATTATGTTAATCTTAAGATTGTTGGGTCTTACAGCAACTTAAGCCTTCTCAGTATAGTTCTTATTCTTTCTTCCGCTAGGTATGCATCGGTTTGGTCCTACACCCCTTGGTTCCTTGGGCTGGAAGACAGTTAAACAACCAGTATATGTAAGTACTTGGATGAAGGGGGTCAGAAAGGGATTTTTGATGAATTCAGATTTCAGTGATCAAGTTTCTGGTTTTGTCCTAATTTAGTAACTCTGTCATTTTCTTTGTCAACTTGTGTCAGCTAGCTGCCTCTCAGTTTACTTAAGAGGTACATGCCTTCTCTGTGTCTTCACTTGTTCATTTAAGAAAAAATTATTGAACTCATAATGTGCTAGACACATCATACATGTCACGTGTCACTAGGGAAATAAAGATATTAACTAGCTAGACACAAATTGCTGTTCTCAAATTACTTTCAGTCTGAGGCAGATAAATAAAGCAGTTATTGTACAATGTGATGAGTGCTATGATAAGGAGAGGGTTTTATGTAATTACATCAGAAGGGCACCTAATCTAGACTTGGGCATTTCAAAAGGAAGGGCATTTAGGGTAAAACCTTAAAGATGACTAAAGGTAAGCCTGATGAAGGGAGTTGGGGAAGAGTATTGCATGCAGAGGGAACAGTATATACAGGGGCCCAGAGGTGAAAGAGCATGTTGGATTCCATGTTAGATTGAACCAAGTTTTCTCAGTAGTGGCACTATTGACATTTTGAGCCAGATAATTCTTCATTATGGGGGTTGTTAAAGGATGTTTGGCAGCATTCCTGGCCTCTAGCCACTAGATGCCAGTCACACCACCCTTCAGTTGTGACAACTGAAAATGACTCCAGACAGTTGTCAAATGTCCCCTGGGGGCCAAAATCACTATTACTATTATTGTTTTTGAAAATCAAAATGGTAGAATATTAGCAATTCCATATGGTTCAGCCTAATAGCTTGTGATGGTCAATAAGAGAGTTGGGAGTGGTAAGACATGAGCTTGGCAAGTTGTGGGCAAAAGCAAATCAGAAAGGCCTCAAGCTATCTGAAGGTAAGTGTGTTCCTACTACAGAAAATACTTGGATGAGCCTTGGATTATGCGTACTTGGAAAATACTTGGATAGCAGGGATTATTTGAGCTCTTGAGAAGGCTCATTCTTTTAAGAAGCTTTCTGGGAATAGATAATGCCATTATTTTAACTTCACATTTTCTTTGTTGAGATCGGTGTGGCCTTCTTCCTTTCTCCTTCCTTCCTTCCTTCTTTCCTTCCTTCCTTCCTCCCTTCTTTCCTTTCTTTCTATCTCTCCATCTCCCATTCTATCTCTTTTTCAACAATTACTTAAACGTATATTATAATTTCTTACAGGTCGTAGATGTATCCAAAGGAATTGTTAATGCAGTTAAGGATCCTGATGCCAATGGGAAATCCTTTGCTTTCGTTGGGTAAGTGCTTAGAGTTTGAATTTAAAATTGTGCTATTATAATGAAGGAATCAATGTCTAAATTAGTTACTAACAGATTTATTTGTTGCACTTTTACAATATCAAAATCTCCTCATTGCTTGCATTAAATCAGAATTCGAGGGAACCTGGAATCTACTTTAATGAATGATTCTTCTGTTACCAAAGTCTGAGAACCACTGCCCTAGACTGTTACATATACTTAGTCCAATGACCCTTAGGGATGGTTTTGTACTACTCCAGTGATGTTTTTAATATATAAAAGGATATTGCTGTAAATTCTAAAACACAAACAAAACACTTTTAGGGAGTGAGTATGGTTATAAAACCACATTAATTTTGATGGAGTATCACAATGCCCCCAGAGGCTGAAAAATGGATGGTTTATAGCACAATTACTAGTGCTGTGCAAGATTGATTATTTCTTTTATGCTCTTTGCTGAAATTTGCTCTCAGAAAAAAAGGGGTACAGTTAAGCTATGTGACTTACCTGAAATTACTAAATCATGTCACAGCTAAGCTTAGGAATTTTTTTGCTGAATTAACTAAAAGTCAAAAACTAAGACTTCATTTGCCAAGTTGAGAGGTATCAAATTCACCTGGTAAGTGGTTCAGAACCCTGTGATTCTGTGAAGCAAACACTTGGCATCTATGAAAGTTGAGGATCTGGCTCAGTGATTAAGGGATAGCCTAATTCCTAAGAAATATTTGCCTCTAGGGGAAAATGACACTCTTCTCTTTAAGCCAAGAGGCATAGAATATATTCCCAGAATTCTGAATCTATACATTGTTATGTTCCACTATTATTATTTAATAAATCATTTTTTTCAGTGTGAAAAGTCTTGGTTTTCCATGTCAACTAGCAGCTGCAAAATATATTTCTCCTTTTCAGTTCCCAGTTTGGTACATTAGCATGCAATCAGTTATATAGTCTAGGTAAGAATTACAATTCAATATATTCAATACAGGTTTGATAAAATACTAAACACAAAAGACATTAGTTCCAGTGAAGAGCTACATGGACTAGGATTTCAGGGAATAAATGAGCAGAAATGGCTTTGTGAACTTTACTTGCTCTAGCTCTGGATGAGTTGCACGTTTTCCTTTTTACCTTTGCCCAGCCATTATCCTTTTGTCTGGGCTCCAGTAAGTCATTGTTGTTTGGCATAATGATGGAAAAAATAATACTAGACATTGCAGTGTAGATATTTTTCCTCTTGAAATTGTAGATACGCATCTACACATTTCTTGTCTCTTCAGCCCCAGGAAAAAACTTTGCTTCTTTCTCTGATATTTTGAGGCTAAGGCAGTGGCGTAAGACTATAATTTTCCTCCTAGGTTTTTTGTAGTTATGAATTATATTATGTTGGTCCATTCTATTTGCCATTCATTCATAAAATACCTATTGATACACACTCATACAACATTACACACAAGTGTGATGATGAATAAACACATTCAGTGAAATCACGATGTATAAGATCAGCATAGAAAAATCAATATATACTAGTAAATGAACAATGTGAAAATAAAATTAAGAAAAGAATTTTATTCACAGCAGTGTAAAAAATAATAGAATATTTAAGTATAAATTTAATAATTAAATTTATTATATTATACCTAATAAATAATAAGACATACCATGTTCATGGATTGGATGAGTCAGTATGATTAAAATGATAATTTCCTTCAAATTGATTGACAAATTCAACTTAATTCTATCAAAATTCCAACAGACTTTTTTGCAGAAGTTGATAAATTGATTCTAAATTTATATGGTAATGCAAAGACCCACAATAGACAAAACAGTTAAGTTTCATAACTTAATAGCTATAATTATCAAGATAGTGTGGTACTGACATAAGAATTGACATATAGATGAATTAACCAGAATTGATAGTTCAGAAATAAATCTTTATGGACAATTGATTTTTGAAAAAGGTGCTATGGCATTTCAGAGGAGAAAGGATAGTCTTTTCAACAAATGGTTTTGGGATATCCACATTAAAAAAAAGATGAACTTCAACTCCTACCTCGCACTCTATGTGAAAAAATTAAAATAATTCAGAGACTTCAGTGTAAGAGTTATAAAACAAGGATTGCTGGCAAGATGGCTGAATAGGAACAGCTCCAGTCTGCAACTCCCAGCGAGATTGACACAGAAGGCGAGTGATTTCTGCATTTCCAACTGAGGTACCTGGTTCATCTCATTGGGACTGGTTGGATGGTGGGTGCAGTCCAAGGAGGGTGAGCCAAAACAGGGTGGGGTGTCACCTCACCCAGGAAGCATAAGGGGTCGGGGAACTCCCTCTCCTAGCCAAGGGAAGCCATTAGGGACTGTACCATGCACTCTGGCCCAGATACTGCGCTTTTCCCATGGTCTTTGCAATCCGCAGGCCGGGAGATTCACTAAGGTGCCCACGCCACCAGGGCCCTGGGTTTCTAGCACAAAACTGGGCAGCCGTTTGGGCAGACACTGGGCTAGCTGCAGGAGTTTTTTTTCCATACCCCAGTGGCACCTGGAACGCCAGTGAGACAGAACCTTTCACTCCCCTGGAAAGTGGGCTGAAGCCAGGGAGCCAAGTGATCTGGCTCGGCAGGTCCCACCCCCACAGAGCCCAGCAAGCTAAGATCTACTGGCTTGAAATTCTTGCTCCTAGCACAGCAGTCTTGAGTTCAACCTGGGACGTATGAGCTTGGGAGGGAGGGGCGTCCACCATTGCTGAGGCTTGAGTAGGTGGTTTTACCCTCACAGTAAATGAAGCCCCCAGGAAGTTCAAACTGGGCAGAGCCCACTGCAGCTCAGCAAGATCACTGTGGCCAGACTACCTCTCCAGATTCCCTCCTCTCTGGGCCAGGCATCTCTGAAAAAAAGGCAGCAGCCCCAGTCAGAGACTTATAGATACAACCCCCACCATCCTGGGACAGAGTACCTAGGGGAAGGGGCAGTTGGGGGTGCAGCTTCAGCAGACTTTAACATCCCTGCCTGGCAGCTCTAAAGAAAGCAGCAGATCTCCCAGCACAGCATTTGAGCTCTGATAAGGGACAGACTGCCTCCTCAAGTGGGTCGCTGCCCCCATGTATCCTGACTGGGAGATACATCCCTGTAGGGGCCAACAGACACCTCATACAGGGGAGATCTGGTTGGCATCTGGCAGGTGCCCCTCTGGGACGAAGCTTCCAGAGGAAGGAACAGGCAACAATCTTTGCTGTTCTGCCGCCTCTGCTAGTGATACCCAGGCAAACAGGGTCTGGAGTGGACCTCCAGCAGACCTGCAGCAGAGGGGTCTGTTAGAAGGAAAACTAACAGAAAAGAATAGTATCAACATCAACAAAAAGGACGTCCACTCAGAGACCCCAGCCGAAGGTCACTGACTTCAAAGACCAAAGGTAGATAAATCCATGAAGATGGGGAGAAACTAGTGCAGAAAGGCTGAAAATTCCAAAAACCAGAAAGCCTCTTCTCTCCAAAGGATTACAACTCCTTGCCAGCAAGGAAACAAAACTGGATGGATAATGAGTTTGACGATTTGAGAGAAGTAGGCATGTTCTAACCCAATGCAAGGAAGCTAAGAACCTTGAGAAAAGGTTAGATGAATTGCTAACTAGAATAACCAGTTTAGAGAACAACATAAATGACCTGATGGAGCTGAAAAACACAGCACAAGAACTTTGTGAAGCATACACAAGTATCAATAGCCAAATTGATCAGGTGGAAGAAAGGATATCAGAGATTGAAGATCAACTCAACGAAATAAAGTGAAAAGACAAGATAAGAGATAAAAGAGTGAAAATAAATGAACAAAACCTCCAAGAAATATGGGCTTATGTGAAAAGACGAAATCTACATTTGGTTGGTGTAACTGAAAGTGATGGGGAGAATGGAACCAGGAGCCAAGTTGGAAAACTCCAGAACTTCCCCAACTAGCAAGGCAGGCCAACATTCAAATTCAGGAAATACAGAGAACACCACAAAGATACTCCTCGAGAAGAGCAACCACAAGACACATAATTGTCAGATTCACCAAGGCTGAAATGAAGGAAAAAATATTAAGGCCAGCCAGAGAAAAAGGTCAGGTTACCCACAAAGGGAAGCCCATCAGGCTAACAGTGGATCTCTCAGCAGAAACCCTACAAGCCAGAAGAGAATGGGGGCTGATATTCAACATTCTTAAAGAAAAGAATTTTCAACCCAGAATTTCACATCCAGCCAAACTGAGCTTCATAAGTGAAGGAGAAATAAAATCCTTTACAGACAAGCAAATGCTGAGAGATTTTGTCACCACCAGGCCTGCCTTACAAGAGCTCCTGAAGGAAGCACTAAACATGGAAAGGATCAACTGAAACCAGCCACTGCAAAAACATACCAAATTCTTAAGACCATTGACGCTATGAAGAAACTGCATCAACTAACGGGCAAAATAACCAGCTAGCATCATAATGGCAGGATCAAATTCACACATAAAAATATTAACCTTAAATGGCTTCCTTGCGTTGGCTAAATGCCCCAATTAAAAGACACAGACTGGCAAATTGGAGAAAGGGTCAAGACTCATCAGTTTGCTGTATTCAGGAAACCCATTTCACATGCAAAGACACACATAGGCTCAAAATAAAGGGATGGAGGAATATTTACCAAGCAAATGGAAAGCAAAAAAAAGCAGGAGTGGCAATCCTACTCTGATAAAACAAACTTTAAACCAACAAAGATCAAAAGAGACAAGGGCATTACATAATGGTAAAGGGATCAATGCAATAAGAAGAGCTAACTATCCTGAATATATATGCTCCCAATACAGGAACACCCAGATTCAAAAAGCAAGTTCTTGGAGACCTACAAAGAGACTTAGACTCCCACACAATAATAGGGGGAGACTTTAACACTCCACTGTCAATATTAGAAAGATCAGTGAGACCGAAAATTAACAAGGATATCTAGGACTTGAACTCAGCTCTGGACCAAGTGGATCTAATAGACATCTACAGAACTCTCCACCCCAAATCAACAGAATATAATTCTCAGCACCACATTGCACTTATTCTAAAATTGATCACATTATTGAAAGTAAAACACTCCTCAGCAAATGCAAAAGAACAGAAATCATAACAGTTTCTCAGACCACAGGGCAATCAAATTAGAACTCAGGATTAAGAAACTCACTCAAAACTGCACAACTACATGGAAACTGAACAACCTGCTCCTGAATGACTACTGGGTACATAATGAAATGAAGGCAGAAATAAAGGTGTTCTTTGAAACTGATGAGAACAAAGACACAACATTCCAGAATCTCTGGGACACATTTAAAACAGTGTGTAGCGGGAAATTTATAGCACTAAATGCCCACAAGAGAAAGCAGGAAAGATCTAAAATCGACACTCTAACATCACATTTAAAAGAACTAGAGAAGCAGGAACAAACAAATTTAAAAGCTAGCAGAAGGCAAGAAATAGCTAAGATCAGAGCAGAACCAAAGGAGATAGAGACAGGAAAAACCCTTCAAAAAATCAATGAATCCAGGAGCTGGTTTTTTCAACAACATAGATAGACTCCTAGCCAGACTAATAAAGAAGAAAAGAGAGAAGAATCAAATAGATGCAATAAAAAATGATAAAGGGGATATCACCACTGATCCCACAGAAATACTAAGTACCATCAGAGAATACTATAAACACCTCTATGCCAGTAAACTAGAAAATCTAGAAGAAATGGATAGGTTCCTGGACACATACCCCCTCCCAAGACTAAACCAGGAAGAAATTGAACAAGTTCTGAAATTGAGGCAGCAATTAATAGCTTATCAACCAAAAAAAGTCCAGGACCAGATGGATTCACAGCTGAATTATTCCAGAGGTACAAAGAGGAGCTGGTACCATTCCTTCTGAAACTATTCCAATCAATAGAAAAAGAGGGAATCCTCCCTAATTCATTTTATGAGGCCAGCATCATCTTAATACCAAAACCTGGCAGAGACAACAAAAAAAGAAAATTTCAGGCCAATATCCCTGATGAACATTCAATCGAAGATCATCAATAAAATCCAGCAGCACATCAAAAAGTTTATCCAGCATGATAAAGTTGGCTTCATCCGGGGATAAAAGCCTGGTTCAACATATGCAAATCAATAAATGTAATCCATCACATAAACAGAACCAATGACAAAAACGACATGAATATTTCAATAGATGCAGAAAAGGCCTTTGACAAAATTCAACAGCCCTTCATGCTAAAAACCCTCAATAAACTAGGTATTGATGGAATATATCTCAAAATAATAAGAGCTATTTATGACAAACCCACAGCCAATATCATACTGAATGGGCAAAAACTGGAAGCATTCCCTTTGAAAATCGGCACAAGACAAGGATGCCGTCTCTCACCACTCATGTTCAACGTAGTGTTGGAAGTTCTGGCTGGGATGATTAGGCAAGAGAAAGAAAAAGGGTATTCAATTAGGAAAAGAGGAAGTCAAATTGTCTGTTTGCAGATGACATGATTGTATATTTAGGAAACCCCATCGTCTCAGCCCAAAATCTCCTTAAGCTGGTAAGCAACTTCAGCAAAGTCTCGGGATACAAAATCAATGTGCAAAAATCACAAGCATTCCCATACACCAATAACAGACAAACCATGAGTGAACCAAATCATGAGTGAACTCCCATTCACAATTGCTACAAAGAGAATAAAATACCTAAGAATCCAACTTACAAGGGATGTGAAGGACCTGTTCAAGGAGAACTACCAACCACTGCTCAAGGAAATAAGAGAGAACACAAACAAATGGAAAAACATTCCATGATCATGGATAGGAAGAATCAATACAATGAAAATGGCCATACTGCCCAAAGTAATTTATAGATTCAGTGCTATCCCCATCAAACTTCCATTGACTTTCTTCACAGAATTGGAAAAATACTACTTTAAATTTCATATGGAACCAAAAAAGAGCCCACATAGCCAAGACAATCCTAAGCAAAAAGAACAAAGCTGGAGGCATCATGTTACCTGACTTTAAACAATACTGCAAGGCTACAGTAACCAAAACAGCACAGTACTGGTACCAAAACAGGTATATAGACCAATGGGACAGAACAGAGGGCTCAGAAATAATGCCACACATCTACAACCATCTGATCTTTGACAAATCTGACAAAAACAAGCAATGAGGAAATGATTCTCCATTTAATAAATGGTGTTGGGAAAACTGGCTAGCCATATGCAGAAAGCTGAAACTGGATCCTTTCCTTACACCTGATACAAAAATTAACTCAAGATGGATTAAAGACTTAAACATAAGACCTAAAACCATAAAAACCTTAGAAGAAAAGCTAGGTAATACCATTCAGGACATAGGCATGGGCAAAGACTTCATAATTGAAACACCAAAAGCAATGGCAACAAAAGCCAAAATAGACAAATGGGATCTAATTAAACTAAAGAGCTTGTGCACAGCAAAAGAAACTATGGTCAGAGTGAACAGGCAACCTACAGAATGGGAGAAAACTTTTGCAATCTATCCTTCTGAAAAAGGGCCAATATCCAGAATCTACAAAGAACTTAAACAGATTTACAAGAAAAACCTCCATCAAAAAGTGAGCGAAGGATATGAACAGACACTTCTCAAAAGAAGACATTTATGCAGCTCGACAAACATACGAAAAAAGCTCATCATCACTGGTCATTAGAGAAATGCAAATCAAAACCACAGCGAGGTACCATCTCACGCCAGTTAGGATGACGATCATTAAAAAGTCAGGAAACAACGGATGCTGGAGAGGATGTGGAGAAATAGTGATGCTTTTACACTGTTGATGGAAGTGTAAACCATTGTGGAAGACAGTGTGGCAATTCCTCAAGGATCTTGAAGTAGAAATACCATTTGACCCAGTAATCCCATTACTGAGTATATATACCCAAAGGATTATAAATCATTCTAGTATAAAGCCACATGCACATGTATGTTTATTGCAGCACTGTTCACAATAGCAAAGACTTGGAACCAACCCAAATGCCCATCAATGATAGACTGGATAAAGAAAATGTGGCACATATACGCCATGGAATACTATGCAGCCAGTATACAGAAAAGGATGAGTTCATGTCCTTTGCAGGGACATGGATGAAGCTGGAAACCATCATTCTCAGCAAACTAACACAAGAACAGAAAACCAAACACCATATGTTCTCACTCATAAGTGGGAGTTGAACAATAAGAACACATGGAAACAGAGAGGTGAACATCACATACCAGGGCCTGTCGGGAGTGGGAGGCTAGAGGAGGGATAGCATTAGGAGAAATACCTAATGTAGATGACAGGTTTATGGGTGCAGCAAACCACCATGGCACATGTATACGTATGTAACAAACCTGTACATTCTGCACATGTACCCCAGAAGTTAAAGTATAATTTAAAAAGTTTTTTTTCAATTGGTAAAAATGTAAAAAAATAAATAAAAGGGTTATAAAACTATAATAATTTTGGAAGGAAAATAGAAAATCTTCTAGACCTTGGATTCTAGAAGATTTTTAGCTATGGCATCAAAAGCCTATTTCATAAAATAAAAAATAAATGGATACATTAGACTTCACCGAAATTAAAGCTCTTGTGTTTCAAAAGATACCATTAAGAAAACGAAAAAACAAGTCACAGACTGGGGGAAAATATTTGTTAATTACATATCTGATAAGGGACTACTATCCAGAATATACAAAGAAATCTTAGAACTCAATGAGAAGACGATCCATTTTTTAATATGAGCAAAAGACATGAATAGGCATATCAGCCCAGCCGATGTACTTAATCACTAAAAAACACATGAAAAGGTGCTCCATATCATTAGTCATTACAGAAAATGCAAATCAAAACCATTATGAGATACCAGTTCACAGAGAGAAAATAACAAATGTTGATGAAGACATGGAGTAATGGGAACCTTCATACATTGCTGGTAGGGGTGTAAAATTGTATAGCCACTTTAGAAAACAGTTTGGCATCTTCTTCAAAAGTTATCATAAATTTACCGTATGGCCTATTGATTTTACTCCTAGGTATTTACCCAAAAGAAATGAAAATGGGTCTACACAAAGATTTGCACTTGAATTTTCACAGCAGCGTTATCATAAATGCTAAAATTTGGAAACATCCCACATATTCATTAACTGATGAAAGGAGAAATAAAATATAGTAGCATTCTCATGTAATAGAAGTTCAACAATAAAAGGAATGAAATATTGACATGTTACAAGTATGAACCTCAAAAACATGGTAAATGAAAGAAGCTAGATACAGAAGATCACATGTTGTATGATTCCATTTATATGAAGTATCTATAAAAGGCAAATGTAAGTAGATTAGTGATTGCCTGAGCCTGGGAGTAAAATCCAGGATTAAATGGCTGTGGAGGATCTTACTAGAGTAAGGAAAAATATTCTAAAACTGGATTATGGTAATGATTGTACAACTTGGTAAATGTATGAAAAATCATTGAATTATATGCTTAAAATGGATGAATTTTAATGTATGTAAATTATACCGCAATAGTGAATAGCATATGTAAGATTTCTCCCTTTGTGGAGCTTATAGATTAGTGATGAGATGCATAAGTAATAATTAAGCAAAATAATTAAAATAAATGACCGAAAAGGAAAGTCCAGTGAATTGGAAAGAAAACCAGAAGGAGGGAGTTGGCAACTAGATTGGGTGCTGCCAGGAGGTTGAGTGAGTGACAGCATAGAGATTCATGGTCACCTCAGTGACCTCATTTGAACATTGGGCAAAGGGCAGATTGGATTGCAGTGAGATTTGAATGGCAGGATAGGAAGTGGAGGCAACAGTTAGGTAACTATTGGGAGAAGTTTCCCTGTAAAAGGGAGCAAAGGAAAGGGGTAAAGAGAAGGCTATGAAAACATGAATGTCTTATCAAGGGAGGTACCACCCTGGATTTGGAAGACTGTACATCTTGTTTGTAAATTGGTAAGAATGGTCCAGGAAAGAGGTATCACTTGATGACTCAGGAGATGGGGCCGACAGAAAAGGAGCAAAGTCCTTCAGGAATTGAGAGGAGTTGGATACAGAGTGCAAATGAGAGTTTGACCTTTGTAAAAGGCAAACATTTCTTCAATTTTAATGAGGAAAAGAATTCAAGGATATATGCAGATGCAGGTAGGTTTGGCTGTGGGAATTTAAGGAGTATCTTTTCTTGTTGGAATGTGAGGTTAGCTAAAAGGCAGGATGGAGTGGGTCAGAAAAGTGTGTGGAAAATTTGAGGACAGAGAAGATAGAAAGTATGCCCTGGGAGAACAGGAAAGAGCATTTCCTAGAACATGTGGGATTGCCAGGCAGAACTGAGTGTTCCATTTGAAATTACTGATAAAAAAATAAGGCGAAGTCAATCAGCTCAATTGTATTTTGTCTACAGTTTTGTCCTTCTGGGGTTTCAGGCTCAGAGAAGGCAGATGTTTGGGTCAACCAGAGTAAGAGTTTTGCTTAGCAAGTATAGTGGGTAGGGGCCTGGGAGACAAGATTTTGCTGAGGATATTTGCAGAGGAATAACTGTGATGCTAAACCTTGAAATCTAAGCTGGGAGGACGCAGGCTTCAGTGTACCTTTGGCTGTAAGCAAGGGCACTTAAACTAGTGTTCCAGTTGCACTTAATGGAACACAAAGTGCTTTAGAACAGCTGAAGAGGAAACCTATGATGTAGAATTAGTTTACCCATGATACCAGTTTTGTTTGTCATCGTAAAAATTCAAGTTGTTCTTGGCGTAGCATGTCTTACATGTCCTGTAATGATCCTTACAAATCCCTCTGGAATTTGAAGAACCCTACTGAGGCCTTTGTCTGATATTTCTCCTGGCTGATAGTTTCATGTTTTTTAGTAAAGTATGTCAGGATAATGAGGTTCTCACTGAATTACCTTCACTCAGCTCTTGGTTGTCACAGATTTACTGTCATGAAGCATGCAAATGAATTAGGAAATGGGTAAAGAAATATTAAAATGCATTATAAACACTAATACTTATTAATGCTAGGTTAAAATCGTACAGAACTATTCAGATTAATGGAATAGAGTGGAAAGTTCAGAAACAGTCCCATTATATGTAAGGATATAGTATGTAATAAGGGTGACATTTCAGTATAGGGAAAGAGGCAGTACAGTAAATGATTCTGTAAATAGCATTGAAGCAATTGGCTTACATCTTGGGAAAAATATAATTACATGTTTACCTTATATCATGTACAAAAAATGTCACAGAAGGAACTTACTTTATAGTAAAAAGAAAAAAACCTTTTTTATAAGCTTTAGACAAAATATGTGGAAATTTATATCACTGCAGAGGAATTTTCTAACTATGAATCCAAGCCATAAAGAAAATCAGTAGTTTTGGTTAAATTAAACAGTTAAAATTTTATGTGCACAAAACACTGTAAATAACACTAAAAGGTAAAATACAAACAATAAAAGATATTTCCAACAGTATCACTAAAATATAGAGAATTCTTACAAATTATTTTTATAGACAGGGACTCCAGGAGGAAAGAAAAGATAAATGTATAAATGACCAAAAATTTGTGAAGAAATAATCTCTCATATGAAAGACATAATAATTAAAACATAAGATACCTTTTTTTTTTAACCTAGCAGATTGGCAAAAATTTTGTTTTTTTATGACAACTCATTTCGGGTGGAGGGGGCATTCTTATATATAATTACATATATATAATTATAATTATATATAATTACATATATATAATTATATATAATTACATATATATAATTATAATTATATATACTTATATAAAATGTTATATAATTAACATTTTATATAAATTGATAGAACCATTTTGAAAAGCAGTTTAGAAGTATTCAATAAAAGCCTTAAAATTTCAAAGTCTACACTGACCCAGTTCCACTTCTACAAATATATTCTAAATGCGTAATCATGGATAAGTACAAATATTTATTACAGGAATGTTCATTAAAACATTATTTTATAAAAGAGATTTTTAATAGCATAAATATCTCAAAACTGGCAATTGATAAAATAATTGTGATTATGTGCCGTGCAATATGTTCAGTCATGAAACATGCAATAAAATATTTAATGCTGTGGAAAGATGATTATGATGTAATGTTAAATGGAAAAGACATTACAGAATAGAACGGATTGTGTATTTATTAAAACCAAAATAATGTGTATATGTAAGGGGATGAGAAGGATATAGATCAAATATATTAACTATCTTTCATAATGGGATTACGGGTGATTTTTCTTTGTGCTATTCTGTATCTACTACGGTGCATATATGTTTCCTTTTTTATAAGAAAAATGTTATTTTGTTATAAAGGAAAATTTGTGAGAAGCATGTAATTGAAAGAACTGTGTCTTGTCTTTTTATAGTCCCAATCGGTACCTTCTCTTTCACCTGGTGAAGTACATCTTTGCTGTGGCTCACAGATTGTTCCTCCCATTCCCCTTGCCACTTTTTGCCTATCGGTAAGTAGAGTGCTCCTTTTGTGTGACTTCTGAAAAAGCTAACTCCACACACTTGTTCCTAATGTTCTCCCTTAGGGTTATAGGGTGTGTGAAGAGCTGGTCTCTAGATCTCCTAGTATTATGACATTAGTATAGGGTTGAAGCAGAAATAGATTAGTGTCAGTTAAAAAAAAAAGTGTTGGGAGATTAAATCTGCAGTTCTTCACTTTCTCCAATTTAAAACCATTAAGTTTAATTTTGTAGAAATATCTTGCTGGGCACATACATAAGGGGCAGTCAGGTTCCCCTGTGTTTCATGTTGCTCATTATTAAATCAGCCTGATCATGCTATTGGGGAAAGGAGTCAGGCTAATTCAGACTTGGATTTGTGGTTGCCTTCTCTTCTTTGCCTGCTTCTTAGTTCACTTCTTCTCTTTGTGGGTTAAATATCTTTGACTTGGCTGGGAGTGGTGGCTCATGCCTATAATTCCAGCACTTTGGGAGGCCAAGGTGGGCAGATTGCTTGAGCCCAGGAGTTCGAGACCAGCCTGGGCAATATAGCGAAGCCCCATCTCTACAAAACATACCAAATTAGCTGGATGTGGTGGCATCTGCCTGTAGTCCCACCTACTGGGGTGGAGGTGGGGTGATGCAAGAGAATTGCTTGAGCTCGGGAGTTCAAGGCTTCCAGTGAGCTGAGATTGTGCCACTGCACTCCAGCCTAGGTGACTGCTACTGCACACAGTGGTGCACACCTATAGTCCCAGCTACTTGGGAGGCTGAGGTAGGAGGATCACTTGAGCCCAGGAGTTTGAATCCAGCCTGGACAACATAGTGAGACCCAGTCTCTGGAATGAAAAAAAAAAAAAGAAAGAAAACCCCACTGCCCTGAGGTAACTGTTGATGGGAGCTCCTTTCTTGTCCTGGGTTTTGTATTGTTGTCCTGATTTTAACCAAATAAAATAAAATCTTGAACTTACCATGTCACACCCTAGTGGTCTGGTTAAAGAGACTGTCACATCCATTGTGCCACAAACTGATCTTCATTTGGGTTTTCATCCATTCATTCAACAAACGTTTATTGAATGCCTACTGTGTCTTAGATAATGTACTAGGTACTCAGAATGTTACAACAAACACTCAAAAATCTTATGGTCAGGATGTTACGATAAAAACTCAAAAATCTTATGGTCTAACAGGGGTACCAGAAAAATAGACCACTAGAATGCAGGGTGATAACAATATTTATTGAGTGTTACACCTTTCAGACTATTCACTTTGTCTCCTTTAATACTCAGTTATCTATAAAGTAAGTAAGGAGAGTATATGGAGTGAGTGGAAGAGGAGCCCACAGAGTAAGAGAAACTTACAAGAAGGCTAAAAAGTGATCAGACATTTAAGTGGGAAGTGAGAGTTTGGAATTCTAGATGCCAAAGGGAATGGAGTGTTTTAAGGAGGGAATCGGTGTTTTAAGAAGGGGAACATTGCTGTTCATTCACATGTATCTCAAGCCCCTAGAACAATGCCTGGTACACATTAGGCACTCTGTTAATATTGGTAGAATGAAGTCTTACAGAAAAGTCAAATAAGATAAAGGACCAAAAAATGTCTACAAATGACCATTTGTGACCATGGCTTCAGTGCCGTGAAAGGGATATAAGCCAGACTGCAGTGAGGCACTCTCATGGTTGTATATAAAATTGAGTTAGAGTTGGCTTATGTGTGCCCATGACATAGCCCACTGAGGACACTAGAACAGAGACCTGAAGTGATCTGTTACCATAGAATGAGGGCACAGAGAATTAGAGGTTTGTAATGAGTGTTTTTATTAAGCTATGTTAGCCCAATAAATTATTTTTTTCTGCCATTGAGGAATCTGAGGCTTTATATGTTGCTGGAGAAATTCTAGCCAGTTTCTTTTTTCATTTATTTATACTATGCATTAGAATGTTGTTTTTCAAGCCTTTAAACAGCTGTGGAACCCTGTGCTCACTGAAGTTTTACATCAAGTCCTGCTGGGTGAATCCAATAAAAGAGCTGGTCTGGTTGCAGTGATGGGTGATACTCAACGCATGTACTCCCAAACCCTTGGCCCCCCAGGACTCTGTGGGGCCCCAGCAAATTCCTAGTGTTCCTCAGATGCTAGTTGAAAACGCACTGCTACTGGGCACAGTGGTGTACACCTGTAGTCCCAGCTACTTGGGAGGCTGAGGTGGGAGGATCACTTGAGCCCGGGAGTGTGAGTCCAGCCTGGACAACATAGTGAGACCCTGTCTCGAACAAAAACAAGGAAAGAAAAGAAAAAGTCACTGCCCTGAGGTAACCGATGATGAGAGCTCAAGTGGCATGTAAGGAGCCCTTCAATTTTCATTAGCAGTGAAGAGATGGCAGTAATGAAGATAGGTGGCCGTTCTAGTTTTGGGTTTTATATTGTCCTCCTGATTTGAACCATAGATTTTAGCCTTCTCCTTGCTTTTGGATTTTTTTTTTTCCTCAAGGGCCCCAGCTTTTAGGGGTTATGCTGTATATTTTACACACCATTCAGCTTACCCTGCTTCTGTAAAGGCAGCATATTTGAATATCTGAGGTTTAGATTAGATTGAATTTCACAGACTTGATTGAATATTGGAGTTTTTCTGTTTGCTTTGTTGTTTGTTGGTTTTATTTCATTTTAAGTTTAAGATCTGTCGTTTCTTTGGAGGAGAACAAAGTGTACCAGCAGTTACAGCAGCCAACTGGGTTGGCTTGAGAGGAGATGGACCAAAAAGCAGAGGTAGCCTCACAGGTCGAGGTTGTTATTTTCTTAAAAAACAAATCAGTTCAGACTGCTCTACAGCAGTCTGTTTTCCTGTAGTTCTTATAGGCTAGCTTACATCTTGGGCAGAGAGATGCTTATCACATGTGCTATATATATTTCTTTTTCCAGATGGGTAGCAAGAGTCTTTGAAATAAGCCCATTTGAGCCCTGGATAACAAGGGATAAAGTGGAGCGGGTGAGTATATGTGTGGAAAGCATCTGCCTGGGCAGATGATGAGAAGTTAGACTTATTTTGGTTGGCTTGCTTGCTTGTTTCCCGGCTCTTGTCTGTTTGCTGTTCTTGCTGTCTGCAGTCAGCCCCTCTACTAGCACTGAAACTCATCCACCTGCCTTGCTCCAGGGGGCGGCTCCTCCATACTTTCTGTCTGTCATTATCAGTGTTTCTTTC
This sequence comes from Pongo abelii, assembly GCF_028885655.2. Lineage (NCBI taxonomy): Eukaryota > Metazoa > Chordata > Mammalia > Primates > Hominidae > Pongo > Pongo abelii. The sequence goes on from NC_071995.2 coordinate 4,718,451, forward strand.
TCTGCTTGATCATTCCTGTCAACACACAAAATTGCCTAATAGCTCCCCTGCCAAAGCCTCTCTTCCTCCCATCACTCTTCTAGCTACTTTCCTGTTGTGTCCCTTCACATCCTAACTCCTCCTAACTTCCTCCTAACATCCTGAAGAAACTGTTGACAGTTTCTTCATTCTTTCTTTAACCTACTCCAGTCAGGCATTTATTCCCATTTCTCCCCTAAAATTGCTCTTTTCAAGGTTATCCACAATCTCCTTGCTGCCACATCCAATAGTCAGTTCTCAGACCTCGCATTTGCTTCTAGGGAGGATGCAAAATAAAATAAAAATACTATACCAATACCACATCTACCTTGGAAGACCTGTGGACCATATATTGACAAGAAGCAGCCAAATTGTCCCCTGAATGCTACCTAAAAGCTAAAGTGTAGAGAAGATGAGAAAGTAGCGCTTAGGGAACATGTGGAAGTGGGCAACTCACATACTTTCTTCAGACATTGTTTATGAAAGATCAGGCAGGAGAGCTGGTTGTCAGACACTTCAGTTTATCTTACACTAAAGTGTCTCTTACATTTATACTTGAGAAAGTGTTGATACAGTGGCCTGAGTGGGTTTTGGATTTGGTTTGCAGACTGGCTTACAGCCCTCTGGTAAAAGAATTGCAGACTTTCAGGTGGGTAGGATGAAGGATTGCTGCTGCTCTAGGTGCAAATGGATTCTATTTATGCGGTTTTGAATAATAATCTGGGATCTTTGCAAACTTTACAGTTCATTATGTTTCCCTATAAACAAGATGGGTTTGGTTTTCTAGCTCTGCAGTGAGCATTAGTCAACTAGGTTCAGTATAGCTGGAGCAAAAAAAGTTAGTTTTTTTTTTTTTTAATGGGCAAGGAACAAATGTTGTGTTATCTCTGAAATTCAAAGTTAAAACTGAGTCGGAACGCCCGTGCTCAGAAAACAGGGGCGTGAGAGGACTGAGGAATGGACCAGCTCTGCTTAAGCCCTGATTTTATTCCTAAACCCTCCTTTTCAGCCTCCCCTGGCAAGTGTGATGACTTGTGCTTCCCTGCCCTAGATTTATTTCTGTTGAAATCTGTATATAGAATGGCTCATGTAGTGCCAACATCCTGTGCTCGCGGCTACCACTGGGGACCTCGATCTGATACTTGGTGATCTCGCCCTTTTTTTGTCTTAAGCCCTCTTTGTGTGTTCTACTTTTATAGTGATTTGCATGAATCGAAAATTGCCACATATTCTTTGAAAGCAATTAAGTCTCAATAATAGGACTCATGCCAGCTTGAATGTTTAAATGCTTGCTAGGATAGCACTTTCTTCTCAGCCAGTTTTCAGCATTGTCTGCGGTCCTTTGTTTATCCAAAGATGCACATCACAGACATGAAATTGCCTCACCTGCCCGGCTTAGAAGACCTTGGTATTCAGGCAACACCACTGGAACTCAAGGCCATTGAGGTGCTGCGGCGTCATCGCACTTACCGCTGGCTGTCTGCTGAAATTGAGGATGTGAAGCCCGCCAAGACTGTCAACATTTAGTGCCTCCTGAGCAGCTCTTGGTTTTGGCGTCTTTTGGGTCAGCCCATGTGGTTTGAGCACCCAGCCAGGCGGTCTCTTTAGAGGATCCTGTACACAGTTCCACTATTAAAACATTTGAGGTTGAATTCTGCAGTATTTTCTTCCTTGATTTACAAAATGAGAAATGTAGTCACTTAGAACTTGAGCATAATTTTTGTTAAACATACATATTTAATAATGATATATATACTATTTATTCTCTGAAATGCCAGAGAGTTTGAATTTTCCTATGACAAACCACTTCTAGCATACGTTCTAGAAGACAAGGACCCTTTTTAATGTCAAAGTATTGTAAAGACCCCAAGTGATATGTGATTATTTTTTAATTTCCATTAAATGAGAGAGCATACAGTATCCCCTAACCCGAATGTGTTTATACTGAAGGTGTTTTTAAAATTTATTTTAATAATGTCCATATACCTTTTAAAAATAGTAGTACATAATAGAAAAACATTGTCCATAGATTCTCAAACCCCTTGCAGTAATTCCACAGTCTTCTTGGATCTGAGCTATCTGAGGCCAGCCCGATGCCCTTAGTACCACATCTGGATTATTTCAGACACATAGGTGGAGATAGATTCTCTTCCCATGCAAAGGAGATGCTTCAGCTTCTATGCCAGTAGTGCCAGCACTTAGGAATTAGGACCTTCTAATGAAGTTCTTAAAATTGCAGCCAAGATCCAGATGAACAATTGGTTTAGTGTTGGCAAATCCCCCCAGTGCCGTATGATTTAAAACTCCCACAATTTGTGGTGAAGCCAACATACCACTATCGTAGATGACCCAGGGTTGGTCATTGTGTTTCACTGGACTTCAGCCTCCTTATCTATGTTTGGGACAGGGATGTCAGTAAAAACGCTGTTTGATTAGGGAATGCCCATCTCCTTATAGAGAGAGAGGTATATCAGTGTTGAAGGTAGGTTCTCCACCTGCCCTTTCTGCCTGCATCAGAATCTTTTTATCCCAAAACGGTCAACAGTGAGCTACTCCAAGTGTGGTCCATAGATCACCAACATTGGGATCATCTTGGGGCTTGTTAGAAATGCAGAACCCGGGCTGGGCACAGTGGCTCACACCTGTAATCCCAACGCTTTTGAGTTGCTGTGGTGGGACGGTCGCTTGAGGCCAGGAGTTTGAGACCAGCCTAGGCAATATGGCAAGACCTTGTCTCTACAGAAAAATTTCAAAAAGTTAGTAGGGCATGGTGGCACGCACCTGTAGTCTCAGTTATTCGGGAGGCTAAGGTATGAGGATTGCTTGAGCCTGGGAGTTCAAGGTTACAGTGAGCTATGATAGTGCCACTGCACTTCAGCTTGGACTGAAGATCCTGTCTCAGAAAAAAAAAAAAAAAAGGCAGAATCCTAGGTTTTGTCCTGTCCCAGGCCTGTTGAATCAGAATCTGCATTTTAGCAAGGTCTCCAGGAGATTTGTATGCACATTAGAGTATGATAAGCACTGTCATACAGAAGAGCTGTATCAGAGTTCGGTGATTCCTGTTATTAATCCAGGTTGCTGACCCCCACCCCAGACCTACTGAACCAGAGTCTCAGGAAGGAGGGCCCAGGAATTTTAGTTTTATTAAACATTCTAGTTTATTCTCCTGTACACTAATATGTCAGAATCAGCGTACTAGGGAAAGGAACACAAACCCAACTTCACGTTTTTTCTTCAGATACTGCCTGTTATTTCGGATGACACCCCTGCTGGCCATAAGCCAGCCAGTAGGCACAGAGATGGGTGGATTTAATTTGAAAAGGAACTATAATTCTATAATGCACAGTGTCCTCTCTTAGAATATCTGCACTTTCTTTCCTTTTTTTGATTCTTAAAAAAAAAAACGTATTGATACATAATAGATGTAAATATTGTCAGGGTATATGTGGTAATTTGATATATTCATATAATCAGTGTAATTGGGATATCCATCACCTTAAATATTTATGCTAGTAACATTTGAATTACTCTCTTCTAGCTATTTTGAAATGTACAGTAGATTAGTATTAACTCTAGTTACCCTACTGATCTATTGAACACCAGGTCTTACTTCGTCTGTCTTAACTGTAATTATCTTCATTTTCTAGCAATGCTATTTCTCATCTCTAACTTGTATCATCTCAGGATGCCGTATACTTCTAAAGCTATAATTCAACCAGGATAGTTTTCCCTTCTTATCACACCCAGTGCCCCCTTTTGTAACAAATAGTTGGTAATGCACCTTTCATTATCCAGATATGGAAGTCATAGTTACTCTAACCTGTCTATATATGTAATCAAGATATAATTAATGCCTTATGTAAACAAGAAGTGAAAGGAAAGTAATACACAGTAAGATGTATATAGAGCACACCAACACTGAAGACATGATGAGGTAGTCCGTTGCTTGCATCCATGTGGGCAATCACCATGGATGCAATAACAAATGCAGAATGGTCTGATGCAGGGGTAGGTTGTAGTCTCCATTTAAATGCCATCAGCAGCATTGCTATTATGTCAACTTCTGAAATAGTGAATGACTTCTAGTAAAGTTCAGAACAAAATAGAATCGAATCGTCTCCAAATTCACATGGTACTTGCATTAATTGGTACATATATGTATATAATACATATAATTGGTACATATATTAAACCCATACCAAAGACCTTTTATATCTGTAAAACAGATTCTAAGTTCAGATGACTATAAGTAGGTTTTCGAAAGTCTTGTGATGTGTGTTTCAATTCTTCATTTTCATGTTCTGACACCATGGTATGCCTATTCCTGGTGTGCCTATTCCTCTACATGTCCATAGTGCTCTTCAATCATTGTTTACCACAAAGAAGTGATAAATACTTGAGGTGATGAGTATGCTAATTATACTGACTTGATTACTATACAGCGTATGCATGTATTGAAACATCACATTGTATCCCATAAATGTACGATTATTGTGTGTCAGAAATAAAACTTAAAAATGCTAAATTCTTAAATATTGCATTCTTTAAATACCAATATGCAGAGATTATTTCCAAATTTAGCACAAAATATTAATAAGGGTTTGAATCTCTGCATTATCTATACTTAATTTTAAGTCTTTCAGAGCTTGAAGACCTTTACTAACTGGATTAGTTCATATCTCCTATTATAACAAAATACCTTAGACTGGGTAATTTGAAAATAGTAGAAATATATTTCTCACAGTTTTGGAGGCTGGGAAGTTCAAGATCAAGGCACCAGCAGATTTGGTGTCTGGTGAGAGCTGCTCTTTCTGCTCCACAGACCGTTCCTTCTGTCTGTGTCTTCACATGGTGGACATGGGTAGAAGGGCAAAAAGGAACAAGGGCACTTTCTTCAACCTCTTTTATAAGAACACTAGTCCCATGTATGAAAACAGAGCTCTCATGACTGAATCACCTCCTAAAGGCCCTCCTCCACCCCCACCAACACTATTGCACTGGGGACTAAATTCAACATTGATTTTGGAGTGACACAAACATTGAAGCCATAGCACTGACTAAGGAAACAATTTTACCATCCTAAGCTAGTGGTTATCACCCTCTCAGTGTATGGAGATTGCATATGACCAGGAACTGGGAGCTGGGCATAAGATCTAGGACACTCATATCCAGGGTGATTCTTTTCATCAGGAGGGATGGGCTGAATCTCCATTTATAGGGGCTGTCCCCATAGAGACTTCAAGCCACACCCTTCTCGGGATTCAGGTTGCACATTACCTGATTCTCACAGTTGATTTGAGCCTGCAAGACTGGAAACCCATCCCATTATCATGTTTTCTTCCTCATTTACCTACATTTATCGTGAAACCTTTGTGATTCAGCAAATCTGTTTACCTTCTGATTCTACTTTAAATTCCGTTGATGTTCTTCCTTGGCTCTCCTGTGTATTTCCCGCAGCTTTGCTAGGCCTTCAGATCATCTCACATTCTTCATCCTAATGATAAAAATAAGTTCTATGGGCTGGGCGCGGTGGCTCTTGCCTGTAATCCCAGCACTTTGGGAGGCCGAAGAGGGTGGATCATGATGTTAGGAGTTCAAGACCAGCCTGGCCAATATGGTGAAACCTCGTCTCTACTAAAAAATACAAAAAATTAGCCAGGCATGGTGGGGCCCACCTGTATGTAGTCCCAGCCCAGGAGGGAGACTGAGGTGGAAGAATCACTGGAACCCGGAAGGCAGAGGTTGCAGTGAGCTGAGATCACACCACTGCACTCCAGCCTGGGAGACAGAGTGAGACTCCATCTAAAATAAATAATAATAATAATAATAATAATAATAATAAAGGTATATGATGGAAGCATATATAGGAATATATGCAAAGATCTCTGAGAAGACAAAGAAAGGTCTCTGGAAAGATTAGCAAAAACTCCATAGAAAGTGGATTTTTAAAGCTGCATCTTGATGTTAACCTGCTGAAATGTGTGTGTTGGACCGGGGTGAGGGGGAAGCAGTCATTCATGCTGTGGAAGAGAACAGCATGAGCAGTTGCAGTGGGGCATGAGTGAGTGGGTGGTTATGAGTGGGAGGCAGAGTTGATGAGTTGGGAGGGGCACAAGCGAGTTTAACCTTTACCTTGGAGGTGATGCAGAGCAGTTGAGTTCCATACAGATTTGGCTTCGAATATGAGTTCCACTACTTCTTAGTTGTGAGATTGGACAAGTCACTTGACCTCTCTTTGTCAGCTTCAGTTTTCTTGTTTATAAAATGGGGGTGATAGTAATAACTACATGATGGGATTGTGATGATGAATTAAGTGAGATCATGCATGTAAAATGCTGAGCCCTGCACATAATAAGAACTAAGTAAATGTGAGCCGTTATCATTTAAGTAGGGAATATCATGCCCATCTGAGTCCATACATTTGTTTCCTGACTTAATAAAATAGCTGCCGTTCGTGAGAGGGAGGGATTCCTATTTCCTAAATGCTGGAAACAGGGACTTATAGAAGGTAAATTGCCCCATTAGTAAGTAGCTGAATTGGTTTTCCAACCTGGATCTATTTGGCTACAAAACTGATGCCTTGTTCCAGAAAGGATTTAAGGGTGCTCAGGAGGAAGACATTCCCAGAGTTACACTCTAGAAGGTCATGGAGTGAATGGGAGGTGTAGTGGAATGGAGGGTATATTTGAAGAAACCCTTCCTGTGAAGGAAAATCCAAGAGAGAATGAAGTAAGGAGAGACTTCAACTTGAAAAGATTCTTGTGAGAGAAGGATAGGGGCTATTTACAATAGAGAAGAGACTAGAAGAAAGTCTGAACTCACCTCCCTGGAAGCAGAGGGTGGTGGGGTTTTCGAGGGCTGAGTGAGAGTGTAGAAGTACTGGGAACAAGAAGCCATCTGGATCCTGTAAGGGCCAGGATGAGAGGGGGTCATGGGTCATCTGTGTTTGCTGATTGGCTTTATCCAAAGGAAGAGTAAACATCTCATCCTTATGACAGGAAGTAGTCCTGCAGCTTGGAGCAAGGTGCCCACCAAAGTTAGGCACATCCCACAGAAAGTGAGAGAAAGGGGTGCTATCTCCTTCTGAGGTTACGTTTCAGAGAATGGTTCCCCTGGGTCCTTGAGAAAGACATTCCTGGGTTGTAAAACTGGCAAGAGGCTGAGGGAAGATGTATGTCTCAAAGGGGAACAGAAATAATTTATAATTTTAAGTTTTCTAATGCTCTAAGGGAAGTCAGGGGCGTAATATTAGTGATGTGGTTTAGATGTCCCCACCCAAATCTCACGTTGAAATGTAATCTCCAGTGTTAGAGTTGCGGCCTAGTGGGAGACGACTGGATCATGGGGTAGATTTCTCATGAATGATTTAGTACCATTCTCTTGGTACAATCCTCAAGATAGTGAGTTCTTGCAAGATCTGGTCATTTAAAAGTGTGAGGCAACTCTCCCCACCCCTTGCTCCTTCTCCTGCCATGTGAGATGCTTGCTCCCCTTTCACCTACTGCCATGACTGGAAGCTTCCTGAATCCTCCCCAGAAGCAGATGCCTATGTGACGCTTCCTGTACAGCCTGCAGAACCATGAGCCAATTAAACCTCTTTTCTTTAGACATTACCTAGACTCAGATATTTCTTTATAGCAATACAAGAATGGCCTAATCGAGTTAGGAAGAAGCCTGTCTGCAGTGCAGTCAGGCTGAGGGGAGCATGAAGGCCATCTTGATGGGGGAAATCTTTTAGTACCCTAATGCGAGCAGATGATATGATGTTGGCAGAGAGGGAGGGTATAACTTGTGGTGCCTGGCCCTAGAGGGAATGGAAGGGCCAGAATCCAGAGCATAGGTGGGATTGTGTGGGCTGACAAGTAATAGTATATGATAGCATAGTATATGATAGCATGTGTGTGAGTCCATTTTGTATTGCCATAAAGGAATACCTGAAGCTGGGTAATTAATAAAGAAAAGGGGTTTATTTGGCTCACTGTTCTGTAGGCTGTACAAACATGTCACTAACATCTGCTTGGCATGAGCCACCACGCCCGGCCAGAATTTTATTTTTAGTGACTAGGCTTTCCTTTAAAATCTCTGTTCTAGGCCGGGTGCAGTGGCTCGCGCCTGTAATCCCAGCACTTTGGGAGGCTGAGGTGTGAGGATCACTTGAACCCAGGAGTTTGAGACCAGCCTGGGCAACATAGTGAAACCCCATCTCTTTAAAAAAATAAAGCACTTGAAGCAGGACTTTTTATCTGTCATAATCACTGCTATGTCCGCAGCACCTAAAACAGTGCCAGGCATCTGTTGAATAAATGAATGAATGAGATGGGAAGTCTTTCTTTACACTTAGATGAAGACTCCATCGGACCCCAAATTGTTCTGGTCTTGTTCAGGTAATAATTTTAATTCTATAATGAAATCTCAAGTTATAATAGGCTCAATTTGATAATTAGGATGCCCAGTGTTGTGTAATGATTAAAGCCTTAAATTTCCTCTCTGCCCCACAGCTGGGGTCCAAGAAGACCATGTGGCTGGCTACTTTTCTGTATTTTCATTTATCTCCACCCCTAGTTTACCAGCAGTGGTTATCCTCTCTCCAAGACTGGGCCAGGGGTGAGAAGGGCAGTCTTAGCAGGCAAGGGTCTTTGCTGACAGATGTCTGGGCCTTCTTGACAGCAGGTGTTTAAAGCTAAATCTGGTTCTACTTTCAGGAAAGTGATGGTTTGAGATGGTAACTGAAGTTGTAGAAGTAGATGTTGAGGATAAAGTATCATATTAATAAAACATTGCCCATTAACACCTTAGCGCAAATTAAAACTAGCTATACCTCACTGATAAGGACCTGAATGGCCAAATAATGATGAATGATTTATGGATGTAGGGGGGAATTGGGTGGAAGCAGTAGTAAGAAATTTGAATTAAGGAATCGTAAGGGAATTGAGATTATCTCGTCTCACCTCGACATTTTATAACTGAATAAACTGAATAAAAAACAAGAGAAGTGACAGCTTTATAGCATCTGATTGGGGAAAAACACATCTTTTCTGGGGCTAGACAGTCCATAAATAGGACATGGAAATGGAAGTGTAGGGGGAGATCCCATTGTGCGTCAGAGGAAAACTATGCATTGTTTGGAATCTAGACTCTGGATGAAGACCCGTCTTTCCTGGCTATTTGATTTTGATTCTGTGGGAGCTATCTTGCAACTCTGTAAGCTGTAGGTAACTGATAGCAGAGCAAAATAATTCTTGTCTATAGACGTGTACATTGTGTCTTAGCGTAGATTCACCCGACCTCCTTCCCCAGTTTTGCTTCTATTAGCACATTTATTTCAGTAATTTTGATCTTTGGATTCTCCTTGGACATTCCTCACTGAAAAATGAAATAAAATTTTTGGCATGTGCTCTTCTTTAGCATCTGTTTGACAGCTGCAATTTTTACCTTCATTTCAAAATTATCCTTTAATCAAAGGGACGGTGGTAAACTAGGCAGCCGGAGCTGCCCACTCCAGGTGGTTGTTACCAGGGGAGGGCACTGGCCAGTGTTGCCAGATCTCCAGTTTTTCAAGGGAAGCTGAAAAATCTCATTTTTGTCAATATGTGAAACTTCTTTATGTTTCAATATTGGCAACCAATTGAAAAAAAAAAAAGTGCCTAAGAAAACTCACCTGTGGTGGGATCTGTTCCATTGGCCACCTTGTTGGGTCAGGGAAACAGGGCATCTGGATCTAAGAAGTGCTGTATGCTGACCTGAAGTGGACCAAGTACTCCTCATGTATTTTCTCATTCTCACCACAGCCTTGTGAGGTAGATATTGTCATGCCATTTTACAGGACAGCCACACATATGCCAAGTGTCAGAGAGTAAATGGCAACAGCAGGACCAGACCCAGATTTACTGTCCAGTACAGTTTTGCTGGGAGCAGTGAGAGGTGGAGGAGGCATCTAAAGGGCTTGCTTTACAATTTTGCCTGGAGCCAGTCCACATCCGAGCCATGTGAGGTCACAAGAAATGTGAGTTGGGAGATCCTTTAACGGAGTGGGATGGGTGGATTTACAAAGAAGCTTCCATAACCCGCCACGTTCTCCAAGTAACCTTGGGTGTGAGCTCCGTTTGGCTTTTTTTTTCGAAGCAGGTTTTTAAAGGCAAAAAGGGGAACAAGGAGTGAGCTGATACAAAGTTGTTTGTCAGGAATTCTCATTGGTTTATAGAAATAACATTGATTAGTGATTGACTATGCATTGTTGAATTACAGGGTATGAGCTACTTGTGTTAGTCAGTCTAGAGTCCATACAGCAGGCAGCTTCAAGAGGTGATTACTTAGCTCAAGGTGGGTGAGTGGGACATGACTGCTGTCTCATTTCAAGGGCTCTCTGAGCCAGGTAATTTAGAGGAGGCTCACATTCCTCAGATAAAAGTTTCTTTTCTTTCTCATCCAAATGACTTTTGTCAGTGATTACTAGGTTTTGAAGCCTAATACTTAGATTCTTTCTCTAGGAGAGTCTGAATCTAATGGTTGTAAACCAATATAAAAACAAAACCATGAGGCCGGGCATGGTGACTCATGCCTGTAATCCCAGCACTTTGGGAGGCCAAGGTGGGCGGATCACCTGAGGTCAGGAGTTTGAGACCAGCCTGACCCACACGGAGAAACCCCATCTCTACTAAAAATACAAAATTAGCCGGGCTTGGTGGCGCATGCCTATAATCCCAGCTACTTGGGAAGGCTGAGGCAGGAGAATCACTTGAACCTGGGAGGTGGAGGTTGGGTTGAGCCGAGATTGCGCCATTGCACTCCAGCCTGGGCAACAGGATCAAAACACTGTCTCAAAAAAAAAACAAAAAAACAAAAAACACCACGAATAAATTATTAGGAAAGCAGGTGGAATCAGAGGGTGGACAAAAAACAGAGCTTCCACACTCTTGAGCTTCCTTAATATGTTTCATGACATGAAGCATTCCTTCCTTTATCTAAAAAATTGTTGACCTCCTGCCAAATATATCCTTACAGGTAAGGAGAAGTTGGTAGATTTACCTACAGGTGCATAGCTGCTATGTGGCAAAACATCAAAGTCCAGAGCTCTAAACCAGTATGTCTTGTAGTGCTCATAATTGTATGCTCTGAAATAAAACAAAAAGGAAGACTATATTACATGCTAATCACTGACAAAACAAATCTTTCTGCGATGCCGGTTCAATTGCCTTCTTTGATTATTGCAGAATTTTCTATTTGATTCACTTTGGTGAACTCTCATGACATTTTAGATGTTGTGTTAGGTGTTGGGGATTCCAAGCTAATTAAGAAATTGACACTACTCCAAAGAAGACCTCCTAATTGGTCTCTTTATCTTGATTTGTACTCATTCTGCGTCTCGTCATTGTCTGAATTTTCTCCTTAACATAAGAGCTCGAATTCTTATTTCCTTATTTAAAAATGCTAAATGATTCTCTCATAATAAAGTAAAAACTCCTGAGCAGGGCCAGAGTTGGAATGAGGATCAGAAAGGGAATTTAGTTCAATAGGGATAATGATGTTCATTTTAGACATGTGGACATGTGATTCTGGGGGATCAGACAGGAGGGGTTTCAAAGTTCACAGCTGGCATAGTGGCGAAAGTTAGTTCTGAAGGTACAGATGTGGAGACCATCAATGCTGAGTCCAAGGGGAAAGAAGAGCCCTTGAAACGGGATACAAGTAGAGATACGCTGAGGATGTTGGAGAATAATCTAGAAACTCTCAGGGCTCCAGGGTCTTGGCATGGCCACCTCAAATCCTTTCTGCATGAGGCCACTTGGTTCCTTTGCTTTTGAAGAAAATGGCAAAATTAATACAAATGCTCCCCTGACTTACAATGGGGTTATGTCCCAGTAAATCCATCAGAAATGGAAAATATTGTAATTTGAGAATGCACTTAATATACTTAGCCTACGGAACATAATTGCTTGGCCTAGTCTACCTTAAACGTGCTCAGAACACTTACATTAGCCTACTGTTGGGCAAAATTATCAGCACGAAGCCTGTTTTATGATAAAGTGTTAAACATCTCGTGTAATTCATTGACTACTGTACTGAAAGTGAACACCAGAATGGTTGTATGGGTACTCAAACTACAGCTTCTACTGAATGCATATTGCTTTTGCACCACTGTAAAGTGTGAACAATTGTGAGTCAAACCATAGAGTAAGTTCAGGACCATCGGTACTGCATCAAGTTCCCCAGGACCTGAACACAAGTGGTATAAATTATTCCCACTCCTGGATAAAAATTTGTTCCAGCAAAGCAGGTAAATTAGCATGATATAAACCTTCAAATTACATTTGCCCAGTTTGGAGATGATGATCCAGCATGGTGTGACAAACAGTGTTTTCTCATCAACACCATAAGTAATTCTGCAAAGGACATGCTGTACACTTTGCCCAGATTTGTGATTATTTCCTCAAGAAATGGAATTACTGGGCTAAAGGGAGTTAACATCTTTAAGGTTCTAGTTAACCACTGAGAAACTGGCCTCAAGAAATATTGGATAATGTATATAGCTGTCAATTGCAGCCCATCATTGCTACTGCTAAATATATTCCTTTAAATTTTTTTCTATTTAATAGGGTGTAAAGGACATTTTATTTTTTATTCAATATGCCTTACTTTGATCATGAATGATTAACTTTCTTATGTTTATTGGTCATTATACTTCTTATAAAGATTATTTGCATATTTTCTTGTTGAGATGATCATCTTTAACTGGCATGTGACATTTTACATAGCAAAACTATTAATCCTATGACATATTGAACATGGAAAAATTTAGACTGCTTTCACACCACAACAATCAACACATAAGACCTCTGTGATTAAATTTGTGTGTGTGTGTGTGTGTGTGTGTGTGTGTGTGTGTGTGTGTGTGTCGGGGTTGGGGACATTCTGCAGTGGACACCAGCTGGGTGTCCTTCAATTTAATTCTGACAGTATCCACCTGAGATAGCGTAAGATCCCACAGATTGAGGACTCAGTCCCATAAGACTGCCCCCCACTTCCAATGTCTATCCCAAGCCCTAAGTTTTTCTATCGGTGCTTCTGACCGATTGGCTACAAATCGGGTATCCCACGACCTTCTCCCTGAGTTCGTTTAATTTACTAGAGCAGCTCAAAGAACTCAGGGAAACACTTTTACCAGTTTATTATAAAAGAAACTACAAAGGACACAGATGGAGATGCATAGGGTAAGGTATGGGGGAAGAGATGCGCAGTGTCCATGCTCTCTCTGGATGTGCTGCCCTCCAGGAACCTCCACATGTTCAGCAATCCAATATGAAAAGAAAATAAAATCTCAGGCTGGGCGCAGTGACTCACGCCTGTAATCCCGGCACTTTGGGAGGCCGAGGCGGGTGGATCACGAGGTCATGAGATCGAGATCATCCTGGCTAACACGGTGAAACTCCGTCTCTACCAAAAATACAAAAAAATTAGCCGGGCGTGGTGGCAGGCACCTGTAGTCCTAGCTACTCGGGAGGCTGAGGCAGGAGAACGGCGTGAATTTGGGAGGCGGAGCTTGCAGTGAGCCAAGATCGCGCCACTGCACTCCAGCCTGGGCAACAGAGCGAGACTCCATCTCAAAAGAAAACAAAAAAAAGAAAAGAAAATCTCAGGACCCCAATTCACTATGCAAAAAGGAAAAAAATAAGCTAAAACCTGATCGTGCAAAAACTGTCTTTCCTTTTGTTCCTAAGCAGATAGCTACAGATAAAATGTTAAATATCTCCACAGGTAGCTACTCTGTGTTCACCTTAAGTGCCGATTTACTGAATGTGAGACAAATACATAATTGACTATTCCCCTACCTGTTCCGTTTCTCTTACAACATGTGGATTCAGTAATGTGACCATACCTTCCCTCTTTCCTCTTCAGCCTGCCTTTCTCCTTTAAATATTGAAGGCATCAAAATCATCTTTGGAAAAAGGCATGGACCACAGATTATTCCTGTGGATTTGTGTTCCTTTTTTCTGGGCATCTCCTTACCTTTGGCAAAATAAACTTCTAAATGGATTGAGACCTGTGTCAGATACATTTTGGTTTACACCAGAAAACTCTCTGAACCATGTGTTTTTGCATTTTTATAGAGACTTCATTACATAGGCATGGTTGATTAAGTCACTGACCGTTAGTTATCAATTTAACCTTAAACCCCTTTTCCTTCTTCGGCGATCAGGGGATGGGGCTAAAACTCTAACCCTCTAATCCTACTTGGTGTTTTCAGTGACCAGCCCCCAGCCTGAAGCCACCCAGGGGCTGCCAACCCTCAGTCAACTCATGAGCACACAGAAAGACATCACTTTGGGCCAGGTGCAGTGGCTCATGCCTGCAATCCCAGCACTTTAGGAGGCCGAGGTAGGCAGATTGCTTGAGCTCAGGAGTTCAAGACCATCTTGGGCAACATAGCAAAACTCCTTCTCTACTAAAAATTGCCCGGGCATGCTGGTGTGCGCCTGTAGTCCCAGCTACTTGGGAGGCTAAGAGGGAGGAGGTTGCAGTGAGCCGAGATCATGCCACTGCACTCCAACCTGGGTGACAGAGCCAGACCTTGTCTCAAAAACAAACAAACAAACAAACAAAAACATCGCTTTGAAGATTCTGAGGATTTTAGAAGTTATAGGCAAGGAAATAAATCCAAAGACCAAATATTAATATATATTTTACAATATCACACTTTTGTTACACTTTGTTTCTAGGTGATTACTTGATTTTTAATATATAGAAGTTTACATTTTTATCTATTGAAATGTATTAAAGATGTATCTATTAAAGATTTTCATTTGTGGATTCTTCCAGTATTCTTCTCTTTTCCAATATCAAGTTAATACTTACTCATATTTTCTTATTTTTTTAATGTTTAACTCTAAAACATCTGAATTTTATTTCAGGACAGAGTAGATAGTGAATCTGTGACTTTCTGTCCTTTTTCTGTTGCTTACCAAGTAACCTTTTCTGTAGTCAATAATGTGTGATACCATCTATGTCATAGGAGAAAGGTTAAATGCATGAATTCTGGAACCAGCCTGCCTGATTTTAAATCCTAACTTCAACAACTGCTGGCTTGGTGATCTTGGGCAAGTTTTTTTAACCCCTCTGTGCCTCAGTCTGCTCATCTGTAAAATGGTTTTAATAGTGTCTACTCACACGATGGTTGTGAGAACTGAATGAAATAATGTATCTAGAGCACTTTGAAGCATGCCTGAAACATGATTAAATGCCGCATATGTGTTGGCTATTATTATGTACCTAATTTTGTCACTATTTGGGTCTGGTTTGGAGCTCTACTGTTTCACTGATTATTTTGTGTCAAGTTGAATTCTATTTTAATTATTGTAGCTTTATAGTATTTTTAATGTCCAGTGTTGTACACCTAAAATCTACCTTGGTACTTGATGGATCAAGATCTTGGATGAAATGAGAAGTCATAGAATTGAGCTCAGAAAGGAAGAACACATTTTCTCCAAGAAAACATTTTGGAGAATCAACAGTTCACTGTATTGTTTCATTTATTTATTAATTCTTTTATTCAGCATTTATTAAGACACTGCTATGTGTTGAACTCTATGTTAGGTTATGCAAAGCAGAGATGAAGGAGATACTTTATCTTTACGGAGCAAAAGTCTAGTGGGGAAGACGTGTACATTAACAGATAAATTAAAACAGCTCTGTGGAGCTTTTACAGAGATACAAGCCACATGGGAATGCAGGGAGCACTTCACTGGCTGAATAGGGAGTTAGAAAAAGCATCACAGGGAAGCTGACGTGTAAGCTGGATCTCACAGGATAGGAGTTTGGCACACCGTGAAACGAGAGAAAAGGGGAAGGACATTCTAGGCAGGGGGAACAAAAACACAGCACTATGAAGAAACTTGTCTGGTCAAGTAGCAGGGGTCAGGCATGTACACGTACAGCATGTTAAGAGGCTTGGACCTCATCCAGCTGGAAGTAGGAGCCACTAAAGGGCTTGAAGCAAAACAGTGATAGCAGATTTGTGTTTTGGAAAGATCTCTCTGATTATACCATGTAAAGGGAGTCAGAAGGGGGCAGAGCTGGAGGCGGGAGACCGGCTGGGTCTGGGGAAGTCATTCAAGCAAGACATGATGATAGCTCAGAAAAGTGGATAGAAAGACGTGGATCCGTTTGAGGGATATTTAGAAAGTTGAATGTGTGCTTCTGGTGATAAAGTGGATGTGGAAGATGAAGAATCATGGATGCTTCCAAAGTTCTTGGCTTGGGAACCTTGCTAGCTGGTGGTACCATTGACCAAGGCGTGGAACACTGGAAAAGAAGCAGATATACAAAGGGAAGAAGATAAAATCAAAACTTTGAGGGTGCCTGTGGAACATGGAAATATTCAAAAAGCAAAAAGGTATTTGACTAATAAGGCTTTGAAAAAGGCAAACCTAATTAGTGACCAAAGAATGCAAATTTAAATGACAATAAGGGATTTTTTCCCATGTAGTATATTAGTTAATAAACATTTCAAATGTTAGAAAGTATTGATTTAATCTTTCTTTCTTTCCTTTTTCTTTCTTTCTTTCTTTCTTTCTTTCTTTCTTTCTTTCTTTCTTTCTTTCTCTCTCTCTCTTTCTTTCTCTCTCTTTCTTTCTTTCTTTTTTCTTCTTTCTTTCCTTCCTTCCTTCCTTTTTATTTTATTTTTGTTTTAGCAGTCTAACACTTTCTTCAGCTGAAATCTTCCTTTTCTGGTAGCTCATGTATGAAACAGATAAGAGCAGGATACTCTGGTAGATGCAGGAAGCGGTGCAGAGCATAGAAGCCTTAGTGCTCTGCTGACTCCTTGTTCTCCTTCTGACCCTTACATCATCTCCACTGCATCTGTATGGAGTCCTTAGAGCTTCTCAGAGCATGATGGGTAAAACCACTGGCTTAGAGCACTAGGGATAAAAAGCCAAGCTCCTTGGAAAGGTAGAACTAGTCTTAGTTACTGGCAGCAGAGTTTCCTAATGGCAAACTGCCCAGGAAAGGGAAGGATGTCCAGAAAGGCTTCATCTGCAGCTGTGTTGGGGTGGGAGAAGGAACACTGGGAAGGAGGGTCAGGCTCTTTCCCAGGATCCGCCTCAGCCCTGAAGCACAGAACCTTTAGTAGAGCCACTCCACCAGTTTGGAGGGTCATGCCATCACTTGTCTGAATAAATCAGCTACATTCACAATCAAGCCAAGATACCAACTATGTACATATATACACACGCCTAACAAATATGCATGATGGGCTGTTTCTTACTTTGGCTATCGTCCTGAGAAGGTGTGAGAAAATATATATGTTAAAGCCTCAGAGGGATGGATGGGAGTCTATTCCCAGAGAGATAGAAGTATGACAAAACCTCAAAATAAGTTTTTGAACACATTTCTCTCCCTGCCTCCCAAATGAGCTCATTGTGGCAACATTAGGAATGTCTAACAGAAGTCACAGCAATAGCAACAGCTGCCGCAGAAGCATCCACAGCCCAGGCTGCCTCCAGCCCTTCACAGAAATAGCAATCTTCACTCACTCCACCACCACCGCCGCCGCCGCCACCACCACCACCACACATGCACGGAGCCCCCTGTTATCTGTGGATGCTGCTCTCACAATTCCTCTTCCTGCGCTGATGATGTACACCATCCCAGCATTGGATGAAACTGGAGTCCTATCTGGGCTATCCCTGGTCCAAAGTCTATAGCTAAGAGCTCAGGGTTCCAAGGAAGGAGAAAGAGAAGGCAAACACCAGGAAATTGTTTCATTTATTTAGCAGCCTCTCTGGCTGTCTCACATTTCTTCAGTGATTTCAGAAAAGGAATTTTTTTTTTCTGGAGTTTTTCATTGCCTTTATTTTTCTCATTCTGAAAAGACATATGCTTTAATTGTATCATTAGAATCTTCTATTTTGTTAATTATGCAATCTTATTAATATTCATATAAAAGTCTTTATTATTTAGGAGAGGAATAGCTGGATCATAGTGTAGGTCTATGCTTAACTTTATGAATGACTGTTCTGGAAACACCAGTTAAGCCATGTTGATTATGTTGTTCAGATCTTCTATATCATCACTGTGATAGACAGAATTCTAAGATGGGCCTTATGATCCCCACTCCCTGATGTTACTCTCATGATTATATTGTGTTATATGGCAAAATAGGATTATATTATGTTATATGGCAAAATAGGATTTTGCAGATACAATTAAGATTACTAAGTTGACCTTAAGATAAGTAGATTGTCTGAGTAGACTTGCTACATTCGTATGAGCCCTTTAAAAGCAAATAGTTTTCTCTGACTAGTAGCTGAAGAAGTCAGAGGGACCCTGAGCGTGAGGAGGGTATAATGTACAGTTGCAGACTTTGATGAGGTGTTAAGGAATGCAGGTAGCTTCTAAGAGCTGAGAGCAGCCCTGGCTGACAACCAGCAAGGAACTGGGGACCTCAGTTCTATAACTGCAAGGAACTGCATTCTGCCAACAACCTGAATGACGTCGTAAGCAAATTCTTCCCTGGGACTACAGATAAAACCCCAGGCCAGCTGACACCTTGATTTTGGCCTCCAGAAACATTCAGCAGAGAACCCAGCTGAGACTGCCCAGACTTCTGACATTCAAAACTGTGTTGTTTTAAGCCACCAACTGTGTGATGATTTGTTAGTCAGCAATAGGAAACTAATAAATACACTTACTAACTTTTTGTTATATTTTTTCGTTTGTTATTCTCGCCACAATTGTAGATATGTATATTTAACTTTAGTTCTGTCAGTTTTTGCTTCATGTATTTTGATGATCTGTTACGTGGTTGTTGACTGAAATGAGGGCTGTTGAGACAGAAATTATTTTATTTATTTTATTTTTTATTTTTAATAGAGATGGGGTCTCACTGTGTCGTCCAGGCTGATCTCAAACCCATGGGCTCAAGCAATCTTCTTGCCCCAGCCTCCCGAAGTGCTGGGATTACAGGCATGGGCCACTGTACCTAGCCAGCAGAAATAATTTGATAAAGGTTTATTGGAAGCCAAATGTAAGGACTGACTTGGGAAAACACACCAACAAAGTTGCTCATGTTCTGGAGTCTGTTACAAATTGGAAGGCTTTTATAGAAAAGTTTAGGAGCAGGGAGGGGGACTCCTTATACCAAACTTGTCCTTTTTCATTGGAGGGTTCAATACAAAGGTTACAATCATTGAATACACATTACAACATACAGGTTAAAATGTCTACATGCAAGACCATCCTTAAAACTTCATGATTCAGCAATAAATCAGCATTCTTTTCAATGCCAGTAGGTTATGTATCAATCATTGCATCAATAATTTGAGGAACTCATGGTAAGATTTCTTTATTCAAGGACAGATTGTCACCATAAGACCTTCTCAAGGTGGGTTACTTTGAAAGACTGTTGGCCGAGCATGGTGGCTCACGCCTGTAATCCCAGCACTTTGGGAGGCTGAGGAGGGCAGATCATGAGGTCAGGAGTTCGAGACCAGCCTGGCCAACATGGTGAAACCCCGTCTCTACTAAGAATACAAAAATTAGCTGGGCGTGGTGGTGTGCACCTGTAGTCCCAGCTACTTGGGAGGCTGAGGCAGAAGAATCACTTGAACCCAGGAGGCGGAGGTTGCAGTGAGCTGATTGTGCCATTGCACTCCAGCCTGGGTGACAGGGGAAGATTCCATCTGAAAAAAAAAACAAAAAAAGAGACTCTTTTAAGTAAATTGTCAAAGGTGGCCTGAAGGTTATCAAGGTATGTATACATTTAAGATTTTTATGTCCTGTTGACTAATTGGTCCTTTTATTATTATAAAAATTACTTCTTTATCTTTGATAATACTCCTTGTTTGAAGTCTTTCTTATCTGATATTAATATAACCACACCAATTTTCTTATCCTTAGTGGGTTTTTTTTTTGGTATTTCTTTTTCAAATCTTTTACTTTTGACACACTTGTGTCTTATATTTAAGATGAGTCTCTTGGTGAGGATCAAAGAACTACCTATTGGGTACCATGCGTATTATCTGGGTGACAAAATAATCTGCACACCAAACCCCTGTGACATGCAATCTACTGATATTACAAACCTGCACATGCACCCTTGAACCTAAAATGAAAGTTGGAAAGAAAAGATAAAATTTTAAAAAGTCTATTGTAAGCAGAATATAGTTGAGCCTTGCCTTTTTATCTAATGTAGCCCAGGGGTGAGCAAACGTTTTCTGTGGCGGACCAGATAGTAAATATTTTCGGCTTTGTGGGTCAGAAGGACTCTGTCACAACTACTCATTCATTTATGTATTCCAACAAAATTTTATTTTCCAAAATAGATTGGATGTGTAATTTCTGGTTCAACATGTAAGAAGCTTAAGGGTCATCACCCTATCCTAACAATCAGTAAAAAGCCGAACAGGCTGGGCGCAGTGGCTCACGCCTGTAATCCCAGCACTTTGGGAGGCCGAGGTGGGTGGATCACGAGGTCAGGAGTTCGAGACCAGCCTGGGCAACATGGCAAAACCCCATCTCTACTAAAAATACAAAAATTAGCCTGGTGTGGTGGTAGGCGCCTGTAATCCCAGCTACTTGGGAGGCTGAGGCAGGAGAAGCACTTGAACCTGGGAGGCAGAGGTTGCAGTGAGCCAAGATCGTGCCACTGCACTCCAGCATGGGCGATATGAGCAAGACTCCATCTCAAAAAAAAAAAAAAAAAAAAAAGGTGAACAAACTGAAAACTGAAAATCAACAGCTCTTCTTGGATCTCTCAGAAATTTGAGGCCATAGGGCAAACCACTGCCACCAAAATGGAAGAGACAGACAGGCAGGTACAGAGGATCACAACTCATCAGAATAGAAACCCACAAGCAGAAAACTATGAGGGGCCTGTGCTGGGATAGGAAAACCTAAACTGCAGTGGATGAATTGCTAGAGACTCAGTGTGGACAAGTCTGAGAGTTAAAATCTCCAGGGTTGTCAGGTATTAGGGGGCCACTTACACTTTTATGAGTTTTACCTCCAGGAGCTGAACAATGTTCTCACAGTGAAACTCAAACATCCCCTTATGCTCTGGCCGGAGTGGGAGAAAAGTAGACATTTTGAAGTAAGCTAGACCACTCTATTCTTCTTAACAAGCCTGAGCCTAACCTGACCCGGGAGTTTTCTCAGACCTTGGGGGAGAGAGATATCCAACTCCAGCCACTAAGTCATCCTGTCCCACCTATGGGGTAAAATAAAATTAAATTTAAAAAGGCAAAAAACAAAGTTTGAGGTGAGAAGGCAAACATTAGCACCAGACTGAGATATGGCAAGGATGTTGAAATTTTCAGACTAGGAATTTAAAATAACTATGATTAATATGGTAATTTCACTAATGATCAAAGTAGACAGCATGAAAAAATAGATGACTAATATATAAACAGAGAGATCAAAATTCTAAGAAAGAATAAAAAGATATGCTATAGATCAAAAACACTGTTACATACATGAATAATGCCTTTGAGGGGGTTATTAGTAGACTGGACTTGGATGAGAAAAAAACCTGAGCTTCAGGATATATCAATAGAAACTTCTATAACTAAAAGACAAAGAGAAAAAGATTTAAAAAAAGAACAGGATATTCAAAAACTGTGAGACAATTATAAAAGGTGTAATGTATGCATAATGAACATACCAGAATGAGAATAAAGAGAGAATGGAATAGAAGAAATGCCTGAAGCAATAATAACTTGGAATATCCCCAAATTAATGTCAGACACCAAACCACAGATTCAGTATACTCAGAGAGTACAAAGCAGGAGAAGTGCCAAAATCTACACCTAGGTATTTCATACTTAATCTCCAGAAAATCAAAGATAAAGAAAAAATATTGAAACAAGCCAGGAGGATTAAAAAAGACCTTATTTATAGAAGGGCAAACATAAGAATTACATTTGACTTCACCTCAGAGGCCATGGAGGCAAGAAGAGAGTGAAGTGAAATATTTAATGTGTTGAGAGAAAAAAAAAACCCATCTGCCTAGAATTCTGTATTTTGTGAAACTGTCCTTCAAAAGTAAAGGAGAAATAAATACTTTCTCAGACAAACAAAAATTGAGGGAGTATTTTGATAACGGGGGCATGATAAAGAGGTCGATACTTTAAGAAGATGTAACAATGCTTACTATATATGCACCTACTAACACGGCATCAAATATGTGAGACAAAAACTGAAAGAACTGAAAGAGGACACAGATGAATTCACTGTTATAGTTGGAGACTTCCGCATCACTCTATCAGTAATAGATTCAGCAGGCAATCAGTCAGGACATAAGTTGAACTCAATAATACCATCAATCAACTGAATGTAATTGACATGTATAGAACACTTCATCCAAGAACAGAAGATACAGATTCTTTTCAAGCTCACATGGAACATTCACCAAGGTAGACCACATTCTGGACAATAAAACCCACCTTAACAAGTTTGAAAGAATAGAAATCATAAAATATGCGCTCTCAGATCACAATAAAATTAAGCTAGAATGGTATCTGCAAAATCTAAAAACGTGGAGATTAAACAAAACACTTCCAAATAAAGCACAGGTCAAAAAAGAGATCTCAAGATAAATTTTAAAATGCTTTGAACTAAATGAAAATGAAAATACAACATGTCAACATTTATGAAATGCAGTGAAAGCAATATTTAAAGGAAAATTTATAGTATAGAATGTGTATACTAAAAAAGAAGATCTAAAATCAGTAATCTGAGCTTAACTAGAAAAAGAAGAGCAAATTAAGTCCAAAGCAAGCAGAAGACATTATAGAAATTAGAAGAGAAATCAATGAAATTGAAAACAAGATATCAAGAGAAAAGACAGTGAACCCAAAGCTGATTCTTTGAAAAGATCGATTAAGTCAATAAGTCTCTAGCGAGAAACAAACAAAAAAAAAAAAAAAGAGAGACAGGATACAAATTACTAAAATCAGAAATGAAAGAAGGGACATCCTTTACAGATCCATGGACATTAAAAAAAAAAGAAAGAAAGAAATACTTTATTTCTAGGAATAACTAGAAATTTGACAATCTAGATAAAATGGACCAAAGTTTTTGATTATTTGTTTTGTTTTGTTTTTTTAATACAAACAACAATGAGCTTTCAATGACCAAGTTTTTGAAAAACACAATCTGCCAAAACATACAAGAAGAAATCGACAATCTGAATAAGCCTGTATCTATTTAAGAAATGGAATCCATAATCAATATTCTTCCAAAATAGAAAGCACAAGGCTCAGATCAATTTGCTGGTGAATTCTACCAAAAATTAAAGGAAGAAATTATGCTAATTCTCCATAGTCTCTTTCAGAAGACAGAAGCAGACGAAATACTTCCTAACTCATTATTTGCAGCTAGCATTACCTTAATACCAAAACCAGACAAAGACTTTACAAGAAAAGTACAGACCAATATCTCTCATGAACATAAATGCAAAAATTCTCAGCAAAATATTAGGATATTGAAGCCAACAATGTAAGAAGAGAATTAAACACTACAACCAAATGGGATTTATTCCAGGTATGCAAGGCTGGCTCAACGTTTGGAAATCAGTAATATAATCCATCACATCAACTGGTTAAAGCACAAAAATCACATGATCACATTGATAGATACAGAAAGAGCATTTGACAAAATTCCAACACTCATTCATGATAAAAACACTTACCAAACTGTGATTAGAGGGGAACTTCCTCAACTTGATAAAGAACGTCTCCAAAAAACTATAGCTAATGTTATACCTACTGGTGAGCAACTAGGTTTTCAATTGAGATCAGAAACAAGAAAAGGATGTCTCCTCTCACCACTTCTTTTTAACATTGTACTGGAAGTAAAGCAATAAAAAAGAGCAAGAAATAAAAGGAGCACAGGGAAGGAGAAATAAAATTGTCTTTGCTCACAGATGATATAGCTGTCTTTGTAGAAAAATCCCAAAGAACCAACAGAAACCTCTTGGAACTAAGAAGTGATTACGGCAAGTTTGTAGGATACAAGATTAATATACAACACTCAACCACTTTCCTATATATCAACAATGAACAATTGGAATTTGAAATCATAACACCATTTATGTTATCACACCCCAAGAAAGAAATACTTAGGTATAAATCCAATGAAATACATACAAGATCTATGTGAGGGAAACTACAACCTCTGAGGAAACAAATCAAAGAACAACTAAATAAATGGAGAGATATTTTAAGTTAATGGATAGGAAGATTCAGTACTGTCAAGATTTGCATTCTTTCCAACTTGATCTATAGATTTAATGCAATCCCAATAAAAATCCCAGCAATTTATTTTGTGGATATCGAGAAATTAATTCCAAAGTTTATATGGAGAAGCAAAAGATCCAGACTAGCTAACATAATACTTAAGGAGAAAAAAAAAAAAGGAAGGGCCCAGACTACCTGAACTCCAGACTTTCTTTCTTTTTTTTTTTTTTTGAGATGGAGTCTTGCCCTGTTGCCCAGGCTGGAGTGCAATGGTGCAATCTCGGCTCACTGCAGCCTCCACCCCACAAGTTCAAGTGATTCTCCTGCATCAGCCTCCCCAGTAACTGGGATTACAAGTGTGTGCAACCACACCCAGCTAAATTTTTTTGTATTTTTTTAAGCAGAGACAGGGTTTCGCCATGTTGGCCAGGCTGGGCTTGAACTCCTGACCTTAAGTGATCCGCCCGCCTCAGCCTCCCAAAGTGCTGGGATTATAGGCATGAGCCACCATGCCTGGCCTTCAGACTTCTTATAAAGCTACAATGATCAAGGCAGTGTGGTACTGACAAAAGAAGAGACAAATAGGTAAATGAAACAGAATAGAAACACTTTTCCTTTACTTGCCTGAAATTCCAAAGTATCTTTCCCTAAGTGCTTCTTCCAATTTTTGTATAAACTGATTAGTTCTACCTTGAATTATTTAAAGTCTCACTAGAATGCCTAAATGAAATGGAAACTGGGCTGTTGGCTGGCAGGTGGCAGCTGGTAGGTAAGGCAGTGCTTCAAATCATTATCCATCAGATAACATGCGAAGAACTGAGGCTTATGAAAGTGAATTACATGGACACGTATAGGCTGTATAAAAATTGTATCTACTCTAAAGTAGTTCTGATGCTAGTGGCCAAGTCTTCCTTGCTAGGTCATTAATGAAACCCATAACCAGGCATGGTAAACAACAATGCAACAACAACAGCAACAGCAAGACAAATAATCCAGACCCCATATTTTAGTTCTGGTCCCAGTTCTCTTCTGTTGCCTTGTTCTGCAATCTATATTGGCCTATTTTCCAGGATAATCTTTTTCCTTGGGTCAATTCCCTTTTTCAAAAGTCGGTACTGTGGGATGATTAATTAATGACAAAGAATTCTGTCACTCTGCCATTGCTCAAAGTTAAATATTTAGCAACAATATTGACTACACCATTGGTTCTTCCTCTTTACACTTTACGTGCAACTGCATTACGTATTATCATGCTGTCCAATTCTGCGTTGGCGTGTCCAGTTTCCTCTGTTGGCGTGGTTGGAGAGATTTGTCAAAGCCTCTTGATTTTTGTGGAAAAGACCATGTTTAAACTGAGTTATGCCTGAAAGCTTTTTTACTCAGGAAACTTATGATTTCTTCCTGGGTCATATTATTTCTTTTTCCCCTCCTGGATGAGCAGTTGGGGTCAAAACACTTACATCTGTGTCATATATAGAGCAGCACAATGATAAATATATAGGCAACTAACCCAGGTGATCAGGAAGGACAGTCGGAAGTGGATTTATATGAAAAAGAAAAACGACATGCAGGCTGTCTGTACTAAGCCCCAAGAAATATGACCTAAAACACTAAAAAGAAGAGGATGCAACCGATCTAGAGTGAATATTATTGAACCTTCTTGTCCTCAGTTTCCTTACCTATGGAATGAAATAATAATTCCTGCATCACAGGCTGATCGTGAAGATCAAATGAAATCACATGTACGATATACGTAACACTGGATGGCCCTTGGAAGATGCTTACAAAATATTTATTTCTTTTTTTTCCCTCCATCACATACTCACAATCTATAAATAAGCTTTTTTTTAGCCATCATTATCAATCTTACTCTTTGTAAAATGAATGAATCTTCTGACGTTGCACAAATACTTGTCTTTTTTAAATTTTTATTTTTTAGAAATTGGGTCTTGCTATTTTGCCTAGGTTGGTCTTGAACTCCTTCTACCTCAGCTTCCTAAGTAGGTGGGACTGTGGGTGACTGCCATCACACCCAGCTCTGTACAGATATTTATAACTGATTTAGTAAGAATACAGCTTAATCTCTTGAGAACATATCCCCAAATAGAATAGAATGTGCAGAAATTTTAGTGATGAAATATGAAGGAGGAGTTTCTCTCACAAAAGGTCAGAATAATGATCAACAAAAGTAATCCTTTCTGAAACATCTCCTGTCTGACTAGAGGCTTTTGTGGCAAGGGAGAGCAAAGAAAGACATTATTAATTGTCGAATCACCATTTTTTCCCAATAGGATTTAAGACAACATAAACATAAAATTTTCCATTGTTATTGAATGTTCCATTGTTATGTTTAATTCCAGTACACTTCTACTCTCACAACTATGTTCATTTCCTCTGAGGAAATTTTCTACCCTATCCTTGATGTCTTTCCAGTGCTTGAGACTCAAATTTCCATTTGCTTACAGGACACATCTGATCTTCAGAGGCCTTCCGATGAAACATGTGCCTAGTTGACCTAGGTGTTTCCTCTCGTCTCTCTTCTTCCCCTTTGTTCTCTTCCTCTGTTATGGGCACTACCAAGCACAAAGGTGCAGAAGCTGAACGTTCGGTTCCTCCTTCATCACTTCTTTCCCCTATGTCTGTTTTCAAATGGCTACCATGAATAGTGATTCTACTTTAAAATATCACTAATTTATAAATGGTTTCCATTATAAAGCTGATAGGGCCATGTCAGAATAATAAAAAATAGAAAAAGAAAATTAATTGCCTATAGTCTAACGACCATAAGATGACCATTCTTACAATTTCAACATATTTCCTTCTAGTCTTTTTAAAAATTGTATTTCTGTTTGGTTTTCTTGTTTTAGTTTTCTTTCCTTTTTCATCTCTCTTCCCCCAACACCACCTCTTAGCTTTTTGAGCCTTTTCTTACTTTCTGGTACTATGAAATGCTTTGGGTTCATCTTGTATTTTGCCTGCTTCAGATTTTAGAATCAATCATGTTTCCAAAGTTACACTGGTTCCTTGTATTGAAGAATCTGGGCATTGGGTTTTCTTTTACACATGGCTGTAATCACAGTCTTGCATTGAAGTGGGAGTGAGGTTTCCATCTGGTTTCTAAGCTATGCTTATTGCTTGGGCTTAGTCATCTATGGGCACAACTGGCAGGGTGGTAGTGTAGGCAACCGGGAGTCTGCTAAGACCTAGGGAGCCTCCTGGGAAAGAACCCAAGCTAAGGAAAGGAATCAGGCAGACAAGTGTGGTCAAATACAATGTCCTCATCCCCTGAGCGAAAAGTGATTCTGACTAGGTGTGGCAGGTGACATTTGGATGATCTCTGACTTAACATTTCTGCCATTCTCTGTTGGGTTTGTGTCCTAGGGGGCAAAATGGCTGTCTGTGGGTAAACACTCAAAGTCATTTTCACTACATACTGTAAGATAATGGACTGTAAGATACATTGACTTTGCCGCTCATCACCCTTAACTGCGTGGAGCATGAAAAGTAGGGTAAGTTTTTCCAGCTTTGTCATAGACAGTCTCATGGTTTTGAGTACTTCTAAGATGCCCGTTCTCTGAGGCAGTAGGGGCCTGGGTATTCCACAGAGGAATGGGCTGTGAGAGGCTGCAGGGTTTGGTGGAGAGACAACTTAGGCAAGACTGCTGAGGAACTTGAGAAAGAAAGCTGTAAGATGCTACCTGGATCCTTGCTGGACCCCTTCAGAGACCCCTCTGAGGACCTTGAGAAATACTTGAGGAGACTTTGCAGAAGCTTGGAATCCTATGTCAGCAGATGTGGTAAGGGTACAATAAATTTGGGCTGTTAGTGGCACTGTGACACTATTTAGGACTCCTGTAAGTCCCCATTTGGAAAGCTCAACAATTTTCTAGCCTTTTTTTGTTCACTTAGCATTTTATTATAAGCTGTTTTCCATGTTGCAATATGGCCTTCAAAATTTTAAAACAAAAACCACAGCAATGATTGCACAGTGAAAATCAGTGATATTGCATAGTGAAAATTAGTCTTCTCCTACCTCTATCTCTCAGTTCTCCAATCCCCGCCAACTCTAGAGGTAACCACTGTTTGCGTGTGTGCATGTGTGTGTGTGTTTTGAGACAAGGTCTGGCTCCAGGCTGGAGTGCAGTGGCTTAATCTCAGCTCACCGCAACGTCTGCCTCCTGGGCTCAAGCCATCCTCCCACCTCAGCCTACCGAGTAGCTGGGACTACAGGTGCCCTCCACCTCCCGCAGCCCGGCTCATTTTTGTATTTTTTTTTAGAGATGGGGTTTTGTCATGTTGTCTAGGCTGGTCTCGAACTTGTGAGCTCAAGGGATCCACCTATCTCAGCCTCTCAAAGTGTGGGGATTACAGGCATGAACCATCTTGCCTGACTTCGTGTGTGTTTTTAATAAAGAGTTTGTAATTTTAGAAAATTACCTAATGTTTATTGAATATGCCAGACAAGTTACAAAGGTTATCCCATATCCCATAACAGCTCTGTAAAGAAGAGTATTATATATCCCCATATTGCACATAAGGTAAATTATGTTCAGAGAGGTGAAATAACTTGCCTTAGTTTACCTGGCTAGTAAGTAATAGAATTATTACCTTGCTCTAAAATCTATACTATTTCCAACAGTATCTCCTTGTTGTCCATAATATTCTAATATTCTGTGCAGTGGAGATGGCATAATTTACTTAACTATTATGCACAGTTAATTATTTAACTATTCGCTTGTGGTTGGAAACTTTAGGTCAGCTTATTATTATTTGCTATTATAAACAAAAATGAGGTAGACAACTCTTATCATCTTATCGCAGTCCCCGCCTCCGCCTCCACGTTCTGACTGCTTTTATCCATTTGATCTTCGTTAAAATAATTTGTGGCCAGGAGCGGTAGCTCATGCCTCTAATCCCAGCTATTTGGGAGGTTTAGGCAGGCAGATTGCTTGAGCTCAGGAGTTTGAGACCAGCCTGGGCAACAAAGTGAGATCCCAGCCCTATTTTCTGGTTTTTTTTTTTTTTTTTTTTTTTTTTGTGAGACAGAGTCTCACTCTGTTGCCCAGGCTGGAGTGCAATGGTGCGATCTCGGCTCACTGCAACCTCTGCCTCCCGGGTCCAAGCAATTCTCCTGCCTCAGCCTTCTGAGTAGCTGGGACAACAGGCGTGTGCCCCTATGCCTGGCTAATTTTTTGTATTTTTAGTAGAAATGGGATATCACCGTGTTAGCTAGGATGGTCTCAGTCTCCTGACCTTGTGATCCGCCCGCCTCGGCCTCCCAAAGTGCTGGGATTACAGGTGTGAAGCACCGTGCCCGGCCCCTATTATTTTTAAAATAATAAAAAAAAAAATTGTACTTTCTTGTCCCCATAACCTTCCTTACACATGCTCCCTTTGCTGGAGGAACTGACACACACACATATACACACACACGCACACGCTCAATCTTTCAAGATGCCACATCCCTAGGCAGATTGGTCACTTGCCCTTTCGTGACCCTTGGTGCAAGTTGGGGCCTCCTACAGGGTAGTAAGCACATTGACTCTAACTGTAAATCAGCCCCTCTCCCATGGATTTGTGGGCTCCCTCGGGGCAGAGGTGTAAACCTATTCATATAAGGGATTTGTTAAAAGTGCAGGTGTCCGGGTCTCCTAATGACCTACAGAATAGGATCTTCTGGCTTAGAACCTGGACGTGTGCATTTTTACCAAGCTACCCAGGTGAATTTTATGAAGTAAACATTGGAAGAACACTGCCCCAGTGTTCTGGTCAGTGATTGGATGCATGAGAGGGCACCTGGTGTTCCTAGAAAGAGGGGTCTCGTCAGCGTCTTAGTGGAGAAGGACAAGTGCACGCGAGACTGCAGAGGAGTATTTGCTGGTCTCTCTAGCTGAGTGAACTTTGACCTATTCTAGACAGCAGTAAAATGGCACCGATTATGGTGCAATGTTTGATCAAATTATTTTATTTATTTTTAATGGATAATTCATGTAATATGAAACAAAATGTAGAATATATTAAAAAAAATTATGCAGTGGAAATCAGTTTCCTCCCACCTCTAGCCCTCAGTCCTCCAATCCCCGCCAACTCTAGAGGTAGCCACGATTTTTGTGTGGGTTTTTAATAAAGACTTTGTAATTTTAGAAAGTGATCTACTTCAGCAGTCAGTTTCTGCAGGGTAGGAATCTTTTTGTTTTAAAAGAAAACAATTTTGAAGTAATTACAGATTCACAAAATTTGCAAGAATTGTACAGAGCAGTTCTGTACACCTCTTACACCCAGTTTTTCCCAATGACTATAACTATATTTATATAACTGTATATATAACTATATAACTGAGCAGTGATTGGATGCATGAGAGGGCACCTAGTATTCCCAGAAAGAAGATATATAACTGCATATATAACTATAGTGCAATAGCAAAGAAGCTGATGACATTTCTATATTATATATGTAGTTATATAACTATAGTGCGATAGCAAAAGCAGAAAATTGACATTGATACTGTGTGTATATAGTTCTATGCTATTTTATCACATGTAGATATTACATGTAGACATGCAAACACTGTCACTCAAGATACTTTAGAACTATTTAATCACCATTGTATATACATAACACAGTCTACTGGTGTTGCCATCTTACCAGTCCACGTGAGATGAAGAAACATTACCTTATTTAAGTCCCTAATTTACCCTCCCCCATATATAGTATAATTGTCTTAAATATCTCTTCCATATATTTTCAGACCACAGCAGACAATGTTATGATTTTTGGTTGCCAAACACAATTTAGAAAACTCAAGAGGAAAAGGAAAGTCTTTTGTATTTACTCAGATTTTAACACTGTTCTTTTGTTTTTCTTGTTCCAAGATTCCTTCTTTCGTCATTTCTTTACTTAGAACAATTTCTGTAGTCATCCTTTTGAAGTAAGTCTGCTGGAAACAAATTCTATTAGTTTTCTTATCTGAAGATGTCTTGATTTCTTCTCCATTCCTGAAGGGTATTTTTGTTGGATATAGGATTCAGGATTGACCATTCTTTTCTTCCAGCGCTTGAAAAGTTGTGCTACTTTCTTCAGGTCATCTTGATTTCTGATGAGAACTCTATCATTTGAATTGTTTTTCCCCTATAAGTGTCATTTTTCTCTTGCTACTTTTAAGAATTTTTATTTGTCTTTAGTTTTTAGAAGTTTGATTATAATGCATCTGGGCATCAGATGATCATGAATTTCTTTGAGTTTGTCCTATTTGGGATTTGCTCAGCATTTTGAATTTGTAGGTTTGTGTCTTTTGCCAACCTTCGGAAATTTTCTTTCTTTCTTCCCTTTCTTCCTTTCTTTCTGACTTTCGATCTTTTTGCCCAGGCTACAGTGCAGTGGCGGGATCTCGGCTCACTGCAACCTCTGCCTCCTGGGTTCAAGTGATTCTCCTGCCTCAGCCTCCCAAGTAGCTGGAATTACAGGTGTGCACCACCATGGCCAGCTAACTTTTTGTATTTTTAGTAGAGACGGGGTTTCACCATGTTGGTCAGGCTGGTCTCGAACTCCTGACTTCAGGTCCACCTACCTCGGCCTCCCAAAGTGTTGGGATCACAGGTGTGAGCCACCGTGCCCAGCCAGCACTTATTTCTTTGCATTCTTATTTAGCCCCACATTTTGTCTTTTCCTTCTAAGGCTCCGATGACATGAATGTTAGGTCTGTTGTAATCTCTCACCAGTCTTTGAGGTTTAATATTTTTTTTAGTCTACTTTCTGTTTTTCAGATTGAACATTTTCTATTGTTCTGTCTTCAAGTTCACTGATTCTTTTCTCTGTCCTTGTCATTCTACAGTTGAGGCTCACCCAGTGATTTTTAAATTTTTTTTATTGTGTTTTTCACTTATAAAATTTCCATTTGGTTCTTTTTTATGTCTTCAATTTCTTTCCTGAGGTTTCTATATCTTTGCTGAAACGTTTGATTTCCTTGCTGTTTCTTCATTTGTTTCAAGCATGTTCATAATCACTCACTGAAGCAGTTACTATGGCTGCTTTTAAATCCTTGTCAGACAGTTCCAGCATCTGTGTCATCTTGGTGTTGGTATCTGCTTTAATTTTTTTTTTTTTTTGAGACAGGGTCTCACTCTGTCACCCAGGCTGGAGTGCAATGGCATGATCATGGCTTACTGCACCTTCAGCCTCCTGGGCTCAGGTGATCCTCCCACCTCAGCATCCTGGGTAGTTGGGGCCAGAGGCATGTGCCATCATGCCTGGCGATTTTTTAAAATTTTTTTAGAGATGGGGTTGTACCATGTTGCTCAGGCTGGTCTTGAACTCCTGGGCTCAAGTGATCTGCTTGCTTCAGCCTCCCAAAGTGCTGGGATTACAGATGTGAGCCACCATGCCATGCCAGTTTAAAAAAAAAGTTTATTTTTTAGTAGAAACAGGGTCTCACTATGTTGCCCAAGCTGGTCTCAAACTCCTGGGAATCAAGCCATCCTCCTCCTGCCTCAGCCTCCCAAAGTGCTGTGATTGCAGACATGAGCCACCATGCCCGGCTGGTGTTGGTGTCTGTTGATAGGTTCTTCCAAGTTGAGATTTTCCTGGTTGTTGATATGACAAGTGATTTTCTATTGCATCTTGGCCATTCTGAATATAACTTTATGAGACTCTGGATCCTATGTAAATCTGTTTTAGCAGGGCTTTCATACACTGTTCTGGTGGGAAAGGGAGATTTCATCTCATCGCTGCCAGGTGGGAGAGGAAGCCCAGGTTCCATGCTTGGCCTCCACTGACACCTGGTGGGGAGGGCTGCCTCATTACTGATGGGTGAGGGAGGGAGTTCAGGTTCCCCACTAGCCCTCTGCTGACACCACACTGGCTGAAAAGGGGAGGGCCACTGTTCCTTTACTGATATCATGTGGGGACAATGACAAAAATGCCAGCTCCCCAAGAGACCTTCACTGACACACCCTGGAGGGGAAGGTGGGGGATGCAGGGGCACACCCTCACAGCTGGGGTGAGGTTGGAAGTCTAGGCTCCCCACGAGGCCTCTGTGGATGGGGTGGGCATGGCACTGCAAGGTTTTCAGTGGCATTTGGCTGGAGTAGGGCAGTTGTTGTCTAAACATTTTCTGTCTTGCTAGGCTTCCCATTTCCTGTTTTTTTTTGGTTAGAGAAAGCAGCTTTTTCTTGGGGCTTCTATTGTTTCTGCCCATTGGCATTTCCAAGTTGTTGACTGCTCCAGCATCCAGCAACTTGGAATCTATTTCCTAATATAGCTAGGATATCTGGAGATCTCTAGTCAGCCTGCCCTGTTCTCTCTACCTTTCAGAGTCTTCTTACGTTTGTTTTACATATCATGTGTACTTTTTACTTGCCCTGGTGGGAAGGAATAGAGAAGATAAATGTAGGTATTTCATCTTGTCCCAGAAGCAGAAGCGTCATGCGTTTTTGTTTGTTTGTTTGTTTGTTTTTTGTAGTTGTTGTTTTTGTTGTTGTTTGAGGTGGAGTTTTGTTCTTGTTGCCCAGGCTGGAGTGCAGTGGTGCAATCTCGACTCACTGCAACCTCCGTCTCCTGGGTTCAAGCGATTTTCCTGCCTCTGCCTCCCAAGTCGCTGGGATTACAGGTGCCTGCCACCATGCCCAGCTAATTTTGTTATTTTTAGTAGAGATGGCGTTTCGCCATGTTGGCCAGGCTGGTCTTGAACTCCTGACCTCAGGTGATCCACCTGCCTCAGCCTCCCAAAGTGCTGGGATTACAGGCATGAGCCACTGCGCCTGGCCGGATCATGGGTTTTTTATGTTTTGAGTCTAATTTGCAAGTGGGAGGCTGGGAGACATTTTCTATCCCTGCAAAACAGAAGAAGTGATTCCTTTTCATTTTGTTCATTTTCATCCTGTTTTTCCTAAAGCCACATTTCTTTCCTTTAATCCACATGTCCGCCTCAGCACATGTCACAATGTGCTGTGTTTGGGACCTAGTAAATAGTCCAAAGAGCCAGGCCGGGGTGGAAGCTGTGATTTTGACGGGATTGACAGTAGACTGAGAACTTTAAACTTTTAGCCTTGGGGAACAATTTTAAGTGTTTATTCTACAATGATGATCACTGGTGATTTGTCCAAAACATATTATAAGTGTGAGGTGTGGAGGCAAAGGAGTTACTGGAAGCTGGGGCAGGGCAGAAGCCCAGTGTATGAAGTTGTGCAGAGGACAAGCAAAGGACAGAGACCAGTGAATCGGGGTCATCCCCTGAGGCTCAACCCTGGGTGCCGCCTCCAGCTCTTCTCCACCTTCTTCTAGGCAGTGAAGTCCTAGGAACTAGCAAGAAATTCTCTCCTTAAGTTTGTGGGACAAGCATTTGTTGCACACCTACTATGTCCAAAACCCTGTAGAGTTAGGTAAAAAGACGTCTTAGATCCTGGCTCTCCAAAAAAGCAAGGATCTAAGTGTACAGAGACTTCTTGCTTCGTGATTTCTTTTTCATCCTATTTATCCCCTTCTTATACCCACAGGACTGGACCTCACATGCCCTATCAGAGTCTCCCGGGTGGTTTTTCCAGGGAGAGAGAACATTAAACATCAAACAAACATATATAGAGAAAAGCCTCTCACCCAGGCAGCCTGAGCTAGCTGCAGGAGCAAGCATTCTTCTGACTTCTGAGACAGTACAAGGTGTGTCCAGGTGACTTACCCGTCGCTGGGCAGCTGCCATGCACACTCCTCACACCTGACGCTGCTCAGGGAGAAGCCAGGCAGCTATAATAGTGTTCTTGGCCAGAGAACATCTGGCCTAGCAGGCAGGGTGTCATCTATGAAGTTGGGCTTGGAGACAAAGCTGTTGGGGAAAACAGCCCCACACCACCCAGCAGGTACCTCGAGTCCGGCGGAGACAAAGGAGTTAGAAAGAGACAGAATAAGCGTTTAAAAGGCAGGTCCAGGGGACCAAAGCATCAGAGGCTTGCTCATGGCCCAGAGCTCTCGGGCTCCACCCAGTTTATTGGTTTACAAGCTCTTTGTTCTTAGGGCAGATGGGAAGGGGAGGGAGGGATGAGGAAAAGGATTAATCAGTGAGTCATTGGATAAGATGTGTAACAGTGGCGGTTTCTGTGAATTTCCTTGAGCAAAGGCGTGTGTCTAAACTACTTAAGATCTTTAACGACTGAAATGGGTGGGAGTGGGTTTCAGGAGGAGCCAAGATGTTTGATTATACTCCTCTGCTTCAAGGGAGTGTTATCTCCCTGAGCAACCTGTGGAAAGCAGCAGAGCGGTTATCCTCTCGGGGCATAAAGACAAAGAAGGCAATAAGGAGACTTTTCTCCTCAGAGGCCGCCTGTGGCTTCCCATGGGTGTCTCACACAGGGGAGACCAACTCAACTGCCACCTAGAACTCTCTTTCCCACAAAAGCTGGGCTGGTTCTGATCCTTAACCTGCTCCGGCAGTGACACACTCAGCCTCACAGGGAGTGGACGAGCTCCAGGAAGATGATGTTTTGGAGAAAACTCCCCAAAGCCCTCTGCATTGGGCTGACTCTGGCCATTGCTGTCAATCTCCTTCTGGTATTTTCTAGCAAGGGGACTTTACAAAACCTGTTTACGGGTGGTCTCCACAGGGAGCTTCCTTTACATCTGAATAAGCGCGACGGGGCAGTGATAAAGAGACTCTCCCACTTGGAGGTGGAATTGCAGGATCTGAGTGAGTTTACAGCGCTAACCTGGAAGGTGTGTGTGTGGGTGTGTGTGTGTGTGTTTGGGGCACTTAGGAAAAAATGGATGTGGAGGGAAAAATGGGTGAGAGGTCACATTTTCATCTCAGTCGCTCATTGAAGCATCTGACACTGAATTCTGTGTCTTCAAATGGGAGATGGGTATTGAGAATGAAGTGAGCAGAAGTGGAAATTAGAGCAAGCAGTATGGGGGAGGTGAGCATGTGTGTGTGTATGCGTGTGTGGGCTTGTGCACATGCATTATTGTTATATCTACATATATGCAGGCAACGAGAAGAATAAGAATCCCAAGGGCCTTAGGAATGTCTAGCATAGCCCTGTCCTTAGGCCTATGTGTGGTAGGGGCTGTTCAAGAGAGGTGGCAATCTCTGGGGCAAAGGCCTCACTTCCGTTTTGCTGTGTGCTCCTATCATGAACTAATGAGGGCTTTGTTAGAGGACCTAAGATCGAATCCTGATGTGCCATTGTGGTTGTGTGACTTTGAGCAAGTGCTTCTCTCCCTCAGCCTCAGGTTCCTGGTCTGTAAATGGAGATGATGATAACAATAATGAAAGTTATCTACTTGACCTAATAGGGTTGTGAATAGATGCAGAAGGTGATCTATAAACTGCTCTGTGCCAAATTTTAACCTCCTCATTTAAACTTAAGGGTAAGATTTCAACAAATTCTGGGGTTTGTTTGTGATTCCGGCTCATGGAACTCTAATGCCTCTGAATTTTATGTGCCTGCACATCCAACTTCAGCAAGGGAAGCAGCAATTTCCCCCTGCTCCCCAGGTAACAGGGATCAAATGCTGGAACCCCATAGGGAGGTCTTTTATGTGTGGGCAGGGATGTGACTGCCCAGGTGTGTGCACATGGGGCTGGAGTCGGGGAAAGTGTCTTTTAAAATGAGAACTGAGCATTGTCAGGGTTCAGGGTGAGGCTGGGAGATGGGTGGAAGGAAAGGCAGGAAGAGAAAAAGGAAGGGAGAGAAGAAATCAGGGAAAGAGCGAGGAGAGTGAGAAGGGAGATGAGAGAGGAGAAAAGAGCTGGGACAGGAAAGGAGCAGAGAAGTGAGGGAGTCCAGAGAGAGAGAGTGAAAGAGTTTGTATGGAGACAAGAAGAAAAGAAGGGAAAGTGTGATGGGAGAGAAGGAGAGAATAAAAGGAGAGAGGAGGAGGCCTAAGGCACCCATAGCACCTTCTACGTCCTCCTTCATAAGACTCATCATATCTTATTATGGTACAGTTTTATGGAAAGTAAGTTTCATAAGTGCTGTTTCCATGAACGTCTCATTCACTACTCATTTCTATTCATACATCGAAATTCCATAGATGAATAAATGAGTGGGTGTGTCTAGGAAAGAAAGAGAAAAAGACAGGCAGACAGGGATGAAGGGAAGAGTGATACAGGGTAAGAGAGTGGATGAAACAGAGGGAAGATCATCAGCTCCACAAGCCCTGGCTTACCTGGGTGGGTCGGACATTGCCCATGCAAATATGCTTGGTGCAGCTTCACCAGGAGGATGCCTGTGTACCTAGGGTGGTGACCCCAGCACCACCCTCACTATTTGGCAGAGCACCCAGACCACACCAGGACTGTCTCACCCATCCCCAAGGCTCATCAGACTGGCTCAGCCTCCTCAAGCCGTAAAATGGCAGGAGTTCTACCCAAAGCCCTGCTATTCTTTCCATCAGCTAGGACACAATGTGCCATGAGGAGCCAGCCAGAGCCATCTGGTTTACTCCTCTTTCCTTCTTTGCAAAGATCTTTCTTGTTATTCTTGGTGCTCCCACATTTTATTCGCTCTGAAATGTGATGTCAGAGACTCACTACCACCTGAGTTGAACCTCAGAAAGTCTTCTGGGCCCTGTTTCTAGATCACCAATGCTTTTGTTTTTTTTTCCACAGGGCTTCCTGTAACTAAAAGCCTGTTTAATTACCCTTCATCCTGTTTGCTCATTGCCTCCAGGATTCCAGGAAGATTTAAAAAAAAATCAGAAGTCGGCCGGGCGCGGTGGCTCACGCCTGTAATCCTAGCACTTTGGAAGGCCGAGGCGGGCGGATCACAAGGTCAGGAGATCGAGACCATCCTGGCTAACACGGTGAAACCCCGTCTCTAGTAAAAATACAAAAAATTAGCTGGGCGTGGTGGCGGGCGCCTGTAGTCCCAGCTACTCGGGAAGCTGAGGCAGGAGAATGGCGTGAATCCAGGAGGTGGAGGTTGCAGTGAGCCGAGATCGCACCACTGCACTCCAGCCCAGGTGACAGAGCGAGACTCCGTCTCAAAAAAAAAAAAAAAAAAAAAAATTCAGAAGTCAATAAGGATACTTAGTTGAATCATGTAAGCTACCAAGAGCAAAAGCAAACAATAATAATTATATCCCTATTGAGGGAGGGATCAATGACTCTAAGCCAGTTTTTTGGAACCTCCCCCAGGGTTCATAAAAGCCCCACCAGGGGGATGTCAATGGATGTGTCTGTTTTGGGGCTTGGAAGGTTTCGGTATAAGTTATGGGGATAACCTAGTGACACTGTATTCATACTACCAGATTATGCATTTCCTCAAATTGACTTTAGGATGGCCAGGCCTAAACCAGCTCCCACTGACAGCTATGAGTGAAAGAGAAAATCAGATATCCCTCCAAGGAAGAACGCAGAGGAGCTCAGACGTAGGAAGAACGCAGCACCACCCTGTGGCTCCTGTATGCTTAGGACAGAAAAGTAGGAATAACCATAGTGTTCCATCTGGGACACTGTAAACAGTATGCTCTCACTTCTTTTTTCTACCTGAACAAATATGCATGGTGTTCACATGAGCCTCCTTCGAGAGACCTACCATTGACTTTTTGCCCAAGTTTTTTCGACTATCCTCTTTTTGTCTTAACCACTTCAAGAGGTGATTTTCTTTCTCCTTTTCCTTATTTTTGGGCCGGTCTTACATCACTTTACAAACATGTTCTCCTCCCAGTCACAGGACTCCCCTGCTTCCCTCTTGGGGGCTGTATATGGATCTGAAATCCAGCACATGTTCTGCTTGCCAAGCCACGTGCTGTGGCACGAGATGCATCTACCCGGAGAAAATTCACACGATGGGGCTGTCCCCTCACCAAGCTGGTGACCCTGAGTTGCAATCATCCAGAAAAAAAGGATGCCTTCTTCTAACTTGCAGAAAGATGCTGGACAGGCTACACGTGATCCTGTCAGTCTGGTTGAAGTTTAGTGTGGGCTTAAGGGAGGATTAGTAGGAACAAAGTGGATCCTATGTCAGAGTGCCTTGATCACCATGGTGGGATTTAGTGCTGAAGAATGTCGTAATCACTAAATACTAAAATGGTTACTTTTTCTCTCTTTTTGCTGAGTTCACAGATTGAGCTTGAGGGAGTTCAGGGTGCATATGCTAAGATACTCCAGCACAAATCTTACTGGGTGGAAAGGTGAGGTAAATAATAGATGACGTCATGGATCCTGGAGGGCGGCTTCTGCATAAAACATCCTCTGCCTGGGTCTATCACTATCTGTTCATTCTTTTGAGTTAAGGCAGTGTTTCCCGAATTAATGTGACAATTAGATTTATCTAGACCAATTGTTTAAAATATAGATTCTCAGGCTCTACCCCAGAACTGAGTCAGAATCTTCAGGGGAGGCCTGGGATTCTGTATTTTTAACAAGCTTTTGAAGACATTCTTATGATCACGCAAGTTGGAAATTGCAAGACTAGGACATCTCCAATTTTAAAGTTCCTCGTAAATCAAGCACATGAGAAGCAAGGGCATAGGTGGATGATGGTGAGTGGTTAGAGCAGATTTGTCTTTGTTAGGCATCAATGGTGTAGTAAGTGTTTCTTAAGTTTTACTGTAAAAAGAATTACTCCTTGGTTTTATTAAAAAGCAGGTTCTTGTAATTTCTCCTGTCTGTATTTCCACCCAACTCTCAGATCCTGATTTATGGGATTTGGAGATTAGCCTGAGTATCTACATTAAAAAAAGTCACAACTGATGATTCTGATGTAAGTGGTTCTCAGGCCTCATTCTGAAAAACACTAGCTTATTTTCCATCTATTTCTCAGATCATAGTCAGTTCTTCGAGGAGCTTTGAAGATGTGGGATGGAGGAGTTTTGATGGGGCTAAAGGGAGAGACGTATCTAGTACATACTTTGCTGGGACAGCCTTGCATGGCTGGACAAGTTCCCTGACATACTACATCCTCTGAGACAAGAGCTTATAAGTTTTAAGATGTAGTGGGTAAACCATTAGAGGAAATTAGAATGGAAAGAAATACCCAGGTAACTAAGGAGGGGCTGAAATGTTTTCTCTCCCACCCTGTCCTCTTCATTTGTAGAAGAAAGTATGAAATTGGCTCTGAGGCAACAAGAAAATGTGAACAACACACGGAAGAGGGCGAAAGATGAAGTACGCCCTGTTCTAAAGGCAATGGAAACCAAGGTGAATGAGGCAAAGAAGCACAAAACCCAAATGAAACTCTTCCCACACTCACAGCTTTTCAGGCAGTGGGGCGAGGATCTTTCTGAGGCCCAGCAGAAGGCGGCCCAGGACCTCTTCCGGAAGTTTGGTTACAACGCGTACCTCAGCAACCAGCTGCCTCTCAATCGCACCATCCCCGACACGCGAGACTACAGGTGGGATGAACCAGGCTTGGGCTTCTAGGTTCCTCAGTTTGATTTGAGGATGAGCTTTGGGAGCAGTGAAAATTGAAGGTTGGGGGAGGGGGGATTGGTGGGGAAGGGGTTCAGGCTGAGCAAATTTGTTGTTTTTAATTTATTTTATAATGACAGCTCAGAGAAGGTAACCAACTGATTCAAATATTTACAGACCCTTGGGAAAGAACAGAAATGTCAGAGGAGCAGAGGTCGTTTGCAACTCTGGTCCAGAAAACAGAGATATGGTGGGTCTAACTGATAATTTTGCAGATGAGGAACCTCAAGCTGAGAAGGGACTTGTGCAAGTCACGCCAAAGCCAGCAGGTCTACCTCCTTCCCTAGGACTTTGCTCAAATTCTCTACTTGGATTCCTCTTTGCTGGTAAATCTAATTTGAAGAGCAATCCCTCTCCCTCTCCTTCTGTTTCCCTTTCCTATTGTTTTTTTTTTTTCTCATTCTGTGTCTCCCACCCTCCTTCATAATACTTTTTTAGAAACAGCTTTGTTGAGATATAATTCACATACCATGCAATTTATTCATTTAAAGTGTACAATTTAATGTTTTTCAGTATATTCACGGAGTTATTTATCATTCCCACAATCAATTTTAAAGCATTTTCATCACTTTAAAAAGAAACGGCATTAGCAGGCCGTCCGCATTTTCCTACAACTTCCTCATCCATAGGCAACCACCGCTAATCTACTTTTTATCCTTATGGATTTGTCTGTTCCGGACCTTTTGTATTAATGGAATCATATTATATGGGGTCTTTTGTGACTAACATTTTTCACTTATCACAGTGTTTTCAAGTATCATTCACATTATAACACATATCAATACTTCATTCCTTTTTATTGTCAAATAATATTTCATTGTCTGGATTATACCGCATTTCCTTTATCCATTCAGCAGGTGATGAACATTTGGATTGTTCCCACTTTTTGACCATTATGAATAATACTGCTATTATTCATAAGTATAAGTTTTCGTGTGAACAAATGTCTTCTTTTCTTGTAGGTGTACCCTATCGGTAGAATTGCTGGGCCATATGATAATTCTGTATTTAGCCTTTCAAAGAACTGCCAGGTGGTTTTCCAAAGTGACTCCATCATTTAACATTCCCTCAAGCAGTATATGAGAGTTCTGATTTTTCCACATACTCACTAACATTTGTTATTATTTTTCTTTTTAACTATAGCCATCCTAGTGGGTCTGAAGTGGTATCTCATTGTGATTTTGTTTTAAATTTCCCTGAGGCCTAATAATGTGGGACATCTTTTCATGTACTATTGGCCATATGTATGTCTTCTTTGGAGAAATGTCTATTTGGAGACGTTCTTTTTTAAAAAAATTGGCTTATTTATCTTTTTATTATTGAGTTGCAAAGTACTTTATATATTCTAGATACAAATTCCTATCGGAAATATGACTTGTTAATGTTTTCTTTCATTGTGTAGATTGTCTGTTCACTTTCTTGATGGTCGTCTTTGAAACACAAGAGTTTTAAATCTTAATGATGTCCAATTTATCTATTTTCTCCTTGGTTGCTTGTACTTTTGGTGTTACATCTAAGAGACCATTGCTTGGTACAAGGTCGCAAAAGTTTACACCCATGTTTTCTTCTAAGAATTTTATAGTTTCCATCGTAAATTTAGGTGTTTGGTCCATTTTAAATTAGTTTTTGTACATAATGTGACAAGGAGGGTCCAACTTCATTATTTTGTGTGTGGCTAGTCAGCTATCTTACTACCTTGGTTGAATAGACGACTCTTTCCACATCAGATTGTCCTGCCACCCTTCTTGAGATCAATTGGTGATAAATGTAAGGGTTTATTTCTGGATATCAATACTCTTTCGTTGCTGTACAGGCCTATCCTTATGCCAGGAACACATTGTCTTAACAATTGTAATTTTGTAGTACATTTTGAAATTGAAAATGTGAATCTTCCAACTTTCTTCTTCTTTCTCAAGACTGTTTTGTCTATTCTAGGACCTTGAATTTCCATATGAGTTTTAGGATTAGTTTGTCAATTTCTGCAAAGAAACCAGCAGGATTTTGACAGGGATTTCATTAACTCTGTAGATTTGCAGATCTGTAGATTTGTGGAGGACTTCATTTAAAAATTAGATCTTCCAATCCACGAATGTGAGAAATCTTTCCATTTTTTTAGGTCTTTAATTTCTTTCAACAATGTTTTGAGTTTTCACAGTTTAAGTTTTTTCACGTCTTTTGTTAAATTTATTCCTGGGTGTTTGTCTTTTTGATGCTATTGGAAATGTGACTGTTTTTAAAAATATTTTATTTTATTTAAATTGGCAAAATTGTATGTCTTATCATGTGCCATATGATGTTTTGAAATGTATACACATCGTGGAATGGCTAATATATATCTAAATTAACATATGCATTACCTCACAGTTATGTTCAGTGAGAATACTTAACATCTAGTCTCTTAGCAATTTTCAAGAATACCACATATTGCTACTGACAATAGTCACCATGTCGTACAATACATCTCTTGAACTTATTCCTCCTATTTAACTGAAATTTGTATCCTTCAACCAACATCTCTCTAACCCCTCTTCGCCCAGCCCCCACCCTGGCTCCTGGTAACCACCTTTCATTCTACTGTCTTTCTGTGAGTTCAACTTTTTTAGATTCCACCTGTAAGTGAGATCATGTAGTATTTGTATTTCTGTTTCTTGCTTATTTTACTTAACATAATGTCCTCCACATTTATCCATGCTGTCACAAAAGACAGAATTTCCTTCTTTTTTGTGGCTGAATAGTATTCCATCTATTATGGAATAGTATTCCACTATTATGAATAATGCTTCAATGAAAATGGGAGTGCAGTCTCTCTTCAATATACTAATTCATTTCCTGTGGAGATATACCCAGTATAGGATTGCTAGATCATACAGTAGTTCCATTTTTAGTATTTGAGGAATCTCTATACTGTTTTCTTTATTGGGTATACTAATTTACATTCCCACTAACTGTGCAATGGTTCTATTTTTTCCACATTATCGTCAATACTTGTTATCTTTTATTTTTTGATAGTAGCCATTCTAACAGGGTGAGATGATAGTGCAATATGAGTTTAATTTGCATTTTCCCTGATGGTTAATGATATTGAACATTTTTTTCATAAAGCTCTTGGCCATTTATAGTCTTCTTTTGAGAAATGTTTGCTTAGGTCGTTTGCTGATTTTTATTTTTCTTGTTATTGAGTTG
The DNA here is from genome assembly GCF_028885655.2 of Pongo abelii. Lineage (NCBI taxonomy): Eukaryota > Metazoa > Chordata > Mammalia > Primates > Hominidae > Pongo > Pongo abelii. Next base: position 4,762,281 of record NC_071995.2, read on the forward strand.
TTTCTGTTCCTTATATATTTTGGATATTAACTTCTTATTAAATATGTGGTTTGCAAATATTTTCTCTCATTCTGTAGGTTGTCTCTTCATTCTTTTGATTTTTTTCTTTGCTGTGTAGAAGCTTTTTAGTTTGATGTAATGCTATTTGTCTATTTTTGTTTTTGTTGCCTGTAGCTTTGGGGTCTTATCCAAAAAGTCGTTGCCTAAACCAATGTCCTGGAAAATTTTCTCTATTTTCTTTATAGGAGTTTTACAGTTTCGGGTTTTATGTTTAAGTCTTTAATCTAGTTTCAGTTGATTTTGTATATGGTGTGAGATAGGGTTCAGTATTATTCTTTTTAAACGTGGGTATTCCATTTTCCCAACACCGTTTATTGAAGAGGCAGTCCTTTTTCCATTGCGTTTTCTTGACATCTTTGTTGAAAATCAGTTGCTTATAAATGTGTGGATTTATATCTATGTTCTATATTCTGTTCCACTACTCTATGTCTGTTTTTATGGCAGTATCATGCTGTTTTGATTACCATAGCTTAATATAGTATATTTTGAAGTCATGTAGTATAATGTCTCCAGCTTTCTTCTTTTGGCTAAAGATTGCTTTGGCTATTCAGGATAATTTATGGTTCCATTTAGAACTTTTAGAGTTGTTTTTTCTGTCTGTAAAAAAAGTCTTTAGAATTTTGATAGGGATTGAATTCAATCTGTAGATCACTTTGGGAAGTATGAACATTTTAACAGTATTAATTCTTCCAACCCATGAACCTGAGATGATTAGATGATTTTTCTTTTTTTTTTTTTTTTTTTGAGACGGAGTCTCGCTCTGTCGCCCAGGCCGGAGTGCAGTGGCGCGATCTCAGCTCACTGCAAGCTGGACTACAGGCGCCTGCCACCACGCCCGGCTAATTTTTTGTATTTTTAGTAGAGACGGGGTTTCACCGTTGTCTCGATCTCCTGACCTTGTGATCCGCCCGCCTCGGCCTCCCAAAGTGCTGGGATTACAAGCGTGAGCCACCGCCCCCAGCCTGAGATGATTTTTCATTTATTTGTGTTTCTTTAATTTCATTCACCAGTATTTTATAGTTTTCAATGTAGATCTCTTTCACCTCCTTGGTTAAATGTATTCATAAGTATTAAGTGTTTGTATAGCTATCATATATAGAATTGTTTGCTTGATTTCCTTTTTTGACAGTTTGCTGTTGGTGTATAGTAAGGCTACTGATTTTTGTATGTTGATTTTGCAGCTTTACTGAATTTGTTTATTAGTTTTAACCATTTTTAGTGGGTCCTTTAGGGCTTTATATATATAGATCATGTCATCTGCAAACAGGGGCAATCTACACTTCTTTTCCAATTTTGATGCCTTTTATTTCTTTCTCTTGCCTGATTGCTCTTGGTAGGACTTCTAATAGCATGTTGAATACGAATGTGAGAGTCAGCATTCTTGTCTTGTTCCTGACCTTAGAGGAAAAGCTCTCAATTTTTCCTCATTGAGTATGATGTTAGCTGTGGGTTTGTCATATGACCTTTATTGTGTTGAAGGTACAATTCTTCTGTACCTAATTAGTTGAGAGTTTTTATCATGAAAAAATGTTGAGTTTTTGTTAAGTGATTTTTCACATCTATTGAGATGATCATATGGTTTTTGTCCTTCATTCTGTTAACGTGGTTTATTACGTATACAGATTTGTGTATGTTGGACTATCTTTGCATCGCATCCCTGAAATAAATCTCACTTCATCATGGTAAGTAATCTTTTAAATGTGTATTCAGTTCAGTTTGCTAGTATTTTGTATTTTGATGAAGATTTTTGCATCAGCATTCATCAGGGATATTGGCCTGTAGTTTTCTCTCTTTTTTTTTTTAGTCTTCTTCTCTGGTTTTGTTATCAGGGTAATATTGGGCTTATAAAATCAGTTTGAAAGTATTACCTACACTTCGATTTTTTGGAAGAGTTAGAGAAGGATTGGTATTATTAGTTCTTCTTTAAATGTTTGGTAGAATTCAGCAGTGAAGTCATCAGGTCCTGGGCTTGTCTTTTTTTTTTTTTTTTGAGACCGAGTCTCACACTGTCACCCAGGCTGGAGTGCAGTGGCACAGTCTTGGCTCACTGCAACCTCCACCCCTCAGGTTCAAGCGATTCTCGTGCCTCAGCCTGCTGAGTAGCTGGGCTTACAGGCACCTGCCAGCACATCCAGCTAACTAATGTTTGTATTTTTAGTAGAGACAGGGTTTTACCATGTTGGCCAGGCTAATTTCGAACTCCTGACCTCAAGTGATCCACCCGTCTCAGCCTCCCAAAGTGTTGGAATTACAAGCATGAGCCACCACACAGCCCCTAGGCTTGTCTTTGATAGGAAATGTTTTATTGCTAATTCAATCTCCTTACTCATTATTGGTCTGTTCAGATTTTCTGTTTTTCATGATTTAATCTTGGTATGTTGTATGTGTCCATGATTTATCTATTTCTTATGGGTTGTACAATTTGTTGATGTATAATTGTTCATAAGCCTCTTATGACCCTTTATATTTCTGTTGTATCCGTTGTAATTTCTCCTTCTCATTTCTGATTTTACTTATTTGATTCTTCTTTTTTTCTTAGTCTAGATAAAGATTTGTCAATTTTGTTTGTCTTCTCAAAAAAGCAAGTCTTAGTTTTATGAATATTTTCTATTTTTTTAGTCTCCATTGTATTTATTTTTGCTCTGATCTTTATTATTTACTCCTTCTACTAACTTTGAACTTAGTTTGTTCTTAGTTGTCTAGTTCCTTAAGGTCAAATTGTTTGTTCCATATATTTTTTTCTTTTTTTCATGTAGGCATTTATTCTGTAAGCTTGATTCTTAGAACTGCTTTTGCTGCATCCCATCAGTTTTGATAGGTTTCATTTTTATTTGTTCAATATTCTTTTAAATTTCCTTTTTATTTTCTTCATTGACCCACTGGTTGTTCAGGAGCATGTTATTTAATTTTTATATATTTGTAAATTATTCCAAATTCCTCCTGTTATTGATTTCTAGCTTTATACCATTGTGGTCAGAAAAGATACGTGATATGGTTTCAGTCTTCTTAAATTTGTTATGACTTGTTTTGTGGCCTAACATGTGATCTATCCTGGAGGATGTTCCTTGTGCACATGAGAAGAATGTGTGTTCTGTTGTGGTTATTGGAATGCTCTGTGTGTTTGTTAGTCTATTTGGTCTAGAGTGTAGTTTAAGTCTGATGTTTCCTTATTGATTTTCTGCCTGGATAATATTCCCATTGCTGAAAGTAGGGTATTAAAGTTCCCTACTATTATTGTATATTTTAAATATATTAACATTTGCTTTTTATATATTAGGTGCTCCAATGTTGATTGTCTATATATTTACAACGGTTGTATTCTCTTGCCAAATTAATCCCTGTATCATTATTAATGATATTCTTCGTCATGTTTTACAGTTTTTGGCGTAAAGTCTACTTTATCTAAATATGGCTATTCCTAATTGCTTTTGGTTTCCATTTACATGGAATATCATTTTCTAGTCCTTCACTTTCAATCTAGATGTGTCTTTAATGGTGATGTGAGTTTCTTATAAGCAGCATATAGTTGGGTCTTGTTTTCTTACCCATTTCGCCACTCTATGACTTTTGATTAAATAAAACCCACTTACATTCAAAGAAATTATTGATAGGTAAGGACTTTGTACTGCTATTTTGTTAATTGTTTTTCTGGTTTCTTTATTAGAACATTTGTTCCTTTCTTTCTTGCCATCATTCTTTGCGATTAAGTTGTTTTCTCTAGTGGCATGCTTTGATTCTTTACCTTTTATTTTTGTGTATCAATGATAAGTTTTTGCTGTATGCTTACCATGAAGCTTACAAAAAGCATATTATTACAAAAAGTATATATAACAAACTATTTTAAGCTGATAGCAACTTAACTTTGATTGCAAAGAATCTCTACACTTTTACTCCACTCTCCCAATTTTTAATTTTTAATGTCATCATTTACATCTTACCAAATTATTAGAGCTATTGTTTTAATAGTTTTGTCTTTTAATCTTTATATTAAAGATGTAAGTAACTTATATACCATCATTACAATATTATTCTGAATTTGTGTATTTACTTGTATGAGCAAGTTTTATAGGTTCACATGTTTTCACATTACTAATCAAATGCCTTTTCTCTCAGCTTGAAGAACTCTCTTCAGCATTTGTTGTAAGACAAATCTGGTGGTAATTAACCCCCTTGGGTTTCGTTTGTCTTTATCTATCCTTCATTGCTTAAGGATAGCTTTTCTGGGTACATATAGTATTCTTGGTTGGCAGATGTGTTTTCCCCTTCATCACGTTTTGCTATTATTTATTTAAATAGGCTTTCTACCACTTTGTCTTTTTCTTCTCCTTTTTGAACTTTTATACTTCAAATATTTGCTCTTTTGATGCTATCCCATAAATTCAATGAGCTTTGTTTATTTTATACCTTTTATCATTATAACATTTTCTCCTTTAGTGCTAGTAACATTTTTGTCTTTATATCTATTTTGTTTGATATTAGCATAGCCAGTCTAGTTTTCTTACAGTTGCTGTTTACACAATGTATCATTTTCTATCCTTTTACTTTCAACCTATTTGTCTCTTTCAACCTAAAGTATGGTTCCTATAGACAGCATATAGTTGGATCTTTTAAAAAATGCAATCTGTCATTCTCTACCTTTTTTTTTTTTTTTTTTTTTGAGATGAAGTCTCACTCTGTTGCCCAGGCTGGAGTGCAGTGGTGCGATCTCAGCTCACTGCAAGCTCCGCTTCCTGGGTTCACGCCATTCTCCTGGCTCAGCCTCCTGAGTAGCTGGGACTACAGGCACCCACCACTGCGCCTGGCTAATTTTTTGTGTTTTTTAGTAGAGATGGGGTTTCACCGTGTTAGCCAGGATGGTTTCGATCTCCTGACCTCGTGATCCGCCCGCCTTGGCCTCCCAAAGTGCTGGGATTACAGGCATGAGCCACCGCGCCCAGCCTCTACCTTTTGATTGGATTGTTTAATTTGTTCACATTTAATGTTTTATTCATACAGTTGAATTTATTTCTGCTGTTCTATTTTTGTTTTCTAGTGTCTCATGCATTTTCCCTCTATCCATCTTTTACTTTTTCTTTTTTCCCATTAAGTGAATATTTTCTAATATAACTGTATAATTCTTTTAATGATTTTTCACTATATTTTTTGAACTTTTTTTAGTGGTTGTTTTAGGGCTTGTCACATACATTTTAACTTATCAGAATCTACTTAGAATTATAGTAACTTAATTTCAATGAGGTATAAAAAGGTTATTAATATAGTGCTCTACTTGCCCTTCCTCCTTTTTTACTGTTATTGTTACATGTTACATATATGTGTGGTAAAACTCCAGACTACATTATTATTATATAATTTTATGTCTATTAAAGAAAATGAGAAAAAGGAGAGGAAGTACTAATTATAGGCTTTATTATATTCACCTTCTTATTTTACATGTCTGATTCTGTACATTCGTTCCTGTGGATTCATTTTATTCTCTGGTGTCATTTCTTAAACACAGCTTTCTTCCCATTCACCGTTGTGTGCTGCTATTACCAAATATATTACATTATGATGTTATAGATTGAATTATACAATTATATAGAAATTGCTTTATGCAATTGCTTTTTACTTTTTAAATTAAGAGAGGAAAAGAGAAAGATATATATCTATACTGTCTTTTATAATTACATAATTACCTTTGCTGATATTTGTGTGTGTGTGTGTGTGTGTGTGTGTGTGTGTATTTGAATTACTGTCTAAGGTCACTTGCTTTCAGCCTGAAGAGATTAGTATTTCTTGTAAGGTGGGTCTGCTAGCAACAAATAAATTATCTCAGCATTTGTTTATCTGTCAATGCCTTTATTTGAAAACTATAAGATAAAAAATGCTTGGTTGACAGTTTCATTTTTCTTCTGGCATTTTCAATATGCCATCTCATTGCTTTCTGACCTCTATTGTTTCTGATGAGATATCAACTGTTAATCTTATTGGCGTTCCCTTGTATGTGATAAGTCACTCTTTTTGTTTCTTTCAAGATATTCTTTCTGTCTTTGGCTCTCAGCATTTGGATTACGTTGGGCCTGGGTGTGTATCTCTGCATTTGTTCTAGTTGGAATTCATTGAGTTTCTTGGGTGTGTCTCAAAAATTTTTGAGAATGAATGTTTCTTTTGGGGATTATAAAGTGTATCATAGATTGCAGGCTCTTAGTACTAAGATCTTACAGCTGAATTGAGCAGACATCAAGTGAAAAAGAAACTGTGACCAGGAAATTACTTTCTCTTTATACTTTTAACCATCAGAACAAAATAATCCACATTCAAGATTCGACCTGTGATTCATGTAGTGCATGACAGTGGCTCAGTGTATGGTTTGATTGATGAATTGGTACTTTCCATCACATCACCCTAAAAATGATTCTCTGGCATCCCTGATTCTCTGAGTTAGAAGGAGGTAGGAGAGCCTTAAATGAAGAAGAGAAAATTACCTCTTTACCAAGGCCCATGTAGATTGCTTTACCTTGGATGTTTCGCCGTAAGGTATTTAGAGGAAACTTTAACCTAATTAGCTTGTGAAAGAAATGGTGAAACATTTCATCTTTCATGCCAGCTCCAACTAACTGTTAGTGACTACCTGGAGTATTGTAGTGGGAAGACTTTTGAGTCTATATGGTCAAAGACATAAGTGCTATGATCTATTAGCAATGCCTGCCATTCACAAGGAAGAGGAAATGGTGGCAATTGTGTCAGTATTTGCCACTTGTGACCCGGGAAGCAAGTAGGACCTAATATATTTTCTCCAGGATCCACTGTATGATTTAGGTCTTGAGGCATGAGGATAATATGCAGGGATCAATTGGTAACTGAAGCTGCTTTGTTCTTAATTTTGGAGCATTTATGTTTAATTCCATAGAGATTAATTCATAAAACCGCTTCTTAAAAAGTTTTACTGTGGTGAAAACTCTGTATGAATCAAGTGCCCATGTATACCTTAATAATGTCTGAGTCACATCTGATACTTATAAACCAAGAGAGAATCTGTCTTCCCTGATGCCCATAAAAACATCCATGTGGCTCAGACACATAAATTTCAGAGCTAAAGCATTCTGGAAACCTTTATGGTTGGAGTACTACAGATAGTTAACTCCATTGACTTTATTGAGAAATAAATCGTTTAGTGAATGAAAGCTGTCATGTAGAATCTTGAGTTTAGCATAGGCATTGTATGCTATTTAGTCCAGCTTCCTGCCAAGTGAGATGCCAAAGCAATTGTAGTTGCTAGGTTTCCTCAGCTTTGTGGATAGCTGTTTGATAACAGAAAGGTGCCAGCCCTGGCAGTTCTCGTGTTGTCATGTCCTCTCTCTACCTTTCGGAGACCAGAGAAAGGCTTCTCAGGAGAGTGTGCTATGTAATTGGAGAATGAGCCAGTCACTTAATTGAATTTGGATAGATATAAAATACCAACAAATGATTAAACAATTGAACACACAAAAAGGCATGGCTTCAATAATTAATCTCTAATAGGGAGCCCACCTGCTGTGAACAGGACCACCTACACAATTTGCAGAGCCCAGTGCAAAATGAAAATGAGGGACCTTCATTAAAAAATAATTAAGAATTTCAAGATGATAAAAGTAATGAATGAAATCAATAGGGGAGACCTACGTGTGGGGTCCTGTGTGACTGTACAGGTTGCATACCATAAAGCTGGCCCTCCCAATGTAAAATATATTCTCACATTGGGATTTTCTAAGGGAAATTATGTGGCTGGCATAATTTGCCTTAGAAAATCCCAATGTAAGAATACATATTTTGCGATTGGTTAAAGCCTGTTTGCATGTATACAAATTAGTTTATGTGTTCCACACAGCAGTAGTTTCAGGCAAAATTGTGATATGAATAAAGTTTATCTTTCCAGCTGTAGCACATAGAACTTACCTTATCTGCTTATGCCATTGTTCTCTCCCATTGCTTGAGATGGTACACTGTGATTCTCTACTGGGAGGAGTGCTAGAGATCAGTTCCTCTAGATGTCATCCAACCAACAAATACTTTTTCAGTATCTTCTGCTGCACTGTTCAATATGATAGCTACTAGTCACATATGGCTACTGAAATGTAAATTAATTAAAATTATTTGCTTGAGGTGGTACACTGTGATTCTCTGCTGGGAGGAGTGGCTAGAGATCTGTTCCTCTAGATGTCATCCAACCAACAAATACTTCTTCAGTATCTTCTGCTGCACTGTTCAATATGACAGCTACTAGTCACATATGGCTACTTAAATGTAAATTAATTAAAATTAAATTAAGCATTTAGGTTTTGGTTACATTAGCCATATTATAAGTGCTTGATAGGCACATGTGGCTAGTAGCTATCGTTATGTGTAGGATAGATATAAAACATTTCGTCATTGCAGAAAATTCTACTGGACAGTGCTGGTCTACACGTTCCAGGCCAGGTACTGGTGATGCAGGGAGGAGGGAGAGATTATTCTTTTGGAACCACGGGAGGCACATTTCCTACCTCTTTTGATTGATACACGGTGGATAAGAACATGTGGGTATGGATAAGAGAAGTGTTGTGAAAGCATTTAGAATGTAGCCAAGAATATGCAAAAGATGCACAGGAAACAGGGTAGAGGAAAGAAAATCTGAAGTCACTGATGTGATTATGTGGATTAGAGGAAAGAGAAGTTCAGCAGAATTTTAATCAGTCTTCAATTTAACATAATCACCTATTCTTACTCGAAATTAAATACAGATTTATTGTATAACCATCCCGTACCAGACATTAAACTGCCACTAGGCTTTAAAGAATTTAAAGTTCATCTCTGCCAGGCTCCTCTGCCTGTGCTTTAAATATTCATCATCCTCAGGCTTTAGTCCAAGGTTCCTTTCTACTGGTAGTTAAGGTGATTTTATCCACTTATGAATTCACCGCTTACATGGCAATGACTCCCAAATCCACAGGATTGTAATCCAGACTGTTCTTCTGAGGCTCCAGGGCCATATATGCAGTGACCTGCCAGGAAATTCCATGGTGTGACTCAGAGGCATCTCAGACTCCACATGGCCAAACCTAAGCTGATCCACTTCTCTTTCTCCCCTTATTGCTCCTAGCTCAGTGGATGTTGCCATTGTCCAAGTAATAATGACAACAAGAACAAAAATAACCAGCAAAATGGTAAGAATAGCAGATAACCTTTATGGAGCTTCTTTTATTCTGAGCACTTATGCACATTACCACATTTGAACCTCATAATAATACTATGATGTGAGGATTACTCCTTCTCCTACTATTACTACGAATACTACCGCTACTAACCACCACCACCCTCACCATCTTATAAATAAGGAAACGAGGAGAAGCACAAAAACATCATACAGATAGAAAGTGACAGCTGTGACTCGAGTGAACACAGGTCTTTCTGGAGACTCTGCTCCCACTCTTACTGTACCACCCTCTTACAGCATTGGTATCACTTGGGAGCCTGGAAGAAATTCAGGGTTTCAGACCCCGCTCAGACCTACTGATGAGAGTTTGCACTTTAACAAGATCTCCAAGTGATTTGTGTGCGGGTATTGTTAGAATCTGAGAACTTTTTTGTGATCTAGTATTGCCCCTTCAACTTCTATCTGCCCGCCACATTTGAATAATGAATGAGGTGAGGAAATCAGATTGAAAGCATCTTCCTTTTGCTCCTTTCTTTCTCCAGGGTTGGCCTTAGGTGAGGTCTTCACACCTTCCCACCTGTATTATGGCGTCCACATGTGGCTGATTACCTTCTGTTGTCCTCATGGCAGCCAGAATGGTTTCTTTAAAATGTTAATTTGATCATACCAATCCTTTGCTTAAAATCCTTTAGTCCTTCTAGGATGAAGTCCAATCTTCCTAGCTTTGAATGTCCAGTCCCTCTGGTGTGTCCATCCTCATATCTCTTGGCACTACTACTAAGCAGGGCAGTTCTCCAAGGAGCGTGTGCTTTTTTGTGTCCCTGGCATTCACCTGCATTTTGGCTTTTGCCTAAAATTCCCTTGCAATTTCAGAGGCTGCAATTTAAATGCCTGCCAACATACATGTTGTGAGCATTTTGGGTGAGGGCGATGGTGAACGGGTGAACAGCGAGCTACACTGTGAGTAACTGCAGCAACCCTGGCTCTGGACAGAGCAGGGGCTATCTCCTGGAAAAGTGGTTGCAGTGAGATAAATATTTGCTTTGTCAGAGAGACAAGAAATCTGGATTTGTATGTTGGCAACTACTTGAAGTTTTTAAAAAATGTGTGGATTGAGGCTTCCTTCCAGAATGGCAAAGTGTTGAGTGCAACATTTTCTTTCCCTAGCAAAACAACTATTTGACTGGAGAAAATTATAATTATTTAATTTTTTTTACAAACTGTCCTAAGGAAATATGCAAATGGAAAAACATTCTTTCAAGAAAATCTACTAAATATCCTTCAGAACAGCAGGAGTCTGTGGCATTGGAGCCATGACTTGTTCCCCCCACCCACCGTCAGCACTGTCTTATGGAAACTTCTCAAGGTTATCTGCTCTGGTGGCTGTGGTCAAGAAGGGGGCTCCCTGTCCCTGCAGGTCCTAGCATACATAGGTCCTTGGTATCACCCCAGGAAGGGCAGGCCACCCACATTTCATGCCTTCTCCTTCCTCCGCTAGGAATGCAAAAGCTCTATGCCTAGTGGAGGTGATTGAGAGAGACAATTGTGACTCCCTTCTTCTACTTTGCCTCTACTCATAGGGTGAAATTTCAACTCCAGTTGCATGAGTCCAAGAACACGGGGCTCCAGTTGCCCCTTCTCCAACTTGCTGTCAGAGTGGAAGTTCCATACCAGAATGCACAAGCTAGGAAGACCAGGAGCTCCAGGGGGCCACCTCCTTCCCCCCAGCCCACGTCTACCTGTAGAGCAGGGTGTCATTCTAGAAGTGGGCTTCTGTCTCCACCTCCCGCTTCTGTGCAGTGGTGCACAAGTTCTGTTCAGGAGGAAAGACAGGATGAAAACCTCCCCAGCTGTATTTAAGGGACTGACCTCATTTAGAAGAGAGGGTAAAGAATTCCAGCTCAATGATGTTGTCTGAAACAATAGAGATCTTGGTGGAGAAAATTAAGGAGTATGCTCATAGCTCCATCATACTAGTAGCAACAAGCAAAATGGCAGAACAACCAGAAATTTAACAGGAAGAATCAGGGAAAAAGATTGCCAAGAAGAGCCCTCCTTGGATTACACTTATCTCTGGGTCGTCTAGAAGTTTGTGTGCCAGCCCCAGGCTGAACCTGCTCAGGAACAGCAAGAGTAGAATGAGGGGAAGACTGAAAATCATTTGCCAACCAGAACACAGATCCATCAGAAAATAGCTGAAGCCCCACCAGCACTAGGGGCTTAAGCCCAACCTCTGAACAAATACTGCTTGAACAATAAACTACTCTGACTCAGAGGCAACTACTAGGAAGCCAGGATTAAAAATAAAATCATGCACATCCCTGGTAATCTGGAAGACTATGTGCATACCTAAGGCTGTGCTCTCTCAGGAGTTATCACAGAGAAAAAAATCCAAGCTACCGGTATGTGGGTCAAAATGTAAACTCCTTGAACTGTGATCGCAGCCCTCATATATCCAGGAATCTAATGCCACATATATCCAGAAATCTAATCAACCAAGGAGTTTTAACCCAATCTTTGATGAATAAGTGGCTTACGATGACCCAGAAGCAACCCCTAGATAGCCAGGCTAAAAGAGAAAAACAAGAAAAGAAAAGAAAAAAAAATCAAGATCATGAGCATTAAAGGCTGAACACTGCAAGAGAAATAGATTTTGTAGACTTTGCAAATTAGTTTAACTAAGTTACCAATTGAATAAATAAACAACCGAGCAAATTACAATGACATCTACTCCTCGGTTATATACAGAGTTACTAGATGCTTTGTCTAAAATGATAAGTTTTTAATAAGAAATTATGAGACATACAAAGATACAGGAAAGAGTAATAACTCGTGCACAAGAGAAAACAAAGCAACAGACTTTAGAAGGGGCCCAGATATTGGACTTATCTGATAATGACTTCAAAGACATCATTATAAATATATTCAAAACACTAAAGTTAGCCATGTCTAAAGCATTAAAGGAAGGTTATAATGACAATGTCTCATCAAATAGAAACTATCAATAAAGACTTATACATTATAAAAAGGTGTCATATGATCCTTCTAAAACTGAAAAGTACAATAATAAAAATGAAGAGTTTGACTTTCATTTTCTGGTCTGGCTTTTAAGGAGCTTAGAAGTCCCCACTATATCTTAACAACAAGTAAAAAGCTGAAAAAATGGAAAAATAAACTCTTCTCAGCTCTTTTAGAGAAGTGACATGGCAGGGCAAACTGCTCCCCACAAAATTGGAGAGACAGACAGGTGGATACAGAGAATCACAACTTTACCGGAGCAGAAACCCTGGGAACCAGTGCTAGGATAGGAAAACCTGAATTGTAAATTGGTGAATTGTGGACAAGTCTGAGAATTAAACACTCCAGGGAGACCCAGTCATAGGGCTTCTACACCTGTGTACATTTTACCCCCAGGACCTCTACCAGATCCTCACAGTAAATATCAGAGAAAAATCTCCTGCCTCTGGGAGGGAGAAGGGAAGAGGTGAAAAGGAATCATTTTGAATCACTTTGGCATATTTTGAAATATGCCACATTATTCTGTTTTACTTAACAAGGTCTGCCCAAAAGAGAAACTATTTTACCAGAGCCTAACCTGCTGGAGTTTTATGATAGCCTAACTGCTGTGGTTTGAATGTTTGTCTTCTCTGAAACTCATGTTAAAATGTATTTGCCATTGCAACAGTATTGGAAGGTGGGACATTGAAGAGGTGTTTAGGTCGTGAAGGCTCTGCTCTGGTGAATAGGCAAATGGCTCTTACCACATCATTATCATGAGAGGGGGTTTGTTATCATGGGACTGGGCTCTTGTTCTTTTCATCCTCTCTTTGTTCATTCTGCCATGTGATACCTTCTACCATGTTATAATGCAGCATGAAGCCCCTCACCAGAGGCCAGCACCTTGATGTTAGACTTACTAGCCTCCAGAACCAGGAGCCAATAAATTTCTGTTCATTATAAGTTACCCAGTCTCAGGTATACTGTTACAACTGCACAAAATGGACTAAGACACTAACCTACCTGGGAGAAGGGGAACATTCAACTCCAGCTTGCTTTAGCTTTCTACATGGTGGAATGAAAATACCCAACTTTAGCTCCCTCTATCTTTTTACATGGGGAAAAAATATACACTTAAATTTATGATCAACTGATTCTTGACAAGGGTGCCAAGACAATGCAATGGGAGAGAGAATAGTCTCTTCAACAAATGGGTGCTGAGACAAGTGGATATCTAGATGCAAAATAATAAAGTTGGATCCCTCATCACACCATACACGAATATTAACACAAAATGGTCATAGATGTAAATATAAGAGATAAAACTATAAAACTCTTAGAAAAAAATGACAGCAAATCTTGGGAGATAGGGGTTGGCAAGAGTTTCTTAGGTATGACACCAAAAGCATAGGTGAAACAAGATTGAAAGTTGAACTTTATCAAAACTAACTTTGTTTTTCCTGAAATAATACCATCAAGAAAGTGCAAAGACTGCCCATGGAGTGGGAGAAAATATTTGCAAACCATATATCTGATAAGAAGTCTAGAATATATAAAGAATGCTTATAAAACTCAATAATAAAGAAATTAAAAATGGGCAAACATATAGAAAAAACTTCTGGAGCTGATAGATAACGTTTATTACCTTGATTATGATATTGTGGGTGCATGCATATGTGCAGTTTTTATATATCAATTAAACCCCAAAAAAGCTATAAAAAGGGTAAACCAGTGCCTACCATATGGTAAGTATTTAGTAAATATAGGCTAGTTTGCCACCTGTCTCTGGTGGTGAAGTACAGGGTGTGTTAAAGGTGACTGGGGTCTGAGAACATGGGAAAAGGGCTGTGGCAATGACAAAAAGAAGGCTGCCAGCAAGGAAACTAATCCGGGTGTAGAAGAGGAAGGGGAATTCCTTTTGAAGTATGTTGAATGTTCAAATGGAAACATCTAGCAAAGATTAATAAAAAAAGATTTTATCCCCATAACAGGAGAATTTTGGATAAATGAATATAAAATCTTGCTACTGTGATAAGCCACTAAGAGTTTTGCTTTCCAGTGAGTTTGAGGGGTCGAAGAATTGGTCGATATAACATCATACAGAGTGAAAGGAAAGATTGGATAGCAGTGTTTAAGTAATTTAAAAAAAATGTTATAAAAATGGTCTCTTATAGATGTCTTCGGAAGACATACCCTTCCCAACTCCCATCCCTCAGTGTCATTCTCATATTTGTGAATGAAGCTCTGTCCATTATACAACGGGCCATCACCAGTATCATCAACCGGACACCCTCTCGATTGCTGAAGGAAATCATCTTGGTGGATGATTTCAGCTCAAATGGTGAGCAATGTGATCAAAGAATAATTGTAAAAATGACCACTTATCATCTGTGCTTGGCTGGAAAGAGGTTTTGGCTTAGAGTTTAGGACACCTTGAGTTTCTCATGTAGGGAAAATAAAAAGATCATTTGTTGAGGGTCTATTTGTGCTAGCCACATTTAATCTTCACAAAGTCAAGACAGAGGATAATTATCTCTACATGGATGAGGAAACTGAGACACAAAGAGATCACACAGTGTGCTTAAATTGGACTGCAAGCCAGTGGCAGAGGTAGGAGTTAGGCCAGGAGCATGTACCTCCAAATCTACCTGTGCCTCTCTCTTTTTTTTTTTTTTTTTTGAGATGGAGTCTTGGTCTGTCGCTCAGGCTGGAGTGCAGTGGCGGGATCTCGGCTCACTGCAAGCTCTGCCTACCGGGTCCACGTCATTCTCCTGCCTCAGCCTCCAGAGTAGGTGGGACTACAGGCACCCACCACCTCGCCCGGCTTCTTTTTTTGTATTTTTAGTAGAGACGGGGTTTCACCATGTTAACCAGGGTGGTCTCGATCTCCTGACTTCGTGATCCGCCTGCCTCGGCCTCTGAAAGTGCTGAGATTACAGGCGTGAGCCACTGTGCCCGGCCACCTGTGCCCCTCTTACGTGCCATGAAGAAGCCTGGGGGGTGAAGCGGAGTCTAGAGAAGGACTCCAGATACCAGGAAGGGACTTAGAGTTGCTCCTTATGAGGAACAGACCACTCGCCGGGTCATTAAGCCTGGAGAAAAGAGAGATTTGGGTGCTGACTCTTCACAGTGGCAACAGCTCTTGCCCACAGGGTACCTGTGTCCCAAGTCTAGCCCACCCAAGGAAGAGATGTGGAAGATAACAGACTTGAGTCCTTACTTTCTGAGTTCATAATCCCGGCTTCTCCTTTGTAAGTGTTATGTCCTTGGGTAACTAAACGTCTTCATATTCTGATTTTCTTATACACAAAATATGGATGTTGATAATAATAACCATTTTATGAACTATAGTGAGAATTAAATGAGATCATAATGGCAGCTAACATTGCTTGTTCTAAGCACCTTACATGTGTTAACTTTTTTTTTTTGAGACGGAGTTTCGCTCTTGTCGCCCAGGCTGGAGTGCAGTGGCGGGATCTCAGCGCACTGCAACCTCCACCTCCCGGGTTCAAGCGATTCTTCTGCCTCAGCCTCTTGAGTACCTGGGATTATAGGAGTGTGCCACCACACCCAGCTAATTTTTGTATTTTTAGTAGAGATGGAGTTTCACCATGTTGGCTAAGCTGGCCTTGAACTCCTGACCTCAGATGGTTTTCCCGCCTCGGCCTCTCAAAGTGCTGGGATTACAGGCGTGAGCCACAGCGCCCAGTCATGTTAACTATTTTAATCATTACAACAACCCTATGAGGAAGGAATCACTTTTTGACGCATTGCGTAGATGTGCAAAACTAAGGCATAGACTGATCAAGGAACTTGTTCAACATCCTACAGCTGGTAAGTGACAGAATTGAGATTTGACCATAAACTTCAGAGTCCAGAGCCCTGGTTCTAACCACTGTGTTCTCTTTCTAATACATGAATTATGTAAAGCATTTTGCACATGGTAGCCTCTCAGCAATTGTTGGCTCTTAGTTTTATTAATTTTGTGCAACAAATAAAAGAGAGTAGAATTAAGTTACAAAAACTTAGAGGTTTGGTCTAGCAGTAAGGAAGAATTTCTTGACTATAAGGGCTATGAAGTGGAAGCTCATTGGAGGCAGAATATGTTCCTTCTCTGAGGATCTTTAAGTACCAGATAGGTTATTGTACCTTCAACCTGTCTCTCAGGAGAGAGAGCAAACAAAATGACTGCTTAAACCTTCTTTTTTAGACTTCCACACAAAATACTTATATTCATCCTTTGCATACCTTCCTTTTTTTTTATTTCCAATGTAACTAAACAAAAAATAAGGTACAATTTTTAGAGCAAAATTCCACTGAAAACCAAAGAAACGAGACTGGTTTCATTCATTTCTGGGCATGGAGACTGGTACTGAGTTGCACACCTGGTTTTCCGAGCCAAAAATAGGAGCATGATTAGGAAGACCTCTGCCTTGGACTTCTGAAAACACTCTGGCTCTGCTCCCTGCCTGAGACAACCTCAGGCAAGTCCCCTCACCTCTTTGGGACTCAGGGTCTTCATGAGGCAAACACAAGAGTTGAGCTGGAATACTGTGAAAGATATCTTTTTCTGTGAAAAAAAAAAAGTCAATACTATACTCTGTGGCCTATACGCTATGTTCCATGGGTTGTAGATAAGACTTAATTCAGGATTTTTTCCTGTGGAACAATAAAATAAAAAAATACAAGGTTACAAACACAGGGTAGACACATAAAGAAAAACCAAAGCTTTCTTATTGTTCTAAGCTGCACTCCAATATAACACATTCCTCTCATTTAGGTCTGAAACCTACATTTGTTTTCCACAGAGATGATTTGTTTGGATGGTCACAGAAAAGGGGACTGTCAGCCAATCTTTGGTGTTACAGGGACAGGAATTAGAGAGTCTCTGTCATTAACCATGAAAACACCAGCCAAATTGAGCCTACACTGAGCATAACTCAAATACCTGTTTTATGTTAAACAGGAGGATAAATGGAAGTCTCTACCATGCCTAGCAAAAGAGAAACTCACTATCCATGTGAATCTGGGGGCAAGTGACTCAACCACTTCTCACCTCAGTTTCTGCATCTGTAACATCAGGAAATAATGGTGCCTACCTGATAGGATCACTTTTGGGATTAAATAATATGTGTAAAGGCCTCAGGAGAGAGCCTGTTCCCATTACATGCTAGCTAGTGTTCTGCTCCTTGCCTGTCTCAGTATTATTTGTAGTACTTTTGAAATGCCACAACCTGGTGCCAGAGGTTTGCCTCCTTTCTGTCTTTCCCTAGATGTTAAGCTTTATTCACATCACTCAAATATTATGAGCTTAAATGTTAAATGTCACTCAAATGTTAGATGAGGTGTAAGCTTTTTAAAAATTATATCAAGGTAGGTGGAATGCTGTATTTTCTCCCTAATTTTAGGAAAATTTCACAATCAACAACTACATGTTGAATTTCTACCCGTGTGCCAGGCACTGGACAGGAAAGAGGATATCAGAGAGTTCAAGTTTCCGTCTTAATTAATGAGGCAAGACACATCTGTGGAAAGATACCTCAATGTGTGAAGAATAATGTGACAAACCGAGTGAACTGTCAGTGAGCGAAAGAAAGCACGGTGTGGGGGTGGGGGGTGTGATGATCTAAGGAGGGTTCCTGATGGAGGCAGGCTTGGATTGGGACTTGAAGGCTTCATAGGATTTGAGACAGCAGAGAAAACGAGGGAAGACTGGGAAACTGGGTTGGGGTGGAGAACTAGGGAGTGCCGAAAGAATGGTGTGAACAAAAATGAGGAATCCAGAAGCACCCTGAGCTGACCAGCTTGGGATGACAGGTTTTGGGGAGGAGACCAGTAGGAGGGCAAAGCTGGGAAGGGAGCATAGGTTGTCTCAGAGAACCGGCTGAGGAGTCCTTAATTTTTGTGCTATATGATAGGCATTATTTTTCAGGAAGTGACTCAGAATCTATGGCTCATAAAAATTTGGAGTTGGAAGGGTCCTGACTATTTGGTACTTTTCTTGAATTTTTTTAATTTTTTTTTTTTTTCTAAAAAAGAGACAGAGTCTCACTCTGTTGCCCAGGCTGGTCTCAATCTCTTGGGCTTAAGCACTCCTCTGCCTCGGGCTCCCAAAGTGCTGGGATTACAGGCATGAGCCACCATGCCCACTATGGTACTTTTCTTTAAGTTGAGGAAACAGACATATCCAATGGGAAGTGATGCAGAATGATGTAGTGACTGAATTAGAATCTAGATATTCAGGTTCAATGGTACCTCCTGTGGATTACTGACTAAAAGTAGTGCCTGGGTAAGTGTACAGACTGGCAACTTTGGCTACCCCAGCTTACTCCCAGAGGAAGCAAACAGCCTTAGACGTACTGGCCCTGCTTAGCACCTTCAATAATTGAGACAATTACTCTTGAGGGCAGCAGATCTAAAATGGGGTAAATTTTACTGCCATAGTCACTTAGGTGTTGATTCCAGGTCTTGATCACTCTAGGTCTCACAAATATGCTCTTCTTTTGAGAGAGGAACCAGCAAGAATCTCGTTCCTTGGCTATGGGGAGAGAGGAGAGGGAGGGAGGACTTGATAAACCCAACCAGGTACTCACAGAGTTCTTGAGACACTGTGTTCTGGTGGCTAAACACAGCACAGGTTCACATCCAGGGCATCCCACTTACTAGATATGTGACTTGGAAAAGTTTTTAAAACTCTTTGTGCCTCAGTTTCTTTATCTGTAAAGTGGGGATATTGTAGTGCCTACCGCATGAGATACTTTCAGAATTAACTGAATTAATTTTATCAACGAGTAACTCAGAGTCATTTGGTTAGATATTTTGCATACTGCTCAGTGATTTGCATGGAGGTTGTTTACTTGCATGTGAGGAAGTCAGCAGTAGGCTGACTGAGGCCAAGAACAAAGCCATAGACAAGCTTTATTAAAAGAGAGGGAAGAAAACTACCTGTAAACAATCTGGGAATAGTGAATCTTGTTTGCATGATTTTTGGGCTAAATTTACTAGCTAGAAGCTGGCAAAGAGATTAATCTGTGCATTCTGTCCCAGTTGGTCCTTAAGTAGGTCAACTGGGAATATCTAAAACAAAATAATTTTAGTCATTTATGGATTCTCCAGTCTTGAGAGTTTAGCTCTGAAGATGTTCCAGGCCTTCCTGCAGTGTTTTCCATCAACCTGTGCACCTTAGGCTAGATCTGTCCTACTCATTCTCTCAAGAACTTCTCAATGTGAAAAAGCACTTATAACAGTGCCTGACACGTAGTAAGCAGTATTATCATTTTAAGATAGTTTAACTGTGAGGGAAAGGAAATTAGGAGTGATCACAGTACACCTCAGGTGCAAGGGAGAAGAGAGGCAGGTGTAGGGGAAATACTACTTATTTTCTAGCTGACTCTTAGAATTGCCTATTTTATGCTGGAGGTAGTCCAGCCACTAATATATGATAGTATAAAACTTTTGTATCACGTTGATTGTTGCACTCAGAATTTCTATAGGTGTGCCCTTGATTAACAGGAGAACTAAAGGTACACTTGGATGAGAAGATTAAGCTTTACAACCAGAAGTATCCAGGACTACTGAAAATAATACGGCATCCTGAGAGGAAAGGTCTTGCTCAAGCCCGCAACACTGGCTGGGAAGCTGCCACAGCAGACGTGGTCGCCATCTTGGATGCTCACATTGAAGTCAATGTTGGGTGGTAAGGCTCAAAGAGGCTAATTCTTCTGGAAAGGGCAGAGAGGAGATATTGTGCATGTACTGAACACAAGACAGGATACTGTGGACATAGGGAAAGTCAGCACCAGGTCTTAAATAAAGGGAATCTCCAAAAGAGCATGCTTTTATGCAGGGATTTTGCTTGGCTAAGAGAAGTAGCATGGTGGAGAGTATTGACAGTTGGATCATAACGCTGACTTTTCCAAATACTTTGTGAATTTGAGTAAGTCACTTCACTTAACTAGACATTGTGTCTTTACCTGTAAAGATGAGATTAGCCTTTGGTTATTTTAAAGATTTTTCCCCAGCCCTGAAATTACATAATAAAATAAAGAGAACTGTGTTCTTTAGAGAAAGTGAAGAATCAGCAGGAAAGAAGCATCATTTTGGAAACAGGGAGAACCAAGAGGTAACATAAATTCAAGGAGTAATATACATACTGATAATGCTGTTTCACAACGGCCTGGGGGTGTTACTTGGGTACTAATTTCAAGCCTGTTCTTGATGCGGGTTGGCTGCTAGCAACTTCAGCTATCCCGAAAGGTACAGAGATTCTCTGGACTCTGGAGAGTTCTACCCACAACCCAGTACAGCCTAAATGGAGGAGGTACTCAGTGTCAGGGCAAGGTGCTTGGAACAGCTTTATCTGCTCTCCCCTACTGCTTGTCCTCATATCCAAGCTGGACTTGCTGCACACTCTTCTTCTAGGGCAGAGCCAATCTTGGCTCGGATTCAGGAAGACCGCACTGTGATTGTGTCTCCTGTGTTTGACAACATTCGTTTTGACACCTTCAAACTGGATAAGTATGAACTGGCAGTTGATGGGTTTAACTGGGAACTCTGGTGCCGCTACGATGCACTGCCACAAGCCTGGATTGATGTGCATGATGTCACTGCCCCAGTGAAGTAAGTCCGAGGAGGTTCAGGGAACTTGAGTAGCATGTGGGAAGGCAGGAATGAACTGAATGGATTTTGTTTATCTTTGGTGGTAGTAATTGGGGTGATGTGGAAGGAGGGGAGGGGATGAGGTGAAGGACAAGGGATAGAGGGAAAAAAACCCAATAAGTTATCCCAGTTAAGAAATCACAGACACTTTGGGATATTTAGGGACTTTCAGGCAAAAATCAAGCAAAATATTTAAAATTTTGGAAAACATTTGGGCCATTTCAAGCTTTGGCAGGCTATGAAGTAAGGATACCTAGAAGAAAAAGATGTAATTTCAATATATTTTGAGAAGGGTTGTGATAACACAGTGGGCCAGGGAAAGCTACATGCACTTAGTCCTGCCTGAGAGTTTAGGGAAGGCCTTCATGATACGAACAGACTTAGGTAGAGTTCTGAAGCCCAAATAATCATTGAGCATCCCACCCCTCGCCTCCGCTCCTTATGGAGAGATTAGTGACTCTTGCTGTGTGCTCTGTAGGAGTCCTTCAATCATGGGCATCCTGGCTGCTAACAGGCACTTCCTGGGAGAGATCGGGTCTCTGGATGGCGGAATGCTCATCTATGGAGGAGAGAACGTGGAGCTTAGCCTAAGGGTGGGTACATTTCCATTCTCTTTATGGGACAAAGCAGAAAGGGGAATAATAGAAAGGTGGTAGGACCCTTGGAATCCTAGAACAAGGCTGAATGTCATTGGCTCAAAGGTGGATACATTCTCATGTTTCCAGGCAACTGGGCCAAGGACAGGGGGCAATAGGACTTCTGGAGTGGACACTCCTGGTATAGCCCATATAATCTGGGAGGTGGGGTGGGAAGGGGTCAAGTTGGGATTGAATAGATAGATGTCCCTATTTCACTTGAGGACTCGGCATTTTTCAAGCATCTCCTGGGATAAACCTAACCTTGGAGCAGACAATTCTCTAGAAGGCCAAAGACAGCAAAAACACGCGTGGGCAGCGTGACCAGGGAATGCAGACGTGTGGGCAGCCAGCCTGCTTCTGTACTCACAGCCAGAGCAGCTGACGTGATAGCCTGAGTTTGTGCTGAGTTATAGTCTAATCTAAGACAAATAGCCAGGTTTTTATCATTATATAATTGAAATCCTCAAACCCAGCCAGTCACGGTGGCTCACACCTGTAATCCCAGCACTTTGGGAGGCCGAGGCAGGCAGATTGCTTGAGCTCAGGAGTTCAAGGCCAGCCTGGGCAACATGGTGAAACCTCGTATCTATTAAAAAAGAAAGAAAAAGAAAAAATAAATCCTCAAACCAGTGCTAGTTCTGACCAACTTCTGTGTGTCTGGAAAAATACTGGCTTCACACTTCAGCAGTGATGCCTCTTATCTGCCCCTGACAGCTTCCCATGCTTGTTTAGGTTAAATGAACAACCTAAATTAAAAAAAAATTTAAATTTTAAATTTTCATGGGTACATTGTAGGTGTATATATTTAGGGCGTGCATGTGATGTTTTGATATAGGCGTGCAATGAATAATAATCACGTCATAGAGAATGGGGTATCCATCCCCTCAAGCATTTATCCTTTGTGTTACAAATAATCCAATTATATTCTTTTAGTTATTTTAAAATTCAAAATTAAATTATTGTTAACTATAGTCATCCTATTGTGCCATCAAATAGTAGGTCTTATTTGTCTTATTCATTATTTGTAACTATTATTTTTGTACCCATTAACCATCCCCATTTCCCCCAGCTACCCTTCCCAGCCTCTGATAACCATCCTTCTACTCTCTATGCCCATGAATTCAATTGTTTTGATTTTTAAATTTCACATCTAAGTGAGAAATACAGTGTTTGTCCTTCTGTGCCTGGCTTATTTCACTTAACATAATGATCTCCAGTTCCATCCATGTTGTTGCAAGTGACGGCCTCATTCTTTTTTTTATGGCTGAATAGTACTCTATTGCATACTACATTTTCTTTATCCATTCATCTGTTGATGGACACTTAGATTGCTTCCATATCTTGGCTGTTGTGAGCAGTGCTGCAACAAACAAAAGAGTGCAGATATCTCTTTGATTTACTGATTTCCTTTCTTTTGGGTGTATACCCAGCAGTGGGATTGCTGGATCATATGGTAGCTCTATTTTTTTTTTTTTTCTGAGGAACCTACAAACTGTTCTCCATAGTGGTTTTACTAATCTACATTGCCACCAACAGTGGATGAGGGTTCCCTTTTCTCCACATCCTCTCTAGCATTTTTATTGCCTGTCTTTTGGATATAAGCCATTTTAACTGGAGTAAGATGATATCTTACTGTAGTTTTGATTTGTATTTCTCTGATGATCAGTGATGTTGGGTATCTTTTCACGTGCTTGTTTGCCATTTGTATGTCTTCTTTTGAGAAATGTCTATTCAAATCTTTTGCCCATTTTTGGATTGGGTTATTAAATTTTTACCTATAGAGTTGTTTAAGCTCCTTACATATTCTGATTATTAATCCCTAGTCAGATGGGTAGTTTGTAAATATTTTCTCCCATTTTGTGGGCTGTATTTTCACTTTGTTGATTGTATCTTTTGCTGTGCAGAAGCTTTTTAACTTGATGTTATTCCATTTGTCAATGTTTGCATTGGTTGCCTGTGCTTGTGGGGTACTGCTGAAGAAATCTTTGCCCAGACCAGTGTCCTAGAGATTTTCCCCATTTTTTTTCTTGTAGTAGTTTCATAATTTGAGGTCTTAGATTTAAGTCTTTAATCTATTTTCATTTTATTTTTGTATATGGTGAGAGATACAGACCTACTTTCATTCTTCTGCATATGGATATCAAGTTTTCCCAGAACCATTTATTGAAGAGACTGTCTTTTTCCCCACTGTATGTTCTTGGCACCTTTGTCAAAAATGAGCTCACTATAGATGTGTGGATTTGTTTCTGGGTCCTTTATTGTGGTTCATTGGTCTATGTGTCTGTTTTTATGCTAGTACCATGCTGTTTTAATTACTATAGCTCTGTATTATAATTTGAAGTCAGGTAATGTGATTCCTCCAGTTTTGTTCTTTTTGCTAGGCATGGCTTTGGTTATTCTGGGTCTGTTGCAAGTTCCACATAAATTTTAGAATTGTTTTTTCTATTTCTGTGAAGAATGGCATTTTGATAGGGATTGCATTGAATCCGTATATTGCTTTGGGCAGTATGGACATTTTAATAATATTGATTCTTCCAATCCATGAACATGGAATATCTTTCCATTTTTTGGTGTCCTCTTCAATGTTTTTCATCAGTGTTTTATAGTTTTCATTTTAGAGGTATTTTTTACTTCTTCACTTAATTCCTAGGTATTTAATTTTATTTGTGGTGATTGTAAATGGAATTACTTTTAAAAATTTCTTTTCAAATTGTTCACTATTGACATAGAAATGCTACTGATTTTTGTATGTTGATTTTCCATCCTGCAACTTTACTCAATTTATCAGTTTTAATAGTTTTTTGGTGGAGTCTTTAGGTTTTCCCAATATAAGATTATGTCATCTGCAAACAAGGATAACTTGAACTTCATCCATTCCAATTTGGATGCCTGTATTTATTTCCCTTGTCTAATTGCTCTAGCTAGGACTTCCAGTAGTACACTGAATAACAGTGGTGAAAATGGGCACCTTTGTCATGTTCCAGATTTTAGAGGAAAGGCTTTCAGTTTTTCCCTGTTCAGTATGACATTAGCTGAGGGTCTGTTGTATATGGCTTTTATTATGTTAAGGTATGTCTCTTCTATACTTAGTTTTTTGAGGGGTTTTAAATGATGAGTAGATGTTGGATTTTATCAAATGCCTTTTCAGTGTCAATTGAAATGATGACATGGTTTTTGTCTTTCATCCTGTTAATATGGTGTTTCACATTGATTGATCTGTGTATGTTGAACAATCCTTGCATCCCAGGGATAAATCCCACTTGGTCATAATGAATGACCTTTCTAATGTATTGTCAAATTCAGTTTGCTAACATTTTGCTGAGGATTTTTGTGCCAATATTCATCAGAGATATTGGCCTGTAGTTTTCTTTCTTTTTTTTTTTTTTTTAATGCATCTTTGTCTTGTTTTGGTATCAGGGTAATACTGGCCTCATAGAATGAGTTTGGAAATGTTCCCTCCTCTATTTTTTGGAAAAATTTAAGTAGGATTGGTATTAGTTTTTCTTTAAATGTTCGGTAGAAATCAACAGTGAAACCAGTGAGTCCCAGGTTTTCCTTTACTGGGAGACTTTTTATTACAGCTTTGATCTCATTACTTGTTATTGTTCTGTTCATGTTTGGGATATTTTTCCTGGTTCAATCTTGAACCAGGTTCAATGTGTCTAGCAATTTGTCCATTTCTTCTAGATTTTCCAACTTATTGGCATACAGTTGCTTATAGGAGCCGTTAATCTTCCTTTAAATTTATGCGATATCAGTTGTAATGTCTTTTTCAATTCTTTTTATTTAGATATTCTCTCTTTTTTTCTTAGTCTGGATAAAGGTTTGTCAATTTTGTTTAACTTTTCAAAAAACCAACTTTTTGTTTCATTGATTTTTTGTATTTTTTATTTCAATTTCATTTATTTCTACTCTGATCTTTGTTATTTCTTTTTTATTTTTTAACTTTCGTTTTAAGTTTAAGGGTACTAGTGCAGGTTTGTTATATCAGTAAACTTGTGTCATGGCAGCCTATTGTACAGATTATTTAATCATCTAGGTATTAAGCCGAGTCTCCATTAATTATTTGTCCTGATCTTCTCCCTCCTCCCACCCCCCACCCTCCGAAAGGCCTCAGCGTGAGTTGTTCCCCTCTTTGTGTCCATGTGTTCTCATCATTTAACTTTCACTTAAAAGTGAGAACGTGTGGTATTTGGTTTTCTGTTCCTGTGTTAGTTTGCTAAGCATAATGGCCTCCAGCTCCGTCCACGTCCTTGTAAAGGACATGATTGCATTTTTTATGGCTGCATAGTATTTCTTGGTGTATATGTGCCACATTTTCTCTATCCAGTCTATCATTGATGGGCATTTAGGTTGATTTCATGTCCTTGCTATTATGAATAGTTCTACAATGAACATACATGTGTATGATTTATAATCCTTTGGGTATATACCCAGTAAAGGGATTGCTGGGTTGAATGGTATCTCTGTCTTTATATCTTTGAGGAATCATCACACTGCGTTCTACAATGGCTGAACTAATTTACACTCCCGTCAACAGTGTACAAGCATTCCTTTTTTTTCACAACCTTGCCAGCATCTGTTATTTTTTTTCTTTTTAATAATAACTACCTGACTTCAAACTATACTACAGGGCTACCACAACCAAAGCATCATGGCACTAGTGCAAAAACAGACACATAGACCAATGGAACAGAATAGAGAACCCAGAAAAAAGACCACACACCTATACCTATCTGATCTTCAACAAACCTGACAAAAACAAGCAATGGGGAAAGGATTCCCTATTCAATAAATGGTGCTGGGATAACTGGCTAGCCATATGCAGAAGATTGAAACTGGACCTCTTCCTTACACCATATACAAAAATTAACTCAAGATGGATTAAAAACTTAAGTGTAAAACCCAAAACTATAAAAACCCTGGAAGACAACCTAGGCAGTACCATTCAGGACATAGGGACGGGCAAAGATTTCATGACAAAGATGCCAAAAGCAATAGCAACAAAAGGAAAAATTGACAAATGGGATCTATTAGTTATTTTCTATTACAATTTTGGGTTTGGTTTCCTCTTGCTTTTCTAGTTCTTTAAGATTCATCATTAGATTGTTTGTTTGAAGTTTTTACTCTTCTTGATGTAGGCACTTAGAGCTATAAACATCCCTCTTAGTACTGTTTTTGTTACATTCCATAGGTTTTGGTGTGTTGTGTTTCCATTATCATTTGTTTCAAGAAACTTTCCAATTTCCTTCTCAATTTCTTCATTGACTCACTGGTCATTCAGGAGCATATTGTTTAATTTCCATTTGTCTGTATAGTTTCCCAAATTTCTCTTGTTATTGATTTCTAGTTTTATTCCACTGTGGTCAGAGAAGATGCATGCTATTATTTTTATTTTTTGAATGTTTTAAGACTTGTTTTGTGACCTAACATATGGTCTGTCCTTGAGAATGATCTATGTGCTGAGGAGAAGAATGTGTATTCTGCAACCACTGGATGAAATGTCTGTAAATATCTATTAGGTACACTTCGTCTGTAGTACAGATTAAGTCTGATGTTTCTTTGTTGATTTTCTGTCTGGAAGATCTGTCCAGTGCTGAAAATAGGATGTTAAAGTCTTCAGCTATTATTGTATTGGGGCCTATCTCTCTATTTAGCTCTAATAATATTTGCTTTATATATCTGGATGCTGCAGTGTTGGGTGCATATATATTTAAAATTGTTATAGCCTCTTGCTAAATTGACCCCTTTATTATTATATAGTGACCTTCTTTGTCTCTTCTTATAGTTTTTGTCTTGAAATCTATTTTGCCTGATATAAATACAGCTACTCTGCTTTGTTTTGGTTTCCATTGGAATGGAATATCTTTTTCCATACCTTTATTTTCAGTTTATGTGTGTTTTTATAGGTGAAGTATGTTTCTTATAGGCAACAGATCAGTGGGTCTTGTTTTTCATTCATTCAGCCACTCTATATCTTGATTGGCTGAAGTCCATTTACATTCAGTGTTATTATTGATAAGAAAGGACTTCTGCTATTTTGTTATCTGTTTTCTGATTGTTTTGTGGTCTTTTCTTTCTTGTTTCTTTTTTTTCCTGTCTTCCTCTAGTGAAGGTGATTTTCTCTGTTGATATGATTTAGTTTCTTGCTTTTTATTTTTTTGTGTATCTGTTGTATGTTTTTTGGTTTGGGGTTTTCATGAGGCTTGCAATACTATCTTATCACCCATTATTTTAAGATGATGACAGCTTAACACTATTTGCATTAACAGACAACCAAACAATTGAAAAAAAAACTAATAAAAACTCTACACCTTGACTTTGTCCCCCTGCTTTTTAACTTTTTGTTGTTTCTATTTATATCTTACTGTACTATGTCTTGAAAAGGTTTTGTAGTTATTATTGTTGATTGATTCATTATTTAGACTTTCTATTTAGAATAAGAGTAGTTTATACACCACAGTTACAGTGTTATAATATTCTGTGTTTTTCTGTGTACTGACTATTACCAGTGAATTTTATCCCTATAGATGATTACTTATGGCTCATTAACATCCTTTTCTTTCTGATTGAAGTACTCCCTTTAGCATTTCTTGTAGGATAGGTCTGGTGTTGATGAAGTCTTTCAGCTTTTGTTTTTGTGGGAAAGTCTTTATTTCTCCTTCATGTCTGAAGGATATTTTCACTGTATATGTTGTTCTAGGGTAAAAGTTTTTTCCTTCAACACTTAAATATGTCATATCACTCTCTCCTGGCCTGTAAGGTTTCCACGGAAAAGTCTGCTGCCAGAAAGTATAGGAGCTGCATTGTATGTTGTTCTCTTGCTGCTTTTAGAATACTTTCTTTATCCTTGATCTTTGGGAGTTTGATTATTCAATGCCTTGAGGTAGTTTTCTTTGGGTTAAATCTGCTTAGCATTCTGTAACATTCTTGTACTTGGACATTGATATCTTTCTCTAGGTTTGGGAAGTTCTGTGTTGTTATCCCTTTGAATAAACTTCCTACCCCTATCTCTTTCTCTACCTCCTCTTTCAGGCCTATAACTAACTCTTACATTTGTCCTTTTGAGGCTATTTTCTAGATGCTGTAGGCGTGCTTCATTGTTTTGTATTCTTTTTTCTTTTGTCTCCTCTGACTATGTATTTTACAAATAGCCTGTCCTCAAGCTTACTGATTCTTCCTTCTGTTTGACCAATTCTGCTATTAAAAGACACTGATGCATTCTTCAGTATGCCAATTGCATTTATCAGCTCCAGAATTTCTGCTTGATTGTTTTTTATCATTTCCATCTCATTGTTAAATTTATCTGATAGAATTCTGAATTCCTCCTCTAATTATCTTGAACTTCTTTGAGTTTCCTCAAAACAGCTATTTTGAATTTTCCACCTGAAAGGTCCCTTGTCTCTGTTTCTCTAGGATTGGTCCCTTAGTTCATTTGGTGAGATCATGTTTTCCTGAATTATCTTGATACTTGTAGATGTTCTTCTGTGTCTGAGCATTGAAGAGTTAGTCTACTTATTCTAAGTAAAGACTACTTATTGTAGTCTTTACTGTCTAGGCTTGTTTGTACCCATCCTTCTTGGGAAGGCTTTCCAGATATTCAAAAAGACATGGGTGTTATGATCTAAGCTGTACCTGCTTTAGGGGGCACCCCAAGCCCAGTAATGCTGTGGTTCTTCCAGACTCATAGAAGTACCACCTTGATGGTCTTGGACAAGATCCGGAAGAATCCTGTGGATTACCAGGCAGAGACCCTTGTTCTCTTCCCTTACTTTCTCCCAAACAAATGGAATCTCTCTCTTTTTCTGTTCTGAGTTACCTAAAGCTGGGGGTGGAGTGACACAAGCAACCCCATGACCACCACCACTATGACTGCTCTGGGTCAGACCTGAAGCTAGCACAGAACTGGGTCTCACTCAAGGCCTGCCGTAACCACTCACTGTATGCTTCCTATGTTCCCTTGAGACCCTGGTGCTCTACAATCAGTAGGTAGCAAAGCCAGGACGCAGGACAGAAGCCTGTGTCCTTCCTTTCAGGGCCGTGTGTTCCTCCAGGTCCCAAGTGGATCCAGAGGTGCTGTCTGGCAGTCAGACACTAAAGTAAAATACCTTAAAAGTCTACCTTATGTTTTATTATATTGTGCCTGAGCGTGACTGAGCTGGCACTCAAACCACAAGACACACTCCTTCCCACTCTTCCCTCTTCTTTCCAAAGTTAGAGACCAGTGCCACCACAGACCCACAGGGAGTACTGCCAGACTACCACTCATGTTCCCTTAGGGCCCAAGGACTCTCAAGTTAGCGTATGATGAATGCTGCCTGGCTTAGAACTCACCCATCAAGGAAGTGGGCTCCCTTCTGGCCCAGAGCAGGTCCAGAAATGCCATCTAAGAGTCAAGTCCTGGAATCAGGGACCCTCAAGAGACTGGTGCTCTCCCCACCTGTGGCCGAGCTGGTACCTAAAGTCAGCAAGTCTCAGAGACTCACCCGAGGCCCTCAATGTAGTATTGGGTATTGCTGCTAGTTGTTCAGGGTCCCAGGGCTCTTCACCAGCAGGTAATAAATGCTGCCAGGACTGGGTCTTTCCCTTCAAGGAAGTGAGCTCCCTTCTGGCCCAGGGTGTGTTTAGAAATGTCATCTGGGAGCTAGGGCCTGGACCAGGGACCACACAACTCTCACTGATTCCCTAGCCTTCTGTAGCTGAGCTGGTATCCAAGATGCAGTCAAAGTCCTCCTCACTTCTCCCTCCCCTCTCCTCAAGTGGAAGGAAGGGGTCTGTTATGGAGCTGCAAGTTGTGCATCCTGGGGTTAGGGACGGGTAATGCCAGTACTGCCTTAGTGGCCCCAGTTGATGTTCCAGTAGGTTGTGTGACCTGCCTCCCCACCCCCAATCCACCGTCTCTGGGCCCAGTTCAGCACTAGGATTCCCCTAATAGTTGCCTAGACTGCCTTTCAGGCTTACTTAGAGACTCAGAGCACTTTAACCTGGTGGCAAGGTTTGTGGGAACTCAAGGTCCTACTTCTGGGATCAGTGATTTCCCTCTGGCTGGGGCTGGTTTAAATGCTCCCCCTTTGGGTGGGCATCAGCTGAGTTTGGTTCAGTTTTCCTTTCTGCTCTAACAGGACAGCACTGAGTTCAGTGCCTCACAATTGCTGTGCTCTTCCTCCCCTAACACACAGAAATGCTGTCTACACCATGCTGCAGCCACTGGGGATGGGAGAAAGGTAGCATCAGTGATTCTCTACTGTCCTTTCTAGCTCTTCAGTGCCTCTTTCAGCAATATGAAGTTAAAATATGAGTACTGTGAGTGCTCACCTGATTTTTGGTTCTTATGAAGGTGCTTTGCTTGTGTAGATAGTTGTTAAATTTATATCCTTGTCAGGGGGATGATTGGTGGAGCCTTCTATTCCACCATCTTGCTCCACCATCTCTCCCAACCTGAATTTTTGTGCTCTATAAGGGAATTCAGGATGCAAACCAAGAAAAATAGAGAAATTACAAGTGCAGATTCAAAATATGTCAGCGTATTGGTTAACTCTTGCCAAAAAATGTCGCGCAATAAATCAACCCAAACTCAGTGCCTTAAAGCAGCAATAATCAATTCTCACAGATTTGCAGATCCAGCCAGCTTGGATGGAGTGGCTCTGTTCCACAAGTGTTCACCCTGGGGCTCAGGCAAATGTGGGATAGCAGCTACCTAGGACAGAAAGCTCTTCTTATGGTGTGTAAGAGGGCAAATGGGACCATGTGAAGTCTCGTAAGGCCTAGGTTTAGAAGTAGCAAACTATTTCAGAGTAAGTCACACGGCCAACCCTAAAATGGTGTGAAGAATTAGGGCCAATAAATTTCATGCATCAGAATCAATTTAGAAGGGGTTTTGTGGATAAAATATCATTTCCACAGTATCTCTTTTACCTTTTTGGTATAATCTACAGGGCCTCATTAGAAGGGGCTGGCCCGGGGGTTTGTGATTGTTCTTGGTAGTTCATCTTCTTTCGTCTTCCAGCCTAAGGCTGAACTCTTAAAAGAGGCAATGGAAAGAAGTCAAAATTACACAGGTGTTGGAGACAGACAGACTTAAGTCAAAATCCTGCTTTGCCTCTTAACAGTTTTTGTGCAACATATAAGCCCTCCAAGCCATACTTGCTGCATTAAGCACCAAGTATGGTGAGTGACACACGGTTTACACTCGATAAATGTTTAACGGTAAAAATGACAATAATAAGAATGTCAGGGTGGCATTGTAACAAACACTGACCATGAGTTGTAATGCTGTCTCTGCTAACTCACTGTGGACTAAGCTTCTATAAGATTACCGTTTTTCCCCCTCCAAGCCCTGAAATTCTGTGCTTGTGAGAAGGTGATCTCTGATCCACTGTGGTGTCTGGAGGAACAAAGTAATTTCCCATCTAGAGTTTATTTCATTCCACTCTCTTTAATTTCTTTCTAACTGAAACTGATGACCCCATAGCCATGTACTGTACCCAGTAAGGACCCACTCAGGACTCCACATTTAATGTTAACAAATGAATTTTGAGTCTTGTCTGGGTTGTACCTTAAGCCATAATCATTCTTTGGCAGAGAAAACTAACCTTTTTTGGATGGTGGTTGATATGGTTATAGGCTTTGTGTCCCCACTCAAATCTCATCCTAAATCATAAGCCCCATAATCCTCACGTGTCAAAGGAGAGACCAGGTGGAGGTCATTGGCTTATGTCGGGGGGGTTTCCCCCAGGTTGTTCTCCTGATAGTGAGTGAGTTTTCACAAGATCTGATGGTTTTATACGTGTTTGGTAGTTCCTCCTGCGTTCACTCTCCTTCCTGCCGCCTTGTGAAGAAGGTGCCTTGCTTCCCCTTTGCCTTCTGCCGTGATTGTAATTTTCCTGAGGCTTCCCTAGCCATGCTGAATTGCGAGTCAATGAAACCTCTTTCCTATAAGTTACCCAGTCTCAGGCAGTTCTCTATAGCAGTGTGAAAACAGACAAATACAGTGGTCTGATCAGTTTTCCCATTTGTGAAATGAAGAGAAGCATTTTGTTTAACGTACCTCATAAGAATGATGGTACAGTCACAATGTAATAATGAATTTGATATAATTTTATAGAGATATTAGAATGCTCATTCAGCTTCTCTGACAGAGGCTAAAATAACAGAAGCTTCAACATGATAGAAATTAATTTCTCTTTCCTATAACAGTTTGAACATAAGCAGTTCAGGATTGATATGGCAGCTCTAGGGTGATAGGGACCAAGACTTTTATTTGGTGGTCCTGCCACACTCAACACCATATTTATATTCTAGCCAGTAGGAAGAGAAAAGGGGGAAAGAGAGAGAGAAATCTCTTTCTTTTTAAGAGCACTACCTGAAAGTTGTGTATATTGTTTCTTTTCACATTCTGTTGGCCATTACCTAGTTACATGGCCACACCCGTGTGCAAAGGAGTCTGGGAAATATAGACTTTAGTTACTGGGTTATGTGCCCAGATGTTTCTTCTATCACTGTAGATGTAGAGCAGAATAGACACTGGGAGTACAGGTACTCTCTAACACAAAAAATATAAATGCAAAAATAATAAATTTATTTATGGTACTTAGCAAAGTCTTGAGGATGACCCTAGTTACACTGTGGCTGGGTTTTCCCACCTACCAGAGCTTTAGGTGAATTCCCCAATTCTTTAGCTTAAGACTCAAAGCCCTCATTATTTCTGAGTTCCTGATGCTTTGTTCTCTCCTTCTGCACCTAGGCTGAGTCTCTCTGTTTTCATTCTCCCAAACACACATAGAATACTGCCATTTCAGTTTCTACAAGACATTCTTTCTTTTAATATTTTGTGATTTTTAAAATGGATTTTGCTTAAAATATAGGGTCATCCTTTTCCTTTTTTTTGGATCAAGCAGTTCTGCCCATATCCAGCTTCTTGGTTTGTGTGTGACTATTTGCCTTTTAAATCTTCTAAGCACTTATTAGGATCTTTCTCCAGTAGCAGATATTGAACGTCAGAGCTGCCTGGAGTGCTTTATTCTGACATCTAGTGGCCATGACAGGGATGGTGCTCATCAATGTGTGTAAATGGAGATGATGGGTAGGAAAGGTTAAGAAGGGAGATGATGGATAGGAAAGAAAAAACAGCATTTGTTGAGCACCTTGTATATTTCACGCACTATGCCAGAACTGAACATGTAACTTCCTGGGTTCACAATGCAGCTCTGTCATTTACTAGCTGGTAAACATGGGCAGGTTACTTAAAGGGAGATACCTGTATGGTGAGGATTAAACTTATGGAAAGTATTAGGGCAGTATATGACACAAAGTAATATATTATTATTGGCAGAAGCTTAATGTCTGTGTGTGTATGTGTGTGTGTGTGTGTGTGTGTGTGTGAAAGAGAGAGAGAGAGAGAGATGATGGAAGGAGTTTGGCAAGTGGGAATAAATTTGGAGAGCAGAGTTTGGAAACTTTTGGGCAAAGCTAATTATGGGCATTACTTCATAAATGGCAATCTTTATTTTTCTTTTGAGACAGAGTCTCGCTCTGTTGCCCAGGCTGGAGTGCAGTGGCACAATCTAGGTTCATTGCAACCTCCACCTCCCAGGTTCAAGTGATTCTCCTGCCTCAGCCTCCTGAGTAGCTGGAATTACAGGTGCGCACGACCACACCCTGCTAATTTTTGTATTTTTAGTAGAGACAGCGTTTCACCATGTTGGCCAGGCTGGTCTCAAATTCCTGACCTCAAGTGATCTGCCTGCCTTGGCCTCCCAAATTGCTGAGATTACAGGCATGAACCACCACACCTGGCCTCAGCAATCTTGACTTTTAACTTGAATTTAAGATTTCTTATGATAACAGTTAATTTTTCTCCCCGAATTCATGTGAGTTGAAAACCTCCATCAGCTAGGAAAATTGGAGTAAGGTTATATTTGGATTTTTGAATGTTTGGCTAGAGAGAATAATAATATCTGAATGCAAGCTGGATGTAACCTCCACATGATTCTGGGGGCCAATGAGGAGAGCCAGAGAAGGATAATGAAAGAAAATGTGCACTTCAGGTTATCTCAGAGGCTGCCATAACTGATTCCTTATTATGTCACTTAATCCTGGTGACAACCCAAATAGTGGCTGTGCCCTTTTAGCAGATGAGTAAGTTGAGGGTCAACTTATTCCATCATTGCACACCTGGTAGCTACAGGCAGAACACTCTAGCTGCCAGGTGTGCAATGATGGAATAAGTTGACCCTTATGAGACTGACTACTGAGTTGGACACTCTTTTGGTAAGTTAACTGAACCAGTGGGGCCTAAGCTACACGCTGTTATCTCAGGCGCTCCCATTGGCATGAGTGTGGTAGGTTGCTAGCCACTGCTGTGGGCTAATTACCTCCCAGAAACTGCAGCTCACTTAGGCAACTGTGAAGAGAAGACACAGGAGACATCACATTGATCCAATATGATTAAATAGTCCTATTAGCTACTGAGATGAACATCATATTTTCTAAGCTCAATATTAGAATGTGTGTTTTGACAAGTATGTTTTGTACCCATCAGGATGGTAAAAATGAATATTTGTAATTGGGTCATAAGCCATTTTGTCAAGTTACGCAAATTAGTTATCTATTGTTGTATAACAATGTTATCACCAGCTTAGTGTTTTAAAGCAAGATGCATTCATTATTTCACAGTTTCTGTGGGTCAGGGGTCCATGCACAGTCTAGCTGGGTCTTCTGTAAGGCTGCCATCAGGTGTCAGCCAGAGTTGGGTTCTCATCTGGGCTCCACTGGGGAAAGATCTCCTTTCAAGTTCACATTATTATTGGCAGCATTCAGTTCCTTAAAGTCTTCCAGGCTGAGGAAGCATTCAGTTTTATGCTGGGTATCAGTTGGAAGCCACTCTTAATGTCTTACCTTTTCATGTGTTAGCTGACAACATGGCAGCTTCCTTCTTCAAAGCCAACAAGAGAGAGCATCTCTTGGCAAAATGGACTCTACAATCTTATGCAGTGTATTCATGATCCATGTAATCAAACACATCCTGCTATCTTTGCCGTATTCTGTTGGTTAGAAGCAGGTCACAGGCCCACACTCAAGGGGAGGGGATCAGGCAAGGCTGTAGACACCAGGAGGAGGGATCATGGGGTCACTTTGGCGTCTGTCTGCCACATTGCCCTTTGTCTAGCATGCAGGCAGAGAAGGGGCATGAGGAACTTAGTGCAGTGAGAGTGGCTCAGGGCATGGAGCCTCTCAGGACATGGGCACTTTCCTTGGGGATAAGGGAGCAGAGGCAGCCCCTCCTTTGGTCCATGTAGGAGGACTTCCTGAAAGAAGTATGATTTCAGGAGTTGTTTGAATGACAGGAGAGAAGCAGTTTGGCAGACTTCTAAGGAAAGATGATTTAGATAAGAAGGTTAGGAGGCAATATAAAGATAGGAGTGGGAGGACTGTGCTTACATTCTTTAAAAACGGTTCTAAAATGTAGTATTCTTGTGTCAATAAGCTACGCAATTCATTGGCTGTGAAGCACAGGTGACTTTTTTGTCTTCTTCTGCAGGTGTGGCAGTGTGGAGGGAGGATCGAGATTTTGCCCTGCTCCCGGATTGCTCACCTAGAGAGACACCACAAGCCCTACGCCTTGGATCTGACCCCTGCCTTGAAGCGCAATGCTCTGCGAGTGGCCGAAATCTGGATGGATGAGCACAAACACATGGTCTACTTGGCCTGGAACATACCTCTCCAGGTGAGTCATGGAATTGAACAGCAGCACGAAAGAATGAGAGGAGGAGGTGGCAGTTGTGTAATGGGGAGGGATAAAGCAAAAGTGCCATCGCAGCCCTAAAGAATTAGGGTGAGGTCCTGATGGTGTGATAATAATGGCTCTTAACATTTATGTAACAGTACAGTACTGCATTGTGGACCCTTCTCTATATTAACTTATTAGCCATCACAACATACGTAGGGGATAGGTTTTATTTTTATTATTCTAAATTTTACAGATGAGGAAGCTGAGGCACAGAGAGTTGGAAGAAACTTGTTTAAGGTAATGCAGGGAGTAAGATTCAAACCAAGGAAATCTGGCTTCTAAGTTCCATGTTCTTCATCTCTCTTTTATAATGAGAGATATAAACATAGCAGGTATGATGTGGGGTGGTGGGAGAAAGCACTGTAATCCTGTTGGATGCACAAAAATGAGGATAGCATTCTTTTTTAAGTTTTTTTTTTTTTTTTTTTTTTTGGTAGAGACAAAGTCTTGCTATTTTGCCCAGGCTGGTCTGGAACTCCTGGCCTCCCAAAGTGTTGAGTTTGAAAGTGTTAGCCCCTGTACCCAGCCAAGGATGGCCTTCTTAGCTAAGCCCACATCTTATACACTGGCTGCTTAAGGTCATGCTGTGCTGTCTCGTGTCCCTGAGCTCTGGCTCTGGGCTAGAGCATGTGGAGCTGTGCTGGCCCACAGGGAGGAGTCATCTCATTGACAAACTCATCCCTCCATCATAGTGAGTTCTAATGTAGCCCCCAGAAAGCCAGGGAGTCAGGATGGTGGGTAACTGTGGATGGACCTAGAAGAGAAAGTCTGGAAGGACTCCTAGGGTCAGGAGCCAGGTTAACACTGGGATCAGTAGGTCTGGAGACTGTAAAAATGTGCAGAAATTCCTGAGCCATCTTTATAATTTAGAGATACCAAAATGCTTCCTTTCATAATCCAAGCTGCCAATAACCTCTTACAGTTGGATCATTGTTTGAAGAGAGATGGATAAGAGTTGATTCTGATGTCCCAGTCTACCAAGGTATGATAGGAAAACAAGTACCCTCCAGGACATCCCTAACTTTTTTATTTCTACACAGTCATATTTTGACTGTCCCAAGCTGTACAAAGAGTTGTCTGTAAAATACTGAACCATCAAAGGATGGTCTAAATTTTTACATGGGATGATCCGAAATGAGCCCCAAAGGAAAATTCTGGGAAGAAGGCAGATATACAAGTAGTTTCTGCTTTTTCTAATTTGCCTCTTTAGTATTATTTTACATTGATTCCCCACAAATATCACTTCTAAAAAAGTCTCTTTTAATCTCCAAATGTTGGTATTAGAGTCTTCCTTCCAAAAGCCTTTTCTGGCCATATCATGAGGAGTATCTTGGGTTTTATTGATGTAAATATCATCTCAAACAGGAGAAATCTGCGTAAGCTTATGAGGCGAAATAAACCTGAGCGGCCCCACTATGCAGGCCTTGAAGGAGCAGAATTTGAAAGAGCAGAATTTTCTAGGGTTTAAGGTTTTTCCACTTTCTCTGGAAATATAAAATATCAAGGTTACTTCACAGGCTATCAGAAAAATACTCAGTTCCATCATGCGTGGTCCATACCCACTGGTGGAGTGAAGGAGCTGTTAAAAGAAAAACTTCAGCCAAATTAAATTTAAAGGAGTTTAACTGAGCAATGAATGATTCGCAAATGGGGCAGCACCCAGAATCACAGCAGATTCAGAGATTCCAGCGCAGCCATGTGGTGGAAGATTTATAGACCAAAAAAAGGGAAGTGACGTACAGTCATCGGAAGTGAGGTACAGAAACAGCTGGATTGGTTACAGCTCCGTGTTTGCTTTATTTGAACACAGTTTGAACACTGGGCAATGGATGAGTGGCTGCAATATGGTTGCCGGGATTGGCCAAGACCCAGCTATTGTTACAGGTGCATAGTCCTAAGTTAGGGTTTCAATCTTGTCTATCTATTAAGTTGGGTTGTAGTTCGTCCACAAGGACTCACGTGTAGAAATATGGAGTCCTTCTCAGGCCATATTTAGTTCGCTTTAACAGAGCTTTCATGAATCAAAGCACAGAAACACTTGGCGTTTTATTTACAGGACTCTGGAATAGATTTTGGAGACATTTCTTCCAGAATGGCACTCCGGAAAAAACTGAAATGTAAAACTTTTGACTGGTACCTGAAAAATGTTTATCCACTCTTGAAGCCAATCCACACCATCGTGGGCTATGGAAGAGTATGTATTATGAAATTGCACTTTGGATTTTAAATGTTTGACTGTGAAAGACAGTGCAGCCTGAATCTTGTGATTGCCTGTCCTGCCCAAGATGCCCTTCCTACCTCTGCTTTTTCCTCAGCTCTTTGCCCTCAACCCTCTCAGTTTCCTTTTGTCCTTTGCTCCCCGATCCCCATCTCTTTTCCTTCTCTCTGCTTCTACTCCCCTTGAAAACTGTAGCTCTTGCCTGCCGCCCCCGCCCCCGTTTCTCCACCAGCTGCAGCGATTGGCCTTGCCCACCTGAACTCTGCAGAGGTGCCCCTCCCTGTGTGTGTGGTGATGGCCTGAGGTGATGGGTGTTTCCAGGATGTGGGCCGCGCAGCAGCGCCTCCCTTCGGCGTTGGTCTGTTTCCCAGTGCTTAGAAAATGCCTGCCAGGATCCCAGCCCTCTGCTCCTTGTGGCTGGTCGTTCCTGGTGTCCTTGGTGTGTTGGGGAAAATGTAGGCCCTGGGAAGGATGGGGCCTCATTCTCTGCCCTTTCTAACAGTGTTGCCGTGTGTTTTGTCCCTTCAGATGAAAAACCTATTGGATGAAAATGTCTGCTTGGATCAGGGACCCATTCCAGGCAACACCCCCATCATGTATTACTGCCATGAATTCAGTTCACAGGTATCTTCCACAATCCTCCTGGCCCTGCCTGGGCAAGTCTGTCGTGGCTCAGCCCCTGGTAACCTTTACTGGGTCTGGACTCCATGATACGTGATGGGGAGGCAGGAGCGGAGCATCCTGGGTAAGGGCGAAACCCAGACCTGCACTTGTAACTGAGCACGTCTTAGTTTCTTCAGAAAGCCATGGCAATGTAGTTCCATTTCAGTTACAGGGAGGATAGGTAGAAAGGCTATGCTCTGTCACATTCATTCTCCATGGTGATATTTGCATTGACAATCACCTCTGGTCCCTTCCTTTTCCCCTCCTCCCACTGTTCCCGCTATCTTCTCACTGCTACTGGAAAGCCTGGGAAAGTGGACAGATGAAGCCACCTGTGCATCTCCTATAGAGAAGGAAACAGAGCTAGAGAGGATAGAGGCTGAGCAGATGCTCCTCCAAGGGATGGAAGGGCCCTGGCACCATGTGGAAGGTGCAGTCAGGGGACTTTTTTTTTGTTTGTTTGAGACGGAGTCTCGATCTGTCGCCCAGGCTGGAGTGCAGTGGCGCGATCTCGGCTCACTGCAAGCTCCGCCTTCCGGGTTCACGGCATTCTCCTGCCTCAGCCTCCCTAGTAGCTGGGACTACAGGCACCTGCCACCATGCCTGGCTAATTTTTTGTATTTTTTTTTAGTAGAGACGGTTTCACCATGTTAGCCAGGATGGTCTCGATCTCCTGACCTCGTGATCCGCCCGCCTTGGCCTCCCAAAGTGCTGGGATTACAGGCAGGAGCCACCGCGCCTGGCCGGGACTTTTTTTTTTTTTTTTAAGAGACAATATTCACATCTATCTTCTTACTTTGCATGCTGCCCTCATAGCAACCTTTTGAGGCATGCTCAATAGATATCATTTCTACTTAGTTGAAAAAATGGAGACACATTAATAACCTACTTGTCCAAGCTCACTGAGCAAGATAGTGTTAGATCAGGAATTTGAAAGGTTTTCTGACAACAAACCCATAGCTGAGGGCTACAGTGACAGATTGTGGAGTTCAGTTTTGTTTTTTCTTCAAAGACAAGCTTCTTCATCCATGTAAGCTATGATTCTGTTGGAACCCTCGTAGGCCTGGCCTTCTCCCTGGATTCAAGGAGAGACTAAGGAGAAGGAAGCAGAGGTGGCTTCATGTTGTCCAGGAAGGTTCAGTGCTCCTGGTGTGACTGGGTGTCTAGGGGCCCCAAGATCATTCTTCCTGCTCTCCCTCGGGCTGGGGTCTCCTGCTGGCTGACAATGCCTATGGCGAGCCCTCTGCCCTTTTTTTTTTTTTTTTTTTATTAGAATGTCTACTATCACCTAAATGGGGAGCTCTATGTGGGACAACTGATTGCAGAGGCCAGTGCTAGTGATCGCTGCCTGACAGACCCTGGCAAGGCGGAGAAGCCCACCTTAGAACCATGCTCCAAGGCAGCTAAGAATGGACTGCATATATATTGGGATTTTAAACCGGTGAGTTATGTGGGGTTTTTTTTGTTGGTTTTTTGTTTTTTTTTTTGTTTTTTGAGACTGAGTCTTGCTCTGTAGCCCAGGCTAGAGTGCAGTGGCTTCTCAGCTGACTGAGGCTACTGACAGAAAAGAGATTTGGGTTGGCTGTGAGATCTGGAAGGCAGGACATCCAGGGAAATTCTGCCAACCATTCTAACATACAGGCTGGGTCCATTTCTGTGGCTACTATGTCAAGAACCACAAAAATTGCAAAGGGAGATGATCATGTAATTTCTGGTGTGTTACCTAATATTGCAGTCTCGGCTCACTGCAATCTCCGCCTCCCAGGTCCTGGTTCAAGCAATTCTCCTGCCTCAGCCTCCCGAGTAGCTGGGATTACAGGCATGTGCCATCATGCCCAGTTAATTTTTGTGTTGTTGGTAGAGACGGGATTTCACCATGTTGGTCAGGCTGGTCTTGAATTCCTGACTTCATGATCTGCCCAACTCAGCCTCCCAAAGTGCTGGGATTACAGGCGTGAGCCACTGCGCTCGGCAAGTTACATGTTTTTTAAAGGATAGGTATATGAAAGGTTCAGATTTGATTTGCTAATGTTTTAGGAGAATTACTTCTTGTGGCCCCATGTAGGGAAAAGATTGGAAACAGGGAACTGGGTATGAAACACTGAGTCTCTTGACTAAGGCAGGGGTGGTTAAGGAGAAGAAATATTGGAGTCTGTTGTAGCTGAACAGTTGAGAGTTTGGGCACAAGTCCTAGCTCAGTATAGCAATTTCCTTACCCTCTCTGAAGCTCAGTTTCCTCATTATAAAATGATGGAGATGATAATATCTTCTGTATGCGACTTTTGGGAGGATTAAATGAGATAGTGTGTGTAAAGCATTTCACATGGTGCCTGGAGCAGAAGAGTGTTCAGTACGCATTAGCCATTGTGATCCATTTATTATTAATGATTATCAGAGGGTGTGGAATACTAGGCCAAAATCTGACAGAGGCTAATATAGAAGCTCTGCCTTTAACTTCAACATCAAATGACGAAGGACAGGGTGGAGGAATCTGGCAGAATTCATGTGACGACGACTTGAGGGTCTTGGCTGACAACAGTCTATGGGGAATTTATAATGGATGGGGTTGCTCCAAAAGCTTCTGCACTCTTGGACCAATTTGTTAGGAAGGGGCAGTGCCTCCTGGAGGGAGCTACTGCTCTGTCTGTGACTGTGTCTCTGAATGCGGTACTATGCTTGGTTCAGGTGCCGCATGGACAATCTAGTTCAACAGTTTCTAACTTTTCAAAGTTTATGACCCCTTTGAGAATTCATTGATAGCTATGGAGTCTCTCTCCAGGAAAACATACATATGAACCTATGTGCAAGATTTGCTTCCAGTTTCAGAGGTTTTCTGCATCCTAGATTAAGCTTCCCTCAACTAGACAATATTGATTAGAAGGAGGAGGATAATGTCTTCTCAGTCTCTGATGTCTCACTTTAAGCTCCAATTCTATGGAACTACATGTAATTCAATG
This sequence comes from Pongo abelii, assembly GCF_028885655.2. NCBI lineage: Eukaryota > Metazoa > Chordata > Mammalia > Primates > Hominidae > Pongo > Pongo abelii. The sequence continues at coordinate 4,804,411 of NC_071995.2, forward strand.
AAAATCCAGGTTCCTTCTGACCTTAGGCCTTTCTGCAGGTATTATTCCCTCTCCTCCTACTTCTTCACCAGGCCAACTACAAAGTGTTCCCCTGGACTTAGACATCATCTCACTTGGGAAGCTTTCCGTGACCCCAGAGGAGTCAGTTGGGTGGTTCCTCTAGGTGCTCTCAGGGGCACTTTTGTAGCCCTGGTCTCACCATCTCTTGCAATTGTCTGCTCACTTGCTTCTTTTTATCATTTGGCTGTGAGCTGGAGGGCAGGGCCTGGGGTTTGCTGTTTTTTCTCTAGCGTCGGGCACAACCCCTAGAACATGGCAGGCACTCAACAAATGGTTGCAGAGAAAATGGAAGATTGGCAGGCCTGGAGATATTAACTTGAAAGGCTTGTTAGGCTTATGGATAGAGAAAAGGTGATGCTGTCTTTGTGAGGAAGAGGGAGCAGATTTGTTTAATGTCGCAGGAGGGCAGAACTGAGACCCACAGATAAAGATTAAGGAGGCAGATTTTGACTTAATGTAGGAGCAAGGGGAGGACTTACTAAGGCCTTACAGCTTCAGGTTTCCTACAGAAGAATAGGCTGCTGAGCATAGTGGTGAGTTCTCCATCAATGGCAGTCACCAAGCACAGCATGTCTGAGCATCTGGCAAGCCTAGGGTGCTAAATATGAGTTATTGATGTCCTTAATCATACCTTTTTTGTTCGTGTGAAGAAAACTACAAGTTTACTTTGTTTTAAAAAATTAATATTCACTGTATTCAAGTTATAAATTAAAACATTTAATGAGATAGTGTGTGTAAAGCATTTAGCATGGTACTCGGTGCAAAGGAGTGTTCAAAGAATCATGGTTTTTCTTTAAGCTTTTAAGTTTGGCTTACAAATTTTATTATTTTATCTATAAGCCTAACAAGTTTTGACAATCCCCTTTAAAGAAGATTTTTTAATTTAATAAATTTAATTCCATTAAACATGATGAGCTGTATTTACAAATTTAATATGTTAAATTTCCTTTCTTAAGAACTTCAATTACCTGACTCTAAATTTTTCAATTCTTAAGTTCTCTTAAATGCTTCAGAAGTGTTTATAAAGTCAGTAAAATTTCACCATCGAGTCACCAGTTTAATTACTCAAATACACATTTTAAAATTACTATCACAAGATTAATCTGTAAGATGCCAATTTTCTTAGATACAAGCACTTAAAAATAGTAAATATACACAGAATCTTTGGCAAGTACTATGTATTTGATTCCCTTAATAGCTATAGTTTATCCTAAACCTCGTAAGAATTAAAGATACAATGTATTCTAAAGAAATAATATTTTTAGATAAAATTTTATTCTCATTTTTTCATATCTTTTTTTTTCTGTTTTTTCTTTTCATGATAACAGCCTACCGTTACTAAATAAATAATTATGCATTCCAAACATTTTCAAGGTTGCCTTGCCAAGAAAATTTTGGATGATCGCCTTCTCAGCTGACTGAGGCTACTGACAGAAAAGAGATTTGGGTTGGCTGTGAGATCTGGAAGGCAGAACAACCAGGGAAATTCTGCCAACCATTCTAACATACAGGCTGGGTCCATTTCTATGGCCACTATGTCAAGAACCACAAAAATTGCAAAGGGAGGTGATCATGTAATTTCTGGTGTGTTACCTAATATTAAGTTCGTGTTGAGTGGGTTCACTCCATCTAATCCTTTTCCATCCATCTTACCTCTTAGGTCTACAATTCTTTCGGATATGAAAAATGATACTTGATTGAATGTTGGGCTCTTCTGGTTCTCACTTTACTTTGTAGACACAACTTACAAATTAATTTACTAAAAAGTTACCAAAGAAATTTTCCAAAATTGAGAGGGAGATGAGACTAGATCATCCCTTCGTTTTCTTTGATTCCATGATTCTGTGCTTTGGGTGTACCAGAGGAGGCTATGACCCTTGTGACTCACAAGAGAGCCAGAGTTGGGGCGGGGACCCAGTTCAAGAAGAGAAGGGCTAGTCAGACACATGGACTTTGAGGAGCACAGCGTTAAGATAGTGATGCCACTGAAATAAGGGGGCATTTGGAGAAGGTCATCCGTCTTCGGGGTGAAGCAACAGCTCACAATACAAAGAGGGTCTCTGTGAGGAGTAGTGAGGAATAGTGAGGAGGAGGAGAGCACTCGTGGTGAGGGGTTGGAAGTGTGGGGAAAGAGGAAGTGGGGAGGGAGTGCTCCCACACACTGCTGGTGAGCATGGAGACTGGCACCGCTCCAGAAGCAACTTGCCCACGTGTAGGAAAACCAGACACTCCTCAGAACCCAAACTAACTACAATCCTTTTTAAGGCACTGATTCTTTTTTAGGACAATATCTTTACTTAAAGAATAGTACAGAACATAGGCCAGGATTAATGTAGAAAATATCTTAATACTTATCACAGTGAAACACAAGGAAAAATTAAATGTCCAACAGTAGGGTAGGTTTTGCTCATCTCTTGAACTGAATATTATATAGCCATTCAAATGATGTTCTGAAGAAATCTATTTCAAAAAGTTAATAAAATTGGAAAAGATGTATATAGAATGTTAAATTTATATAAAGAAGCAAGATGTAAAGACCACATATACAATGTTATCTTGTTATGAGTGCTTTTATATACTTTATATATAAAATATTTTAAAATATATTTTTTATAAATACACTTCTAGTCAATCATCCCCTTCCCTGAAAGCCATCAGCGATCCTGAGGATATGACCTCATGGATGATCTCAGAGGAGCTGCTGCATGCCCGCCTCACCTGCCAGCAGCCCATGTGCCCTGAGCCCTGACCATTTATTTTAAAGTATTTTATGTATTTTTAAAATATATTTTCCAAGTTAAAAAAGAAGCATCTATTACTTTTGTAAAAGTGAAAAAGAAAAACAAAAATCCTTTTAAAAACTCTGACAGGCAGCACCCCAAAATAAAAACCAAAATGGCCAGGCGCGGTGGCTCATGCCTATAACCCCAGCACTTTGGGAGGCCGAGGTGGGCAGACCACGAACTGAGGTCAGGAGTTTGAGACCAGCCTGGCCAACATGGTGAAATCCTGTCTCTACTCAAAATACAAAAATTAGCTGGTCGTGGTGGTGGGCGCCTGTAATCCCAACCACCTGGGAGGCTGAGGCAGGAGAATTACCTGAACCTGGGAGGCGGAGGTTGCAATGAGCCAAGATCATGCCACTGCACTCTATCCTGGGCAACAGAGCGAGACTCTTGTCTCAGAAGGAAAAAAAAAAGCAAAAACAAAACCAACAAACAACAACAAAAAAAACCCAAAACAAAAATGTGTTAAGATCCAGATGAACACAATTTGAAAGAAACTAGAGGATGTGTGGAACACTGTCAAAGCTCATGTCACGTGGAAGTTGAGTGGAAATAGAAAACAGACCACTGACTTTGTCTAAAAGGTCCCAGTAAATTATAATAACCAAGAGTTATTGAATACATTTTTGCACCATGCATTGGGTTAAACATTATCTCATTTAGTTCTTATAAAACGTAAGTCTCATAACAGAAGTATGCTCACTAGCTCTATCTCACCCATGAAGTAACTGGGGCACTGAGGAGTCCAATTATTTGCTGAGGGCTACACAGTGAAGTAAATGCCCAGCACTCAAACACGGAATCTTAAACACTGTGTGCTATTGCCTCGTTGCTTGGGAATTTGATTCTGAAAGGGAGAGAAAAACTGAATGTTTGTTGAAAGGGATAGTAGAGTTAAGATCTGGGTTTATTTTGTCCTTCTAATATTGTGACATTTGGACATGTTTAAAGGCAGTAGAAAAGGAATCTGCAAAGAGGGAGAAATAAAAGATGGATGTTAGGAGGGGTGTTTCTCTAGCGTCGAGGATGGCCGGGGCTCAGGGAACAGAGTGGGGCTGCTGGCGGGTGAGGCGGGCATGGGGCTGCTCCTTTGAGATCATCTGTGAGGCCGTGTCCTCAGGATTGCTGATGGCTTGCAGGGGACGGGAAGGTTGAATAGAAGTGTGGTGTTCTTGACATTTAGTTAAAGTGAGTGCCAGGTGGGGGCTGACAGACAAAGCATGCTGAGGAGGCCTGGAAGAGGAACCCTGAGGAGTAAGCCGAGCTCTGGGGCCAGCCTGCTGTGGGCAGGTTTTTGAGCCAGGCCTGCTCAGTTGGCAGACCCTGTCCACAAGCGCTCTGTGGTCTGGAAGCAAAGAGAGAGGAGTGGTGGCGGTGGTGGAGGAGAAGTTCTAGAATCTGAAGAGTTGCCCTGAATGGCCAATGCTGGCTGGGTGCCCAGAGGAGGAAAGGGTGGTTGGGGCTGGGGGGAGTCCAGCGACAGGCAAATTTTGGGGGAGCAAGGGCTGTTGGAGGCAGTTTTTGATTGGAAGAGATGAGAGGCAGGGAGGTGATGGTGAGAGAGGAAGCAGAAATTTGGAGATATTACAGCTGCAGTCAGTCCCACTTGGTGTTCAAGAACTTGGTGGCAGTTTGTCTGAAGGGGAACAGTGAGGTCAGGGTTTCTCACTAGCCATCAGGATGAATGTTATGCACCCTGAGGATGATAGCAGAGTGCAGGGCATAAAAAGGAAAGAGCCTGACCCAGGAAGTAATGTAGATCATGTGAGTCCTGCAAAGGGTGGAGAGGGACGTGGGAGAGAGAGTGCCGGGAGCAGAGGGCAGGGCCAGGAGCAGAGGGCAGGACCAGGAGAGATAGTAGTTTGGACAGATGGCAGGAGTGTCAGTTGCTGAGATATGAAGATAAGGGGGAAGAAGCTCAGGGAGGTTGTGGGAATCACATAGGATCAAAGAGAAGGATGGCCCTTCCTTTCTCTTCTCCTATTAGAATGGGGGAGTGGCAGAGATGAACTAAGATTTGTTGCATGTTTCATGTGACAGGCCCAAGATGGTCCATCAATATTAACCCTAATTTTAACCTCAATATTAACTCTAAACTCATTTTATAGATGAGACTGACATTGAGACTTGGAGAGATTGGGTAATTTGCCCAAGCCCACACGGTTCGTATGTGGTAGAGCAAGGATTCAACCCTGACTTTGTAGCACTAAAGCCTATCATGTTCCCAGTTATAAACCTTGGCGAAGTCCCCTCAACAGGAGAGGCAGGAAGCTGCCTCAGAGGCTGAGATTCCTGAATGTAGCTCCTGCTCCAGGCCCACAACACAGTTTCCCTGAAGAGGGAGAGAAGCACAAGGTGAAGGTGACCCTGATGGGTCTCATGGGGTCAGGGGTGAGGACGTGGAGAGGAGGGCCAAGTTGAGAAGGCCCACGGTTCTCACAGATGCCTTCGTTCCATGGTAGTCAGTACTGACCCAACGCTTCCATCTCAGGAGAGGCTGAGGGCATCACACGAAGCCAGCACAACATTGGCTGGCTGGTCATGGGGCTGGTTGGTCAGTTGGCCATGGGGCTGGTAGAGGAAGCACGGGGTGATTTCATCCTACATTCTGCTTCCCTTTCTCCCCTGGATGACTTGTGGAGCATTGAGGGGTCCCTCAAGAATGTGGCTGAGCACAGCAGGGAGAGCAGGGCTAGAAGAGATGATGAATTACTGAGGCATTTCAGGCACCGTGGCTCTGTCTCTCTTCCCCTCCAGGGAGGAGCTGTCATAAACAGGGATACCAAGCGGTGTCTGGAGATGAAGAAGGATCTTTCGGGTAGCCACGTGCTTGTGCTCCAGACCTGTACCACGCAAGTGTGGGAAATCCAGCACACCGTCAGAGACTGGGGTCATACCAACAGCCAGTGATCCTCAGACGGCACTGGATCTGGGTCATCAATTCCTGCAAGTGGAGTGGCTTCTACCCCTAACACTCCCAGCTTCTTTCTCAATGAGAAAGAAAGCATGTGTATGTCTGTTTATGGCGACTTCAGGTGGGGCCTATGCGTGTGCCGGGGTGTCTCTGTTGGAGAGAGGAGAGGAAACTCTGATGCCTCGTCCCCAGCTTCCCTGGGAAGGTCGTGATATATATCAAATGCCATTCTTGGAAACTCCTTGAAATAACCAGCATCTTTTGGCTGTTACGTGGGGAGAGAAGGAGGAGGATGGAAGTTTATCTTTGACTTCTGCCCACGATGTTTAGCCTTCCTTCCCGACAGCTACTGTCGCCATCTGCCCCACACCTCCTCCCCAGCTCATCTGCTTGGGGACTCCCCAGGCTGCCAGGGGCCATTCCACGTGAGACGCTGGGCCCTTCTCAGGCCGGCAGCGTGACAGCTCTTCAGGTAGCACTAATTCTCCCTCCTGCCTGGACTGTCCTGAGAGATGCAGAAAATAGATAAGTGACTTTTAAACATTCCTCCATTCAACCTCCCATGGCAGTTTTATTTGGATTATCAATCTCTCCCACACCAAAGAGATTCTGGAGGCTGAGGGGAGGAGAGAAGGCACCTCGACTCATCACAGCTGTCCAAGGGACAGTGTGTTGAGAAGGGTAAGAAAATCCAGGGCCATCGGAGCCTTTCTCTTAGTAGGTCATAACATTTAATGACTTAATTACCTATTCCCTCCTCCTACTCTTGCAAATTATGGAGAAGATGAGGCTTGAATCAGAGGGGCACTGCTTGTTGGAGGCAAAGAAGAGATTGCAGGCAAAATCTTAAAACCAGGGATTCTATGGCTGTCCACTGGATAAATATTTTCTGCTAGTTGGTGAGTTGGGAAGATACATCTCAGCCTGCCAATTTTTGGCAAGGTCTTGGAGGTTGGTGGGACGGGGCACTTGGTGGGAGAGTAGGTAGGATGGTTCTGTGTGTGTGGTGTGTTGTGGAATTACCCTTCAAGCACGTGCTCCCAAAACCCCTTCTTCAGAGGGCCGCTTTTCTCTCTTAGTCCCATGTCAGGGCTGCCTGGAAGTGATTTGGAGAATCATTAGGTTTTCTTTAGGCATTAGGCAAGCAGGACAGTGATAATTTGGTACAGGATTTAATCAGTTGAAACTTATAAAAATGAACTTTTAAAAGTGTACAGGTTATAAATAGACAGCTTGATTAAAATTTCACTATGAACGCTGCCATATCAAGAACTAAAACTACTGCAGATACGATTTTATTACGAAAAAATAAAGGGACAAGATGAATGTTAAGCAAATGCATAACTTCTAGCTTCTGCCTGGCAAATTGAAGGGAAAATGCAATTCATAGCAAAGTTTTGAAAAAGTATGTACCCAATAGAAAGTTGGATAAAAGACACAATACCCTTAAACATATGAAAAGATGTTTAACCTCATTCGTAGTTAGAGAAATGCAAATTAAAACTGTATTGAGATACTTTTCACTTAAATTGGTAAAAATTAAAAAGTAGGACAGCACATTCTTTTGGAAGGGCTGTGGGAAACAGGCAATCTTATACATAAGGCAAACTGGGGATATTTAGCAATATCTAAATAAACTGTATGTACATTTTCTATTTGTGCCAGTAATTCCACCTCTAGAGATTTACCTTAAAAATAAGAAAATACTTACTCACAAAGTGACTCTTTGCAGTATTCATTGTAACTGAGAAATGTTGAAAAAAGAAAAGATGTGGCTGAACATCAGAGAATAATTGAATACCTCCATATAATGGAGTACTATGCAGCTATGATAAAGAACAAGGACTCTTTCTCTGAACTGATATGGGGTGATTTCCAGTACCTTTTGTTAAGTGGGAAAAGAAAAATAGTATCTATACTATATACCTTTTAGGTAAGAAATAAGGGGAAAATATACCTGCATCTGTTCATTTCTGCAAAGTAAAACATAAGAAGAATAAATAAGAAAATAATGAGATTGGTTACAATAGGTGGTGGTGGTTGGAAATAGGGCAGAAAAAATTGGGAATAGGAATGGGATAGAAGGGATGTAGGGAGAGTGACATTTCTCTAACTGTATATTTTCTATAGTTTTGACTTCTAGAACCGTGTTATGTTTCAAATGCTTAAAATATAAATATATAAAATCAATAAAGATAGAAACCCAAAATGGAGTATAAACAAAAATAAGTGAACCTAACTATATCTCCATATTGTAAATGAACACATACACACTCACTCATGCACACACACATTGATCACACCTAACATGCAGCATGCAGATCTTGTTTCTAAATATTTTCCAGTGAAAGGAATTACAAGCCTTTGGAGAAATAGCTAATTTTAGGGCTGGGGCTGGGATATCTTTCTATTTTAGAAAGTTATAAACTGCTCAAAAAATTATGGGGACCTGTCACAAACCACAATGGTCAGGTTGAAGGGGCTTCCACTGGCCAAATCTGGGACAATTTGAGTATTAAAATAAATAACGGTAATTTTAACTGAGTGATTGGCGTTAACATCATCAGTTGTCGGACAAACGGATATCATGGGCCTCCTGATATAATGCAAGAAGAACACAATATCACTTCTATGGTTTTCCTGCCAAAATACAGAACCTGAACCTATAATCTTGAGGAAACATCAATCAAACCCAAATTGAGGGAAGTTCTTCAAAAGAAATGGTCTGTATGCTTCAAAAATGTCAACTCATGGAAGACAAAGACTGAGGAAGTGTTCCAGATTCAAGGAGACTAATGAGATAACTAAATGTAATGTGTGATCCTGGATTAGATCCTAGACCTGAGGGCTTTTTCCCCCTTTGATTGTAAAGGACAGCAGTAGACAATAGGTGAAAGTTGAAGAAGGTTTGTTGATTAGATAATAGTATTGTATCCTGATTTTGATCATTGTACTCTGGCTATATAATAGAATGTTCTTTATTTTACAAAATAGTAACTGGATGGAGTTGAGGTGAAGGGACATTATCTCTGAGATTTTATATAGATAGATGATGGATGGATGAATGGATGGAGCAGTAGACAGATTCGATGGAGGAGTGGATGGATGGAGATAGATTGATAGATAGATAGATAGATAGACAGACAGATGGAACTGGGAATGATCAAGCAAATGTGGAAAAGTGAATCTGGATGAACAGTAAAAGGTTTGTTTACAAGAATTCTTCGTACTATGTTTGCAACTTTTCTGTACATCTGGAATTGTTTAAAAATAAAAAAAAAATTAAACAAACTCAATGCCTATCTAGATAGACACTAAAAATCTCTTCCCTTTTAACTGCAATGATAAGCAATAGCAGCTTAATTCAAGTTTGGTGTACTTTATTCTTTGAGGGAAATCTGTGATTCTCTCACACTTACAGTGAGGATACAAAAGGCCGCTTAGGCTCCCCAGCTTCCCAGAGGTCCTGAGCTTCCGCCAGCAGCTCTGTTCTCGAGGGTAGCCTGCTAGTTATGACAAAGAAAGTATTGGTTTGCTTCCTTGGCCCTAAAACCACCTATTCATTCCTTGTCCTAAGATGTACATGGAATTATGCGTATCTGGTCACTGTCTACTTCCAGCCTTCATTGGCAAGGACATGTGAAGGTTGTCTCAGCAGCTATCTTCAGTCCACTCAGGAAGCTGTTCCCTTGGCAACCAAGTTAATTATTTATTGACCCCTCTCTCTCTGATTTTTGGGAACATTGGAGCTCTACTATAAGTCAGTATTACCTTGTAAATAACAGTTAATATGACAAGTAAACTAGTCGATGACCCTGGAGTATGAAAGGTCACCAAAACTCCAACAGAGAAGTCTGTGTTTGATTCTAGGAGTTGGATATCTGGAACTGTGGACCCATCATTCATTCCCTTTCTTTGGCTCAGAAAGTGAAAATCCCTGGGGCATCTTGCAAATGGCCATTTTCTCCCCATCCCACATTACCTCTCAATTTCCAGATGGCCATACCCAATTTATCCCCTTATGGGAATAAGCCACGCTAGAGCAGCCTTAAAGAACCACAGTTTACTGTTACAAAATGCTCTTCTCTTGTTGACCTTAAAGTAACAGGCTTGTTCCTCTTGTCATTCCACCTATCCAAAAGTAAAATTACAAGGCAGCTTTGCTTGTTCTTCTCCCTACAACGCCAAACTTCAAACAGAAATCCCAGGAATGCAGCTTAGATCTGTCCCGCTCTTTATTGCAGCCTCTACTTCCCTAGGATTCTGGCACTTTTCCAAAGGGAGCAGGGCCTGGAGACTCAGGGGTCACTGCCATCATGTGCCTGGTTGTTTCTCTTCTCCAGGCCCTAAGCGTCACCTACACGAGGCTTGAGCATCCCAATTCTCTCTTCAGAGGGAGCAACTTCCTCATCTGTGTAAGACCTAAAGGGTACAGAGCTGTGAGCCATGCCATAATGCATTGACATTCTAGAATTTTAAAGTTAATCTCTTACAGAGTTCCCTCATTTTACATGTAATACATTTTAACAATAGGAAATGTCCTTTTAGCTAATTTTCCAAATTTAAAGAAATATGTGAAGTCCTTTTATAAAGATTAAATGAAATAGAGTGGGGTCTGTAATGTCAGGTTGAGTTAATTATCACTAGGATTAAAGGATAAAATCGACTGCTCATGACTTAAAGTTATAATTTTAACAAACACAATTTTTTCCCACAAATATATTATGTCTGAAGATTCCAAATCTACCATCTCGTTGGAACTATAAAAACCAAATCTGTCAATATCACCAGAAAGCTCTTTGGCTTCCGTAGCAAAAAACAAAACAAAACAAAACAAAAAAAAACTAGGAAGAAAATCAACTTTATATAACAAAATAAGAAGTAGGTATAGTTTTAACTTTAACTAATGAAACCAGATATGTCAACATTCCCTAATGTTAGTATTTTCCTTCTCTGTCTTACAAGTCACAAAGACTAAGTCAGGACTTGTCCTTTCAAAGTAAGTTGTCAACCTTCTTTCACTCTTTGAAGGTTCTTCATTAACTGCTGAGTGAGGCTGGTTGTTCTGCTTCCAGGGCATTTTCTAGCTGAGACTAAATTGATGAAAACGGGCTTGTGCTTTACTGTTGTCACAAGGACTTTGTCCTGGAGCCCCTGAGTCCCAGCTATTCCCCCCTCATCAAGCTCTCTACTCTGCTTTCCAGAGAGCCTGCTTGTGGGCCTTCCTGATGAGTCTGCAGCGGATCTTGACCAGGTTTTCCATATGGGAATCCTTTCCTAGCATTGCTCAGGAAATTCTGGTTTTTCCAAATCCCAAATTCGTAGAAAAATCAGTTGAAAAATAGGAAAAACAGAAAAGAGCTTTATAATTCTCCTGTGAGAATTAAAGTTTTGCAAGTGACATAGAGCTGTTACTGGTTTGATGAAACCATTGGTGTCCAATGGAACGCAAGAGCAGAAAACACAGACACAGTCCAAGACTAAGGTTGATATTTTCAAAAACCAGGACAGGAGTGCAAAGAAAAAAAAAAAGCAATCATGATCTAATCAGTTTAACATCCTTATATGTAGCAATAGCCATGTTATAAATGTATTTGTGATTTGTCTGCTTGTAATTTTGAGTAATTGTTGCAAATAAAATACATATTAGTATTTTTTATGCATGGTATATTTTATGCAAATATTCATACAAATCTTATGAAGGATATTTAAGAAATATCAAGTTTTGGAAGCAAAATATGTTCTTAAACTGGCAGTTTCAACCTGTGATTCTATCTATGCTGCTAGCCTTACTAGGGTACCTGAATGTTACATTATCTGAATATACACAATAATGTTTGCTGGAAAGTCCCAGAGTTTGAATATTTGCTACAGACCATAGTTTTTATAAATGTTATTGAACTTAATATTTCTTATTTATGAAATAACTTTTAGATATCTAAAACAATGAGTAAAGAGTATAATTAATTTTAGAAATACTTAAAGAGTAACTTATGATTTGGAAAATTCCTGAAAGTTTTGACTTTTTTACTCCTGAGCCCCAAAGATACTATCTGTTGGGAATTGTTGAAAATCCTACCCTAACATTTCTTAAACCTACCAGGCGGTCTCCTTCAATTTACTGCTCTGGGTTCACCATTAAACAATCAGACATGAATCTTCCAGGTATTTTTTAAATAAAAATGTGGTGCTTTTAGGTATTTTAATAAAAAATGGAAAACATTTCTTAATAAACCAAGTGTTTCAAAATGCTTTTGAAACAATTAGTTTCCCCACAGCCTTTGTGACCTTCTCATGCCTGTGTGTGTATGTGCGGTGCTTGGCTGTGAGAGGCAGGGCTGGGTAGACAGCAGCCCAGGCGCAGTGTGTGTATGTGCGGTGCTTGGCTGTGAGAGGCAGGGCTGGGTAGACAGCAGCCCAGGCGCAGTGTCTAGTGGGCCCTCACGGGGTTACAGTCACCACAGTGACAATCTCCAACAATTAGTCCAGTGACTTTATAATCTTCAAGAGCTTCTCTCCAGGGCAGGAGAGTTCTGTTAAAGATGGAGTTCACTCAAGATGGAGTGGAGCAACATGTACCTCCCAGCTTCCTCTGATCCCTGGGGAAAGGGGAAAATCTAAGAATGCAGATTGCAGCAACAATGACAACAAAAGGAATCCAAGAGTAGCTCCAACTCTAGCATCATAACCTGTGGAACCCCTTTCTTCCTGGAGCCCCCAACCCCAACCTTTATCATGGGGTCCCTTCCCTGTCCACTGGAACTCTTTGCCTAGAGTTTGGTCCCAGATACGGGATAGGTGCCATGTATCCTGTGGTGCAGATTTTGTCGGCACAAATGCTCTGTTGTGCTCTGCTTTTAAAACCTGGGGCTCTGTCAGTTTCATATGGGCTGCTCTTGTCCAGCTGGAGCCAGACACTAGGTCACACACAAAAGAGAGGGCTGGAACTCTGGTCCTGGGCAGACTGCTGTCCTGGGGACTGGCTACCTGCCTGGCCTTGTTTGCCTTCCTGGCCTAGAACGCTCACTCCTGAGTTCCCCAGCATGGCATAGGGAACAGTGGAGGTGGACTGAGGGGGCAGGAAAGCACTGGCTTGGGGCCACAGGGGTGGCAACTGCAAAGACAGTTCGGGGGATGAAGGACACTATGGGATGGATGGGGCTGGAGGTGCAGCTGCCACAGGGTCAGTGGACAGCAGGGCTTACGAGCGAGGAAAGGGATGGGGTAGGCGGGAGCCACACTTGCCTCCAGTAGCCGCTGCAGTGGGCTCAGGGGCCCTGGACAGCCATGGGAACCTCTGGCGATGGAAGGATCAGTGTAAACATGTCTGTAGCTAAGCCTGGGGATTGGCAGGGCAGCGGTGGCTGAGTGAGGCAGGAAAAGAGCCTGTGGCTGCTGCTACTCTCATTCTCCCCCCTGCAGCAGGGTTCCGGAGGCTCTCCTTGCCTCTGCTCACCCTCACAGGGGAGGGCTTTTGTGTGCAGGATGCACCTAACTCCTGCGGAGCCGGCCCTGGCTGCCCACTGATCTGTGGGCTGATCTGCTTGTGTGCATCTTTCTGTTCAGTCAGAGGGAAGCAACAGGGGGTCTTTACTCAGAAATACTTTGCCCAGGGGACCTTTAATCATGGACAGACAACTTTCCATATAGGGTTCTTCTTTGGAGCCTACCCCAGCTCTTAGGATCTTGAGAAGAGCTCTGTCAGGAGAGTCAGATTCCCACCTATGGGATTCCCCCTCTCTTCCTTGAACCCTTTGGGAACAGGGAGGATTCCTTACAACTCTGATAAGAAACACCCTAAAAATTACTGACGGCATCTCATCTACCTCACCCCTACTAGTCTGAACTCCCTGTAGCCAAGTTCTCTTAAAAAGAGAGGGAGAGGTGGTGGGGTGGAGGTAGGGGTGGGATTTGGTGATTGAGGCAAGGTCTAGAGCCGGGCAGAAGCACATCCGCTGATGCTGTCCAGTGCTGCCCTGCAAGTGACGGTCGGTGGCAAACACAGCAGATCCGTGGCCATCTGAGGTTTTCCAAACATCTTGTTTGTGCACAGAGGAGTTTGGAAAAATAACAGCAATTCAGGGCCACTTCCACCCAAAAGGCAAGGAAGGGAGGTTCTTCAGAGAGCAGCCAAAATGCCTGTGGCAGGGTGGCTGAGGTTGGGCAAATAGACCTGCTGGCCAGTTGCTCCCTGAAAGCAATGTGGTACAACAAACAGGTCCCTGTTCTGCAATCCAGCTCGCCTTTGGCCCTGGTGTGGAGTGGTCTGGCAAATCCAGGGACAGACAGACTTTACCTCAGACGTGCTTTGGGAAAGCACACCCAGCCGAGTTCTTGGCAGCATTCTGCCTGTCTCCACTCCATCCTTAGGGTCTCTTGGCTCCAGACAGGATCAAAGGTCCCCATGTCTCCTGGCCAGAGGCCTCAGAGAGAGACATTTGTGGGTGTCTTTTCATTACGGACTCCTGGTTACTGGAATTTGAAAATCTGGCTGTGAACGCTGATTCCAGGCCAACTGTTGGCACTCATGTTATAAGAAGGACGAGCTTCTACCCCCCCACACCCCTTTTTAAGTCAAAGATGGAAAAACTCCATTTGGCAGTTCTTTTCCCTGAAATAGCAACAAGAAGAGAGACAAACATCCCAAGTTTAAAAAAAGAAAACTTTATAGAGAAACAGAGATTCTCTTATAACGTTATTCTAATCAGTAATACCTTTAACTCTGTCATCAGACCCCTGATATTTGTGTTTATAAATGAGCCTCTAGACCGGGTGTGCAAGTCAGTTCTAAAGCCACAGCTGGGATTTTTTTTTTTTTCAAGTGTGGTAAAAGACACATAGCCAGATAGAAAGTTTAATTAAACCCACAAGTCAGATAATACGAAAGACCAAGGTAAATACGCTCTCCACAGATGTGGCTTTGGAGACAGGAAAGAGGCATCTTTGCTTGCCTGGAGGCTAGGTGTTCTCCCTCCTGTCTGGAGGGGACCTTGTGGTGGTGTTTGTCCTTGGAAAGTAGGCGTCCTCACACAAGGAGCATCCTGTTTACTCTCTTTCAGACACGGAGTCACCTGCCTCCTACTACCAGGGTCAAAGAAAAGAGAAAAAAAAAAGACGCTGTGAACTCCTTTCTGTTGTCTTTCGAGACTTTATAGCTGCAGGATGCCTGGCTTAAATATACCAAAGTTCTGCCGATTTAGTTGTGCTTCCTTTGAATTTTATGGGTTTCTTTCTTTTTTTCCCTTCTTCCCACCTACAGTCCTAATTTTCATTCTTTCTCATCTCACACTTGGCAGAATGAAGTTGAACGATACATAAAAGAAAGCAGGACCCCTGGGAATCAAGGATGGGGCTGGAAGGGGTGGCAGGAGATGTGGAGAAGGCTCCCATTGAGGGGGTTTAAGGAGGTGAGTGAAAAGCGGACACTGCCTGTTCTAGAGGCCTGAGCTGTTCCAGGGATGTGGCTATGAGCAAATAGAGATGTGGAACTGGGAGCAAAGGGAGCCCAAAATGAATTTGCCTGGATGGAATGAAAGAGCAAAGAAGACAGAGGGTGAATCCTGGGACAGAGACCCTGTGGGGCATACAGGTAAACACAGCAGCCAGTGGAAGTGTTTTCTATTCTGCCTTCTCCCTAAGGAGTGCGTAGAGAAATGAATGAATATTACTTGTTTTATTTCTCACTGTAAAAGTAACCCCACATTCATTGTATTGTAAAAATTTCCAGAACACATAAACACAAAATAAATAAGTAAAACCATGCATAATCTTACTGTTTGGATGTAATAATACTAAATTTTGTTCACTTTCATATTTTGTATTTGAACCTATGTGTCTGAACATATTTATATATTTCATGAAATTAGGACCATCCTTTATATATGCAGTTATAGCTTTTTTTTTTTTCTTTTTTGAGAAGGAGTCTCGCTCTGTGGCCCAGGCTGGAGTGCAGTGGCGTGATCTCAGCTCATTGCAAGCTCTGCCTCCCAGGTTCACGCCATTCTCCTGCCTCAGCCTCCCGAATAGCTGGGACTACAGGCGCCAGCCACCACGCCCGGCTAATTTTTTGTATTTTTTTGGTAGAGACGGGGTTTCACCATGTTAGCCAGGATGGTCTTGATCTCCTGACCTCGTGATCTGCCCGCCTCAGCCTCCCAAAGTGCTGGGACCATAGGCGTGAGCGACCGCGCCCGGCCTTTTTTTTTTTTTTTTGAGACAAGGTCTCAGTCTGCCACCCTGGGTGGAGTGCAGTGACACAATCGTAGCTCACTGGCTCACTGTAACCTCAAACTCCTGCCTCAGCCTCCTGAGTAGCTGGGACTGCAGACATGTGCCGCCACATTCAGCTAATTTTTTTATTTTTTTAAATTTTTGTAGAGGCAGGGTCTTGCTGTGTTGCCCAGGCTGATCTCAAACTTCTGGCCTCAAGCAATTTTCCCACCCTGGCCTTCCAAAGTGCTGGGATTACAGGCATGACTCATGCCCAGTCTGATTTTTCAATTTAGTATTTTTTTGTTTAGAAATCCAGCGTTATTCACTAGTCCATATTTATGGATATAGACAAGTTACCTGCCGAAAGATAAAAGTTTCTAGTACGGAATTTGGAGGATAACTCTGCAGAGCAATGGTGTGGGTGAATATCTTTTAGGCCGGGTTCTGTGTGGAGCAGAGCTTGCCCTCAGCTTCTCAGCACAGCAGAGGGATCAGCTGATCTGATAAAGAAGGTAGATGGAAGCATAATATGCTTTGAAAGAAACAGAAAAACATACCTTTCAATCACTTTCATTAAAACATATCTTTCTTTGCTGGG
Source organism: Pongo abelii (assembly GCF_028885655.2). Lineage (NCBI taxonomy): Eukaryota > Metazoa > Chordata > Mammalia > Primates > Hominidae > Pongo > Pongo abelii. The sequence continues at coordinate 4,820,981 of NC_071995.2, forward strand.
CATGGTGGCTCACGCCTGTAGTCCCAGCACTTTGGGAGGCTGAAGCCAGTGGATTGCTTGAGCCCAGCAGTTCAAGACCAGCCTGGGCAACATGATAAGACCCTGCCTTTAAAAAAATAAAAAATAAACATAACTTTATCTTAGATGATAAAGTAATAAATATTTATTGAAGAAAAATCACTACTAATCCCTTTTTCCTATGTTACTGGATGGAAAGTCTTGATTGTGAGTTTTTCAGGTTCTTGGTACATTGAGCAAAGAATTGAACAAAATGCACAAACAAAGCACCAAAAGAACGAAGCAATGAAAGAAGCAACAAAAGCACAGATTTATTGAAGTGAAAGTACACTCCACAGAGTGGGAGCAGTCTCAAGAAAGTGGCTCAAGAGCCCCGATTACAATGTTGTTTAGGGTTTTTATTAAGTTAAAGGATTTGGGTAACACCCCAGGTACCCTTAGAGGCTTCCAATTGGTTACACCCTATGAAAGATTGGCCCCTGACCAATCAGAGGCTGAAGTGGAGACTTCTGCCTTGATATCACAGGAGTGAGGATGTGGCCTGTATGTTGCCTAATCTTGCTTAGAACTGGCTGCACCTGCTGTTCTTTTGCTTATGCCTTAACCCTTGGTTACCCTAATTCCCTATTCTCCGGCCTCACCTGGTACCATGATTTGAAAATTCTCTTGTTATTTGATTTTCCCTCTCTGGATCTTACATTGATTTATTCAACAAATATTTATTTTTTAATTACCATGTATTAATCACTGTTCAGGAGAATTTTAAAAAATAGGTGAGATTATCCCCTGCCTCAAGAAATAGGCAGTACAATGGGAATCAGGTGGCCACACACACTAGCTATGACACCTGTAATGACTACTACCATAGAGATTGCATCAAGGGCTGAGGATGTGCGGTTGTGTGAAGACTATGGCTTCAAAACAAAGGTAGTTTCCTCTCTCCGTGTGTTGATTCTTTCATCTGTGTAATGACATCTGTGTAATGACAAGAGTGACTTCTGGATTTAGCATGCTCTAAGTCTCATTCCCTTGTCTTCTGTAGATTTGTCACTGGGAAGCTCTTTTCCATATGTAGTGAGTTCTGGTTTCCTGGGACAGCCTGATCTGGAGCCCACACAGGATGGTTGCCTTCAGAGGCCCCTGTTGCTGTCACGTGGAAAGTGGCCTACTTCAGCATTTCCCTACGCTTGTGTTTGTCAAGAGACACACCTGCTCAGCCACCTGTTCAAGTTACAGTTCTTTCCTACATTTCCCTGCCTCCCTCTTTCAATGCTTTCTAATATCTTTTAGTTTCAGGTCATTACCTGCTGCACCCCTCTAGACTCCAGATTTCCTGGAAGGATAGACCTTAAGGTCAGGATTTGTTCTGATACAGCTCTGTATCCCTCCAGGCCCTAGCACAGCTGTCTGCACATAGATGTCCAATTAATGTGGATGAATGACTAGTGGTTTTCTCTTCTGAAACTTCTTGGCATGCAGGGCTGACATCTTTCTGGAAGGCCTAGGAGAGAATTTGTGTTGTTTTATTTTGTTTGCTCTTGCCTTTTCCTGCCTATAGAGGCTGCCTGCCTTTCTGTGCTTGCGGCCTTCTTCCATCTTTAAAGTCAGTAGTGGCTTGTCAAATCTTTCTTACATGTCATCATTCTGACACTGACTGTTTGGCCTCCCTTTTCCATCTTTTATGAATTACTGTGAGTACATTGCAGCCATCTGGATAATCCAGGGTCATCTCCCTGTCTTAAGATCAGCAGGTCAGCAACCTTAATTCCCTTTTTACATTTAACACAATCTAGTTCCAGGGAGTAATATATGGACATTTTTGGGAGAGCCTATTACCTATCACAGTGCCAAGTAATTTTTCTTCAGGATTCTGTTTATTCAACCATCTAGCCACAAACCCATATAGCATTTATTGAGCTCCTACTGTGTTCCATGTGCTTGTGAAGTGCTGGGATATGAAGGATGCACAGTACCTAGTCCGGTAGGAGGCGAGAATGAACAATTGCAATGCGTTTGACCAGCAATATAATGTAGATGTGCAGAGGAGACCATGGGGTTACTGAGGAGGGGCATCAATTCCAGACCAGAGAATGGGATGGCACCTGACCTCATCTTTGTGGAGGCTGGGACTGGGGATGGAGGGCTATGCAGAGGGAGCAGTATTTGCAAAGACCTGGATAGCATGGTGTGCTGTGGGACTTAAGATAGTTCAAATTGCTGCAGCATAATGTACTCTTTTCACACTCTACCTCTGCCCTCCTTAAGAAGGAGTTGAAACTCGATAGGTAAGAGTAGAAGATCATGATTAACCTTGTTTGCAAGTTAAGGAGGTGGATTTTATGCTATAGCCACTGGGAAATGACAAGGATTTCTAACAGAGGAGTGATGGTGGGCTAGTGTGCTGGCTGTGCGTAATGGCTTTCCAAAGATTCTTTATTGCATTTTCATGACTTTCTTCCTGCCAGAAGAGATACTCAGTCTACCTTTTTCTAATGTGAACACACTATACCCATTTTTTACCCTTGCTGCCAATCTCCCTAAGCCTGTATTGCCCCTGTTGGCTAAGGCTGCTTTGAGGTCCTTCAGGGTGACTTTGCAGCATCTCTTCCCATATTGTGTCCAGGATCTGGCCCTGATTACCTCCCTGCTTTAGGTCTCTTTTCCCCCAGGGCCATCTTCATTAAGGTACTAATTAGGACAGCCTCAATGAACTGCAAATGCATTTGTATAAAATGACTGCGTGTCTCAGCAGATTTTTTGCTTCCTTGAAAGCAATAGCAGAAGCAGTTATGAAACAGCTGTGGTATGGTGACAAAAGCAATGGTTTTAGCCAGAAAATCTGGCTGTGAATCCCAGCTCTGCCATTTAATAGCTATTTGACCTTAGGGGCAGTCATAGAAATTCTTTGAGTCTCAATTTCATAGTCTATAGAATGGGGGTTGTAATAGTCAGGGTACGCTGACTATTGCAACCAAAATTTTAAGAGTTTAACAAAATAAAAATGTATGTCTTGCTGATGTGACAATACAAGGTGAGTGCCCCTGGTCAGGTGGCTCTTCTGCATAGCTCTTCTCCAACTATGGCTCAGGGACTTGGGGTCCCTCCACCTGTGACTCTCTCAACCCCTCACCCAACACAGTCCCCAGAGCCCTCCTCATTTGGCCAAACAATGAGGAATGGAGAGAGAATATTAAAGTTTGTGTAGTTTTATGGGCCAGCTCAAGAATGACCCACATCCCTTTTGCTCTCAATCCACTGTGCAGAACTCACTCACATGACTGCACCTAATTAATTGCAAGGGCAGCTGGGAAATGTAGTTCAGCTATGTGTCCAGGAAGAAAAGGAAATGGTTTACAGAAAAACTGGTCAGTCTGGCCAACTCTCCAACTATAAAAATAAAATTGTTTTTAGAATTAAATTAGATAAGTAGGTGCTAACTTAGAGCAGCACCTAGTATGCCATAAGTATTCCATGTGTTGTGTGTGTACGTGTGTGTGTGTTTGTGTGTGTGCGCCTTGCAAAGAGTGCCTCAGAGAACAACAAATGCTTCAGGGAGGAAATGGAAATTGTGGGTTGCGAGAGCAGTTCTCTTCAATGTTTTCTTTTAGAGTGTATCAGGGAAAAGTACTCAGTAAGAAATAGCCCATTAGCATCAGTAAAAAATACGTCAGAAGAAAATATAGTCCATTAGCCCTTGGCACCCTTTGAAAAAGCTCTGTCTGACAGATGCATCGCGGCCTCCCAGCTCTGCCGGTGGGTCCTCTGCCTTGCTTATCCTCCTCTGCTGCTGCTTTTCCTAATTGCTTCCCTCCTCCCTCTGCCATCCCCAACTTGTGCACACTAATTCCCCCTTGCATTGAGGATTATAATGGGAGTGGAATCAGGACTGATAAAAGGGGAAGAGGGGTGAATTAAATCAGACAAGATAATTTAGAGAAATAAGTAGGGCAAGATAGGTCCCCTAAAAGAGCATTAAGTAGAATTTGGCCTTAGAGAAAGGCCCAGACTAATTCACGTGCTTGTGCAACTGAGTATGCAAATCAATAGAACACAGAGTAGGGGGACTGCTAATGCCTATGTTTTATAATCACGTAAGTTTTTGCCTACCCCAAATGTTTGGGTCCTCAGGCTTCTCAATCTACTTGGCGTTCCCTGTCCCTCTCCATACCCCAGGTGATGAGATCATAAATAGGAATGGAGGAAATTCTGCCTCCCTTCCTGTATGTTCCAGGGATGATGATTTTATTTGAACAAGTATTTACTTTCCAAAGACATATTAAGGAGATTATTTCTTTTCCCTTTCACCAGTTCAATCCCTGCCTTGGAAAAAACAGCAGGAAGAAACTATTAACTGATGTGTGCTGCTTTTAGAGCCATCCCGGGGGACAGATCCATCTCCATTAAGCGCCCAGTTGTTGAGAGCTGCAATAGGCTTTGTAATGAACTCTGCGATTAGAAGGCTGGGGGCTGGTGGGGAGGGGGCTCCAATGGTGGCCTAGGAGGCAGGTCCTTCTCTGAAGATGTCCAAGAATGGTTTAGAGGAGAGCCGCTGCCACATGTGTGCAGGCTGAGGGGCAGGCTGCAGAGAGTGATGAATAGGGATCATTCGGAAGAAGGGACATGACAAGTTAAAGTAAAATAATGACTGCGGCTCACGACTCAGAGCTTTTTTCCAGCCACAGGCTAGTCTTGCTCTACTTGGGGGAGGGAAGGCTGCAGATTTTCTCTGATTCAGAAAGAGAATATAAAAACAAAAAGGGGCCTGGTCTAGGGGTGGGTGGGAGGGAGGGGAAGGGGAGGTTGGAGATTGGGGCCTGGTGCAGGAACTAGAGGAAAGTGGCAGGAGGAACAGGTTGAAGAAGGGAGGCATGCAGGTGAGTGCAGAAGACTCAGGACTCAGGACTCAGTACCTGGAGCTGCTTAGGGTCCCTGTTTCAGAAAGGAGGAGGATAAGGAACAGTGCAGAGTCATCTTCACCATTAGGGCAAAGAAGAACTCGGTAGATGTTTTCTTCTTTTAACTAGTTTTGCTTTTCCTTGTGTAAAATGGAACCTATTAAGGTGAATCTCCTTATGGGAGAGAGTTGTAATGTTTGGTTGTTAAAAACCTGGGCTTGAATTCCAACTCTGCCATTTGCTAGCTGCATGATTTTTTAGAAGTTCATTAGCTTCTCCGAACTTCGGAGATCAGTGAGGATTAGAAGAATAATGTATGTAAAACAGCACAGGATCTGGCACACAGCAATCATTTGTTAAAAGTTAACTGATGTTGTAAAAAAAAATGCTTATTTCGACCAAGGAGATGACTAGAAATTTGGGAAGGCATTTCAGAGAATCTGGTAGAGTCATTGTCCTCATGCAAGCAAAAATCCGTTTGTTCACAGGAGTTGTCCTGACCTGGAGTCAGAAGACCTGGGTCCTAGGCATAATGCCACCTCTAACAAACTGTGGGACCTGCAAGTAGCCTGAGCAAGCCCTTCAGGACTCAGGCTCTCATTTGTAAGATAGGGAGAACACTGAGTGCTTGATTTGCCTCACAGGGGTCTCATGGGGATCTCTAAGGCAAACCTGAGAGCACCCTGTGGAAGTGAGACTCTAGGCAAACACTAAGGGCTTACTAAGAAGGGTGACTGTTCATTGAGCAGGATGGGTGGTCCCTGGAGGGCAGAGGCTAGAGTGGCTAGGGGGTGAGAAGCTCCAGAAAGAGAAGAGGAGAGAAGAGGAAACTGGGAGGGCACAGAGAGCTTGGAAGGCTCACATAGGAGGTGGGAGGACTGAGTGGACCTTTTGGTTGGTTGGAGGATCAGAGTTAGAACCAGAAAGAACCAAATGCCAGGACCAAGGGTGGCAGTAGGAGGCATTGGAGAGACTGGTTAGTCCTAGGATTTTTTTTTTTTTTTGAGATGGAGTCTCGCTCTGTTGCCCAGGCTGCAATGCAGTGGCATGATCTTGGCTCACTGCAACCTCCGCCTCCTGGGTTCGAGCAATTCTCCTGCCTCAGCCTCCCGAGTAGCTGGGACTACAGGCATGTGCCACCACACTTGGCTAATTTATTTGTATTTTTAGTAGAGATGGGGTTTCACCATGTTGACCAGGCTACTCTTGAACTCCTGACCTCAGGTGATCCGCCTGCCTCTGCCTCCCAAAGTGCTGGGATTATAGGCGTGAGCCGCCGCACCAGGCCTAGTCATAGGAATTTTAAGCTGCAGGGTTGAAGCCCAGAGGGATTGAAAGTGTAAAATAATGAGCTGGGCATGGTGGCTCACGCCTATAATAATCCGAGCATTTTGGGAGGCTGAGGTGGGAGAATCACTTGAGCCCAGAGTGCAAGACCAGCCTGGGCAACACAGCAAAACTCCGTCTCTACAAAAAAATGCAAAAATTAGCCAGATGTGTTGTGCACACCTGTAGTCACAGCTACTCAGGAGGATTGCCTGAGCCTGGGAGGCTGAGGCTGCAGTGAGCTGAGATTGCACCACTGCACTTCAGCCTGGACAACAGATAGAGACCCTGTCTCAAAAAAATTAAAGAAAGAAAGAAAGAAAAGAAAAGAAAGCAAGGGTAAACTAATGATAATCTTAATAAATAACATTTATCAGTTAATTATTCCTCATTTATTCAACAAATATTCAGTGCCCCCATGTGCCAGTGTTTTAGGTGCTAATGATAGACACGTCAGTGAATAAAACAGAAAAGAATTTCTGTCCTCATGGAGCTTATGGCCTAAGCAGGAAAATATGTACATTAAAAAATAAATACATATGCTGGGGCAACTGGATAGCCACAGTTAGACCCCTACATCATACCATATATAAAAATAAACTCAAGCTAAACCAAGACCTAGGTGTAAAGGCTGAAACTATAAAACTCTTAAAAGAAACATAGGTATGACTGGGTGAGGTGGCTCACGCCTGTAATCCCAGCACTTTGGGAGGCTGAGGCAGGTGGATCACTTGAGGTCAGGAGTTCAACAGCAGCCTGGCCAACATGATGAAACCCCATCTCTACTAAAAAAATACAAAAATTAGCCAGATGTAGTGGCACATGCCTGTAGTCCCAGCTACTTGGGAGGCTGAGGCAGGAGAATCGCTTGAATCTAGGAGGTGGAGATTGCAGTGAGATGAGATTGCGCCACTGCACTCCAGCATGGGCAACAGAGTGAGGCTCCATCTCAAAAACAAAACAAAACAAACAAACAAACAAAAACAAACAAAAGAAACATAGGCATTAACTTTGGGAACTTGGGCTTGACAATGGCTTCTTATCTATGACACCAGAAAAAATGGAGAAATTAGACTTCATCAAATTAAAAACTTTTGTGCTTCAAATGACACTATCAAGAAAGTAAAAAGAACTCACAATTTTTCTGTAAACCCAAAATTGCTCTAAAACAATAAAGTCTATTAATTAAAAAAAAACCCACAAATGGGAGAAAATACAGCAAATCGTATACCTGATTAGGGACTCGTATCTAGAATATATAAATAACTCTTTAAAAATGAGCAAAGGATCTCAATAGACATTTTTCAAAAGAAGATATCCAAATGGCCAACAGACATATGAAAAAATGCTCAACATTCATTAATCATCAGGGAAATGCAAATCAAAACACAGTAGAATACCACTTCATACTCACTAGGATGGCTATGTAGTAATTTTTTTGAAAAGTAAAATAACAATTATTGGTGAGGATTTACAGAAATTAGAACCCTAATACATTGCTGGTGGGAATGTAAAACAGTTCTTCAGAAAGTTAAAGACAGGGTTACCATACGACCGAGAAATTCCACTCCTAGGTAGATACCCAAGAGATATAAGAACATGTCCACACAAAAACTTGTACGTGAATGCTCATAGCGACATTATTCATAAAGGCCAAATGGTAGAAACAATTCAACTTTCTATCAAGTGATGAATGGGTAGATAAAATGTGGTATATCCATACAATGGAATATTATTTGACAATGAAAAGGAATGAAATATTGATACATGCTATAGTAGGCACGACACTTGAAAATATCATAGTAAGTGAAAAAAAGCCAGTCACAAAAGACCGCATATGGTATGATTCCATTTATATGAAACATTCAGAATAGGCAAATCTATAGAGACAGAAACTAGTTATTGCTTAGGGCTGGTGGGAAATGGGGAGGGTGGCTTGGGGGAGCTTTTGGGGGTGAAGGCAAAAGGGATTTCTTTTGGAGGTGATGAAAATGTTCTAAGACTGTGGTGATGGTTGCACAACTCTTCACATACATTGAAAAACATTGAACTTCATACTTTAAATGGGCAAATTGTATGGTATGTGAATTGCATCTCAATAAAGCTGTTAGCAAATAAATATACATTATAGCAGGGTGATAAGTGCTGTGAGGAAGAATAAAACAGCAGCAGAGGATAGGTGGGGTATGCTATTTAGATAGAGTGATGAGGGAGGGCTTCTCCAAAGATATGACATTTGAGTGGAGACCAGAAAGAAGTGAGGGAGCAAGTGATGCAAGCATATTGGGGGAAGAGTGCTCCAGGCTGAAGACACAAGTCTAAAAGGGGTTGAAGCCACAGAGAGCTTTCCATGTCCAGGAACTCCCCAAAAGCCAGCATGACTGAAGCTGAAGAGGGGAGAGAAGTGTCAGCCAATGAGGACTCAGAGGGAGGTACTAGCCCAATTCCATGGGGCTGGTATGGACCCAGGCTGGGAGTTTAGACTTGATGCTTAGTGCAGTGAGGTGTCTTTGAGGCAGGCAAATGACACACGTGGATTTATGTGGTTTTTTTGTTTGTTCGTTTGTTTAAATCACTCTGCGTGTGTATGGAGAATTGTCTGCTGGGGGTGAAGTGAGTGGTATGCAGGTAAACCAGCTCTCTAGGTGGGGTAAAAAGCCTTGGGTTGTAATGCCTGCTAATTCCTGTGATGTAAATGCTCCCGCCATGGCCAATTTCAAATGACCAACAATTCGACAATGGACTCTTCAAAGCCCTGAAAATATAAGCAGTCAGCTCTTGTGAGCCATCATGAGTCAGCTGCAGCACGCTGCTGGCAGGAGACTAATCAAGAGACTTCCAGTGCGGCAGTAACGTGGTGAGAAAAAGTAATCAGATTTGGGGTATATTTTTAAAGCTTCCTCCTATTATGCATGAGGGTAAGTGATGTTCTTGCTTTATCCCACTTCATTCTCATACTAGTCCAGAGCCACCGTTTGCCTATAGAATACCTTCATGCAAATCAGAACAAAGCACCCCTTCCTCTGGGAGCAAAGAGCCTTGAACTGGGACACAATGGTATAGGGTATGCAGCGTGGGCCCCATTGCAGCCTCATGCTTACCAGCTGCCCTGTGCAGGGCACAGCCTGGCAGATCCTAAGGTGGCAACCCTGTAATAATGCTGGTGAGGATGCCACTGTAACTCCCTTTTTTAATGGATGAGAAATTAGAAGCCCATATTAGTTAACTAACTTGTCTATAGCGAAGGAGATATGATTTAAACCCAAGCTGCTCTATCTCAAAGTCTTTGATAGTTTTCCTTAAAACCCCTTTGAGATATTTCTGGTCAGTACCTCAGATGAACTCCAGTGGAGGCTCAGTTCCCAAAGTATATCTGCAAGCCTGAGCTGTCAGGTATGCCAGACTGCAAGGGCAAGAGGGTGGAAAGGAAGAGAAGGAACGGAGAGATGTAGAGTCAAAGATTTTTATACCTAGAGAGGCGGCAAGCCAAGATGAAGAGAAAGGAACAAAACACTTTTGAAGTACATGCTTAGTGAGAAATATTTCAAATATTTTCCTGTTAACTTGGAAAAAAATCAACTTCATTTTAAAATGAGGCTCAGAGAGGTTAAGGAGCATGCTCAGGGTAACGTGCTGATAGGTGGCATCTGGGGCAATAGCCTATGCTCTTTCCACATAATCTTCCAGCAGCTTGAGCTTTACTGATTGGCAAGGGAGCCCCACTCTTTTAGTGTCCACTCTTCCTCAGAAGATGATGGTTATGATTCTGGGAGCAATCCGGCCACTTCCTGAAATATTTCAGGAACTTGACATCAAGGTGGTTGTACGGGGGTCATTTTTTTCATTAATTCAACAAACATAGATCATCTATTATATTCCTGGCACCCCAGTTAGGTAATGGGGCTGTTGTGATGAATATGACATTGTCTCTGACCTTATAAATTACTCAACACTCCTGTTTCCTTTTACAATCTGGGGCTCAAGTCCCCTTTGTTCACTCCCAGTCTATCCATGGCTTGAAGGGAATCCAGGATGCTCACGTAGTTTGACCTTTCCCTAAGCAGCTGTGGGAAATGGAATCTGGACACACAGAAGGGGTTAAAAATGGCAACTTCCCTTTCCTGTGCCCAAAATGTGACTTTGCTCCTTCCTCTGCCTATCTCTGAGCTGACAAATTTGGGACTGCCAACTGCAGAATTTCTGGACAGCATTGGGTCAGCCCTCCACTTGCACTCACTTATCCATTCCTGGTCTCCCTGTTTCTGATCAGGGAGTAAGAACCTGTCTTGTGGGGATGTGGGGTACTTCCCTAGAGCAGAGCCCCTTCTTGGCTTTGGGAAGGACCAGAGGATTAGGCTGGAAGTTTTTTTCATGGAAATGGAATTCAAATTGGAACTTTATGTTGGATTCTCTGGGCTTCAGAGCACAGCTATAGCATGGCCTACATGCGCCACACCTGTCCTCCTGAAGGTCTGCTGACCCTTTGAGTTGACAAGCACATGCTTTCTCCCCCAAGGTAGAGGCTACATGCACATCCTTTTCCTGTAAGAACGCCCATCAGGTGAGGAGATAGTGTAATACAATGCCCATGCACATCTGCATGAATATGTGTGTGCGTATGCATGCTTATGTATGTGTGTGCGCATGTATGTGTGTGTGCATTTGTGAGTGTGTGTGTGTGTGTGTTTAAAGAAAAAGGAAGCCACAGAAAGTTAGTTCTGCATTCAGGAAAGCAGATGGATAGGATGAGCATTGGGCTGCTCTGAGCTCTCACATTGTATTCACTCCCTGGAAGGCTGCTCATTATAGCTGCTCAGCTGGGTTTGAATCTTCACTCCATAACTTATTATTTGAGTGACTTTCTGCAAGTTCTTGACTTCTCTGAGGGAACCAGTTATCTATTGCCGCATAACGAGATACCCAACACATAGTGGCTTAAAATAACAATTTATTATTATATTCACAAATCTGTGATTCAGGAATTAAGTCATAGTGGGAACGTTCTGTATCGCTTTATGATGTCTGAAGCCTCAGCTGGGATGGCTTGAATGGCTGAACACTGAAACAGCTGGGGGCTGTTTGGGGACTCTCTCTCTCTCTCTTTCTTCCCATATATATATGTACCTATATATCAGTTAGAGTTCAGCCTTGCATGGCTGAACGCTGAAACAGCTGGGGGCTGTTTGGGGACTCTCTCTCTCTCTCTCTCTCTCCCCATATATATATGTACCTCTATATCAGTTAGAGTTCTCTACAGGGACAGAAATAATAGGAAATATATATATATATATATATATATATATATATATATATATATATGGGAGTTTATTAAGTAGTATTAACTCACATGATCACAAGGTCCCACAATAGGCTGTCTGCAAGCTGAGGAATAAGGAAGGCAGTCCGAGTCCCAAAGCTAAAGAACTTGGAGTCCAATATTCGAGGGCAGGAAGCACCCAGCATGGAAGAAAGATGTAGGCTGGGAGGCTAAGCCACTCTAGTCTTTTCACATTTTTTTTCTGCCTGCTTTATAGTCTAGCTGTGCTGGCAGCTGATTGGATGGTGCCCACCCAGATTGAGGGTGGGTCTGCCTTTCCTAGTCCACTGACTCAAATGTTAATCTCCTTTGGCAACATCCTCACACACACACCCAGGATCAATACTTTGCATCCTTCAGTCCAATCAAGTTGACACTTGGTATTAACCATCACAACGTGGAAGGGGTGATATGAATGTATGTGTGTGTGTGTGTGTGTGTGTGTGTGTGTGTACCTATGACTAGATAGACAATCCTTGAGGGCAGATACCATGACTCTTTTGTTCCCCACTCTATACCCAGTGCCTAACACTGTACCTTGTACACAGAAGGTGCTGAATACATATTTATCAAATAAATGAACAGATTGTTCTCAAGTCTACCCTATGTATGGTCAAAAGAAAGAAGGCAATTATGACAAGAAAGAGTGAGGGTAGGAGAGGCAGTCCTCTCAAGGAGCCTTCTTTTTATTCTCTCCACATGCATAAATATTGCTCAAGTCATCTCTGAAATGGGTGGAGAATTCTGTGTATTTTGCAGTTAATAAAGCCTGAGGTGCTCAGGGCTCACAGATTCTTACCTGCATACTAGGATAATATAAAAGGCCTGCATGAATTGATACAGGCTTTTCTGATTAATGGGTTCTGGGAATAAATAGTAGATACAGAGTACTTTGAGATTTTTCGATGACAAATCAGTTGGAAATGTCCTCCACTGTAATTTTTACCTCTCCATATTTTGGCTGTTAGTATAAGAACCTTCAGCTTCTGCCATCCTTCATCTTATCCTCAGAAATGGCACTTCCCAATATAGAATGGTACAGGAATACTTTAGAATAGAGGGAAATGAAGGGAAATAGCACCGAAATGATGAGTGTGTTTGCGTCCTCCCTCTCTATGCCTCTGTGCTGTGTAGAACGCAGCTGGTAGCACTTTTCCTCCCCCGCGTCCCCTCTGAGAATCAGGCCCGGCTCAGCGGGGAGGGGTGCATAAAGCCCACTCCTGCCCAGAGGAAGAGCCTGGTTGTGATGTCTGCTGTTGCAGTATCAGGCCAGACAGGAATTAGGGGAAAACTGCTGTCATTAGGGAGTTGCTGCCACTGTTGTTCTTCGTAAAATGTGGTTCTTTCTACCAATCAGTAGGCAGATGCCCAGAGACCCTCAGAAATGGTATAAGCCTAGAATTTGCAGCACTCATCCAGGGTCTGAGGCTTATAGAACTAGGATTAAAACTTACATTGGACCTCAGTCCTCTGGTCTAAGCCCGTCTCTGTGCAAGAGGGGAAACTGAGGCCCAGGAAAACGAAGTGACACAGGTGAATCAGCAGCCCGGCCAGGCCCGCAAGTCAGGCTTTTGACTCCAATGTTAGTGTTCAAGGCTCCAGATGTGGACATTCCTTGTAAACTGTAAAACACCCAAAAAGGAAGATCATTATTCATGTTGTTACATTCCTGTGTCCCTTGGTCATTTGGATGGGAAATGTAAAAGAACAGGAAGTAGGAGTACATTTGAGAATCTCCCTTCTCTTCAGAACAGCCATCACCTCATCCTCTTCTCCCTGAAACCTCTCCCACCCCACCCTTCACAAAATGATCCTCCCCTTCCCTGGACTCTGGCTACTGCGCTGTTTCCTAAACCTGGGTTTGGCTGGAAACAACACCCAAATATCAGAGAGGAGGATGCATGGGAGAAGGTGGACTGTGAAGGGCTTGGGCCAGGCTTTCACTTATAAGAAGAAATGGATGAAATGGACATGCTCCAAAAAAGGGCAAGACAGGTCCCCTTCACTTGCTCACTTGCCTCACATTGCTCCTGGCCCCAATCCCCAAACGTCCCGGGAGGTCTATGCGGAGTCCTTGCTCTCAACCCATTGCAGCAGCATCACCCCTCTCTGTTATCAGGAGCCTGGCAGCCTCTGTAAATTGTGTCTGGGAGGAAATGAGATCCTCCTTACACAGGGCCATTTCCAGGCTTCCTGAAACACTGAGAGTGCTGGAGGAGGAGGGGATGAATATTTTATAAAAGGCCATAAAACATAATTTGTTCCTTTGAGTGAATTAGAGACTGTAGTTAAAAAAAGAGAGAAGTTACCATCAGTGGACCAGGAGTTTTGCATTATTTAGCCCCAGCTATTTCATTACATCTGTAAAGCAGGAGAACCAGAACATTAAAATCACACCCTTTGCTCCTCAGGAAGGGAAGCAGAATCTTAGAGGCCCAAATACATACAACATAGACTCACTAGGCAAGGAGCAGCGGCTCCCTGCCTGGAATGTGCTCACAGGGGTGACATGAATGTTTTGGAAGGAAACAGGCAACCAGCTTGTCCAGCTCACCACACTGCTCCCATCTAATTGCATCAAAGGGGGAAAGGTGAGCCAGTGGACCTAGCGGGGTCTCCTTTTTCTGTTAGGATCTTCCCTAACCTCCCCTTTCCTCCTTTCCTGAAGCAACTTCCTTTCCTTCTTCCAGACTGGAAGAGGAATTTGAGTCCAGAATAGAGAACAGCCTAAAAGTGGACATCAGACATCCCTGTTCCAGTCTCTGCATCCCACCAGCAATAGTGCCTTACAAGTAATGTCTTTGAGACCTTGCCTTCCCATCTTCTTTTGGGGACCTGTCCTATTCAACAGATATTTAGTCTTCTCTAATTTCTTCTCTTTTCCAACCATAGGCTTTTCCAAATTTCTGACTGTGGGAGAAAACTGAAAATCATTTTTTTTGTTGCAAAGCAATTTAACTTCCTTTGCCTTAAGGTCTCCATCATGAACCATATCCTAGTCTTGACCATTCTTAACCATAAAGTCCTTTAGTTTGTTTTCAGAACTAAAAATACCTTTTTACCCCATGGATTCCACATCTACCAAAATAAGCAATAGATATGAATTTTAAAACTACAATTTCGTTAACTGTGCCAAAGGCTTAAGATCAATCTCTTGGGGATCATATTCAAAGAACTTATGCTTCCTTCTAGTGGTAGAAGAGGCAGGAAAATATTTTCCCCATTTTTACAGAACATGCCCTGAAAGTCATGGCTTTTTTATTCTTCCATGGACTGGCATTTGGTATTCCTTCCCTTCGTGCCTGCTATTTGGGGCAATTCCTGCAATTGAACGTGGCTTTGTGTGTCTTGTCCAGCTCTCCTTCCATCAACCCACTCCTCCCCTCTACACACATACACATACACATTCTCTCTCTCTCTCTTTCTCCCTCTCTTTCTCTCTCTCTCTTTCTCTTCCCCCTCTCTCTCTCATGCACACATGCGCAGCTGCATAGAATTTGCTTTTATTCCATCAGTGCCTTGAGAGGGATGGTGTTGCAGCTGAAGAGAGATCCTTTTGGACCTGTGTCATTCCTTATATCACCTGCTTAGTAACAAGTGCTCTCTGCACATAAGCCACCTGGTCCTTTGCCTCTTCTTCTTGGTTGCTTGATCCTCCTTCTGTCCCTCATTGTTACTCATTAACTGACATTTATCGAGCACCTGCTTTGTGAAGGACATTGTGCTAGGCCAGGGGGAGAAGGCATAATAACAGGGTCTTTGTCCTCAGGATCCTTGGAGTCGATGAGAAACTTGTGATTCTCTCTGACCTGCCACTTTGTCCTTGGAGAATTTGCTATTTATAACCTTTTGGGGTAGAGTAATCCTGCTGAACAGGGAATTAAGAGATCTAGATTTCAGTCATTGTAGCCATTAAGACTATGGAAAAGTCATTTGCTCACCTTATGCTCTGATTCTGGCATCAGCAAAATCATGCGGTTTTTTGAGATGAGGTTCACCATCCCTCCTAGTGCTTGATTTCTATGATCTTATGTTCTTATGTTCTATAATACACAAGTGCCTCCGAATGTGAGGCTTGGTGAGAAATAGGGTTTTGTGGTTAAATACATCTGGGAAACATTGGGTTAAATAATTTTAAGAGATGTATCAGAGGCTTTACTATTCTAATGTCTATTGTGAGGCTCTCTGAGACAAAGTGTAAGATTCCTAAACTCCTTTAACTGGGGTGGGTGTTTATAAATATCGAATCAATTTTTTATCAAACTAATTTCTTTTTCTTCTGAGTTAAAGAATTTACATCTCTAGGTGGCTGGTTCTTTGATCGGGAGTGGAACCCAGATCGTGTCAGTTTGGAATCCTAACCACAAGGCTACAGGGTGGAGTGCCTTGTCTGTGTAAATATCTATTGACATGGTGAGAACTAGAATTGTGTAGAACACAGTTTGGGAATATGAAGAAAGAGAGCTCCCCACATGGGCTCTGGACTCAAGACTGAGCTCATTTTTTGAAGGGTCTTACTGTATCACCCAGGCTAGAGTATAGTGGCATGATCATAGCCCCACTGCAGCCTCCAACTCCTCGGTTCAAGTCATCCTCCTGCCTCAGTTTCCCAGGGTGGGACTACAGAAATGTGCCACCGTGCCTGGATAACTTAAAACAAATATTTTTTTTTTTTTTTTTTTTTTTTTTTTTTTTGTAGAATGGCTGCATTTGAAGCCTGCTCAGGTACCCACTGGCTCTGTGAGCTGGTAAATTAAACTTCCTGTCCTTCTGTTTTCTCATTTTTAAAAGGAGGCTAGGAAAAGCTTCTACCTCATACCTCTTAGCAAAGTGCTTGGAATGCAGCATGCATTCACAAAATGCTTATCATTAGCTATTACTATCTTTAGTCAATATTTATTGAAAAGTTAGTAAACAGAAGAAAGTTACAACATTTTATCATAAAGACTTAGCTACTGTCCATGACCCCATTGGAGATGCAGATAGGACACCAGAGTTAGACAACAGGTTGCTATCATTTCAGTGGTAGAGTTAGGTCAGAAAATGGACAAGGAAGAACAAAAATTCAGACCAGGTTTAGTATAAACAAAGTGAAGATCTCTATAGAAAGCTGTGGTAGGAGGAGAAGTAAGCAAGAGTAAGAATGAAAAAGTTGGCCAAAGTTAGGCTTTTGAAATTAATTTCATGATCCATGTTCAATTCTCTTCTTATAGGCATAGAAAATAGAATATTAATGATCTCTGTATTGTATTTATCTTCCAAGCAGGAATGCAAGTAGGCATATTGGTCAGGAGAGACAGGGTTATGCTGCAGTAACAAACAGCCCACAAAGCTTAGTGGGTTATAGCAAAGGACTATTTATTGCTCAGACTACATAGCCATCCCTGGCATTCCTAGGGTTCTGCTCTATGTCTTTCAATCTGGGTTGTAGGCTGATGGGCTTGCTACCTTCTCAAGTGCTATGGATCATTATGGCAGAGGAAGAGAGCATTGGCAATTAAGTGCTGCAGGCCAGATATGACACATGGCACAACTTATCAGCTAGAACTAGTCACATGACTCTCACCCAACCACATGAAAACCAAGAAAGACACAATCTTACCATGTACCCAGGAGGTGAACAGGCTGGAAATGTTTGTCAAATAGCAGCAATGACTACCATTACCTGCTGTTAGGGTCACAAAATGTTTGTCTCCCCCAGGCAAAATACACTTATTTACTACCTAAGGAAGACAGCCTAAAAGTCCTACCCAGTCCTGGTATCAAGCTGAAATGCTAGGGTGTCTTGTGGCGTGTAACAGGGCAGTTGTCACCTTAGGGAGCAGCATGTTCTAGTGTCCACATCAGTTGTGAATGTGGATCCTTTCCTTTCTGAGACTTAGGCTCCAAAAAGATAAGTAATCCTTTCTCTCCCACAAGACAAGAAACGATTCATTTGAAGTAGGATAACTGCAATCAATATTCCCTTTCAGAAAGGGGGAAGATTGGGGAAGCACAGCAGTCACTGGTCCATAACAACTCTGAAATCCTGTGAAACAGAATTTGACCCTCACTAAGCTGCCTGGGAGGAGATCCCAGCTCACTGTTCTCTGCCTATGGATTCTCCCTCTGGGGGGTCTTCTTTCTGTTGCCCTCCTTGCTCCTATCAGAGATGGGAATTGCAGATGATATTGAGCAGCTTTCTTGGCCAGCTTCTTGTCCATGATAATTTGGGGGCCCAACGGTACTTTACATTTTGAAAAGTCATGAATGGTTTCGTTAGGTCATGGTTCCTTTGGCAGGATGACTGTCTGAAAATCTTCTTAGGCTTTTTCCTATGTGTTTCAGGCAGATCTATGGACCGATAGCCAATAACCACACCTATGGTTACAGTTGTTATCCTATTCTAAATGAGCCATTGTATGTCGTGATATGGGATAGAGGCAGATAATTTGTCTTTTGGGTTTCTAAGTCTCCGAATTGCAGAAATCCATATTCAAAACTGACGTAGAGACTAGCACATGTCACTCCTTAATGTAAAAACTACTACACACTGCTAGAGAACATCAAGCATTTCAGCTTGATACCAGGACTGGGTAGGACTTTGGGGTTATCTTCCTTAGGGAATAGGTAAGTGTATTTTGCCTGGGGGAGCCATGGTTCTTCTCAACGTGAACCTAACAGCAATAATTTGGGTCTATACATTATTTGTGGGATGTTACAGCTTTAGTCTTGTTTTTTCTCTTGCTCTTACCTGAGCCAGTTTGCCCAGTTTGAATGATTTTTTGAAGCCATAACTTCAATTAAACTTTTGCCCTAAAATGACTTATTCCATTCAGAGGAACTGACAATGGACATGACTGCCCTGTGCTTGATTTGTTCCATGGCATGAGCGGAAGTACTCATCAGTCTTTCTTGTATAAAGGTCTTTTAAGTTTTGTTTACTTCTTTGGGGAATGAGAAGCAGCTATCTCTGTCTACACTGAAAATCCCCACATTTCTGGACTCTGGACTCTCTCCTGTCCATTTTATCTCTGCTCGCTAACTGGCCAAATCTTTTCTGAACTCATCAATATCTTGCACTACATTGTCAGATGCAGCCAACAGTGGCCACCATACAATATAACAAGCTGTTTTTCAACCATCTTCCTAGATATGCAGGATTTTAGGGATATAATCTGCTTTATAAGTTATCACAGGTGACAATGGAATATTTTTCCATTTGTAATATGGATTGCCTGCAATGGCTTCCTGTAAAATTTCTTCAATACCTGCCATCCAGCCACAGAACAAATGTCACAAGTTTTTTTTAAATTTTTAAAATTTTATTTATTTATTTTTTTGAGACGGAGTCTCGCTCTGTCACCAGGCTGGAGTGCAGTGGTGCAATCTCAGCTCACTGCAACCTCCGCCTCCCAAGTTCAAGCAATTCTCCTGCCTCAGCCTCCCAAGTAGCTGGGACTACAAGTGCATACCACCACACCCAGCTAACTTTTGTATTTTTAGAAATGGGGTTTCACCATGTTGGTTGGGATGATCTCGATCTCTTGACCTTGTGATCTGCCCACCACAGCCTCCCAAAGTGCTGGGAGTACAGGTGTGAGCCACCACACCTGGCCATGTCACAGGTTTTAACTTTTTACTTTTGGCAGCTTCTTACTTCAGTTTGGATAGACTTGATTCTGCTATGGGAACAAACCAATCCCTGAATACCAGAGGATTAGAGCAATAAAGGTTTGTTTCTCACTCATGCTACTATTGCTTCAGCTGGGGGCCAAGCTTCCTGCCACCTCACCCTGTAAAGCAGCTCACTCTAACAGAGAAGCCACCATCTTGAACAAAGCTGGTCATTGTGGCTAGCATGAAGAAAGCTCTGGGGGCTTTCCCATGAGGAATTAAATATT
This sequence comes from Pongo abelii, assembly GCF_028885655.2. Lineage (NCBI taxonomy): Eukaryota > Metazoa > Chordata > Mammalia > Primates > Hominidae > Pongo > Pongo abelii. Next base: position 4,840,420 of record NC_071995.2, read on the forward strand.
TTGGTTCAGAAGTGACACATATCACTTCTGCTTATAACTCACTGTCCGGAACTACTTGCCTGGTACCACACAGCCACAAGTGAGTGAGACAGTAAAATTCTCCATGTTCCTGAAAAGTAGAAAGCTGGAGACATTTGGAAAACAGCATTAATAACTATCACAGGAGAAGAATTGGATGAAGATGCAGGCTGCAAACTTAGGATACTAACAAGCTCTCTTGGGATCCTCCCCGAAGGATAAGGAGTTCATTATAGATTTATTTCTTGGCATGGATAGTAATTTCCTGAGGCTGTTGATTGGTGTGGCACAGATGTCTAATGCATTTCTTTTCTAATATACAGCTTCACTCAAGTGGAAGCTGTTAGATTCTTCTCTACTGAATTATGGAACATCATCATCACCATCACTACTTTGTAATTGACATCATCATCCTCATTAAAAATTGGACTAAGCAGCTAATTATAAATAGTGCTTTTGTATAGCACATGTGTTTTCATTTGTCCCCCTGAATCCATCCACTTGACCACAGGGGAAGCCCACGAGGAGGGAAATGGCCACAGTGCATCCAGAGACTAAATCAATAGAAGGGAACTTCAGGTCAAAGCGTTGTGCTATCAAGTGTTGGCAGGGCACATCAATTAGTTTGTGGAACCAGTGGGTGCTACTGCAGGAAATTAACCCTCGAAGTTCAGGATATCTGACTTCTTTTTAATGTAACTCTCAGATGACCAAATTTTTGGTGTGTGTGTGTGTGTGTGTGTGTGTGTGTGTATGTGTGCGTGTAGAAGGAGGGGAACAAAAGGAAAATAGCAAAAATTGACTGCAAAGTATAGAATTACCCAGTCATCCATTTTTCTCCCTTTCTTCCCCAGGATTCAATGCTGTCTTCTCTCTCCAGCAGAAAAAGTAGGAGAAGGTTAAGAGAAGGAGTAAACATGACCCAGGCCCTGGGGAAAGGGGTGAACGAGGGAACCAGAAGAAGGGGGTTGGGCCAGGCAGAACGCTGTGTTTGGACAGAGGAGCTTCCACTTGGAACACCCTGAAGAACCGAAGCTCAAGGGCAGAGCCTTGCCCAGAGTGAGATGGTGAGAGGAGGGACACGGGCTCAGACTCATCATCCCTGCTTCTCGCTGGCTCTGAGTGGTTTGGATTCCACAGTGGAAAGCTCAAGAGTGGGGTGGGTCATTCTAGGGAGGGTGTGTCTGTGCTTGTGCACAAGTGTTGTGTTCTCTCAGTAAGAGGTAAGGGAGCTGACGACTCGCCACCCTGTCCTCACAGCAGGGGCCTGTGGGTGACAGGACCATGAGGAGAACCATTCTCAGAGGTTACACAGAGAAAGAGGAAAACTTCAGGGATCCTATTACCAGAGTGATGACAAATAAACACACACACACACACACACACACACACACACAGCAAAATAAAAATGTAAAGAAGCCTGGAAGACAGATCATTTATGTCATTTATATACCTGGAATAGGTACATTTTAGAACCTAGGGCAGAGGTCAGAATATAAATGGTTATCACACGATGCTTCACATTATCTGTGCTCATCTTGTGGGCACATACATCCATTCTTAGGTGGTTCTTCCCATGGATGCCCCCCACATACTCCTGACCTGTTGCAGATCATGTGTTCCACTGGAAGGCCAGTGTGGGCCCAGGAGGACGGGGCCCCTGGGGTCTAGTCTTGGTTGTTGGTTTCCCGGACCTCTCCATCTCTTGACTTTTCTTTGACCTCACTGACAACCCCTCAGCCTCCTTTGCTGGCCGCCCTTCCTCCTGACCTTGATGGGTAGATTGAAGACTGCTGTGAAGGACTTGGTCTTGGTCATTTCTCTTCATTGTCCATATTCTGTTTTTGCGGAAGACCTTAGTGCCATGAATTTATATATTTCTAGATGTTTTAAATTCATAAATCGTAAATTTCTTTTTCATATTCCAGACCTAAATAAATAACCGCCTCCTTGATATCTTCATTTGCATGTATAATTTCCCTCTCCAATTTAATACATCTAAAGGTGAGGTCTTGACGCATCCCAATTTGTTTAACCCCTTGTCTTCTCTTTCTCAGTAAAGGGCGACACCTACCTGCCTAGTTGCTTGAGCTTGGCATTGGCTGCTTATTTCTCATGTTCTATTGATGACCAATTCCTGCTGATTACATCATCTAAACATACCTCCTCAGTTCCCCTCACCTCCTCTCCACTCTATCTCTACTGACTCTACCTTTCTCTGGCCCAAGTCACCATCATCTTTTCCCCAGATGACTGCAATTTCCTGGTCTTTCTATTTCTTCTTCTACCTCTTCACAATTCATTCCCCTCACAGCCTCTAAGTAAATCACATCACGTCTCTCCTCTGCTTGAAAACCATCATTGGCTTCATACCGCCCTTAAGATAAAACCTGAACACCTCACCCTACAAGATGGTACCCTTGCTAATTCTTCAATCTTATCTTGCACCTCCCTTTCCCTTGCCCATTCTCCTCCCAACACACAGCCTTCTTTTTGATCTTGAACACCCATGACCTTTCTAGCTCAGGGCTTTTGCACTTGTCAGTCCAGAATGCTCTTCCCTACTTTTGGCACTGTGGCCCCATTCTCTTATTTATTTATTTTTGAGACAGAGTCTCAGTCTGTCACCTAGGCTGGAGTGCAGTGGTACAATCTTGGCTCACTGCAACCTCCACCTCCCAGGTTAAAGCGATTCTCCTGCCTCAACCTCCCAAGTAGCTGGGACTATAGGCACCTTCCACCATGCCCAGATAATTTTTGCATTTTTAGTAGAGACAGAGTTTTGCCATGTTTGTCAGGCTGGTCTTGAACTCCTAACCTCAGGTGATCCACCTGCCTCAGCCTCCCAAAGTGCTGGGATTACAGGTGTGAGCCACCGTGCCAGTCTCCATTCTCTTCTTTGGATTGTCAGTTGAAATACCACCTCTTCAGAGGGAACTTTTCCAGCTACCCTTGCAAAGTCGAGTCCCCAAGTTCATTTCTGACATAGCATCCCATTTATCCTCCTCAAGGCATTTACTGCAATATGGAATTATCTTCCTTATTGTCTACTGTTAAAATTTTCTGTCTATAATGTAATTTATTTATTACATGAAAATGTATGCTTATCAAAGCAGATATTTTGTATAGATCACTGCTAAATCCTCAGCACCTGGCACCATGCTGGCACGCAGTAGCTGCTCAATAAATACTTTTTAAATAAATGAATGATCGCTAGGACCATGGCAAACAACTGAATCTGGATACAACAACAAAAAATAACAACAAAATCTATGCTGGCATGAAATTGGTGCTTGGTGAATGCTGGGGAAAAATCACCTGCCATTGGAAGCCACTTGGCAGTGTCTATGGATGGAGCTGTGTCTTCCTTCACCTGGGAACTGGCACTTTTGAAGGTGTGATTGTACTCATCCTTAACATACGCTTGGGGGGAATGATCTAGGCATAGGGTTTTTCTTAAGCTAAGAAATGAGTCTATTTCACAAAAGAACTAAAAACAGAACTCTGATTCACGAATTTGCCAGTGGCTTGTCCTTCTCAGGGGAACCTCCCCGGGCACAGTGAAACCCCTCTTGGGGCACAACCTCATGCTTGATGTGAAGGTAATCACGGAACATCAGCTCCGCCTGTAGGGTGGCCGGCAGCCCAGCCAGGCTTAACCCGAGGGGTACTCAAATGGAGGTTCTTGACACCTTATCAGGGTGTGTACGCTTCTGCAGAATGAAGGGTCCTTCCCATGCTTTGCCAGGATTGGTTTTGAAGAATTACTGACCTAGTTGACAGTCTCGTGAATAAAAATGGCAATGATGAAAACAAATCTGCAAATGAATCATTCATTATAAATGTGAAAACAAAAAGAATCATGTGTTAGTCAATTTATGACTCAGAATATAATGACAGATAACTGGATGAGGGTAAAGTGACAGATAACTGGATGAGGGTAAAGAGTATCTTCTATGTTGTATTTGCCGTTGGTTTCCTTTTCTTTTCTTTCAAAAACTTTTTTAAACAGAGCAACTTTTGTGTGGAGTCTAAATGGCTTAATTACATAGTCTGTAAGTGAGAAAACTCCGCTGGATGACTCCGTGTACTTGCTTTCTCTCCCTTCACTGAAACATGCAAGGCGAGAGAAGGGAGTGGAAATGAGACAGGGAAGCATGAGATGGGCAAGCTGGCTGCTTTCCTGTTGTGATGTGATTTGGAGAAAAAAGAACAAAAGCCCCTTACTCAAGCTGTAACTCCCAGCCAGTCAGCATCAAAGGCCCAATAAGCTATTAATCACAAATTCATTAACCCCTTGCTTTAGAGAACTAAGGACCTTTCTGAGGCCCTACGTGCCTAGCTAGGCTTAACTTTCACCTCATCGTGAACTTTTCCTTATTTTAGTACTAAAAATCATGCCCACAGGTGGAGATTTAAGATGCTAATGAGACATATGTTGTATGAAGCAGCATCTTAAGCCACCGTACATGCGCCAGAAAAACCTCACCTCTACATGCCCTGACTTCCCTTTACTGCAGTCCCCGACAAAGGGAACCCACACCTTGACTTTGGAGAGCAACCCACTTCCTTTCTTGGTGTTTGGTCCCTTATATCCATAAGCTTTCATAAAAATCTTTCTCTTTGCTACTGTATGCTGTGATCTCTTTTGATTTCCATCCTGGGGGATCAAAAAAGCCCACAGGGCGTTAGTGCCAGAAATCAGCTGTGCAAGCACAGAAAGGGAGCAGAGGCTGTTGCCTGGCTCAACTGGTAAGGAGCAGGATTGGAGAATGATCATGCAGTGAGTTCTAACACTAGCACCTTTCTTACCCACTCAACACCTGACCCCTTCCCGTCACATCCAGGAGCCTTGGTTCTCTCCTTCCTCCAACCCTCTGAGAGTGAATGCTGCTGAGAACCACTGTGGTTTTAAAATACTCCGTGCAATACAAAGAACTCTCAGATGCATCCTGTGGTTTGAGAGCACCTTTATATGTCATTCTCGTCATTAACCTCAATGAATGCATACTAATGATCTAATATGCACCAGAAGCTACACAAAAACACTTTGTAGTTGTTAGCCAATTCATTTTGGCTACAGCCAGCCAGAAAAGAGGAAACTGAGGCATAGAGAAACAAATGTCAACCGTACCTGGAAGTGTCAGTCTGGAAAGATCAGTTGAGTCTTCCTCTACCAGACCCCAACTTGTCTGGTCTCATGAAGAAAGACAGAAATGGATGGAAAACCATTCTTATCAAAGTTTGTTACAACAAACTTTGCCCTACTCAAATACTGCCAAAGGGGTCTTTGTTGTAACATGGCCTACAAGGAGAGGACATCTTTCTGGGAAAGCACCTAGAATGTGGCTGGCACATATTCAATGCCCAGTAAATGTAGCTATTATTTTTTCAATCAACACTCTTACATACCCCTTTTCCACTCACCCTCTTCTCCCTGTTTTTGGTCACCCAATAAGCAGAAATTCCAGACGCATCCTTCGGGGTGGCTGGGAGCAATGGATCCCCAGGGTGCAGTGTGCCCTGGGCTGAGGTATCTCGGAGGTGCTTCCATCTTCTGGGTCCTTCCTCACTGGGGCTGTTGCCTCAGGCTCTCAGGACTCCCCTGGAAATCTTCTGATGGGAAAGGCATTGATCGACTTGCCACCCTTTCTCTACCATCCCTTTGCAATTCTAGGAGAGTTGCAGCCTCGCCCTCCCAGGCTTGCAAAGGTAGACGGAGAATTATATTGGAATTTAAATTGGAAGCTCTCAAGGCATCTCAAAAATACTTTCTCTATTTTTTTTTTCCTGTAGATATTGGAGAGGTTGGCAAACGGGTCTTCCTAAAGACAGAAGAATGTATGATTTAATGTTTTCTTTAGATTTCTGTATGAGTGGATGCACAGTGCTCCGTATTGTGTGGTGGGGCGGGGTGTGTCTTCTTATTGATGAAATACACTGCGCAGGTCAACTCGGTAAATCAAAATGAGAAAAGCCGATTGCGGGGGTGGAGGGGGTGTGGTAATAGGGTGCCGGCGCTTGTGGAGGGGGGCGCGAATGTGAACGTGTGAAAGCGAGAGGCGTGCCAGGAGAGCGCGGGAAAGCTTACTGGTGAGGCAAGTGTGCGTCTATTTCCATGGCGCCCTGGCTCGCGGCAGCCCCTGGCTGGGCGAGGGGTGTGATGTGGGAGTGGGGTGGGAGGGGGCAGCAGGCGGGGCCTGCCACGTCACTTGGAGAGTGTGTGTTGGGAAGGAAGGGCAGAGCGGAGAGCCGAGCCGCTGCAGCTGCGGCGGCGGCAGCAGCGAAGCCTTGAGCCGTGGGGAGGTGGGTCCCCGCGCTCGGGCGCCGGGGCAGCCCAGGGCCCTCTGCGAGGCCTGCGGCGCGGCTCCTAGGGAGGAGGTGGCGGCCGTGGCGGCCGGAACCGCGACCTTGGCCGGACCCAGCCCCGCGGTGGACGCAGGGCGGAGGCCGAGCCCCGCCAGGAGTCTTTGCCGAGCCGGAGGGAGGCGCATCTGGCGCTTCGGTACCAGCGGCAGCCGGGGGTCCGGAGCGGCTGGAGGAGCGCAGTGGGAACTGGGAAGAGCTAGCCCGGCTGGAGGGCGGACCTCTGCGTCCGGGAGCCGGGTCTCAGGCACCGCTGGGGGCGAAGCCACGCGTCTTTTCGGGCAGCCAGTTTCACACGCGCCTGTGTGCGGTTCCGGGCATCCCAGTAAGCTCTAGCACCGGGGCGCGGGTAACGGGAAGCGCAGAACCAAATCCCTAGCGCCCAGTCACCTCCCCAGACCCCGCCTTGCAGGGACCAGGGCTTTAGGGCTCACGGACCCAACCGCCAGGTCAGACCGCGAACCGGGAGGAGCGCGAGCCCCACCCTAAAGAGGGCGCAGCCGGGAGCTGGGGAGCGGGTGCCGCGCTCCAGAGATTGTGTCGTGGGCGCCGTCCTAGTGGCGGGGAGCGCACCTCCGAGGGGGCATGAGATCGGAGAAATCCCTTACGCTGGCGGCGCCGGGGGAGGTCCGTGGGCCGGAGGGGGAGCAACAGGATGCGGGAGACTTCCCGGAGGCCGGCGGGGGCGGGGGCTGCTGTAGTAGCGAGCGGCTGGTGATCAATATCTCCGGGCTGCGCTTTGAGACACAATTGCGCACCCTGTCGCTGTTTCCGGACACGCTGCTCGGAGACCCTGGCCGGCGAGTCCGCTTCTTCGACCCCCTGAGGAACGAGTACTTCTTCGACCGCAACCGGCCCAGCTTCGACGCCATCCTCTACTACTACCAGTCTGGGGGCCGCCTGCGGAGGCCGGTCAACGTGCCCCTGGACATTTTCCTGGAGGAGATCCGCTTCTACCAGCTGGGGGACGAGGCCCTGGCGGCCTTCCGGGAGGACGAGGGCTGCCTGCCCGAAGGTGGCGAGGACGAGAAGCCGCTGCCCTCCCAGCCCTTCCAGCGCCAGGTGTGGCTGCTCTTCGAGTACCCAGAGAGCTCTGGGCCGGCCAGGGGCATCGCCATCGTCTCCGTGTTGGTCATTCTCATCTCCATAGTCATCTTTTGCCTGGAGACCTTACCCCAGTTCCGTGTAGATGGTCGAGGTGGAAACAATGGTGGTGTGAGTCGAGTCTCCCCAGTTTCCAGGGGGAGTCAGGAGGAAGAGGAGGATGAAGACGATTCCTACACATTTCATCATGGCATCACCCCTGGGGAAATGGGGACTGGCGGCTCGTCCTCACTCAGTACTCTTGGGGGCTCCTTCTTTACAGACCCCTTCTTTCTGGTGGAGACGCTGTGCATTGTCTGGTTCACTTTTGAGCTCCTGGTGCGCTTCTCCGCCTGCCCTAGCAAGCCGGCCTTCTTCCGGAACATCATGAACATCATTGACTTGGTGGCTATCTTCCCCTACTTCATCACCCTGGGCACTGAGCTGGTGCAGCAGCAGGAGCAGCAACCAGCCAGTGGAGGAGGCAGCCAGAATGGGCAGCAGGCCATGTCCCTGGCCATCCTCCGAGTCATCCGCCTGGTCCGGGTGTTCCGCATCTTCAAGCTCTCCCGCCACTCCAAGGGGCTGCAGATCCTGGGCAAGACCTTGCAGGCTTCCATGAGGGAGCTGGGGCTGCTCATCTTCTTCCTCTTCATCGGGGTCATCCTCTTCTCCAGTGCCGTCTACTTCGCAGAGGCTGACGATGACGATTCGCTTTTTCCCAGCATCCCGGATGCCTTCTGGTGGGCAGTGGTTACAATGACCACGGTAGGTTACGGGGACATGTACCCCATGACTGTGGGGGGCAAGATTGTGGGCTCGCTGTGTGCCATCGCCGGGGTCCTCACCATTGCCCTGCCTGTGCCTGTCATCGTCTCCAACTTCAACTACTTCTACCACCGGGAGACGGAGCAGGAGGAGCAAGGCCAGTATACCCACGTCACTTGTGGGCAGCCAGCACCGGACCTGAGGGCAACTGACAACGGACTTGGCAAGCCTGACTTCGCCGAGGCTAACCGGGAACGGAGACCCAGCTACCTTCCTACGCCACATCGGGCCTATGCAGAGAAAAGAATGCTCACGGAGGTCTGACCCATGCAGGCAGGGCCTGCAGGAGGGGAGCACTGAGCTAACAGTCTCTTAGGCTTCCTTCTCATTTCCACTACTCACTCTAGCTTCAGTTGACTTCTTGACTGTCTCCCCTACACCCACTACCTGGCATCCAGGACCAAATACCTGGACTATCAACCTTGTTGCTTAATCCCTGCAGCATTCAAGGTTAATCCATCTAAGTGACATTTTTAAATTCCAGCGGTGCCACCCAATCATGCCCAGCTTCTGTCATATGGATGAGATATACATTTATGTCTGACCTTCCCTCAAGACTGATTTTTCATGTCTGGGACTCATAATATCTCAAGGAACAGCAATGTCAACAGGATGGAAACCAGCCATATCTGAGTCTTCGCTCCCTCCTTAGTGTTCTTTGCTTTGGGTCATGTGTGTTTCCTAGCTTCAGGCCACTTGGTAACTGGAAGAAGCTGGAGGACAGAAGCAGTACTCAACTTGCTGTTATTCCAGTGCCCTGTAACACCCACTGGTCCTCCTGCAGATGACCCTTGGTAGAGTCTTTATTTGCACAGCCTCAAAATAGGTTATTCGTTTCTAAACTTGGATGGAATTAGAGAAAATACAATCAAACTTTACCACTTGGAGGACATGGGGGTTAGTCCAGGACCAAAGGGGCCAATGGATTTATCAAAGTGTGCCCCAGCACAAGAGGCACTGGTGTTTGGTCTACATTTAGTCCTCCCCACTCTGATGCCCTGACTCTCCAGCTTCCAGGAAGGTTCCTTCTCAGAGCCAAATACTCTTTGTGCAAGTGCCTTCCTGAGCAGAAGAACTGGAGAAAGGGAATCACAGAGCCAGGAGGAATGTCTGAGTAGAGTCAAGCAACTGGCTTGACCACAGTCTGAAGCAAGGTGCCACTTAAACAGATACCGTTTTCTCAAAGGGGCAGGGGAATCGTGTTGCAGATGGCAGCCTTTTCTCCTTCATTTTCCCCAAATTTTCTCTACCCTCTACCTTGCTTCCTGGGAATTTGATTTAGGATTGCTGTTGAAGGCTTCCTCGAGCAAACTCCAGCCTAAAGCCCTAGAGAGGTAAAAGCACACATTGGATGGCAGCATGGGTTTCTTCCCATTTTATGGGCATGAAATATGTGGTTTAGAATAAGGAACAAGCATTATTCCTTTGCCAACAGCCTCACTCTAAGAGGCTTTTTTGCTGAGTCAAGCAAACACTTGCCTGCTCTGCCCCCTTGGAGCTGCATTTGACCTGCTCTCACTGGTAAGGTGACGTGGTGGCATTCCCACTTGATCTAAGCCATTTTCTTCCATTGTGAGACCACTGCCGTCTATCCACCTGCCCACCTCCCCTCTTTTCTCTCTCAGTAACATTGCCATTTGTTTTTTGCCTTTGATAAACTGTGATGTACTGTTCTGAGATCTTTTGGGTGCAGTTCTGAAACTGAAAGGACTGTTAACATGTTTTTAATTTTGTATCTGTGCTTTCAGACTCTTTGATGATAATTTTTTTTTTTTTTAATTATTCTCTCGAAGAGCAACTTACAAGAGGACAGCCTTATGAGGGTTTGCTTGAGAGGCAGTGTGGCTTCTGTGACTGCCAGATCTAAATCTCGATCTTGCCATAACTTTACAGGGTAACTTGGGTCCACAGTCCCTCTTTGTGCCTCAGTTTACCCACCCATTAAATGGGAACATTACTGTCTTCCCCTCCCTACCTCATGGGGAATGTCTGGGAAGCTGGGGACATTGCTATGCAAATGTGTGAATCTTAGTCATGGATTTGATTTTTAGTTCTCCCCATACCCCCATAGGAAAGGCCTTCCCCCCGAGTTCCTGCTTTGGATCCAAAGCCTAAGAATAGGCCATTATGGACCATTGGCTCCCTAAATCCCTCCTTGGCCTCTTGGACTGAGCCCCTCAGCCTTTCTTCTTACCCTTCAGAAAGGAGGGTTCTCTTTAGATATGTTCAGGGGGATCCTTCCATGGCTGGAGGTCACCTTGACTGGGAGCTTGGCTTCTCCAAACCTGAAACACAGATAGAGATGTTTATGATGCAAAAACCTGCTCTGAGGTCAGAAAGTGCTAGTTTTCCAAATCTCTCCCATTGCTGCTGGCTATTTGGTGAAAGAAGAGAAAAGCCCATTCCAGAGGCAGAAGGGAAGCTCCCAGCCGAGGGTAAAAGTTGAGACCTATATGCATGTATCTCTGTATATGTGTATGTAATCACCCTCATCACCATCCCTGAGAAAACATTTCATTTTCAAGTCAGAGCACGCCTGAAAGCGTTTGTGGAGAGCCCAGCTCACCAGGGACTCTGGTTGCCGTAGCAACCTTCCAGACTGTTCTCTCGATCTTCTGCTTTGGGCATCAGGGGAGACCAGGGGACTACATCTTCCCAGCTTCTCAAATGGGAGCACCTCCCACATCGTGGCTTAGGGGCTGGGAGTGCCAGGACACGGATGTGGGACTTTTGGAAAATGTGGAGGAAGCAGGGCCTCAAAGCTTCCTGTCTGGACTTTTCTTCCTAGTTTCCCCACCCAGTCATTGAAGCTGCCTCCTCTTACTCCTGATTCTTCAGAAATTTGAATGTTAAGCAACCAGTTAAACCAACGTCAGTATTAATTTTTTCAAGCTGTCGAGGGGAGCCCTTAGAGGGGACAACTTCTCCTTGGAGTGGCGGCCAGGCTGGGCCTCACCAGGTGTGATCATGGTCTTAGATACCATGGAGTTCCCGTCTCCGCAGAGGCAGGCTCTTCCCAGCTTCATGAGAGGTGGAGAATTGCAACTTCTTCCTCCCCGGGAACAGTCTATCTAGCTCCTGAGAGGAATCTCAAAGATCTTTCTTCTCAAGACATCGAAGAAAAACTGAGAGGCTGTAGCTCGACCTAGTTTCTGTGAAGAATTTTGTCAAGTGATCCCTCTCTGACCCTGAGCCTCTTTATTTGGATTTTGTGCCTTGAGCACCAAGAGAAATTGCACTCTGTGTTGCCTGGACAGCTGGGGTGGTGATTCACAGGAAGGGTCCAAGCCATCACTACACCTGACTCAAGCCGGAAAGAGCTCCCAGAGGACTTCCTGGAACTGCCAGCCTCAGCCTGAGATGCGGGATATTCGTCCCCAAGGAGCGAGGAGGGACAGCTCGCCGTCTTTGCAGGTGAGGTAGGTTCTACTGGAGGGGAATTTCTTTTTTGGCTCAGTCCTGCAGGCAAAATTAGAATGGAGTGGGGAGAGAGAGAAGGTGGGGAAGCGTGTGCATCTGGAGAGATGCAGAGTTTTCATTCCCCTTCCCTCAGGGGCTACCTCGCTTTTTCTGTGTTTTTCTCTTTGACTCCGTTGACTTCAGTTTCTTTTTTCTCTGTTTCTGTCCCCTTGATGCTGCTGGTCCCTTTAAAAAATTATCTCTTTTTCTGTGCATTTTTCCCTTTCCTTCTTTTCATTCTTACTGTTTCTGCCTTTTCTTCCCCTTTCTCCAGTTTTCTTCCTTTTGGTTTTCCCCGTCTGTTGTTTTACCATCTTCTTCCTTCTATGTGTGTCTTCCTGCCTGTCTTTCTCCCTCTCTCCACCTTTTCAGTGGCCGGGAGCACCTAGAGTGTTGACGTCGAGGTCGCACATTGAACTCTAGGACAGCTGTGCTTGCTAAAGTCTGTCTGCAGCAGGAGTATTCCACTTTTTCCTGACTTCTCACTCTGCCATTCTTTCCTACCATGCTCACCTCTGTGGGGGCAAGTCCTGAACCTACCAAGCAAGATGAGACTGCCATGGGCTCAGAAAAATGTCTCCCAGAAATTTCCTGAACCTGCAAGCATAAATGAGAGAAGGCAGGCTGGGAGGGAGAGAATGACCCTGAGAAGTCTCAGACAAATCCTCTGCTGAGTAGCCCTGGACCACCTCAGGGTCTCCAAGCTTAGGAGGCTGGCAGAGAGGTCAAAGACAGAGGAACAGTAGAAATGTCAAATAAACAGAAAAAAGAGGGCTTAGGAGGCAGGCATAAGGTTGGAGTTAGCCTGGAAAAAGCCTTAAATCGGGGATGGCCTTAGAACTGCCTTTAATTCACTTGAAGGTTTTGTTAGTATCTGGCTGTCTCTCTCGGGTACTGAAGGCAGAACAAAAGGAAAGGACATAAATCTCAGTGGTGCAAGGTGCAGGGAACACTCCTTGACAAGGAGGATTAAGATTCACCAGGCAGTCTGCAAGGATAATTGATGGACTCCTTGCTAGAAGTCTTAGAGCATGGGCTGAGTCCCACCTGCAGCGGGACATTAGGACAACCTGAGGGGCCCCCAGGGGGTTGAAGGTTGTGCTATTACAATTGACCCCAGATAAGTTTTGGGGGGTAATACAAATGCTCTAAAGCAGGATTGTAGTAATAATCATACAACTCTAAAAATCGCACCCCAAAATCATTGAATTGTGAAGAAAAAAAAAAAGAAAGAAAGCAACGAGTCTAATAATCTGGGAGTTTTCCATCTGGGCTGGGAGAACGGTTTGGTCCTATAAATCTAGAAGCTTAGCATGTCTAAAAATGGACCAGACAATATCTAGAATAGAATGACAGTTTTTTTCTTCTGCCACATGGGGACACTTTAGAGCTTATATGCAGTTGATCGTTGCTATTCATGCACAATACCACGAACTGGTGTGTGTGTGTGTGTGTGTGTGTGTGTGTGTCTGCATGTGCTTTGTTTTGATATCAAATTGTTACGAGAGTTACATGCTTTTTTCTTTTTTTTTCCTCTAAAGATATGTCATGCCATTTTTTGGGTAAGTGCAGGGCATAATTAGCATGCATTGAACTATGATATATATGTTGAACATTATTCATTATATAGGACTATGGCCTTGAGCTTGCCCAGGGAACTTACACTTTGCTGGCAAAAAGAAAAAAACTCCAAGAAAAGTTCCCACAAACCAAAAACCCCACCAAATCCCTGCACCTGTAAACTCAGAATTCCTTAAGAGATTGCACAGGGCCCAAGGTTTTATTTATTTATCTACTATGGTTATTATTTTATTTTTGAATTTTTTGAAATTCTTTTTTTGTGGGTACATAAAGGTTTTATTTTCCCTGGCCCCTTCCCTACAGTCCCTCTACAGTCGTTATTGATGCTTAACAGCCCTATGACGAGGTCCCAGCCGTCTTTGGTGCTTCGGGTAAACAAAAGAAGTGGGCGGTAACGGCCTTCATTTGTCTTACTGAGCCTTGCGATGATTCTCTCCCAGACTCTGATCTCCTCTTGGCCTGCTTTGCCTTGTGCCCACCGGACCCTCCCTTGCCTCCCCTTGGTGCTTTCCTCAGATGCACCAGCCAGTCCTGTGGCTTGTCATTTCTCCTCTCCGCTGGCTGAGCCCTTGCTTGCAGCGGCATTTCTATCTGCCTGCAACTCAACATACATTCCAAGATAGATTCCCAGAGAGCGTGGTCCTTCCAGGACAATCTGGCTGGAGCTGCCATCCTGGCTCACATGGGTTTTGACTGTGTGTTATTGCCATGGGAAGGAAGTGAGGAGGAAAGTGTGCTCCAGTCCTACCTTGTCACAGTCACTTGGGGAGGAAAAGAGTTCCATTTACTAGGTGGTAGGAATTCCTCTCTCCATCCCACTTCATATTTTGCCTCGGGTTGCACAGATAGCTCATGGCAGAACAAGGTCTGGAGCTTGGCCGTTGGCAGGGAGAGGGATCTTCCCAGACATAGGCCGCGGGGAGGAAAGACAGATGGGCTCTTAGCCTCTCATCTTGCCAGGTCTCCTGATGAACCACTTTTCTGAGCTGGGCTTGAGGTCTCTGTGGGGTAGGGGATGGTCATGTTTTTCACGTCCCTTTGTTCTGAACTTGAGAAAGTATTTCACCCTGCCTCTTGGTCTTCTTGGTCCTCATCCCCTGGCTTCACCTGGTACCCTAAAGGGGGAGTGGAAATCGATCAGCCACTGCCTTTGAAGGGTTATCAAAGCAGCTGCTGTGTTTGAAGGTGCACAGTAACAACAGGAGAGTGACTCCCTAGTTTTCAGAACAAAAGAGGAAAGGTTCCTACCCTACAGGAAGTATCATTCACACTGGTCTAACCTTGGCTATCACTTGACCTGTTTGGGGACTGGCCCTGATGAGATTTATTACAATTTTTTTTTTTTTAAATCCAACTCCAACCTCTTCATTGTTACTCTAAAGAGAATTCCTCATTCCTCGGTCACGAGCCACAGCAGATACACTTTACCTCCTCCTAGAAAACATTTTGGAATCTTAAGCAGCTTCTGCTGCAGGCTGCAAGGAGCGCAGACAGACCCTGGCTCTTTGGTGAGAGCAAAGCCGACATTTCAAAAGGAAATTGCAGCCACGCAGTCTGCTGGCGCTGCTATTTTTGACATGCTTGCTGTTCTCTCAGGGCTTGACAACCGCTGTCTCCAGGAGACAGACAAACCTGCTCTTGGCAGCAGAGACACTGCTTTGAAAAAGAACATAGGAAGACAGTCCTGCAACTGGGAGGGGCGGGGAGGACTTGCCACTGGAAGCGTGGTACCTGGCTAGTGGGGCTGCAGATCTGAGGCTGCAGGATTTATCCTCACCCAGGGAATCCTGACCTTGCGTTGCATCCTTCCCAGTGGGAATAGTCCTAGCAAGAATAAGAATGGTGCCATTCATTTACAGAACATTTTCAAACACGTTCAGTGCTTTCAGACATCGTGCTGTTTAACAAAGGAGTGAAGAACATAGTTGCTGGAGCCAGATCGTCGCGGCTCAAATCCCTCCTTTGCTGGGTAACATTGAGCAAGTTATAAAACAGTTCTGTGGCCTCAGTTTCTTTTTCTGTCAAATGGAGGATAATAGTACCAATCTGATAGGGTTGTTTTGAGGATTAAATGGATTAATGTATGTACAGTGTTTAAATGTACAATGTCAGCTGTTATTATCATCCTTCAGCAATGAAATGAGGCAGGTAGGCTAGGCTTTGTTTTTTTCTTTGGCAGATAAGAAAACTGAAGCTCAGAGGAGTTGTGATGTATTTAAGGGCACACAGTAATGTGTGTTTCATCCTCTCCAGGGGAGTTGGAACAGAATGGAATGCAGTGAGGGTCTAACTGTTATTGGACAAGAAGAATGAAGCCATAGCTCCTAAATGTGTATATAGACTTCTGTTTACATGCCAGCTTGTCTCTGATGGAGCAGCAGCGGGTGTCCTGTGCTTTTGTTCCCTATGAGTCTCTGAAAGTGCGCACACACACACACACACACACACACATGCGTATACATACATACATATATACACACATAAATATATATACATACATACACATATATACACATACATACATACACAAATACACACACATACACATATATACACATATACACACACAAAACCACATATACACACACATATATATACACAAACATAAATATACACATGCACATGTATACACACGCACATGTATACACACATATATGCACACACAAACATATATACACACATGTAGGCACAGGCACATACATACATGCTTATACATATACCCATATATATACACACACACATATGGTGCTATATTTTCTATATGTGTGTAGCATATATACATGGAACATCTTTCTATGGAGCCCTTCCTCAGTACTGCCACTGATCTCCCTCTCCCATTTTAACATTCTCAGTTGTTGACACTCCACTCGAGTTTTCCTCACACAGCTGCTCATGCCTTCTTCCTTGGGACGAATGCAGGGTCTTAGAGTTAGCAGAAGGGACAGAACCCACAAGCCAGACCCTGGCTCAGAGTTTTCCCACACTGTTCCAGTGGCTTTCAAACTTCCACCGTCCTGGTCCTCATCCTCAGCATGCATTCTGTTCCCCAGTCACCTTCATGGACCCCTTTGCAGGTGGGGGTAGCCTTTAATCTCTTGTTGGTATGTTTCTGCTTTCCTGTCCTTCTTTGAGGTGGAGGAGACAGGAGGCCTTGTAGTTGGAAGAAGCCAGCTCCCCTGCCCTTGTGGGTCTCCATTGGCCTTCACTCCGCCTAAAGAGCATTTATGACAACTCTTGTTAGGGGTCTTGGCACGGGCCAGATTGCAGTCTTCACCCTCAGCTCGCTGCCATAGCCACTACAGCTTCTTACAAAGGTCCCATCCCAGGGCAAGGTGACGTGGCTGCCCTCATGTTTGAGGATTCTGAGCTTGCTGGCTTGCCTGCCATGGGAGTTGGAGAACTGGTCTGAATCACTGTTTATTAGCTGTACCTCATTTAACCTCACCAAGCTTCAGTTTCGTCATCTGCAAAATAAGGAAGCTAACATTACTTGCTTTACACAGTTGCTGTGAGATTCAGAAGAGGCAGCCAGTTAAAGAGTTTAGCAGGAAATAAACTCTTAGCAAAGTGTGGCTCTTCCCACTGCCAATCAGCAGAGAGACCCTTAGAGGCACCAAACACCCATCTGAGAGTGGGGCCGAAACTACCTGCACGTCAGAGAAAGGCAGGGTCCCTGCCGACTGCAGTTTTGTTCTCTGAAATAAACATTTAAATGAAATATGACATAAAAAATAGACTCAGGATAGCTAGCTATTTTTACCAGAAGGCTCTTTGCCTAGAGGATTCACAGCAGAATTTCTTTAAATAATTGCACTTACGGTGTGATTTAATATACAGAAATATAATCTGAATATATCTTGGAAGAATAGGATGGATATACTGGTAATATGTATATACTTTAACAAAGTTTGTTTCCAGCCAAACTAGAATGAGAATTCTCACTTAACCCTTCCCTCAAGCCCTGGAGCATTGCAGAGGGTGGTGCTGAGGGCCACAGATGGAGGGGGCAGTGAATGCCTCTTTATGAAGAAGGAGACTGATGCAGAAAAGTGAAGTGAAGAGAAGAGAAGTGAAATAATTTGCCCAAGATCACACAGGAAATTAGGGGCAGAACTGTGCCTGGGACCCAAATTTTCTAACTCCAACTCCAGCATATTTTCCCATGGGAAATGGAACTGTAAGGATTACCTAAACACACTAAACACACACACACACACACACACACACACTTAAAAATAACTATTCATTTTCTACCCAACCAAACTCCTTAGCAGAGCTGCCCATAGAAAATGGAATTAAGTGATTTTAAATTTTATCTTTCCCTCCCCTGAGTTTCCAGGGCACAGAGGCAGTGAGCCTAGCTAGAGAAGCCCAGAACCAGATGACCAGCTTCTGGATTTTTAAGGAAGGACTAATGACTGAGGACTAGTGCAGGCCCAAGGTATTTAGCACTGGACAAAGAGAGGCTCATGTACAGGCTTTGGGCTTCTAATCTCACTGATTAAGGGATTCTTTAACCTCTTAAGGCTTTATTTTTTCTGTTAAATTTAGTGACTAGACAGAAGGAAACTGTCATAGATTGGAAATCAGGAAGTCAAGGGGTTATCTGAGTCTTCTGAATTTTATAGCGGAAGGAAGGGATGCAGAAGGTCAGCATCTTACCCAGGAGCGCTGACTTCTGATGCCTTGGGAGGCAGAAACCAGCTTCTAGACTCTTCCCTGCGCTTTGTTGCCCAGATAGAGAAAGAGAAGTTACTGTCAGTTACAGAGCTCTTTTACAAATCACAGGACCAGGGTCAGGAGGAAGAACGTGTCCAGAAGACCTGGTAGTTGAGCCATAAATCAGCCAGGCACTCCCCAGCTGCTTTAAGGCAATTTGGCATCGGTGGAAAGAGAAAAAAGGTCCGGTATGGTGGGGAAAATAGCTGTGTTCCCTGCAGAAGACTGCTTTCTGTGCTTCAGGGGAAGGATCGCGTTCACCCAGGAGAGCATACGTGTGCACACGCAGGTGCTCAGGCACACCCTCCCCAACCAGACCCTCTACTCACTTGGACATGTGTGTGTATGTGTGTGTGTTTTGTTTTTCTTTTTTCTGCATCTGCAATCTTCTGGTTTATGGTTTTACATGCCTCCAGCAATTCCAAATTGCAATCACAGAGCACCTTCCCTAAAACTGGGCAGATTACCTTCTAAGAGGTCCTCAACTGTCACTTGTGGCTTGTGAGTCACATGGGACACAACACTAAGAAATACTGGAATATTTCACACACACACATCTGAAGTTTTGGTTTCTCTTAAAAGCAAAGGTCTGGGCTTCTTGATCCTGCACGTTTGCTTTCCACCCACCATCAGCAAAAGCTGAGGGACAGCGGCCCCCTGCAGAAGGACGTGGGTTCTCTTTGCCCAGTGCCCATCACTTCTTAGTCCCTGCCGCTGAGGCTGGGCCGTCTGTCATTTTTTTTTTTTTTAGACGGAGTTTCGCTCTTGTTTCCCAGGCTGGAGTGCAATGGCACGGTCTCAGCTCACTGCAACCTCCGCCTCGCAGGTTCAAGCGATTCTCCTGCCTTAGTCTCCTGAGTAGCTGGAATTAGTGCCCGCCACCAGGCCTGACTAATTTTTTGCATTTTTATTAGAGAGGGGGTTTTACCATGTTGGCCAGGCTGGTCTCAGACTCCTGACCTCAAGTGATCCGCCCGCCTTGGCCTCCCAAAGTGTTGGGATTACAGGTGTGAGCCACCGTGCCCGGCCCGTCTGTCAGTTTTAATTACGCCCCTAGCCATGTTTTTTCATAGGTGGGAGATATTTCTCTCTATGTACATTTCTACCAAAGTTTAGAAAAGGAAAGATGGAAAGAGTATCATGTTTAGGGAAAACGATACCTGGCTTATGTCACCTGCTAACCCCTGGGGACACTGGTGCTTGCGGCCATACTCAGAGCCTTCCCGTGTGATTTCATCTAAGTGGCTCAGAATCAACTATCTGACTTCGAAGTAGCAGGTCAGATGGAGATGGGAGTATGTGTGTTTGCTGGAAAAAACAGAAATGAGAGCAGAAATGAAGGCTGCTTGCCGGGAGGAGCCGGTTCCAGCTACCCACGAGAGATGGAACTGTGAGGCTGCACAGAGAAGAAGGCACTGGAGAGTAACAAGAGCACGCCATGTTCTGTGTCCAGTTAAGCAGACAGGGGCATGTGTGATGTAATTCAGAACTCCCAACCAAAATGACAAAAATGAGAAATCAGGCAAACTTATGCGTTCAGAGATGTATCCAATTAGAGAACCGCCTCCCGTTTCTGTGATGTCAGACTGTGGAGCACTACTCCACTCCTGCTGGCTAGGACTGAGTGGGCGTCAGAGTGGGGATTCATGAGTGGCATCATGTGGCTTTCCTGATAACGACTGGCCACCCAGCCATGGGCTATGCATCTGTCTGTTTGCTTCTGCGATGTCATGAGGCCCATGGCCATCCCCGGATTCGATCTTGCCTCTCCTGGGTTATTCCCATTTGGTTTCAGCTCTCAGGTGGAATCTTAACAGCCAATTCCTATGCACGTTGTTAACCAAATCAAAAATTGTAACATGGATTTTTTTTACAATCACTTTTCTAACTAAAACCTTTTGATGAAAACATTCATGATAACCTTTACTAACTATCCTATTTATGAAATCTTACTCACAATCTGAGAAAGATGCAAATACCAGCAGTGAGTTGTATGTAACCAGGTTTTCTCAGTATTCTTTTCCATCTTCCTAAACACTGTTTTCAAGTGCGACATTTGTCCTTTCTCCCAAAGCATTTCTGGTGCTGACACACCACAGTTGGACCTGGTTCCTCTGGTGCTTGGATTTCAGTCCCCTGGAAAGCTGTTTTCTGCTAGGTGTTTTTCGTTTATTTGTTTTGTTTTGTTTTGTTTTTTTGGTGCTGCTGAGGGCTCTTACCTCTGACCCTCCTCTGCTCATCCAGCAAGGCCTGAGGCTTGCTGTCTGCTCCTCACCAACTGGCCCAGGCTGAAATTCCTTCTTCCGTGGTGTCCCTTCTGTGCTCAGAGGCAAAAGCAGAAAGGATGTAGTTGCTCTTGTCCTGTTGTTGCCTTTGTACCAATTCCTTTTCTGTACATCTTGAGCCATGAGGAAAAGTTTCTGGTATTAAAGCCACTAAAAGTCAGAAGAAGTGGACTGTGGGGTGGGTGAGGATTGCATCCAGTTCTGGGTCTGTCACTAACCTGCTGTGTGACCCTACGCATGTCACCTGCCTGGCCCTCAGCAAATGGTAGCCATTAGTATTGTTCTCCCACCAGAGTCTTCACTGTAAAGTGAGGTCATTGGATTCGACGACTGGGTTTCTGCTTGAAAATTCTGCAGATACCCAAGCGTATTAATCAGATGTGCAGCTGGCTTCCTGAAAACTTGACAGACTTTATTGCTTGGCTTTTGCCACTGGAGTGATGTTTGAAAAAGAGTGTTGGAGTTACTAGGTTTTCAACTTTATGTAGAATCACTGAATTTCAGAGCTCATATACTCCAGTCTATTATTTTACAAAGATCAGAACTTACATTTAAAAATATACTGAGCAGGTTGTAGCAAAGTTTTGAAAGAGATACAATAATTTTTGTCTACTGTCAAGCAATGATAAACGTCTTCCTTCTCCTTCCTTTCTGCTTCTATTCCTTCCTCCCTCCTTCCTTTCCTCCTCTCCTCCATCCTCCCTCTTGCTTTCCTTCCTTCCCTACCTCTTTTCCTCCTTCCTCCCCTCCATCCTCCCCTCTTTCCTCCTTCCTCCTTCTTTCCTTGCTTCCTTCTTTCCCTCCCTCCCTCCTTCCTTCCTTCCCTCCTTCCTTCTTTCCTTTCTCTCGCCCTTCCCTCCTCCTTCCCTCCCTCCTTTCTTTCTATTTTTCTTAGATGAAGTCTATCCTAGTTATTAAGTGATTCCAGATCCTTCTTTATTTCGGTGTTGCAAAATAAACATTCCTTGGTTTTGGCCGTTTCAAGCACCTTGGCATTATGATGGGAAAAATGCTGGGCAAGAAAAGACATTTCTATATTAAGGAGAAGCAGGGGAGTGCGGCCCAGCAGGGATGCGAACCAGTATTCCCTGGGTCTCAGACTCCACACTAGAGGAAGAAGTCTGTAGAAAGGACAAAGGAAAGCAAGGTTGGTGTTACTCTCTGGTATCCTTAGACAAAATAGAAGCTGGCTTTTTCCATTTCTGGGAGAGAGCAGTGAGCAGCCCCAAGGGCAGGCATTGGATTGTAGTGCCTGGGTCACCTCACTGTGCCACAGGGTGGCTCTGGGATAGAAAAGTCCCTGGAAAAGTGTCTAGCTCTGACCTCACAGCTCTGCCCTGGGAAGCTTCCGAGCTGGGGCCTAGCCCTGCACGGCTCCACCAAGGTCCTGCTGCTTTTTGACGTGTGTTCATCATTCTCATCCCTCTCAGCTTCCTTCCTACTCTTAGTGCAGCCTCATGAAGCCTCACAATCCCTGGACGGGGATAGGAAGCCCGTGTGGGCTCCTAATGTGCTGTTTGACCTTCAGCAAGTTGCTTCAATTGAACACTTTATTTTCAGACTCTAAAAGGAATATCTGCTCATCATAGAAAATTACCCCAATTTAGAAAACTATAAGGGAGAAAATAAAAATCCCATATCCCCACCACCAGAGACACTCAGTGATGGGACTTGGTTGTATTTTTTCCCCAGACTAACTTTGTCTTTGTCTGTATGTGTATCTCTATAGAGACACTTAGTGTTGGAACTCGGTTGTATTTTTCCCGCAGACTAACTTTATCTATGTCTGTATGTGTATCTCTATAGAGACACTCAGTGTTGGAACTCGGTTGTATTTTTCCCCCAGACTAACTTTGTCTATGTCTGTATGTGTATCTCTGTAGAGACACTCAGTGTTGGAACTCGGTTGTATTTTTCCCCCAGACTAACTTTGTCTATGTCTGTATGTGTATCTCTGTAGAGACACTCAGTGTTGGAACTCGGTTGTATTTTTCCCCCAGACTAACTTTGTCTATGTCTGTATGTGTATCTCTGTAGAGACACTCAGTGTTGGAACTCGGTTGTATTTTTCCCCCAGACTAACTTTGTCTATGTCTGTATGTGTATCTCTGTAGAGACACTCAGTGTTGGAACTCGGTTGTATTCTTCCCCCAGACTAACTTTGTCTATGTCTGTATGTGTATCTCTGTAGAGACACTCAGTGTTGGAACTCGTTGTATTTTTCCCCCAGACTAACTTTGTCTATGTCTGTATGTGTATCTCTGTAGAGACACTCAGTGTTGGAACTCGGTTGTATTTTTCCCCCAGACTAACTTTGTCTATGTCTGTATGTGTATCTCTGTAGAGACACTCAGTGTTGGAACTCGGTTGTATTTTTCCCCCAGACTAACTTTGTCTATGTCTGTATGTGTATCTCTGTAGAGACACTCAGTGTTGGAACTCGGTTGTATTTTTCCCCCAGACTAACTTTGTCTATGTCTGTATGTGTATCTCTGTAGAGACACTCAGTGTTGGAACTCGGTTGTATTTTTCCCCCAGACTAACTTTGTCTATGTCTGTATGTGTATCTCTGTAGAGACACTCAGTGTTGGAACTCGTTGTATTTTTCCCCCAGACTAACTTTGTCTATGTCTGTATGTGTATCTCTGTAGAGACACTCAGTGTTGGAACTCGGTTGTATTTTTCCCCCAGACTAACTTTGTCTATGTCTGTATGTGTATCTCTGTAGAGACACTCAGTGTTGGAACTCGGTTGTATTTTTCCCCCAGACTAACTTTGTCTATGTCTGTATGTGTATCTCTGTAGAGACACTCAGTGTTGGAACTCGTTGTATTTTTCCCCCAGACTAACTTTGTCTATGTCTGTATGTGTATCTCTGTAGAGACACTCAGTGTTGGAACTCGGTTGTATTTTTCCCCCAGACTAACTTTGTCTATGTCTGTATGTGTATCTCTGTAGAGACACTCAGTGTTGGAACTCGGTTGTATTTTTCCCCCAGACTAACTTTGTCTATGTCTGTATGTGTATCTCTGTAGAGACACTCAGTGTTGGAACTCGGTTGTATTTTTCCCCCAGACTAACTTTGTCTATGTCTGTATGTGTATCTCTATAGAGACACTCAGTGTTGGAACTCGGTTGTATTTTTCCCCCAGACTAACTTTGTCTATGTCTGTATGTGTATCTCTATAGAGACACTCAGTGTTGGAACTCGGTTGTATTTTTCCCCCAGACTAACTTTGTCTATGTCTGTATCTGTATCTCTATAGAGATCATTCAGCATTTCATTTGAAAAGCTTCCTATTATATCTCTAGTTTTCTCAGGCAATTACTACATAGCCGTCATAGAGATGCAGCATTCTTTTGGTAACCCACTTCCTATTGGACATTCAGGTTGCTTCTAATGAATGATGCTACAACGAACACTTGTAGTGTAGCTATTTGTTCACATTTATGACTCCTTTCTTGGCTGTACTCCTAAAAGAGTCAAGAGATGTGAACCAAGTGAGCAATTAATTTTCTAGGTATCACCTTTCTCACCTATAGTAAAACAACAACAGAAACAACAATCACTGATAGCAGCGGACACTCACGTAGCATCTTGTGTGCCAGGCATGTCTCTGAGGTCTTATGTGTACCAACGCATTTAATCGTCCCAGTTGCCCCGTTATTATCTCCATTTCACAGAAGTAGCTTGCCCAGAGTCACACACAACCAATAAGTGGGGTGCTAGGATTTCAGCCTAGGCAGTCTGGCTCCAGAGTTGTGCTCTTATCTGCTAAGCTAGTATTGCCCCTGTGGGATGAAAGAGCTAAAATGAAGAATCCCTGGGGTCCTGTTACCTGGGAACATCGCTGATGTAGCATGGAATCCTGCAAATAATGCTAGAATGGAGTAATGCAGTTGCCTGATGAGAGTTCACCGGCTCCTGTCATCCTCTTCGTCCTCCCATTTGTGTGTTTGACGAGCTTGGGGTCTCTGTGTTTTTGAGTGCATGTGCGATATGCGTGTGTTTGTATAGTTTTATGAATGGAACGGACTTAGCAGAGTGTGAAGCAAGAAAGCCTGAAAATCTATTGACACAACAATAAAGCACTCATAATTGATGCTGTTAGTTATAGATAACTCATCATTGTTTCCTTTTTATCTTAAGGTTCCCAGGCACTTTGGCTGGGAAATGTGTCATTTTGTAATTGGAGTTTCACTCCGGTGGAGCAGGAATAGGATGGGATTTGGCCATCTATTATAACCCCATCCCCCCAAAGCATGTCTGTACTTATCGTCTGAGGAGGGTGCTTCCCCTCCTTGAGCTGATTTGCCTGTGCTGTCCAGAAGCATTGCTGGATATGATTATCCAGTAGAAAAGGAGCTAATCGAAAACTTTTCACTGGCATAATGTGTCCACATTGCTCTTATTGCTTGCTAAATATAGAGGTTGCCAGGACCCCTTGAAATTTTGATTCAGAAGATCTGGGAGAAACCTGAGAATATGCTTTTTTAAAAAACGTGCTCTGAGTGATCATCTTCAGGGAGTTTGGGGAAGTCTTAGGTAGCAGGTCTCAACCTTCATAGGATATCAGCATCACCAGATTCTTTTGAAAAGAGTACCACTTCCTGTCCTTCTGCTGACTGCCTGCCCTAATTTGAATAAGTGATCTAGGGTGGTTTCCAAGTGCAGGATTAAAAAAAAAAAATGTCTCTAGAAGTTCTTGTGTGCAGCCATAGTTGGGTACCCCCAGCCTAAGAAGTTCTGGTGATAATATCGCACCTATACATTTAATTGCACTTCACATTTTACAACTCTCTTTCACCATTGAACATCGTAACAATTCACTAAGGTCAGTAAAGCAGGCATTATTATATTGACCTTGGCCGAGAGAGGTTGATTGAATTGCCTAAGGCTGCACAGCTTCTCTCTCAGTCAGCAGCAGCTGTTCTCTACTTGGCTCATGGCCAGTCCTGCCAGTTCTTTTAGGAAGGGGCAGCCTCCACTCCCCTGAGACTCTCAGGATGAAATCAGTTGCCTCTCCTAGTGCTGATGCTCGCGAGGCTCTTTCTGCCCCTTCTCAGCCACATCTTTTCTACTGCAGCCACTCTTCCTGCTCAGAGGGCCTCTCTCTGAAAGGTGCAGTTGCGTTTCCCTCCCATGCTCCATCCCACTTAACAGTTAGGTCATGGCACTGAGGGATGTACAGCTTGGAGCCTGGACAGTCCACATCCTCCACCGTGGTCTGAGGACAGAGACATGCTGTCCCCAAGCTCCAGCCCCTTCGATGCCATCTTGCAGAAAGCACCGTGCACGGTGCATGGCAGGAGCCGGGAAAGTCTCATCCCAAACACCGCTGCCCCCGGCTACAGCCTCACACCCCCATCCCAAATTCTCACATCCACCACCAAAGCTTCCTTCACCCCTGCATCCCACGCCGGATAACCTGAAAGCCCACCTGAGTCCTTCCTGGGAGACGGCTGTGTGGGGCTGGAGCCCCCTGCAGTGGTGAGTCCCACTCCGGACACCTGGCCAATGGGAGCTTAACAAGGTGGCCAGCGAAAGAGAACAAGGGGCAGATGGCAGCTGCCCCTTCCGCCATCCTCCACCCCGCAACCAACTGCGGGCTCAAAATCTCTCCCGATTCAAACCGATGACTTTTGTTTCTCTTTACTGTTCCTCTCCTTGTCCAAACCTTTTCCTTCACACAGGCTGTATCTTGGAGAGACTCCCAGTGACTGCAGACTTCCTGTGTCAGAATCCTGCAGCCTCTGTCCCTGGGCTGCTTGGCTGGAGTGGGAGGCTGCGGGAGAAGGCGGGGTTTGCCTTGCAGGCAATGCAGGCAGTGGCGCTGCACCCAGGGAAGAGTTCCAAACGCTGATTCTCCCCATTCCCTTTACCTACCTACCTATTCAGCAGCCTTGCAACTGAGACGAAGCCACCGGCTAGCAGACTCTTGCAGGATATCGTTCACTTTCCTCTCTCTGGCCCTGCCCACCACGGGTTGTTGGTTTTGTGAGTTGGTGTGGGGGAGTCAGCAGGGTCCTCAGTGACTTCTGATCGTTCAGCACTGACTTTCAGGAAAGGTAAGCTCTCTGCCAACAAAGCTGGTCCCCACTGTGCCTCCTCCTCTTATACAACAACCTTAGGTGGCTTTCCTGCCAGGTGAGAGGATTTGCAAGGACTGCGGAGGAATATGGGACCGACGAGCTCTCCTTTCTCGAAACAGAGGGAGCCTTGGTGCAGATGCACAAAGTGGTCCTTGAAGTTGCATGCGGCCCAGAGCGGCTGGCTTGGTGGATCTTTACTGTTCTGGCTGGACATTGTCAGGCAGCTACCAGAGGGTCCAAGAGTCCTTCACAATATCCCCTTATCACCCACAAGCAGCCAGCCAAGTTGGTACTGCTTGATCCCGTCCTGCTGACGGTGGATTGGACCAGGGTTGAGCCTGAGAGCCAGCCAGCATGAGCCTCTTTCCTAGAAACCATTAGTCAGGAAAAAAAGGTTCTGGTTCAGTCTGGGCTAGCCTCTCTATGGAAGAGATGGAAAACCTCCCAGCCATGGGAGCTAGAAGGGATCGGATCCATCCTCCAGCTCCTCTTTCTCTTTTTATAAATGCCAAAAAGAATTGGGGTCCTGAGTGATGACTTGATTGGCCCAAGGCCACATGGCTACTACGACTACTTTATAACAGAGCTGGATTTTGGAGTCCAATGTGTTAATTCACTTACTCCCTTGGCTAAGACACAAAGCTTCTGAAAATAATCTTTTATGAGAGCTTCCATTCAGCTCAGACTTTGAAGAAATGATAGTTGTTACGTACTATATACGGAGAGGGTGCAGGTCTCAGTATCATACTGATCTGGGCTCAAACCCTGGCTCTCCTAGTCACTAGTGTTGAGATCTTGGGCACATTTCTCATACACCTTGTGTTCCTCCAGTATAAAATGGGGATCACTCTGGTCTCCTCGCAGAAACATGGCGAGGGTGTTCTATTGAGTAGAAGATATGCTTAGCAAATACTCATTGCTAAATAAAACAAGGCTTCCTGGTCAAAATGAGTAATAGCTCCCTCCTTCCTAGTGCTCTGATTCTGAAGCTGGTGTAGTTGTGGAATTATTTAGTGCCCTCATGTTTGTGGTTGGGACCAGAGAACAGGGGCCTTTCTTTGCTTTTCTTCAGACCCCAGGGGAATGCTCTGCACAGAGCCTGGGTGTCATCAGTCAGCCCACGACCATGCCTTGTAGGCTTGGGAAAACTCAGACAGAGAGGGAAATGTGAGACTCTGGCAATGTGAAAAACCAAGTACCTCTCTATTACTTTTTTTCTAGCCTTGTGAAGTTTGTTCAGCCTACAACCCAGCATTGATTAAAGGCCTGCTCTGTTACCCCACCCCAGTGGCAGTGCACCCACTGGGTAAGATAAAGTGAGGGGTGCAGGGACGCACAGGTAGAAGGAGATCCTTCAGGCCTGGTCACATCTGAGGTTATGGGGCGGTGGCCTGATACCCCTGAGACAATACGCTTTTTGATACTCTTTTGAGGGTGGCTGCAGAGGACATTGGCTTGTACCTCTGGCCTCTCTGTTCATTCTTCACCTCATAGAATGAACATTTGTGGGCCTGCATTGAGGCACTGTTTTGTCCTTGTTATGTGCTTCATGCCCTAAATCACCACATCTGAATTCAATTCCTAGTCACTCACCTGTCTCTAGAACCTCTTTCTAGACCCAGAGAGGGTCCTGCCTCTCTCAATCTTCCCTCTGTCCTCATTGCTCTAAATCCTAAATCTCCTTCAAAGACCACCTAGCTCATATCCAGCTTTCTTCATGAAGTCTATATGTGGACTGGACCATTCCTTTTGCACTCAGCAGAGGTTACCCTGTGTTGCTGTACATTTTTAGACTGTAAGAGTCCTTTCTAGACATACATGTACAACCAAACCCTCACCTCAAGGGGTCAACAACCTAGTTGAAAATATGTCTTAGGTACAATTGGGCTGCCATTTTCTTGAAGGCAGGGCCCTGTCTCATCGTTTTTATTCCTCAGAGCACAATATCAGGGAACTATAGGCTGCATATAACAGTGGCATTAAAAAAAAGAGAACATTTTTTATCTCATAAGAAATGGAGTCTTGAGGAAGGACAGCTTCAGGATTGGTAATGCATCAGTTAGCTATGGCTACGTAGCTAATCAGTTCAAAACTGAAGAGTTTGGAACACCACTATTACTTTATAGCTCCCAATTCAAGCAAGTCAGCAATTTTGGCTGAGCTCAGCTAGGCAGCTCTTCTGGTCTCACCTGTGCTTCCTCATGCATCTGTGGTCACCTCTAGGTTGATCAGGTGGTGCTGCTGGGGGTTGTGTGTCTGTTGGCCAGGGAGTCTCAGTATCTTGCCCATGTTGCTCCCATGTCTCTAGCAGGGCAGCCTGGAGTATCCCTCTTGAGATGAGATTTGGAGTTGGTGCAGTCACTTCTGCTGCAATGCTGTTGACTAAAACTCAGTGATGGGGAAATGGACGCTGCCTCTTCATGGAAGGAGCTTCAAGGTCACATTGCCAAGGGCAGATGGAGCATTGGAAGCATTTTTTGTAGTGGGTCTGCCATAGCCAATGATGTTAGGGCTTGAAGAAGTTTGTTCTTAGGACTTGCTTGGCTTTTTGCCTCATGCTCACAGATGGCAGCAGCAGTTCCAAGCATCATGTCCTCACACAACAGTGTGTGAAGGCAGGAAGGGTTGAGCCTAAGGATGAGGAAAACTTCCCCAGCTGTCTCCTATGAGCCTTTCCTTAGGCTGTGGTTAGGGCGGGGCTGTCCTAACCAGAATAGACCAACGGCTAGGGTTACCATGATTAACTTAGAGTCATCCCCAGGCTGGGAGGGACTTGTCTTCTTCTTGTTCTGCTTCTCCTTCTTCATCTCCTTCTTCTTTAAATTAATTTTTTTTTTTTTTTTTTTTTTTTAGACAAGGTCTTTCTCTGTCACCCAGGCTGGAGTGCAGTGGCATGATCATGACTCTCTGTAGCCTTGATGTCTCAGGTCCAAGTGATCCTCTCACCTCGGCCTCCTGAATGGCTGGGACTACAGGCACACCCACCATGTCTGGCTAATAAATTTTTATTTTTATTTTTTGTAGAGACAGGGTCTTGCTATGTTTCCCAGGTTGGTCTGAAACTTCTGGGCTCAAGTAATCTTCCCACTTTGGCCTCCCAAAGTGCTGAGATTACAGGCATGAGCCACCATGCCCAGCCAGCCTGTCTTCTTTGAAATGTTGGCTTCCAGAAACCTGAACAAAATTGGGGTTCTGAGAGCACAAAGACGGTAGTGGGGGCTGTCAGCTGGTGAGATGGAGTTTTGCTCTTGTTGCCCAGGCTGGAACCAGTAGGGTGTGGAAGAAGAAATTTATGTGGTGCCTTGTACCCACTTTTTTTTTAAATAGACATTGATATTAAGCCTATATGTGTGAGGCACTAGAGAATTAAAGGGGAGCAAAACTTTAATCTTCTAAGAAGGTCACGTCTAGATGGCAGATACGAGTAGACAGCTGACTGTAGTACAATGGTGGTAAATGGTAGAATCGGGGGCTTGGGGATTTAGGGCAGACTTTCAGGGCTTATGTGAGGGCCCAGATCCTGCCCTGCTGTTCATGCCTTATCACCAGTGGGTTCTGACAGTAAAGACCAATGCAGGCAGCAAGGTACCACTTTATTAGTATCCAAAGCAGGACCCAGCTACCTGCAATTCAGGGCTCTCCAGTAAAAGACTGAGTTGAAACCCACAACTGGGACTACAGGCCAAAGTGGGGTCTCTTACTCTCATCTACCTTGGAGTCAAAATCTGTGACAAGCTCTTTTAGAGGTGACTTTCAGGAGGGTGAGAGAACAGGACCCAAAAGTGGTTCTAAGCCCTCTTACCCAGCTGATTTCATGGAGTGAGAATCATACGGACAGAAAGAAAAGGCGCCTGGTCCCACCCAAGGGGCCAGGGACTGAAAAGCAAGCTGGTTATGAGGACTGACTTAAGGCACAATAACTCTGTTAACTAGTAAAATGTAGCCTAACCAATGTATTGGATTCAACTATTGGGATTAGGAATTTAGCATTCTTGGAGTCTATATAGGAGGGAAGCTAATACATGCAAAACGTAACTGAGTACTCCCATTTTTCTAAGAAACAGAGAATGATTTTTTTTTTTTTTTTTTTCTTTTTGAGATGGAGTCTTGCTCTGTCGCCCAGGCTGGAGTGCAGTTGGCTCACTGCAAGCTCTGCCTCCCGGGTTCATGCCATTCTCCTGCCTCAGCCTCCCAAGTAGCTGGGACTACAGACACCCACCACCACGCCCGGCTAATTTTTTGTATTTTTAGTAAAGATGGGGTTTCACCATGTTAGCCAGGATGGTCTTGATCTCCTGACCTCATGATCCATCTGCCTCAACCTCCCAAAGTGCTGGGATTACAGGCGTGAGCCACCACACCCGGCCAAGAATGATTTTTTTTAAATTATTTTTTTCTTTCCTTTTTTTTCTCCATTTCCCCCTGTTCCCACTTCCTACTTAGCCCTTTATAAATGTAATTCTAACCTTTACCTTCCCTTCAGCAGACACTCCCTACAGGGCAATTTCATCTAACTATGTGCTTAGAAGCTACAGAGTGGAACTCTCCCACCAGGAGACTTCCTCATGGGACAACAGTCAATCTCCAACCCAAGTTGCTTGTTATGAAACTGTCTCCCACCTGGAGAGTTTTGGCTACCTTTGACAACCTAGTTCTGCCCGCAAAGACATCAACTCAGCTGCCTGATAGATAAGGCACCGAAGCCAATATGTGTACCCCGACCTGCTGGCTTCCTTTCCTGCATGTCATTCATGCTAGGCCCCCTTTAAAAAGAACCTTCTTTCTGTTCCAAAAGCAAAGTGGTGCCCTTAAGGCAGGAAGCCTGTACTTCTTCCCCTAAGGTAGCTATGGAATAAAAAGTCACTTTTTTTTTTTTTTTTGATGGAGTTTTGCTCTTGTTGCCCAGGCTGGAGTGCAATGGCACAACCTTGGCTCACTGCAACCTCCACCTCCTTGGTTCAAGTGATTCTCCTGCCTCAGCCTCACAAGTAGCTGGGATTACAGGTGCCTGCCACCATGCCTGGCTATTTTTTTTTGTATTTTTAGTAGAGACGGGGTTTCACCATGTTGGCCAGGCTGGTCATGATGAACTCTGACCTCGGGTGATCCACCTGCCTTGGCCTCCCAAAGTGCTGGGATTACAGGCACAAGCCAGCATGCCTGGCCAAAAGTCACTGTCTTTATACCAGACCTCACTCTTGTTAATTGGACTCTGCCAGCAGCGAGTAGATCAGGTGGACTCTGCAGTAAGTAATACTGGGAAGGCAGGTAACGGGTGGTCTGGGTAAGTGAGGAAGAACAACAAATTCTTCCTTGGCACTGGAGGGGGTCAGGGAAGGTTTCCCAGGGGAATTAACACTTCAGCAGGGCCTTGGAAGATGACTTGGAATTTTCATTGTTGAAAATAAAATTCTTAATAAAATAAATGGCTTGAACAAAAGCACGGGGCTCGAGAATGGGATGCTGTGTTCAAGGACCTAGGAGCTTGGGATATATGGGGTGAGAGAAAGGGTGCAGGAAAGGCTAGAAAAATAATAATAAAGACTCAAGATTGTGAAGAGTCATGAAGCTGCTTAGAAGTGGGATTCATTCTGAAGGCCATGGGAGCAAGCAGGAGTTTTAGATCAAAGTGACATCCTCAGGTCACATTTAGGAATGATGCCTCTGGCTGAAGCAAGATGGGAGTGGGACAGACTAGCATTGAGGGCACCCAGTGGGAGTGTCTGATACAGCCAGTTGCAGGGAGACATGCCCCGGCGGCTCACCCAGGAGAAATACTTTATCATTGATATTGCTTATAATTGCTAACTGTGATATTGTGGAATATATATTTGATCTTCATCCTGTTTCCTGGCATAGGGATCTCCAAAGTGATGTCTTCTTGTATGTCAATGAGTTTACTGATGGCTGGCAGCCCCTGGATAGCTTCAGGACAGTGGCTGGTCACTGAAAAGACCAAGGCAGGATTATAAGGCTGGAACTTTCAATCCTGCCCCCCACAAGGGGTGAGGGGCTGAAGGTCAAGGCAATCATCAATGGCCAGTGGTTAAATCAATCATGCCTATGTAATGAAGCCTCCATAAAAACTCCAAAAAGGCCAGTTTCAAAGAGCTTCTGGATAGCTGAACACATTGAGGTTCCTAGAAGGTGGCACACCCTGAGAGGGCATAGAAGCTCTGTGCCTCTTATCCATACCTTGCCCTGTGCATCTCTTCATCACTATCCTTTGTAATAAACCCATAAATGGAAGTAAGTATTCTGAGTTCTGTGAGCCACTCTAGCAAATTAAGCAAACCCAAGGAGGGGGTCATGGCAACTCCAGTGTATAAAACCAGTCCCTCAGAAGCACAGGCAAAACAACGTGGGGCTGTGACTGGCACTGGAAGTTGGGGGCAGTCTTGTGGGGCTGAGCCCTCAACCTGTGGGATCTGATGCTATCTCCAGGTAGACAGCATCAGAATGGAATTGGAGGACACTGGCTGGTATCTGCTGCAATTGTTTGCATGTTGATGGGGAGGAATCCCCAAAGATTTTATCACAGAAATCTGTGCTGATTGTGGTGTGAGAGCAGAGGAAGAAGTTTGTGTTTTTTTCTACTTACAGACACATATGGAAATAAAAAGCTATGAACTTTTGGCCAGTATTATTGTTTTAATATCCTCTGTGGACAATGCAACCCTTTATTGCCTGTGTGGGTAGACTGCTCTCCACGCACTCCTCGTTGCTCCACCTATGGGAGGCTTTTATGGAAACCCAAGCAGAAGAGGCTACAGTCACTTACTGAGCATTTGTTGGGAGTGCATGGATAGACTGCGTGAGTGCGGGCTCTGCAGCTCGGAGGTGGTTTGAAGAGAGCCTTTGTATTTGGGTGCTGCTGCGCTAGGCTGCAGAGACTGCTCTCCAAGTGTTCCACTCTGAGAGAGTAGAAAATTAAGCACACCCACTAAGAGGGTTTAAGGTGGGGTGGTTATCGTCATCTGACTGTCCTCAGCTGCAGGGTCTCATAAGTTCCACCTCCTGTGGCCATGGCCACAGTGGCATCCCCTTGACCCTCTCCCGGAGCCTAAGAACCCCTTCCTCAGACTGCTTGGAGGGGGTGGTAAGGAACAGTGTCTCTTTTGTTCTTGGGATGTCCTCCATAAAAATTTCAGAGCTGCCTGGGAATCAAGTTGAGTGGAGATGTTTGATGAATAGGTTTATTCAGAAACAAACCTAAAGCTTTGCCTGCAGCCTCTGTGGCTCCTGGCTTGTCTAGGAGCCCTGCTCCCTGACTTTGATACTGGGAGGTGGCACCTTACACACACTGGGGGCTACCAGTGAGTTTACAGGGTGATACTATTTGCAGAGCAGTGACTGAAGACAGCTGCTTTTCTTGACCTCTTATTGCTTTTCAAGTGTAGCCTAGTTGAAATGGGATATGATGGTCCAGTTTACTCAGTCGCCTCTGAAAAATGAGAAACTTTGTTATATCTATTTGCTGTTTACCTGCTACCTGATTTTGAACAGAGCATATAACCTATCTGCCATAACTAAATACCATACACTTGGAGGCTTCAATAACAGAGACTTATTTTTTAACTGCTGTGGTGGCTAGAAATCCGTCATCAAGATGTCAGCAAATTGGTTTCTGGTGAGGGCTCTCTTCCTGGCTTGCAGATGGCTGCCTTCTCGCTGAGGATGCACATGGCCTTTCGTCTGTGCACAGAGTGAGAAAGAGCTCCAGTGTCTCTCCCCTTTTTATGAGGTCACCAATCCCATGGGACTAGGGCCCCACCCTTATGACCTCATGTAACCTTAACTACTTCCTTAGAGGTCCATCCTCAAATACAGGCATCCTGAGGTGTAGGGCTTCAGCATGTGAGTTTTGGGGAAACACAAACATTGGTGCATAAGATATTCTCCTGCTCTGATTGCTTTCAAAGGCTCTCAGGAGTTCAGGCATAATATGCATAAAAAAGCAGGCAAACTCTGCTTATGCATAGAATAATAAAGTTTGTGCATTGAACTCAAAAACTTAAGGAAGACTTGGTTTAAAGATTTATAATCTTAATAAATTGAATGTAGTTGACCTGTAAACAACATGGGTTTAAACTGCATGAGTCACTTATGCATGGATTTTCTTCTGCTTCTGCCACCCCTGGAACAGCAAGACCAACCCTTCGTCTTCCTCCTTCTCCTCAGCCTACTTGGTGTGAAGACAATGAGGATGAAGACCTTTACGATGATACACTTCCACTTAATAACCAGTAACTATATTTTCTCTTCCTTATTATTTTCCTAACATTTTCTTTTCTCTAGCTTACTTTATTGTAAGAATATACTACATAATACATATAACATACAAAATATGTGTTAAATGACTTTTTATGTCATCAGCAAGGCTTCTGGTCGACAGTAGTAGTTAAGTTTTGGGGGAGTCAAACGTTCTATGCAAATTTTCAACTGCTCAGGGGTCGGCACCCCTAATCCCAAGTTGTTCAAAGTCAACTGTATTTATTTATCAAAGCAATGTATTTTCTAAATAACTATTCAGGAAACAAAAGCCACCCTGTGGAAACATAAAAAGTGCCCATTGACATGTATGTATACATGTATAGAAAAAAGACTGGAAGTTATGTTAATAATAATAGTCATAGCTAGCAGTTACAGAACACTGTGCCTTATACCAACATTATCTTAAATCCTCCCATTGTGGAGTAGCTTCCATTATAATTCCCATTTATCAGAGGAGGCCACCAAGCAATTGGCTTAAGACCAAGTTTGTGTGACTCCAAAGGCAAAGTGCTTTTTTTTCTGGGTAGAAGGGACATTCACAATTTTTTGTTTCTTTTTTATGGTTTTCTGAAGTCAGTGAATTATTTATAATGACTGTGTACTTTTTCTTTTGGAAGAGAAAAAACTTCCATCATGAAAATTTATAATGGATGGCTATGGTAAGAGGCAAACAGGGAAAAGAAATCATAAGCTCTGTATGAAAGGGTTTATATCACTCCTGAATATTCTAGTTGGAGAAAGAAGCAGTTGATGTGGGCATAAAATGGTATTTTGTTTGCATTTCACTGATGATTATGATATATATATATATATATATATATATATATATATAATGTATACATCCTTTTAAAGATAAAGTGACGCTTGAGAGTGTCTGGTCTATTTTCCTGTAAGTAACAACCTCAATAAAAAGTGGGCAAAAGACCTGAACAGACACTTTTCCAAAGAAGGCATGCACGTGGTCAATAAGCACACGAAAAAAGCTCAATATCACTCATCATTAGAGAAATGCAAATCAAACCCACAATGAGATAACATCTCACACCAGCCAGAATGGCTATTACTAAAAAGCATAAACTGTAGCCCTAACTTGTTGCATGCCACTTCTTTACCTCCTGGGAATGAATGCACAGGGCTCTAGTGACAAATCTGAGGGAAGTAGAAAATTTTACCAAGCTCAAGGTTTTAAGGGATGACACGTTTCACATCAATCACAGAAATGGCAGAATGCTTGGGGAACATCTGTTGAGCCTAACTCCAATGAGACTGAGATGATCAGTGGTACACACTGGGTCAGCAAGAAGGATGGTTCAGATTCTGGTCCCAGAATTCCCTGCTGATGTGGCATAGCCCAAGCTCTGGGGAGTGGAGCTCATTTAGGGATGTGTCCCCCAATAGCTAGCTATTGCCAGAGACTGATTGGAGGCAGAGGATAGGGTGTTTTTAAAGTGCACACAAGGAAGATTCTCAATTGTATTATATTGTGAACACAAAAATTTAGGACTCCCCATGTTGATTGCAGCTTGTGTCTGAGGGGAGCTTACTTAAGGAAGACAACCTGATAGTCTTACTCCTTAGAAGGAACTTTAAAGAATATTTAGTTGATCATATAGTCCTGATAAGCAGGAAGAAAAAGAAAGGATGAATTTAAACTCATTTTATTCAGCAAAGGGTGACATTAATATTGGATTATCAGGCAGTACCTAATTGCACAAGGAGTATAAACAAGTGGTGCTCAACATTCGATGTTCAAATTTAGAATCCCCTAATGCTCTCATCTTATGCTGAATTTGGAATCGTGTGCGTTAGCTGACAGATGAGCATTCTTATGGTGGCCCCATCAGCCAGCCAGTATCACCATCTTTTCTGTATAATAATGCTGTATGTATAATAATTTGGCAATTTATTAAGATTATAAAATAAATAATAAAGATTTAATAAGATTGATTTAATCTTATTTTTGGCATTTTTTTGTCCTTATTTTATAAAAGTGAGAAGAAAATAGAGACATCTACAGCACAAAGCATAGGTGTTAAAACTTAATAGACTTGAGGCAAGATGAAAATCATTAGATTTGCCCAAAGTGGTCTATCAGATGTTCAGTGGAATTCAGCCAGTTGAATATGTATTAAAGTGCAGAGGAAGGTAACATATTTAAAGATCATGTGTGAAGTGCTGGAAATGTACCATCGATGATTATGTCTAAAAGGCAAACTGTGAAGGAGGGTTTTGTACCATGTTAGCTTGCCGGCATAGAAACTCACAACACATGATCTTTTGCACGCTTTCTGTCAGTCAATTTCCATTTCCAGAAATTTAAATTTTATATCTAAAAATGGGGACTGGTAATATAGAGAGGAGAGAGGGAAACAGGGCATTCAAAGAAAAAACATGCGATCTCCAAGTTGTAGAATTTTAGGGTAGAGATGAGACAGATGAATAAAATGTTATTTAAACCAAAGCAATACATACTGGTTATTGCCATAGTAAAGAATAATGTTTCATACCAATTTTTCAGCATATATGTATTGAGGTCCTCCTGTCTTCTAGGCACTGGGGATATAGTGATAAATGAAACAAAAGATTTCTTCCTTTTATGGAGCTTACGTGTGTGTGTGTGTGTGTGTGTGTGTGTGTGTGTGTGCTGATGAGGAGGAGGAGTGGAAGGAGATGTTAATCCATTAAGCCCAAATGTAAAATTGCAACTGTGCACATGTTACTAGGAACTGATACCCACAAAACTGCTATGAAAGTCCAAATTAGGGACATTTAACTCAATGACATTTTAGCTGATATTTGAATGACTAACAGGAGTTAAATAGTCAAAGGAGGTAGAAACCACATTCCAGGGAGAGGGGACAGTATATCCAAAGGCCCCATGATTAGAGAAACATGGTAAGTATGAGCACGGTGAGCTTGGAGCTAGCTCCACAGGTTGAGTTTTATCTTCAGCCTTGGAGCCACGGGATGAATGCCTTAGGTAGGTTTTAAGTGGTGGGGTGGTGAAATGGTTTGTTAGTTCTCACTCTGCTATAAAAAGCTACCTGAGACTTGGTAATTTATGAAGAAAAGAGGTTTAATAGACTCACAGTTCCACAGGCTATACAGGAAACATGACTGGAGAGGCTTCAGGAAACTTACAGTCATGGTGGAAGGGTGAATGAGAAGCAACCATGTCTTCATGTGGCGGCAGGAGAGAGAGAGAGCAAAAGGGGAAGTGTTACACACTTTCAAACAATCAGATCTCATGAGAACTCACTCACTATCATGAGAACAGCAAGGGGGAAATCCACCCCCATGATCCAATCACCTCCCACCAGGTCCCACCCCCAACATTGGGGATTACAATTCAACATGAGATTTGAGTGGGGACACAGCCTAACCATATCAGATGGGGTAATATGATTGGATTTGTGAGTGAAAGTATCAGTCTGGCCACAGTGTAATGGATTGGAGGGACTGGATGGATGCAGGTGGACCAATTATAAAACTTGTGTCCATGGCCAGGTGAAAGGTGGGACTAGGGCAATGGTGATGGAGATGGAAAGAGGTGAATGGGGTTGAGAGCTTTGAGAGGGTGAAAGCTTTGGTACTTGGGAATCAACTGGAGGTGGTGGGATAGACAGAAAGGGAGGAAGAGGATGACTTCTAGGCATTAATAATACAAAATAGTAGATAATTCAATAGTCACTTCATTTTGGTATTAGAATGAAATATGATTTGGGTGGAGGGCAAAACAATGATCACGTTTTTAAAAATTCTTTACTTTTTATTAAAATAATATATGCACACAGTTTGAAAAGCGAAACAATAGTTATATTAGGCCATTCTTGCATCGCTATAAGGAAATACCTGAGAGTGGATAATTTATAAGAAAAGAGGTTTAATTGGCTCACAGTTCTGTAGGTTGTACAGGAAGCATGGAGGCATCTGCTTCCGGGAAGGCTTTGGGAAGCTTTTACTCATGGTAGAAGTCAAAGTGGGAGCAGGCAGTTCACATGGCGAAACCAGAAGCAAGAGAGCAAGGTGGGCAGTGCCACATACTTTTAAACAACCAGATATCATGAGAACTCACTCGCTATCTCAAGGACAGCACCAAGGACATGGTGCTAAACCATTCTTGAGAACTCCACCCCCATTACCCAGTCACCTCCCACCAGGACCTACCTCTAATATTGGAGATTACATTTGACATAAAGTTTGGGTGGAGACACAGATCCAAAACCATATCAATAGTATAAGGTTTCCAAGGAAAACCAGCTTGCCCATGTCTCTCTCTTGCCCATGTCTTCCTTACCATGAAGCCAATCCATAGGGGGACCACTTCATTTATCTTAAGTTCGTTTTCTGCGATTGACCTTTAATTTTTCCCAGTAAATGCAGATGTTGCTATTTCTTGATTTACTTTTTCTTTCTAAAGCACCTAGTATGTGCCAGTCACTCTGTTCTAACCATAGATGCATCAGCAAACAAATTATGGATACATGTAGCAAACAGAATTCCCTGTCCTCATGGTGCTTTAATTACAGTAGGGAGAATAAGCAAATATTTAAATAAAATATTACTATAATCATCTCATTATAATGAGGTGGTGCCCTTCATAGAGATTATAAATAATATGGAGAAAAGTAAACAACAGCAGAGGTAATGTAGGGAATGTCAGGGAAGAAGTACAGTGTTAAATAATGGAGTGGGAGAAGGGGATGACCTTACTGAGAAGATGGCATCTGAGTACAGAACCTGAAGGATGGGAGGACTGGACCCTGTGGATATTAGGGGAAGGGCATGCTCAGCAAAGGGAACAGCATGTGCAAAGGCCCTGAGGTGGGAGGACATGGGGTAACAGAACAGCAAAGGGGCCTTTACTGCTGGAGGAAAGTGAATGAGGAGGAGAGTAATTTGGGTGGGGTAAGCCAGGGTGACACAGATTGCATAGGGCCTTTGGGCTACCATAAGGACTGTGACTCTGCGTGATGGGCATTACCTCTTGCCTTTGTACATGAAGCCGTATGTCGTCTACCACTTTCTCTGCCTCCTCCATAATTTTTTGGTTAAATCAGTATTCAGTGTATCTGTCATTATTACTATCAAAGACTATTTTCTGCATTGCCAAGCAGTATGTTATAATGTTCATTTAATCTCTTATAAACATTTTGTTAATAATTGCCTCATTTTCTTCACCTGCTTAATTTTCAGTGTTCCTGTTTATAATTCTTTCCAGATTTGCCAATGAAGTTGTAAAAAACCCTCTAAACATGGTTTTCCATGGGATCAGATGCATGAGGCTCTGGACCATTTGGTTCCTTTCCCCCTGGTGTCTTCCATTCCGGAGGCTTCCCTCCCCCACTGTCTTGCCTGCTTTCTCTCTGCCCTGTACAGCTGGTGTCCTGGGAATTCTTTTCCTTCCCTTCTACATTGGGTCTTCGTTTTCCTGGGCTATATGTTTCTTCTTTCTTGGTTTATTTCTTCTCTGGATGGGACAAACCCTACAGTAGGGTAAGAAAGGGTAAATGGAAAGTACAGCTTTGAGCTTTCATGCCTAAAAATGCCTTTATCCAGTTCTCAAACTTTATTAATTATTGGATGGATGTTAAATTCCAGAATGGGTATCATGGTTTCTTAGAATTTTGAAAGCATTGCTTTGCTGCTTCCTAACTTCCACCCTCGCTGCAATAAGTCAACGCTTTTCTGATTTCTTTGTACATGAACTTCTCTCCCTCTGCAGGTTGTTAAGCTTTTCTCTTTATGGATGCTTTGCAATCATGGTTATGTGCATTGTTGTGGATGTGTTGGACATGAGGCATAGGGTTCCTAGAAAAAACAGAAGATGCCTGTTAAATTTGAATTTTAGATAAACTAGGAGTAATTTGTGCAATGTTTGGGACATACTTGTACTAAAAGATTTAAATGTAAAATTTAAATGTACCTGGTGTCCTTTTTTGTTTGTTTTTGCTAAATCTGGCAACCTCAGAACTCAGGCTCTTCAGTCTAGAGACCCAGTTTGGGGCCATTTTCATGTGTCATTTCTTTTCTTTTCAATTAAAATATTAGTCTAAGGATAAAAAGGTAAAATATTTCAATAAGGCTTATAACAACAGTAACAATCCCCTGCCCTAGCCTTCCTCATCCCTATCTTGCATCCTTCAGAAACAATTTCTTGGAACTCTTTAGCTGTTTCTTCTACATTTGTCACTGGATTTCTCAGTACAGGTTGCAGATCCTTTATCTCACATTCCTGGACCAGACATGTTTCAAATTTTAGAGTTTTTTTTTTTTTTTTTTTTGATTTTGGAATATTTGCATATACATAATGAGGTATCTTGGGGATGGTACCCAAGTCTAAACCAAAATTCATTTATGTTTCATATACACTTTGTACACATAGCCTGAAGGTAATTTTTAAATAACTCTGTGCATGAAACAAAGTTTGTGTACATCGAACCACCAGAAAGCAAAGGTGTCACTATTTCATGTTGTCACTCAGCAAGTTTCAGACTTTGGAGCATTTTGGATTTGGGATTTTGGGATTAGGGATGCTAGACCTGTAACATACTTACATTGCTTTTTAATTTTTATTTTTTAAGTCTTAGGAAAATTGACTTCCAACTATGGAAGATAAGGATTTAGCTTTCTTACATTACCCACCATTACTCTCCACAATATAGACACATACCCATCTCAACCCACTGTAATATAAATGACATATTTGTTAGTTCAGTGTTCATCCTACTTTATTAGATGGTGTCAATAGTATTCCTCCTCAAGCCACATCAAGTGTAGTGTTGTAATTCTGTTTCCTTTCTTGTACTACTTTTTGCTTTCTTCTGGAGTTACTGAACATCTTCTTTTTCCTTGTTTAGTTTTCTATATACCTATCACTGACACCCAAATGGAGAGTGGAGTTCAGTAAACTTCCCACCAGAAACGTAAATCTCCTGCTACATGCAAATGCACCAGGCTCTCTCTCACCTTCATCTTGACTTCCGGGACCACTCTGTCCCCCTGCTCCAGGATAGTCTAGGCCTGTTGCTTCACCACTGTCCTGGAACACCTCTTTTTTTTTTTTTTTTATTTGAGGCGGAGTCTCGCTCTGTCTCCCAGACTGGAGTGCCGTGGCGCGATCTCAGCTCACTGCAAGCTCTGCCTCCCGGGTTCACGTCGTTCTCCTGCCTCAGCCTCCCGAGTAGCTGGGACTACAGGTGCCCGCCACCACGCCCAGCTAATTTTTTTTTTTTTTGTATTTTTAGTAGAGAGGGGGTTTCACCATGTTAGCCAGGATGGTCTTGATCTCCTAACCTTGTGATCCACCTGCCTTGTCCTCTCAAAGTGCTGGGATTACAGACGTGAGCCACCGCGCCCAGCTGGAACACCTCTTTGCTATTGTCCAGAGATTTCCCTCTGCCTCTCTGCTGCAAGTAGTTGCTTTGATGAGGATAGCATTTGAGGTTGAAAACCACCCCTATTGTCTTCTAGTTTCTAATGAAGCTTTTGATAAAATCTGATATCCTAATTTTTAAATTTCATGATGCTATACCTTGATGTAGGTCTATTTTTATCCATTTTCTTGAGTGTTCATTGGGCACTCTGGGTCTGGAAATGCATGTTTTCAATTCTTGAACATTTAAAAAACTATTTCTTTAATAATGTTCTTTCATTCTTTTTGCCTGTTCTCTTTTTCTATAACTCTGGATCCCCTGGGCTGGTTCTCAAATTTCCTTATTTTTTCTCTATTCTTTTCCATTCTACTTTCTGGCAGAGTTCCTCAACTCTAGTTTCTGGCTCTCCTATTGAAGTTTTGATCTTGGCTGTCATATTTTTAATTTCCAAAGAATTATTTTCTTCTTCTTGGGTGGTTCCTTTTTTTTAATAGCAGCCTGTTCTTGTTTCATGGATAAAATAGTCCATCTTATTTATCTGAGGATTTTAAATATATCTGAAGTTTTTTTCTTGCTTCTGGAATTTTCTGTTTTCTCTGAGTTTCTGTCTTTGGTTTTGACCTTTCAGAGGCTTTCCTGAGATGTTTGTAATTTGATGATCTCTGTTCATTTGCATGAGTGAAGTACTAAGAAGCTTACTGGAATCTCTGTGTCTTTGGAGCTTGTGGAGTGGTGAGCTTACTGCAGAGTGATGAAGCTGGGATCAGGCTGTGTCACTGGGGGCCTCCAGTGTCTACAGGCCTTTTTGTCTTGGAATCCTTTGGTTTTTCTAGGAAAATATTCTCCAGCTGCCTGTTCGATATTACCTTGGGAGCAGAGCAGGGAAAATGGCCAGCTGTCTCACCGTTCAGCATGTGGATGTTCTCCTCAAACTTAACTCCTTGCTTTCAGTAGAGTTCCTCCAGAGCCTTATACGGTGCCAGCTTTCCTTGAGACCAGGCCTTTCTGGTCTAGTTTCTCCAGAATAAATTTTACATCTTTTGACAAGGTGGTGGGATGAGTAGGTGCTTGGCTTTGTGAGGTTGCAAAGGAGACCTGAAAAGGTGTGTCTACCTGCAACCAGTTTTTAGCTCTGCCCGTCAACCCTGCTTCTGTTGCAACTGACACCCTCAACTCCTGAGCCTTTATAGGTTCCTGGGGGTAAATCAGGTTGTATCTCATTGGCATCAGCAGGGACTCAGGCTTTAAATCTTGCCGCCTCCCAAGTAAAATGCTATTTCTCCAGGGGCTTTCCATCATCTGCAAATTGGCTTTTAATATTTTCATCCACTATTCTGATTTATTTGTCTGTGTAATTTACCTCCTCTCTCCTCTGTAAAATTTTCCTACACTGTTATTTTTGTAGGGTTTCAGGAGGGAGCAAAATAAAAAAAAAAAAATCCAACTTAAAAAAAATTTTTTTTGAGATGAAGTTTTGCTCTTGTTGCCCAGGCTGGAGTGCAATGGCTCGATCTCGGCTCACCGCAACCTCCGACTTCCGGGTTCAAACGATTCTCCTGCTTCGGCCTCCCGAGTAGCTGGGATTACAGGCATGCACCACCACGCCCGGCTAATTTTGTATTTTTAGTAGAGACGGGGTTTCTCCATGTTGGTCGAGCTGATCCCAACTTTTTAATCAGCCATTTTAAACTCTAGATCAGATGGACTTCCCCAGTAATGTTTTTTCTTTGGGCTCATATAAAAATTACAGTGCATTCAGGGGCTCACGCCTGTAATCCCAGCACTTTGGGAGGCAGAGGCGGGCAGATCACGAGGTCAGGAGATCGAGATTGAGACCATCCTGGCCAACACGGTGAAACCCCGTCTCTACTAAAAATACAAAAATTAGCCGGGCGTGGTGGCACGCGCCTGTAATCCCAGCTACTCGGGAGGCTGAGGCAGGAGAATCGTTTGAACCCGGGAGTCGGAGGTTGCAGTGAGCCAAGATCGCCACTGCATCTAGCCTGGCGACAGAACGAGACCCCGTCTCAAAAAATAAAAATAAAATAAAAATAAAAAAATAAAAAATAAAATAAAAAATTAC
This sequence comes from Pongo abelii, assembly GCF_028885655.2. Lineage (NCBI taxonomy): Eukaryota > Metazoa > Chordata > Mammalia > Primates > Hominidae > Pongo > Pongo abelii. The sequence continues at coordinate 4,884,585 of NC_071995.2, forward strand.
GGTGCATTCCCTAAGAACATACTGTAGGTGGAGCCATAGAGCAGTCCAGGGAGAAAGCTTATGATGTTTAATTTACATTCACAGCAGGATAATTGAGTCTAATGACCCTTAGCGTTTGGAACTTGTGTTCAGGCACCTGACACAACTCCACATTTATGAACGCAGAAGTGCTTGTACAGTCTTTTCCTTAATCACATGTGTGTGGGAAGAGCAATGAGTTTTCTGTTCATTTCCCTTTGAAACAATCAAAGAAAACTTCGACCGTTTGCTAAGGTGTTACCTTTCACCTGATGGGCACTGGGATTTCACACAGAGATTTTTGCTCTTTTTTTTTTTTCACCACTTTGCAAGAGCTATTGCACCCTGATGAAGCCAGTAGGAAGCCCTGGGCAATGTCCTTGTGAGTCTGACGCCAGAGAGTCAGTGACAGTCACCAGGCAAACTGCTGTCGTGAACACCAGGCTTTACAGTTAAATTTGTGCTTGAGTAAGATTACAAGTTCCTCCATATTATGGACCTTTGGGCTTGCTCCCAAATGATTCAAATTACAAATATGAAGTCTTTTCCTTCTGCAGAAGCCTACTGCATGGGCACAATCATGATACCAACTGGAGTTTATGGAAACCTTATGTACCTTTTCCAAAGCAGTTTCACAAACACATTGTTGTTGTTGCTTCCGTTTCACGTGCAGAAACAGAAATGACAATGATTGCTGGTTTGTTTGGCTACGCTGGCTGGCCCTTGGAGTGCTTTGTAGTAGTCACAGAGACACATGCATTGTGTCAGGGATGACAAGCGAGGAGTTTAACTTTGCCCAGGCCACGGAGGCGGATGTTAAACACGGGACTTCGGGCAGCACATCTCACAGGCTTTGCAATACAGTGCGGGCCAGACAGTAAAGGCAGCAGAGAGATCAGTCATGCAGGGGACAGCCAAAGGGGCTCTTGGAGGTGGGGGGTTCAGCTGGGCCTAGAGGGACTGGACTCAGCATTGTGGGAAGGAGACTCGAGAACATTCCGGCAGGGTAGGGGCGGGGTAAGGAGGAGCCAGGTGGTGGCAGGAACTCTTTCAGGGAGAGAGGAACTCACCTGACGCTGGTGCAGGCTGAGGGTCCGAGAGGGGACCCTTCGACCATGTGGATGGTGGGAGGTGTTAGGGAGCAGCAAGAGCAGCTGGATAGATCAGATGAGACTGTGCTTTCTGGGGCCTGGAAGTCAGGCACACGGCTTGGACTTGACTCTAGAGGGACTCGGGGGCCATTAAAGGTGGAGTATTAATGACAGCAGCATTAAGGACAACACTGGCAGAAATGGCTTCAGGTTGCACAAGCTCACAGTCACTGATTAGTTGCTGGAGTTCATTGGGTGGCAGTGGGAGGTACAGTTTGAACAGACCAGAGCACCTAAGGATGGGGACCCGGTAGGAGACCACTAGACAAATGCCAGCGGGGTGAGGAAGGACACTGGTGTGTCCAGGTTTCTCAGGTCCATCCCTCATGCGACACAACCTCGTATCACTAACTACACGTCCTTTTGTTCTGGTTCCTCCCTGGCAGGAAAAATGCTGGCAGGTGGCGCAAGCAAGGACATCTACGCATAGAATTCTGACAGCAGCTGGACCCTCAGCTTCTTCAGAAGACGAGACCCCCTGCCTAGGTGATCTGGCCTGACACCCCTCTGGAGGCCTCCCACAAGCATGCTGCAACCAAGCCAGAAAGAGCTGAGACCAGACCTGCTGTCCCTAAAGATGGGCCCAGAATGTCGGGGTGAAGCTGTAGGAACAGGGTGAAAGCTGGTGGTGTGGGCAAAGATACCAGCTATGGGGTGGTCAGGGGATTCCGGGAGGTGCATGGTTATGTTGCAGACCCACCCAGGACAAGGGTGGCTGTGGAAGAATGGCAAATAAACACATGGCAAAGTCTCAGAGGCTGTGCATTATGCCATGAGAAAACATCGACGGCCGAGTTAGGCAGACAAGCCAAGTGGTCTCCACAAGAGTAGGCGGGGATCTGAAATTCAGAGAACCTGCAGCTTTCTGGGCATCCTCACTACACAGGAGGATGTGATGGCCACACACAGATCACCAGGAAGAGGGCTTGATCACCCTCTGCCATTACCCGGCCCACAGATAGGGGACATTCTGCAAGAAAGTAAGATGCGTAACCCATGATCTAAGAGTTATCTGCCTCTGACAGACACATGACTGGGCAAATATCCAGGGCAGAGTTATTTTTTTACATGGACTTGCCAGAGGCCAGATGATGCTGTGTGCGGGGTCTCCCAGGTACAGTAAGGACGTTCTTTCTAGTCACCCGCATTGTTCTTGCAACTGACAGCTGTTCTTTCTTGGCCTGTCCTCAGTGGAAGGGGATAACGTTACTTCTTAACAATCAAACAAGCCCTTGTACTCTTCTAGGATCTCTGGTGGGGGACATTCCCACTGCTAGTCATTCATTCACCTATATTTTCCTCTTCCTGATAAAATGAAGGATCAGGATGATTTTCTTGCATGGAATTTTCTTTTCTAATGAGGTGTTGCTGGGGCTCCAGGTTGCTTTAATGCCCACCCCCTCCCAGATTGTCCTGAGTGCTGGGGCTTCGTGACCATGCTGCAGAGGTCTGGACAGCAGGGACTGTAGCCTTCGCCATGTGTCTAGCAGAGCACCTGATACAGAATTGTCACTCATACAATGTGTGGTGAATGAATGAGTGAGGAAATAAATGAAGGAAGTATTGGATCTGGTTAATACATATGGTTAAAACACTTACATACAAATAATCAGGGGCCCACACATTGTTTACTACAAGTGAAGGTGGCTGTCAAACATCCCTGAAAGACACACACACACACACACACACACATATACACACTCCTTTTCTCTGCCAGCCTTCTCTAAATAAACCCAGTAACTCCACTAGATAAACTCTATCCAATTTCCTACTACCTAAACCCAACAATTCTGACATCTCCTGTGAGGGTCTGTTTCCCAAACCATGTCTAACACTGATTTGTTCATCATTCAGCAAGCGTTCATTGAGTGCCCACTATGTACTGAGCACTTTTCTAGGTGAATGAAATGAATAAAAGCAACAAGAGCCCATGCCCCTACGAAGGCTGGGTTCTGGTTGGGGAGAAAGGCACACAATACAATAAATAACTAAAATATGTTGTATGCTAGGTGAGTATAGGCAACAGAGGAAAATCAAGCAAGGGGGCTAGAGAATACAGCAGGAGTGTGTGTGTATGTGTGTGTGATCGCACGTGTGTGTGTGTGTGTGTGTGTGTTGGGTTGCGGGGTGGACAGCAGCTTAAAGCAGGGGAGACACAGAAAGTATGACTTACAAGGTAATGTTTACATAAAGAGCAGAATGAGGCCAAAGGGAGCCAGGTAGATGTGCGGTGCAAGGGAGGGTTAGAAACGTTCTCGGAGGAGGCGCAAGTGCGAAGGCCCAGAGGTGGGTGTGTGGCTGGCATGTTCCAGGAACAGCAAGGAGGACACTGTGGCATTTGGGGGGCAGTCAGCCAGCAGGAGAGCAGGAGGTGGGGCCAGGGACAGTTGAGTGGTGGAGAGTGGGGCCCATCAGCTGGGGCCTTGCAGGACTTTGCTTGTACTCTGAGTTGCAGGGGAAGCCATTTCTCCAGGGTTTTGAGCAGAGACGGGATATGACCGGACGTAAATTGTAACAGAATTACCAGTTAGGAGGCTGTTTGAATGGTCCAGCAGAGAGCTGAGGATGGTTTGGACGAGGCTGTCGCAATGAGACGCGGACAGATCCGGATCATTTTGCAGAGTGTGCCAACGGGAGGAACTGGATGTGGAGTGGGCGTGAGAGAAAGCCAAGGCCAGGAAGCCTCCAGGGTGGTGAACTTAAGTGACGGGTGGAAGAAGGGAAAGGCAGTTGAGCCAGCAACTGGGCCCTGGAGGCTGGACCCCTCTCCCTGGCTGCTGCTTGAGGCTGGTTGCCACCCCTCCCAGAAGCTCCCAGAGGCTGGCCTGCGGGGCCACCCTAGCCAGCGAAACAGGCTCAGATGCCGGCCGACCCTCCTCCATGTTTCACAGCAGGTCTAGCGGGGCCTGACTCCACGTCCCAGCCTCCACCTTTCTCTCGAGGAAGCCAGCGGGAGGAAGCACCGTCACTGCCCTCCCTGCCTGTGTTCCTGACTCCGTGTCGGGGCGGGAGGCATCTGAGCATCTGTGATTCATTCTTAGCCTCTCACCCTTCCTGCCCTTCATACACCCACCGCCCAATTTTATTCACTACCTTCTTCACATTCCCACTGTCCGCACTCACACTAGAGCAGGCCAGGGCTGCTTCTTGGCTGGCCATGTGACAGAGTACCCACAAGAAAGTAGCTAGAGAACCCTAAAGTGCCCTCAGGCCAGGGAAACGCCACCAAGTCTATGGCAACAGAGCTGTAGAGACAGACTATCTGGAAGGTGCTCCTTCCACCTAGCCACTCCTCGGAAAGTTGGGGATATGACTGGCACTGACTCCGGCTGGCAAGTGACATCTGCTGGAAGCAACTCCAAAATGGGAAGCAGGACACCAAATACTCTGGGGTAGAGGTGGTGGGGAAGGGAAAACTGGGTGTGTGGAGTGCCTCAGCAGAAGGACCTGAAACCATTCTGGAGAAAAGAGGAAAAACCAGTAGGAGGCTGAGAACACCTCCATCATAGCTCCTGAGGAGGGGCCAGGGTGATCTCGTCCAGAATGGACAGATAATGGAGGATGGCAACTCACCATGATGCGAGCAGGAGGGCTGATGGCCCAGGCCGCCCTCCAACTGTCCCTGCTCTCTGCTGTCTGCTTGTCTTTGGAATGTGTCTCTCCAGGGGTGACTCTTGTCTTTATTTTCAGGGTGAGGTAACAGAGAACCAATTTGCCAGGACACTCTTGGGTGCTGTAGGCTGATATTCGAAAGATTCTGCTTCCAGAGCTCAGTTGGGCTGGCTGATGACCACGGAGCTTCCTGGGCCGTTGAAAGGGAGACCTCGGGACTGTTCATTCCCATGGCGGCCACAGCATGGGAGAGTGGAAAAGCTTTGGGCTGAAGCGTAGAGACCTGGGGGCCAGCCGCAGCCCTGCCACTACCTCACTGTGGGATTCACATCAGCACTCCACATCTTCATTCCCTAGTGAGCTCACCTGGGAAATGGGGAAATGGACCAGATCATCTCCAGTGTCTCTTCCCACTTAGTAATTCTGAGATGAGTAACTGTCACGAGAATAACCAAGGGTGAACCAATTTCTAAGTCCATGCTGGAAAATGGAAGCCCTCTCCTCTTCGCTAGGGAGATCCGTGTAAATTCCACACCTGTTAAGCATCCATACTCTGTGGCAGGAAGTTATAATAACCAGGTGACTCTGGCTCTTATTACAGTGATTCTGGGTCCAGGCAAGAGTGGCAGGTTTTGGGATGACCTGTGACATAGGGTTGCTGTGATGATTAAACGAGTTGCTGTAAGCATAGCACTTCCTGTGCCTGCCCGGCAGGAAGCATGCATAAGTGTTAACCATCATCATTATTATCATCACTGTTACGGGATGGGTCACATAGACTTTCTCTTTCTGCTAAGGAAGCCTGGAATTCCTCAGCTTCATTTTCATGGGGCTCCTAGGCCAAGCCAACAGCCCTGATTGAACCCTAGGCCTGCTTTGGCTTTGTGGGCTGCAGAGAAGGACCTATCTCTCTTAGCTCAATCTCAGAACACAAAGCCAACCTGGTGGCTGGGGCGAAGTGGGAGAGGTGAGGATAAGGTGAATCTGATGGTCATCGCGACAGCAAAGTGCAGTGATGTTCATGAAAGTGCGTGTAGCTGCCGGGCTCCCTTCAAGTGTAGAAGGCCGTGAACAGTTCTCCTAGCTGCCTCTTAGATGAACAATGAACCATGAACTCATTCAGTCATCTCTATGGAGTCCTCGTGTGTCAGAGCATTTTAGAGACGGGAGGTCAGCTGGTGGACCTGCACACCACACTCCCTAGCAAATGGAGGAAAGCAAGCTTCAGGGAAGGGAGAGTGGTTGGTTCACGGCGAGGCAGGGCTGAAAGAGGCTTCCAAGGTAGGGGAGCAGCACTCCGGGAGCTCTGGCTTCAAGCCTGCCTGTGGCTGACCGTGAGGCTACAGTCAGAGATGAAGAGTGATTGTCTTTGTGGCCAAGGCCTCCACGTGCTGGACATGATGAAACAAACAAACAAACAAACAAACAAACAAACAAACAAACGACTTCCTCTAGAAGCGGTGTGTGTGACCTGAGGGCCATGCATGAGAATCTTTGAGCCGCACGCATCAGCCCTGTAGCTTCCAGCAGAGCCCTTCCTGCCTCCCTTGAAGATTCAGAGCCACATTCGCATTCTGACGACTCTCCACTAGAGGGAGACATCACCACTTGTATTTACTATTTCTCCCTAGACCCTCAGTGCTGCCCTCAGGTAAGCCATGCTTGTTGGAAGAGCTCTCAGGGAAGGACCAACCCAGCCTGCGGTGTGAATCCACTCAGGGGCTGCCGGATTCTCTTCCCCTTTGACAGAGGCGCGGCCAGCCGTCCAGATGTGGCTGGATGACCAGTTAAGAGGCAATCACCTGCCCTTCTGCCCCACTCCGCGCGAGGTATTGGGTGCACAAGTAAACGTGGCTGCTCGGGGATTCCAAGTAGATGTAGGGGAGCCGAGGCCTCAAAGGCTCCCGATCTCCTGGCCTGTGAAAACAAGTGGGCATCTTAGGGAGTCCTTGCTTACGGGTGCCTGCAACTTCCAGGAAGAGGTCGTAGAGGAAGCAGCAGGAAGCAGCAGGAAGTGATCCTGGAAACTCCACGCAGAGGCTGGACGCCCTGGGAACTTTGGCTCAGTTTGCTCAGTGGAGGGAAATTATCTGTAGGGACCAGGATATAACACAGCAAAGGGATCAGGTGTCTTTTGGAAAAAATGATTTTCCAGGTCAAATTAAATACCACTTTGCTTACAGATTTTCTGGAATCTCACCAGGCTAAGAATCAGGCTGAATTATTTTGAACGCCTACCCGATCACTGGACCTGGAGTGAGGAGGGGAGACATGGAAAGGTGACCTCGTATGCAACCCTTTTTCCTCTGGTGTCAGTCTTCCACTCAGGGCCTTGGTTTCCCCCTCTGGCAAGCGAGAAGTTGATTTAGGTGATCTCCAAGTTTCCTCCTGCAACAGACAGTGGTATGTTCAGTTTTTCCTCCTGTGTTATGGGTCATTTGTCACCAACTTGCTACTTTCCGCAGTTTGAAGCATATTAAAAGTGGCCCCCATCTCCCACATAAGCAAGCATTTAAAAAAAAAATACCAGTTAAAATAAAATGAGATTGGCCTCTTAGAACCAGTCAACTCATCAAAATGATGCTGAGCCCTTGTGAGCTCAACAATGTTGACAGTAATTGATGCATTTCACAGCACTAGGCTGGAAAAGTGCAAGCGCAGGGCTAAGGCTTACATTTCCTGTGTCAACAGTCACTTGCCTGCTGTCTGGTTTCGTTTTTGGTCCTGCTTACTTTGTGCCGGCCGGTGCCAGCTCAGGGGGCTCTGTGAGACCACCTCCCCTGCTGGTGACAGAGTCCTCGCTGCTCTTAATTTCCAAGTACTGCTTCATCTCTTGGAGATGCTTCAGTGACTCCATTCCAAGGTGGGTTTAGATGACAAAGTGGATGACAATGGGAGGAGTAGGGGAATCTCCTTAGAGACAAACCTGGGAGAAGGCATTTCTCATTCCAATCAATACATAAATGTTATTGATTGGAATCATATTGGATACATATTGCTTGGAACAAGGAAGAAGTATCTTTCCATTTCTTTTTGTTTAGCTCTTTAATAGGAAAAGTCTCTGTCTTTTTTTTTTTTTTTTTTTTCAGTTTCCCTCTTGTCGCCCAGGCTGGAGTGCAATGGCGTGATCTTGGCTCACTGCAACCTCCGCCTCCCGGGTTCAAGCGATTCTCCTGCCTCAGCCTCCTGAGTAGCTGGGATTACAGGCATGCACCACCATGCCCAGCTAATTTTGTATTTTTAGTAGAGATGGGGTTTCTCCATGTTGGCCAGGCTGGTCTTGAACTCTCGACCTCAGGTGATCCGCCTGCCTCGGCCTCCCAAAGTGCTGGGATTACAGGTGTGAGCCACCGTGCCCAGCTGTTTCTGGTTATTAATAGGAACAAAATACCAGGGCATGCTTTGTCTAGGTCAGTCCTCATTCTTCATTGTGGATCAGAATCAGCTGGAGAACTTGTCAAAATGCAGATTTCTGGGCTCTGAACCCCCGAGTTATGGACTCAGTAGGCCTCAGAGGCCTGAGAATTTGCATTTCTATCAAGCTCCCAGGTGATGCTCATGCATAGGTCAAGGACCACACTTTGAGAAGCACTGGCCTGGAACACAGTGTTACCAGGTCTTGGTCTCCATCCAATGCAGTAAACACTATGCGATAACAACCTGGGGGCTTTTGAGCTTATAGGAACAGTCAATGCAATAGAAGCACGCGCTGCTATGTCTCCAAGGAAACAGGGACAGTCTCTTCTCCCGCTGTTAGTTAATGAGAGTGTGGTTGTAACTAAACTACTGGCTAATTACCATGATCGTGGGAAGCGTCCCAGGTCGGCGCTATGAGCTTCTGCCACTAGGGGGAACCAGGGCTATTTCTCTGCAGGCTCCAGGGTGTGAGAAGAGGAAAAGTACTGAAGAGAGCGAGCAAAGCCTTTCAGAAAATACTGCAACACTGCGTGCCCGAGGCCCCCGCACATCGCTGCAATCTTGATGTGCACAGACACCGTCGAGAACCAAGGCTTGGCAGGGAGGGGGGGATGGTTGATTTTCTACGTCGTTTGGTTTTCCTCCCTTTCCTTAAAGTACATCCACATTAAGCCCTTTATGCCACGGGTGACCTGTGGTATGAGAAGAAACACAGGTCGCTATCCTGGCTTTGCAGATAGAGTAAGCTCAGGAGAGAGGGAAAGGAGCTGGGCAAGATGCCAGCAAGGGAGGGCTGGGCTGGTGGGACCCAGACGTTCCCTGCCCAGGAGCGTCGTGGAGAGAAGGGGAGGCAGGCCTGGGGTTTGGACTGGCCAGCTTGCAGGTGGCTGTCAACACTGGATGTTGTGACACAGGTCAGGATGAGATCCCTTGGGGTGGGGAAGGCAGAGGAATTCCTAAGGGAGAAAAAGACAGGAAAGCAGGTTTTGAGGCTAAGAAGACAAAATGACTGAGAGGGTATTTTACCTGCCTTGAACTTGCAAACAAGTATGGGTCATGACCTCTTGTGAGTGCTGCCGCAAGCCCTGCCAGCTGCTGTCTTCTGGGGACACACATATTCTGACCGCTACAGAGGGCAGCATAGCAGCCACAGTGCCTGCTGAGCAGGAACATGCCGCCTAACCGGTCCCTCGCGTCCCTGCCTCTTTCTCTCTCATTAAGCCCCCTTTCTCAGAACCACAGCTTTGGAAACAGCTTAATCTCTAACAAGTGATCCGGCAGGGACTTGCATTTCAGTCCCTAAAAACCACTTTGTTCCCTTTCTTGGCATGACAGTGGCCTTCTAATGGTTTTGGAGATAAGATATGAGCCCAGGTGATGTTGGGACATGCAGAATCCATGGTAGGCTGCATAGGTATTAATTCGAGGAACAAATTTCCACAACGTGTGTGTTTGTGGGCATGAGGGTGTACACCTCAATGGCAAATTATGATAACAAAACATTAGCTATAAACATTCAGTTTGAGGACTTGGTATATAGTTCCGTCCCCAATGATCTCATTAGCTTACTAACATTCAATTGTCCCTGTGACCAACACATGCAACTCACTGTTCAGAGGGAGCCCCCACCACAGCTAAACAGAGGGAGCAGGAGTCTTCCTTCTCAAGCTGCAGCCTGACTTTTCTCTAGCTTACTGTGATAGTTTTTTGGCATGAGCAAAATAAGCAGACCCTGCCTCTCATAATTGAAAAGTGTGTGTGTGTGTGTTTGTGTGTATGTATGCATCCTTTTCATATTCCTTAAAACATTTTTAGCAGGTAAAATCATGTCTCTATGCTATTCTTTCACTGCCAGCCACAGAAAGGATCTTACACAAAGAAGTCCATGGGGTTCCCCTTCTCCTGCACTCAAGTCCTGGATAGGAATTCTGACTTTCTGAGTGACAGTTTCCAAAAGGGTTCCTTTTCACCTTTGTTGAGTGCAGAAGCAGTGGCTCTTCAAGAGAGAGCATCTCCCTCACCCCTTAGTCATTCCGAGCTGTTTGGCTCACAGGTACTTTCAGCATCAGATCTGGTCCTGACTCCAGCTTCCACTGAGTACACATCTTTAGGGTTTCTGCAGGGCAGTGCACCCATGCCTGGGAGGCCTCTCCATCCCTGGATCCCTGTGGCCACTCCTCAAGGTTCCTATTGCCAACCCAGGGATCTGCTGCTCCGTGCTGCTATCTTGAGCACTGCCTGGCTGCTTGGACCAGGCAGGGTCCAATTACCACGAGTCAGGGAATGGAGAGAGGCGTTTGCTGCAGATTGAGATTCTGATCCTTCCTCTGTCCTTGAAGGACCCCCTCCTCCCCTATCTCCCTCACAGCCTTCTCCAGTGCTGGAGCTGACCCGGAACATCAGAGACAGGAAAGTCACTGCTCCAGTTGAATTTTGCTGCAGTTTCTTTTTTTCTCCCCTAGATGCTGAGAGCTATTTTTAGACAGGGACTTTTTTTTTTTTTTGCAGGGGATTCACAGTCTATTTTTAAAGGACTTACGGAGGCCACATCATTCAGTGTTTCTCACAGGGACTTCAGAGAGAGTTAGGTGGGACAGGCCAGGGCAGTGGGGGTGGTGGCACCTTCCTGAGGATGAGAGGGTATCAGGAGAGCCCTGGGGAAGGTTGGGAGAAGCATGGTGCCCAGGCAGGGCAGAGTGGGCTGCTTTCTCATGCTGGAGAGCATACGAGGGACTCACCATGCTCCTCCCTCCAGTCACCCCAGCCTTCAGGGCCAGAGCCGCCTGACTATCTTCCCATCCCAGCAGCCACAATGACATTGCCCTCCAACGTGGCAGTGGGTTTAATTGACTGTACTTTCCTTCCTTTTTCCTGAACTTCTATGTTCAGATCTCTTCCACATCTCCTCTTTGCATGGCACTCCCTTGTCTCTGCAAACTGAGCTGTGGAAAGTTTTGGATCATGTCTTGGGCCTGAAGCCAGCCCCAAGAGGGCAAAGCTGAAGTCCTGGGTGAAGACGGGACCTCGTGTGTCGCAAGATGGGGACCAGGGTGGATAGGCTTCTGCTGCAACAGGGAGGATACAACCAGGCGCTGATCTTGTCCTGGGCTCCCCAGGAGGGAAAGAAGAAGGAGGAAAAGGAGGAATCAGAGGAGAGCCGCTCAGAGTGACTTGGGCAGAGGCAGTAACAGGCTGCAGTGTTCTCAGAGACTCCCCTAGACCCGCTCTTGCTTCCACTCCTGAGTCCAGCCCTCAGTGTGTAACTCCAAGGTCTGTGGATTTGGGGTCTGGATTCACAAGACTAGGATGGAGTAGTTAGGGAGAAGGGCCTGGGTGGAAAATTCCAGACAGAGTTGGTGAAAATGCTTCCAAACAGAGCTAAAGAGCTTTCCTCTCAGTGAATAGACAGAGGGCTGTCCTCGCAGAAGTCCCGCGGCCACTGCATTGCGTGAGCCTCTCCCGCTTCTCCTTGCTGTCTCCTTGCAGAACTCAGGCCGCAGGGCCAGGGCCTGGAACTGCTCTGAAAATAACTGGGGATTCCTGGTGCTCTCTGAATCCTCCTGCCAATCTTCAGTTGTACCAAGAAGTGAGAAGGAAGGAGGCAGTGAGTGAGGAAGTCTAATTCCAGCTCGTTAGCCGACACCTGCACTGCCCTTCAGAGAAGGGCAGGCTGGGATTGCTGTCGTGTGGCCCCCCTTGGGGTGCCAGGGCCCCTGGGTAAGGCTGCCTGCCTTGGGTGGGAGCTGAGACACAGCCCGGGCACCTTCTGCACCGTGGATGGGCCAGGACAGCCTGGCCTCCCTGGCTCTGTCGGCAGGCGAGGAAGGGGCGAGAGCACAGTGTGCTCCTAGAAAGATTCTTATGCTCCCCACATCAAAGCCTCCCAGCATCATCTTCCTGAGAGCCTCAGGCAAAGCTGCAGGACCCTCTTTCCCTGTTCACATCAATCTTCGCAACAATCCCAGGATGCCAGCCCTGTCCTCATTCTGAACTCTCCAGAGGCCCCTAACTTTATCAATGGTCACTGGATCAGTGAGGCCCTTCCTGACTACTCTATTTAAAATGGTCACTCCCCTCGCTAGCACCCACCCCCCACACCCTCCTTACCTAAGCTGCGATTTCTCCCACCTGCCATAGATCTCCCCACCTGTGGTTTATTATCTGTCTCCTGACAGGATCTCCACAAAGACGGGGTTTTGTCTATTTTCTTTATGGCTAAATCCCTCAGTGCCAACAAACATGAAGCACCAAATATATATTTGCTGAATGAATTAAGAAAAAGAACAAAATGTGCCATGGCATAAGCATTCCCGGGGAAACTTTCTCTCTGACCTTCTCTCACTCCAGCCCAGCAGAGAATTTAGGGAAAAGAGTGACCTCTCACCCCTTCCGCAGCAGATTAGTTCAAGCCCTAGAATAATCAGCAGTTCAGAACCTCAGCATATCAAAGCAGGAAGGGGCCAAAGAGATAATCAGATTTAAGCCCCACATTTTTGTGGAAGAGAGAACTAAAGCCCAGAGAGGTGAAGAAACTTTTCCAGAGTCACACAGCCAATTGGTGGCAGCAAGTGGAACCCAAGTTCCCTGCTCCCAGGCTAGGATTCCTTCAATAAGCTCAAGTGGCCACAAACCCCTCTGCTTAGAAATGTGGAATTAGCCAGGTATGGTGGTGTGCACATGCAGTCCCAGCTGTTTGGGAGGCTGAGGCAGGAGGATCACTTGAGCCCAGGAGTTTGAGGCTGCAGTCAGCTATGATCATGCCACTGCACTCCAGCCTGGACAACAGAACAAGACCCTGTCTCAAAAACAAAACAAAACAAAACAAAACAAAACAAGAACAGAAAACAATCAAACAAAAAGCCCAGAAATGAGGGAAAGCATTACATTCCCTCCCAGGCCAAGGAGGCCAAGGACCTCTTGACAAGCAGGATAGGATTGTCCTCGAACTTGGGGCTAATAAACCCAAAATCCAGAGTGACCAGACTCTTTGCCAGCTGGAGGGTTCTGGGAGGCTGCTGAAAAATGTGCCTTGTAAGATGTCTACTCTCGGCAGGACCCAAACTACACACAGGGAAGAAACCATATCAGCAGGGACAGAGACTGCTTCTAGAGGCCATCCAGGGCTGGCCATAACCTCCACCCAGTGGAGTCAATGTATATATGTATTCACAAGGAACAGCTAGAAGCTGACCAGAATATAAATATATATATTTCACAAGTCACTCTGAATGGGAAAGCAGACCTGAACTCTTTACAGCCTCTCAGTTCATTCCCTTTCCCTACGCAGCACCAAGCAGGAGTCAGGCTCAGGTCCACGGGGCTGGCAATCTGAGTGACATGCCATATCCCTCTGTTTTCCACTCATGTGGCACCATTGCTCCTAGATGGAGAGTGCGTTCAGTCTCCAGAATTAGTTCATTCTCGGGGATATCAGTGCCTCATACGAATCACCTGCTGTGTTAGATTCTCCCCACTGGGGCTTCAGATATGTGCAGATGAGTCTGAATTTATGTTGAACCCAGTTTTACATCTCAAGCTGATGTTTTGAGATGAGTCAGATTGGGGAGGGAGCTGGCAAGCTAGGGAGTTCAAACACCATGTGGACCCATGAAGGGTGTTAAAGGTTGCAATAGAACTGCATTAGAATGTGGATAGCATTTTCCAATTTTCACATGACGTTTGTTTACACTGGGTCATCCTCTCCCTTTTAAGTGTCTATGATGATCCACCAGCTCTCCAGGGCGCTTCTGCTGCCTTGACAAGCTCTGGAGTGGATTGGCCCTGGAATGGGATGGCTTAGACCTGAGCTTCCAGGTCTGAAGGTTTGCAGCTTCCAGGAGGAGGTGGTTTCAGAAAAGAACTAGGGCTGAGCTAATAGTAACCTGTGCAGGGTGGAAAAGCCCTGGATTAAGTCTCATCAGTAGAAAATTCCTTTTGTCTCTTTATGTCTCAAATGCAAGTGTCTTACTTGGCTACTAGTTTATTTATCTGATCGTAGTGTGGGGGACTTGCAAAGTCAGAGCTGTTAACTGGGCTCTAGAAGCCTTCAAAACCTGTCTTTACCAGTGTTGGAGGATGAGGGTGGATGGCACTGAATTATTTCCTGAGACTTTTCTGGTCTGAAGAAATTTCCAAAAAGGGCTGAAGAATTCAGAAAGATGCGTGGGCAGATGCTTACTTACAGCCCAAGACATTTATGTGGATAATAATGATGATGATTATCTGAGGTTGATAATAATAAAGATACGATGATGAAACTAATATCAGCAAATGTTTTTTATATGCTAACTCTGTACTGGGCATTGGGCTGGGTCCTTGACATGCAATAACTCATTTAATCCTTACAGTAACTCCAGGAGGTAGGTTCTTCTAGTATTTCCATTTCACAGATAAGAAAACTGAGGTTCAGAGAAGTTAAGTAGCTTGCCTGAGGTCACATAGCAGGTAAGTGCTGAAGCTGAGCCTCATATGCAGGAAGTCTGCTTCCAGAGCCCCAGGGATGAAGCGATACCTTCTACCACGTTTTTAGTTTCTGGTTACCCCTCGTGCATTCCGGATCTGTAACCCAGGTAATGGCCTCAACTCTCCCGGAAGAAAAAGTTAACGTGCTCTTACCCAATAAAGGGGACACAAATAGTGTGCAGGCAATAATTAGAGTTGCCTAGATAGCATACATGGAAAACAGCCACAAGAGGAGATGGTGCAAAAAAGAGTGGAAGGAAAAGAAACTAGAGAGGTGGGTTGGCTGAGGAAATGAAGGAGGTTGGGGTTTAACTGCATTCTGGGGGCATTAGGGAGCCATGAGAGGTTTTGGAGCAGGGAAATGATGAGATCAAGCTTGTGTTTTGGGAAAGTTAACTTCAGTGACTAAGATCTGGAAGGTGTGATTTTATGATTCTATCTGTATTCCTTCATGTCATAGCAGCAGGGAGGCCCTCTCTTCCACGCACTTCTGAGGCTGTGCAGCCTGTGAGATGGAAAGCAATGGAGCATCCTCCCATTTTATAGAGAAGGAAGTTGAGACTCGCTTATGGGTTCCGTGCCATTCTGGCTTCCTAGAGCACTTGGAGATAAGGAAATACACCTGTGCAAGCAGTGGTGTGTTGGTGAATGCTTAGCAACTGACCCTCTAGTGGAAAAAAGCCCTGACTAGAAGCATTGGCAAATTCCTCTGGTAAATACTCTCACTGAGGCTAATTTCAAGCTACAATATGATGTCCACTGGGTTGCAGAACTCCTGAAAATTTAACAATGAGTTCTAGCAAATCAGCATGAGCTGGCTCCAATGCCTCTGCGTGCAGTCTAGTGGCATCGCCGGGTGTGTATTCATGCAGACCTGGAGGGAGCTTGCAGACAGCTGATGAGAAAGGCAAGGTAACTTGCCCAGGCCAGAACTGACTTGGAGATGCAGGAATTGAATGAGGGGTAGGAACCGGCATCTTCGTGTTTATGCAGGCTCTGTTTAGGAAGGCAAAATTTGATCTTTGCCTGGTCCGCCTTCAGAAGAGAAGGGACAGCAACATTTTTCCTCTGGCTCCTAAGAAATATGTGTCAGCCACAACCTCCCACCCGAACTAGAAAAACAATGTCATGGAATATTTTTAATAGTGAGTACAAATCCCATACAGTGATGGATGAAGTGTGAAGATTCAAGTCCAGAGTGTCTGCTAGAAGATTACAAATCATTTTTCAGTTTGCATCGTGCTTCTATTCGTTGGCTCATTCACTCAGCCATTTATTCAATCATTCAACTGACATAAATTGGGAGCCCCGACATGGAGATGATTAGCAACAGAAGAGAAGGACCGCCAGTCAGTTACTGATGAGAGAGGAAGGCCAGTTGGTGGAGGGAGAGTGTCAGAGATCAGAGGTCAGAGGCAGGAGCAGACAGTTGATGATGAGTCTTCACATGCAAGAAAAAAGTTACAAAGTCAGCAGTAACCGGAGTTTCAAGAACCAACAGGTGAGAAGCTCAGGACCACCTAGCAGGTGGCTGGGGAGTACTGAGCACCAGTGAGCAGAGAACGTTGCTCTAAGCAGACTTGTTCCAGTCACTGGGCACTTACACCCTTAAAAAAATAAAATACATTTATTTATTTTTTTCGAGACAGGATCTCACTCTGTCACCCAGGCTGGAGTGCAGTGGGGTACCATCTCGGCTCAGTGCAGCCTTTGTTTCCCAGGCTCCAGTGATCCTCCCACCTCAGCCTCCTAAGTAGCCTGCAATCCCAGCACTTTGGAAGGCCAAAGTGGTTGGATCACTTGAGGTCAGTTGTGTACCACCACAGCTGGCTAATTTTTGTATTTTCGGTAGAGACAGGGTTTCACCATGTTGGCCAGTCTGGTCTCGAACTCCTGAGCTCAAGAGATCCACCAGTATCGGCCTCCCAAAGTGCTGGGATTACAGGTATGAGCCACTGTGCCCAGCCTACACACTTTTTATTGGTACAAGAGATAGCATCAGGTAGGGGATTGCACAAAGGTGGAACAGGTAAAAGGAAAGGAATGAACGCTTGTAGAGAGACCCTGGCATCCACAGGCACTGTATGAGACTTGTTTTTTCAAGTCTTATCAGCAAAGGGAGACTTTTGTGAGCTAGGTGGTATTATTATTTACTTGAGAAAACTGATGCTCAGAAAGTTTAAGTGACTTGCCTATGGTCACACAGCTAGTAAGTGGCAGAACCAAGGGGAATGAAATAAGCAGCGGAATACACATTCAGCCAAATTGGCAGCTGAGCCAGTTAGGTGTCTCCCCGCACATGAGGGCTCTTTGGCTATTGGTGGGCTGGAGTGACCAGGGGCAGACAGGGTTGGAAGAAGGACAGTGGTATTTTCATTCTCTCCAGGCCACTAGGAGCAAGGTGTTCACTGTCCCGTCCATGTGTCCTCCCTGGAGGAAAGGATCTGAGTGTTTACACAAGGGCACATTTCTGGTACGCTGAGGAGGGCCAAACTGTAAACAGAGATCATGCCCCCAGCTCGGCAGATGCCTGAGAGTGAGGCGCTTGCTGACATGCTGATGGAGAACAGGGACTTCTTGTTTACCCGGCTCACCATCTGGAGTCGTGAAGCAATGTCCAAGGAAGTGGCTGTAACTAAAAGCTCAGAGCTACTTCCCTGGCTCCCTCCGTGCTTGCGCTACTGCCTGTCCAGGTGCAGTGTGGCTGGTAGGGGAGGGAGGGCAGGGGCTCAGAACAGGGGCAGTGTGGGGACACTGCCATGGGGTCTAGGCAGGGTGGATGGTAACTGCGAATGTCTGGAGGTGAGCAGTTGAGCACATTCTCTCCGAGGACTTTTATGAGTGAATGGACTTCTTTCAGAAGAGAAATTTAGATCAAACAAGTGGGAGCATTTTCTCATTAAACAGTTGGAAAACAGTACAATGTGTTAAGCAGACCATTCAGTGAAGTGCTTTTCTTAAAAAATTTTTATTTTAGGTTGGCGGGTACATGTGCATGTGTGTTACATGGATATATCACTTAATGATGAGGTTTGGGCTTCTAGTATGTATACCCTTCACCCAAATAGCGAACGTTGTACCTAGTAGGTAATTTTTCAACCTTCACCCCCATCCCAACCTCCTCATTTTGATAGTCCCCAGTGTCTCTTATTTCCATCTTAATTTCCATATGTACCCAATTGTTTAGCTTCCACTTATAAGTAAGAACATGCAGTATTTGATTTTCTGTTTCTGAGTTATTTCCCTTAGGATAATGGCCTCTAGCTACATCTATGTTGTTGCAAAGGACATGATTGTATTCTTTTTATGGCTGCATAGTATTCCACAGTGTATATGTACCATGTTTTCTTTATCTAATCCACCATCGATGGACATTTAGGTGGATTCCATGACTTTGGTATTGTGAATATGCTGAGATAAACATACAAGTGCAGATGTCTTTTTGATAAAATGTGTCTTTTTTATTTCTTTTCCTTTGGGATTGCTGTGTCAAATGGGTTTCTATTTTTGGTTCTTTGAGAAATCTCCATACTGTTTTCCATAGAGTTTGAACTAATCTACATTCCCATCAACAGTGTATAAGTTCCTGGTTTGCTTTTGGGATTGGTGGAGAGAGACGGCTGGGAGCAGCGCCTCTGCATGGTTCGGAGGAGTAACTGATGAGGGTGACTCTCTCCCAGCCTAGACCATGCTGTTTGGGAGACATCAACTCATTCCACTTGAAAGAGCTGAGGAAACTTGGGGAGGGTTTGAACCATTGCATCCTTTGTGGGGACGTGGGTGTGAAAGTAGGTCACTCGTTCTCTTGCCCTATACCATTCCTGCCCTTTAAAGAGCACAGTGATCTGGAGAATCCAGAATTGTGAGCAATCCTCAGATTGTTTCTGTTTGGCATTAGGATGCCCTCCTTAGTTGCTTTGGTTCAGGCTAATTTGAAAAATTGCTTTCATTTTGTATTGGTCAGGATGGAGTTGCACCAAATGATCCCAAAATCTCAATGGCTTCACTTGATAAATTGTACTTCTCACTCACATCACAGCTGCACATGAGTTGGTAAAAGAAGGAGGGCATGGGGGAGGCTGTGTTCTAGTAGTCATTCAGAGATCCAGGCCCTACCATTCCCCAGCCCTATGGCTCTCCACTGCTTGTTGCTGGGAGGTGGGGGAGGGAGAAAGAGAGTAGGATTTCTCAGAAGATTTTTAGGGACTAGTTCTAGAAGTGACATAAATTATTCATGACTATATTCCACTGACCAGAATCAGTTATATGGCCCCAACTACTGCAAGAAAGATTAGAAATGAAGTGCCCAGGAGGAAAAGAACCCTGGGTTTGGTGAACTTATAGCAGTGTCTCCGGCCCAAATGTCCTGAGGTTTCTGGGATTACAATGCATATTAGTATTAGGGGAATGGGTTGTAAGGTCCTCTATGATTTCCCTCACAGACACAGGCTGAAATAAGCACTGTGTGGATAAGTCATAGCTGTTTTAAAAGGGCCATGGTGCATTCTCCTGGGGAAGCAGGACTCTCCACTCTGCGTTGTGGAGACACCTGGTACTGGTGTCAGCTCTGTCTTTGTTATTGGGAAAAGGTGGTGAATCTGGGACCTCATATGAATTGAGCCTTTGCAGGGTAGCCCCACTGTGGTTCATTTATAGTTCATTCATCTGAATGACTCAGGCATCAGATCTGGAGACTTTTAGGACCTGAGCTCAAGAACTTTAAGAGGTTTTGCTGGCTTCCTGGGACCATTGCATTGGATTGTATTTGTAAGATAATAGGTCTAAGATCCCTGTAGACTCTAGGTTCCAATCCCCTCATACAGGGGTGTCCTCATACAGGACATCCAGGCCTATCCAACATGGATTTTCTAGCATTTCTACCTAACTCTACGTAGGGAAGCTCATAGATGTGAAGGAAAAATCCGTTTGAATGTCTGCAACTGATGGATGGGACGATCACTGTCTTGGTTCACCAGGACAGCCCTGGTTTATGCTTATTGTCCAGGCATAATGATTTACAGTGCCTGCTTTTGCTATTGAAAGTGTACCGGTTTGGAAAATAAGTTATGCAGTCACCCTTCTGAGAAGACACTCATGACCTAGGCTGCATCCTGACTCTGTGATCAGATGCATCCTTGCAAGCAGCCTGCACACAAAGCCTGATGTTGCCACCATGATGCTGGAGTTGGGCCTGCATTCCCAATATCCTTGTCATTGTCACCCTGTGACTTCTAGTTGCTACAGGATCTTGGTCTCCTTTCTTTCAGGCCTCAGAATCACAGGCCTGTGCTCAAACAGTATTCACTAAGCAGACAATAAAAAGCCCAACATGCTTAGGAGTTTACTAAAGCATGGATTATTAGTTCTAGTTTACAGGACTGTAAATATTTAGGACCCTGAAGATAAGTGATATTTCCAAAGTCAGACGAAGCCCAGACTCTAGTTCTAACCCAGACATCCTGATTCTAGGTGGCTTTTTTTTCCCCTATGCCAGATATAATGTCTCAGATGCCCCTTACCTAATGGGAGGTCCAAGTTCATACCAGGCAAAATTCTACAGGAGGACCAAAAACCAAACGAATAACTAAAAAGGATCTGTGGTATGGTTAATTTATACATATTATTGTAACTTTCTGGATCCTCTCTCTGAGTAATTCATCTTTGTCTCCAAAAAGCCTTGTTTGCTTGGAGAAATATACATAGGCCCTAAGCCACATGTGTTCCTGGCTCTGTAAGTGAAAGGCCCATAGAGCACTTCTCTGAAGGTAAGGATGACATTTCTGCTCCACGAAGGAAGTGTAAAATATAAACTCTTAATTTGTTAAATATCAACATCAAATAGAGTCCAGGATTAGTACCATTTGGAGTGGGAAGAACACGCAGTAGTGTGTAATCTGGTAGTGATGAATGTTGCCACCAAACCCACATATTAACCAAATTGAACTCTCCAAATTTCTGCACCTGTTTTGGTTATGGTTTTATGTTTAGTTTGGATGGACCATTTATAAACCTGGTTTGGAATTGCAAGTGTGATCTTTGGATCTCTTAGACTGTGCTTTCAGCAACCTGGAGCCTTCTCTGCACAGAGTTTCTAGGAAACAAACAAAAAGGATGGACCAGAGAAGCAAAGAACATCTATTATAGATCTTGGAGTCCATCGCTCGATGTTCCTCTAGTCCTCCTTCCTGATTTCTTTGGGGCCTTGGGGATATCATTCAAAGCTTATTTCATGAAAACACAGACTCTTTGGAACTGGAAGGGACTTTGGAGACTATTCAACAATTACCAAACGTGATATATTGTATCGCTGATGGTATGCTAGATTCCAGGAGCTACATAAACTTCAAACATGTGTACAGTAAGTCCTCACTTACCGTCATCTTCATCGGTAGGTTCCTGGAAACTGCACCTTTAAGGATAATTGATATAAACAAGACTGAAGTTCCTACAGTATATTTCTGGTTTCAAAAGAATCAACAAATTTCTAAGTAAAGACCCAAACATTTCTAATATTAAACGTTGAAGTAAATGTGAGCTAGTCATATAATTAACAAAGATTAATAAAAACAAGTAAGATAATTATTTACCCAGTTATTCCAGCTATGTATCACAGGTGGCCAGAGCTTTCAAGAACTCAGGGTGCCAGGCAGGACTGGCCCAGTGCAGGGCACATTCGCACATGTGGTCATGCTGGGACCATGTGGACACACCCGCTCTCCTAACAGGTACGGCTTTGGGATGTGGGAGGAAACCAGAGTGTCCAGAGAAAACCCATGCAGATATGGGGAGAACATTCAGACTCCACACAGACTTCCTTTCAGGGAAGTATTTTTTTTCTCATCAACTTTATAGGGAAGCAACATAGAATGAAACGACATTATTTGAGGACCTGCTGTATTACTTGGGTGTTTAATTAAATGTAGCTTAGAAAGAATATACAACTACAACCTCAAAGCCATTAGTCTACAAATGGTATTGATTAAGACAAGGCAAGTAGTAAGTAAAACAAAGTCAATCTGAAGAGAAATGATGATGACATTAAGGTTGGCCCATGGGTATGTAAAAAAAATGTCAAAGTGTTGCCAAATGAATGCATTTTGGAAAATTCTGATTTCGTGTACTTCTCTTGTTTACAGACGAAGAAATTGAGGACCGAATAGAAAAAAGTAGATCCAGGGATTGAACCATGGTGCCCACCCCTCCCTATACACACACCACCTTCCTAGGCATGCTTTCTGGGGACCATTGCCCCCTAGGACCCACAGCTAGAAACAAATGTCCAGTCAGCATTCCCCGACCCTCACTGGTAGGGCTCCTCCCGGAGAGTTGAGTCACTGCTCCCTCCTACAATTGAAGGCACACCCCATCTTCATTCCACCAGACACACATTTCCTATCCTATGGAATATGGTTTATTTTTTTCTTTTGTGGATCCAAGACAGGAAGGTAGGACCTTGCCTGTAGACTCAGGACCCTTAATGTTGTCTGGATGTTTTAGAAAAAGCAAAGCAAAGATTTCTGTCTGTTCATTGAATGAAGAGCAATGTGCAGAGGCCAAATACACAAGCAGATTATCAGCTTCAGCAGGGGTTGGGGTCAGGCCCCTCATTGCTAGAGATCCTCTGCTTCAATCTCTAGCACTGTGATCAGCAATTGAGACCTGGGAGAAAATCTCTCAAGCATCTTCTGGAAGAAGGCACTCGATCAACCACACAGTGGTTTACATTGGTTCCCTGGGGCTGAGACCTTTTCTCTCTGTTCCGAGGAGCACCCTCCCCACCTACATGAAACTATAAATATCAGTAGGCAGAAGCACTGCATGTGCTTAAGCTTTAGAGCCAGGATCTCTCTTGGCCATCAAACACTAGCTGTGCATGGACTTGCAGGCTGGCGGGTGTCTGCAACACTCATGCTGTAAAATCCCCCATCTCCAGATGCAGACTGGGGGCTCTAACAGCTTTCATGAACATCGAAACTTCTCTTAAAGCTTCCAGTTTCAATCTGGATATTTGGATATATGTGTGATGTGGCCACACTAGCATTACAGAACCCAAGACCTTGGTGGAGGAGAATGAACGAGAAAAAGAACAGCCTAATGTGATGGAAAGAAGAGTAACTACAACAGAGCAAGGCTGAAAATGAAGGGGTGGAAAATGCATGCCGAGCAAATACTAACTAAGAGAAATCCAGGTTGGCCATATGAATACTAGTCAGAAAAGATCTGAGAGGAAGACAGTTTTGGAGATAAAGAGTCATTCTTTAATTACTAAAGGAGTAATTCATGAATAACATATAATAATTCTGGGCTGAACTATACCTAACAATTCAAACTAAAACTATATAATGCAACTATTGCCAGCATTATAAGGAGGAGTTGGCGAATACATTTAAACATACCTTTCTAAAAACTAGTAGATCAAGAAGGCAAAAAATAATTTGGCAAATACATTTAAACATACCTTTCTAAAAACTAATAGATCAAGAAGGCAAAAAATAATAACATAGAGAAGATTTGAACAACATGGTTAGCAACCTTTGCCCAATGTAAGTGTGTAGAATCTGGCACTCCAAAATTAGAGAGTTCGGTCTTTTCAATCAAACATGGAACAATAGCCAAATTTACTATAATTTTTAGTTTCTTTAAATTGATTGACTTTTTTCAAAAAAGTTCCAGATGTTTTAAATCACAACTTTCTTTCAGGTAGCAGGTGCAAATTGATTGACTTTTGTCTTTTAATTGACTACTTGTCATTTTATAAGGACTACCACCCATGAACCATTAAGTTTGATGTGATAGTTATTATATTTATATCCAAGACATATTTTATTATGTAATAAGTAGTACACATTTAAAAGAAGTGCTCCTCAGAATTTCCTTTTATTCTACCTGTCATATATATAAGAAATATGTAAAAATGCTGAAATTAATGAAATGAGTCCAACTCAAGAAGTTATAAAAGAACAATGAGTAATCTAATGGAAGTAGAAAGAGAAAATAATAAAGATAAGAGTAAAATGAACAAAACAAGAAAATATAGAAAGAAATGACTAAAAAAGTTGGTTATTTGAAATAAGCAACAAAATAGGCAATCCTTAGGCAATATTGATGAAATAAAAGAGCACATAAATACAAAATCATAGAAATGAAAACTGAGAATTAATTCCATGTACAGCATAGATTCCATGTACAGTTATGGGATAACTGTAATTAAATGTATGACAATACATTTGAAAATCTAGGCAAAATATTAATATCACTTATCAAGACTGAGTAAATAAAACAATAGATCACACGAGTAGATCTAAAACTATTAAAGTGCATCAGTAGTTAAAAAGTTACCTATGAAACAAGTAAACAGCAAAACACCATACTCAGATAGTTGTACATTGAATTCTACCAAAGCTGCAATGAAGAAATAATTCACATCCTATATAAATCTCCTCAGAAAACAAACAGGGAGAACTGTGCACCATTGATATCAAAATCAGCTAAGTTATAAGATGGGCAAATTATAGACTAATTTCACTTATAAATAGATGCAAATGGCCTGAATAAAATATTCTCAGGCCAAATCCATCAATGTATTAAAAAACACATTGTGACTGAGTTGAATTTGTCCTAGGAATTTGTTTTTTTTTTTTGAGATGGAGTCTCACTCTGTCACCCAGGCTGGAGTGCAGTGACACGATCTTGGTTCACTGCAAGCTCCGCCTCCCGAGTTCACGCCATTCTCCTGCCTCAGCCTCAGCCTCCTGAGTAGCTGGGACTACAGGCACCCACCACCACGCCCGGCTAATTTTTTGTATTTTTAGTAGAGATGGGGTTTCACCATGGTCTCGATCTCCTGACCTCGTGATCCGCCCGCCTCGGCCTCCCAAAATGCTGGGATTACATATCCTAGGAATTTAAGAATAGTTTATTGAAAGCATTACTAATGTAATTGACAACATTCGAGTAATAAGCTATTAGCATCTCAGAGATATAGAAACAGTATTTTAAAAATTCAACACTCATTCTTGACTAAATAAAAAAAAAACCTTAGCAAACTAAGAGTTGAACAGAATTTCTTTAACTTGATAGAGAGTGGCCACCAAAAATTCACAGCAAAATCTTACTTAAAGGTCTGATCTAATAAGCACTATCTCCAAAGTTAGAAACAAGACAAGGTTGCCTGCTATTGCCGCTTCTATTAAAAGTGATGTTTACACAAGGAAAAGAAAGAAAGAAAGAAAGAAAGAAAGAAAGAAAGAAAGAAAGAAAGAGAAAGAAAGAAAGAAAGACAGACAGAAAGAGAAAGAAAGAAAGAAAGAGAAAGAAAGAAGAAAGGAAGGAAGGAAGGAAATAAGGAAGGAAGGAAGAAGGATTGGAAGGGAAGAACAAGTTTCTCATTATTACGGGTGAGATAACTGCCAGTATAGAAGATAAAAATAATCTGTAGACCAACAATTATAAATAACAAGTATTCATCAAGGTTATTGGATATAAGAGCAGTACAGAAACCAACAGTATTTATATCTAATCAACAACAACAAATGGTGAATGTGGTTTAGTAAATGAAATACGATAGAGCAGATGAAAGAAATGAATGAGATCAGCCTGTATCAACAGTGATACATCTCAATTACCAAAACACACTGAGTTTAGAAAAGCAAGTTGCAAACTGATATGTACAGCATGATACCATAAATACAGCAAATGCATAAAGACATGCTTAGGAATGATAGAAACCTTTCATGGTAGTGGTATGTCTGGGGACAGAGGGAAAGACATGGAAGGCAGAGATTCTGCAGAACTCTTAATGTTCTTTGGAGAGGAGGTTTGAAGTGAATATCATAAAATGTTTGATTTTAGTGTCTATTATATTATTTCATTACATTTTAACAGATTTTTAACATTCCATTATTAAATCTTAAAAAGGAAAAAAATCTCTAGTGGCAAAACTTAAGGCATGGCTCCAAGCAGGTGTTGGGAACCTTCACCAGCAGGCCTGGGGCAGCTCACTTCCTGGAAGGAGTAGTGCTATATGGAAGACATCACTTGGACTTCCTGGGCACATCTGCCACATGATATGAGCAGAATGAGCTTACCTGCATTGCAGCAGAATGCTTCCCCATACCATCCCCCATTCCAAACTCCCACCCCACTGGGGGTCCTGTCTAACAGGGGAAGCTACTGCACTCTGTATTCTGTAGCCAGAGGATATTGTGAATCTGTTTTAGACTAAGGTAGGTGCTGTAAAACATAGCCCAAGGCAACCAATTATGGGATTGAGTCCACTAAGAAAAGAGAGCAGAAAAATTTTACAGAGGGAAAATTGGGGTAAAACACAAAGAAAGGTATTTTATATCCATGGTTTCCTTTTCGTGTTATCAGTCTCGGATTGAAAGGGATAATGTTGTAAAACCTGGCTTAGCAGGTGGGGAGGAAGGAGTGATTTGAAGCTATGTATTCTCTTACTTGTAAATATCCCTTGAAATGTCCTTCCCATAATAAAATACAACCACAAGAAGATAAATGAGCTGGTGTCTTGTGGGCGGTGCACCACGTCTCCTAGAAGGAAGAACAATGTAAAGAAAATGCGAAGTGTTGCAGTCTTGGCAGTCTAAGCCGGGAGCACACGTTCCTCCTTCTCCAGATTCTTGATATGTTTTGTTCATTTGGGGAGCTTTTTCTTTTTTCTTGCGAGGTGATTAATTTTACGCTTTTTTTGCTTTGTTGGAATATCATGCTGTAAATGATGATAGTTTGATGCTATCTTAGTCTTTCTTATGAGTGGAGGAAAGGTCCACAAGTCATCTGATCCAGCCACATGTCCCCATGGCCATCCCCAACACTAGGGCATGGAGATAGATCCATTTTCTTTGTAACAACCAGATGAAGAAAGAACATCACTAACTAAACACCCATTCCAGGTATGAAAAATCTTTCCTCTCTGAAACATTTTTCCTTCGGTCTAACCTGATTTCTTTACATTGCAGCCTTGTGGGTTCCAAAATGAAATTGAATGGAAGGGAAAATCTACGGACAGTCAGTCTATAATGCACAAGCCTGATATCATGAAGAAGAATTGCTTTAAGCCTGAAATAACTTGATTATGGAAATAGAGAAAAGCACCAATACTAAATAGACTACCTCCAGAGTATTATGTATGTGTGGATCTGTGCAAGACGAAATGGGTACTCAAAATGAAAGTATGCAGAGGATAGCAACCACAAAAGACAGACATTGATGGAAACCATGCAACAAGATGTATTGGTGATGGATTGGAATGATTTGACCCAGAGAACAGGAGACTCAAAGAGATATGAAACTTATTAATAGGATTGATGGTTGGCTTGCCCAGATGGCAGGTAGGACTGCCAAGTGTACTAGTAGAGTGGCTGAAGAGGAAGGAGAAGGATCAGCAGGATATAAACACCCTCTCATATTTAGTTCCCTGGAGTCTGGCCTTGAGGGTGACCCTGGGCCATGCAATTGGCAAACCTGCTCTGTGTATCAATCAGTGGAGCTTCTCATTTGCTGAGTACAATTCTTCTTCTTGCCTCTACTGGTGATCTTTTCTGAATGTCTTCTAATACATTGTCCTGGGAGAGGATGGAACGGGGTGGAGGTCAGAACAGTGCACTATAATGGGGAAGAAACTGAGGTCCAGTTGGAGACATGCTCGGATTTCATCCTTGCTTCTGCCTGTGCACCTGAGTCTGAATGATTCTGGGCACTGCCTGAGCATCAAAAGATGGGTATAATACCAGTGTAGGACCTAGTGACTTTGAAACCTTATCTAGCTCTAGGTTTTATTTTGTCTTTTTCCACTATTCTACCCTGGGACTTTTTGCACTCTGAGTTCCTACAACTCCAGATAGATCCTTCACTTTGAAAATTCTCTGATCCATCCTTCAGATGGGCAATAGCAATGCCTCACTAGTCTGGATCAAAGCATAGATTTTTCTCCTGAGTATTTCCACAAAACAGTGAGCACTAGTATACACTTTTAGAGTGCTATAGGCCCATGGGACTGTGAGCCCCTTTAGGACACAGCAGACATCCTGAATGTCTTTATCCCCAAAGCTAAGTACTTGGTCTAGCACATAAGTGTTCAGTAAATGTCTTATAATAGTGAATGAAGAAGTAGACGTTATTGATTTAAAATGCTCTATGTTGTGCCCAAAAGACATTTTTTTTCTGGAGATATTTCCAGCGCAGTAACTTGTGTATAGACAAGATAACTACTTTAGTGCTAGGAGCTTTCAATATGTGTTAATGGGTTCATCATTGGCCCTTAATTGTGTGTTCGAATTTTAAGTCCTCTTTACTTTGGCATAGAGACAATTCCTAGGGAAGCAGGTAAATAAATACTCAGTAATAAGCAGTAATGCTAGGGGCTTTCATAGTGGTTTCATGGTATATTAACCACATCTTTTATTTTCTGTATCTTGATGCTTTGACATCTGGGGCCTTGCGGACCCTGGAGGGACTGTCCGTTCCAAGGTCAGCCAATTTCTTGAGATAATAAAGAATTCACCCACAAGCATGCCTGTCAAATGCAAACCAGAGAAGTCAGAGTCCATATCCCCAGCCACCTCCTTTACTGGGCTCTCACACTCCAGGCTACTATCCATCTGCCCTAGTCACCCCACGGCCATGACCAGGCAAATATGGACAGCCATTGCACCCAGAGCCCTCTGAAATTATTCAAACTAGCCAGTTCTAAACCTTCTCACCCTCCTACACCCGTTCTTTCTTTCAGAAACCATAGTCATGGCTACTGCCACAGTTACTTCCTCTCCCTCTACCTGCTGACCAGTGCCGGGGCTCCTCAGTTGGCCCCTTGTGACCTGGTGTGCCCAATTCTCTTGGGCTCTGTCAAGATGGCAAACCACCTTTTCAGTGGTAGTTGTCTCTTGATCTGTTGGCTTTACCATATCCAAATTATAATAAAAACCCATGAACTTATCACAACACCCTGGGAAGCAAGATTTCACAAATCAACAGCTCAGGCAAGTGAAGTGGCAAAAATGAGATAGGAAGTAAGTGGTGGAGCTTTGATTGGAACCCAGGCCTAGAAGCCCTACATTCAATGTTCTTTCCACCACAACATGTGATAACTGGGTCTTTTGATGGAAAAGCACTTGACAATAAGCATTTTTAAACATATACGAGGGAATGTGGACATATACACATATTCCTATTTGTATACAGAGGTCATATGCTTTATATGGTGCTTTCCATTTTGCTTTATTTTCTTGAAACGATACATCTTAGGTTTCTTTGTTTTTAACCAAACTTTTTTCTGTTTTAAAGTGGAGAGGAATATATTCGTAGTGTGCATTTTTCCCAGTTTTAATACTGACCAAATAGAGCCTGCTGAGGCCAAGATCAGTGTAATTTGGAGTATAACATTTCCCTAGCTGCAACTGTCATGTAAAAATCATAATCATAATCATAATCATTTCACCAATAGAGGCTAACTATGCGCCAGTCACCATTGTAAGCATGCATTTGCTCATATACTTCCTCAAGAGTGCTGAAGGAGAAGCAATTATTATTCCCATTTTGAAGTCGTGGAAACTGAGGAACCTGCTGGTATTAGTCCGTTTTCATTCTGCTGATAAAGACATATCCGAGATTGGGCAGTTTACAAAAGAAAGAGGTTTAATTGGACTTGCAGTTCCACGTGGCTGGGGAGTCCTCCCAATCATGGTGGAAGGAAAGGAGGAGGAAATCACATTTTATGTGGATAGCAGCACGCAAAGAGAGAGCTCGTGCAGAGAAACTCCCCTTTTAAAACCATCAGATCTTGTGAGACCCATTAATTGTCAGAACAGCATGGGAAAGACCCATCCCCATGATTCAATCATCTCCCACCAGGTCCCTCTCACAACACGTGGAAATTATGGGAGCTAGAAGATTAGATTTGGGTGGGGACACAGAGCCAAACCATACCATTCCATACCTGTCCCCTCTCAAATCTCATATCTTCACATTTCAAAACCAATCGTGCCTTCCCAACAGTCCCCCAAAATCTCAGCTCGTTTCAGCATTAACTCAAAAGTCCACAATCCAAAGTCTCATCCAAGACAAGGCAAGTCTCTTCCCCCTATAAGCCTGTAAAATCAAAAGCAGTTAGTTACTTCCTAGATACAGTGGGGGTACAGATATTGGGTAAATACAGCCATTCCAAGTGGGAGAAATTGGCCAAAACAAAGGGACTAAAGGCCCCATGCAAGTCTGAAATCCAGCAGGGCAGTCAAATCTTAAAGCTCCAAAATGATCTCTTTTGACTCCATGTCTCACATACAGGTCACGCTGATGCAAGAGATAGGTTTTCATAGTCTTGGGCAGCTCTGCCCCTGTGGCTTTGCAGGGTACAACCTTCCTTCTGGCTGCCTTCACAAGCTGGCATTGAGTGTCTGTGGCTTTTCCAGGTGCACAGTGCAAGCTGTCAGTGGATCTACCATTCTGGGGTCTGGAGGACTGTGGCCCTCTTCTCATAGCTCCACTAGGTGGTGCCCCAGTAGGGATTCTGTGTGGGGGCTCCAACTCCACATTTCTGTTCTGCACTGCCCTAGCAGAGGTTCTCCATGAGGGCCCTGCCCCTATAGCAAACTTCTGCCTGGACATCCAGGCATTTCCATACATCTTCTGAAATCTAGGTGGAGGTTCCCAAACCTCAGTTCTTGATTTCTGTGCACTTACAGGCTCAACACCAAGTGGAGTCTGCCAAGGCTTGATATTTGCACCCTCTGAAGCCATGACCTGAATCCTACATTGGCCCCTTTCAGCCACAGCTGGAGCAGCTGGGACACAGGGCACCAAGTCCCTAGGCTGCACACAGCATGGGGATCCTGGGCTCAGCCCATGACATCAGTTTTTCCTCCTAAGCTTCTGGGCCTGGGATGGGAGGGGCTGCCTTAAAGACCTCTGACATGCCCTGGAGACATTTTCCCCATTATCTTGGGGATTAACATTTGGGTCCTTGTTACTTAAGCAAATTTTGGCAGCTGGCTTGAATTTCTCCTCAGAAAATGGGATTTTCTTTTTTATCACATTGTCAAGCTGCACATTTTCTGAACTTTTATGCTCTGTTTCTCTTATAAAACTCAATGCCTTTAACAGCATCAAAGTCACATCTTGAATGCTTTGCTGCTTATAAATTTATTTTGCTAGATACCCTAAATCATCTCTCTCAAGGTCAAAGTTTCACAAATCTCTGGGGCAGAGGCAAAATTCCACCAGTCTCTTTGCTAAAACATAACAATCGTCACCTTTACTCCAGTTCCCAAGAAATTCCTCATCTTCATCTGAGACCACCTCAGCCTGAAGTGATCTCATTGTCCATATCATTATCAGCATTTTGGCCAAAGTCATTCAACAAGTCTCTAGGGAGTTCCAAACTTTCCCACATTTTCCTGCCTTCTTCTGAGCCCTCCAAACTACTCCAACCTCTGCCTGTTACCCAGTTCCAAAGTTGCTTCCACATTTTCAGGTATCTTTTCAGCAATGCCCCACTCTCAGTACCAATTTACTGTATTAGTTCATTTTCACACTGCTGATAAAGACATACCCGAGACTGGGCACTTTACAAAAGAAAGAGGTTTAATTGGACTTGCAGTTCCATGTGGCTGGGGAGGACTCACAATCATGGTGGAAGGCAAGGAGGAGCAAATCACATCTTACATGGATGGTGGCAGGCAAAGAGAGAGCTTGTGCAGAGAAACTCCCATTTTAAAACCATCAGATCTCATGATACCCATTCACTATCACAAGAACAGCGTGGGAAAGACCTGCCCCCATGATTCAGTCGTCTCCTACTGGATGCCTCTCACAACACGTGGAAATTATGGAAGCTACAAGATGAGATTTGGGTGGGGACGCAGAACCAAACCGTATCACCGCCTAAGGTTGCACAGTGAGAAAGTGGTGGAGTCCAGGACTCCACCCCCAGCTGTGTGATTCTAAAGATCATGCACCAGGTCAGTGTTCCTCTAACTGATCTACATATGACTCATGGAGGGATCTTTCTAAAATGCAGATTCTGATGTGAAAGGCCTGGAGTGGGGCTCCCAGGGAATACTGGTGCTGCTTGTCTGCAGACCACACTTTACACAACAAGGTTCTCCACTATTGTGGAGAGCCTGTTGGCATTGCCTATGAGCTGCAGTCCTTTACTCTGCCTTTCAAAGAATGTGCCATTTGGGTGTCCTTCACTGCTTATTTCCAAACTTCAGCAATTCTCCAGCTGTTGTGTGAAAGGACAGTAGCCTCTGGGGATGATGTTGGGTGGGGAGGAGAAATGAATCTCATCTTTGCTCATGTAATTGGCAGTGATGGGGGAAAGAGGAGAAGAAATGAAGGAGGAAAATGTTTGAACAAAGAAAGTAGAGGGTAGAGGATCCTTTATTCCAATAGAGACTGAACTGTTTCTCTATTTTGGCAGATGAAGCTTCAGTAAAATGAATTTCCACCAGAGCATATTTGAGCCCCACTTGTTTTGATGGAAGATCTAATTAAAGACCATTAGCAGGAAAACATGGAGAAACAAAACTATCCTCAAAACAAATTCACTGCTGATCTGTAGAGAGAGAAGACACTTCTCTGCTCTCTTGCAATGGACAAGGTGCTTTGTCAACAGGCAAAGAATTCTTAATGTGGATCAATGATTTGCAACGTATCTTTTCCCTTGTGCATCATTCTGTGCTACTTCACAAGTAATTAGAAGTACAGGTTATATTTTATTTCCTCTCCTAAAAGAAATTTTAAAAAGTGGGTATAACAAATGGGAAATCCATGGCTTCCATTGCAAGGCAAAAGATATATAGCTTTGTGTTTCAGTGCTATGAGGTAATTCATAGCTATACTTCAACTTCCTTAAGGAAACCACTATGACATGAAAATGGCTCGAGTGATCACAAAAGTTGTATTGCTGAAGTGCCCATCTTGATAACTCTGGGATGGCAATATAATCAGGACCCCCTTGGCCCCCTTGACAGAGAAAATGACCACAGCTCCTTCTTCCCGTTTCAGCTGGGGAAAACTATTCACAGCAAACTTAGGAGACTTTTCTCTTTCTCTCTTTTCTAAGGGTCTGGAGAAATTTGTTTGTTTATTCAGTAAAAATTAATGAGTACCACCTTTTATGTACCAAGCATCAAGGTATGTTTATTTTACCTTATATCTAATGATATTCATGTAATAATTACTACTACATACCTACTCTGAAAATAAATTAAAAATATATCAAATGCTCAGGCTTTTTGTTTGTTTTTGTTATTTATTGACATTTTCCTGCTAAAACTGAGTGATAGCATAATATTCCAGCCTTCAATTTACATTCAACTTTCTTAGCAAAGTCATAAAAATATGTTTTACAAAAATAATAAAAGGTTTTATTAATTTTCCCAACAGCTTCTCTTAAGTTTTTGACAATTATGTCATTCTGCTTTTAATTATCATCCTTTTAGCATCCTTGTAGAATTAGTTTTTCTACTGTTAGCTGGTCTTATACCGCATTTATCGATGGTCAGTGTGTTTTTCTGAAGGTCAGGTCTTTTCACTTCAGTTTAATCATAGGCTTTACTTTAAAAAAAAACCCCTCAACTATGATCAAAATCTCTGGCTCTTTCCGCTTTTCCTGACTCCTTGCTGTACCCATGTCCCCGCTAGGCCACATTCAAGGGCTCCTTACTGCCACTTGGAAGGGCTCCCATCTGCCACTACTTCTGCCACATCCTCGAGGGTCTACATGAATATTTCACTCTAACAACCTGGAAATATGGATGTTGAACTCAGCAACTCTTTTGAGCAAAATAGTATGTTCTAAATAAATACTTGGTTGATGTGTAAAACCACAATACTCAGCAACTCATTGCAATGAAGAGTGTGTCTCTCCCATCTCTGGCCCAATCTATCTCACCTCTAATTAAATTCAATATTAATTTTCATCCTGACTCTGTCACTATGAACTGTAAGTGTTGCTTAGGTTACTTAACTCTACCAAGCTTGAGCTCATTCATTCCCCTGCAAAGCAGAGGCAATAACATCCAGAAATTAGACAAGATAGTACATGTGCCTGGCACATGGAAACTTCTTAGCACATCTTAATTCTCCTGTGATCTAATTTCCTAGTTCTTCTCTTTTTTTTTTTCTCCTGGGAATATGGTTTATTGCATGTGAAATAGCTTTGCAAATAAAATATTGCAGAAACGTTGTTGCTCCTATTATGTGATGTTTATGGTATAATTTCTCCCTTTAACATACATTTTCTAATATAATATTAAATAGAATGATGGCCAAGTTCCCTGAGCCTCTGTTTGTCTGTCTTTAAAATGGAATGTTATAGATATGGAATGTTATAAATATTCAGGGAAGTCGCATTTGTTAATTGTCCTACACGGTATTTGATACATAAAAGGGGCTCAATAAATGGTAGCTGTTACTCTTATTTTATAATCACTCCCATATCTTTGTGCGCTTCACCAGTTAGTCTCTCCAGTTCGTGGTTTCCTGTACTCCTCACCCTCCCCTTTCAGTAAAAAATTTGATCAAGGAGTGAGGAAACCCGTAATGTTGAGATGCACTGAATATACTTGGGATCCTCATGAGTCGTAACACAAGGGCTAAAAAAAGTCTATAGTTTGCTGGGTCCAGCACGTAAAGTGGATGGTTATTTTATGTAACTAGTCATTGATTCGCGGTCCTCTGTTTATAGGTACCATTTCCTTTCCCCAGTATAACAAACTAGCAAACAATAAACTTGTTGATCTGTGAATGTTCCTATTCTCTGAGGTCTCCCATTGAGAAAGAAGATTTGTAACTAAGCCTCCATGCTATTCGTTCCTTGCTGGTGGAATGCTGTAACACTCACAACCTTATATGGTCTTATGTGTAAATAGGGCAGTTTTTATTATGTCCAATTTGCAATAAGCCCAGCAGGTCCTGTTATAAAAGAACAGGAGAGAAGTTTCAGCACTGAAGCTCAGATGCCAGTCAGCATCTTGGGCTTTGCATCCCAGTGGTTAGAACATGTGCTCAGGGCCCTGCCAGATGTGCTCTCTGGCAGCTGTCTTTGCCATCTCTGTTTGTGAGTGAAGCTGCAAGCCTCTGAGAGTCAAACCCGAGCAGAAAAGGTGGAGGGAGGAGAAAAGCACCTTTAGCTTAAATGTGGTTGGCCTCTCCTTTCAATCCTTAGCTGACACCTTAGACAGCTGCTGCACTGGGCTTCAGTGCATACACACAGAACTGGAACTCAGCCATCAACCAGTAAGGACCAGCAGATCCTCACCATGTGCCAAGGCAAGCCCCGAGACTTGTGAAATGGTGCAGAGAAAGGAGACCTATCACAAGAAGTTACAGATATTGATACAGCTTATTTGGAGCAAATGACTGTCACAGCACTTTATAAGTTGCACCTGTGTAATGTCATCTCTAGCCCATTCTTATTTTGCTGCTTAAGGAATCTTCCAAAAGTGCATTCTTGTATTTGAACACTCCGTATTCAAATAGCTTCCATGGCTCTAGATGGCTTCTCAAATAGTCTAAATTCTGAAGCCCAACATTTGACAATCCGTTGCAAATCCACATGTCTAGGTTTATCTTGGATTACTCTCCATGATGAACCCTTACACTTCAGCCAAACTAAACTACATGGCACTCAGGGGCTTGCACGACACCCCCTTCCCTAAACCCAGACATTTGTTCACAGTGTTCCTTCTGCACACATTTTCTTTTCGTCTCCTCCCTCCAAACTGCGTGTCTCAGACGCATTTGCCTTTCATTGACCAGCTCACAGGCCACGCTCTTCATGACACAGTCTCTGAGCTCCCCAGTCGGAATTTATTTCTTCCTCCCCTAAACTTCCCTAGCACCTTTCATGGCATTGTACTGGTGTAATTGGTGAAATCTTTCTTCCCAAACTATATTATTAATCTTTGAGAGCATAGTTTTATATCCCATCTTGTGCCTACATTAGTGAATTACATTTAATAAAACACCATAAATATTAAACCAGTGACTCTACTCTGTACTTTTCAATTGGCTTTAACTCAATGATTATTTACATATAAATCGGGCAGTTTTTATCATCTCCATTTTACAATGGGTGAAACTGAGATTCAGAAAGTTTAAGGAACTCGCCTAAGGCTACACAGATCAATGATCCTGGAGTTAGGAAAACAACATGAAAGAACTCCTTGTCTTAGTCCTTTTACTCAACTCCAAGGTGAAAATAGTTTCACCTGTCATCCTCAGTGCAGGGCTCTGCTGGGGAATGGAGTGGTCTGAATTGTTCGATGAAGCAAGCAGTGGATTCACAGGGAAGAGAGAAGTGGATGTTCCAGGAAGGAGATAGTGACAAAGGTGGACATGAATATATTGTGGTTCACAGGTGAAAAATATTTTCAATATGCCCATGGCCCAGCCTAGTGCCTAGTGCCTGGTAGAAAGCAGGTACTGAATATGTGTTAACTAAAGACATAAAGGAAGGGAAGAAGAAAGGGAAGTGGGGAGGAAAGTTTGGAGGAGGAACATTGTATCCAGATTAATGAAGAAGCACAGAAATTACCAGCCCAGTGCTGGAAAACATGCTGGGTTGTCAGTGAAGCTTTATTGCACGGGAGGAGAAGTGCTGTCTGGCTGAGAGGAAGGTGTGTGCTCCATTCAGCACTGCAGAGGGACAGAGTTCCCTAGGCCATCGCCATTACTGTTGGCATCTTTGTCCCATATGAGTATCAGTGGTAAATGTCTGATTTTAATAGGTGAGAGATCCCAGTGGTGGGGCCCACTAGAACCTACTTTGCATGTTACCAAGCCACTCTTCCAACCCATTTCCTTGAAGATCCTGATGGCTCTTGAACATAATAACGCACGTTAAAGTGGGGAAGAAAAACATAGACTAGAAAGCAACAGACTTGTGTGGCTTTAGGCAAGTCATTTCTCGTCATGTCTCTCGGCCTTAGTTGTTCCCCAAGTGTCAGATAGGGATAATAAAATCTGCCTTAACCTCACGGATCATGAGGCTGCAATGAGACAGACCGGAAGTACTTTGAAAGTACGAAGCGACGCATAGCATTGGAAACAAGGGTGGATTTCTGCCTTAGAAAAAATAATTGGAATGCTCATTCTCCAAGTCTGACATTTTGATTTTACCTTGCAACCTGACCTGAGAAGTAAACCACAGCCCAGTGGGAGGGGCTTTGCGCATAACCCACCCTCTAGATCTAGGACAGCACAGAAGACTCCCACAGCCTCAAAGGTCTTTCCTAGAGCACTACCTGGGAACCACCCAGTGAGGTCTCAGATCCAGCCCTCCATGCAGACATGGCCTGACCTACCTTGCTGACCATTTTTTGTTTGTTCCTTATGAAATAACCAAGACGGCAATAACTCAGCTCTTTATCTTTTTATTTCAATGAAACTGGAGTTGCTATATGCATTTAACCTAAAGAGTCCATATGGTGTGACAAACGGCAGAGCAAAGAAACCCCATGTGTTCTTCCTCTTTGCTTTCTTTCCCTTGCTCATGCCAGCTTCCCAGTAAAATGCAGTCCCTAAAATTGTTTATTTGCATCAGCATTGCAATTAATAATCACTAATATTAGTATATCTTCTAGCCCAGTGGCTCTTCATCCCTCAGGAACACCCTGGCCACAAGTCTAAAAGTACGCACTGCAGTCTGTGAAATTCTTACCCGGCTGTTATTTCGGAGCTCTTGGAAGCAGCATGCTCAGATGGCTGACGGCATCGGAATGGGAAATACCTGCTCCAGAGGGGGCCAGTCAAACAATCTCGGTTGGTTTTATTGCTGCCACATCCAGGAATCAGGTGCCTGGAAAAAATATGCTGACAGGATCAGACTGGGGAAGCTGCAATGCCATCTGGGGTCAGGAAAAGATTTTTGTCCAAGCGCCAACTGCGGGGGCTGAGGCAGTGTGGTGCTCCGCTGGCACGGAGTCTGAAATAGCCCAGGAGGTGCTGGGGAAGCAAGGAGGAAAGCTGCCCAGAATGTTACCAGGGGAGGACTGGGGACTTCGGTGAGGGTGGGGGAAGATACCGAAGGCTTGAGCCTTCTAGGCTGGACATTTTAGAAAACGTTCCGTTTGGGAAATTTTGAAACATACGCAGAAGTAGAGATGCAGCATAAGAAGTCTTCAGGCACCCACTGCTCAACTTCAACACCTACCAACTCAAAGCCAATCTCATTTCGTTCTCATCCATATTGTCTTTTGTTTCCCGACCCCCAACCTCACTGGGTTTCATGGAGGCAAATCCTAGACATCATATTATTGCGTCCATGAACATTTCTTTCTTCTTCTTCTTATTTTTTGAGACGGAGGCTCGCTCTGTCGCCCAGGCTGGAGTGCAGTGGCGCGATCTCGGCTCACTGCAAGCTCCGCCTCCTGGGTTCCCGCCTTTCTCTTGCCTCAGCTTCCCGAGTAGCTGGGACTACAGGTGCCCACCACCACGCCCTGCTAATTTTTTTTTTTTTTGTATTTTTAGTAGAGATGGGGTTTCACCGTGTTAGCCAGGATGGTCTGGATCTCGTGACCTCGTGATCTGCCCGCCTTGGCCTCCCAAAGTGCTG
The DNA here is from genome assembly GCF_028885655.2 of Pongo abelii. NCBI lineage: Eukaryota > Metazoa > Chordata > Mammalia > Primates > Hominidae > Pongo > Pongo abelii. Next base: position 4,922,823 of record NC_071995.2, read on the forward strand.
GGATTACAGGCGTGAGCCACCGCGCCCGGCTGCATTCATGAATATTTCTGCAAGCATCTCTAAAAATAAAAATCTTAGCTATCATACCATTATCATATGTTAAAATTTACAATCATTCTACTCTATTAAAAAATTCAGTATTCAAATTTCCCAAATTGTTCCCTAATAGCACTTGATATTTTGATCATCCTGAGCTAGAATTAAAGCTAATAATTAAAAAGAGAAAATGAGAGACAGAAGGCAAAAATAATAAGGGAAAGAAAGAGGGGGAAATTAATGAACATGTATTTGTTGGATGTCTATAATATACCAGGCCTTGTACTGGGTTCTAGGGCACTGTGACCTCATTTTAGGAGATAAGAAAACCAAAAGGCAGACAGGTTAAGTCATTTGTCAAAAGCCAGTTCACTTGTAAGTCTTGAAGATGTAATTCCAATTCAGGTCTATACAGTTCCAAAGCCTACCTTTTTCTTCTATACCATGTTTCATCTGAAATAACTAAATCATCTACTAGGAGTTCTTGGAAAGAAGGAGAAGAGAAAGGATAGGGGGAGTAAAATTCTATTATCATCAAAAAGTAGTAAAGTAGAATTGTTTTGGAGCCAGATATTCCTGGATTTGAATCTCAGCTCTGCAACTGAGTGGAGAAGTTTCTTTACTTTCCTGAATCTTACTTTCTTCATAAGTGAAATGGGATGTAGCAAGGATTAAAATAAAGAATTCAAACATTTAATAGTGGTTGTTGGATGTGAGTGGGGATGGGAAAAGAGAAGACAAGAAGTGGTCAGTATTTACCTCATTCTTCTGCAGACTAGTGCTTCCCAGGCACTGATAAGAATAATAACTAAGAACTAGACAAGGCAATCCAGTAGCAATAACGAGAACAACAGGGATCTGTGTAGGAGGTGGAGAGGTGCAGAGGAAGGATGGATCAAGGAAGTCCTCAGCCAGTGCCTGTCCCTTTCTGAGCACAGGAGCAAAGGAGGGGAGTGGAGGTGAAGATGGTGTGAGAGTGGGAGAGTCAGGGGACCCACCTGAATGATGGAGTGCGTGGAGGTGGCTCAGCAGAAGGGGGAATAAGACTGGATAGACGGAACCTCAAAAAGTGGGAGATGACAGAAATACTCCTTCAAATACTGTTATCGTGTATATTTAAGGTGTACAGCATGACGTTATGAGTTACATATAGATAGTAAAATGGTTACTATAGTGAAGCAAATTAGCATATCTGTCATCTCACTGAGTTACTCCAACCCGTTTTTTGTGTCAAGAGCAGCTAAAATCTACTCATGTAGCAGAAATCCCTCATACAGCACAATTTTATTACCTACGGTCCTCGTGTAATTAGACCTCTATACTTGTCCATCCTACATGCTGCTACTTTGTGTTCTCAGACACACATCTCTTTATTTTTCTCCCTCCCACTCCCACAGCTGGTAACCACTGTTTTATTCTCTACCCAGAGATATTCTTAATCAAGCAAAAGGTTTGCTCAGAACTTCAGGAACATGAATCCAACTCTGATATGCCAGCCAGATTGGGTAAGAGAGAGAGGGGGCAGGGACACTAATATAGTAGGTGTTGTAAATTCTAAAGTGGGTCTCAATGTGTTGGGATGAATGCTGATTTTATAGGTCTGTGCAAAGTTCCCTATGCCCAAAGATTTTTGAATCCTATTCACAGAATTTTTTTTTTTTTTTTTAAGACAAGGTATTGCTCTGTTGCCCAGAGTGGAGTGCAGTGGTACCAACGTGGCTCACTGCAGCCTTGAATTCTTGGGCTCAAGCGATCCTCCCACCTCAGCCTCCAAAGTAGCTAGCACTACAGGCCTGCATCACTATGCCCAGCTACTTAATTTTTTTTTTTTTTTTTTTGTAGAGATGGGGTCCTGCTATTTGCCCAGGCAGGTCTTCAACTCCTGGCCTCAAGTGCTCTCCCATTGTGGCCTCCCAAAGTGCAGAGATTACAGGTGTGAGCCACTGCTTCCACCTGATGATATTAGTCTAATGTTCTGATGGTAAAGTCTTCTGGTCTCAAGAAAAAAAAAAGATATGCTCCAGATATCCAAAGACACCTTGACCAACCACGCCCCCTTTGCAGAAAGAACACATTGATCAAAGCCAAAACCCTATCCACCAGCAACTGCAGACACAAGTCATGATGAATGACGATGTTGCCAAAGATTATGCCAGCAAAAATATGCAATGGAGGCACTACGTTATTATCATAAAATAAACTCAGATACCCAACAAGCTCTGAGAATCTTGCTGATTTTGGATACTTCTTCAAATGGACACTTATTTTAAGACTCTTAAAATGCCATTTTGGAGCAGCAGCCTTAGTGACAGGAAAATTTGAGTTGATGACAATGTCAAGGGTTTCCTCCACTACCTATAGCTATTAAAAACAATCTCATAGTCTCTTAGGAAGATTTCCTTTTGACCCAAATTGAGGTTCAGCTATTGATTTCCAAAGAGTTAGATTACTAGAATCATTAGGTTGGAATGAAATACCAGGGACGTCTTGCCCGTTCTCATTTTCCTGCAGAAGAACCCATGTGTGTGTGTGCATGTATGTGTGTGTGTGTGATTTTGTAATATATATATATATACACTCTCTCTATATATACATAGATATATATCTAGATATATATAGATATATATACCTAGATATATATCTAGATATAGATATATATACATAGATATATATCTATATATATCTAGATATATATACATAGATATATAGCTATATATATCTAGATATATACATAGATATATATCTATATATCTAGATATATATACATAGATATATAGCTATATATATCTAGATATATACATAGATATATATCTATATACATAGATATATATCTAGATATATATCTATATACATAGATATATATCTAGATATATATCTAGATATATATCTAGATATATATCTAGATATATGTACATAGATATCTAGATATATATCTAGATATGTGTACATAGATATATATCTAGATATATATCTAGATATATGTACATAGATATATATCTAGATATATGTACATAGATATATATCTAGATATATGTACATAGATACATATCTAGATAAATATCTAGATATATGTACATAGATATATATCTAGATATATGTACATAGATATATATCTAGATAAATATCTAGATATATGTACATAGATATATATCTAGATATATGTACATAGATATATATCTAGATATATGTACATAGATATATATCTAGATAAATATCTAGATATATGTACATAGATATATATCTAGATATATATCTATGTATATATATATATAGAGAGAGAGAGAGAGAGACAGAGACAGAGAGAATCATAAAATCATGGTAAAGCTTAAATACTGTATGTGAAGGATATTCCACCAAATATTTTTATTTGCTGGTTTAACAATAGTCACTTTCAGAAAATTCTTCCATCTATCTGGCTTGCATTCCATTGTTGTAATTCAGGTCAATATTCTAGATTTGCAAGCACATTTAATAAGCTTTACATAAGCACTTTAAAAACATTTAGTCAGAGTACCAGGAGAGAATTGTGGTATGATAGGGCCCATTTATTGAGACATGAGGATTCACTTTCAGCACTAAATGATGGCTTAAGGTCACTGATAGCTTTTGGTTCAAGCCTACAATCTTGATTAGACTTTAAAGTGGTAGAGAAATATATCTAGTCAGACCTCGTTTCTTCATTTATTTCTTTGTTCATTTCTTCATTCTTTCTTTCCTCTCTCCCCTTCTATTGATATCTATCAACCACACAGATATTATAAGTCAATTTTCAAAACAGTGACTTTCTAATCTATCTCTTGTTCCTTTGTCTTGATTCCTCTTTTGAGAAATATCTTCTTTAAAGAATCAGTTTTTGGAGCAATAATTTTCCTGAAGGGACAGCTAAGAATTCACGTACTCTGTTCTTTGAGCAGTAGTGAGAAAAGAAATAGTGATTAACTTCAGTTCCTGTGTCATGCTAGGTACGTGAACCAATCCTTCTCTTAAATACAATTAAAAATTTGGCTGCGATTTTTTAAAAAAGTATCTTCAAAGCCAGAATTGCTGATGTGAGAGTAAGAAAGATCAGGAAAACTATCAGAGAGATAATCAGAGCTCCAAAGTTGCCTCAAATATTCTTGATTCTAACAAACCTGAGCTTCAGTTTTGGGAGACATGAGGGGTAAAAGGGAATTATTTCAAGGATTTAGTCTTACTCAAGGTGGGAAGTCTGATAGAAAATATTCCCTCCATTAAGTAAGGACCCAAAGTGATTCACCATCAGAATAAGAGGAATAAGAACTAGCCCCAAGTCCAAAGCTCCGGGAAAGTCGCCCTGATGCTGAAGGGGGCAGAGGAACAAAGGCAAAAGAAACATCCTCAGGAGGTTGTGGAAATAAGACGGGCCTATAGAGATTTGCAAGTGTGACTGGTGTTGTCTAGGGGGTCCAGGGAAGCTGAAGCAATGAACTTGGTTAACATTACCTAGAATAGTAGTACTTCCAGGAGCCTAGAATAAACAAACAAAAATTCTTACTGAATGAAGATACTTTTTATCCTAGACCTCAAAAAATCTCCCATAAATGCCTTTTGCAAGGATAGTAAACAGTACACAGTAAAACACAATTAAGAATAAAAAGGGAAACAAGGCAATATGAGTGAGAAGCAGCAGAAATGGCAAACAGCAGGAACCAAGCCATAAAGATTTTAGATATGAAAATTATCAGACACAGGCTATAAAAGAACTATGCCTTATTTCTAGATTAAAAATATGAAAGCATGAAATTGTAAGATGTGAAATTTTTTTTAAAAGGCACATTGGAGAGAATTTCTAGAATTGAAAAACGTAATAACTAGAAATAAACCTAAATGGATTGAATTAACAGCCCATTAGATGCAGGGGGAATTTGTGAACCAAAAGATAGATTAAAAATTAACATAGTGAAACAAAAAGATGAAAATGGTGGAAGAGAGGTAAAGAAATCTAGAGGATATAGGCCGGGCGTGGTGGCTCACGCCTGTAATCCCCGCACTTTGGGAGGCCGAGGCGGGCGGATCACGAGGTAAGGAGATCGAGACCATCCTGGCTAACATGGTGAAAACCCGTCTCTACTAAAAGCACAAAAAATTAGTCGGGCGTGGTGGCGGGTACCTGTAGTCGTAGCTACTCGGGAGGCTGAGGCAGGAGAACGGCGTGAACCCCGGGGGGCGGAGCCTGCACTGAGCCGAGATGGCCCCACTGCACTCCAGCCTGGGCGACAGCGAGACTCCATCTCAAAAAAAAAAAAAAAAAAAAAAAGAAATCTAGAGGATATAGTTCCAGAAGGAGCAGGGAGAGAATGAGGACAATATTTGAAGAGAAAATAGCTCATGAAGGATGTAAGTCCACATATTCGAAATACCAAATAAGTTACACAAGATGAATAAATGAAAGTAAACCACACCTGGATTTATTAGAGGAAAACTTCAGAGACCTAAAGACAAACATAGCACATCAAAAGGAAAAAAGACAAATTACCTTCAAAGAAGCAACAATAAGACTAAAATTAGACTTCCCAGCAGACACAGTGGAAGCCAAAGAAAATAACTGTTAACCTAGAGTTCTATATATAGCAAGAATACATTCAAGAACAAGGAGTGAAGATATTTGCAAACAAAACGGTAAGTTCAATGCCAGAAGACCTGCACTAAAGAATGTACTTCAGGAAGAAAAATTACCTCTAATGGGAAGTATAAGATGCAAGAAGGATTGGAGAGCAGAAATTAATTAAATAGAAAAGATACATATAGTAGAATAGATGGACAAATGTAAAACTGATTCTTTGAAAAGTCCAATGAAATTGACAAATCTGATGGACAATTGATCATAAAAAGAAAAGGAAGGTGCAAATAAATATTTGGAATAATAAGGGGAAGTAACTGTAAGTGTGCATAATTAAATATATGGTAAGAAGATACCAATAGCAACTTCAATGCAGCAAACCTTAAAATCTGATTTCTTTGAGAATATATAGTAGCAGTCTAAAACAAATCCAAAAATAGCCACCTTATTAATCTTATTACCTTAAGTTGTTAATCAAATTCATAGGTAAAAATCTTCTCATAAAGAAATAATCAGGCTTAGTTGACTTTGCTAATGAATTCTACCAAAATTTAATAAAAAATTTCCAATGTTACAAAACTATTTATAGTATATCTTATGAAAGACTAACAATTTGCTAACTCTTATTATGAAACTAGCATAACCTTGATACCTCTCTTAAGGAAGGAAAATCACAAGCCAATTTCACTCATGTATCTCCTAAAGATAAAAAAATTCTAAACCAAATAATAGTACAACAAAACCTGCAAAGTTGGGTTTCACTGAAGAATGCATGGGTTGCTTAATAATAGAGAAAAATAAATTCACCACATTAACAGATTCAAAGAGAGATGTTATGGACTGAATGTTTGTGTCTCCCCTTCTCAACTCATCTGTTGAAATCCTAGTCTCTGAGGTAAGGGTATTTGGAGATGGAGCCTTTAGGAGATAATTAGGTCGTGCGGGTTGTATCTTCCTGATAAGATTAGTGCCCCTATAAGAAGAGACACAAGAGAGCTTGCCTCCTCTGTCTCTGTCCCTCCTCTATGTGAGGATATAGCAAGAAGGGGGACATTCAGAAAGAGGGCCCTCACCAGACACCAGTTCTATCAGTGCCTTGAACTTGGACTTCCAGTCTCCAGAACTGTGAGAAATAAATGTTCGTTGTTTAAACCACCTATTCTATGTCATTCTGTCACAGCAGCCCAAACTGACTAAGATGAGGGAAATACTATAATTATTTTAAAAGATGCAAAAAGTGATACAATTTAACATCTATTAATGCTAGTAGCTATGAGGAAAATAATGTTAGAAGGGAGCTTCCTTTATCTAATAAGGAATATTGAAATAAATACAAAAATAATAAAAATTTCCTAAGGCAAAAATTGTATTTTATAGAGGAATGTCAATCCTGCTCACTACTTCTAGTCATTCTGCTAGACAGCACAGTAAGTCAAGAGAAAGAAATACGAGGTGTAAAGATTTCAAAGGAAGGAATAAATCTATTATCAGTTGCAGATGCCATATTTCTGACCTAGAAAACTCAAATGAGACTACAAACAAATTATTAGAATTAATTAGATAATGTAATGAGTTTGCTGAGTGCAAGTCAACATAAAAAATTAATTGCATTTCTGTATCCTAGCAATAGTTAGAAGTTGCATATTTAAAATTCATGTCATTTGCAATAGCATAAAAATAAGGTAGATACAAATAAATCTAATAAAATTATAGAAGACTTTTATGATAATATTATAAAACTTTTATTGGAAGACATTAATGAAGACCCTTTCTCAAAATTGATCTTTACATTCAGTGCAAACAATAGCCTCAGTTTTGTTTTTATTTTGATGGAATTTGGCACAATATATATGAACCAGCAAAAGGCCAAATAAAGCCAGAATATTCCTGAAGAAGAAAAGATTCAGAATGACTGTGAAGCTATGGTAATTAAGAAATTATAGTATAGGATTGGTGAAGATATACAAAAATATAAATCACTAATACAGAAAAAAGAACACATAAACAAACCCACACATATATTTATACTGCAGCACAACAGTGTAGATCAATAAGGAAAATAAGGTCTTTCAATAAAATAATCATTTGGATAATATGAATTATTTTCCCTATTTGCATTAAAAATGAAACTGGGTCCCCATGTCATGTCAAAAACAAAATTCATTGCAGATGAATTTTCACATTTCAAATGTTAAAGTGAAAACTATACAAGAGTTAGAAGACAATTTAAGATGCTTATTTTTTGCCTTGGGTAGGGAAGGATTCTTAAATAATTCAGAAGAAATGCAAATTGTAAGGAAAAATATTTATTTAATTGTTTATTTTAAAATTGAGAATTTCTCTTCATAAAAAATAGTATAAAGAAAGTGAAATTAAGCCACAAGCTGGAAGAAAAAAATCATAGGAATAGAACAGATAGAGAATTAATATCCAGCATATGTTAGGTTGGTGCAAAAGTAACTGCGGTTTTTGCCGTTACTTTTGCCATTAAAAGTAATGGCAAAAACCACAATAGATTTTGCACTAAGCTAACATAAAGGACTGTTACAAATTAATATATAAGAGACCACTCAAGATAAAAATAGGAAAAGACTTTCAGGTATTCAACCAAAAAAATGGTCATTATGAAAATATTTTCAATTTCAGAAAGTCAGGGAAATAAAAATTAAAATACAATGAGATATTTCTCTTAATTCCCGTTAGGAAGCCTAGTATCAAGAAACAAATAAACAAAACTACAAAATAACAAATGTTGACAAGGATGTGGATAAACTGGAATCCTTGTGCACTGATTGTGAGAATGTAAAATGATATGAGCACTGTGCAAAACAATATGGCATTTCCTCAAAAAAATTTAAACAGAATTACCTTATGATCCAGCAATTCCACTTCTGGATATGTACCCAAAAGAACTGAAAGTAGGATCTCAAACAGATATTTGTACACGCATGTTAGAGCAGCATTATTCACAATAGCCTTAGGATGGAAGCAACACCAGTGTCCCTCAATGGATGAATGGATTAGCAAAATATGGTATATTTATACAATGGAATTTTATTTACTCTTAAAGAAGAAGGAAATTCTGACACATGTTGCAACAAGGGTGAATCTTGAGGACAGTATGTTAAGGGAAATAAGCCTATCACAAAATGAAACATACTGTGAGTCCAGTTCTGTGAGGTACTTAGAGTAGTCAAATTCTTTGAGACAGAAAGTAGAATGAATGAATGGTGGTTGCCAGGGGCTGGAGGGAAGAGAGGAAGGGGGAGGTATAATGGGTACAGAGTTTCAGTTTGGCAAGTTGAAAAGCATTCTAGAGATGAGTGGTTGTGATGGTTGCATATCAGTGTGAATGTGCTCGATGTCCTTGAACTGTATACCTAAAATGGTTATGATAGCAAATTTTATGAGATGTATATTTTGCCACAACTCCTAAAAAATGAGATAGTTCATATCGATCAGAATGGCAAATTTTTAAAAGTTTGGACAATAGCTAGTGATAGTGAATATGTGGAACAACTCTAAGTCTTATATACTGCTTGTGGGAGCATAAGATTCAATAACTTTGGGAAAACCATTTGCCATCACCTTATAAACTAAATGTCTCTATACCTAATGGCTCAGATCTTCCATTCTAGGTATTGATCTTAAAGCAACTCTTGCTGTGTACATATACACAAGGAGATGCTAGCCCTGTTGATAATGGCAACACAAACACACTGAAAATTACCCATATATGCCTCAACAGTGGAATGAATAAATACACTATATATATTCATAAGCTGAATTATTACATAACAATAATACATGACTGAATTCCAGGAACATAAAATTGACTAGAAAAAACACATGACAAAACAATACATATTCTGTTTGGGATATGCTGTTTCAGGTTGAATATCCCTTATCTAAAATGTTTGGGACCAGCACTGTTTCAGATTTTGGATTTTTTTGAATTTTGGAATATTTGCATATACATAATGAGATATCTTGCAGTTGAGACCCAAGTCTAAAACAAAATTTCTTTATGTTTCATATATACTGTATACACATAGTCTGAAAGTATCTTTATACAATATTTTAAATAATTTTGTGCATAAAACAAAGTTTGCGTTATTTATGTGGGGAATTTTCCATTTACGATGTCATGTTGGTGTTGAAAAAGTCTTGGATTTTGGAGCATTTTGGATTTGGGATTTCAGATTTTTGGACTAGGGATGTTCAATCTGTGCATTCAAAAGTACACAAAATATGCTCTGTGAGGCTATAAAACAAATGTTGTAAAACTATACTGATAAGGAAGGGAATGAAATGAGAAACTCTGGGCAGGGAGCAGGGAGGGAGTCGAGACACAGAGAGAACATTGGGGGTTTAAAAGGTAGTGGTAATGTTTTATTTATTAAACCTGAAGGTTAGTACATTGTTGTTTATTGGATTTTCTATACCTCAAACCTGTTTTATAAATATTAATTTATATATTTTCAATATTTAACAAAGTTTCTTCAACACTGGCCCACGGGTGTGTTGGAAGATATATCAGGAAGTAACCAGCTATAGGCACAAGTATGTGTTTACATTATCCACAGCTATGTCTACATATGTGTAATGTAGATACATGTCCTTTCCTTTTCAAGACAGGCGTTTTTACAAAACGGTAGGGAAAAAACCTTCCAGAAGCGTCCACTTAAGAGGGAATTTGAAAGTACAAGGGAGAGAATTTGCTGGTAATCCATGGTGAAGCTTCCTGAGAAGGTGTGTGGGCAGAGGATCCAAGCTCAGGTGGAGGCACAGGCCTTAGAGAAGGGAAGAACAGGCTCAGGTATAGCCTGGGTTGGGGGGCAGGTGTTTGCTGGATAGAAATGAAGTGTGGGAATTGTCTTCCAGTGGATTCTGGTTTTCTCTGTAAAGCAGAAGGCAAGGGTGTTTTCCGAGAATGAGGGATTGGATACAAAATCTTTTCAGAAATGATTAAAACTTTGGAAATGAGAACAGGTTCATCGGTCCTTGTTCTTGGGAAGGAGAGACTGGGAAAGCTATAGAGCATGAAGATTCCAAGTCAAGGTGGTCTGTCTTAACTTCCTGGTAGTTCCTGGTCTGAGACCCTTCTGACATCAGAGATCTGAGAGCACAATGGGTCAGAGTCTACAGGGAGGGCTGGAAAATGAACCCTAAGAGATAAGTGTTGGTATTGGTCACAGGGAGAGACCTTTGGGTCTTGTAGTCAAGTGGGTCATGGCTCTGAGTTGAATAAGTAGCTGGACACTGCTGAGAGAGTCAAGGCAGGGTGGAGGCTTAACAGCTCAGAAGAAACAAACACATATGGCTGAATCAATTAATTGCTGAAATAGATGAGTTGTATGTTCTGTCAGGCTGCCAAGAGAGGAGATTTCTTCCTGACGACAATAGGTAAAGCTGTTTCCAACAGTGCTGAGAAGGTGCTAAGATTTTAGAGAAATGCAGTTTTGGAGGAAGTACAAAGTGTTCTATTTGCAAAATTATTGTGTCTGATACATAAGCTTCTTTGCAGTGGCTTTGAAGATAGAATTCATTTGTCCAAGCAAAAGTATTTAATTCTGTTGTGCTGCAGTTGATAAAATATTTACATTGTTATTCTACACATACACATCGCTTACAATCCAGTTGCATTTCTCTCTGATGCACTTTCAATAAGATTTGGACTCCTGACAATGTCATCCAAGCCAATTGTTAGGGGAAAGAATCACAGAATCACTGCAGCTCACAAAGGCCTCAGGATGTCAAACCATCCATCCATCCTGCTGTCTTCAGGCAGAATACAACCCAAACTAGCCCAAATAAAGAGACTTGTCTCCTAAGCATGAAAAATCAAGAAAGACAAGTTGACCAATCTTTCTTAATTCTCAGCTATCCTCCTCGAAATCAGAATGTTCTGAATAACCCACTTTCCTCCTACTGTAATTACCGTGTTTCTTAGAATGTGGTATTTAAACAGAAAATCCCAAAGTCGCTGACAAAGGACTCTGAGTTCCAAATGTGTGAAAGTGAATTAGAAGCAATTTAAGGCAGTGTGGTATAAAGGAAAAATAATGAACTAGGAGTCGGGGCAGTGTATGCTGTCTCTGTCCACATTGCCTATAAAAACTTGGAGAGGTCAAGGGCTTATCATCCTTTCCTACTCAATGTCCTTACCATGTTAGGATAATAAATGCTTTCTTCCCCTACCTCCAAGGGTTTATCTGAGGATGAAGCAATAATGCATAAGAGTTTTTGAAAAGTAGGAAGCATGGTATGTAGATAAAGATTTAAAACAATCCATTACCATGGGCTGGGTGATGACTGCCGTCAGAAACCCACCTTCTTTTACTATAGCACTGAAAACTGTCTGCAAATTGGCTTTTATTTTTCCTTCTGAGACTAAAGCAGTTGGTATCCTATTGATAATGCTTGGCTGCTCGACGGTGGATTGCTGAGTGTGCAGGGCTTTCACAGTTCCTTGCTTGGTCTTCCATCTCCCTCCCACCTGGTTTTGTCATTTCACTGCTCATTTACATGTCCACTTGAGTGCGCTTCCAAGACTGACCTACTCTGTCCCCGGAAAGGACTTGTGCTTCCCACGTCTGCATCTTTGCTCTTGCCTTCCCTCCCTCGTAAATTGCACCCTTCTCTTCCCCTCTGCTGGCCTTTAGGAGACACTGCTCCTGCAGAGCAGCTCCAGCTGCCCATGCTATGAGACACCACCTGTCTCCCCTCCCAAAAGCCTTCTTAAACACATTCGATAGCACTAATCACTTGCCTTGTTTTGGAAGCTGTCGTTTTCCATTCATATGTCTTGTCTCCTCAACAAAGATAATAAATTTATTGAGGGTACGGACAATGCATTTTTTTTTTGCCTTTTCCTCAGCAAAAGACATGTGACTTGTAAATATTCAGTACTGTAAAGAGTTAATTGGCAGGGTGCGGTGGCTCACACCTGTAATCCCAGCACTTTGGGAGGCCGAGGCAGGTGGATCATGAGGTTAAGAGATCAAGATCATCCTGGCTAACATGGTGGAACTCCATCTCTACTAAAAATACAAAAATTAGGAGGGCATGCTGGCACACACACACGTAGTCCCCGCTACTCGGGAGGCTGAGGCAGGAGAATTGCTTGAACCCGGGAGGCGGAGGTTGCAGTGAGCCAAGATTGTGCCACTGCACTCCAGCCTGGCGACAAAGTGAGATTCCATCTCAGAAAAAAAAAAAAAGAGTTAATTGATATGAATAAAAAGAAAAGTGCAAGACATTCAGAGTGGGGTATTTTTTGGGTGAGGTGTGAAAAGAAAGAAGGAACAAATTGGTCTGGAAATTCTGAATTCAATTTTTCTATGGCATCCCTATCTTTAATTATGTTGGATAATTCATCATAGTATTTATTTGTGGCTTAATTTATTGTGTGAATAAAGTGTGTGCTGCATAATCAGTGAGAGGTGAGGGGGGCATGTTAGGTTTCAGTAGTCTGAAACCAGAGCAATAGCATTTTGCTTCTAAATGACTAGGATTTTAAAAAATATATGGTACTCATAAAACCACACTGCAACCACTCTGGAAACCATTAAAATACCCACAATGCAGGACAGACATTGCTCTGCCTGTTACCTGCCAGCAGCAATTACATGTTGGATTCGTCAAGCCTCTAAAAGCCTAGCACTTTAATACAGGGTTGCATATTTGTCACATGACACCGGCACCTTGGTTATGGTGAATCTGTTATGCAGCAAAGCAATGGTTTAGGGTACTGTCCTAGGTGGCTGAGAAGGATAGTGGAAGTGATGAATTAGAGCATTTAAGGGCTGTGTTTTAAGGATATGGGTTTTTACTAATGATCTCATCCTAGGAACACAGATCTGGGTTTGAATGAAAGATAATTGTATGCATACAAGTATGTATGTATGCATGTAACAGTTTGCTCTGTTTACTTACATTTTACCTCTATGTCAGGAAGGACTTAGGAAGTTAAAAAATACATGCAGGCTGAAAGCATAAAATAAATTTTGGAGGGCAAGAAACACACACACACACACACACACACACACACACACACATACCCTACACACAGAAATGCATACTGTGGTGCCCTATTTGGTTGCGAGAAGAAGGCTGAAAATGCGGTTTTAAGAGTTTACCTGAAGATAAAAAGGCAAATGCAGTCAGCTTCAAGAATCACAGTAACCACAAGACACAATCGATGTTTAAGAGAACCACAGCTATCTTGGACATTGAGACGAAGATTTCTTCCAGGGATCCTCATAGCGGAAGACACTGTGTAACATGGTGGATGATGTCCTCCACAAAGTCCAGATGATACTTACCATCATTCGTTTATAGGGCTTTTTCTTATAATGTTCCTCTTTGCAAGCTAAATCAATAAAAACAATTCTATAAGGGACCCAAACGGTGCTGCCCTTTTGTAGAGCTCACTGTGAGCCAGGATTGACCCAAGGGTAGAATCTCTAAGCAGCATTATCTAATAAAAATTTCTGTGGGCCAGGCGCGGTGGCTCACGCCTGTAATCCCACCACTTTGGGAGGCCAAGGCAGGCGGATCACAAGGTCAGAAGATCGAGACCATCCTGACTAACACGGTGAAACCCCGTCTCTACTAAAAATACAAAAAATTAGCTGGGCGAGGTGGCGGGCACCTGTAGTCTCAGCTACTCGGGAGGCTGAGGCAGGAGAATGGTGTGAACCTGGGAGGTGGAGCTTGCAGTGAGCCAAGATTGTGCCACTGCACTCCAGCCTGGGCGACAGAGCGAGACTCCATCTGAAAAAAAAAAAAAAAAAATTCCGTGATGGTGAAACTGTTCCCTACCTGCACCATCCAATATGGTAATCACAAGCTACACACGGTTGTTCAGCCCTTGACATGTGGCCAGGGGACGGAGGAACAGAAGTTCAATTCTTATTTGAATTCATTTAAATGTAAATAGCCACATGTTGCTAGTGGCTATTGTGCTGGACAGAGCAGCTCTAGGAAATGTCTGTATCACATGCCTTTCAACAATCATGGATGTTATTTCTTGCAACTGAGATTTGACAAGTTATAGGGCTAAGGGAACACTTATGGCAAGGGCAAAATTTACCTCTGAAAACATTTCTAGGTCTGCTGCAGCACAGAGAAGATTAGGCAATAGAGGTCTCAAAGCTCCATGCCATCAGGTAGATGTAGTTATTATAGAGCATTTTGAGATGTAAGCACTCCCAGCATATGTATTGTTAGTTAGAAGTTATAATCTATGTTCTGGTGTTCTAATCTGTTTTGTAACTTATAGACACACGCATCATTTTAGCAACTGTTTTTAAACCAATACTGTCAACCTCTTTTTCTATTCGACACCAGAGATGCTGAATTTTTTGGAGAAAGATCACACACAAATAGGCATTTCTCCAAATTCCTGGTTTCTGATCTCAACTGGGCCTTTGATGCTTTCTTGTGAGCCTTTTATGTGTGTCCTTCTTAAGGCTTCATTCCTCCCACTCTCACCTCTGGCGGAGAGGGGATCTTTTCCAAAATAACACATTTTGGGTGCATGAGTGGTTCTGTGGTAGAATTCTTGCTGCCAAAATAGCACAGTTTGATTATCACAGAGGTGATCAACATTAGCAAGAAGGAAAGTAGCTTTTCTTTCTGTGATCCTTTCCGAGGCACCACTGCCCTGCTAGGATAAGCGTAAGCATAGGTCTCTCCAGCTCAGATATGAGGGACAAAAAGGTTTCTCCAATCTGCCGTAGAAGAAGGGCATGATGGAGTGGGGACCCTGAGAGCAAGGCAGAGGAGTGAACACAGAATAAAAGGGATGACAAGGGGAGGAAAGACTTGTGGGCTTCCATCTGACATGGAGCTTGAGTGGATTGGAAGGTGATCCACTTAGAATAATCACCTTAGAAGGAAGGTAACAGTTAAATATATTCATGAGATGGAAATATGTTCTGAGAAATGCATCATTGGGTAATTTCATCATTGTACAAACATCATAGAGTGTAGTTATATAAACCTAGATTCTACAGCCTACTGCACACCTAGGCTATATAGTACAGCCCATTGCTCCTAGGCTACAGACCTGCACAGCATGCGACTGTACTGAATACTGTAGGCAATTGTAACACAATGGTAAGTACCTGTGTATCTAAGCATATCTACTCATAGAGAAAGTACAGTAGCACTGACATGGTGGCTCATGCCTTTAATCCCAGCACTTTGGGAGCCCGAGGCAGGAGGATCGCTTGAGCCCAGGGGTTCAAGACCAGCCTGGGAAACATGGCAAAACCTCATCTCTACACAATTACAAAAAATTAGCCGAGTGTGGTGGCGTGTACCTGTAGTACCAGCTACTTGGGAGGCTGAGGTGGGAGGATGGCTTGAGCCCAGGAGGTCAAGGCTGCAGTGAGCTGTGAACACACCACTGCGCTCCAGCCTGGGCAACACAGTGAGACCCTGTCTCAATTTAAGAAAAAAAGAAAAGAAAAAGATACAGTAAAAATATGGCATAAAACCTGTCTAGAGCACTTACCATGAATGGAGCTTGCAGGACTGGAAGTTGCTCTGGGTGAGTCAGCGAGTGAGTGGTGAGTGAATGTGAAGGCCTCGGACACTACTGTACACTACTGTAGACTTTATAAACACTGCACACTTAGGCTACACTCAATCTATTAAAATACATTTCTTTCTTCAATAATAAATTAACCTTAGCTTACTGTCACATTTTTACTTAATACACTTTATTTTTTTAACTTTTTGACTCTTTCATAACACAATTTAAAACATAAAAACGTTGTACAGCTATGCAAAAGTATTTTTTCTTTGTACCCCTATTTCATAAGCTTTTATCTATTTTTAATTTTTAAAAAATCTTTTAAACTTTATTGTTCAAAACTAAGACACAGACAAACATATTAACCCAGGCCTTCATGGCATCAGGATCATCAATATCACTGTCTTCCACCTGCTCATCTTGTCTCACTGGAAGCCTTTCAAGGGCAGTAACACTCACGGAGCTGTCATTTCCTATTATTACAATGCCTTCTTCTAGAATGCCTCATAAAGGACCTGCCTGAGGCTATTTTACAGTTAACTTTTTTTTTAAATAAGTAGGAGTACATGATAAAATAATAATAAAAATTATAGTATAGTAAATACATAAACCAGTAACAGTTGTTTTATTATTACCAGGTATTATGTACTGTACATAATTGTATGTTCCATAGTTTTATATGATCAACAGCAAAGTAGGTTTGTTTACACCTGCATCACCACGGGCAAGGGAGTAATATGTTACATCACTATGTCACTAGGCGATCGGAAGCTTTCAGCTCCATTACAACCTTATGGGACTACCATCTTATACATAGTCTGTTGTTGACCAAAAGGTTGTTATCTGATGCATGACCGTACATTATCCCGGACATTGAACTCTGATTGATTTGTGATTTACTGTGAGTAAGACTGGGTCTTTACGGTAACGGACTACACACCTTCCAGATGATGTGGGGCAAAAAGGCAAGGTTCCACGTGTTTTCCTAATCCACTCTCTCTTCTATTCTTCTTTGGGACTCTCTTCAACGTTTCATGGTCTCCTTTTCTATACCCATCAGTAGATAACATCTACTTCACTCAGAAACTAGAAACCTTCAGATGAAATCTCCCTCTAGTTTCTGAATTCACTCTCGGCTCACAGGTGCAGAAACATGTTCCCATCAGTCCTTGCCTCTTTCCAGTTGATTACAGTGAATAGGTCCCTTACTCTATAAAATGAATTATTCTAGCTGTACTCTTGATCCCTCTTCTCTTTATTCCTAGGAATCTCCATTAATTTTTCACATTTCTCTGCTATAGCTTCAACCTTGTTCTCATATTTTCTTCAGTTATCATTCTTAGCATTTAAGCATGCTCAAATTTTGAAAAAAAATCCCTTGACCTCAGGGACCCCTTTAACTATTACCTCTATCTTTCTCCTGCCCTCTAGTTTTAAATCTCTTCAAAGAATGCCGAGTTTCCCTAACATTACCTGCTCCCTTAATTGATTCCTTTCTTACTGCAACCTAGTATCCGTTCCCACTACTTCACTGAAACTGCTCCTTCAGTGCAAGACAATCAATGGCCAGTTGGTGGCTACGTCTCACTATATTTCTTATTCTAACTGATCTTCCTGAAGTGCTCCCTTCTCTTTGTACGTTTCTCTCTAAGATGCTCAGGCCAAAGACCTGGGAGCCACTCCTAACTCTCTCTGTCCCCTGCTTTTCTGGAGACTTATTAATCAACTCCCTACTGTGCAGTCCTCCCTTGTCCTTTTTAACAGTGCTCCGAAATCTCCAACCTCACAGTTTGGGTGAGACTGACCACATTCCATCTCCAGGAAGGGGTCCTGATTTCTTTAATCCAATCAGCACATCCCATCTTCCTGGCTGCAGTGATTGGCTCAAGGATAAGTAAATAATACAAGGCAGGGCAATCAGAGTCACTGAGACTCAATTCTGAAACTCTTTTTTGAGCTGTCAGAGAAGTGGACTTATTTCCTGCTAGACATGAGGGATATAGCCTCAGGAGTGCGCAGCCATCTTGGGAACTCACACAAGAGGTCTGCTGGAGAGTGGAGTCAGTCTGGAGGCCTGGAGGGATGGAGAAATGCAGAGGGAAAAAAAATAGGTCATGGTCTTATGTGCTGGCGAAAGCCTTTCCTGAAGCTCCAAACCTATTCTAAAAATGCTCAGTTTTCTTATCCAGTAAGTCCTTTTTTCCTGTGTAAGCCATTTTGGGTCACATTTTTCATGTCTATAATCAGAAAAAAGTTCTGACATAAGGCCCTACATCTGAATCCTTTATCCATAATGTGTTGGAAGTCTGTTTAAAATTTTTAATGAGAAGTTCTTTAATGAAATTTAATGAGCAAACTCAACTCTAACTTGAGAATGAGGAAAGTTATTGAATTTTGTAACAGGAAGTTCCATGAGAAGAAGGCTTCATGACTGGTTGATTCAGAAGCCTAACGCTGTTGCCAGATTCCAGGGTTTTTGTCTCCCTCTGCTATGACATCTTCACTGTTGGCTTAATCATTTGGCCTGGTAACAGCATGGATATAGCAATGACTCATACAGACATGGCATTTAGATGATGAAAGGAAAACAGTCTTTCTACAGTGTTTTCCTATCACTGAGGAAGCCTCTCCCTGAAGACGTCCAGAAGAAATCCTCTCGCATCTCCTAAGCTAGAACTGCATCTCAGGCCAGTTCCTGAGTGAGATACACTGGAGCAGTGGGCTTCTCTTCTGGCACATGGCTAGGTAGAAGGAAGTTCTCAGGGAGATAACAGGGAAGATTGGAAGGTCAGGAGGAAGCCAACAGGATCCACTATAGCGACGAACAAGAGGCTTCATGACCTGGCTCCTGCCACTTCTCTGACCTTATCTTTTGCCACTCACCTCTTTGTACTTGACCTTGCAGCTCTACTTACCTAAGTTCTATTTTTCTGAGCATTTTATTCACTCACTTGTGCGTCTAAGACCTTAAAGTGTGCTGCTGCCTTTGTTCTAGAAGACACTCCCACGTCCATACAGCATTGTCTACTCATCTTTTGGGATTCATCTTATGTTGTACCTTGTTGCTTACCCTGAGAATTGCTCCCTCACTACCAAGGCTTGTTTAGGGGCCACTCTTCCATAGTCCCAACACACCTCTGCCTGTCCCAGTAAAGTGTTTGTCATGTTGCCTTGTAATTACCTGTTTATTTCCTTGTCTTCACAACTAGAATATGACCTTGAGGATATGATTTCTATCTTGGCCTCTGACGTATTACACAATAATTGAGGCATAGCAGGTGTTCCATAATTTTTTTTTTTAGTGAATTTCTAAGTGCATACTCCTCCAAGATCTGAGCCTGTCCAAGTAGTCCTACTAAGGCAAAATATTCTGCCAGTCCTTCCTACTACATATACTCCTCTTTTGAAGGGCAACCCAGAGCAGTTTCTTTGAGAAATCACAGGTCAAACTCTTGAAAAATTCTTTTTTTTAAAATTTTATTTTATTATTATTATACTTTAAGTTTTAGGGCACATGTGCACAATGTGCAGGTTAGTTTCATATGTATACATCAGAGTGAACAGGCAACCTACAAAATGGGAGAAAATTTTCGCAACCTACTCATCTGACAAAGGGCTAATATCCAGAATCTACAATGAACTCAAACAAATTTACAAGAGAAAAACAAACAACCCCATCAAAAAGTGGGCAAAGAACATGAACAGACACTTCTCAAAAGAAGACATTTATGCAGCCAAAAAACACATGAAAAAACGCTCACCATCACTGGCCATCAGAGAAATGCAAATCCACAATGAGATACCATCTCACACCAGTTAGAATGGCAATCATTAAAAAGTCAGGAAACAACAGGTGCTGGAGAGGATGTGGAGAAACAGGTACACTTTTACACTGTTGGTGGGACTGTAAACTAGTTCAACCATTGTGGAAGTCAGTGTGGCGATTCCTCAGGGATCTAGAACTAGAAATATCATTTGACCCAGCCATCCCATTACTGGGTATATACCCAAAGGACTATAAATCATGCTGCTATAAAGACACATGCACACGTATGTTTATTGCAGCACTATTCACAATAACAAAGACTTGGAACCAACCCAAATGTCCAACAGTGATAGACTGGATTAAGAAAATGTGGCACATATACACCATGGAATGCTATGTAGCCAAAAAAAGTGATGAGTTCATGTCCTTTGTAGGGACATGGATGAAATTGGAAATCATCATTCTCAGTAAACTATCGCAAGAACAAAAAACCAAACACCGCATATTCTCACTCATTGGTGGGAATTGAACAATGAGAACACATGGACACAGGAAGGGGAACATCACACTCTGGGGACTGTTGTGGGCTGGGGGGAGCGGGGAGGGATAGCAGTAGGAGATATACCTAATGTTAAATGACGAGTTAATGGGTGCAGCACACCAGCATGGCACATGTATACATATGAAAAATTCTTATTTCTAAACTTCTTCTGTCAGCTATATACACTTCAATAGTATTTATTTGACAAGGCATAATTTTAAAAAATGTTACTTAGGTATAATTTACACACAACAAAATGTAACCACCTTAAGTGTACAATTATATGAGTTTTGGCTAAATTAGACGTCCATGTAACTACTAACACAATCAAGATATGAAACCCCTACAATTCCCTCATGCCCTTTTCCAGTCAATCCCCTCATCCCTGATACCCACAAACCACTGATCTGTGTTTGCTTCGTCTAGAATCTCATATAAATATAATCATACAGTATGTGTTCTTTTGTATCAATTCAAATCTTTCGCTCATTTTTTATTGTGTCATCTGTCTTCTGCTTGTTTAGTTGTAAGAGCTACTTATTTGTCTCAATGTGAGTTCTTTGTCCGACATATGTATTATGAATATTTTCTCCCAGTCTATGGGAGGCTTGTCTTTTCATCTTCTTAACACTGTCTTTTGAAGTACATAAGTTTTAAGTTTTTATAAAGTTAATTGTCTCAACTTTTTATTTTATGGTGCGTTTGTGTTCTAAATTATAAAAATTTTCTCTTGTGTTTTCTTCTAAAAGTCACATAGCTTTAGCTTTTATATTTAGGTGGCAATCCATTTTGAGTAATTTTTATATAGAGTGTGAGATGGATGTGAAGTTTTATGAATGTCCAGTTGTTCTAGGTCCATTTGTTGAGAAGACTGTCTTTTCTCCATTACCTTGACATCTTTTTTGAAAATCAACTGACCATATATGAATGGGTCTATTTCTAGAGTATTATGTTCTATGGATCTATATGTCTCTCCTTATACCAATACTACACTGTCTGGATTATTGTAGCTTTAAAGTAAGACTTAAAATGAGGTAGAGTAAGTCCTATAACCTAGTTTCTTTTAAAACTTCTTTTAGCTATTGTAGGTCCCCTGTAGTTTTTGAAATACGTTTTAGAATCAGTTTGATTTTAGAATCAATTTCTGTGAATAAGTCTGATGGTATTTTGATTATCTTGAATCTTTAGATATTTGGGGAAAATTGATATCATCTTAGTATTGAGTCTTCCAATCCATGATCATGGTATATCTTTCCATTTATTCAAGTCTTCTTTAATTTATCTCAGCAGTATTTTGTAGTTTCCCATGCATAGGTCTCACATATAACATATTTTATTATATTAATCTAAGTATTTTATGTTTTTTATTATTTTAAATGCTAGATACTTGACTGATTTTTAAATACTCAACTGGTATCCTTCATAAGTTCACTTGTATTCTAGTGGCTTTTTTGTAGATTCTCTAGGATTTTCCATATATACAATCATCATGCTGTCTATAAATAACGACAGCTTTTCTTCTTTATTTCCAATATATTTTTTTATTTCCTGGTATTGCTTTATTGCATTGGCTAGGTCTCTAATATGATGTTGAGTAGAAATGATAAGAGTGCATATCCTTGCCTTGTTCTCAGTCCTAGGAGGAAAGTATTCAGCTTTTTTACAATTAAATATGATGTTTGCTGTAGGTTTTTTTGTTTGTGTGTGTGTGTGTACATCATTTATCAGATTAAAGAAATTCCCTCTACTCTGTGTGCCAAAAGGCTTGTTTTGTTTTAATTATAAATGGGTGTTGAATTTTGTCAAATAGCTCTTCTGAATCAATTTTGAATCTCCTATGATTCTCTGAATTGAGTGAATTGCATTGACTAATTTTTTAATATTAAACAAACTCAGCTTCATAGAGTTGTGTAGAGTTAACCTCACCCACGCACAGTTTAGTGTTCAGCAACAGACTCAAGGAGGACTCCATGCAGATTTCGGGTGCTTTTTCTCTATGTATCTCCTTCTTCTCCAGTGCTTTGTCTCATGACTTTCAGTCATCTCACCCTTCTCAATTTAAAATTCTGTCTGAGTGAGAACATCAGACTCTGCTTGGATCTCATCCTTCTGCATAGCTTCTGAAAAGTACCTCCAGGCAAAGAGCCAAGGTGATCACAGGGGTCACCTCATTTGTTTCCCTTTTCTAAAAGTCACCATCCTGTCCTGCCTATTGCTCAGTGCTGCCCCACATATGTATTTTAGTTTATGGTGGGAAAGTCCAGTACTCATTATACTGATATAGCTGAATGTTGAAGTTAGCTGTAAGGATTCTTGATGGTAGAGGTAGCGTTTGTTCTTTTCTCTGATTCTTTAGTATTTATTGACTGTTTTCTCTCAGTAAATATTTATTAAAGACCTGTCTAATGTAATGTTTCCTGACCTTTTTGGTGCCTTTTTCTTTTGTAGCTGATACTTCGTTGACCATCAACTCTATGTTGGGCACTGATCAGTATTTGATTGTGTTATACCCTCACAGGAGCCTATGATATAGGGATTATATTTTACACATAAAGAGATGAACATGTAAAGTGACAGAGTGACTTATCCAAGATCATAGTGATTGAATTAGAATTCATCTCTGATTTAAGAACTTAGGCTTTTGGCTGGGGGAGGTGGCTCACGCCTGTAATCCCAGCACTCTGGGAGGCTGAGGTGGGCGGATCACGAGGTTAGGAGATCGAGACCATCCTGGCTAACACGGTGAAACCCCATCTCTACTATAAAATACAAAAAATTAGCCCAGCATGGTGGTGGGCACCTGTAGTCCCAGCTACTCAGGAGGCTGAGGCAGGAGAATGGCGTGAACCCGGAAGGTGGAGTTTGCAGTGAGCTGAGATTGCGCCACTGCACTCCAGCCTGGGTGACAGAGAGAGACTCCGACTCAAAAACAACAACAACAACAACAACTTAGGCTTTTAACTATAACAGTGTAATCTCCCATTGAGATTTTGATAAAATTATGTTTGAATCTTGTCCTTCCACAGATGAGCCTAATCATAATGCCACCAAGAGGACCCCATGTTACTCATTGTCATCTTAAATCCTTGGTGACTTCTGAGCTTTCCCTTTCAAGTCCTACTGGTTCTATATTACTTTTCACAATTATACTTCAAATCTTGTAAGACCCCCATTCCTCTGCTTGTGACACTGCCCTCAACAGGGTCTATAGTGAGTCCGTGGGCACATTCCTGCCTAGTATGACCACCTTCCTTCATGCTATTTCTTGCCTTACCACTGCATAACACTTAAGAAACTGATCTTAAGAAGGACACTACATGTAGAACTAGTGCACATTTTTTCATAAACGATCATCAGGATGAATTCTATCCTGACTCGCTTCCAGGTTTATCTCAGACACCCAGTGCCCAGTTACTTAAATGCATGGTTCCTCACCACAAGTGAGCCCTTGCTGCTGCCAGGCAACCCTGCTACATTCCCCAACCCATTCACTTTCCAATTCTCCTAAGTGGTTATTTTGCAGTTTTCCCCTCCCATTTCTTTTCTTTTCTTTTTTTTTCCTTTTTTCGGAGATGGAGTCTTGCTCTGTTGCTCAGGCTGGAGTGCAGTGGCTCAATCTTGGCTCACTGCAACCTCCGCCTCCTGGGTTAAAGTGATTCTCTTGCCTCAGACTCCCAAGTAGCTGGGACTACAGGTGCACGCTACCATACCCGGCTAATTTTTGTATTTTTAGTTGAGACAGGTTTCACCATGTTGGCCAGGCTGGTCTTGAACTCCTGACCTCAAGTGATCCACCCACTCTGGCCTTCCAAAGTGCTGGGATTGCAGGAATGAGCCACCACGTCTGGCCACCCCTCCTATTTCTAAGGCCTCCTTCCCCATCCTCACTTTCAGCTGATGATCTTGCTTTCCTTTTTACTGAGAAAATTTCTTCTGATTGCATAGGTGAATGTCCACTAACTCCCACAACTTCTACTCAACTACTTGCAGCTGACTTCTGCTCTCTGTCTCTCTCCCATTTCTATAGAGAAATTGCGCTTTTCCAAGGCCAATCCCTTATTTTGGGTCTTAGATTCCATTCTCCTTTTGCTTTCTCAGGAATACTGCTCTGATTTTTCTCTTTCTACCACATCACTATTTATTTCCTTTCTACTGAATCATTGCCCTCAGCATACAAACATATTGTAATAGATTTCATCATTTTTTTAAAAAAAGTCTTATCACTCATCATCTTCCTTCAGTCTACTACTCCATTCTTCTGTTCCCCTGGGTGCCAAAACTCCAAGAGCTGCTTTATACCTACTGTCCTCAGTTCTCTCTCAATATCTTTTCAACTCAATTTTTCTAAATCTGATAGTCATTTCTATGTTCCTCATTCTACTCATCGTACTGGCAGTAAGCAACAATGTTGATGTCTCCCTTCTTCTTAACATACTGTTCTCATTTGGTTTCGCAGACCCCACATTCTCCTGTTTTGTTCACCTTCATCACTCCTTCTCAGTTTCCTTGGGTGGCTCTTTCTTCTTTTATCGACCTCTAAGCGTTAGAGCATCCCAAGGCACAATCTCTGCAAATTTCCTCTTCCTTTTCTACCCTCAGGTTCAAGGGCTCTAATCTGCTACTCTGGCTTTAATTACTATCCACCCCAGTGGTTCTCAGCTGAGGGTGATTTTTGCATTGTCTGGAAACACCTTTGGTTGTCACAACTAGGGGAAGGTGCTACTGGCATCTAATGGCAGGAGGCAAGGGAAGATGCTGAAGGTACTAAAATCCACAGGACCACACCCCACAACAATAAAAGTATTCAGCCCAAATGTGCTAAAGTTGAGAAACCTTGATCTACCCAGACCTCTTCTCTGAACTCTAACCTTGTATGTTTAACTTTCTACTCAACATCCTCATTTGCATATTTATAGGTATCTCAAAGGTAACATGTCCCAAACCAAAGTTGTGATTCCCCATGCCTCAGCTCAGCTTCCCTAGAAAGCATAACCCAAGACAGGATTACGTGAAAATGCTTTAATGGGAGGTGTGAACCCAGAACCACGAGAAGAAGAGAAAAGGAGAGTGAGACAGGGAAGGACAGGGTGCAGATCCAAGGAGAAGAGTTACCAAACTAGTTACTGCTTCATGAGTCACAAAGAGATACAGCCTTTTCATTAGACCATGTGGTTGCTTGGCCATGAAAATAATAAAGGTAGAGGGGATTTACTGACGAGCTCCATCCTAGCTTGCATCTCCCACTGGGCAAGCTCCTCTTGGTCCATTGAGCTAATGCCCCACTAGGTTTGTGTTGCTCACCTAAGCCTTTTTGCAGTCTTGAGGAATCCAGATTCCACTCCTTGCAGTGCTGTCCACTTCAGGAGGCAGAACTCTGCCACCCATAGAGTTGACTTTTCCAGCAGCACCTGCAGTGGGGCAAGTGGCCATAGGACAAGACAATGGTGAGCTGGAGAGAATCTGAGGAGATGGCCTAAGCTGCCCAATACAGTGACAACTAAGACACACAAGGTCTCAGACTTCAAGGAGCTCCTAAGCTGCCCAACACAGTGACAACTAAGACACAGAAGATCTCAGACTTCAAGGAACTCACATCTAGGTAGGAG
Organism: Pongo abelii; assembly: GCF_028885655.2. NCBI lineage: Eukaryota > Metazoa > Chordata > Mammalia > Primates > Hominidae > Pongo > Pongo abelii. The sequence continues at coordinate 4,948,899 of NC_071995.2, forward strand.
CGAAACTGTTTGGGACACTCCTGCAGTAAATGATATTACAATTTATCTGGTTATTAAGGCCACAAGCCTAGGAGACAGTCCTAAAACTTTTCTTTCCTCACATCCCAAATTCTGCCATCTCTATTTCAAAATGTAATTCTCTTCCAAAAACTCCTTACAAGCTCACTACAGTCTCCCTCATCTAAGCCATCATTGCTTATGCTACTTAGTAACCTCCAACCTTGTGTCTTGTTTCTAGTAGCCAGAATAATCTTCAAGAAATGCAAATCATATTACTATATTGATGCGTATCCTCAGTAGGTTCCCATTGTACTCAGAATGAAATGAACTATTCTTACCATAGCCTGAGAGGCCCTGCATGATCTGGGCTCTGCCTGCCTTTCTGACCTACCTTTGATGACATTCTTTCTCAGTCACTTCTTTCTGGCCACACTGGCCCTCTTGTTTCCTGAATATGCTGAGTCTGTCCTTGCCTGGGGACCTTTGCTCTTACACCTGTCCTCATCTTCCTGTTCCTCGCTCTCTCTTCTTGATGTTTTTTGTTCAAATGTTACTTCTGCAGAGATGCCCTTCTTATCTGCAAACCTATATTTGTCACTTGCTGTGACTGATTAATTTTCTTTATCTAACACTATAATGTATGATGTATGTGTTTATTGTCTGTATCTCCCACCAGAATATGAGTTCCATGGGACCTGGGACCTTATATGTCTCCATTCTAGTGCAAGGGCACTGTCTGGCCCATTGCTGGGGCTGGGCAAATATTTGTTGAGTTAATAAATATCTTCAGACCCTTACCAAGGGAGGACTTCCACCAAGAATGCTGAGTTCCAGTTAGCCAGGCGTGATGGCTTGTGCCTGTTGTCCTCCAGTTACTCCAGAGGCTAAGATGGGAGGATTGTTTGAGCCCAATACTTCAAGGTTGCAGTGAGCTATGATTACACCACTACACTCTGTCTCAAAGAAGAAGAAGAGGAAGAAGAGGAAGAGGAAGAAGGAGGAGGAGGAGAATGCTGAGTTCCTAGCTCACAATTTTCTTCCAGTCCCTTGGAGGTCCAGTCCTGCTGTAAACACATCTATCAGAGATGTCGTAGATTTCCTAATATGCCCCCCAATAAAACCCGGGATTTAGGAACCTGGGATCTCATCCAATCTGTGAATCTCTTCTAGTAAGGCAATCTCCTAATGCTGAGTCAGGGCACATGCATTCACATGAAGCTAGGAAGACGACAGTCTTAGGGACATTTAAAGGAAGGCAATGGGTTATAGGAAGAGGGAGGTACAAGATAAGGACAGATAAAGTGGAGAATAGGGAAGCTCAGTAGTGCTAGGATATGGTCAGAAAACCCTTGTCTAGTAGGGTTATCCCCAGTAGGGTTCTAGTAGTGGCAGCAGCAACAAAACCAAAAGACTTGACAGTACTTCAGCCGGGAGCTTCATATTTATATCTTTGTTTTTATTTTTAAAATTTTGTTAAAAATATATTTATTTGCATTAGAGCAGCAGTGCAGAAAGGTAGGGATCCCTGGAGCTATTGTGATTGAGGGATATGCGTGTGGAAGGTGGGAAAAGGGCAGAGTTTAATATGGGAAGGAGGAGTATAAGAGAACTCATTGTTCATGAAAGAAAAGCTGGGGTATGGATCTGAAGAAGGGGAGGGAACATACACTTTTGTTTTTCTGAAAGGAATGCTGGCGTCTGAATCTGGAGGAAGGATTTAACTAGTTCCAGACAGGGACTGTTGCACTGCCTAGGCAATCCCGCAGAGGCCCCTGCTTTCCACTAGCCACAATAGAGCGGGGAGGATGCAATCATTGGCTTTGATTAAGGAGGTGGGTGGTGTAGGCGGGAGGCAACGGTGGTGAGAAGGGTGGTCCCAAGGCCGCGGGAGGAGCCAATCAGCGGCGACTCTGGGCTCTTGCAGCCTCCTTAGAGACTCCGCAGCCCTGGAAGTACCAAGCTGCCTGCTGCCTTTTCTCGCGCTGCAGGCGCGGAGATGCAGCGCCTCTGGGGGCGCAGCTCCAGCCGCACTCGCAGGGCAAGGCACACGCCCCCGGCTCCCGCTGCCATGCGCCTCTGCGGGGGACCCTTTCCGAATAAATTGCAAGCTTTGAAAGTGGCCCTGTGGAGGCACTAGGCTGGGGAAAAAGGCTGCGAGAGGAGGGACATCGGGTGGGAGGTGAGTAGGCGACTTGCTTCTCAGATTATTCCCAATTAGCACCAAGTTGGCAGACAACCCCACAAACCCACGAAGCCTTCGGTCCCCCACAAGTCACATTCCCTGTATTTCAGAATAATCGGATCGTAAGAAAACTTCAAGTCCCATCGTAGGTTAAAGAGGGACAGGCTCTTAGCACCGCCGCCGCCCGGTAAAACTACATGGAACAAACCCAGGGATCCTCAACTGCACAGCTCTGCCTAAAGTCTGCAGCTTTGCGAGTCCAGCCGGCGGGGGGAGCTGGGTGGGCCCCGCAGAGAGCAAGGGCCTTCTTGGGGGAGGAGCGGGATGGGGCGCAGAGCAGTGCGATCGAAGAGGGTTACTGTGGGACTGCACAAAAGCAAACCCATCGGAGGAGTTTTGCCAGAAACACCACCGCCTGCATTGCGTCGGACCTGACCATTTCCAATGTGAAATTCCAGGGGAAGGTCGCGAGCAGCTAGGGGCCGTGCGTGGGCGGGGCGGTGGGCCACAAGGGAAGAGTTAGTGGTCGGTTTTTCTGGTAGGAGAGGAAAAAGCTGTGCTGGCAAGGGTGGGAACTGAATGACAACCCCGCTCTCTTCCAAACCACCCCCTCATATTTTCCATCCACCTCCTCGCTCCTGCCCTCCCCCGCCCTCCCCAACCCACGCCCGGGTGGGCCAATCGCTGCTCGGTATTCCAGGCGCTCTCTCAGGTTTCTGCTGATCTTGCAGCGCCCAGAAATGGACCGAGCGGACCCACAGCCGCACGCACCCTGCTCCACTCCAAGCTCCTAAAGGCTCCCGGCGCGCCGCGTAGCCTTGGCGAGGTCCGCGCTGGGGTGCGGAGAGCGAAGGGAACTGGAGAGCCATGTAGATCCAGGCTCTTGCCCGCCCGCCTCCTTCGGGATCGAATCAAGGGCTCCCATAGTGTTAGGAGGGGGCGAGAGTGCTGTTTATCGTCATTTGCCTCGGAGCTTCGGGAGAGGGTGGTATTTTGCTTTTCCGCCCCGCATCCTCCGGAACTCCCTGCACCGGAGAGAGGACGGCGTCTCCAGGTTGCTGGCAACCGGTGAGAATGGGGGTAGGGAATGAACATTTTCGCCGTAGCTGCTCGGTAAAGCGATTGTCCAACTGAGAGGGGCGTCGGACGAGTGGACCAGGGCGGCGAGTTTGCCCGGCGCGTCTCGGACGCTGCTGCGGTGGCCGCCGCGGCTCCCGCCAGGGCACTGCAAAGGCGACCTGCCGCATTCCCACGCGGGCTCTCCGCCGACTCAGCACCGCCCCTGCGCCAAGCCAGCCGGCCAGGTAGGGGGTTCCCCAGCTTGGGGCTGCAGAAGCGGGGGTTGGGGCTACCGGGTGGGGGAGGCCGGGGGTGCGGGGATGCTGCCCGGGACCCGGAGCTTCCCCCGGCGTCTCTCGGCGCTTTTCCGATCTCTAGTTTAACGAAGTTGTAAACAGATCGGCTGTCGGGCATTGGGGAAAGTGGGATGGAAGAGCCCCAAACTTGGATTTCCGGGTGTCTGCGTGTCGTCTGTCCGTGTGTGTGTGATAGCCCTAGCAAACGTCCAGTGCTTTCTCAAGCTAGAGGTCTGTGTTCTTCGGTGTCTGTAGGTCCGTCCCATCTGAATGCTTCTGATTTTCTACCCCCGTATCACTTTCTATTTCTCTGCAGCGTGCATCGATCGCCCTGGTGGGAGCTTAGAAGGCGGCAGGCGAAGAGGGTTAGGAGGGGGGAGAGCCGAGGAGAAGCAGAGAGGGTGGCAGGCGTGGGGATCTGCTGAGCCGGCACTGCACCGGGTCCTAGGAAGGCTCTCGGAGGGGAGGGGAGGCCAGGGCGACCCCCGAAGCGATGGCCCAGTCCGCTAGAACGGCACTGCGTTAAGGCACCCGGGATCAGGAAGAAATATCTAAACAACAACAACAACAACAAAAAACCAACAAACCCCCAAACCCAAACCCAACCCTCTGCAAAAAGCTGCACCCGGCCCGCAGGCAAGGGGGATTCCAAATCGAGTAAAAGGCAGGGTGGAGGGGAAGGCAGCGAGAGGCAAAGTCGCAGATCTCCCGACCTGCTCGTTTTGAAGCACCTCCCCCTGGGCGTGAGAGAGCCGCGCACTCCGGTGGGGGGGGCGCTCGGGTCCCCCCCACCCCTGGTCCCTGGCTGTTTCCCACCACCCCGGGCTCTCTCCTGGCCTCCCACCCCCGCGCCCGGCTTCCACCATGACGGTGATGTCTGGGGAGAACGTGGACGAGGCTTCGGCCGCCCCGGGCCACCCCCAGGATGGCAGCTACCCCCGGCAGGCCGACCACGACGACCACGAGTGCTGCGAGCGCGTGGTGATCAACATCTCCGGGCTGCGCTTCGAGACGCAGCTCAAGACCCTGGCGCAGTTCCCCAACACGCTGCTGGGCAACCCTAAGAAACGCATGCGCTACTTCGACCCCCTGAGGAACGAGTACTTCTTCGACCGCAACCGGCCCAGCTTCGACGCCATCCTCTACTACTACCAGTCCGGCGGCCGCCTGCGGAGGCCGGTCAACGTGCCCCTGGACATGTTCTCCGAGGAGATCAAGTTTTACGAGTTGGGCGAGGAGGCCATGGAGAAGTTCCGGGAGGACGAGGGCTTCATCAAGGAGGAGGAACGCCCTCTACCCGAGAAGGAGTACCAGCGCCAGGTGTGGCTGCTCTTCGAGTACCCCGAGAGCTCGGGGCCCGCCAGGGTCATCGCCATCGTCTCCGTCATGGTCATCCTCATCTCCATCGTCATCTTTTGCCTGGAGACGCTCCCTGAGCTGAAGGATGACAAGGACTTCACGGGCACCGTCCGCCGCATCGACAACACCACGGTCATCTACAATTCCAACATCTTCACAGACCCCTTCTTCATCGTGGAAACGCTGTGTATCATCTGGTTCTCCTTCGAGCTGGTGGTGCGCTTCTTCGCCTGCCCCAGCAAGACGGACTTCTTCAAAAACATCATGAACTTCATCGACATCGTGGCCATCATTCCTTATTTCATCACCCTGGGCACCGAGATAGCTGAGCAGGAAGGAAACCAGAAGGGCGAGCAGGCCACCTCGCTGGCCATCCTCAGGGTCATCCGCTTGGTAAGGGTTTTTAGAATCTTCAAGCTCTCCCGCCACTCTAAGGGCCTCCAGATCCTGGGCCAGACCCTCAAAGCTAGTATGAGAGAGCTAGGGCTGCTCATCTTTTTCCTCTTCATCGGGGTCATCCTGTTTTCTAGTGCAGTGTACTTTGCCGAGGCGGAAGAAGCTGAGTCGCACTTCTCCAGTATCCCCGATGCTTTCTGGTGGGCGGTGGTATCCATGACCACTGTAGGATACGGTGACATGTACCCTGTGACAATTGGAGGCAAGATCGTGGGCTCCTTGTGTGCCATCGCTGGTGTGCTAACAATTGCCCTGCCCGTACCTGTCATTGTGTCCAATTTCAACTATTTCTACCACCGAGAAACTGAGGGGGAAGAGCAGGCTCAGTTGCTCCACGTCAGTTCCCCTAACTTAGCCTCTGACAGTGACCTCAGTCGCCGCAGTTCCTCTACTATGAGCAAGTCTGAGTACATGGAGATCGAAGAGGATATGAATAATAGCATAGCCCATTATAGACAGGTCAATATCAGAACTGGCAATTGCACCACAGCTAACCAAAACTGCGTTAATAAGAGCAAGCTACTGACCGATGTTTAAAAAACAAAAGCAAGCAAACAAAAAAGCCCCACTTAGCAGCTCAAAAGACTTAAAAAACAAAACAGAAAACCTAGTGACTCATGTCACGCTTTGTAGATACTTTACTAAGTAGACTTGGAATGCTCTATTTAACTGTCAATGCATTGTTGCATTGAGGATTTTGGGGGTGGTGAACCCGAAGCTTTCAAGATCCATGACAAAATAAACTATTTTCCTTTTATTAAAAAATGGGAAAAGAGAGAGTATTTTCTAAAACTGGCTTAAAAAGATTCAGTCCATGAATGAGTCTAGGTAAAATAATAATCACATGCTTCCCCAAACTGAAACATTTTTAATGCTTTGGTTTCTTTAACTTTTTTAAAAACTCAAAACAAGATGATCACTTAGAAATATAAAATTGAAATTTGCATGGGACTCCAGTAAAAAATCTTTGCAAACCGCATAGCACATTGAAGACAGTGCATCAGATGTATTATATGTAACATGATAGACCAGCCAAAATGGACAATGAATAGATATTTTTATTTCGATCAACTGAACTGCATATTACAAGGTGAAAAAAGAAAACTCCGATTACTTAAGACTGGTTCACAAAGCACCTTATAAATTGGATACTGGTCCTGATCTGTAGGGATTTCCCCCTGGGCCCATTCTCTTTCTAATCCAGATTATTCTCTAAGAAAAAGATAACTGAATTAAATTAATTGATTCATCTGCAGTGCTGCTAAATTTTCTCAACTGCAGATGAGCCAAATACAGGTCTTTTCTCACCAGGCCTGCACTCCGACCCCTGGCTTTCAGAACTGGATGTAAAACCTTAGCCTCCTTATTGCAAGAGAGCACAAATGAAGTTAAATGTAAGCATGTTTGAATCTGATACAATTTATTTTATAATCGCATGCTGAGAAGTTAACCCAGACAATAGGGGATAAGCTTAAGTTGAAATCGATTCTTCTAAAAATAGATCCTTTTTCATTTGCATTCACCAAAAGTGCACTCCTCCATTTATTAACTATTTTATTAGTAAATAAAGTACTGTATTTAAGTGCATATGTTAGTCAGATGGGAACAATAACTTTTTGGAGCTCAAAGCATGTTCTCTTATTCAGCATTATGGCCTATTTGACTAAGATGTACCTTGAATTAATTAATGCATGATTTCAGTAATAAAAATTTTAAAAGTAATAAAAATCACAAGTCTGTGGGATGAAAGGCCCAATAGAAATTTTGGGGGGTGGGGGTGGGGGCACTCAGTCAATTTTCCTGCCTTTGCTCAGGGAAATACCAGGTTTTTGTGCAGGTATAGGCGGAGAGAGGACCAATATGCCCATCCCTTAAAGGGAAGCCATGTGAAAAACTAAATAAGTCATCAAAGTATATATATAGCAACACCTAAGAACAAGTATTCTTTCTAGCTGAAGACAAACACAAGCAACACAAACAAGCAAACAAACAAACAAAAAGGTGCAATACTGCATGTTTTTTGGTGCATTCTTAGGATGTAAATGAAAATGTTTCTCTATTGTATGCATCCAAAGCAGGCAGAGCTGATTTTTTTTTCTTTGCAGTCATTCTTTGAAGTCTGTAGAGACTTCAGCCCTCCCCTTGAGGCTCCCTGAAGAAACTAAACCAATTGATTTAATAGTTGCTTAGTGCCTTTATCCTGTACCCACAGTGAACTGCAGAAAGTGCCTCCTTAACACAGCTGAGAAGTTAGGTAACAAAAGTGGGGAAGGGTTGGGGCACAGACCTTTTGCTTTTTCTTTTTCCATTCTCACTCTCTCATTTCACCACTGTGAGAAGACCACACCACCCTAAACCCTGGAGAGGAGAGACCCAGGAGGGTGCTGTCTGTCTGGCCATCTACTAGCGTTGGTCCCTTTGACAGCCTGACGCTGGATGTGAACTGAGACCCATCTTTCAACTGGACATGAACTGTGAACTTGTTTTTTCCTCTCTCCACCAGAAGCCAAGATAAACTTTTTGGGAATTTGTTTCCTATCGAGGGCCACTTTGGACACACAAGGCTTCCTCAGGTCCAGTGTAGTGCTCCTGGCACCTTTCCTTATTTTTTCTTTGTCGGTAACAGCAAATCTCTCTGACGGTCCAATCTTTTCAGGCATTGTTGTGGTTGTGGGAACACTCAGTTCATAATGACCTTTCCTAGGTCTTTCCTCCTGGTCTACCCCTTTCAGATATTTCCTGATGCCCCTATGATCTTCCCACCTGGCAGTCACTTCACAGGTTGAACATCTACCTTCTGCTGCCCCAGTTACCCAGCCCAGAGAATGGTGGGGACCCTGTTCCTGGCTGAAAGAGAGCCATGGAACACAGGCCTCTGGAGCTCGGCAGCTGCCCACCCGTGGAGAGGTACTCACAGCCTTTTTAAGGACCCTGAGGTGGGGAATCTTCATTCTGCACTTAGCATGTGGCTGCCTGTTACCTGACATTCTGGCCCAGCTTCTTCTGAAAATCTGTTCTGTTTCTCCCACCCCTTTCCCCCATCCTGTCCTAGAACTAGCAGTGAGCTAATCACCCTAGAAACTCGAGTTACACCCATTCTGGCTAACTCGATTAAAAGAAAGAACATGGATATCTTATTTTCCTATGTGACTTCTGTGAATCTGTGAGATGAACACAGCACACATCGTGGAAGATGAGGGGCCAAGAACTGCACAGCATCTGACTACAGGGCATTAAACCCTCCCATGTGATGTCTCCTTCTCGTCTGAACCTTAACTCATTCTGGTGATTCCTTTCCTACTTGCTTAAAAATCCCCAATTAGGAAAAAAATGCCAACCTCCTCCCAGTCTTGGGGTTATCTTGATCTTTCATTTCAACGTTGAGGTCTAGTGTACACAGAACTTGAAACACCGCACTCTGTCAACAGCAATAATCCACTCAGTACTGTGGGATGGATGGGTTAATGGATGAGAAAATGGCACCAAGACTGACTTTGGGTATTTGGTATATTTACCGTGGTTACACCCTGGACTGGTTGATTCTTCTGCATTTGATACAGAAAAAAGTGCTGCATGCGGTGAACCTGTCAGCCTGGGACTGGGGATGAGTTGTTGTTATGAGTTTGGGGTGGTGTGAGGAAAATGAATGCTGCTTAGCTCATCTGTAGCTTACTGCAGTGAATTCAGTAAGAATGGAGTACAGGGATTATCTGTGTAGCATAGGCATGCCATGTTTGACCAAGCTCTTACCCTCGCACTGTAATGTGTTGAAATGTCTTTGTAGACCTGAAGGTGCACTTAACAAAACTGCCTATTAAGGGATGACTATTTTTTGGTTTACTTATTCATATTTATTTTAGCAGGCTTTTGACCTTTTCTTCCCCTTCCTAGGCATGGAGCTCTAACAGCTCATGTCCTGACTACGTGTTTTCTCCAGAAGGAGAAGACTTCTGATGTGCTGATAGCCATAATTCCTCTCTTCCAGTCTATTGGGGCCCTAGTTCAATAGGGTGGCAATAGAAGGGTTGGTCACACCAGGGCTGTTAGCCATCCCAGAATCTCTGAAGTGGTTAACTCACCTGAAGTGATCTGAATCAGAGAGACCAAAGACATTCATTTCCTCTGTCCTCAGATTTCTAGAAGACAAATTCTAGCCAGGAAAACTTTCTGGTTTTGCATCTCCCTTTTCCCATTTGTGCACAACTCCCCTTGCACTCCCTGGAGACTTGAGTTCTGATTTTCAGTTATATCAGTTCATTGGGAGTGTTTTCGTGGGTGAGCCTTGCAGAATCAGATAAACCAATAGCAAGTCCTTCTCCAGGATTCTGGCCAGTGGGCAGTCATTTCCCTGAAATGGGATTGTAGGGCAGGTTTAGATTCCACTATGGTGGACCTGAAGCACAGGTGGTGTCACAATCTTGATTTGCTTGAGAATTAAAAAAAATACATGTAAATGGTAAATGAGGAATACTTTTTTTTAAGCAGAAATTTGGTTTAGCCTATAAAGGGCCTTCTTCCCATTGTGTATAGTTACACATTTTTCAAATTAGCTACCATCTAAAAGCCAATAAAAATAGTTTCCTAGCCCTCTCATTTAATATAGGAGACCTCAAAACACATGCTTTTTAACAATTTTACATTTTAATTCTTAGTTTGGTAGATTGGATTGAAAGAAAGGAGAAAGAACATTAGCAGAAGGCACTTTCCCATTTTCTTCCAGGAATGACTTATTCCTGGGGTGGTGAGAATTGGTGGGTGGTAACCATCCATAGTATAAAATTGTTAGAAAGAATATAAACTGCCAAACAAGCATGTTATCTTCAGGCTTTTCCAAGCAAGAATGAAGTCTTTTGATGTTTATGTTCATTTTAAGAAGACAAACAAACTAAAATTTTAAGACCAGACACAACCCAAGTTGAATTGTGATCTCAGGAGGTGACCTCTCATTCACCATGTGGCATATTACTACTTGTATTTATATCATGGAATTTCAGGGTATATGTGAACATGTCTAGTATGACTCAGGTAAACCTTAAAAGAATGTATGTTACTTACCATTTTTGTAAAGAAGCAAACAGGAGCTGAATTGTTAACCAAAACTGTTCCATTACCTTGGGTCACTGTGCAAACTAATTCAGGGTATAGACATAAAGTTTAGAAGCCTTGGGATTAAATGCCAGCCTCTTTGCTCAGGCAAAATGACCCTGGGCTTTCCTGGGAAGTCCAGCATGTATGTAAGGGGTGAGGCCCTGCTGACCTCAGGGCTATTCGCTCTAAGGAGATTAACCCTAGTCACAGTGATTTTCATTTAGGAGCTAACTAGGAGTTTACTTTTTATGATGTGAAACTTCAAAGAGTATAGAAAACTTTTGTACCACAATCAAAGAAGAAGAAGAAATGGTGTATGGAAAGAAAACAAAACAAAACAAGAAATCTCTTGTAAAATATTCCAGGTCAAAGTTGTCTCCTCTCCAAATCTTGCAGAAGCACCTTTCTTCTCTTCAGCGCACTGTTTTGGGACTGTTTATGCAGCAGACGTAAGTAGACAGCATGGACTCCATGTGACATGCCTCTGATAGTAAAGATAAAGTATTACTGAGGTTAAAAATAAAAATTGAGTGGTATTAATTTAAAGTGCACCGTCAGGACAACAAACCATTGAAGCTGAAAAAATGCTATTTTAGTTCTTGAGTTTGCCAGTTGCTTCCACCTTGAGTTAAGGACATGTCTCATCTTCACCTACTGTGCATTTTCCCTTCTCTAACTGTGTAATATGTCAGGTCAAGGACATTGAATGTTATGAATTGAGAACCTAATTGATGCGCATAGTTTTCATCTATGCAATTTTACTTGCTTCTGTCACTTTATGATCTGTTCATATTTGGCATCAATTAAAGATAATTTTTAAGGATCTTATCAAGGAATATCTTGACTGGTTATTTGTCTCTTGTTTAACTGGTCTTTTGGGGGCCCTTTTCTTCCCTTCTTCTGTGGGGTCTCTTTGAATAGTGGGGTGAATCCAAGATCAGATCATGAAACAGACTTGTTTCCTTTGGCCCACATGGTCTGTTTCTGCTGTCCAAGGACATGTCCGGGGGTTATATTTTGAGGATAAATTCAGTTTGGTCTCAGGTAAGATCCCAAGTGAAGGCCATTGGAATTTGGCCTGTGGAAGTTAGAGTGGAAGGAAGATCAAGCTTTTAAAATAAAACAAGAAATGAGGCTCAGGAGAGCAAAGTAATTGGTTATATCCACTTAAGTTGTTTTGATTTGAAACTAGTTTTTATGCACAGTCTGAGAAGCTTTGCAGGAAGGATAATCGCGTGTGTGTGTGTGTGTGTGTGAGAGAGAGAGAGAGAGAGGGAGAGAGACAGAGACAGACACGACTGTGTGTGTGAGTGTAACAGTGTTGTGGTCTGGAATCAACTGACTTGATAGTTGCAGTGTGGTGTTAGGAGTGATTTTGATGTGGAAAAACAACGTGGTTCCTATCCATTCTTTACACAGGCTTTTTCCATGGACTTCTACATGTGGTTCACATTTCTTTCTTCCTGGTTTTTTTTTTTTTTTTTTTTTTTTTTTAATGACTCGTCGTTGCATTTCCTTTTGATTCTTCCTGAGATTTAGATCTTCTATTTTCCTCCTTGTGAATATCACATTTTCTACACATTCTTTTATGTCAGAGCAAACAGGGGGAGGTGCTCTTGACAGGGGTCTGTTACATGCTAAATGCACCGGGTGGCTGGTGCATCATTGTAGAAGAGTATTGCACTGTGATAGGTTCATGTTACAAGATTTGCAGATGAATCTTGCTTTTGCTGTATAAGCTGACACTGAAAGTAGACTACAAAGCTAGGCAGGCTGCCCATGATTTTTCTCTTGTGGTCAGGAAACAGGCCAGGCTAAGCTCTGACAGAGAAGGTAAGAGACAGCCCAAGACACCCCAACAGCAGTGGATGTTTCTCAAAGTTCAGCCTTAGAATGGTCTTCTTAAAGCAGAAAGAGATAGAACCAGGTAGCTGCTAGGAATGGGGCTATAACTGGGAGCTTTGTTGTCTACAAAGCTTTAAAAAGAAGTCAAGTCAGTTTAAAGGGGGGAGAACAGAGAGCAGATGTGATCTGAAGTCAGCTACTCTGCCACTGGGTGGGAAGCTGCCTGCCGCAGTCAGTCCTGATTTCTGGATTCTGACCAGGCTTGAGTGTGGAGGGAGGGCCAGCCCTAAGGCTGAGCAGAGGTGCCTGGTGGCAAAGTACTGAGTGGATAAGACACAGCATGGTAGGCAGTATACCTGGAAAGCAGCCCTTTGAACCAGCTCGAAAACAGACAATTTACGACATCTTATTTAATTAATTAAATCTAAGATAGCATTAATTGTAAGATGCAGTGTTATCTGACATATTTGTAAGAAAGAGAGAACACTGACAACTACGACCTGCCATTGCATTGATTCATCCCAATTTTACAGATGTAAAAAGGTAAAAAGAGGAATCTTAGAATTGATACACTATAGTGATTCTAATATTTCCCTCCCCCGCTTTTGTTTCCTGGTGTGATTAAATGTTTGAATTCTGATCCCTTAAATTTGGCAGTTTTGTGCAGATGTGAACCTTGGCTAGAACCTTTAGATCTTCTTTTAACTGTATTTTTATCCCTCAGTATTTTTCTTGGCCCTGCCCCTGACTTAGGCTTCGTGCTAGGCATTGGAGGTGTGTTAGTTGACAAAGCAGTGGGCTCTACAGATCCTTTGCCCAGCGAAGCACTTAGACTTAATTGTGATATATGGAAGGAGGCTGGTCTTGTGTTACTCCCTCTCTCGCCCTATAAAAGCACTCCCTCTATCATCAGATGTTCAGAATCATCAGCAGCCCTTTGCTTTTAAAGTTCAAAGCAACCCGGCACGCTCATTCCCAGTAAGGTGCTAACAGCAACACTTCCAGTTTGGATAGCTCTCTTTGCAGTTTTCAAACCCTTTCCACGTTAGTTATATTGCTTTATTCTACTTGATGAATTAGGTCGGGCTGATATTGCTATCTTTATTTTATAGGCACAGGGATCTGCCCCCAAGATTGCTGGGCAGATGAAGTCGGCCTGGGTTTATTGACGATTTTATGGGCCAGTGTCTGGCACACAGTAGGGGCTCTGAATGTTTATTGAGCTGATCAAATGTTGGAAAGTGTAATGTTACATGGTAAAAAGAAACCAGTGGATTTTGTGTAGGCATTTAGCCTTTCTGAGCTTTTAAATTGCTTTTTTTTTTTGAGATGGAATCTCACTCTGTTGCCCAGGCTAGAGTGCAGTGGCATGATCTTGGTTCACTGCAACCTCTGCCTCCCAGGTTCAAGTGATTCTCCTGCCTCAGCCTCCTGAGCAGCTGGGGTTACAGGTGCGTGCCACCACACCCCGCTAGTTTTTGTATTTTTGTAGAGGCAAGCTTTCACCATGTTTACCAGTCTGGTCTCGAACTCCTGGCCTCAAGCAATCTGCCCGCCTCGGCCTCCTGGAGTGCTAGGATTACAGGCGTGAGCCACCGTGCCTGGCCTAAATTGCTCATTTCTAAAATACAAATATAATAGCTTATAAGGTTGTGTGGATTAAATGAGATAATATAGGTCCACATGTTTGGCAAATTCTAAAGAGTTTCATCAATGTGAGATATTAATAGATATGTTATCAATTACAAGGACAAAGGAAAGAGCAGGAGGAGGCCACGGCATCATTTCTTCCCAGAGGGGGAGCCACATTTTAAAGAAAGACTCCAGGGAGATCAGGTGCCTAATTCAAAGGACGTCTTGTATGATGGCGGATCTGAAGACTTGGGGCTGAGTTTTTTTCAGTAGGAACTTCAGTTCATCCTGCACATAGTACCAGGCATACAGCAGCCTCCCAGAACCCTCAGCCACTATGTCTAGTCTTGTTCCTCCCTTGCCCTGTGGCATTAATACTATTTCACATCTTCAGACCCCCAATGTGAAGGTTAAGCTGTGCCATGCAGTAAGCTGAGGAACAAGAAGGGATCTTCAATAATTATATCACTTCTGATCACCTCATTTCTCCTATGTGCAAAATATTGTCTGATCTGATATGTTTTCTTCCACTTATGAATATTGAAAAATCAAGCAAGATGCTTGGGTAGGGTTCTCATATGCTTGTCTGAGAGTCATTTTATAAATACAAAAATTTATTATAAACTGTCCTTGCTAAAAATAAAACAATGCTCACAAGCATATATGAATCTGTATGGTCTTTTCTTGAATAGCACACACTACACAGATGCTTATAATATGAATCTGTATAGTCTTTTCTTGAATAGCACACACTACACAGATGCTTATAATATGAATCTGTATAGTCTTTTCTTGAATAGCACATACTACACAGATGCTTATAAAAATTTACAATTATCTCTGCAGTGGTCTAGCTCTTCCTTCTTAAACTGGTTGGATTTAAACATCAGTTAACTTTTGCCTGCATTTCTTTAGGAACTTCATTGGAATTAAAGTAAGGAGTTAGAATCAATCTGTTAGAATCTTGGGTTCACAAAACATTTTTCTAGAGGATAATATTCAGGGGCTACATTGAATTCTTTAAATCTTAATCATTTTTTAAAATAGATTTTATGCAGTTTGTCCATGTGCGCTAACATATTCTCAATGTTTCAAGTGTTGAGCATTAAATGCACTGTAGGAATGTTTCCAGATAAACTAATTCCAGTTGGAATTTATTTTTTTCAGAATTGAAATCAGAGGATGATCAATGAGTAAGGACTAAGTTTAGAATAATTACGTTTTTGGGCCCAAGGCCAAATTCAACTTTTGTTAAAAATGTTTATTCCTCAGTATAATGAATTAAGAGTGTTTGGAAACCCCAAATGCTTTAATTATCTCTATAGTGATGACACTTTTTTTTGCATTCCACTCAGCATCATTATTTCACTGCTTCAGAAAGGAACCAATTTTGTTTTATGTGAGTTTCAAAGGGAATCTTTCTGAGACGAAGATTCACTATACATTGCATTCCTCTTTCATTAACAGGCAAAATATTTTTTAGTATTAAGGAGAAAGTAGTGCATGTGTCAGCCTTAAAAGATGGAATGCCCACCTCAGTTTTTGAAAGATCAAAGGATATTAGCTTATTGTCAAAGGAAGTTTCTAGTGAAGATGGAATAGCTGTCTTAAGTTTACACAGGGTGAAGATCACTTTTTTTGGCATTTACAAAATAATGCTCACCCCTAATGGATAAAAACGAGTACTCAAAACATAATTTAATCATGGCGTTGGTGATACAAAAAAGAAAATTGTTTAACTTTATCCCATACAAAGTAATTAGTGTGCTGGAAGAAGACTGTTTGCCCACTGCAAGAATTTCCAAGCAGTGCATTAGAACAGAATGTTCTAAGCCAAAGACACCCACCAGACATAAAACAAGGGCAAAAGAAGGTTGCTTAGCATGTGAAAGTCAAATACTTTACTTTAGTTATAATGCCCAAGAATTTGCAGCAAGAGTATGAAGCGTAAAATGAGGATGATGACATTTACCTGACCGAAGGTGGTAAGTTTGGCCAGGGCAACTTTCCAGTCTCTGGTTTTCAGATAGAGGATTAGGAAGTGGAATGATACTGGGAAGATTTGACATCCTTCTTACCTGTTGAGCAATATGCAGTGTATCTAGTCACTCAATAAGTACCCGAGGCTAAAATGGTGACTAAAACAATGACTCGTCAGTTAATGCTATTTAATGTTGAGGGATGGACTCTGATGCTGTTTCTAAAAAGCCATGTAAATCATCCAACATGTTAATTTTGCGTGCTTAGTGGTCAGCCAAATATGACAGAAAAGGTTATTGGACTCTGGACTAAATTATCCAGGAATTTTGCTGGTGTTCAGTAGCATAGACTCTTAGTTATCACAGATTTTGTAGACATAGTCTTGCAGAGAGGAAGAGGAATACATTAGATGACTTTAAGATGTGATCTTGGGAAGCCTTAAAATTCTAGTGTTTGATACTAAAGGGCAACATTTCATGAGTCCCAAAGCTACATACTGACCTAAGTGGCAAATGATTAAAGATGATTGTTAAAAAGCAGAGTCTTATAATGGCTATAGAGTAGGGATGATTGTTTTTCATTTAAGTACATTTTCTTTATACCTGATTAATATATTAGGCAAAATCTTTACCATTCACATAAATTATACAATTACTCTGTGAATGAAAATTCTGAACTTCTCGGCCTGTTACAGCAATTCCCAACTTCTCTGGCTGGGCTGACATTGAACTTTTATTATATTGAGTTCAGTTCCCCAATTCAGAAAACATAGTAATTGAGATTCTCAACAAAAAACGTTGTTCTTGGTGTCCTTTCCTTTGGGGAGGAATCTTTATTTTGGGTCACTTTGACAGAGTTTGTTGTTTTAATCAAAATAGTTCATTATTAATTGAATTCCCTCTCAAAACCTGCAGCCTGAATGTTTCCAGAGAATATATTTCTTCTTCGTTCTGCTTAAGACTGGATTGGTGCATTCTCCACATATATCCCTGCTTTCTTCAGAGGTCAGAGGTTGGCAGTTTATTTTGCTAAAAAATGATTTATGTTCGAAGACCATCTGGGATTTGATTTGTTAGAGCATCATCTTTTGGACTGATGAGTGTAGACATTCTAATATTTCTTGAGAGTCTTAAAAGTTGTTTTATTGTCACTTTAGTGAAAGTGGGAAAGGAGAACTCGGCACTTAACTTGAAGATAGAGAAATGGGACTCTAAAAATAAGTGTTGGTAGAGAAGTCTCTGGAATTTGAATTATAGTCCAGATATATTTCATCTCTTGCATAGGCTTTAAACACCCATACATCACTTATTTGGGGCCCCTGATACTTGTGTCTCCAGGAAAATACCTATTCCCATCCCTGGTTCATGCATACATGGGTGAACATTGTCATACATACACAACCACATGCATGCACACATACCCATACGCCTGTCCATGAACCTGTTGGTATCACCCGTGCTATAGGGCAGGTATGTGTTAGCCCCAGTGAGATAGCACTTTCAACTGATACTAAAGATTTGTCTGCTGGACACAGTGGCTCATGCCTGAAATCCCAGCGCTTTGGGAGGCCAAGACGGGTGAATCTCCTGAGCCCAGGTGTTTGAAACCAGCTGGGGCGACATGGCAAAACCCCATCTCTACAAAAAAATACAAAAATTACGTGGGTGTAGTGGTGCATGCATGTAGTCTTGGCTGCTTGGGAGGCTGAGGTCGGAGGATCAACTGAACCTGGAAGATGGAGGCTGCAGTGAGCTGTGATAGCACCACTGTACTCCAGCCTAGGCAACAGAGTGAGACCCCATCTCAAGAAGAAGAAGAAAAAAAGATTTGTCACCACCCCCTTACAATTAAGCAGAACACATTTTCATAAAGAGATCATAATAAAATTTTCCATTTTGTAATTAGAGAAATTGCCACTCAAATGAAGGAAAAAGCAAAACCAAAGAGCAGAAGTTGAAGATCCCAGGATATTTTCCTTTGGGCCCAGGGCGCACATCACAGTGAATGTGGTGAGGAGCACTCTGATTCTTTCCTGTCTGGTCTATGCTCCATCTACTCCCCAGACAGCTCAAGTGCACAGGGACAAGCAGTGGGCCTGGAGCGACAAGATGTACGTGGAGCTCTGACACGGCTGGAGATGTGGCCATCTCTGAATGCTGGTCTATTCCTGCCTGGGCCAATGCCTTCTACTTTGTTAAATTCAAAAAGTGTGTATTTTCTGTCCTATGATCTGCTGAGAAAGTGACATTTCTAAGTGGAACACTAGGCTTTAAATTTTTAAGCTTTAATTTATCACCTTAAATTTGCAGAATTTGGGTTTGTGGACCAATTCCATGTCTCTTTGCTACCCCAAGACTTTGTTTGCTGGTTTAGAAATATATGTGATAACAAGAATATCTGTCTCAGCAATGCTATCTGGCTGAATTACTAATGCTACACTATTTTGATTCTTTTTGAAGAAAAGTGCTTTTCCCCTACAAATCCCGGTGACACTCTTCAAATTTGGATTCGTGTAAGACTTGTCATAAATGAATAAAAATGTAAGTGATATAATATGCTAAAGGCATGCCGTTTTAGTATTATTTAAATTCATGCCTCGGCAAGCTTGGGCCTTCTGGCTTTATTTAAATTCTAACACTGCAGAACATAGAAAAGGTGTACATTTGTCTACTCCATGTACAAATATCACATAATTTAATGGCATCTTAGTTAAAGAGGAAATAAGTGTTTCTTTTATATTTTTTACAATTCATGAAGAACTTTCTCATACATCATCCTATTTGACCATCACACTAGACTCTTGAGGTGGTGGGTAAGCTATATGTATTTCTTTCTGCATGAAAATTGTAGTGACATGGATGAAGCTGGGAACTCAATTTTCATGCAGAAAGAAATACATATAGCTGACCCACCACCTCAAGAGTCTAGTGTGATGGTCAAATAGGATGATGTATGAGAAAGTTCTTCATGAATTTCACTCACAGGTGGGAACTGAACAATGAGAACACATGGACACAGGAAGCGGAACATCACACACCAGGGCCTGTTGTGGGGTGGGGGGAGGGGGGAGGGATAGCATTAGTAGATATACCTAATGTTAAATGATGAGTTAATGGGTGCAACACACCAACATGGCACATGTATACATATGTAACTAACCTGCACGTTGTGCACATGTACCCTAAAACTTAAAGTATAATTAAAAAAAAAAAAAGAAAAAAGAAAATTACTTCCCTGGGAAACAGACTGGGAGATGAAGATTATGTGCGGGAAGATTATTAGGGAGTGCTCTTGGTATGATACTTGAGGGGAGAAAGCAAATGCTGAACAGAAGGAGAAGCAGAGCTGCAACGCAGTCAACACAGAGGCCAAGTCCTCTGGGAGCGAGCTCTGCAGAAGCTAAGATGGCCCTTCAGAGTTGTCCTTAGTTGGCACAGGGAGGTGAGGACTTCACACTTCTCTCATTGACCTGTCCATGGGTGCAGCTGCCCTGTGCAGAAGCCAAGATGGCCCTTCAGGGTTGTCCTTAGTTGGCACAGGGAGGTGAGGACTTCACACTTCTCTCATTGACCTGTCCATGGGTGCAGCTGCCCTGGGAAGGAACATGACCTTGGGCAAGGCAACTCTGTTGTCAGAGGCAATTCCCCAAGAGAGCTGATGGCTGAAGGTACTTCTAGAAGCTGGGGGATAAGTTCTCCAGTAGTGAAGGGGATCAGGGTATGACATCAGAGCACTGACTATGGCAGTATAATACATTTGTCTGTGGCCAGAAGGAAGGCACCAAGAAAGAAAAAGATGAACAGTGAAGCACAAGGAACACTCATGCAAGGGATCATCAGTTTCTAATAATCAAGAGTGGACTGTAGTTTAGAAATTGACTTGTTAAATGTACAAAGTGCTCTGCAGCCCCTGGGGATGACCCTTTCTAATGCATACCAGAAGGCAGCCTCCAGACTAGCCTGAGCTGTCTTGTATGGATCGAGTTCAATTACTAATCAGAAGCGATGGGTGATGCTGGCTAATGCTGCCTAATGGCACAGACTGGGTAATTGTGCTCCTCTGTAATGCGTGTTCAGAACATAGGTTTGAATGGAACTGATACAGCCTGCTCCTCCCTTGTCTGGACCCCTCAGTGGTGTAATGCTTTGAGGTCCCAGTGAAATGCACCAAACCACTTGTGTGACTTAATGCATCTGTATAACATTAGCACTTCCTCTTAATGTGTCATATGGATGATAAAGAAGTGCCTGGAAGGGAGCTGGTGGGAAGAGGGCTTTTAAAAGCAAACCCTCAGCCCGTGTGGTACTATCACCATGCCCCTAAGTGTTTTTGTGGCCAGTTTAGAAGTACTCAGCATGGAATTAATACACCTGGATCTTCATTAAGACAGTCAACTTGGCATTTGGTCCAGAAATGACAGAGTTATTTAGATTTTTCATCGGAAAACAGATCTCAGGGGAACTAGTTGTTTGGGCAGCTTTGCACTTGGATCTGAAAAAACCTGTAAGCTACATGATTACTGGTGATTCCTCTGTTACTCTGTGCCTTCAAACTGTTAGCAAGAACTTTGCATTTTGCTAAAATGTCCAACTTGTTTCACCAGAAACAGAGCAGATTTGAAACTATTCAGAAAACAAATATGATTCCCCAAACTTCTGCCATTGTGTAGTATTAAATCACAGTTGTGTTGGAAATCTAGATTTCATATTTTAAATCCCGAACCTTAGCATTTTAATACTTGAACTTTAGAATAAAATGCCAACTTCTTTTAGCTTAGGTATCAAATCATAGATGCTCATGGATCCCTGCAGTTTACAAATGAACCATTTAAGGAGTAAAACTGGATTAGCCATATTTATGGCAAGCCAGTTTCAGAGGTGTTGAAGACCCTATGATACTTGGATATTGCCAGAATCACTGGGGCCATGAGACTACCAGAAGCAGGCAGGTCTCTGAACAAAGGAAGAGAGAAGATAGGGGAGCCTCCACCTCAAACGTTTGGCTCTCTGACCTCCACACTGGAAATACTATCCATGTGTGCTGCTTTGCAGAGCCTTTACTTTCTTACTTACCTTTCTTTCTGATTTTCATTAAATTTTTTCCAAGCACCAGTAAAAAATAGCTAGTTATGACCTTATTTCCAAATCAGGCTCTTCTAGAAAAGTGACCTGTTGGGAAGAGCTGAGTTGGAACAGAAAGTCCATTTCTTTCTGGCACCCTAGCAACATCATAGAAGTTCTCTCGTTCTTCCTAGAAAAATGAGCAAGTCTCCCCAAATGGATTCCTTTCTCTCTTCAGAGCTGGACAACAAGACGAGAAGGTCTCTAAACAAATGAGATCACTAACACTGAAGTGCCCTCTGGTGAAGGAAGGCATTATTTCTGCGACGTAAACTGAATAGACATACAAAACTGATAGATTCACTTTTGCGAGTAAAAATATTTGGTCCTACCTAAGACTCTACTGATCCACTCTTGCAGGGGACAGGGTACGGTGGCACAAGCCTGTAATCCCAGCACTTTTGGAGGCCAAGACAGGTGGATTGCTTGAGCCCAGGTATTCAAGACCCACCTGGGCAACATAATGAAACCCCATGTCTACTAAAAATACAGAAATTACCTGGCTGTAGTGGTGCACACCTGTAGTCCCAGCTACTTGGGAGGCTGAGGAGGGAGGATTGATTGGGCCTGGGAGGTATAGACTGCAATGACCCAAGATTGCGCCACTGCACTCCAGCCTGAGTGACAGAATGAGACCCTGACTCAAAAAAAAAAAAAAAAAAAAAGAAAAAAAGAGAAAGAAAAAGAAAAGAAAGAAATTTGCAGGGGTGTGAAGTTCTGAGTTACCTACCCTCTTGCTGAATTTAACTGTGATGAATGCCACGTGTATACATGTGTGTAAGGCACCTTTAGAGGCACAGTCCACATCATTTTCCTTCAAGCAAAGTGTACCAATGGCTGTTGGCAACACACCTGATCCTGGCCTTTGTCATTACCAAGCCTTCCTCTTCAAAGTGACTATCTCAAACAGCACAGCTTCTATTTAAACAGAATTTTAATTCATCCACATTTAAAGGTGGAACAATAGAAGACTATTATCGGTCTTTGGGCCTCAGGTCACACAAAAACTGGAATCTTGAACACAAGCTGCCAAGTGACATCCTGAATATTACAGAAGATCTAGGAATCAGCTGGAATTTCGTTACATTTTGTTGGGAAATAGTGGGTAATGGTATGAGATATGTTACAGGTTAAGACTAATTGTTAGAACTGTATTGGTCAAGGCAGTCCGGTGAGCACAAATGCCAGTCCAGGGCTGTAATAGACAGAAGAATCTAGACAATATGCAAGACCGGGAATATTTTTAGTTACTATGAAATGAATAATTCTTGTCTGCCAGCTCCTTAAGAGAGAGGATTAAGGAAGTACATCCTTGCCTTAGAAATTTTCTCTCTGGGTCTTTGCAACTGCCATGCAGTGGCAGCATTGGGGCCTCTAGTAACATCTTGGGCAGTATTTTGGTGAGAGTATTCTTAACTCGGTGGCAGCCTCACAAAGGCGCTCACTGTAACGTAGAAGGGTTTTTGAGGGATTTTTTTTTTTTTTACTCACTCAGAAGCAAAATCTGAACTCAGAACCCCCCCATTTATTAAGTTGCTGTGTTTGAGTGTCCTGTAGTTTTCATAGCTGATCTTTTGTGTGTGTGTCAAGTGTTAAGAGACAACTCCTTATTTCCATCGTAGCACTGAGATCTTTACATCGAGAGAAGCTACAATTGTTATTTGGACCTTGCCTGTAAGCCAATGACAACAAGATCTGATACTAACAATGACTTGGATACGTGTCATAGAGTTATAGAATCTCAGAGTTGACCTGAACTTTAAAAGTAATCTCTGTCTTTCACCTGTTTCATATTTGAACCACCTTAATACTATCCTTGCCAGGTTCACATCTTTTCTGGGTGCGTTACTCAAAGAACTTGACAGTTACTTGTTTACAAATCCAGCTTTTTATTATTATATCGATGTATCATAAGCTTGATTTCATAGATGACCAAGGGCAGAACAATAGAAAATCTCTAACTGCCGAAGGTCATAAAGCCAAATGCTAAAAGAGATAAAAGTCAGGAATCCTGATTCTCCAACTGGGATTTAGTTTATGTGGTCTCATACTGATATGAAAATAAGTGATCTGATGCAAGCTTAGAAAGATGGTGAAAATAGCAATTACTGTATTTTATTCATGTGCCCATGTTAAGTCAGCCTATCTTGACACAATGGTTATTTAGTATGATGTTAGGAACACTCATTTAAGCCAAATCTAAAATGCATTTGTTTTTACAGACAGAAATAAACTTGAAATTTGCAAAAGCCCATTTTAAAAATAAATTTGTTGAGGTCTTCCTACTGCAAGTTTGTACATGATTGCATATTTTACCAGTGCTGTATATTGTAATATTAAATGTTAGATTTTTTTTTAGCATGCCAGACTTCATTTTATCAGCCTAAGCACTTGCACTTAAAATAAATAAAATCAGGCTTTGGTTAAATAAAAATTTTAGCAGAAATAGAAGATTGACCCACTTTTTTGGGTGTCATTATTCTCTGCTTTAAAAATATTAATGCTTCCCTATTATACAGAGGATAAATCTCAATCTCCTTAGCATGGTAAAGAAGGACCCTACAAATCTAACACAGCAAAACTAACCTTGTGGCAGGGATGCACTTCCTTCTCTGCTCTCTGAGGTAGCTAGCACTCAAGTAATTTTCATTTCACAATATCATCTTCTGCAACTTCACTTTGTGCATCTTGTATTTATTTCAAACTCACAGACCCACCCAGCATTTCTAAACATTATAGTAACGTCATATGTATTGTTATTATACCTTTGCATGCATTGACCTTTGCCGGACCTTGTTTTGCCCTCCCACTTTTATTCTTACTGGATCCATAAAGACCCAGCTCAGACATCACCACCACTGTATCCCACAAAGATTTGAAAAATATATTTGAATGTGAATTCTTATTTGTCTCTGTCACCCCCACTACCCTGAATTCCACCAGAGTAGGACTTATATTTGTCACACAGTAGGTGTTCAGTGAGTCCTGAATGAAGAAAGAATATTTTGCTATGTTGGATGCTGTGGGGAAGACCCAAGGAAATTTTTGCAAGCAGGTAAGAATTTTAAGTGCTTATAATATATTATTTATACAACAGCTTTCTTCAAGGAGCTTAATGTTCTAAAGTCTTGAGCTTTATTTTATCCTTCCAGATTTACCATTTGACTTTTGCAAATAAGGTAAATAGTTCTCCATCTGTTATTCCTGTGGGCAGGAAACAGATTTCTCTCCTTCACACTACTCATAGAGGTCTTCCTAGTAAATTTCATGCCTTTATACATTAAATTAAAAATTACATAATGGGATGAATAACTACACTTCTTTAAGCATTCCAGGGAGAGGGAGACATTTCTGGAAGACCGGAAGACCTTTCTGGAAAAGATAATGAAACAAGCCCAGAAAAGGAAGAGAACCTTCAAACATGACATTAAATTCATGGCAGACCTGATACTAGAAACCAGAAGTCCTAGCAGGGTTGAAATATTCTCACTTAGACACCAGACTATGACTGTTCAGAGTGCAGCAGAGACTGCTTTTCCTCCTTCTGTTCTCACTCAGGTCCAGGAATTATGTGGGGTTTTCCATTTAGGCCTTCTGCTTTTCAAGGCTCATAAAAGCAGATTAACTCTTTTAATGTTTCCAGGATTAAATTAGCACAACCTCCCCTCACCCCCACCAAAAAAAAAAAAAAAAGCATTATATCATCGTATTATAGAAACATTGGAGTTTTTTGAAAAAAAATTATTTTCTCTACATGAATGACTACTGATGCAAACTATGTCCTGTGTTGAGGACCCAATGGCTTCTGCAGGTGAATTGGGTCCCTTCACCAGTTGAATCCTCTCCTGCTCTCCTTTGCTGAGATTGTCTCCACCATCCCAATCTTGTGCTTCTTCTTTGTCCTTTGTGTGTTTGCAACACCTCCCAATTTAGCATCCTCCTGCCTTTAATGAATGTGCTGTTTGTGTTTTCCCCTCCTACCTCATCATTAATAAAGATGTTAAGGGAAACTGGGCCCATCACCAATCCATGGAGCACCCCACTAAACACCTCCCACCCACTTGCCACATAACCATTTATCATTACCCTTTGTTTACAATCCTTTCAACGGTTTCTAATCCATGTGGCAGTGCTTACATCCAAGCCAAATTGCAATTGTTTTACAAGACAGACAGAGAATCCTGTACTTTTCAGCGATCTTGTAATCCATAGGAGAGCTTTTGTTCAGTGGGAGAGTACTTTCATGAGATGTAAGGAATTTGGGAAAGAAGGAATACAAATGCTGGAGGACGGATTTTTTTTTTTCAGTTATTTCCAGGGAAAAAATAGACGGTACCCTGAGAGTCGATATAGGACCCAGACGCCAAGAAAGTGGCAAGTGTAGCCTGTTAATCTGCCAGAGAGATGCCAGCAGCTTTCATCAAGCCCAGAATGGATGTGGAGCCACTTGCAGAGGCACACACACTCACTCATTTTCTTGTGGCTTAAAAATAGGCTCACAGTAACCTGACCCCCAAACGTTGGGTGAGGAATACATTCTCTTGGTCCGTTCTCAGGACGAATTGTATTTGACTGGTATTCTAAACTCTGGCAATGGAAAAACAGATAAGGTGCATTCCCGAGGTCCACAAGGAGCTTGGTGCAGTGAGACAGACAGACATGACCGTGGACAGTGGGATAAGCCAAGAACACTAGGAGCAGAGAAAGCCAAGAACAAGCTAGGGGAGCCCAGAAGAGGAAGTCCTGGTTCTGAAAGGAACGTCTAGAGAACTTTTGAGAGGAGGAAATGTTTACATTGGGCCTTAGAGCATTCTTACTTCTTCTTCTTCTTCTTTTTTTTTTTTTTTCTTAAAACAATATAAATTTATTTCCTCACAATTCTGGGGGTTTGAAGTCTGAAATCAAGGAGTCAGCAAAGCCATGCTCTCCCAGCAGATGGAGGAGTCATCCCTGCCTCTTCCAGTTTCTGGCAGCTGCCAGCAATCCTTGGCGCTCCGTGGCTTATGGCTGCATAGCTCCAATCTCTTTGTCTTCACATGGCAGTCTTCCCCGTGTGCGTTTGTGTCCAAATTTCCCATGTCCTGAAAGGATATCAGTCACTGGACTGGGACCCACCCTAACCCAGTAAGCATCGAGACATGTTATTGTTACAGATCATTCTGCTTCCTACCTGTGGGCACTGATCATTTCAGCATGACCATCCATTTTCTGCCTCTCTTAAGTTTCAGTCACCCAAACTGCATATTGTAGTTCAGGCACGGATATCCCATAAAAGGAAAGGAAGCTTTTTCTTTGTTCTTCCTTTATAATGCCTGTTTGGTTGAAATAAATCTTCAAACTAATTTCAGCCAAGTATCTTTTCTCTATTCTCTGAACTCCCAAACCACTATATTCACCTCTTTTTGTGGTACTCAACACATAATAATTATTTGTGTATATCTTTCTCCCTTACAACATTGTAATGTCCTTCTTGGAAAGAGCCACATTGTATACACATGTGTGACCCCCTGCAAATGGCTTGATACTGCATGAATAAATGAATAGATGAACACATGAATGAATGAATGAAAGAATGAGTGGTTGTCCTAATATTTTCTGAACTAAATATCAAATGATTTCTCCTTCTGAAATCTTTCTGTCCCACTTTTCTACTTTAAAATTGTAGCAGATACATTTAATCAAAGGTAATGGTATTAAAAAGTGTCAATCACTGTCATTGAAAAAATAGAATGTGTTTTGTCCTTCTCACTTCGCATTGACATTGTTTATCTGACCTCTGCACACTTCCTTTCATAACCCTCAGCACTCCTGTGGGCTGGCAGCTCCTGTGCCTCTGATGGGAGGGTTGCCAGAGTTAGAATGGGGCTTTGATGTAATTTTTCCTACAGTCTTATACAGCACTAAAACCACTCATCTAAAGCTTGAAAGGAAAGGAAAGTGTAAATGTACATAAACTTTTTAATCTTTCTTCAGATCACCATGTCCAAGAATTCTCTCCACTCCTTTCAGGCATTCTGACATGTAGGACATTTACATCGCTTATATGTGGTATATACATTGTTTCAATCCCATTTTGGTGTTCTAAACTGAGAGTGATGGTTGACAGGGGTATAAATATGATTATCATTCTATCCCTTCTTTTTGCTTGGGAATGAATATAGTAGGGGAAAGGTAGAAAATTAAGTTCGTAAGTATGATATTGGTGGAATGAGTAGGTTCAGTAGAACAAAGTCTGGTGGGACTGTGCATACCTGGGATCTACTACTGTTTGTCACTAATAGGCAGTGTGATCCTGGGAAAGTTACTTCCCCTCTCTGGGCCTCAGTTTCCCTTTTATTTCCAGTCCTGATTTCTAGGTATCCTTCCAGCTCTGAAGACAAAGTAGACCAAGAGAATTCTTGTCACCATTTGCATTTCTCAGCTCAGTCTTACAATTCCAAATCATGGTTGGATTTGTATTACTTATCATGGTCAATCCAATTCTTCACTTTGTGAAGAATTATTCAGACCCCTTGCTTCTCATATTCTGCCATGCTTTTTTATGATTGAGTGAGGGGGAGGAAAGTGGGGAGATTGAATCAAATGTTACTTCTAGGCACTTCTTGCAACGTTTGAGGGAGGAAAACTGAAGTTGGTTTCTTAGCCAAACCTTTTCAATTCTTTGTGAATTTGATTTTAAGGTTTTACGCTCATTTTTCCATTGTCTGAAGAAGTCAAAATAGAGTTTCTTTTGATGATAATGATATGGACATTTCGTGCGCCAATAGAATGATTTTTGCTGGCACTTACATAGACATAGTGATGATGTAGTGCAAGCTGACTAAGCCAAACCTTCTGAGCCACGTTTATTCATTTATTAATTATTCATTTTTGGACTTCTTCCAAAAATAATATGGAGGAGTATACAATAAAAGCTACTTTTTCAATAGAACTTTAAAACCAAAGATGAAATGACCATGTAATGATGCAGGCAGAGATCATCATACAAGAAAGCCAGAGTTAAAGGTCTTCCTTTCAGTTGAGCACATGCTTTACCTTTGAGATTACTGGCAGCCCAGGAGAGAGAGGAAACATGAGTCACACAGCTCTCATCATCTAGTAAAATAAGCATGCTATGCATTTAGGTGAGACGATACAATATTTTTTCTTATACCAAGCTCTAAGAGCAATTTAATATACGATTTTTATGACAGTATAATTTATTTTCATATTTTAATAGTGCTTTTACAACAGATGTAGAATTTTTATCTCACAAAACTATATTTTATATAAATGTTCAAATAAAGCTGATTGCATGTTAAATTGTAATTATGAAAGCATTTCTACTTGGGTAAAACAAAGCAATTCAGGTACATAGGTGTTTGTTTTTGTTTCATGATTTTGATAATTTAAGTGCATACAGTGATGGGGCTTAGAAAATTAGATCAAATTGTTATCGTGTTCCCCCTACTGTCTGTCTCAAAGGTTAATGATCCCCTGCAGATTTTCAACTGCACTGGGATGGTATACCGAGTGCCAAACATCCAGAAGCCCAGCTGTTGATAGAAAAGGTAGCCATATGCTTAACCTACAGGGCAGGTTGGTGACAAAGTAAGCATTTTGCTATACAATTAAAAAGTTTCTCTTGGATTCTCACCCTATGGAAATCCATTCTGTGTGAGAGGGAAGTGGGCTGCTGAATATTTCAGACAAGGTTAGCTTTCAGTATTTAGAGTAAGGCCAACAATAAAGGTAGAAAAACCCCAATATAGCATAATTTTCTCATTTGGGGAGACAGCCTTGAGTAGAAAAGATAATTTTTTTTTGACGGAGTCTCACTCTGTCCTCCAGCCTGGAGTGCAGTGGTGCAATCTCGGCTCACTGCAACCTCCACTTCCTGAGTTCAAGCAATTCTCTTCCTCAGCCTTCCCAGTAGATGGGATTACAGGTGCCTGCCACCACACCCGGCTAATTTTTTTTTCTGTATTTTTAGCAGAGATGGGGTTTCACCATCTTGGCCAGACTGATCTTGAACTCTTCACCTTGTGATCCACCCGCCTCGGCCTCCCAAAGTGCTGGGATTACAGGCGTGAGTCACCACGCCCAGCCAGAAAAGATAATTCTTAAAGTCTATGGAGATAACTATGATGTAGCGATGTCATCATAGATAACTATGATGCAGCATTTCCCAGACCCATTGAACTATGAAACTCTCTTTTACTTACAGTGTATTGATAGACCTTCAATAGAAGCTTCTGAGATATAATTCTTGCTGAAAAATGTGATATCACAGATGCATAAATCATTGTAAGAAATGATCAAAACTTGATTCATATGTTTCATATATAATAAACATTGACTAATATCATAAAGATATGTGAAAATAAGACATGATACATAACATAGACCAGCAGTCTTCAAAGAGATGAGGTACTATTTGATGCTAGTTTGCAATTGTTAGGGCCAAGGTTTGAGTTTCGTCACCCCTTTGCTTCTCCAGAGTGCTTGTGGCAGGTAAGGCATAAACAAAGAGCACTGGGCCAAATACGGGTGACAATATCAGCTTATTACCCAAGGCCTTGCCGAATGTTATTATAGAGCATGACTTAGACTCCAAACCCAAGTGGACCATACTCTTCCTCCTCATCTCTGCGAGAACCTGCCCACTCAGGCATGGGTTGAGGAGCAGAATTTTGAGCAATGTCTCATCTTCACCACACACACCCCACCCAGTGCTGTGCTGGAGCTTGATATTGTCAACTTGAGAGATTCAATTGTTAAATTTTCAGGAATTTTGCAAGCCTGTTGTAAAACATAGCCATTATAAAAAAATAAATTTAATAAACTTCAAATAAAATAAATTATATTAAAAATGAGGCAATATTTATAGCTTCTCAGCTCCCAATTATTTATTCCATTTTATCATTATCTATAGTCTTGAGATTCTTTACATCTATTTTATCCATATGGTAGAAAAACTCCATGATCAGTGATGTCAAGCTGGTAGCTTAAAATTGACAATGGTGGGAGTGTTTACACCACGGGAAATTGGCTACCACTCCAGACCCTTTTTTATTTCTTCAAGAGTTAGTTGTTAAACACATAGCAGCACTACTAGCCCATTCCTAACCATGACACTAGAGTCATCCCCATTTTGTTAAGAGGAAGTGCAGACAAACAAAACTTAAATAACACACATAGCTAGTTAGCCAGGTGGACTGGCCTAGATCTTCCACTCAGGTACTTTCCTCTATTATCTTTTTACGTGTTGAGCGCAAGGTTTCTATATGTGGGACCCCTGCTTCATGTACAAACAGGATATTAGGCAGTGGTAAACTATGGTTATTGGCTAATGGGAGGCATGAAAATAATTAACTAATTTATTCAGAAACACTGAGATCTCTACTGTGCTAGACCCTTAGCTTGGAGCTCCTTGCGCCTAAGGAGATCATAGACTGTAACAAGACCCAGAGAAGTCATCCTGGATTTCAGTATTGTAGGGTAAATGCTATGGTAGGACAAATACAAGGTCTCCTGACAGTACATAATGGGGGAACCTAGCCAGGACTCAAGATCCAGGAAGTCCTCTAAACTGCAAGAAGTGACTTCTAAACTGAGATCTGAAGGATAAATGAGCCTTAGCCAGGCAAAGATCAGGAAGGACATTGCAAGCAGTGGGAACAGCATGTGGTGGGGTCCTGTACAGAGACAGAGTGCTGGGGAGTTCCAGTGCCACAGGAGGCCCGTGAGCATGGAGCACAGAGACCAGCAAAGGGGGCAGGAAGCAGACCGCGGCCAACTGTGTGGAGCTTTGCCAGGCACACTCCAGACATTAGACTTGACTCCACAGAAATGCGGGAGGGAAGATTTTAAACAGGGGAGTGATCGCTTCAGCTTCACATTTTACAATTCCTCTGATAGCTATTTGGAAAACAGACTGCAAAGGGCCAAGACTAAAAGTAAAAATACTATCCAGGGTACTGAAATATGGAAATACAGCAGGCAAGGGGGAAGCTTGCAAGATTAAGACTCCATTCCTGGCCGGACTAGTGGCTCACACCTGTAATTCCAGCACTTTGGGTGGGATTACAGGTGGGTGGATCATGAGGTCAGGAGTTCAAGACCAGCCTGGCCAACATGGTGAAACCCCGTCTCTACTAAAAAATACAAAAATTAGCCAGGCATGGTGGCATGCGCCTGTAATTCCAGCTACTTGGGAGGCTGAGGCAGGAGAATCGCTTGAACCCAGGAGACAGAAGTTGCCATGAGCCAAGATTATGCCACTGCACTCCAGCCTGGGTGACCGAGCAAGACTCTGTCTCAAAAGAAAAAAAAAGAAGAAGAAGAAGAAAGAAAAGACTACATCCCTTCCCACGGATTTTTCACCTGGAAGATTAATAGTGATGTTGTCGGGAGCAGTATTGGGAGAATGGTTGAGAGGACCAATTGCATTGAATTGAGGATTGAATAGGACATGAGGAGGTGTTGACAGTGTTTAGAAGAATCTTGGTAGAGAGGGAGGGATAGAGAAAGAGTGAAGGTCACACGAGGTTGGAGGAAGGCGTCTGCCCTCGCCACCCCCTCGAAAGTGCCTTTGTTCTTTTCCTTCTGGCTTAAGATGTTCTTCCTGTCCTCCTGCGGGCTACTTGATGTCCTAGTCCCAGGCTGCGACATTTAAATTACTTGTAGCAGCCACCCATAGTGTTCCCCCCCACACACCAGACCTGGGCTTCAGAGCATTCTCTCCTTCCTCAGGCCTCCTTTGACAAAGTGTTAATTTCCTCCACTCTCAATTTTATTCAGAGTAGATATTTACCAATCTTTGCAGAGTGATTGATTAAGTCACAATTAGATGAGAATGACTTTTAGTACTTTCACATTAAAGAGGCATTTGTTAACTCAAATGAATCTAATTTGAGAATGTGAGGAGAAAAGCTATTTGGAGAGTGGA
Organism: Pongo abelii; assembly: GCF_028885655.2. NCBI lineage: Eukaryota > Metazoa > Chordata > Mammalia > Primates > Hominidae > Pongo > Pongo abelii. The sequence goes on from NC_071995.2 coordinate 4,980,846, forward strand.
AGCATTTATGATTTCTTTTTAGTCACTCTTGCCCACTCAGCCCAGTCTCTTCAGTTTTCCCAGAACTGGATGTGGAGGTGGGAAGGGGACGTTTCTATCCACCCCTCTCCTCAGGCCCCTGTTTCCACGGGGAGGAATGCATAGTGCCACTCACCACATTGCCCTCAAACCGGCTCCTCTTCCATTTCTGAAGTGGCGGACAGTTAATCAAACTCCTCAACTAAAACTTCCCTGTGGTCCTCAGCAACTCTCAATTGCTGCATCTTTGCAGCTCTGAGCTCTTGCCACAGTGAGCTTCTCACACTTGCCGAGACACCGCCTCTGGCATCACGCAGGCCCTCTCATGCCACACGCCTTTGCCTTGACGCCCATCTCTTCCTAGACAATTCTTAGCTCTCCTTCAAGACACTGCTCACATGTCACTTCCTTGATGGAAGCTTTTTGACTCACACAGGCAGACTGAGTTGCTTCACATATTTCTCCAGTAACACTTTCATGTTGTCAGGTAATTTGTCTGTTTACAAGCCTGTCTCTTCTAAATCATGAGCTATTTCTGTATAGACTCACATCTATAGGATGAAGACATGACTATATGACTAAGGAGGACCAGGTTCCTGGTTGGTCCCTGGAAAATGTCTCTGTATTTTAGGAAGACATTCTCCATGCCCTTCTCTAGACTGACGTGGTTTGATTGACTCCTCAGTTCCATTTAGTGATGCTCAGTTGAAACCCAACTGTCTCGTGCATATCCTGTGACATCCCCAGTCTGCCATATACGTTTGACTGCCTCTCAGGAGGGCACACGTGAATGCTATTTCAACATGAAGCTGCTTTTGTTACACTCCCCTATAATTAGCCTCTCTATATAATGGCACTTGCTAAATCGGGAGCAGTTAGAGCAGGTGTGGGGGTGGGAAATAAGACTGATAGATTATATTCAGCTCAAACTCTCAATCACTCACATAATCTGTTGCAGACACGGCAGATGGTGGAATGTTCGAAAGGGACTCCTAGGAAGGATGCACAGGAGGCTGTGGAAGCAAAAGGCAAAACAGTCAAACGTGACGTGCAGTGGTCAGGCATGGACACGAGAGGGCATTCGTTCATTCACTCCCCCAATATTTTCTCACTCTGGCTGTTCCAAATGTCAGGGATACTGCAGTGAATGATACAGGCAAGCAGTCTCTGCTGTTAGGGAGCTTATATTCTTGTAGGAGGAGGCAGACAATGAACAGTAAATAAGTAAAACATATAGGGTTTTAGTCAGTGCTAAGTGCTGTGAAGCACAATAAGGCAGAGAAGGACAAAAAGGAATATCAGGGGATTCTAATTTTAAATAGAGACTCCAGGAAAAGCAACACTAAGATGGTGATATTTAGATGAAGGCCAACAATAGTAAGGCAGCGAGCCCTACAGATATATGGAGGTGCACATTCCACGCAGAGGGCACAGCAAGTGCAAGGGACCTGAGATGGCCATGGGCCTCACTTGTTCCAACAACAGTCTAATGGGGGGGGGGATAGGTTATGTTGGATCTGAAGGTTGTTTTAAGGACTTTGGCTTTTACTTTAAGACAGGAAACCAATGGAAAACTATGAGTCAAGGAGTAGCATTTGACTTTATTTTACAAAGATAGGATGGACCTACTCTATTTGGTAACACTGAAATAACTAGATTTCCTAGATGAGGATAAGACTGAGCAAGACATAGTAGGTAGCTCAGATTCTATGTTACTTCTCCTGCTAGTCTACTGGGGTACTACCTTCCCCTTTTCATTCATTCAGCAAATCTTTACTGAGAGCCTTTTTTTGTGCCAGTCACTGAGGATACAGTGATGAGCAAGAGGGATGGAGTTCTTGCTTTTTCTGAACTTGCAGATAATGGGAAAAACTGACATGAAACAAATGTAGATAAGGCCATTGTGTGGTATACAGGAGAATACACCAGGAGCACACAATAGGTGTACCTAACTTCTTCTGGGAGCACAAAGGCATCTCTCCCGGGGAAAGGGCCTCTAAGCTGGAATCTGATGGCCTGCTAGACACAGCCAGGCGAGGCAATGTAGGAGAGCATTTCAGGCTGAAGAAGCTGCAGTTGTGGAGGTTCTGGGTCCAAGGCAAGCACTACACCTTCTCCACCCTAACATATGCTGGGCAGCTGGTATGGCCTGGGTAAAAAGAGCAAGGAGCTTGAGGGGTGGGCATCTGGTGTGCGTGGAAGCTGGAGGGGAAGGTGGGAACCACATCATGAAGGGCTCTAGAGGTGTTTATTCTAAGGGCAACAAGAGGCTACCAGATAATACCATTATAAAGTTTAGCACTTCTTTGTGCTGCAGTGTGGTGGATGGATTGTCAGGTGGAGACTGGAAGGACATTGTTGTGTAGTCAGGTGAGAGTGACGGAGGTTTTGGCCAGCCTTGTGGCAGGCGCATGAGGAGAAGTGGATGGATCTGGAGTCTATTAGGAGGTGAAATGAACAGGAGTTGGTGATGGATTCAATAAGTTGGGGGACAGGGGAGTGGGAAATATCACGAAGAGCTCCCAGGCTCCTGGCTTGGGTGGCTGGAAGGAAATAGTGCTGAATTCTGACAGGTAGCACACAGGAGGATGAACATGTCTGATGAGGAGAAGCAAGGCTGGCTTTTGGAAGTTGTGGTGTACCCATGAGAGATGAGTGACTAGCAGTTACAAAAGTGGATAGAAAGTGAGAATGGTGCACACTGGACATACAGATTTGGAAATCCTCAGCGCGTAGGTGACATGCAAAGCCTTAGGGGTGGATGTGATCACTGAGGAGAGAGGCAAGTGATAAGCGCCCTGGCGGGGATCCAAGGGATGCAGCAGGTAATGGCCAAACTGAGCTGGAGCTCAGAGCTGCCCATTGAAGGCCAGGAGAATGTGGTGTCTTTGGAACCTAGGGTAGCGGGGGCTGGCTCTGATTTGTTGCTGTTGCTCCCGGTTCTGAGTCTTGTCTTTGTGAGGTTGCTGTGGTTGCTGTATCAGCCAGATGTGACCCTGCAGGCCTCCCCTTCGGGTCCAGAAAAGACATATTTGTTGCTTTATTACTGAGGCAGTAAGAAGACAAGCTTCCTTGTGTGCTTCCTCCTCTCTTGACTCACTAAAATCAGGCTGACTTTAGTCCTGTCTTTCTAGATGAATGCAGCCTAGAGAAGGTTTCTGACCCACTTCGGACACTACATACAGTGGATAATTAATACTTTTCCTTGAAAAGGACTAAATAACATGTTCAGATTTGGCAAGTATTTTTTTAATCCGATGTTCTTATCTGGCCATCTACATTGGATCATGATTTTGCAGATGTGAAAACTGAAGCTCAGAGATGGCTTTCTCAAGGACACACAGTGAGCAGGTGTCAGCCAGGACTAGATCTTGAACTCCTAGTCTAGTGCTTTCCTAGTTCTTCCTTGCCCACACACATGCAAACAAAGCATCCCCACAGACACACCTACCTATTCAGTGCAGGCACCTACCTATGGAGCAACCGCAAGTGTATTTCCCCCAAATAATACTAACAGGTGATATTGGAGGAACTTAAAACTTTTCTAACAGTAAAGGCACTTAAAAACTTTTCTAAAGATAGGTAGTTTTGGGGAGAATGTTAGATGCCGTTTGTCTACACTTGCCTCTCATGTCCTGGTTCTCTACTGATAGGCTGAGCAGAAACATAAAGGCAGACAGGATATCAACATGGACTTGGAAAAGTCATCTGAAGGACCTCAGCAGAGCCAGTAAGTCACACTTGGCAAATATTACACTTTATTCTCAAAATCCAAAGGATCAAAACCTATGGCACCTGGCTTCTGAAGCTGTATTGCTTTCATTACTGTATAAGTAACAATAGGCAGGCTTGGTTATGGGGAAAGCATAAGACGAAAATGATCTTATGCTGAGTTAAAAGACTAACAGACCACCGACAAGACATAGGGATGCTATTTTCAGCGTCTAAAATTATTGAGGGAATTCTTCCACAGAACATTAAGAAGTCAGTAGAAAGAAGTGGAATGAGGTCAGGCCCGGTGGCTCATGCCTGTAATCACAGCACTTTGGGAGGCTGAGGTGGGTGGATCACTTGAGGTCAGGAGTTCTAGACCAGCCTGACCAACATGGTGAAACCCCTCTCTACTAAAAATACAAAAATTAGCTGGGTGTGGTAGCGGGTGCTTGTAATTCCAGCTACTCGGGAGGCTGAGGCAGGAGAATCCCTTGAATCCAGGAGGCAGAGGTTGTGCCATTGCACAGAGATTGTGCCATTGCACTCCAGCCTGGGGAATGCTAATTTTTTTTAAATGAGAGGTTGCTTTGGCCTGATCATTATTAGAAAACATTTTAAAATGGGACAATATTTTTTATATATGAGGATGTAGGAAAACAGAAGCTCACTTGGTGGAACTGAAGATCAGTGTAGGCCATTTGAGCAGTAATTGGCTTAAGCACACACTCATGACCTCACAGCCCCACTCCTATGGGCTGACCTCAGAACAGCTCTTGCACAGGTCTGTCTGGAGACAGGATGAGGACGCCCATCACAGCATTGTTTGTGGAAGCTGGCAGCTGGACGCAGTTTGGGTGTCATTGCTGTGGGAATGGACAAGCCACCCGTGGTGCATGAGCATTGTAGAATACTGTACATGAAGCCATAGACGGATCTGTAAAGGCATTGGCCTGAGTTAAGCGTGAGCTCTATAATACACATTTACTAGTGGAAAGTGAAAATGCACAGACCGCCATTAGAACACTGTCTCTTCTTCGATAATTCCTATTTATCCAAGAACACATGCCTATCACATTAGAATGGGTTCTATCAGGAGGCTAAGGAGAGGGAAATAGGGGTCAGGATCAGGGATGAAGGGGAAAAAAATAAAAAATAACAGCACAAAAGAAGTGCCTTGCAATGCTTCTTAACTGAAGCATACGGTGAACTGAGGGGTGTGTTGTACTCTACTCTGAGGCCCTGAGATCTGAAAACAAAACAACAAAAAAAGTGAAGGCATGGGAACTGGAGTCAGAGGTTTCCAGTTTCCATGTGAGCCTGGTTCCTCATCATAGAATTAGCTGTTCATTCTCAGCTTTCTCATCTGTAAAATGAAAATAATAAATAACTTCCTAGAGAGAATGTGGTTAGTACTGACTGAGAAAAGGGAAGCATCTTGCTTGGCACTTAGTAGTTGAGTAGTAAATGTTAGGTTCCTTTCTCCTGTCCTGGGGTTTTGCCCCCCAAACCTCTCCCCTTGGCTGGACATTAAGACTTACCAGTTGCTATTCTGTTACCATTCCCTTCAGTGGGCACTGCTGCTCACCACGCAGTATGACTGTTGAGAGGACACAGGGTGTCCCAGAAGAGCCACCTTGCAAGGTCAGTCTTCTGCAGCCTGTCAGCTCAGAGTGGGTAAAGCAGTGCGGGTGTTCCCAGGTTCATGGGAAATGACCTGGCTTTTCTGCAGCCTGATGTTCTGGGCTTCCGTGCCCTTCTTCCTGCTCTAGTGAAGGGCTGGCCTGCTCCTCTTGGAGGCCTTAATTTTGTCTGCCTCACTTTATCCAGCCGGTCTGGGATTACTTCCGAACTCACATAGACTTGCCAAAGGGGTTTTGCTTTCTCTTCTTTGATTATATCTAGTCTTACAGAAAGCCCTTACCAGAGTTAGCAGCTGAAACTCTTCCATGGCTGCCCATAGTCCTTGGGATGAAACCCACACTCCTCCCAACACAGTTACGTCCTCATTTCACCTGAATAACCTCCTCTCTCTCCACTCACCTAAGACCTTAACATTTTAGGATTCAGCCACTGAGAGTTTATTTTGGCTCCTCTCATGTGTTCTGCTCTTCCTTTAGGGTGTTTGCCCAAGCTGTGCATTCATTCCCTCAACACATAACGTTAAGCACCCACTTGGTGCTAGGTACATGATAGACTACTCCTTCTGCAAGGAATGCCCAGCTAGCTCCTATTCACCCTTCAAGACTCAGGTAAAATATCACTTCCTCTTGAGACCTTTCTTGATCCCCTTCCCTGTGGGGATTAGACACCTGTGTTTGCATGTTTATGGCACCTCATGCATCTCTTATTATTGCACTTTTGTATAGTTTCTTTTGCCTTTATTCCTGGACTACGAGTGCTGAAAGTTTTGAGACCACATCTGCCTCGATCGCTTAGTATTTCCAGATGCTAGCTGAATACATAGCGGCACTCATTGAAATGAATAAAAGAATGATCTCATAGCACCTTATAGTGCTGTGTGACGTTGCTTTTTTAGGTTAGAAGGGACCCTAGAGATAACTCAAATCTGAGCACTTTTTTTCTCACTCTTCTATTAAAATGTTTATATATATATATTTCACATACCATAAAATTCACCTTTTAAAGTGTGTAATCTGTGGTTGTTAGTAGAGTAACAACGTTGTGCAACCATCACCACTACCTAATTCTGCATTTTCATCACCTTCTGTGAAAACCCTGTACCCACTAGCAGTCACCAGTCTACCCCTGTCCTCAGACCTAAGCAACCACTAATCTACTGTCTGTCTTTGTGGATTTGCCTATTCTGGACATTTCATGTAAATTGAATTGTATCATATGTGGCCCTTTGTCTCAAGGTTCATCCTGGTAGCAAGTATCTCAGTATTTCATTCCTTTTTACTTCATTTCATTTATCCATTCATCAGTTGACGACTGCACATTTGGGTTGTTTCTACCTTTTGGTTACATGAATAACAATGCTGTGTGTGTGCACAAATTTCCATGTGACCATATGTTTTTAGTTGTAATGTTCTTAGGAGTGGAATTGCTGGGTCATATGATAACTCTCTATGCCTAATTTGTTGGGGAACAGCCAAACTGACTCCAAAGTGGCTGCCTCATTGGTGATATAAAACAGTTCAAATTTCTGCCCGCCTTCACCAATGCTTATTTTCATTTTTTTAATTAAAAAAAATTAAGCTATCCTAGTGGGTCATGCCCTTATTTCTTATAGTGCTCCTTTATGGGAAAGGAATTTGGTGTTTTTTTGTTTGTTTGTTTTTGCATTTGACCATCAGCACATTACTTAATTTTTGTTACTTTTTAAAATTTTATTTATTTAATTTTTTGAGATGGAGTCTCGCTCTGTCACCCAGGCTGGAGTGCAGTGGTGCGATCTTGGCTCACTGCAACCTCCGCCTCCCAGTTCAAGCAATTCTCCTTCCTCAGCCTCCCGAGTAGCTGGGATTACAGGCATGCACCACCACGCCTGGCTAATTTTTGTATTTTTAGTAGAGAGGGGTTTCACCACGTTGGTCAGGCTAGTCTTAAACTGCTGACCTTGTGATCCACCTGCCTTGGCCTCCTAAAGTGCTGGGATTACAGGCGTGAGCCACCACACCCAGCAGTACCTTTTTTTATTCACTAGGGCTATTAACTTCTACCTCACAGGTCACTGTGAGATAGAATGATGTGAAGGATATTGTGTTAGTCCATTTTGTGTGGGTGTGAAGAAATACCTGAGACTGGGTAATCTATAAAGAAAAGAGGTTTATTTGGCTCACAGTTCTGCAGGCTATACAAGCATGGCACTTGGATCTGCTTGGCTTCTGGGGAGACCTCGGGAAGCTTTTAGTGATGGCAGAAGGTGAACAGGGAGCAGGTGTGTCACATGGTGAGAAAGGGAGCGAGAGAGAAGAAAAGGTGCCAGGCTCCTTTAAACATCCAACTCTTGCATAAGCTAACAGTGATAAGGCACTCATGACCATAGGGAGGGCACCACGCTAATCATGAGGGATCCACCCCATGACCGAAACACCTCCCACTAGGCCCCATCTTCAACACTGGAGATCACATTTCAACGTGAGATTTGGAGGGGACACACCTCCAAGCCGTATCAGATATGAAGCACCTAATATGTTGCAGGCCCACGGCCAGTATTCAGAGGATGGGAGTCACGATTCCATGGCTTCTGATAAACTTTCCCTATGCATCCTGGGATTCCCACAGAGAGCGAAGATGAGGATTGTTTGGCTCAGGACTTGGTTTGGTGGTGGCTTCTTCAGAGGGAACAGTTGCCCATGGCGGTGACCTGAGGGGGCTGGGGAACACAGCAGTTGGAAAAGGCCAAAAAGGCCTGGAAATTGAGGTCTCTCCAGCACCCTTCTTCCCATTACTAGTGCAGGGTTCAATGTGCTCTGCCCTTGCCTGGGGAATGCTTTGTGTCATATCACAGACTGGCTGCCACACAGGCCTTCCGTGCAGGTGTGAAACCTCAGTAAAAGCAGGCCTGGCCTGAAAATGGGAATTCCAGCAGAGCTGCAAAACAGAGAGCCAGGGCTTTGGCTGTCCCCATCTCAGGGGCTTCATTGGTATGGGAACACTTAGCAAGCTGAGAGGAGGTTTTGTCATCAACTGATTCTTTTCAGTATCTCTCTGCCAGGCCGAGTTACTCAGCTTCTAGTTTTTCCTCCTCACTTTATAATCAGAGCTCCTTCTCCCTTTTACTCCTTCCATTTGGGCCTTTGGGAAAAGCACCTGGCCGTACTGAATGCAAAGGCAGCAGGAAGGAAGGTGGTGATGCGACCCTCTGCAGCTCCACTGTCATTCCTCTGGACTGCAGAGTTGCCTTTTTTATTAGAGATCAATAACTCTGAAGACCAGCCTGAGAAGTGATGCTCCCTTCCCACAGGATCCTGGGCTTCCCGGGGCTCTGAGCACACAGAGTGATGGGGCACATTACTTCCATTTGACCTACGCTCCCGGCAGCCTGCTGATTCCGATTCCAGATTAAAAAACACCAAATGTGCCTGCTACGAGACTTTTAAAGTAGATTAACACAGGCTTCCTACTTACTGTGAGCCCTGGGCTCAAGTGACAGGCTTTGCAAATCTGCCCCAGTTGTCACTCACTGGACACTTTCCGGCTGGGGCCCTGGGATAAACAGGCTTGTTTGAGTGTGCCAGGCCAGAGAAGCCTCCTTGCTAGTGCCTCTGGGGACTTGATACAAGTACAGTCCAGCAATCTCAGCATTCCGTCTGTTGAGTTTGGATTAATTAAACCAAGTGAGTGTACATTGAGACTGTGGGGAGAATGCGAGTTACAAGGGTGAAACAGCAAGAATAGCAGAGTCCAGAAATGGGAGGTGTTGACGGAGACCATGGGTGGTTAGGGGGCTGCTCTGAAAAGTGTTTCCTCATCTGAAAAGCAGGATATTAGACTACAACTCCCAGTCCCTAAATTTGTGCCTGCTGCCTTGAGTAGCCACAAGACTAAAAGGATGGATAATAAAAGGTGGTATAGGCTGGCACGATGGCTCATGCCTGTAATCCCAGCACTTTTGGAGGCCATGGCGGGTGGATAACCTGAGGTCAGGAGTTCGAGACCAGCCTGGCCAACATAGTGAAACCCCATCTCTTCTAAAAATACAAAAGTTAGCTGGGTGTGGTGGCGCACGCCTGTAATCCTAGCTACTTGGGAGGCTGAGGCAGGAGAATTGCTTGAACCCAGGAGGTGGAGGTTGCAGTGAGCCTAGATCATGCCACTGCACTCCAGCCTGGGCGACAGAGTGAGACTCCACCTCAAAATAAATAAATAAATAAATTAATTAATTAAAAAAATAAAAATGGTATTATAAAAGTCTAGAAAGTTTTCAGGTGGGGGGAGAGGAGAAGAAGGGGGGTTC